>NW_026947580.1:0-1309751 GCF_034190915.1 Cavia porcellus | reverse complement strand
TGTATGGGTGTGTGTTACATTACATTCACTAGTAGGAGTGAGAAAAACATCACGGGGTGGTGCGCATTGTATGGGTGTGTGTTACATTACATTCACTAGTAGGAGTGAGAAAAACATCACGGGGTGGTTAGCATTGTATGGGTGTGTGTTACATTACATTCACTAGTAGGAGTGAGAAAAACATCACGGGGTGGTGCGCATTGTATGGGTGTGTGTTACATTACATTCACTAGTAGGAGTGAGAAAAACATCACGGGGTGGTGCGCATTGTATGGGTGTGTGTTACATTACATTCACTAGTAGGAGTGAGAAAAAACATCACGGGGTGGTGCGCATTGTATCGGTGTGTGTTACATTAGATTCACTAGTAGGAGTGAGAAAAACATCACGGGGTGGTGCGCATTGTATGGGTGTGTGTTACATTACATTCACTAGTAGGAGTGAGAAAATCATCACGGGGTGGTGCGCATTGTATGGGTGTGTGTTACATTACATTCACTAGTAGGAGTGAGAAAAACATCACGGGGTGGTGCGCATTGTATGGGTGTGTGTTACATTACATTCACTAGTAGGAGTGAGAAAAACATCACGGGGTGGTGCGCATTGTATGGGTGTGTTGTTACATTAGATTCACTAGTAGGAGTGAGAAAGACATCACGGGGTGGTGCGCATTGTATGGGTGTGTGTTACATTACATTCACTAGTAGGAGTGAGAAAAACATCACGGGGTGGTGCGCATTGTATGGGTGTGTGTTACATTAGATTCACTAGTAGGAGTCAGAAAAACATCACGGGGTGGTGCGCATTGTATGGGTGTGTGTTACATTACATTCACTAGTAGGAGTGAGAAAAACATCACGGGGTGGTGCGCATTGTATGGGTGTGTGTTACATTACATTCACTAGTAGGAGTGAGAAAAACATCACGGGGTGGTGCGCATTGTATGGGTGTGTGTTACATTACATTCACTAGTAGGAGTGAGAAAAACATCACGGGGTGGTGCATATTGTATGGGTGTGTGTTACGTTAGATTCACTAGTAGGAGTGAGAAAAACATCACGGGGTGGTGCGCATTGTATGGGTGTGTGTTACATTACATTCACTAGTAGGAGTGAGAAAAACATCACGGGGTGGTGCGCATTGTATGGGTGTGTGTTACATTAGATTCACTAGTAGGAGTGAGAAAAACATCACGGGGTGGTGCGCATTGTATGGGTGTGTGTTACATTAGATTCACTAGTAGGAGTGAGAAAAACATCACGGGGTGGTGCGCATTGTATGGGTGTGTGTTACATTAGATTCACTAGTAGGAGTGGGAAAAACATCACGGGGTGGTGCGCATTGTATGGGTGTGTGTTACATTAGATTCACTAGTAGGAGTGAGAAATTCATCACGGGGTGGTGCGCATTGTATGGGTGTGTGTTACATTACATTCACTAGTAGGGTGAGAAAAACATCACGTGGTTGTGCGCATTGTATGGGTGTGTGTTACATTAGATTCACTAGTAGGAGTGAGAAAAACATCACGGGGTGGTGCGCATTGTATGGGTGTGTGTTACATTAGATTCACTAGTAGGAGTGAGAAAAACATCACGGGGTGGTGCGCATTGTATGGGTGTGTGTTACATTAGATTCACTAGTAGGAGTGAGAAAAACATCACGGGGTGGTGCGCATTGTATGGGTGTGTGTTACATTAGATTCACTAGTAGGAGTGAGAAAAACATCACGGGGTGGTGCGCATTGTATGGGTGTGTGTTACATTAGATTCACTAGTAGGAGTCAGAAAAACATCACGGGGTGGTGCGCATTGTATGGGTGTGTGTTACATTACATTCACTAGTAGGAGTGAGAAAAACATCACGGGGTGGTGCGCATTGTATGGGTGTGTGTTACATTACATTCACTAGTAGGAGTGAGAAAAACATCACGGGGTGGTGCGCATTGTATGGGTGTGTGTTACATTACATTCACTAGTAGGAGTGAGAAAAACATCACGGGGTGGTGCGCATTGTATGGGTGTGTGTTACATTACATTCACTAGTAGGAGTGAGAAAAACATCACGGGGTGGTGCGCATTGTATGGGTGTGTGTTACATTACATTCACTAGTAGGAGTGAGAAAAACATCACGGGGTGGTGCGCATTGTATGGGTGTGTGTTACATTACATTCACTAGTAGGAGTGAGAAAAACATCACGGGGTGGTGCGCATTGTATGGGTGTGTGTTACATTAGATTCACTAGTAGGAGTGAGAAAAACATCACGGGGTGGTGCGCATTGTATGGGTGTGTGTTACATTAGATTCACTAGTAGGAGTGAGAAAAACATCACGGGGTGGTGCGCATTGTATGGGTGTGTGTTACATTAGATTCACTAGTAGGAGTGAGAAAAACATCACGGGGTGGTGCGCATTGTATGGGTGTGTGTTACATTAGATTCACTAGTAGGAGTGAGAAAAACGTCACGGGGTGGTGTGCATTGTATGGGTGTGTGTTACATTACATTCACTAGTAGGAGTGAGAAAATCATCACGGGGTGGTTAGCATTGTATGGGTGTGTGTTACATTACATTCACTAGTAGGAGTGAGAAAAACATCACGGGGTGGTGCGCATTGTATGGGTGTGTGTTACATTACATTCACTAGTAGGAGTGAGAAAAACATCACGGGGTGGTGCGCATTGTATGGGTGTTTGTTACATTAGATTCACTAGTAGGAGTGAGAAAGTCATCACGGGGTGGTGCGCATTGTATGGGTGTGTGTTACATTATATTCACTAGTAGGAGTGAGAAAAACATCACGGGGTGGTGCGCATTGTATGGGTGTGTGTTACATTAGATTCACTATTAGGTGTCAGAAAAACATCACGGGGTGGTGCGCATTGTATGGGTGTGTGTTACATTACATTCAATAGTAGGAGTGAGAAAAACATCACGGGGTGGTGCGCATTGTATGGGTGTGTGTTACATTACATTCACTAGTAGGAGTGAGAAAAACATCACGGGGTGGTGCGCATTGTATGGGTGTGTGTTACATTACATTCACTAGTAGGAGTGAGAAAAACATCACGGGGTGGTGCATATTGTATGGGTGTGTGTTACATTAGATTCACTAGTAGGAGTGAGAAAAACATCACGGGGTGGTGCGCATTGTATGGGTGTGTGTTACATTACATTCACTAGTAGGAGTGAGAAAAACATCACGGGGTGGTGCGCATTGTATGGGTGTGTGTTACATTAGATTCACTAGTAGGAGTGAGAAAAACATCACGGGGTGGTGCGCATTGTATGGGTGTGTGTTACATTACATTCACTAGTAGGAGTGAGAAAAACATCACGGGGTGGTGCGCATTGTATGGGTGTGTGTTACATTACATTCACTAGTAGGAGTGAGAAAAACATCACGGGGTGGTGCGCATTGTATGGGTGTGTGTTACATTAGATTCACTAGTAGGAGTGAGAAAAACATCACGGGGTGGTGCGCATTGTATGGGTGTGTGTTACATTAGATTCACTAGTAGGAGTGAGAAAATCATCACGGGGTGGTGGGCATTGTATGGGTGTGTGTTACATTACATTCACTAGTAGGAGTGAGAAAAACATCACGGGGTGGTGCGCATTGTATGGGTGTGTGTTACATTACATTCACTAGTAGGAGTGAGAAAAACATCACGGGGTGGTGCGCATTGTGTGGGTGTGTGTTACATTACATTCACTAGTAGGAGTGAGAAAATCATCACGGGGTGGTGCGCATTGTGTGGGTGTGTGTTACATTACATTCACTAGTAGGAGTGAGAAAAACATCACGGGGTGGTGCGCATTGTATGGGTGTGTGTTACATTACATTCACTAGTAGGAGTGAGAAAAACATCACGGGGTGGTGCGCATTGTATGGGTGTGTGTTACATTACATTCACTAGTAGGAGTGAGAAAAACATCACGGGGTGGTGCATATTGTATGGGTGTGTGTTACATTAGATTCACTAGTAGGAGTGAGAAAAACATCACGGGGTGGTGCGCATTGTATGGGTGTGTGTTACATTACATTCACTAGTAGGAGTGAGAAAAACATCACGGGGTGGTGCATATTGTATGGGTGTGTGTTACATTAGATTCACTAGTAGGAGTGAGAAAAACATCACGGGGTGGTGCGCATTGTATGGGTGTGTGTTACATTAGATTCACTAGTAGGAGTGAGAAATTCATCACGGGGTGGTGCGCATTGTATGGGTGTGTGTTACATTACATTCACTAGTAGGGTGAGAAAAACATCACGTGGTGGTGCGCATTGTATGGGTGTGTGTTACATTACATTCACTAGTAGGAGTGAGAAAAACATCACGGGGTGGTGCGCATTGTATGGGTGTGTGTTACATTAGATTCACTAGTAGGAGTGAGAAAAACATCACGGGGTGGTGCGCATTGTATGGGTGTGTGTTACATTACATTCACTAGTAGGAGTGAGAAAAACATCACGGGGTGGTGCGCATTGTATGGGTGTGTGTTACATTACATTCACTAGTAGGAGTGAGAAAAACATCACGGGGTGGTGCGCATTGTATGGGTGTGTGTTACATTAGATTCACTAGTAGGAGTGAGAAAAACATCACGGGGTGGTGCGCATTGTATGGGTGTGTGTTACATTACATTCACTAGTAGGAGTGAGAAAAACATCACGGGGTGGTGCGCATTGTATGGGTGTGTGTTACATTAGATTCACTAGTAGGAGTGAGAAAAACATCACGGGGTGGTGCGCATTGTATGGGTGTGTGTTACATTAGATTCACTAGTAGGAGTGAGAAAATCATCACGGGGTGGTGGGCATTGTATGGGTGTGTGTTACATTACATTCACTAGTAGGAGTGAGAAAAACATCACGGGGTGGTGCGCATTGTATGGGTGTGTGTTACATTACATTCACTAGTAGGAGTGAGAAAAACATCACGGGGTGGTGCGCATTGTGTGGGTGTGTGTTACATTACATTCACTAGTAGGAGTGAGAAAATCATCACGGGGTGGTGCGCATTGTATGGGTGTGTGTTACATTACATTCACTAGTAGGAGTGAGAAAAACATCACGGGGTGGTGCGCATTGTATGGGTGTGTGTTACATTACATTCACTAGTAGGAGTGAGAAAAACATCACGGGGTGGTGCGCATTGTATGGGTGTGTGTTACATTACATTCACTAGTAGGAGTGAGAAAATCATCACGGGGTGGTTAGCATTGTATGGGTGTGTGTTACATTACATTCACTAGTAGGAGTGAGAAAAACATCACGGGGTGGTGCGCATTGTATGGGTGTGTGTTACATTAGATTCACTAGTAGGAGTCAGAAAAACATCACGGGGTGGTGCGCATTGTATGGGTGTGTGTTACATTACATTCACTAGTAGGAGTGAGAAAAACATCACGGGGTGGTGCGCATTGTATGGGTGTGTGTTACATTAGATTCACTAGTAGGAGTGAGAAAAACATCACGGGGTGGTGCGCATTGTATGGGTGTGTGTTACATTACATTCACTAGTAGGAGTGAGAAAAACATCACGGGGTGGTGCATATTGTATGGGTGTGTGTTACATTAGATTCACTAGTAGGAGTGAGAAAAACATCACGGGGTGGTGCGCATTGTATGGGTGTGTGTTACATTAGATTCACTAGTAGGAGTGAGAAAAACATCACGGGGTGGTGCGCATTGTATGGGTGTGTGTTACATTAGATTCACTAGTAGGAGTGAGAAAAACATCACGGGGTGGTGCGCATTGTATGGCTGTGTGTTACATTAGATTCACTAGTAGGAGTGAGAAAAACATCACGGGATGGTGCGCATTGTATGGGTGTGTGTTACATTAGATTCACTAGTAGGAGTGGAAAAACATCACGGGGTGGTGCGCATTGTATGGGTGTGTGTTACATTAGATTCACTAGTAGGAGTGAGAAATTTCATCACGGGGTGGTGCGCATTGTATGGGTGTGTGTTACATTACATTCACTAGTAGGGGTGAGAAAAACATCACGTGGTGGTGCGCATTGTATGGGTGTGTGTTACATTACATTCACTAGTAGGAGTGAGAAAAACATCACGGGGTGGTGCGCATTGTATGGGTGTGTGTTACATTACATTCACTAGTAGGAGTGAGAAAAACATCACGGGGTGGTGCGCATTGTATGGGTGTGTGTTACATTACATTCACTAGTAGGAGTGAGAAAAACATCACGGGGTGGTGCGCATTGTATGGGTGTGTGTTACATTACATTCACTAGTAGGAGTGAGAAAAACATCACGGGGTGGTGCGCATTGTATGGGTGTGTGTTACATTAGATTCACTAGTAGGAGTGAGAAAAACATCACGGGGTGGTGCGCATTGTATGGGTGTGTGTTACATTACATTCACTAGTAGGAGTGAGAAAATCATCACGGGGTGGTTAGCATTGTATGGGTGTGTGTTACATTACATTCACTAGTAGGAGTGAGAAAAACATCACGGGGTGGTGCGCATTGTATGGGTGTGTGTTACATTACATTCACTAGTAGGAGTGAGAAAATCATCACGGGGTGGTTAGCATTGTATGGGTGTGTGTTACATTACATTCACTAGTAGGAGTGAGAAAAACATCACGGGGTGGTGCGCATTGTATGGGTGTGTGTTACATTACATTCACTAGTAGGAGTGAGAAAAACATCACGGGGTGGTGCGCATTGTATGGGTGTGTGTTACATTACATTCACTAGTAGGAGTGAGAAAAACATCACGGGGTGGTGCATATTGTATGGGTGTGTGTTACATTAGATTCACTAGTAGGAGTGAGAAAAACATCACGGGGTGGTGCGCATTGTATGGGTGTGTGTTACATTACATTCACTAGTAGGAGTGAGAAAAACATCACGGGGTGGTGCGCATTGTATGGGTGTGTGTTACATTAGATTCACTAGTAGGAGTGAGAAAAACATCACGGGGTGGTGCGCATTGTATGGGTGTGTGTTACATTACATTCACTAGTAGGAGTGAGAAAAACATCACGGGGTGGTGCGCATTGTATGGGTGTGTGTTACATTACATTCACTAGTAGGAGTGAGAAAAACATCACGGGGTGGTGCGCATTGTATGGGTGTGTGTTACATTAGATTCACTAGTAGGAGTGAGAAAAACATCACGGGGTGGTGCGCATTGTATGGGTGTGTGTTACATTAGATTCACTAGTAGGAGTGAGAAAATCATCACGGGGTGGTGGGCATTGTATGGGTGTGTGTTACATTACATTCACTAGTAGGAGTGAGAAAAACATCACGGGGTGGTGCGCATTGTATGGGTGTGTGTTACATTACATTCACTAGTAGGAGTGAGAAAAACATCACGGGGTGGTGCGCATTGTGTGGGTGTGTGTTACATTACATTCACTAGTAGGAGTGAGAAAATCATCACGGGGTGGTGCGCATTGTGTGGGTGTGTGTTACATTACATTCACTAGTAGGAGTGAGAAAAACATCACGGGGTGGTGCGCATTGTATGGGTGTGTGTTACATTACATTCACTAGTAGGAGTGAGAAAAACATCACGGGGTGGTGCGCATTGTATGGGTGTGTGTTACATTACATTCACTAGTAGGAGTGAGAAAACATCACGGGGTGGTGCATATTGTATGGGTGTGTGTTACATTAGATTCACTAGTAGGAGTGAGAAAAACATCACGGGGTGGTGCGCATTGTATGGGTGTGTGTTACATTACATTCACTAGTAGGAGTGAGAAAAACATCACGGGGTGGTGCATATTGTATGGGTGTGTGTTACATTAGATTCACTAGTAGGAGTGAGAAAAACATCACGGGGTGGTGCGCATTGTATGGGTGTGTGTTACATTAGATTCACTAGTAGGAGTGAGAAATTCATCACGGGGTGGTGCGCATTGTATGGGTGTGTGTTACATTACATTCACTAGTAGGGGTGAGAAAAACATCACGTGGTGGTGCGCATTGTATGGGTGTGTGTTACATTACATTCACTAGTAGGAGTGAGAAAAACATCACGGGGTGGTGCGCATTGTATGGGTGTGTGTTACATTAGATTCACTAGTAGGAGTGAGAAAAACATCACGGGGTGGTGCGCATTGTATGGGTGTGTGTTACATTACATTCACTAGTAGGAGTGAGAAAAACATCACGGGGTGGTGCGCATTGTATGGGTGTGTGTTACATTACATTCACTAGTAGGAGTGAGAAAAACATCACGGGGTGGTGCGCATTGTATGGGTGTGTGTTACATTAGATTCACTAGTAGGAGTGAGAAAAACATCACGGGGTGGTGCGCATTGTATGGGTGTGTGTTACATTACATTCACTAGTAGGAGTGAGAAAAACATCACGGGGTGGTGCGCATTGTATGGGTGTGTGTTACATTACATTCACTAGTAGGAGTGAGGAAAAACATCACGGGGTGGTGCATATTGTATGGGTGTGTGTTACATTAGATTCACTAGTAGGAGTGAGAAAAACATCACGGGGTGGTGCGCATTGTATGGGTGTGTGTTACATTAGATTCACTAGTAGGAGTGAGAAAAACATCACGGGGTGGTGCGCATTGTATGGGTGTGTGTTACATTACATTCACTAGTAGGAGTGAGAAAAACATCACGGGGTGGTGCGCATTGTATGGGTGTGTGTTACATTACATTCACTAGTAGGAGTGAGAAAAACATCACGGGGTGGTGCGCATTGTATGGGTGTGTGTTACATTACATTCACTAGTAGGAGTGAGAAAAACATCACGGGGTGGTGCGCATTGTATGGGTGTGTGTTACATTACATTCACTAGTAGGAGTGAGAAAAACATCACGGGGTGGTGCATATTGTATGGGTGTGTGTTACATTAGATTCACTAGTAGGAGTGAGAAAAACATCACGGGGTGGTGCGCATTGTATGGGTGTGTGTTACATTACATTCACTAGTAGGAGTGAGAAAAACATCACGGGGTGGTGCATATTGTATGGGTGTGTGTTACATTAGATTCACTAGTAGGAGTGAGAAAAACATCACGGGGTGGTGCGCATTGTATGGGTGTGTGTTACATTAGATTCACTAGTAGGAGTGAGAAATTCATCACGGGGTGGTGCGCATTGTATGGGTGTGTGTTACATTACATTCACTAGTAGGGGTGAGAAAAACATCACGTGGTGGTGCGCATTGTATGGGTGTGTGTTACATTACATTCACTAGTAGGAGTGAGAAAAACATCACGGGGTGGTGCGCATTGTATGGGTGTGTGTTACATTAGATTCACTAGTAGGAGTGAGAAAAACATCACGGGGTGGTGCGCATTGTATGGGTGTGTGTTACATTACATTCACTAGTAGGAGTGAGAAAAACATCACGGGGTGGTGCGCATTGTATGGGTGTGTGTTACATTACATTCACTAGTAGGAGTGAGAAAAACATCACGGGGTGGTGCGCATTGTATGGGTGTGTGTTACATTAGATTCACTAGTAGGAGTGAGAAAAACATCACGGGGTGGTGCGCATTGTATGGGTGTGTGTTACATTACATTCACTAGTAGGAGTGAGAAAAACATCACGGGGTGGTGCGCATTGTATGGGTGTGTGTTACATTAGATTCACTAGTAGGAGTGAGAAAAACATCACGGGGTGGTGCGCATTGTATGGGTGTGTGTTACATTAGATTCACTAGTAGGAGTGAGAAAATCATCACGGGGTGGTGGGCATTGTATGGGTGTGTGTTACATTACATTCACTAGTAGGAGTGAGAAAAACATCACGGGGTGGTGCGCATTGTATGGGTGTGTGTTACATTACATTCACTAGTAGGAGTGAGAAAAACATCACGGGGTGGTGCGCATTGTGTGGGTGTGTGTTACATTACATTCACTAGTAGGAGTGAGAAAATCATCACGGGGTGGTGCGCATTGTATGGGTGTGTGTTACATTACATTCACTAGTAGGAGTGAGAAAAACATCACGGGGTGGTGCGCATTGTATGGGTGTGTGTTACATTACATTCACTAGTAGGAGTGAGAAAAACATCACGGGGTGGTGCGCATTGTATGGGTGTGTGTTACATTACATTCACTAGTAGGAGTGAGAAAATCATCACGGGGTGGTTAGCATTGTATGGGTGTGTGTTACATTACATTCACTAGTAGGAGTGAGAAAAACATCACGGGGTGGTGCGCATTGTATGGGTGTGTGTTACATTAGATTCACTAGTAGGAGTCAGAAAAACATCACGGGGTGGTGCGCATTGTATGGGTGTGTGTTACATTACATTCACTAGTAGGAGTGAGAAAAACATCACGGGGTGGTGCGCATTGTATGGGTGTGTGTTACATTAGATTCACTAGTAGGAGTGAGAAAAACATCACGGGGTGGTGCGCATTGTATGGGTGTGTGTTACATTACATTCACTAGTAGGAGTGAGAAAAACATCACGGGGTGGTGCATATTGTATGGGTGTGTGTTACATTAGATTCACTAGTAGGAGTGAGAAAAACATCACGGGGTGGTGCGCATTGTATGGGTGTGTGTTACATTAGATTCACTAGTAGGAGTGAGAAAAACATCACGGGGTGGTGCGCATTGTATGGGTGTGTGTTACATTAGATTCACTAGTAGGAGTGAGAAAAACATCACGGGGTGGTGCGCATTGTATGGCTGTGTGTTACATTAGATTCACTAGTAGGAGTGAGAAAAACATCACGGGATGGTGCGCATTGTATGGGTGTGTGTTACATTAGATTCACTAGTAGGAGTGGGAAAAACATCACGGGGTGGTGCGCATTGTATGGGTGTGTGTTACATTAGATTCACTAGTAGGAGTGAGAAATTCATCACGGGGTGGTGCGCATTGTATGGGTGTGTGTTACATTACATTCACTAGTAGGGGTGAGAAAAACATCACGTGGTGGTGCGCATTGTATGGGTGTGTGTTACATTACATTCACTAGTAGGAGTGAGAAAAACATCACGGGGTGGTGCGCATTGTATGGGTGTGTGTTACATTACATTCACTAGTAGGAGTGAGAAAAACATCACGGGGTGGTGCGCATTGTATGGGTGTGTGTTACATTACATTCACTAGTAGGAGTGAGAAAAACATCACGGGGTGGTGCGCATTGTATGCGTGTGTGTTACATTACATTCACTAGTAGGAGTGAGAAAAACATCACGGGGTGGTGCGCATTGTATGGGTGTGTGTTACATTAGATTCACTAGTAGGAGTGAGAAAAACATCACGGGGTGGTGCGCATTGTATGGGTGTGTGTTACATTACATTCACTAGTAGGAGTGAGAAAATCATCACGGGGTGGTTAGCATTGTATGGGTGTGTGTTACATTACATTCACTAGTAGGAGTGAGAAAAACATCACGGGGTGGTGCGCATTGTATGGGTGTGTGTTACATTACATTCACTAGTAGGAGTGAGAAAATCATCACGGGGTGGTTAGCATTGTATGGGTGTGTGTTACATTACATTCACTAGTAGGAGTGAGAAAAACATCACGGGGTGGTGCGCATTGTATGGGTGTGTGTTACATTACATTCACTAGTAGGAGTGAGAAAAACATCACGGGGTGGTGCGCATTGTATGGGTGTTTGTTACATTAGATTCACTAGTAGGAGTGAGAAAGTCATCACGGGGTGGTGCGCATTGTATGGGTATGTGTTACATTACATTCACTAGTAGGAGTGAGAAAAACATCACGGGGTGGTGCGCATTTTATGGGTGTGTGTTACATTAGATTCACTAGTAGGAGTCAGAAAAACATCATGGGGTGGTGCGCATTGTATGGGTGTGTGTTACATTACATTCACTAGTAGGAGTGAGAAAATCATCACGGGGTGGTGCGCATTGTATGGGTGTGTGTTACATTAGATTCACTAGTAGGAGTGAGAAAAACATCACGGGGTGGTGCGCATTGTATGGGTGTGTGTTACATTACATTCACTAGTAGGAGTGAGAAAAACATCACGGGGTGGTGCATATTGTATGGGTGTGTGTTACATTAGATTCACTAGTAGGAGTGAGAAAAACATCACGGGGTGGTGCGCATTGTATGGGTGTGTGTTACATTAGATTCACTAGTAGGAGTGAGAAAAACATCACGGGGTGGTGCGCATTGTATGGGTGTGTGTTACATTAGATTCACTAGTAGGAGTGAGAAAAACATCACGGGGTGGTGCGCATTGTATGGCTGTGTGTTACATTAGATTCACTAGTAGGAGTGAGAAAAACATCACGGGATGGTGCGCATTGTATGGGTGTGTGTTACATTAGATTCACTAGTAGGAGTGGGAAAAACATCACGGGGTGGTGCGCATTGTATGGGTGTGTGTTACATTAGATTCACTAGTAGGAGTGAGAAATTCATCACGGGGTGGTGCGCATTGTATGGGTGTGTGTTACATTACATTCACTAGTAGGGTGAGAAAAACATCACGTGGTGGTGCGCATTGTATGGGTGTGTGTTACATTACATTCATTAGTAGGAGTGAGAAAAACATCACGGGGTGGTGCGCATTGTATGGGTGTGTGTTACATTAGATTCACTAGTAGGAGTGAGAAAAACATCACGGGGTGGTGCGCATTGTATGGGTGTGTGTTACATTACATTCACTAGTAGGAGTGAGAAAAACATCACGGGGTGGTGCGCATTGTATGGGTGTGTGTTACATTACATTCACTAGTAGGAGTGAGAAAAACATCACGGGGTGGTGCGCATTGTATGGGTGTGTGTTACATTAGATTCACTAGTAGGAGTGAGAAAAACATCACGGGGTGGTGCGCATTGTATGGGTGTGTGTTACATTACATTCACTAGTAGGAGTGAGAAAATCATCACGGGGTGGTTAGCATTGTATGGGTGTGTGTTACATTACATTCACTAGTAGGAGTGAGAAAAACATCACGGGGTGGTGCGCATTGTATGGGTGTTTGTTACATTCGATTCACTAGTAGGAGTGAGAAAATCATCACGGGGTGGTGCGCATTTTATGGGTGTGTGTTACATTACATTCACTAGTAGGAGTTAGAAAAACATCACGGAGTGGTGCGCATTGTATGGGTGTGTGTTACATTAGATTCACTAGTAGGAGTGAAAAAACATCACGGGGTGGTGCGCATTGTATGGGTGTGTGTTACATTACATTCACTAGTAGGAGTGAGAAAAACATCACGGGGTGGTGCGCATTGTGTGGGTGTGTGTTACATTACATTCACTAGTAGGAGTGAGAAAAACATCACGGGGTGGTGCGCATTGTGTGGGTGTGTGTTACATTACATTCACTAGTAGGAGTGAGAAAATCATCACGGGGTGGTGCGCATTGTATGGGTGTGTGTTACATTACATTCACTAGTAGGAGTGAGAAAAACATCACGGGGTGGTGCGCATTGTATGGGTGTGTGTTACATTCACTAGTAGGAGTGAGAAAAACATCACGGGGTGGTGCGCATTGTATGGGTATGTGTTACATTACATTCACTAGTAGGAGTGAGAAAAAACATCACGGGGTGGTGAGCATTGTATGGGTGTGTGTTACATTACATTCACTAGTAGGAGTCAGAAAAACATCAAGGGGTGGTGCGCACTGTATGGGTGTGTGTTACATTACATTCACTAGTAGGAGTGAGAAAAACATCACGGGGTGGTGCGCATTGTATGGGTGTGTGTTACATTACATTCACTAGTAGGAGTGAGAAAAACATCACGGGGTGGTGCGCATTGTATGGGTGTGTGTTACATTACATTCACTAGTAGGAGTGAGAAAAACATCACGGGGTGGTGCGCATTGTATGGGTGTGTGTTACATTACATTCACTAGTAGGAGTGAGAAAAACATCACGGGGTGGTGCGCATTGTATGGGTGTGTGTTACATTAGATTCACTAGTAGGAGTGAGAAAAACATCACGGGGTGGTGCGCATTGTATGGGTGTGTGTTACATTACATTCACTAGTAGGAGTGAGAAAATCATCACGGGGTGGTTAGCATTGTATGGGTGTGTGTTACATTACATTCACTAGTAGGAGTGAGAAAAACATCACGGGGTGGTGCGCATTGTATGGGTGTGTGTTACATTACATTCACTAGTAGGAGTGAGAAAATCATCACGGGGTGGTTAGCATTGTATGGGTGTGTGTTACATTACATTCACTAGTAGGAGTGAGAAAAACATCACGGGGTGGTGCGCATGTATGGGTGTGTGTTACATTACATTCACTAGTAGGAGTGAGAAAAACATCACGGGGTGGTGCGCATTGTATGGGTGTTTGTTACATTAGATTCACTAGTAGGAGTGAGAAAGTCATCACGGGGTGGTGCGCATTGTATGGGTATGTGTTACATTACATTCACTAGTAGGAGTGAGAAAAACATCACGGGGTGGTGCGCATTGTATGGGTGTGTGTTACATTAGATTCACTAGTAGGAGTCAGAAAAACATCATGGGGTGGTGCGCATTGTATGGGTGTGTGTTACATTACATTCACTAGTAGGAGTGAGAAAAACATCACGGGGTGGTGCGCATTGTATGGGTGTGTGTTACATTAGATTCACTAGTAGGAGTGAGAAAAACATCACGGGGTGGTGCGCATTGTATGGGTGTGTGTTACATTACATTCACTAGTAGGAGTGAGAAAAGCATCACGGGGTGGTGCATATTGTATGGGTGTGTGTTACATTAGATTCACTAGTAGGAGTGAGAAAAACATCACGGGGTGGTGCGCATTGTATGGGTGTGTGTTACATTAGATTCACTAGTAGGAGTGAGAAAAACATCACGGGGTGGTGCGCATTGTATGGGTGTGTGTTACATTAGATTCACTAGTAGGAGTGAGAAAAACATCACGGGGTGGTGCGCATTGTATGGCTGTGTGTTACATTAGATTCACTAGTAGGAGTGAGAAAAAACATCACGGGATGGTGCGCATTGTATGGGTGTGTGTTACATTAGATTCACTAGTAGGAGTGGGAAAAACATCACGGGGTGGTGCGCATTGTATGGGTGTGTGTTACATTAGATTCACTAGTAGGAGTGAGAAATTCATCACGGGGTGGTGCGCATTGTATGGGTGTGTGTTACATTACATTCACTAGTAGGGGTGAGAAAAACATCACGTGGTGGTGCGCATTGTATGGGTGTGTGTTACATTACATTCACTAGTAGGAGTGAGAAAAACATCACGGGGTGGTGCGCATTGTATGGGTGTGTGTTACATTAGATTCACTAGTAGGAGTGAGAAAAACATCACGGGGTGGTGCGCATTGTATGGGTGTGTGTTACATTACATTCACTAGTAGGAGTGAGAAAAACATCACGGGGTGGTGCGCATTGTATGGGGTGTGTGTTACATTACATTCACTAGTAGGAGTGAGAAAAACATCACGGGGTGGTGCGCATTGTATGGGTGTGTGTTACATTAGATTCACTAGTAGGAGTGAGAAAAACATCACGGGGTGGTGCGCATTGTATGGGT
This sequence comes from Cavia porcellus, assembly GCF_034190915.1. NCBI lineage: Eukaryota > Metazoa > Chordata > Mammalia > Rodentia > Caviidae > Cavia > Cavia porcellus. Next base: position 1,294,270 of record NW_026947580.1, on the reverse strand, counting down.
GTGTGTTACATTACATTCACTAGTAGGAGTGAGAAAATCATCACGGGGTGGTTAGCATTGTATGGGTGTGTGTTACATTACATTCACTAGTAGGAGTGAGAAAAACATCACGGGGTGGTGCGCATTGTATGGGTGTTTGTTACATTCGATTCACTAGTAGGAGTGAGAAAATCATCACGGGGTGGTGCGCATTTTATGGGTGTGTGTTACATTACATTCACTAGTAGGAGTTAGAAAAACATCACGGAGTGGTGCGCATTGTATGGGTGTGTGTTATATTAGATTCACTAGTAGGAGTGAAAAAACATCACGGGGTGGTGCGCATTATATGGGTGTGTGTTACATTAGATTCACTAGTAGGAGTGAGAAAAACATCACGGGGTGGTGCGCATTGTATGGGTGTGTGTTACATTACATTCACTAGTAGGAGTGAGAAAAACATCACGGGGTGGTGCGCATTGTGTGGGTGTGTGTTACATTACATTCACTAGTAGGAGTGAGAAAAACATCACGGGGTGGTGCGCATTGTGTGGGTGTGTGTTACATTACATTCACTAGTAGGAGTGAGAAAATCATCACGGGGTGGTGCGCATTGTATGGGTGTGTGTTACATTACATTCACTAGTAGGAGTGAGAAAAACATCACGGGGTGGTGCGCATTGTATGGGTGTGTGTTACATTCACTAGTAGGAGTGAGAAAAACATCACGGGGTGGTGCGCATTGTATGGGTATGTGTTACATTACATTCACTAGTAGGAGTGAGAAAAACATCACGGGGTGGTGAGCATTGTATGGGTGTGTGTTACATTACATTCACTAGTAGGAGTCAGAAAAACATCAAGGGGTGGTGCGCACTGTATGGGTGTGTGTTACATTACATTCACTAGTAGGAGTGAGAAAAACATCACGGGGTGGTGCGCATTGTATGGGTGTGTGTTACATTACATTCACTAGTAGGAGTGAGAAAAACATTACGGGGTGGTGCGCATTGTATGGGTGTGTGTTACATTACATTCACTAGTAGGAGTGAGAAAAACATCACGGGGTGGTGCGCATTGTATGGGTGTGTGTTACATTACATTCACTAGTAGGAGTGAGAAAAACATCACGGGGTGGTGCGCATTGTATGGGTGTGTGTTACATTAGATTCACTAGTAGGAGTGAGAAAACATCACGGGGTGGTGCGCATTGTATGGGTGTGTGTTACATTACATTCACTAGTAGGAGTGAGAAAATCATCACGGGGTGGTTAGCATTGTATGGGTGTGTGTTACATTACATTCAATAGTAGGAGTGAGAAAAACATCACGGGTGGTGCGCATTGTATGGGTGTTTGTTACATTCGATTCACTAGTAGGAGTGAGAAAATCATCACGGGGTGGTGCGCATTTTATGGGTGTGTGTTACATTTCATTCACTAGTAGGAGTTAGAAAAACATCACGGAGTGGTGCGCATTGTATGGGTGTGTGTTACATTAGATTCACTAGTAGGAGTGAAAAAACATCACGGGGTGGTGCGCATTGTATGGGTGTGTGTTACATTAGATTCACTAGTAGGAGTGAGAAAAACATCACGGGGTGGTGCGCATTGTATGGGTGTGTGTTACATTACATTCACTAGTAGGAGTGAGAAAAACATCACGGGGTGGTGCGCATTGTGTGGGTGTGTGTTACATTACATTCACTAGTAGGAGTGAGAAAAACATCACGGGGTGGTGCGCATTGTGTGGGTGTGTGTTACATTACATTCACTAGTAGGAGTGAGAAAATCATCACGGGGTGGTGCGCATTGTATGGGTGTGTGTTACATTACATTCACTAGTAGGAGTGAGAAAAACATCACGGGGTGGTGCGCATTGTATGGGTGTGTGTTACATTCACTAGTAGGAGTGAGAAAAACATCACGGGGTGGTGCGCATTGTATGGGTGTGTGTTACATTACATTCACTAGTAGGAGTGAGAAAAACATCACGGGGTGGTGCGCATTGTATGGGTGTGTGTTACATTAGATTCACTAGTAGGAGTGAGAAAAACATCACGGGGTGGTGCGCATTGTATGGGTGTGTGTTACATTACATTCACTAGTAGGAGTGAGAAAAACATCACGGGGTGGTGCGCATTGTGTGGGTGTGTGTTACATTACATTCACTAGTAGGAGTGAGAAAAACATCACGGGGTGGTGCGCATTGTGTGGGTGTGTGTTACATTACATTCACTAGTAGGAGTGAGAAAATCATCACGGGGTGGTGCGCATTGTATGGTGTGTGTTACATTACATTCACTAGTAGGAGTGAGAAAAACATCACGGGGTGGTGCGCATTGTATGGGTGTGTGTTACATTAGATTCACTAGTAGGAGTGAGAAAAACATCACGGGGTGGTGCGCATTGTATGGGTGTGTGTTACATTACATTCACTAGTAGGAGTGAGAAAAACATCACGGGGTGGTGCGCATTGTATGGGTGTGTGTTACATTACATTCACTAGTAGGAGTGAGAAAAACATCACGGGGTGGTGCGCATTGTATGGGTGTGTGTTACATTAGATTCACTAGTAGGAGTGAGAAAAACATCACGGGGTGGTGCGCATTGTATGGGTGTGTGTTACATTAGATTCACTAGTAGGAGTGAGAAAATCATCACGGGGTGGTGGGCATTGTATGGGTGTGTGTTACATTACATTCACTAGTAGGAGTGAGAAAAACATCACGGGGTGGTGCGCATTGTATGGGTGTGTGTTACATTACATTCACTAGTAGGAGTGAGAAAAACATCACGGGGTGGTGCGCATTGTGTGGGTGTGTGTTACATTACATTCACTAGTAGGAGTGAGAAAATCATCACGTGGTGGTGCGCATTGTATGGGTGTGTGTTACATTACATTCACTAATAGGAGTGAGAAAAACATCACGGGGTGGTGCGCATTGTATGGGTGTGTGTTACATTACATTCACTAGTAGGAGTGAGAAAAACATCACGGGGTGGTGCGCATTGTATGGGTGTGTGTTACATTACATTCACTAGTAGGAGTGAGAAAATCATCACGGGGTGGTTAGCATTGTATGGGTGTGTGTTACATTACATTCACTAGTAGGAGTGAGAAAAACATCACGGGGTGGTGCGCATTGTATGGGTGTGTGTTACATTACATTCACTAGTAGGAGTGAGAAAAACATCACGGGGTGGTGCGCATTGTATGGGTGTTTGTTACATTAGATTCACTAGTAGGAGTGAGAAAGTCATCACGGGGTGGTGCGCATTGTATGGGTGTGTGTTACATTACATTCACTAGTAGGAGTGAGAAAAACATCACGGGGTGGTGCGCATTGTATGGGTGTGTGTTACATTAGATTCACTAGTAGGAGTCAGAAAAACATCATGGGGTGGTGTGCATTGTATGGGTGTGTGTTACATTACATTCACTAGTAGGAGTGAGAAAAACATCACGGGGTGGTGCGCATTGTATGGGTGTGTGTTACATTAGATTCACTAGTAGGAGTGAGAAAAACATCACGGGGTGGTGCGCATTGTATGGGTGTGTGTTACATTACATTCACTAGTAGGAGTGAGAAAAACATCACGGGGTGGTGCATATTGTATGGGTGTGTGTTACATTAGATTCACTAGTAGGAGTGAGAAATACATCACGGGGTGGTGCGCATTGTATGGGTGTGTGTTACATTAGATTTACTAGTAGGAGTGAGAAAAACATCACGGGGTGGTGCGCATTGTATGGGTGTGTGTTACATTAGATTCACTAGTAGGAGTGAGAAAAACATCACGGGGTGGTGCGCATTGTATGGCGGTGTGTTACATTAGATTCACTAGTAGGAGTGAGAAAAAACATCACGGGATGGTGCGCATTGTATGGGTGTGTGTTACATTAGATTCACTAGTAGGAGTGGGAAAAACATCACGGGGTGGTGCGCATTGTATGGGTGTGTGTTACATTAGATTCACTAGTAGGAGTGAGAAATTCATCACGGGGTGGTGCGCATTGTATGGGTGTGTGTTACATTACATTCACTAGTAGGGGTGAGAAAAACATCACGTGGTGGTGCGCATTGTATGGGTGTGTGTTACATTACATTCACTAGTAGGAGTGAGAAAAACATCACGGGGTGGTGCGCATTGTATGGGTGTGTGTTACATTAGATTCACTAGTAGGAGTGAGAAAAACATCACGGGGTGGTGCGCATTGTATGGGTGTGTGTTACATTACATTCACTAGTAGGAGTGAGAAAAACATCACGGGGTGGTGCGCATTGTATGGGTGTGTGTTACATTAGATTCACTAGTAGGAGTGAGAAAAACATCACGGGGTGGTGCGCATTGTATGGGTGTGTGTTACATTACATTCACTAGTAGGAGTGAGAAAATCATCACGGGGTGGTTAGCATTGTATGGGTGTGTGTTACATTACATTCACTAGTAGGAGTGAGAAAAACATCACGGGGTGGTGCGCATTGTATGGGTGTTTGTTACATTCAATTCACTAGTAGGAGTGAGAAAATCATCACGGGGTGGTGCGCATTTTATGGGTGTGTGTTACATTACATTCACTAGTAGGAGTTAGAAAAACATCACGGAGTGGGGCGCATTGTATGGGTGTGTGTTACATTAGATTCACTAGTAGGAGTGAAAAAACATCACGGGGTGGTGCGCATTATATGGGTGTGTGTTACATTAGATTCACTAGTAGGAGTGAGAAAAACATCACGGGGTGGTGCGCATTGTATGGGTGTGTGTTACATTACATTCACTAGTAGGAGTGAGAAAAACATCACGGGGTGGTGCGCATTGTGTGGGTGTGTGTTACATTACATTCACTAGTAGGAGTGAGAAAAACATCACGGGGTGGTGCGCATTGTGTTGGTGTGTGTTACATTACATTCACTAGTAGGAGTGAGAAAATCATCACGGGGTGGTGCGCATTGTATGGGTGTGTGTTACATTACATTCACTAGTAGGAGTGAGAAAAACATCACGGGGTGGTGCGCATTGTATGGGTGTGTGTTACATTCACTAGTAGGAGTGAGAAAAACATCACGGGGTGGTGCGCATTGTATGGGTATGTGTTACATTACATTCACTAGTAGGAGTGAGAAAAACATCACGGGGTGGTGAGCATTGTATGGGTGTGTGTTACATTACATTCACTAGTAGGAGTCAGAAAAACATCAAGGGGTGGTGCGCACTGTATGGGTGTGTGTTACATTACATTCACTAGTAGGAGTGAGAAAAACATCACGGGGTGGTGCGCATTGTATGGGTGTGTGTTACATTACATTCACTAGTAGGAGTGAGAAAAACATCACGGGGTGGTGCGCATTGTATGGGTGTGTGTTACATTACATTCACTAGTAGGAGTGAGACAAACATCACGGGGTGGTGCGCATTGTATGGGTGTGTGTTACATTACATTCACTAGTAGGAGTGAGAAAAACATCACGGGGTGGTGCGCATTGTATGGGTGTGTGTTACATTAGATTCACTAGTAGGAGTGAGAAAACATCACGGGGTGGTGCGCATTGTATGGGTGTGTGTTACATTACATTCACTAGTAGGAGTGAGAAAATCATCACGGGGTGGTTAGCATTGTATGGGTGTGTGTTACATTACATTCACTAGTAGGAGTGAGAAAAACATCACGGGGTGGTGCGCATTGTATGGGTGTTTGTTACATTCGATTCACTAGTAGGAGTGAGAAAATCATCATGGGGTGGTGCGCATTTTATGGGTGTGTGTTACATTACATTCACTAGTAGGAGTTAGAAAAACATCACGGAGTGGTGCGCATTGTATGGGTGTGTGTTACATTAGATTCACTAGTAGGAGTGAAAAAACATCACGGGGTGGTGCGCATTGTATGGGTGTGTGTTACATTAGATTCACTAGTAGGAGTGAGAAAAACATCACGGGGTGGTGCGCATTGTATGGGTGTGTGTTACATTACATTCACTAGTAGGAGTGAGAAAAACATCACGGGGTGGTGCGCATTGTGTGGGTGTGTGTTACATTACATTCACTAGTAGGAGTGAGAAAAACATCACGGGGTGGTGCGCATTGTGTGGGTGTGTGTTACATTACATTCACTAGTAGGAGTGAGAAAATCATCACGGGGTGGTGCGCATTGTATGGGTGTGTGTTACATTACATTCACTAGTAGGAGTGAGAAAAACATCACGGGGTGGTGCGCATTGTATGGGTGTGTGTTACATTCACTAGTAGGAGTGAGAAAAACATCACGGGGTGGTGCGCATTGTATGGGTGTGTGTTACATTACATTCACTAGTAGGAGTGAGAAAAACATCACGGGGTGGTGCACATTGTATGGGTGTGTGTTACATTAGATTCACTAGTAGGAGTGAGAAAAACATCACGGGGTGGTGCGCATTGTATGGGTGTGTGTTACATTACATTCACTAGTAGGAGTGAGAAAAACATCACGGGGTGGTGCGCATTGTGTGGGTGTGTGTTACATTACATTCACTAGTAGGAGTGAGAAAAACATCACGGGGTGGTGCGCATTGTGTGGGTGTGTGTTACATTACATTCACTAGTAGGAGTGAGAAAATCATCACGGGGTGGTGCGCATTGTATGGGTGTGTGTTACATTACATTCACTAGTAGGAGTGAGAAAAACATCACGGGGTGGTGCGCATTGTATGGGTGTGTGTTACATTCACTAGTAGGAGTGAGAAAAACATCACGGGGTGGTGCGCATTGTATGGGTGTGTGTTACATTACATTCACTAGTAGGAGTGAGAAAAACATCACGGGGTGGTGAGCATTGTATGGGTGTGTGTTACATTACATTCACTAGTAGGAGTGAGAAAAACATCACGGGGTGGTGCGCATTGTATGGGTGTGTGTTACATTACATTCACTAGTAGGAGTGAGAAAAACATCACGGGGTGGTGCGCATTGTGTGGGTGTGTGTTACATTACATTCACTAGTAGGAGTGAGAAAGTCATCACGGGGTGGTGCGCATTGTATGGGTGTGTGTTACATTACATTCACTAGTAGGAGTGAGAAAAACATCACGGGGTGGTGCGCATTGTATGGGTGTGTGTTACATTAGATTCACTAGTAGGAGTCAGAAAAACATCATGGGGTGGTGCGCATTGTATGGGTGTGTGTTACATTACATTCACTAGTAGGAGTGAGAAAAACATCACGGGGTGGTGCGCATTGTATGGGTGTGTGTTACATTAGATTCACTAGTAGGAGTGAGAAAAACATCACGGGGTGGTGCGCATTGTATGGGTGTGTGTTACATTACATTCACTAGTAGGAGTGAGAAAAACATCACGGGGTGGTGCATATTGTATGGGTGTGTGTTACATTAGATTCACTAGTAGGAGTGAGAAAAACATCACGGGGTGGTGCGCATTGTATGGGTGTGTGTTACATTACATTCACTAGTAGGAGTGAGAAAAACATCACGGGGTGGTGCGCATTGTATGGGTGTGTGTTACATTAGATTCACTAGTAGGAGTGAGAAAAACATCACGGGGTGGTGCGCATTGTATGGCTGTGTGTTACATTAGATTCACTAGTAGGAGTGAGAAAAACATCACGGGGTGGTGCGCATTGTATGGGTGTGTGTTACATTAGATTCACTAGCAGGAGTGGGAAAAACATCACGGGGTGGTGCGCATTGTATGGGTGTGTGTTACATTAGATTCACTAGTAGGAGTGAGAAATTCATCACGGGGTGGTGCGCATTGTATGGGTGTGTGTTACATTACATTCACTAGTAGGGGTGAGAAAAACATCACGTGGTGGTGCGCATTGTATGGGTGTGTGTTACATTAGATTCACTAGTAGGAGTGAGAAAAACATCACGGGGTGGTGCGCATTGTATGGGTGTGTGTTACATTACATTCACTAGTAGGAGTGAGAAAAACATCACGGGGTGGTGCGCATTGTATGGGTGTGTGTTACATTAGATTCACTAGTAGGAGTGAGAAAAACATCACGGGGTGGTGCGCATTGTATGGGTGTGTGTTACATTACATTCACTAGTAGGAGTGAGAAAAACATCACGGGGTGGTGCGCATTGTGTTGGTGTGTGTTACATTAGATTCACTAGTAGGAGTGAGAAAAACATCACGGGGTGGTGCGCATTGTATGGGTGTGTGTTACATTACATTCACTAGTAGGAGTGAGAAAATCATCACGGGGTGGTTGGCATTGTATGGGTGTGTGTTACATTACATTCACTAGTAGGAGTGAGAAAAACATCACGGGGTGGTGCGCATTGTATGGGTGTTTGTTACATTCGATTCACTAGTAGGAGTGAGAAAATCATCACGGGGTGGTGCGCATTTTATGGGTGTGTGTTACATTACATTCACTAGTAGGAGTTAGAAAAACATCACGGAGTGGTGCGCATTGTATGGGTGTGTGTTACATTACATTCACTAGTAGGAGTGAAAAAACATCACGGGGTGGTGCGCATTGTATGGGTGTGTGTTACATTAGATTCACTAGTAGGAGTGAGAAAAACATCACGGGGTGGTGCGCATTGTATGGGTGTGTGTTACATTACATTCACTAGTAGGAGTGAGAAAAACATCACGGGGTGGTGCGCATCGTGTGGGTGTGTGTTACATTACATTCACTAGTAGGAGTGAGAAAAACATCACGGGGTGGTGCGCATTGTGTGGGTGTGTGTTACATTACATTCACTAGTAGGAGTGAGAAAAACATCACGGGGTGGTGCGCATTGTATGGGTGTGTGTTACATTCACTAGTAGGAGTGAGAAAAACATCACGGGGTGGTGCGCATTGTATGGGTGTGTGTTACATTACATTCACTAGTAGGAGTGAGAAAAACATCACGGGGTGGTGCGCATTGTATGGGTGTGTGTTACATTCACTAGTAGGAGTGAGAAAATCATCACGGGGTGGTGCGCATTGTATGGGTGTGTGTTACATTACATTCACTAGTAGGAGTGAGAAAAACATCACGGGGTGGTGCGCATTGTATGGGTGTGTGTTACATTCACTAGTAGGAGTGAGAAAAACATCACGGGGTGGTGCGCATTGTATGGGTATGTGTTACATTACATTCACTAGTAGGAGTGAGAAAAACATCACGGGGTGGTGAGCATTGTATGGGTGTGTGTTACATTACATTCACTAGTAGGAGTCAGAAAAACATCAAGGGGTGGTGCGCACTGTATGGGTGTGTGTTACATTACATTCACTAGTAGGAGTGAGAAAAACATCACGGGGTGGTGCGCATTGTATGGGTGTGTGTTACATTACATTCACTAGTAGGAGTGAGAAAAACATCACGGGGTGGTGCGCATTGTATGGGTGTGTGTTACATTACATTCACTAGTAGGAGTGAGAAAAACATCACGGGGTGGTGCGCATTGTATGGGTGTGTGTTACATTACATTCACTAGTAGGAGTGAGAAAAACATCACGGGGTGGTGCGCATTGTATAGGTGTGTGTTACATTAGATTCACTAGTAGGAGTGAGAAAACATCACGGGGTGGTGCGCATTTTATGGGTGTGTGTTACATTACATTCACTAGTAGGAGTGAGAAAATCATCAAGGGGTGGTTAGCATTGTATGGGTGTGTGTTACATTACATTCACTAGTAGGAGTGAGAAAAACATAACGGGGTGGTGCGCATTGTATGGGTGTTTGTTACATTCGATTCACTAGTAGGAGTGAGAAAATCATCACGGGGTGGTGTGCATTTTATGGGTGTGTGTTACATTACATTCACTAGTAGGAGTTAGAAAAACATCACGGAGTGGTGCGCATTGTATGGGTGTGTGTTACATTAGATTCACTAGTAGGAGTGAAAAAACATCACGGGGTGGTGCGGATTGTATGGGTGTGTGTTACATTAGATTCACTAGTAGGAGTGAGAAAAACATCACGGGGTGGTGCGCATTGTATGGGTGTGTGTTACATTACATTCACTAGTAGGAGTGAGAAAAACATCACGGGGTGGTGCGCATTGTGTGGGTGTGTGTTACATTACATTCACTAGTAGGAGTGAGAAAAACATCACGGGGTGGTGCGCATTGTGTGGGTGTGTGTTACATTACATTCACTAGTAGGAGTGAGAAAATCATCACGGGGTGGTGCGCATTGTATGGGTGTGTGTTACATTACATTCACTAGTAGGAGTGAGAAAAACATCACGGGGTGGTGCGCATTGTATGGGTGTGTGTTACATTACATTCACTAGTAGGAGTGAGAAAAACATCACGGGGTGGTGCGCATTGTATGGGTGTGTGTTACATTACATTCACTAGTAGGAGTGAGAAAAACATCACGGGGTGGTGCGCATTGTATGGGTGTGTGTTACATTAGATTCACTAGTAGGAGTGAGAAAAACATCACGGGGTGGTGCGCATTGTATGGCTGTGTGTTACATTAGATTCACTAGTAGGAGTGAGAAAAACATCACGGGGTGGTGCGCATTGTATGGGTGTGTGTTACATTAGATTCACTAGTAGGAGTGGGAAAAACATCACGGGGTGGTGCGCATTGTATGGGTGTGTGTTACATTAGATTCACTAGTAGGAGTGAGAAATTCATCACGGGGTGGTGCGCATTGTATGGGTGTGTGTTACATTACATTCACTAGTAGGGGTGAGAAAAACATCACGTGGTGGTGCGCATTGTATGGGTGTGTGTTACATTAGATTCACTAGTAGGAGTGAGAAAAACATCACGGGGTGGTGCGCATTGTATGGGTGTGTGTTACATTACATTCACTAGTAGGAGTGAGAAAAACATCACGGGGTGGTGCGCATTGTATGGGTGTGTGTTACATTAGATTCACTAGTAGGAGTGAGAAAAACATCACGGGGTGGTGCGCATTGTATGGGTGTGTGTTACATTACATTCACTAGTAGGAGTGAGAAAAACATCACGGGGTGGTGCGCATTGTATGGGTGTGTGTTACATTAGATTCACTAGTAGGAGTGAGAAAAACATCACGGGGTGGTGCGCATTGTATGGGTGTGTGTTACATTACATTCACTAGTAGGAGTGAGAAAATCATCACGGGGTGGTTAGCATTGTATGGGTGTGTGTTACATTACATTCACTAGTAGGAGTGAGAAAAACATCACGGGGTGGTGCGCATTGTATGGGTGTTTGTTACATTCGATTCACTAGTAGGAGTGAGAAAATCATCACGGGGTGGTGCGCATTTTATGGGTGTGTGTTACATTACATTCACTAGTAGGAGTTAGAAAAACATCACGGAGTGGTGCGCATTGTATGGGTGTGTGTTACATTACATTCACTAGTAGGAGTGAAAAAACATCACGGGGTGGTGCGCATTGTATGGGTGTGTGTTACATTAGATTCACTAGTAGGAGTGAGAAAAACATCACGGGGTGGTGCGCATTGTATGGGTGTGTGTTACATTACATTCACTAGTAGGAGTGAGAAAAACATCACGGGGTGGTGCGCATCGTGTGGGTGTGTGTTACATTACATTCACTAGTAGGAGTGAGAAAAACATCACGGGGTGGTGCGCATTGTGTGGGTGTGTGTTACATTACATTCACTAGTAGGAGTGAGAAAAACATCACGGGGTGGTGCGCATTGTATGGGTGTGTGTTACATTCACTAGTAGGAGTGAGAAAAACATCACGGGGTGGTGCGCATTGTATGGGTGTGTGTTACATTACATTCACTAGTAGGAGTGAGAAAAACATCACGGGGTGGTGCGCATTGTATGGGTGTGTGTTACATTCACTAGTAGGAGTGAGAAAATCATCACGGGGTGGTGCGCATTGTATGGGTGTGTGTTACATTACATTCACTAGTAGGAGTGAGAAAAACATCACGGGGTGGTGCGCATTGTATGGGTGTGTGTTACATTCACTAGTAGGAGTGAGAAAAACATCACGGGGTGGTGCGCATTGTATGGGTATGTGTTACATTACATTCACTAGTAGGAGTGAGAAAAACATCACGGGGTGGTGAGCATTGTATGGGTGTGTGTTACATTACATTCACTAGTAGGAGTCAGAAAAACATCAAGGGGTGGTGCGCACTGTATGGGTGTGTGTTACATTACATTCACTAGTAGGAGTGAGAAAAACATCACGGGGTGTTGCGCATTGTATGGGTGTGTGTTACATTACATTCACTAGTAGGAGTGAGAAAAACATCACGGGGTGGTGCGCATTGTATGGGTGTGTGTTACATTACATTCACTAGTAGGAGTGAGAAAAACATCACGGGGTGGTGCGCATTGTATGGGTGTGTGTTACATTACATTCACTAGTAGGAGTGAGAAAAACATCACGGGGTGGTGCGCATTGTATGGGTGTGTGTTACATTAGATTCACTAGTAGGAGTGAGAAAACATCACGGGGTGGTGCGCATTTTATGGGTGTGTGTTACATTACATTCACTAGTAGGAGTGAGAAAATCATCAAGGGGTGGTTAGCATTGTATGGGTGTGTGTTACATTACATTCACTAGTAGGAGTGAGAAAAACATCACGGGGTGGTGCGCATTGTATGGGTGTTTGTTACATTCGATTCACTAGTAGGAGTGAGAAAATCATCACGGGGTGGTGTGCATTTTATGGGTGTGTGTTACATTACATTCACTAGTAGGAGTTAGAAAAACATCACGGAGTGGTGCGCATTGTATGGGTGTGTGTTACATTAGATTCACTAGTAGGAGTGAAAAAACATCACGGGGTGGTGCGGATTGTATGGGTGTGTGTTACATTAGATTCACTAGTAGGAGTGAGAAAAACATCACGGGGTGGTGCGCATTGTATGGGTGTGTGTTACATTACATTCACTAGTAGGAGTGAGAAAAACATCACGGGGTGGTGCGCATTGTGTGGGTGTGTGTTACATTACATTCACTAGTAGGAGTGAGAAAAACATCACGGGGTGGTGCGCATTGTGTGGGTGTGTGTTACATTACATTCACTAGTAGGAGTGAGAAAATCATCACGGGGTGGTGCGCATTGTATGGGTGTGTGTTACATTACATTCACTAGTAGGAGTGAGAAAAACATCACGGGGTGGTGCGCATTGTATGGGTGTGTGTTACATTCACTAGTAGGAGTGAGAAAAACATCACGGGGTGGTGCGCATTGTATGGGTGTGTGTTACATTACATTCACTAGTAGGAGTCAGAAAAACATCACGGGGTGGTGCGCATTGTATGGGTGTGTGTTACATTAGATTCACTAGTAGGAGTGAGAAAAACATCACGGGGTGGTGCGCATTGTATGGGTGTGTGTTACATTACATTCACTAGTAGGAGTGAGAAAAACATCACGGGGTGGTGCGCATTGTGTGGGTGTGTGTTACATTACATTCACTAGTAGGAGTGAGAAAAACATCACGGGGTGGTGCGCATTGTGTGGGTGTGTGTTACATTACATTCACTAGTAGGAGTGAGAAAATCATCACGGGGTGGTGCGCATTGTATGGGTGTGTGTTACATTACATTCACTAGTAGGAGTGAGAAAAACATCACGGGGTGGTGCGCATTGTATGGGTGTGTGTTACATTCACTAGTAGGAGTGAGAAAAACATCACGGGGTGGTGCGCATTGTATGGGTGTGTGTTACATTACATTCACTAGTAGGAGTGAGAAAAACATCACGGGGTGGTGAGCATTGTATGGGTGTGTGTTACATTACATTCACTAGTAGGAGTGAGAAAAACATCACGGGGTGGTGCGCATTGTATGGGTGTGTGTTACATTACATTCACTAGTAGGAGTGAGAAAAACATCACGGGGTGGTGCGCATTGTGTGGGTGTGTGTTACATTACATTCACTAGTAGGAGTGAGAAAGTCATCACGGGGTGGTGCGCATTGTATGGGTGTGTGTTACATTACATTCACTAGTAGGAGTGAGAAAAACATCACGGGGTGGTGCGCATTGTATGGGTGTGTGTTACATTAGATTCACTAGTAGGAGTCAGAAAATCATCATGGGGTGGTGCGCATTGTATGGGTGTGTGTTACATTACATTCACTAGTAGGAGTGAGAAAAACATCACGGGGTGGTGCGCATTGTATGGGTGTGTGTTACATTAGATTCACTAGTAGGAGTGAGAAAAACATCACGGGGTGGTGCGCATTGTATGGGTGTGTGTTACATTACATTCACTAGTAGGAGTGAGAAAAACATCACGGGGTGGTGCATATTGTATGGGTGTGTGTTACATTAGATTCACTAGTAGGAGTGAGAAAAACATCACGGGGTGGTGCGCATTGTATGGGTGTGTGTTACATTACATTCACTAGTAGGAGTGAGAAAAACATCACGGGGTGGTGCGCATTGTATGGGTGTGTGTTACATTCACTAGTAGGAGTGAGAAAAACATCACGGGGTGGTGCGCATTGTATGGGTGTGTGTTACATTACATTCACTAGTAGGAGTGAGAAAAACATCACGGGGTGGTGAGCATTGTATGGGTGTGTGTTACATTACATTCACTAGTAGGAGTGAGAAAAACATCACGGGGTGGTGCGCATTGTATGGGTGTGTGTTACATTACATTCACTAGTAGGAGTCAGAAAAACATCACGGGGTGGTGCGCATTGTGTGGGTGTGTGTTACATTACATTCACTAGTAGGAGTGAGAAAGTCATCACGGGGTGGTGCGCATTGTATGGGTGTGTGTTACATTACATTCACTAGTAGGAGTGAGAAAAACATCACGGGGTGGTGCGCATTTTATGGGTGTGTGTTACATTAGATTCACTAGTAGGAGTCAGAAAAACATCATGGGGTGGTGCGCATTGTATGGGTGTGTGTTACATTACATTCACTAGTAGGAGTGAGAAAAACATCACGGGGTGGTGCGCATTGTATGGGTGTGTGTTACATTAGATTCACTAGTAGGAGTGAGAAAAACATCACGGGGTGGTGCGCATTGTATGGGTGTGTGTTACATTAGATTCACTAGTAGGAGTGGGAAAAACATCACGGGGTGGTGCGTATTGTATGGGTGTGTGTTACATTAGATTCACTAGTAGGAGTGAGAAATTCATCACGGGGTGGTGCGCATTGTATGGGTGTGTGTTACATTACATTCACTAGTAGGGGTGAGAAAAACATCACGTGGTGGTGCGCATTGTATGGGTGTGTGTTACATTAGATTCACTAGTAGGAGTGAGAAAAACATCACGGGGTGGTGCGCATTTTATGGGTGTGTGTTACATTACATTCACTAGTAGGAGTGAGAAAAACATCACGGGGTGGTGCGCATTGTGTGGGTGTGTGTTACATTACATTCACTAGTAGGAGTGAGAAAAACATCACGGGGTGGTGCGCATTGTGTGGGTGTGTGTTACATTACATTCACTAGTAGGAGTGAGAAAATCATCACGGGGTGGTGCACATTGTATGGGTGTGTGTTACATTACATTCACTAGTAGGAGTCAGAAAAACATCACGGGGTGGTGCGCATTGTATGGGTGTGTGTTACATTCACTAGTAGGAGTGAGAAAAACATCACGGGGTGGTGCGCATTGTATGGGTGTGTGTTACATTACATTCACTAGTAGGAGTGAGAAAAACATCACGGGGTGGTGAGCATTGTATGGGTGTGTGTTACATTACATTCACTAGTAGGAGTGAGAAAAACATCACGGGGTGGTGCGCATTGTATGGGTGTGTGTTACATTACATTCACTAGTAGGAGTGAGAAAAACATCACGGGGTGGTGCGCATTGTGTGGGTGTGTGTTACATTACATTCACTAGTAGGAGTGAGAAAAACATCACGGGGTGGTGCGCATTGTGTGGGTGTGTGTTACATTACATTCACTAGTAGGAGTGAGAAAATCATCACGGGGTGGTGCGCATTGTATGGGTGTGTGTTACATTACATTCACTAGTAGGAGTGAGAAAAACATCACGGGGTGGTGCGCATTGTATGGGTGTGTGTTACATTCACTAGTAGGAGTGAGAAAAACATCACGGGGTGGTGCGCATTGTATGGGTGTGTGTTACATTCCATTCACTAGTAGGAGTGAGAAAAACATCACGGGGTGGTGCGCATTGTATGGGTGTGTGTTACATTACATTCACTAGTAGGAGTGAGAAAAACATCACGGGGTGGTGCGCATTGTGTGGGTGTGTGTTACATTACATTCACTAGTAGGAGTGAGAAAAACATCACGGGGTGGTGCGCATTGTGTGGGTGTGTGTTACATTACATTCACTAGTAGGAGTGAGAAAATCATCACGGGGTGGTGCGCATTGTATGGGTGTGTGTTACATTACATTCACTAGTAGGAGTGAGAAAAACATCACGGGGTGGTGCGCATTGTATGGGTGTGTGTTACATTCACTAGTAGGAGTGAGAAAAACATCACGGGGTGGTGCGCATTGTATGGGTGTGTGTTACATTACATTCACTAGTAGGAGTGAGAAAAACACTACGGGGTGGTGAGCATTGTATGGGTGTGTGTTACATTACATTCACTAGTAGGAGTGAGAAAAACATCACGGGGTGGTGCGCATTGTATGGGTGTGTGTTACATTACATTCACTAGTAGGAGTGAGAAAAACATCACGGGGTGGTGCGCATTGTGTGGGTGTGTGTTACATTACATTCACTAGTAGGAGTGAGAAAGTCATCACGGGGTGGTGCGCATTGTATGGGTGTGTGTTACATTAGATTCACTAGTAGGAGTGAGAAAAACATCACGGGGTGGTGCGCATTGTATGGGTGTGTGTTACATTAGATTCACTAGTAGGAGTCAGAAAAACATCACGGGGTGGTGCGCATTGTATGGGTGTGTGTTACATTACATTCACTAGTAGGAGTGAGAAAAACATCACGGGGTGGTGCGCATTGTATGGGTGTGTGTTACATTAGATTCACTAGTAGGAGTGAGAAAAACATCACGGGGTGGTGCGCATTGTATGGGTGTGTGTTACATTACATTCACTAGTAGGAGTGAGAAAAACATCACGGGGTGGTGCATATTGTATGGGTGTGTGTTACATTAGATTCACTAGTAGGAGTGAGAAAAACATCACGGGGTGGTGCGCATTTTATGGGTGTGTGTTACATTACATTCACTAGTAGGAGTGAGAAAAACATCACGGGGTGGTGCGCATTGTATGGGTGTGTGTTACATTCACTAGTAGGAGTGAGAAAAACATCACGGGGTGGTGCGCATTGTATGGGTGTGTGTTACATTACATTCACTAGTAGGAGTGAGAAAAACATCACGGGGTGGTGAGCATTGTATGGGTGTGTGTTACATTACATTCACTAGTAGGAGTGAGAAAAACATCACGGGGTGGTGCGCATTGTATGGGTGTGTGTTACATTACATTCACTAGTAGGAGTGAGAAAAACATCACGGGGTGGTGCGCATTGTGTGGGTGTGTGTTACATTACATTCACTAGTAGGAGTGAGAAAGTCATCACGGGGTGGTGCGCATTGTATGGGTGTGTGTTACATTACATTCACTAGTAGGAGTGAGAAAAACATCACGGGGTGGTGCGCATTGTATGGGTGTGTGTTACATTAGATTCACTAGTAGGAGTCAGAAAAACATCACGGGGTGGTGCATATTGTATGGGTGTGTGTTACATTAGATTCACTAGTAGGAGTGAGAAAAACATCACGGGGTGGTGCGCATTTTATGGGTGTGTGTTACATTACATTCACTAGTAGGAGTGAGAAAAACATCACGGGGTGGTGCGCATTGTATGGGTGTGTGTTACATTCACTAGTAGGAGTGAGAAAAACATCACGGGGTGGTGCGCATTGTATGGGTGTGTGTTACATTACATTCACTAGTAGGAGTGAGAAAAACATCACGGGGTGGTGAGCATTGTATGGGTGTGTGTTACATTACATTCACTAGTAGGAGTGAGAAAAACATCACGGGGTGGTGCGCATTGTATGGGTGTGTGTTACATTACATTCACTAGTAGGAGTGAGAAAAACATCACGGGGTGGTGCGCATTGTGTGGGTGTGTGTTACATTACATTCACTAGTAGGAGTGAGAAAGTCATCACGGGGTGGTGCGCATTGTATGGGTGTGTGTTACATTACATTCACTAGTAGGAGTGAGAAAAACATCACGGGGTGGTGCGCATTGTATGGGTGTGTGTTACATTAGATTCACTAGTAGGAGTCAGAAAAACATCATGGGGTGGTGCGCATTGTATGGGTGTGTGTTACATTACATTCACTAGTAGGAGTGAGAAAAACATCACGGGGTGGTGCGCATTGTATGGGTGTGTGTTACATTAGATTCACTAGTAGGAGTGAGAAAAACATCACGGGGTGGTGCGCATTGTATGGGTGTGTGTTACATTAGATTCACTAGTAGGAGTGGGAAAAACATCACGGGGTGGTGCGCATTGTATGGGTGTGTGTTACATTAGATTCACTAGTAGGAGTGGGAAAAACATCACGGGGTGGTGCGTATTGTATGGGTGTGTGTTACATTAGATTCACTAGTAGGAGTGAGAAATTCATCACGGGGTGGTGCGCATTGTATGGGTGTGTGTTACATTACATTCACTAGTAGGGGTGAGAAAAACATCACGTGGTGGTGCGCATTGTATGGGTGTGTGTTACATTAGATTCACTAGTAGGAGTGAGAAAAACATCACGGGGTGGTGCGCATTTTATGGGTGTGTGTTACATTACATTCACTAGTAGGAGTGAGAAAAACATCACGGGGTGGTGCGCATTGTGTGGGTGTGTGTTACATTACATTCACTAGTAGGAGTGAGAAAAACATCACGGGGTGGTGCGCATTGTGTGGGTGTGTGTTACATTACATTCACTAGTAGGAGTGAGAAAATCATCACGGGGTGGTGCACATTGTATGGGTGTGTGTTACATTACATTCACTAGTAGGAGTCAGAAAAACATCACGGGGTGGTGCGCATTGTATGGGTGTGTGTTACATTCACTAGTAGGAGTGAGAAAAACATCACGGGGTGGTGCGCATTGTATGGGTGTGTGTTACATTACATTCACTAGTAGGAGTGAGAAAAACATCACGGGGTGGTGAGCATTGTATGGGTGTGTGTTACATTACATTCACTAGTAGGAGTGAGAAAAACATCACGGGGTGGTGCGCATTGTATGGGTGTGTGTTACATTACATTCACTAGTAGGAGTGAGAAAAACATCACGGGGTGGTGCGCATTGTGTGGGTGTGTGTTACATTACATTCACTAGTAGGAGTGAGAAAAACATCACGGGGTGGTGCGCATTGTGTGGGTGTGTGTTACATTACATTCACTAGTAGGAGTGAGAAAATCATCACGGGGTGGTGCGCATTGTATGGGTGTGTGTTACATTACATTCACTAGTAGGAGTGAGAAAAACATCACGGGGTGGTGCGCATTGTATGGGTGTGTGTTACATTCACTAGTAGGAGTGAGAAAAACATCACGGGGTGGTGCGCATTGTATGGGTGTGTGTTACATTCCATTCACTAGTAGGAGTGAGAAAAACATCACGGGGTGGTGCGCATTGTATGGGTGTGTGTTACATTACATTCACTAGTAGGAGTGAGAAAAACATCACGGGGTGGTGCGCATTGTATGGGTGTGTGTTACATTCACTAGTAGGAGTGAGAAAAACATCACGGGGTGGTGCGCATTGTATGGGTGTGTGTTACATTACATTCACTAGTAGGAGTGAGAAAAACATCACGGGGTGGTGAGCATTGTATGGGTGTGTGTTACATTACATTCACTAGTAGGAGTGAGAAAAACATCACGGGGTGGTGCGCATTGTATGGGTGTGTGTTACATTACATTCACTAGTAGGAGTGAGAAAAACATCACGGGGTGGTGCGCATTGTGTGGGTGTGTGTTACATTACATTCACTAGTAGGAGTGAGAAAGTCATCACGGGGTGGTGCGCATTGTATGGGTGTGTGTTACATTAGATTCACTAGTAGGAGTGAGAAAAACATCACGGGGTGGTGCGCATTGTATGGGTGTGTGTTACATTAGATTCACTAGTAGGAGTCAGAAAAACATCACGGGGTGGTGCGCATTGTATGGGTGTGTGTTACATTACATTCACTAGTAGGAGTGAGAAAAACATCACGGGGTGGTGCGCATTGTATGGGTGTGTGTTACATTAGATTCACTAGTAGGAGTGAGAAAAACATCACGGGGTGGTGCGCATTGTATGGGTGTGTGTTACATTACATTCACTAGTAGGAGTGAGAAAAACATCACGGGGTGGTGCATATTGTATGGGTGTGTGTTACATTAGATTCACTAGTAGGAGTGAGAAAAACATCACGGGGTGGTGCGCATTTTATGGGTGTGTGTTACATTACATTCACTAGTAGGAGTGAGAAAAACATCACGGGGTGGTGCGCATTGTATGGGTGTGTGTTACATTCACTAGTAGGAGTGAGAAAAACATCACGGGGTGGTGCGCATTGTATGGGTGTGTGTTACATTACATTCACTAGTAGGAGTGAGAAAAACATCACGGGGTGGTGAGCATTGTATGGGTGTGTGTTACATTACATTCACTAGTAGGAGTGAGAAAAACATCACGGGGTGGTGCGCATTGTATGGGTGTGTGTTACATTACATTCACTAGTAGGAGTGAGAAAAACATCACGGGGTGGTGCGCATTGTGTGGGTGTGTGTTACATTACATTCACTAGTAGGAGTGAGAAAGTCATCACGGGGTGGTGCGCATTGTATGGGTGTGTGTTACATTACATTCACTAGTAGGAGTGAGAAAAACATCACGGGGTGGTGCGCATTGTATGGGTGTGTGTTACATTAGATTCACTAGTAGGAGTCAGAAAAACATCACGGGGTGGTGCATATTGTATGGGTGTGTGTTACATTAGATTCACTAGTAGGAGTGAGAAAAACATCACGGGGTGGTGCGCATTTTATGGGTGTGTGTTACATTACATTCACTAGTAGGAGTGAGAAAAACATCACGGGGTGGTGCGCATTGTATGGGTGTGTGTTACATTCACTAGTAGGAGTGAGAAAAACATCACGGGGTGGTGCGCATTGTATGGGTGTGTGTTACATTACATTCACTAGTAGGAGTGAGAAAAACATCACGGGGTGGTGAGCATTGTATGGGTGTGTGTTACATTACATTCACTAGTAGGAGTGAGAAAAACATCACGGGGTGGTGCGCATTGTATGGGTGTGTGTTACATTACATTCACTAGTAGGAGTGAGAAAAACATCACGGGGTGGTGCGCATTGTGTGGGTGTGTGTTACATTACATTCACTAGTAGGAGTGAGAAAGTCATCACGGGGTGGTGCGCATTGTATGGGTGTGTGTTACATTACATTCACTAGTAGGAGTGAGAAAAACATCACGGGGTGGTGCGCATTGTATGGGTGTGTGTTACATTAGATTCACTAGTAGGAGTCAGAAAAACATCATGGGGTGGTGCGCATTGTATGGGTGTGTGTTACATTACATTCACTAGTAGGAGTGAGAAAAACATCACGGGGTGGTGCGCATTGTATGGGTGTGTGTTACATTAGATTCACTAGTAGGAGTGAGAAAAACATCACGGGGTGGTGCGCATTGTATGGGTGTGTGTTACATTAGATTCACTAGTAGGAGTGGGAAAAACATCACGGGGTGGTGCGCATTGTATGGGTGTGTGTTACATTAGATTCACTAGTAGGAGTGAGAAATTCATCACGGGGTGGTGCGCATTGTATGGGTGTGTGTTACATTACATTCACTAGTAGGGGTGAGAAAAACATCACGTGGTGGTGCGCATTGTATGGGTGTGTGTTACATTAGATTCACTAGTAGGAGTGGGAAAAACATCACGGGGTGGTGCGCATTGTATGGGTGTGTGTTACATTAGATTCACTAGTAGGAGTGAGAAATTCATCACGGGGTGGTGCGCATTGTATGGGTGTGTGTTACATTACATTCACTAGTAGGAGTGAGAAAAACATCACGGGGTGGTGCGCATTGTATGGGTGTGTGTTACATTAGATTCACTAGTAGGAGTGAGAAAAACATCACGGGGTGGTGCGCATTGTATGGGTGTGTGTTACATTAGATTCACTAGTAGGAGTGGGAAAAACATCACGGGGTGGTGCGCATTGTATGGGTGTGTGTTACATTAGATTCACTAGTAGGAGTGAGAAATTCATCACGGGGTGGTGCGCATTGTATGGGTGTGTGTTACATTACATTCACTAGTAGGGGTGAGAAAAACATCACGTGGTGGTGCGCATTGTATGGGTGTGTGTTACATTAGATTCACTAGTAGGAGTGAGAAAAACATCACGGGGTGGTGCGCATTGTATGGGTGTGTGTTACATTACATTCACTAGTAGGAGTGAGAAAAACATCACGGGGTGGTGCGCATTGTATGGGTGTGTGTTACATTAGATTCACTAGTAGGAGTGAGAAAAACATCACGGGGTGGTGCGCATTGTATGGGTGTGTGTTACATTACATTCACTAGTAGGAGTGAGAAAAACATCACGGGGTGGTGCGCATTGTATGGGTGTGTGTTACATTAGATTCACTAGTAGGAGTGAGAAAAACATCACGGGGTGGTGCGCATTGTATGGGTGTGTGTTACATTACATTCACTAGTAGGAGTGAGAAAATCATCACGGGGTGGTTAGCATTGTATGGGTGTGTGTTACATTACATTCACTAGTAGGAGTGAGAAAAACATCACGGGGTGGTGCGCATTGTATGGGTGTTTGTTACATTCGATTCACTAGTAGGAGTGAGAAAATCATCACGGGGTGGTGCGCATTTTATGGGTGTGTGTTACATTACATTCACTAGTAGGAGTTAGAAAAACATCACGGAGTGGTGCGCATTGTATGGGTGTGTGTTACATTACATTCACTAGTAGGAGTGAAAAAACATCACGGGGTTGTGCGCATTGTATGGGTGTGTGTTACATTAGATTCACTAGTAGGAGTGAGAAAAACATCACGGGGTGGTGCGCATTGTATGGGTGTGTGTTACATTACATTCACTAGTAGGAGTGAGAAAAACATCACGGGGTGGTGCGCATCGTGTGGGTGTGTGTTACATTACATTCACTAGTAGGAGTGAGAAAAACATCACGGGGTGGTGCGCATTGTGTGGGTGTGTGTTACATTACATTCACTAGTAGGAGTGAGAAAATCATCACGGGGTGGTGCGCATTGTATGGGTGTGTGTTACATTACATTCACTAGTAGGAGTGAGAAAAACATCACGGGGTGGTGCGCATTGTATGGGTGTGTGTTACATTCACTAGTAGGAGTGAGAAAAACATCACGGGGTGGTGCGCATTGTATGGGTATGTGTTACATTACATTCACTAGTAGGAGTGAGAAAAACATCAGGGGGTGGTGAGCATTGTATGGGTGTGTGTTACATTACATTCACTAGTAGGAGTCAGAAAAACATCAAGGGGTGGTGCGCACTGTATGGGTGTGTGTTACATTACATTCACTAGTAGGAGTGAGAAAAACATCACGGGGTGGTGCGCATTGTATGGGTGTGTGTTACATTACATTCACTAGTAGGAGTGAGAAAAACATCACGGGGTGGTGCGCATTGTATGGGTGTGTGTTACATTACATTCACTAGTAGGAGTGAGAAAAACATCACGGGGTGGTGCGCATTGTATGGGTGTGTGTTACATTACATTCACTAGTAGGAGTGAGAAAAACATCACGGGGTGGTGCGCATTGTATGGGTGTGTGTTACATTAGATTCACTAGTAGGAGTGAGAAAACATCACGGGGTGGTGCGCATTTTATGGGTGTGTGTTACATTACATTCACTAGTAGGAGTGAGAAAATCATCAAGGGGTGGTTAGCATTGTATGGGTGTGTGTTACATTACATTCACTAGTAGGAGTGAGAAAAACATCACGGGGTGGTGCGCATTGTATGGGTGTTTGTTACATTCGATTCACTAGTAGGAGTGAGAAAATCATCACGGGGTGGTGTGCATTTTATGGGTGTGTGTTACATTACATTCACTAGTAGGAGTTAGAAAAACATCACGGAGTGGTGCGCATTGTATGGGTGTGTGTTACATTAGATTCACTAGTAGGAGTGAAAAAACATCACGGGGTTGTGCGGATTGTATGGGTGTGTGTTACATTAGATTCACTAGTAGGAGTGAGAAAAACATCACGGGGTGGTGCGCATTGTATGGGTGTGTGTTACATTACATTCACTAGTAGGAGTGAGAAAAACATCACGGGGTGGTGCGCATTGTGTGGGTGTGTGTTACATTACATTCACTAGTAGGAGTGAGAAAAACATGACGGGGTGGTGCGCATTGTGGGGGTGTGTGTTACATTACATTCACTAGTAGGAGTGAGAAAATCATCACGGGGTGGTGCGCATTGTATGGGTGTGTGTTACATTACATTCACTAGTAGGAGTGAGAAAAACATCACGGGGTGGTGCGCATTGTATGGGTGTGTGTTACATTCACTAGTAGGAGTGAGAAAAACATCACGGGGTGGTGCGCATTGTATGGGTGTGTGTTACATTACATTCACTAGTAGGAGTGAGAAAAACATCACGGGGTGGTGCGCATTGTATGGGTGTGTGTTACATTAGATTCACTAGTAGGAGTGAGAAAAACATCACGGGGTGGTGCGCATTGTATGGGTGTGTGTTACATTACATTCACTAGTAGGAGTGAGAAAAACATCACGGGGTGGTGCGCATTGTGTGGGTGTGTGTTACATTACATTCACTAGTAGGAGTGAGAAAAACATCACGGGGTGGTGCGCATTGTGTGGGTGTGTGTTACATTACATTCACTAGTAGGAGTGAGAAAATCATCACGGGGTGGTGCGCATTGTATGGGTGTGTGTTACATTACATTCACTAGTAGGAGTGAGAAAAACATCACGGGGTGGTGCGCATTGTATGGGTGTGTGTTACATTCACTAGTAGGAGTGAGAAAAACATCACGGGGTGGTGCGCATTGTATGGGTGTGTGTTACATTACATTCACTAGTAGGAGTGAGAAAAACATCACGGGGTGGTGAGCATTGTATGGGTGTGTGTTACATTACATTCACTAGTACGAGTGAGAAAAACATCACGGGGTGGTGCGCATTGTATGGGTGTGTGTTACATTACATTCACTAGTAGGAGTGAGAAAAACATCACGGGGTGGTGCGCATTGTGTGGGTGTGTGTTACATTACATTCACTAGTAGGAGTGAGAAAGTCATCACGGGGTGGTGCGCATTGTATGGGTGTGTGTTACATTACATTCACTAGTAGGAGTGAGAAAAACATCACGGGGTGGTGCGCATTGTATGGGTGTGTGTTACATTAGATTCACTAGTAGGAGTCAGAAAAACATCATGGGGTGGTGCGCATTGTATGGGTGTGTGTTACATTACATTCACTAGTAGGAGTGAGAAAAACATCACGGGGTGGTGCGCATTGTATGGGTGTGTGTTACATTAGATTCACTAGTAGGAGTGAGAAAAACATCACGGGGTGGTGCGCATTGTATGGGTGTGTGTTACATTACATTCACTAGTAGGAGTGAGAAAAACATCACGGGGTGGTGCATATTGTATGGGTGTGTGTTACATTAGATTCACTAGTAGGAGTGAGAAAAACATCACGGGGTGGTGCGCATTGTATGGGTGTGTGTTACATTACATTCACTAGTAGGAGTGAGAAAAACATCACGGGGTGGTGCGCATTGTATGGGTGTGTGTTACATTCACTAGTAGGAGTGAGAAAAACATCACGGGGTGGTGCGCATTGTATGGGTGTGTGTTACATTACATTCACTAGTAGGAGTGAGAAAAACATCACGGGGTGGTGAGCATTGTATGGGTGTGTGTTACATTACATTCACTAGTAGGAGTGAGAAAAACATCACGGGGTGGTGCGCATTGTATGGGTGTGTGTTACATTACATTCACTAGTAGGAGTGAGAAAAACATCACGGGGTGGTGCGCATTGTGTGGGTGTGTGTTACATTACATTCACTAGTAGGAGTGAGAAAGTCATCACGGGGTGGTGCGCATTGTATGGGTGTGTGTTACATTACATTCACTAGTAGGAGTGAGAAAAACATCACGGGGTGGTGCGCATTGTATGGGTGTGTGTTACATTAGATTCACTAGTAGGAGTCAGAAAAACATCATGGGGTGGTGCGCATTGTATGGGTGTGTGTTACATTACATTCACTAGTAGGAGTGAGAAAAACATCACGGGGTGGTGCGCATTGTATGGGTGTGTGTTACATTAGATTCACTAGTAGGAGTGAGAAAAACATCACGGGGTGGTGCGCATTGTATGGGTGTGTGTTACATTACATTCACTAGTAGGAGTGAGAAAAACATCACGGGGTGGTGCATTTTGTATGGGTGTGTGTTACATTAGATTCACTAGTAGGAGTGAGAAAAACATCACGGGGTGGTGCGCATTGTATGGGTGTGTGTTACATTACATTCACTAGTAGGAGTGAGAAAAACATCACGGGGTGGTGCGCATTGTATGGGTGTGTGTTACATTAGATTCACTAGTAGGAGTGAGAAAAACATCACGGGGTGGTGCGCATTGTATGGGTGTGTGTTACATTACATTCACTAGTAGGAGTGAGAAAAACATCACGGGGTGGTGCGCATCGTGTGGGTGTGTGTTACATTACATTCACTAGTAGGAGTGAGAAAAACATCACGGGGTGGTGCGCATTGTATGGGTGTGTGTTACATTACATTCACTAGTAGGAGTGAGAAAAACATCATGGGGTGGTGCGCATTGTGTGGGTGTGTGTTACATTACATTCAGTAGTAGGAGTGAGAAAATCATCACGGGGTGGTGCGCATTGTATGGGTGTGTGTTACATTACATTCACTAGTAGGAGTGAGAAAAACATCACGGGGTGGTGCGCATTGTATGGGTGTGTGTTACATTCACTAGTAGGAGTGAGAAAAACATCACGGGGTGGTGCGCATTGTATGGGTATGTGTTACATTACATTCACTAGTAGGAGTGAGAAAAACATCACGGGGTGGTGCGCATTGTATGGGTGTGTGTTACATTACATTCACTAGTAGGAGTGAGAAAAACATCACGGGGTGGTGCGCATTGTATGGGTGTGTGTTACATTACATTCACTAGTAGGAGTGAGAAAAACATCACGGGGTGGTGCGCATTGTATGGGTGTGTGTTACATTAGATTCACTAGTAGGAGTGAGAAAACATCACGGGGTGGTGCGCATTGTATGGGTGTGTGTTACATTACATTCACTAGTAGGAGTGAGAAAATCATCACGGGGTGGTTAGCATTGTATGGGTGTGTGTTACATTACATTCACTAGTAGGAGTGAGAAAAACATCACGGGGTGGTGCGCATTGTATGGGTGTTTGTTACATTCGATTCACTAGTAGGAGTGAGAAAATCATCACGGGGTGGTGCGCATTTTATGGGTGTGTGTTACATTACATTCACTAGTAGGAGTTAGAAAAACATCACGGAGTGGTGCGCATTGTATGGGTGTGTGTTACATTAGATTCACTAGTAGGAGTGAAAAAACATCACGGGGTGGTGCGCATTGTATGGGTGTGTGTTACATTACATTCACTAGTAGGAGTGAGAAAAACATCACGGGGTGGTGCGCATTGTGTGGGTGTGTGTTACATTACATTCACTAGTAGGAGTGAGAAAAACATCACGGGGTGGTGCGCATTGTGTGGGTGTGTGTTACATTACATTCACTAGTAGGAGTGAGAAAATCATCACGGGGTGGTGCGCATTGTATGGGTGTGTGTTACATTACATTCACTAGTAGGAGTGAGAAAAACATCACGGGGTGGTGCGCATTGTATGGGTGTGTGTTACATTCACTAGTAGGAGTGAGAAAAACATCACGGGGTGGTGCGCATTGTATGGGTGTGTGTTACATTACATTCACTAGTAGGAGTGAGAGAAACATCACGGGGTGGTGCGCATTGTATGGGTGTGTGTTACATTAGATTCACTAGTAGGAGTGAGAAAATCATCACGGGGTGGTGCGCATTGTATGGGTGTGTGTTACATTACATTCACTAGTAGGAGTGAGAAAAACATCACGGGGTGGTGCGCATTGTGTGGGTGTGTGTTACATTACATTCACTAGTAGGAGTGAGAAAATCATCACGGGGTGGTGCGCATTGTATGGGTGTGTGTTACATTACATTCACTAGTAGGAGTGAGAAAAACATCACGGGGTGGTGCATATTGTATGGGTGTGTGTTACATTCACTAGTAGGAGTGAGAAAAACATCACGGGGTGGTGCGCATTGTATGGGTGTGTGTTACATTACATTCACTAGTAGGAGTGAGAAAAACATCACGGGGTGGTGCGCATCGTGTGGGTGTGTGTTACATTACATTCACTAGTAGGAGTGAGAAAAACATCACGGGGTGGTGCGCATTGTATGGGTGTGTGTTACATTACATTCACTAGTAGGAGTGAGAAAAACATCATGGGGTGGTGCGCATTGTGTGGGTGTGTGTTACATTACATTCACTAGTAGGAGTGAGAAAATCATCACGGGGTGGTGCGCATTGTATGGGTGTGTGTTACATTACATTCACTAGTAGGAGCGAGAAAAACATCACGGGGTGGTGCGCATTGTATGGGTGTGTGTTACATTCACTAGTAGGAGTGAGAAAAACATCACGGGGTGGTGCGCATTGTATGGGTATGTGTTACATTACATTCACTAGTAGGAGTGAGAAAAACATCACGGGGTGGTGCGCATTGTATGGGTGTGTGTTACATTACATTCACTAGTAGGAGTGAGAAAAACATCACGGGGTGGTGCGCATTGTATGGGTGTGTGTTACATTACATTCACTAGTAGGAGTGAGAAAAACATCACGGGGTGGTGCGCATTGTATGGGTGTGTGTTACATTAGATTCACTAGTAGGAGTGAGAAAACATCACGGGGTGGTGCGCATTGTATGGGTGTGTGTTACATTACATTCACTAGTAGGAGTGAGAAAATCATCACGGGGTGGTTAGCATTGTATGGGTGTGTGTTACATTACATTCACTAGTAGGAGTGAGAAAAACATCACGGGGTGGTACGCATTGTATGGGTGTTTGTTACATTCGATTCACTAGTAGGAGTGAGAAAATCATCACGGGGTGGTGCGCATTTTATGGGTGTGTGTTACATTACATTCACTAGTAGGAGTTAGAAAAACATCACGGAGTGGTGCGCATTGTATGGGTGTGTGTTACATTAGATTCACTAGTAGGAGTGAAAAAACATCACGGGGTGGTGCGCATTGTATGGGTGTGTGTTACATTAGATTCACTAGTAGGAGTGAGAAAAACATCATGGGGTGGTGCGCATTGTATGGGTGTGTGTTACATTACATTCACTAGTAGGAGTGAGAAAAACATCATGGGGTGGTGCGCATTGTGTGGGTGTGTGTTACATTACATTCACTAGTAGGAGTGAGAAAATCATCACGGGGTGGTGCGCATTGTATGGGTGTGTGTTACATTACATTCACTAGTAGGAGTGAGAAAAACATCACGGGGTGGTGCGCATTGTATGGGTGTGTGTTACATTCACTAGTAGGAGTGAGAAAAACATCACGGGGTGGTGCGCATTGTATGGGTATGTGTTACATTACATTCACTAGTAGGAGTGAGAAAAACATCACGGGTTGGTGCGCATTGTATGGGTGTGTGTTACATTACATTCACTAGTAGGAGTGAGAAAAACATCACGGGGTGGTGCGCATTGTATGGGTGTGTGTTACATTACATTCACTAGTAGGAGTGAGAAAAACATCACGGGGTGGTGCGCATTGTATGGGTGTGTGTTACATTAGATTCACTAGTAGGAGTGAGAAAACATCACGGGGTGGTGCGCATTGTATGGGTGTGTGTTACATTACATTCACTAGTAGGAGTGAGAAAATCATCACGGGGTGGTTAGCATTGTATGGGTGTGTGTTACATTACATTCACTAGTAGGAGTGAGAAAAACATCACGGGGTGGTGCACATTGTATGGGTGTTTGTTACATTCGATTCACTAGTAGGAGTGAGAAAATCATCACGGGGTGGTGCGCATTTTATGGGTGTGTGTTACATTACATTCACTAGTAGGAGTTAGAAAAACATCACGGGGTGGTGCGCATTGTATGGGTGTGTGTTACATTAGATTCACTAGTAGGAGTGAAAAAACATCACGGGGTGGTGCGCATTGTATGGGTGTGTGTTACATTAGATTCACTAGTAGGAGTGAGAAAAACATCACGGGGTGGTGCGCATTGTATGGGTGTGTGTTACATTACATTCACTAGTAGGAGTGAGAAAAACATCACGGGGTGGTGCGCATTGTGTGGGTGTGTGTTACATTACATTCACTAGTAGGAGTGAGAAAAACATCACGGGGTGGTGCGCATTGTGTGGGTGTGTGTTACATTACATTCACTAGTAGGAGTGAGAAAATCATCACGGGGTGGTGCGCATTGTATGGGTGTGTGTTACATTACATTCACTAGTAGGAGTGAGAAAAACATCACGGGGTGGTGCGCATTGTATGGGTGTGTGTTACATTCACTAGTAGGAGTGAGAAAAACATCACGGGGTGGTG
Source organism: Cavia porcellus (assembly GCF_034190915.1). Classification (NCBI taxonomy): domain Eukaryota; kingdom Metazoa; phylum Chordata; class Mammalia; order Rodentia; family Caviidae; genus Cavia; species Cavia porcellus. The sequence continues at coordinate 1,263,656 of NW_026947580.1, read as the reverse complement.
CGCATTGTATGGGTGTGTGTTACATTACATTCACTAGTAGGGGTGAGAAAAACATCACGTGGTGGTGCGCATTGTATGGGTGTGTGTTACATTAGATTCACTAGTAGGAGTGAGAAAAACATCACGGGGTGGTGCGCATTGTATGGGTGTGTGTTACATTACATTCACTAGTAGGAGTGAAAAAACATCACGGGGTGGTGCGCATTGTATGGGTGTGTGTTACATTAGATTCACTAGTAGGAGTGAGAAAAACATCACGGGGTGGTGCGCATTGTATGGGTGTGTGTTACATTACATTCACTAGTAGGAGTGAGAAAAACATCACGGGGTGGTGCGCATTGTATGGGTGTGTGTTGCATTACATTCACTAGTAGGAGTGAGAAAAACATCACGGGGTGGTGCGCATTGTATGGGTGTGTGTTACATTAGATTCACTAGTAGGAGTGAGAAAAACATCACGCGGTGGTGCGCATTGTATGGGTGTGTGTTACATTACATTCACTAGTAGGAGTGAGAAAATCATCACGGGGTGGTTAGCATTGTATGGGTGTGTGTTACATTACATTCACTAGTAGGAGTGAGAAAAACATCACGGGGTGGTGCGCATTGTATGGGTGTTTGTTACATTCGATTCACTAGTAGGAGTGAGAAAATCATCACGGGGTGGTGCGCATTTTATGGGTGTGTGTTACATTACATTCAATAGTAGGAGTTAGAAAAATATCACGGAGTGGTGCGCATTGTATGGGTGTGTGTAACATTAGATTCACTAGTAGGAGTGAAAAAACATCACGGGGTGGTGCGCATTGTATGGGTGTGTGTTACATTAGATTCACTAGTAGGAGTGAGAAAAACATCACGGGGTGGTGCGCATTGTGTGGGTGTGTGTTACATTAGATTCACTAGTAGGAGTGAGAAAAACATCACGGGGTGGTGCGCATTGTATGGGTGTGTGTTACATTACATTCACTAGTAGGAGTGAGAAAAACATCACGGGGTGGTGCGCATCGTGTGGGTGTGTGTTACATTACATTCACTAGTAGGAGTGAGAAAAACATCACGGGGTGGTGCGCATTGTATGGGTGTGTGTTACATTACATTCACTAGTAGGAGTGAGAAAAACATCATGGGGTGGTGCGCATTGTGTGGGTGTGTGTTACATTACATTCACTAGTAGGAGTGAGAAAATCATCACGGGGTGGTGCGCATTGTATGGGTGTGTGTTACATTACATTCACTAGTAGGAGTGAGAAAAACATCACGGGGTGGTGCGCATTGTATGGGTGTGTGTTACATTCACTAGTAGGAGTGAGAAAAACATCACGGGGTGGTGCGCATTGTATGGGTATGTGTTACATTACATTCACTAGTAGGAGTGAGAAAAACATCACGGGGTGGTGCGCATTGTATGGGTGTGTGTTACATTACATTCACTAGTAGGAGTGAGAAAAACATCACGGGGTGGTGCGCATTGTATGGGTGTGTGTTACATTACATTCACTAGTAGGAGTGAGAAAAACATCACGGGGTGGTGCGCATTGTATGGGTGTGTGTTACATTAGATTCACTAGTAGGAGTGAGAAAACATCACGGGGTGGTGCGCATTGTATGGGTGTGTGTTACATTACATTCACTAGTAGGAGTGAGAAAATCATCACGGGGTGGTTAGCATTGTATGGGTGTGTGTTACATTACATTCACTAGTAGGAGTGAGAAAAACATCACGGGGTGGTGCGCATTGTATGGGTGTGTGTTACATTAGATTCACTAGTAGGAGTGAGAAAAACATGACGGGGTGGTGCGCATTGTATGGGTGTGTGTTACATTAGATTCACTAGTAGGAGTGAGAAAAACATCACGGGGTGGTGCGCATTGTATGGGTGTGTGTTACATTAGATTCACTAGTAGGAGTGGGAAAAACATCCCGGGGTGGTGCGCATTGTATGGGTGTGTGTTACATTAGATTCACTAGTAGGAGTGAGAAATTCATCACGGGGTGGTGCGCATTGTATGGGTGTGTGTTACATTACATTCACTAGTAGGGGTGAGAAAAACATCACGTGGTGGTGCGCATTGTATGGGTGTGTGTTACATTAGATTCACTAGTAGGAGTGAGAAAAACATCACGGGGTGGTGCGCATTGTATGGGTGTGTGTTACATTACATTCACTAGTAGGAGTGAAAAAACATCACGGGGTGGTGCGCATTGTATGGGTGTGTGTTACATTAGATTCACTAGTAGGAGTGAGAAAAACATCACGGGGTGGTGCGCATTGTATGGGTGTGTGTTACATTACATTCACTAGTAGGAGTGAGAAAAACATCACGGGGTGGTGCGCATTGTATGGGTGTGTGTTGCATTACATTCACTAGTAGGAGTGAGAAAAACATCACGGGGTGGTGCGCATTGTATGGGTGTGTGTTACATTAGATTCACTAGTAGGAGTGAGAAAAACATCACGCGGTGGTGCGCATTGTATGGGTGTGTGTTACATTACATTCACTAGTAGGAGTGAGAAAATCATCACGGGGTGGTTAGCATTGTATGGGTGTGTGTTACATTACATTCACTAGTAGGAGTGAGAAAAACATCACGGGGTGGTGCGCATTGTATGGGTGTTTGTTACATTCGATTCACTAGTAGGAGTGAGAAAATCATCACGGGGTGGTGCGCATTTTATGGGTGTGTGTTACATTACATTCAATAGTAGGAGTTAGAAAAATATCACGGAGTGGTGCGCATTGTATGGGTGTGTGTAACATTAGATTCACTAGTAGGAGTGAAAAAACATCACGGGGTGGTGCGCATTGTATGGGTGTGTGTTACATTAGATTCACTAGTAGGAGTGAGAAAAACATCACGGGGTGGTGCGCATTGTGTGGGTGTGTGTTACATTAGATTCACTAGTAGGAGTGAGAAAAACATCACGGGGTGGTGCGCATTGTATGGGTGTGTGTTACATTACATTCACTAGTAGGAGTGAGAAAAACATCACGGGGTGGTGCGCATCGTGTGGGTGTGTGTTACATTACATTCACTAGTAGGAGTGAGAAAAACATCACGGGGTGGTGCGCATTGTATGGGTGTGTGTTACATTACATTCACTAGTAGGAGTGAGAAAAACATCATGGGGTGGTGCGCATTGTGTGGGTGTGTGTTACATTACATTCACTAGTAGGAGTGAGAAAATCATCACGGGGTGGTGCGCATTGTATGGGTGTGTGTTACATTACATTCACTAGTAGGAGTGAGAAAAACATCACGGGGTGGTGCGCATTGTATGGGTGTGTGTTACATTCACTAGTAGGAGTGAGAAAAACATCACGGGGTGGTGCGCATTGTATGGGTATGTGTTACATTACATTCACTAGTAGGAGTGAGAAAAACATCACGGGGTGGTGCGCATTGTATGGGTGTGTGTTACATTACATTCACTAGTAGGAGTGAGAAAAACATCACGGGGTGGTGCGCATTGTATGGGTGTGTGTTACATTACATTCACTAGTAGGAGTGAGAAAAACATCACGGGGTGGTGCGCATTGTATGGGTGTGTGTTACATTAGATTCACTAGTAGGAGTGAGAAAACATCACGGGGTGGTGCGCATTGTATGGGTGTGTGTTACATTACATTCACTAGTAGGAGTGAGAAAATCATCACGGGGTGGTTAGCATTGTATGGGTGTGTGTTACATTACATTCACTAGTAGGAGTGAGAAAAACATCACGGGGTGGTGCGCATTGTATGGGTGTGTGTTACATTAGATTCACTAGTAGGAGTGAGAAAAACATCACGGGGTGGTGCGCATTGTATGGGTGTGTGTTACATTACATTCACTAGTAGGAGTGAGAAAAACATCACGGGGTGGTGCGCATTGTATGGGTGTGTGTTGCATTACATTCACTAGTAGGAGTGAGAAAAACATCACGGCGTGGTGCGCATTGTATGGGTGTGTGTTACATTAGATTCACTAGTAGGAGTGAGAAAAACATCACGGGGTGGTGCGCATTGTATGGGTGTGTGTTACATTACATTCACTAGTAGGAGTGAGAAAATCATCACGGGGTGGTTAGCATTGTATGGGTGTGTGTTACATTACATTCACTAGTAGGAGTGAGAAAAACATCACGGGGTGGTGCGCATTGTATGGGTGTTTGTTACATTCGATTCACTAGTAGGAGTGAGAAAATCATCACGGGGTGGTGCGCATTTTATGGGTGTGTGTTACATTACATTCAATAGTAGGAGTTAGAAAAATATCACGGAGTGGTGCGCATTGTATGGGTGTGTGTAACATTAGATTCACTAGTAGGAGTGAAAAAACATCACGGGGTGGTGCGCATTGTATGGGTGTGTGTTACATTAGATTCACTAGTAGGAGTGAGAAAAACATCACGGGGTGGTGCGCATTGTGTGGGTGTGTGTTACATTAGATTCACTAGTAGGAGTGAGAAAAACATCACGGGGTGGTGCGCATTGTATGGGTGTGTGTTACATTACATTCACTAGTAGGAGTGAGAAAAACATCACGGGGTGGTGCGCATCGTGTGGGTGTGTGTTACATTACATTCACTAGTAGGAGTGAGAAAAACATCACGGGGTGGTGCGCATTGTATGGGTGTGTGTTACATTACATTCACTAGTAGGAGTGAGAAAAACATCATGGGGTGGTGCGCATTGTGTGGGTGTGTGTTACATTACATTCACTAGTAGGAGTGAGAAAATCATCACGGGGTGGTGCGCATTGTATGGGTGTGTGTTACATTACATTCACTAGTAGGAGTGAGAAAAACATCACGGGGTGGTGCACATTGTATGGGTGTGTGTTACATTCACTAGTAGGAGTGAGAAAAACATCACGGGGTGGTGCGCATTGTATGGGTATGTGTTACATTACATTCACTAGTAGGAGTGAGAAAAACATCACGGGGTGGTGCGCATTGTATGGGTGTGTGTTACATTACATTCACTAGTAGGAGTGAGAAAAACATCACGGGGTGGTGCGCATTTTATGGGTGTGTGTTACATTACATTCACTAGTAGGAGTGAGAAAAACATCACGGGGTGGTGCGCATTGTATGGGTGTGTGTTACATTAGATTCACTAGTAGGAGTGAGAAAACATCACGGGGTGGTGCGCATTGTATGGGTGTGTGTTACATTACATTCACTAGTAGGAGTGTGAAAATCATCACGGGGTGGTTAGCATTGTATGGGTGTGTGTTACATTACATTCACTAGTAGGAGTGAGAAAAACATCACGGGGTGGTGCGCATTGTATGGGTGTTTGTTACATTCGATTCACTAGTAGGAGTGAGAAAATCATCACGGGGTGGTGCGCATTTTATGGGTGTGTGTTACATTACATTCACTAGTAGGAGTTAGAAAAACATCACGGAGTGGTGCGCATTGTATGGGTGTGTGTTACATTAGATTCACTAGTAGGAGTGAAAAAACATCACGGGGTGGTGCGCATTGTATGGGTGTGTGTTACATTAGATTCACTAGTAGGAGTGAGAAAAACATCACGGGGTGGTGCGCATTGTATGGGTGTGTGTTACATTACATTCACTAGTAGGAGTGAGAAAAACATCATGGGGTGGTGCGCATTGTGTGGGTGTGTGTTACATTACATTCACTAGTAGGAGTGAGAAAATCATCACGGGGTGGTGCGCATTGTATGGGTGTGTGTTACATTACATTCACTAGTAGGAGTGAGAAAAACATCACGGGGTGGTGCGCATTGTATGGGTGTGTGTTACATTCACTAGTAGGAGTGAGAAAAACATCACGGGGTGGTGCGCATTGTATGGGTATGTGTTACATTACATTCACTAGTAGGAGTGAGAAAAACATCACGGGGTGGTGCGCATTGTATGGGTGTGTGTTACATTACATTCACTAGTAGGAGTGAGAAAAACATCACGGGGTGGTGCGCATTGTATGGGTGTGTGTTACATTACATTCGCTAGTAGGAGTGAGAAAAACATCACGGGGTGGTGCGCATTGTATGGGTGTGTGTTACATTAGATTCACTAGTAGGAGTGAGAAAACATCACGGGGTGGTGCGCATTGTATGGGTGTGTGTTACATTACATTCACTAGTAGGAGTGAGAAAATCATCACGGGGTGGTTAGCATTGTATGGGTGTGTGTTACATTACATTCACTAGTAGGAGTGAGAAAAACATCACGGGGTGGTGCGCATTGTATGGGTGTTTGTTACATTCGATTCACTAGTAGGAGTGAGAAAATCATCACGGGGTGGTGCGCATTTTATGGGTGTGTGTTACATTACATTCACTAGTAGGAGTTAGAAAAACATCACGGAGTGGTGCACATTGTATGGGTGTGTGTTACATTAGATTCACTAGTAGGAGTGAAAAAACATCACGGGGTGGTGCGCATTGTATGGGTGTGTGTTACATTAGATTCACTAGTAGGAGTGAAAAAACATCACGGGGTGGTGCGCATTGTATGGGTGTGTGTTACATTAGATTCACTAGTACGAGTGAGAAAAACATCACGGGGTGGTGCGCATTGTATGGGTGTGTGTTACATTACATTCACTAGTAGGAGTGAGAAAAACATCACGGGGTGGTGCGCATTGTGTGGGTGTGTGTTACATTACATTCACTAGTAGGAGTGAGAAAAACATCACGGGGTGGTGCGCATTGTGTGGGTGTGTGTTACATTACATTCACTAGTAGGAGTGAGAAAATCATCACGGGGCGGTGCGCATTGTATGGGTGTGTGTTACATTACATTCACTAGTAGGAGTGAGAAAAACATCACGGGGTGGTGCGCATTGTATGGGTGTGTGTTACATTACATTCACTAGTAGGAGTGAGAAAAACATCACGGGGTGGTGCGCATTGTATGGGTGTGTGTTACATTAGATTCACTAGTAGGAGTGAGAAAACATCACGGGGTGGTGCGCATTGTATGGGTGTGTGTTACATTACATTCACTAGTAGGAGTGAGAAAATCATCACGGGGTGGTTAGCATTGTATGGGTGTGTGTTACATTACATTCACTAGTAGGAGTGAGAAAAACATCACGGGGTGGTGCGCATTGTAAGGGTGTGTGTTACATTAGATTCACTAGTAGGAGTGAGAAAAACATCACGGGGTGGTGCGCATTGTATGGGTGTGTGTTACATTACATTCACTAGTAGGAGTGAGAAAAACATCACGGGGTGGTGCGCATTGTATGGGTGTGTGTTGCATTACATTCACTAGTAGGAGTGAGAAAAACATCACGGCGTGGTGCGCATTGTATGGGTGTGTGTTACATTAGATTCACTAGTAGGAGTGAGAAAAACATCACGGGGTGGTGCGCATTGTATGGGTGTGTGTTACATTACATTCACTAGTAGGAGTGAGAAAATCATCACGGGGTGGTTAGCATTGTATGGGTGTGTGTTACATTACATTCACTAGTAGGAGTGAGAAAAACATCACGGGGTGGTGCGCATTGTATGGGTGTTTGTTACATTCGATTCACTAGTAGGAGTGAGAAAATCATCACGGGGTGGTGCGCATTTTATGGGTGTGTGTTACATTACATTCAATAGTAGGAGTTAGAAAAATATCACGGAGTGGTGCGCATTGTATGGGTGTGTGTAACATTAGATTCACTAGTAGGAGTGAAAAAACATCACGGGGTGGTGCGCATTGTATGGGTGTGTGTTACATTAGATTCACTAGTAGGAGTGAGAAAAACATCACGGGGTGGTGCGCATTGTGTGGGTGTGTGTTACATTAGATTCACTAGTAGGAGTGAGAAAAACATCACGGGGTGGTGCGCATTGTATGGGTGTGTGTTACATTACATTCACTAGTAGGAGTGAGAAAAACATCACGGGGTGGTGCGCATCGTGTGGGTGTGTGTTACATTACATTCACTAGTAGGAGTGAGAAAAACATCACGGGGTGGTGCGCATTGTATGGGTGTGTGTTACATTACATTCACTAGTAGGAGTGAGAAAAACATCATGGGGTGGTGCGCATTGTGTGGGTGTGTGTTACATTACATTCACTAGTAGGAGTGAGAAAATCATCACGGGGTGGTGCGCATTGTATGGGTGTGTGTTACATTACATTCACTAGTAGGAGTGAGAAAAACATCACGGGGTGGTGCACATTGTATGGGTGTGTGTTACATTCACTAGTAGGAGTGAGAAAAACATCACGGGGTGGTGCGCATTGTATGGGTATGTGTTACATTACATTCACTAGTAGGAGTGAGAAAAACATCACGGGGTGGTGCGCATTGTATGGGTGTGTGTTACATTACATTCACTAGTAGGAGTGAGAAAAACATCACGGGGTGGTGCGCATTTTATGGGTGTGTGTTACATTACATTCACTAGTAGGAGTGAGAAAAACATCACGGGGTGGTGCGCATTGTATGGGTGTGTGTTACATTAGATTCACTAGTAGGAGTGAGAAAACATCACGGGGTGGTGCGCATTGTATGGGTGTGTGTTACATTACATTCACTAGTAGGAGTGTGAAAATCATCACGGGGTGGTTAGCATTGTATGGGTGTGTGTTACATTACATTCACTAGTAGGAGTGAGAAAAACATCACGGGGTGGTGCGCATTGTATGGGTGTTTGTTACATTCGATTCACTAGTAGGAGTGAGAAAATCATCACGGGGTGGTGCGCATTTTATGGGTGTGTGTTACATTACATTCACTAGTAGGAGTTAGAAAAACATCACGGAGTGGTGCGCATTGTATGGGTGTGTGTTACATTAGATTCACTAGTAGGAGTGAAAAAACATCACGGGGTGGTGCGCATTGTATGGGTGTGTGTTACATTAGATTCACTAGTAGGAGTGAGAAAAACATCACGGGGTGGTGCGCATTGTATGGGTGTGTGTTACATTACATTCACTAGTAGGAGTGAGAAAAACATCATGGGGTGGTGCGCATTGTGTGGGTGTGTGTTACATTACATTCACTAGTAGGAGTGAGAAAATCATCACGGGGTGGTGCGCATTGTATGGGTGTGTGTTACATTACATTCACTAGTAGGAGTGAGAAAAACATCACGGGGTGGTGCGCATTGTATGGGTGTGTGTTACATTCACTAGTAGGAGTGAGAAAAACATCACGGGGTGGTGCGCATTGTATGGGTATGTGTTACATTACATTCACTAGTAGGAGTGAGAAAAACATCACGGGGTGGTGCGCATTGTATGGGTGTGTGTTACATTACATTCACTAGTAGGAGTGAGAAAAACATCACGGGGTGGTGCGCATTGTATGGGTGTGTGTTACATTACATTCGCTAGTAGGAGTGAGAAAAACATCACGGGGTGGTGCGCATTGTATGGGTGTGTGTTACATTAGATTCACTAGTAGGAGTGAGAAAACATCACGGGGTGGTGCGCATTGTATGGGTGTGTGTTACATTACATTCACTAGTAGGAGTGAGAAAATCATCACGGGGTGGTTAGCATTGTATGGGTGTGTGTTACATTACATTCACTAGTAGGAGTGAGAAAAACATCACGGGGTGGTGCGCATTGTATGGGTGTTTGTTACATTCGATTCACTAGTAGGAGTGAGAAAATCATCACGGGGTGGTGCGCATTTTATGGGTGTGTGTTACATTACATTCACTAGTAGGAGTTAGAAAAACATCACGGAGTGGTGCGCATTGTATGGGTGTGTGTTACATTAGATTCACTAGTAGGAGTGAAAAAACATCACGGGGTGGTGCGCATTGTATGGGTGTGTGTTACATTAGATTCACTAGTAGGAGTGAAAAAACATCACGGGGTGGTGCGCATTGTATGGGTGTGTGTTACATTAGATTCACTAGTACGAGTGAGAAAAACATCACGGGGTGGTGCGCATTGTATGGGTGTGTGTTACATTACATTCACTAGTAGGAGTGAGAAAAACATCACGGGGTGGTGCGCATTGTGTGGGTGTGTGTTACATTACATTCACTAGTAGGAGTGAGAAAAACATCACGGGGTGGTGCGCATTGTGTGGGTGTGTGTTACATTACATTCACTAGTAGGAGTGAGAAAATCATCACGGGGCGGTGCGCATTGTATGGGTGTGTGTTACATTACATTCACTAGTAGGAGTGAGAAAAACATCACGGGGTGGTGCGCATTGTATGGGTGTGTGTTACATTCACTAGTAGGAGTGAGAAAAACATCACGGGGTGGTGCGCATTGTATGGGTGTGTGTTACATTACATTCACTAGTAGGAGTGAGAAAAACATCACGGGGTGGTGCGCATTGTATGGGTGTGTGTTACATTAGATTCACTAGTAGGAGTGAGAAAATCATCACGGGGTGGTGCGCATTGTATGGGTGTGTGTTACATTACATTCACTAGTAGGAGTGAGAAAAACATCACGGGGTGGTGCGCATTGTGTGGGTGTGTGTTACATTACATTCACTAGTAGGAGTGAGAAAATCATCACGGGGTGGTGCGCATTGTATGGGTGTGTGTTACATTACATTCACTAGTAGGAGTGAGAAAAACATCACGGGGTGGTGCGCATTGTATGGGTGTGTGTTACATTCACTAGTAGGAGTGAGAAAAACATCACGGGGTGGTGCGCATTGTATGGGTGTGTGTTACATTACATTCACTAGTAGGAGTGAGAAAAACATCACGGGGTGGTGAGCATTGTATGGGTGTGTGTTACATTACATTCACTAGTAGGAGTGAGAAAAACATCATGGGGTGGTGCGCATTGTATGGGTGTGTGTTACATTACATTCACTAGTAGGAGTGAGAAAAACATCACGGGGTGGTGCGCATTGTGTGGGTGTGTGTTACATTACATTCACTAGTAGGAGTGAGAAAGTCATCACGGGGTGGTGCGCATTGTATGGGTGTGTGTTACATTACATTCACTAGTAGGAGTGAGAAAAACATCACGGGGTGGTGCGCATTGTATGGGTGTGTGTTACATTAGATTCACTAGTAGGAGTCAGAAAAACATCATGGGGTGGTGCGCATTGTATGGGTGTGTGTTACATTACATTCACTAGTAGGAGTGAGAAAAACATCACGGGGTGGTGCGCATTGTAAGGGTGTGTGTTACATTAGATTCACTAGTAGGAGTGAGAAAAACATCACGGGGTGGTGCGCATTGTATGGGTGTGTGTTACATTACATTCACTAGTAGGAGTGAGAAAAACATCACGGGGTGGTGCATATTGTATGGGTGTGTGTTACATTAGATTCACTAGTAGGAGTGAGAAAAACATCACGGGGTGGTGCGCATTGTATGGGTGTGTGTTACATTACATTCACTAGTAGGAGTGAGAAAAACATCACGGGGTGGTGCGCATTGTATGGGTGTGTGTTACATTAGATTCACTAGTAGGAGTGAGAAAAACATCACGGGGTGGTGCGCATTGTATGGGTGTGTGTTACATTAGATTCACTAGTAGGAGTGAGAAAAACATCACGGGGTGGTGCGCATTGTATGGGTGTGTGTTACATTAGATTCACTAGTAGGAGTGGGAAAAACATCACGGGGTGGTGCGCATTGTATGGGTGTGTGTTACATTAGATTCACTAGTAGGAGTGAGAAATTCATCACGGGATGGTGCGCATTGTATGGGTGTGTGTTACATTACATTCACTAGTAGGGGTGAGAAAAACATCACGTGGTGGTGCGCATTGTATGGGTGTGTGTTACATTAGATTCACTAGTAGGAGTGAGAAAAACATCACGGGGTGGTGCGCATTGTATGGGTGTGTGTTACATTACATTCACTAGTAGGAGTGAGAAAAACATCACGGGGTGGTGCGCATTGTATGGGTGTGTGTTACATTAGATTCACTAGTAGGAGTGAGAAAAACATCACGGGGTGGTGCGCATTGTATGGGTGTGTGTTACATTACATTCACTAGTAGGAGTGAGAAAAACATCACGGGGTGGTGCGCATTGTATGGGTGTGTGTTACATTACATTCACTAGTAGGAGTGAGAAAAACATCACGGGGTGGTGCGCATTGTATGGGTGTGTGTTACATTAGATTCACTAGTAGGAGTGAGAAAAACATCACGGGGTGGTGCGCATTGTATGGGTGTGTGTTACATTACATTCACTAGTAGGAGTGAGAAAATCATCACGGGGTGGTTAGCATTGTATGGGTGTGTGTTACATTACATTCACTAGTAGGAGTGAGAAAAACATCACGGGGTGGTGCGCATTGTATGGGTGTTTGTTACATTCGATTCACTAGTAGGAGTGAGAAAATCATCACGGGGTGGTGCGCATTTTATGGGTGTGTGTTACATTACATTCACTAGTAGGAGTTAGAAAAACATCACGGAGTGGTGCGCATTGCATGGGTGTGTGTTACATTATATTCACTAGTAGGAGTGAAAAAACATCACGGGGTGGTGCGCATTGTATGGGTGTGTGTTACATTAGATTCACTAGTAGGAGTGAGAAAACATCACGGGGTGGTGCGCATTGTATGGGTGTGTGTTACATTACATTCACTAGTAGGAGTGAGAAAAACATCACGGGGTGGTGCGCATTGTATGGGTGTTTGTTACATTCGATTCACTAGTAGGAGTGAGAAAATCATCACGGGGTGGTGCGCATTTTATGGGTGTGTGTTACATTACATTCACTAGTAGGAGTTAGAAAAACATCACGGAGTGGTGCGCATTGTATGGGTGTGTGTTACATTAGATTCACTAGTAGGAGTGAAAAAACATCACGGGGTGGTGCGCATTGTATGGGTGTGTGTTACATTAGATTCACTAGTAGGAGTGAGAAAAACATCACGGGGTGGTGCGCATTGTATGGGTGTGTGTTACATTACATTCACTAGTAGGAGTGAGAAAAACATCATGGGGTGGTGCGCATTGTGTGGGTGTGTGTTACATTACATTCACTAGTAGGAGTGAGAAAATCATCACGGGGTGGTGCGCATTGTATGGGTGTGTGTTACATTACATTCACTAGTAGGAGTGAGAAAAACATCACGGGGTGGTGCGCATTGTATGGGTGTGTGTTACATTCACTAGTAGGAGTGAGAAAAACATCACGGGGTGGTGCGCATTGTATGGGTATGTGTTACATTACATTCACTAGTAGGAGTGAGAAAAACATCACGGGGTGGTGCGCATTGTATGGGTGTGTGTTACATTACATTCACTAGTAGGAGTGAGAAAAACATCACGGGGTGGTGCGCATTGTATGGGTGTGTGTTACATTACATTCGCTAGTAGGAGTGAGAAAAACATCACGGGGTGGTGCGCATTGTATGGGTGTGTGTTACATTAGATTCACTAGTAGGAGTGAGAAAACATCACGGGGTGGTGCGCATTGTATGGGTGTGTGTTACATTACATTCACTAGTAGGAGTGAGAAAATCATCACGGGGTGGTTAGCATTGTATGGGTGTGTGTTACATTACATTCACTAGTAGGAGTGAGAAAAACATCACGGGGTGGTGCGCATTGTATGGGTGTTTGTTACATTCGATTCACTAGTAGGAGTGAGAAAATCATCACGGGGTGGTGCGCATTTTATGGGTGTGTGTTACATTACATTCACTAGTAGGAGTTAGAAAAACATCACGGAGTGGTGCGCATTGTATGGGTGTGTGTTACATTAGATTCACTAGTAGGAGTGAAAAAACATCACGGGGTGGTGCGCATTGTATGGGTGTGTGTTACATTAGATTCACTAGTAGGAGTGAAAAAACATCACGGGGTGGTGCGCATTGTATGGGTGTGTGTTACATTAGATTCACTAGTACGAGTGAGAAAAACATCACGGGGTGGTGCGCATTGTATGGGTGTGTGTTACATTACATTCACTAGTAGGAGTGAGAAAAACATCACGGGGTGGTGCGCATTGTGTGGGTGTGTGTTACATTACATTCACTAGTAGGAGTGAGAAAAACATCACGGGGTGGTGCGCATTGTGTGGGTGTGTGTTACATTACATTCACTAGTAGGAGTGAGAAAATCATCACGGGGCGGTGCGCATTGTATGGGTGTGTGTTACATTACATTCACTAGTAGGAGTGAGAAAAACATCACGGGGTGGTGCGCATTGTATGGGTGTGTGTTACATTCACTAGTAGGAGTGAGAAAAACATCACGGGGTGGTGCGCATTGTATGGGTGTGTGTTACATTACATTCACTAGTAGGAGTGAGAAAAACATCACGGGGTGGTGCGCATTGTATGGGTGTGTGTTACATTAGATTCACTAGTAGGAGTGAGAAAATCATCACGGGGTGGTGCGCATTGTATGGGTGTGTGTTACATTACATTCACTAGTAGGAGTGAGAAAAACATCACGGGGTGGTGCGCATTGTGTGGGTGTGTGTTACATTACATTCACTAGTAGGAGTGAGAAAATCATCACGGGGTGGTGCGCATTGTATGGGTGTGTGTTACATTACATTCACTAGTAGGAGTGAGAAAAACATCACGGGGTGGTGCGCATTGTATGGGTGTGTGTTACATTCACTAGTAGGAGTGAGAAAAACATCACGGGGTGGTGCGCATTGTATGGGTGTGTGTTACATTACATTCACTAGTAGGAGTGAGAAAAACATCACGGGGTGGTGAGCATTGTATGGGTGTGTGTTACATTACATTCACTAGTAGGAGTGAGAAAAACATCACGGGGTGGTGCGCATTGTATGGGTGTGTGTTACATTACATTCACTAGTAGGAGTGAGAAAAACATCACGGGGTGGTGCGCATTGTGTGGGTGTGTGTTACATTACATTCACTAGTAGGAGTGAGAAAGTCATCACGGGGTGGTGCGCATTGTATGGGTGTGTGTTACATTACATTCACTAGTAGGAGTGAGAAAAACATCACGGGGTGGTGCGCATTGTATGGGTGTGTGTTACATTAGATTCACTAGTAGGAGTCAGAAAAACATCATGGGGTGGTGCGCATTGTATGGGTGTGTGTTACATTACATTCACTAGTAGGAGTGAGAAAAACATCACGGGGTGGTGCGCATTGTAAGGGTGTGTGTTACATTAGATTCACTAGTAGGAGTGAGAAAAACATCACGGGGTGGTGCGCATTGTATGGGTGTGTGTTACATTACATTCACTAGTAGGAGTGAGAAAAACATCACGGGGTGGTGCATATTGTATGGGTGTGTGTTACATTAGATTCACTAGTAGGAGTGAGAAAAACATCACGGGGTGGTGCGCATTGTATGGGTGTGTGTTACATTACATTCACTAGTAGGAGTGAGAAAAACATCACGGGGTGGTGCGCATTGTATGGGTGTGTGTTACATTAGATTCACTAGTAGGAGTGAGAAAAACATCACGGGGTGGTGCGCATTGTATGGGTGTGTGTTACATTAGATTCACTAGTAGGAGTGAGAAAAACATCACGGGGTGGTGCGCATTGTATGGGTGTGTGTTACATTAGATTCACTAGTAGGAGTGGGAAAAACATCACGGGGTGGTGCGCATTGTATGGGTGTGTGTTACATTAGATTCACTAGTAGGAGTGAGAAATTCATCACGGGGTGGTGCGCATTGTATGGGTGTGTGTTACATTACATTCACTAGTAGGGGTGAGAAAAACATCACGTGGTGGTGCGCATTGTATGGGTGTGTGTTACATTAGATTCACTAGTAGGAGTGAGAAAAACATCACGGGGTGGTGCGCATTGTATGGGTGTGTGTTACATTACATTCACTAGTAGGAGTGAGAAAAACATCACGGGGTGGTGCGCATTGTATGGGTGTGTGTTACATTAGATTCACTAGTAGGAGTGAGAAAAACATCACGGGGTGGTGCGCATTGTATGGGTGTGTGTTACATTACATTCACTAGTAGGAGTGAGAAAAACATCACGGGGTGGTGCGCATTGTATGGGTGTGTGTTACATTACATTCACTAGTAGGAGTGAGAAAAACATCACGGGGTGGTGCGCATTGTATGGGTGTGTGTTACATTAGATTCACTAGTAGGAGTGAGAAAAACATCACGGGGTGGTGCGCATTGTATGGGTGTGTGTTACATTACATTCACTAGTAGGAGTGAGAAAATCATCACGGGGTGGTTAGCATTGTATGGGTGTGTGTTACATTACATTCACTAGTAGGAGTGAGAAAAACATCACGGGGTGGTGCGCATTGTATGGGTGTTTGTTACATTCGATTCACTAGTAGGAGTGAGAAAATCATCACGGGGTGGTGCGCATTTTATGGGTGTGTGTTACATTACATTCACTAGTAGGAGTTAGAAAAACATCACGGAGTGGTGCGCATTGCATGGGTGTGTGTTACATTAGATTCACTAGTAGGAGTGAAAAAACATCACGGGGTGGTGCGCATTGTATGGGTGTGTGTTACATTAGATTCACTAGTAGGAGTGAGAAAAACATCACGGGGTGGTGCGCATTGTATGGGTGTGTGTTACATTACATTCACTAGTAGGAGTGAGAAAAACATCACGGGGTGGTGCGCATCGTGTGGGTGTGTGTTACATTACATTCACTAGTAGGAGTGAGAAAAACATCACGGGGTGGTGCGCATTGTGTGGGTGTGTGTTACATTACATTCACTAGTAGGAGTGAGAAAATCATCACGGGGTGGTGCGCATTGTATGGGTGTGTGTTACATTACATTCACTAGTAGGAGAGAGAAAAACATCACGGGGTGGTGCGCATTGTATGGGTGTGTGTTACATTCACTAGTAGGAGTGAGAAAAACATCACGGGGTGGTGGGCATTGTATGGGTATGTGTTACATTACATTCACTAGTAGGAGTGAGAAAAACATCACGGGGTGGTGAGCATTGTATGGGTGTGTGTTACATTACATTCACTAGTAGGAGTCAGAAAAACATCAAGGGGTGGTGCGCACTGTATGGGTGTGTGTTACATTACATTCACTAGTAGGAGTGAGAAAAACATCACGGGGTGGTGCGCATTGTATGGGTGTGTGTTACATTACATTCACTAGTAGGAGTGAGAAAAACATCACGTGGTGGTGCGCATTGTATGGGTGTGTGTTACATTACATTCACTAGTAGGAGTGAGAAAAACATCACGGGGTGGTGCGCATTATATGGGTGTGTGTTACATTACATTCACTAGTAGGAGTGAGAAAAACATCACGGGGTGGTGCGCATTGTATGGGTGTGTGTTACATTAGATTCACTAGTAGGAGTGAGAAAACATCACGGGGTGGTGCGCATTGTATGGGTGTGTGTTACATTACATTCACTAGTAGGAGTGAGAAAATCATCACGGGGTGGTTAGCATTGTATGGGTGTGTGTTACATTACATTCACTAGTAGGAGTGAGAAAAACATCACGGGGTGGTGCGCATTGTATGGGTGTTTGTTACATTCGATTCACTAGTAGGAGTGAGAAAATCATCACGGGGTGGTGCGCATTTTATGGGTGTGTGTTACATTACATTCACTAGTAGGAGTTAGAAAAACATCACGGAGTGGTGCGCATTGTATGGGTGTGTGTTACATTAGATTCACTAGTAGGAGTGAAAAAACATCACGGGGTGGTGCGCATTGTATGGGTGTGTGTTACATTAGATTCACTAGTAGGAGTGAAAAAACATCACGGGGTGGTGCGCATTGTATGGGTCTGTGTTACATTACATTCACTAGTAGGAGTGAGAAAAACATCACGGGGTGGTGCGCATTGTGTGGGTGTGTGTTACATTACATTCACTAGTAGGAGTGAAAAAACATCACGGGGTGGTGCGCATTGTGTGGGTGTGTGTTACATTACATTCACTAGTAGGAGTGAGAAAATCATCACGGGGTGGTGCGCATTGTATGGGTGTGTGTTACATTACATTCACTAGTAGGAGTGAGAAAAACATCACGGGGTGGTGCGCATTGTATGGGTGTGTGTTACATTCACTAGTAGGAGTGAGAAAAACATCACGGGGTGGTGCGCATTGTATGGGTGTGTGTTACATTACATTCACTAGTAGGAGTGAGAAAAACATCACGGGGTGGTGAGCATTGTATGGGTGTGTGTTACATTACATTCACTAGTAGGAGTGAGAAAAACATCACGGGGTGGTGCGCATTGTATGGGTGTGTGTTACATTACATTCACTAGTAGGAGTGAGAAAAACATCACGGGGTGGTGCGCATTGTATGGGTGTTTGTTACATTCGATTCACTAGTAGGAGTGAGAAAATCATCACGGGGTGGTGCGCATTTTATGGGTGTGTGTTACATTACATTCACTAGTAGGAGTTAGAAAAACATCACGGAGTGGTGCGCATTGTATGGGTGTGTGTTACATTACATTCACTAGTAGGAGTGAAAAACATCACGGGGTGGTGCGCATTGTATGGGTGTGTGTTACATTAGATTCACTAGTAGGAGTGAGAAAAACATCACGGGGTGGTGCGCATTGTATGTGTGTGTGTTACATTACATTCACTTGTAGGAGTGAGAAAAACATCACGGGGTGGTGCGCATTGTGTGGGTGTGTGTTACATTACATTCACTAGTAGGAGTGAGAAAAACATCACGGGGTGGTGCGCATTGTATGGGTGTGTGTTACATTACATTCACTAGTAGGAGTGAGAAAAACATCACGGGGTGGTGCGCATTGTATGGGTGTGTGTTACATTAGATTCACTAGTAGGAGTGAGAAAAACATCACGGGGTGGTGCGCATTGTATGGGTGTGTGTTACATTACATTCACTAGTAGGAGTGAGAAAAACATCACGGGGTGGTGCGCATTGTATGGGTGTGTGTTACATTACATTCACTAGTAGGAGTGAGAAAAACATCACGGGGTGGTGCGCATTGTATGGGTGTGTGTTACATTAGATTCACTAGTAGGAGTGAGAAAAACATGACGGGGTGGTGCGCATTGTATGGGTGTGTGTTACATTAGATTCACTAGTAGGAGTGAGAAAAACATCACGGGGTGGTGCGCATTGTATGGGTGTGTGTTACATTAGATTCACTAGTAGGAGTGGGAAAAACATCACGGGGTGGTGCGCATTGTATGGGTGTGTGTTACATTAGATTCACTAGTAGGAGTGAGAAATTCATCACGGGGTGGTGCGCATTGTATGGGTGTGTGTTACATTACATTCACTAGTAGGGGTGAGAAAAACATCACGTGGTGGTGCGCATTGTATGGGTGTGTGTTACATTAGATTCACTAGTAGGAGTGAGAAAAACATCATGGGGTGGTGCGCATTGTATGGGTGTGTGTTACATTACATTCACTAGTAGGAGTGAGAAAAACATCACGGGGTGGTGCGCATTGTATGGGTGTGTGTTACATGAGATTCACTAGTAGGAGTGAGAAAAACATCACGGGGTGGTGCACATTGTATGGGTGTGTGTTACATTACATTCACTAGTAGGAGTGAGAAAAACATCACGGGGTGGTGCGCATTATATGGGTGTGTGTTGCATTACATTCACTAGTAGGAGTGAGAAAAACATCACGGGGTGGTGCGCATTGTATGGGTGTGTGTTACATTAGATTCACTAGTAGGAGTGAGAAAAACATCACGGGGTGGTGCGCATTGTATGGGTGTGTGTTACATTACATTCACTAGTAGGAGTGAGAAAATCATCACGGGGTGGTTAGCATTGTATGGGTGTGTGTTACATTACATTCACTAGTAGGAGTGAGAAAAACATCACGGGGTGGTGCGCATTGTATGGGTGTTTGTTACATTCGATTCACTAGTAGGAGTGAGAAAATCATCACGGGGTGGTGCGCATTTTATGGGTGTGTGTTACATTACATTCAATAGTAGGAGTTAGAAAAATATCACGGAGTGGTGCGCATTGTATGGGTGTGTGTAACATTAGATTCACTAGTAGGAGTGAAAAAACATCACGGGGTGGTGCGCATTGTATGGGTGTGTGTTACATTAGATTCACTAGTAGGAGTGAGAAAAACATCACGGGGTGGTGCGCATTGTGTGGGTGTGTGTTACATTACATTCACTAGTAGGAGTGAGAAAAACATCACGGGGTGGTGCGCATTGTGTGGGTGTGTGTTACATTAGATTCACTAGTAGGAGTGAGAAAAACATCACGGGGTGGTGCGCATTGTGTGGGTGTGTGTTACATTACATTCACTAGTAGGAGTGAGAAAATCATCACGGGGTGGTGCGCATTGTATGGGTGTGTGTTACATTACATTCATTAGTAGGAGTGAGAAAAACATCACGGGGTGGTGCGCATTGTATGACTGTGTGTTACATTCACTAGTAGGAGTGAGAAAAACATCACGGGGTGGTGCGCATTGTATGGGTGTGTGTTACATTACATTCACTAGTAGGAGTGAGAAAAACATCACGGGGTGGTGAGCATTGTATGGGTGTGTGTTACATTACATTCACTAGTAGGACTGAGAAAAACATCACGGGGTGGTGCGCATTGTATGGGTGTGTGTTACATTACATTCACTAGTAGGAGTGAGAAAAACATCACGGGGTGGTGCGCATTGTATGGGTGTGTGTTACATTACATTCACTAGTAGGAGTGAGAAAAACATCACGGGGTGGTGCGCATTGTATGGGTGTGTGTTACATTAGATTCACTAGTAGGAGTGAGAAAAACATCACGGGGTGGTGCGCATTGTATGGGTGTGTGTTACATTACATTCACTAGTAGGAGTGAGAAAAACATCACGGGGTGGTGCGCATTGTATGGGTGTGTGTTACATTAGATTCACTAGTAGGAGTGAGAAAAACATCACGGGGTGGTGCGCATTGTATGGGTGTGTGTTACATTACATTCACTAGTAGGAGTGAGAAAATCATCACGGGGTGGTTAGCATTGTATGTGTGTGTGTTACATTACATTCACTAGTAGGAGTGAGAAAAACATCACGGGGTGGTGCGCATTGTATGGGTGTTTGTTACATTCGATTCACTAGTAGGAGTGAGATAATCATCACAGGGTGGTGCGCATTGTGTGGGTGTGTGTTACATTACATTCACTAGTAGGAGTGAGAAAAACATCACGGGGTGGTGCGCATTGTGTGGGTGTGTGTTACATTACATTCACTAGTAGGAGTGAGAAAAACATCACGGGGTGGTGCGCATTGTATGGGTGTGTGTTACATTACATTCACTAGTAGGAGTGAGAAAAACATCACGGGGTGGTGCGCATTGTATGGGTGTGTGTTACATTAGATTCACTAGTAGGAGTGAGAAAAACATCACGGGGTGGTGCGCATTGTATGGGTGTGTGTTACATTACATTCACTAGTAGGAGTGAGAAAAACATCACGGGGTGGTGCGCATTGTATGGGTGTGTGTTACATTACATTCACTAGTAGGAGTGAAAAAAACATCACGGGGTGGTGCGCATTGTATGGGTGTGTGTTACATTAGATTCACTAGTAGGAGTGAGAAAAACATGACGGGGTGGTGCGCATTGTATGGGTGTGTGTTACATTAGATTCACTAGTAGGAGTGAGAAAAACATCACGGGGTGGTGCGCATTGTATGGGTGTGTGTTACATTAGATTCACTAGTAGGAGTGGGAAAAACATCACGGGGTGGTGCGCATTGTATGGGTGTGTGTTACATTAGATTCACTAGTAGGAGTGAGAAATTCATCACGGGGTGGTGCGCATTGTATGGGTGTGTGTTACATTACATTCACTAGTAGGGGTGAGAAAAACATCACGTGGTGGTGCGCATTGTATGGGTGTGTGTTACATTAGATTCACTAGTAGGAGTGAGAAAAACATCATGGGGTGGTGCGCATTGTATGGGTGTGTGTTACATTACATTCACTAGTAGGAGTGAGAAAAACATCACGGGGTGGTGCGCATTGTATGGGTGTGTGTTACATGAGATTCACTAGTAGGAGTGAGAAAAACATCACGGGGTGGTGCGCATTGTATGGGTGTGTGTTACATTACATTCACTAGTAGGAGTGAGAAAAACATCACGGGGTGGTGCGCATTGTATGGGTGTGTGTTGCATTACATTCACTAGTAGGAGTGAGAAAAACATCACGGGGTGGTGCGCATTGTATGGGTGTGTGTTACATTAGATTCACTAGTAGGAGTGAGAAAAACATCACGGGGTGGTGCGCATTGTATGGGTGTGTGTTACATTACATTCACTAGTAGGATTGAGAAAATCATCACGGGGTGGTTAGCATTGTATGGGTGTGTGTTACATTACATTCACTAGTAGGAGTGAGAAAAACATCACGGGGTGGTGCGCATTGTATGGGTGTTTGTTACATTCGATTCACTAGTAGGAGTGAGAAAATCATCACGGGGTAGTGCGCATTTTATGGGCGTGTGTTACATTACATTCAATAGTAGGAGTTAGAAAAATATCACGGAGTGGTGCGCATTGTATGGGTGTGTGTAACATTAGATTCACTAGTAGGAGTGAAAAAACATCACGGGGTGGTGCGCATTGTATGGGTGTGTGTTACATTAGATTCACTAGTAGGAGTGAGAAAAACATCACGGGGTGGTGCGCATTGTGTGGGTGTGTGTTACATTACATTCACTAGTAGGAGTGAGAAAAACATCACGGGGTGGTGCGCATTGTGTGGGTGTGTGTTACATTAGATTCACTAGTAGGAGTGAGAAAAACATCACGGGGTGGTGCGCATTGTGTGGGTGTGTGTTACATTACATTCACTAGTAGGAGTGAGAAAATCATCACGGGGTGGTGCGCATTGTATGGGTGTGTGTTACATTACATTCATTAGTAGGAGTGAGAAAAACATCACGGGGTGGTGCGCATTGTATGACTGTGTGTTACATTCACTAGTAGGAGTGAGAAAAACATCACGGGGTGGTGCGCATTGTATGGGTGTGTGTTACATTACATTCACTAGTAGGAGTGAGAAAAACATCACGGGGTGGTGAGCATTGTATGGGTGTGTGTTACATTACATTCACTAGTAGGAGTGAGAAAAACATCACGGGGTGGTGCGCATTGTATGGGTGTGTGTTACATTACATTCACTAGTAGGAGTGAGAAAAACATCACGGGGTGGTGCGCATTGTATGGGTGTGTGTTACATTACATTCACTAGTAGGAGTGAGAAAAACATCACGGGGTGGTGCGCATTGTATGGGTGTGTGTTACATTAGATTCACTAGTAGGAGTGAGAAAAACATCACGGGGTGGTGCGCATTGTATGGGTGTGTGTTACATTACATTCACTAGTAGGAGTGAGAAAAACATCACGGGGTGGTGCGCATTGTATGGGTGTGTGTTACATTAGATTCACTAGTAGGAGTGAGAAAAACATCACGGGGTGGTGCGCATTGTATGGGTGTGTGTTACATTACATTCACTAGTAGGAGTGAGAAAATCATCACGGGGTGGTTAGCATTGTATGTGTGTGTGTTACATTACATTCACTAGTAGGAGTGAGAAAAACATCACGGGGTGGTGCGCATTGTATGGGTGTTTGTTACATTCGATTCACTAGTAGGAGTGAGATAATCATCACAGGGTGGTGCGCATTGTGTGGGTGTGTGTTACATTACATTCACTAGTAGGAGTGAGAAAAACATCACGGGGTGGTGCGCATTGTGTGGGTGTGTGTTACATTACATTCACTAGTAGGAGTGAGAAAAACATCACGGGGTGGTGCGCATTGTATGGGTGTGTGTTACATTCACTAGTAGGAGTGAGAAAAACATCACGGGGTGGTGCGCATTGTATGGGTGTGTGTTACATTACATTCACTAGTAGGAGTGAGAAAAACATCACGGGGTGGTGAGCATTGTATGGGTGTGTGTTACATTACATTCACTATTAGGAGTGAGAAAAACATCACGGGGTGGTGCGCATTGTATGGGTGTGTGTTACATTCGATTCACTAGTAGGAGTGAGAAAAACATCACGGGGTGGTGCGCATTGTATGGGTGTTTGTTACATTCGATTCACTAGTAGGAGTGAGAAAATCATCACGGGGTGGTGCGCATTTTATGGGTGTGTGTTACATTACATTCACTAGTAGGAGTTAGAAAAACATCACGGATTGGTGCGCATTGTATGGGTGTGTGTTACATTAGATTCACTAGTAGGAGTGAAAAAACATCACGGGGTGGTGCGCATTGTATGGGTGTGTGTTACATTAGATTCACTAGTAGGAGTGAGAAAAATATCACGGGGTGGTGCGCATTGTATGGGTGTGTGTTACATTACATTCACTAGTAGGAGTGAGAAAAACATCACGGGGTGGTGCGCATTGTGTGGGTGTGTGTTACATTACATTCACTAGTAGGAGCGAGAAAAACATCACGAGGTGGTGCGCATTGTGTGGGTGTGTGTTACATTACATTCACTAGTAGGAGTGAGAAAATCATCACGGGGTGGTGCGCATTGTATGAGTGTGTGTTACATTACATTCACTAGTAGGAGTGAGAAAAACATCACGGGGTGGTGCGCATTGTATGGGTGTGTGTTACATTCACCAGTAGGAGTGAGAAAAACATCACGGGGTGGTGCGCATTGTATGGGTGTGTGTTACATTACATTCACTAGTAGGAGTGAGAAAAACATCACGGGGTGGTGCATATTGTATGGGTGTGTGTTACATTAGATTCACTAGTAGGAGTGAGAAAAACATCACGGGGTGGTGCGCATTGTATGGGTGTGTGTTACATTACATTCACTAGTAGGAGTGAGAAAAACATCACGGGGTGGTGCGCATTGTATGGGTGTGTGTTACATTAGATTCACTAGTAGGAGTGAGAAAAACATCACGGGGTGGTGCGCATTGTATGGGTGTGTGTTACATTAGATTCACTAGTAGGAGTGAGAAAAACATCACGGGGTGGTGCGCATTGTATGGGTGTGTGTTACATTACATTCACTAGTAGGAGTGGGAAAAACATCACGGGGTGGTGCGCATTGTATGGGTGTGTGTTACATTAGATTCACTAGTAGGAGTGAGAAATTCATCACGGGGTGGTGCGCATTGTATGGGTGTGTGTTACATTACATTCACTAGTAGGGGTGAGAAAAACATCACCTGGTGGTGCGCATTGTATGGGTGTGTGTTACATTAGATTCACTAGTAGGAGTGAGAAAAATATCATGGGGTGGTGCGCATTGTATGGGTGTGTGTTACATTACATTCACTAGTAGGAGTGAGAAAAACATCACGGGGTGGTGCGCATTGTATGGGTGTGTGTTACATTAGATTCACTAGTAGGAGTGAGAAAAACATCACGGGGTGGTGCGCATTGTATGGGTGTGTGTTACATTACATTCACTAGTAGGAGTGAGAAAAACATCACGGGGTGGTGCGCATTGTATGGGTGTGTGTTACATTACATTCACTAGTAGGAGTGAGAAAATCATCACGGGGTGGTTAGCATTGTATGGGTGTGTGTTACATTACATTCACTAGTAGGAGTGAGAAAAACATCACGGGGTGGTGCGCATTTTATGGGTGTTTGTTACATTCGATTCACTAGTAGGAGTGAGAAAATCATCCCGGGGTGGTGCGCATTGTGTGGGTGTGTGTTACATTACATTCACTAGTAGGAGTGAGAAAAACATCACGGGGTGGTGCGCATTGTATGGGTGTGTGTTACATTCACTAGTAGGAGTGAGAAAAACATCACGGGGTGGTGCGCATTGTATGGGTGTGTGTTACATTACATTCACTAGTAGGAGTGAGAAAAAACATCACGGGGTGGTGCGCATTGTATGGTTGTGTGTTACATTACATTCACTAGTAGGAGTGAGAAAAACATCACGGGGTGGTGCGCATTGTATGGGTGTGTGTTACATTACATTCACTAGTAGGAGTGAGAAAAACATCACGGGGTGGTGCGCATTGTATGGGTGTTTGTTACATTAGATTCACTAGTAGGAGTGAGAAAGTCATCACGGGGTGGTGCGCATTGTATGGGTGTGTGTTACATTACATTCACTAGTAGGAGTGAGAAAAACATCACGGGGTGGTGCGCATTGTATGGGTGTGTGTTACATTAGATTCACTAGTAGGAGTCAGAAAAACATCACGGGGTGGTGCGCATTGTATGGGTGTGTGTTACATTACATTCACTAGTAGGAGTGAGAAAAACATCACGGGGTGGTGTGCATTGTATGGGTGTGTGTTACATTAGATTCACTAGTAGGAGTGAGAAAAACATCACGGGGTGGTGCGCATTGTATGGGTGTGTGTTACATTACATTCACTAGTAGGAGTGAGAAAAACATTACGGGGAGGTGCATATTGTATGGGTGTGTGTTACATTAGATTCACTAGTAGGAGTGAGAAAAACATCACGGGGTGGTGCGCATTGTATGGGTGTGTGTTACATTACATTCACTAGTAGGAGTGAGAAAAACATCACGGGGTGGTGCGCATTGTATGGGTGTGTGTTACATTAGATTCTACATTAGATTCACTAGTAGGAGTGAGAAAAACATCACGGGGTGGTGCGCATTGTATGGGTTGTGTGGTACATTACATTCACATAGGATGAGAAAAACATCGGGTGGTGCGCATTGTATGGGTGTGTGTTACATTAGCATTCACTAGTAGGAGTGAGAAAAACATCACGGGGTGGTGCGCATTGTATGGGTGTGTGTTACATTAGATTCACTAGTAGGAGTGAGAAAAACATCACGGGGTGGTGCGCATGTATGGTGTGTGTTACATTACATTCACTAGTAGGAGTGAGAAAAACATCACGGGGTGGTGCGCATTGTATGGGTGTGTGTTACATTAGATTCACTAGTAGGAGTGAGAAAAACATCACGGGGTGGTGCGCATGTATGGGTGTGTGTTACATAGATTCACTAGTAGGAGTGAGAATAACATCACGGGTGGTGCGCATTGTATGGGTGTGTGTTACATTAGATTCACTAGTAGAGTGAGAAAAACATCACGGGGTGGTGCGCATTGTATGGGTGTGTGTTACATTAGATTCACTAGTAGGAGTGAGAAAAACATCCGGGGTGGTGCGCATTGTATGGGTGTGTGTTACATTACATTCACTAGTAGGAGTGAGAAAAACATCACGTGGTGGTGCGCATTGTATGGGTGTGTGTTACATTAATTCACTAGTAGGAGTGAGAAAAACATCACGGGGTGTGCGCATTGTATGGGTGTGTGTTACATTACATTCACTAGTAGGAGTGAGAAAAACATCACGGGGTGGTGCGCATTGTTTGGGTGTGTGTTACATTACATTCACTGTAGGAGTGAGAAAAACATCACGGGGTGGTGCGCATTGTATGGGTGTGTGTTACATTAGATTCACTAGTAGGAGTTGGAAAATCATCAAGGGGTGGTGCGCATTGTATGGGTGTGTGTTACATTACATTCACTAGTAGGAGTGAGAAAACATCACGGGGTGGTGCAGCATTGTATGGGTGTGTGTACATTACCTTCACTAGTAGGAGTGAGAAAAACATCACGGGGTGGTGCGCATTGTGTGGGTGTGTGTTACATTAGATTCACTAGTAGGAGTGAGAAAATCATCACGGGGTGGTGCGCATTGTATGGGTGTGTGTTACATTACATTCACTAGTAGGAGTGAGAAAAAAATCACGGGGTGGTGCGCATTGTATGGGTGTGTGTTACATTCACTAGTAGGAGTGAGAAAAACATCACGGGGTGGTGCGCATTTATGGGTGTGTGTTACATTACATTCACTAGTAGGAGTGAGAAAACATCTACGGGGTGGTGCGCATTGTATGGGTGAGTGTTACATTACATTCACTAGTAGGAGTGAGAAAAACATCACGGGGTGGTGCGCATTGTATGGGTGTGTGTACAATACATTCACTAGTAGGAGTGAGAAAAACATCACGGGGTGGTGCGCATTGTATGGGTGTGTGTTACATTACATTCACTAGTAGGAGTGAGAAAACATCACGGGGTGGTGCGCATTGTATGGGTGTGTGTTACATTACATTCACTAGTAGGAGTGAGAAAAACATCACGGGGTGGTGCGCATTGTATGGGTGTGTGTACATTACATTCACTAGTAGGAGTGAGAAAACATCACGGGGTGGTGCGCACTATGGGTGTGTGTTACATTACATTCACTAGTAGGAGTGAGAAAAACATCACGGGGTGGTGCGCATTTGTATGGGTGTGTGTTACATACATTCACTAGTAGGAGTGAGAAAAACATCACGGGGTGGTGCGCATTGTATGGGTGTGTGTTACATTCAATTCACTAGTAGGAGTGAGAAAAACATCACAAGGTGGTGCGCATTGTGTGGGTGTGTGTTACATGACATTCACTAGTAGGAGTGAGAAGAAACAATCACGGGTGTGCGCATGTAGGGTGTGTGTTACATTCACTAGTAGGAGTGAGAAAAACATCACGGGGTGGTGCGCATTGTATGGGTGTGTGTTACATTACATTCACTAGTAGGAGTGAGAAAAACATCACGGGGTGGTGCGCATTGTATGGGTGTGTGTTACATTACATTCACTAGTAGGAGTGAGAAAAACATCACGGGGTGGTGCGCATTGTATGGGTTTTTGTTACATTACATTCACTAGTAGGAGTGAGAAAAACATCACGGGGTGGTGCGCATTGTATGGGTGTGTGTTACATTAGATTCACTAGTAGGAGTGAGAAAACATCACGGGGTGGTGCGCATTGTATGGGTGTGTGTTACATTACATTCACTAGTAGGAGTGAGAAAATCATCACGGGGTGGTGCGCATTGTATGGGTGTGTGTTACATTACATTCACTAGTAGGAGTCGGAAAAACATCACGGGGTGGTGCGCATTGTATGGGTGTGTGTTACATTAGATTTCACTAGTAGGAGTGAGAAAAACATCACGGGGTGGTGGCATTGTATGGGTGTGTGTTACATTACATTCACTAGTAGGAGTGAGAAAAACATCACGGGGTGGTGCGCATTGTATGGGTGTGTGTTACATTAGGATTCACTAGTAGGAGTGAGAAAAACATCACGGGGTGGTGCATATTGTATGGGTGTGTGTTACATTACATTCACTAGTAGGAGTGAGAAAACATCACGGGGTGGTGGCCATTGTATGGGTGTGTGTTACATTACATTCACTAGTAGGAGTGAGAAAAACATCACGGGGTGGTGCGCATTGTATGGGTGTGTGTTACATTAGATTCACTAGTAGGAGTGAGAAAACCATCACGGGGTGGTGCTGCATTGTATGGGTGTGTGTTACATTAGATTCACTAGTAGGAGTGAGAAAAACATCACGGGGTGGTGCGCATTGTATGGGTGTGTGTTACATTACATTCACTAGTAGGAGTGAGAAAAACATCACGGGGTGGTGCGCATTGTATGGGTGTGTGTTACATTACCATTCTACTAGTAGGAGTGAGAAAAACATCACGGGGTGGTGCGCATGTGTGGGTGTGTGTTACATTTACATTCACTAGTAGGGGTGAGAAAAACATCACGGGGTGGTGCGCATTGTATGGGTGTGTGTTACATTACATTCACTAGTAGGAGTGAGAAAACATCACGGGGTGGTGCGCATTGTATGGGTGTGTGTTACATTAACATTCACTAGTACGAGTGAGAAAAACATCACGGGGTGGTGCGCATTGTATGGGTGTGTGTTACATTAGATTCACTAGTAGGAGTGAGAAAAACATCACGTGGTGGTGCGCATTGTCATGGGTGTGTGTTACATTACATTCACTAGTAGGAGTGAGAAAAACATCACGGGGGTGGTGCGCATTGTATGGGTGTGTGTTACATTACATTCACTAGTAGGAGTGAGAAAAACATCACGGGGTGGTGCGCATTGTATGGGTGTGTGTTACATTAGATTCACTAGTAGAGTGAGAAAAACATCACGGGGTGGTGCGCATTGTATGGGTGTGTGTTACATTACATTCACTAGTAGGAGTGAGAAAAACATCACGGGGTGGTGCGCATTGTATGGGTGTGTGTTACATTACATTCACTAGTAGGAGTGAGAAAAACATCACGGGGTGGTGCGCATTGTATGGGTGTGTGTTACATTAGATTCACTAGTAGGAGTGAGAAAAACATCACGGGGTGGTGCGCATTGTATGGGTGTGTGTTACATTACATTCACTAGTAGGAGTGAGAAAATCATCACGGGGTGGTGCGCATTGTATGGGTGTGTGTTACATTACATTCACTAGTAGGAGTGAGAAAAACATCACGGGGTGGTGCGCATTGTATGGGTGTGTGTTAACATTCACTAGTAGGAGTGAGAAAAACATCACGGGGTGGTGCGCATTGTATGGGTGTGTGTTACATTACATTCACTAGTAGGAGTGAGAAAAACATCACGGGGTGGTGCGCATTGTATGGGTGTGTGTTACATTACATTCACTAGTAGGAGTGAGAAAAACATCACGGGGTGGTGCGCATTGTATGGGTGTGTGTACATTACATTCACTAGTAGGAGTGAGAAAAACATCACGGGGTGGTGCGCATTGTATGGGTGTGTGTTACATTAGATTCACTAGTAGGAGTGAGAAAAACATCACGGGGTGGTGCGCATTGTATGGGTGTGTGTTACATTACATTCACTAGTAGGAGTGAGAAAAACATCACGGGGTGGTGCGCATTGTATGGGTGTGTGTTACATTACATTCACTAGTAGGAGTGAGAAAAACATCACGGGGTGGTGCGCATTGTATGGGTGTGTGTTACATTAGATTCACTAGTAGGAGTGAGAAAAACATCACGGGGTGGTGCGCATTGTATGGGTGTGTGTTACATTACATTCACTAGTAGGAGTG
Source organism: Cavia porcellus (assembly GCF_034190915.1). Classification (NCBI taxonomy): domain Eukaryota; kingdom Metazoa; phylum Chordata; class Mammalia; order Rodentia; family Caviidae; genus Cavia; species Cavia porcellus. The sequence goes on along the minus strand of NW_026947580.1, from coordinate 1,232,939 downwards.
AGAAAAACATCACGGGGTGGTGCGCATTGTATGGGTGTGTGTTACATTACATTCACTAGTAGGAGTGAAGAAAAACATCACGGGGTGGTGCGCATTGTATGGGTGTGTGTTACATTACATTCACTAGTAGGAGTGAGAAAAACATCACGGGGTGGTGCGCATTGTATGGGTGTGTGTTACATTACATTCACTAGTAGGAGTGAGAAAAACATCACGGGGTGGTGCGCATTGTATGGGTGTTGTTACATTAGATTCACTAGTAGGAGTGAGAAAATCATCACGGGGTGGTGCGCATTGTATGGGTGTGTGTTACATTACATTCACTAGTAGGAGTGAGAAAAACATCACGGGGTGGTGCGCATTGTATGGGTGTGTGTTACATTAGATTCACTAGTAGGAGTGAGAAAAACATCACGGGGTGGTGCGCATTGTATGGGTGTGTGTTACATTACATTCACTAGTAGGAGTGAGAAAAACATCACGGGGTGGTGCGCATTGTATGGGTGTGTGTTACATTACATTCACTAGTAGGAGTGAGAAAAACATCACGGGGTGGTGCGCATTGTATGGGTGTGTGTTACATTACATTCACTAGTAGGAGTGAGAAAAACATCACGGGTGGTGCGCATTGTATGGGTGTGTGTTACATTAGATTCACTAGTAGGAGTGAGAAAAACATCACGGGGTGGTGCGCATTGTATGGGTGTGTGTTACATTACATTCACTAGTAGGAGTGAGAAAAACATCACGGGGTGGTGCGCATTGTATGGGTGTGTGTTACATTAGATTCACTAGTAGGAGTGAGAAAAACATCACGGGGTGGTGCGCATTGTATGGGTGTTGTGTTACATTACATTCACTAGTAGGAGTGAGAAAAACATCACGGGGTGGTGCGCATTGTATGGGTGTGTGTTACATTAGATTCACTAGTAGGAGTGAGAAAAACATCACGGGGTGGTGCGCATTGTATGGGTGTGTGTTACATTACATTCACTAGTAGGAGTGAGAAAAACATCAGGGGTGGTGCGCATTGTATGGGTGTGTGTTACATTAGATTCACTAGTAGGAGTGAGAAAAACATCACGGGGTGGTGCGCATTGTATGGGTGTGTGTTACATTACATTCACTAGTAGGAGTGAGAAAAACATCACGGGGTGGTGCGCATTGTATGGGTGTGTGTTACATTAGATTCACTAGTAGGAGTGAGAAAAACATCACGTGGTGGTGCGCATTGTATGGGTGTGTGTTACATTAGATTCACTAGTAGGAGTGAGAAAAACATCACGGGGTGGTGCGCATTGTATGGGTGTGTGTTACATTACATTCACTAGTAGGAGTGAGAAAAACATCACGGGGTGGTGCGCATTGTATGGGTGTGTGTTACATTAGATTCACTAGTAGGAGTGAGAAAAACATCACGGGGTGGTGCGCATTGTATGGGTGTGTGTTACATTACATTCACTAGTAGGAGTGAGAAAAACATCACGGGGTGGTGCGCATTGTATGGGTGTGTGTTACATTACATTCACTAGTAGGAGTGAGAAAAACATCACTGGGTGGTGCGCATTGTATGGGTGTGTGTTACATTACATTCACTAGTAGGAGTGAGAAAAATCATCACGGGGTGGTGCGCATTGTATGGGTGTGTGTTACATTAGATTCACTAGTAGGAGTGAGAAAAACATCACGGGGTGGTGCGCATTGTATGGGTGTGTGTTACATTAGATTCACTAGTAGGAGTGAGAAAAACATCACGGGGTGGTGCGCATTGTATGGGTGTGTGTTACATTACATTCACTAGTAGGAGTGAGAAAAACATCACGGGGTGGTGCGCATTGTATGGGTGTGTGTTACATTACATTCACTAGTAGGAGTGAGAAAAACATCACGGGGTGGTGCGCATTGTATGGGTGTGTGTTACATTAGATTCACTAGTAGGAGTGAGAAAAACATCACGGGGTGGTGCGCATTGTATGGGTGTGTGTTACATTAGATTCACTAGTAGGAGTGAGAAAAACATCACGGGGTGGTGCGCATTGTATGGGTGTGTGTTACATTAGATTCACTAGTAGGAGTGGGAAAAACATCACGGGGTGGTGCGCATTGTATGGTGTGTGTTACATTAGATTCACTAGTAGGAGTGAGAAAAACATCACGGGGTGGTGGCATTTGTGGTGTGTGTTACATTACATTCACTAGTAGGAGTGAGAAAAACATCACGGGTGGTGCGCATTGTATGGGTGCATTGTATGGGTGTGTGTTACATTAGATTCACTAGTAGGAGTGAGAAAAACATCACGGGGTGGTGCGCATTGTATGGGTGTGTGTTACATTACATTCACTAGTAGGAGTGAGAAAATCGTCACGGGGTGGTGCGCATTTTATGGGTGTGTGTTACATTACATTCACTAGTAGGAGTTAGAAAAACATCACGGAGTGGTGCGCATTGTATGGGTGTGTGTTACATTAGATTCACTAGTAGGAGTGAAAAAACATCACGGGGTGGTGCGCATTGTATGGGTGTGTGTTACATTACATTCACTAGTAGGAGTGAGAAAAACATCACGGGGTGGTGCGCATTGTATGGGTGTGTGTTACATTACATTCACTAGTAGGAGTGAGAAAAACATCACGGGGTGGTGCGCATTGTGTGGGTGTGTGTTACATTACATTCACTAGTAGGAGTGAGAAAATCATCACGGGGTGGTGCGCATTGTATGGGTGTGTGTTACATTACATTCACTAGTAGGAGTGAGAAAAACATCACGGGGTGGTGCGCATTGTATGGGTGTGTGTTACATTCACTAGTAGGAGTGAGAAAAACATCACGGGGTGGTGCGCATTGTATGGGTGTGTGTTACATTACATTCACTAGTAGGAGTGAGAAAAACATCACGGGGTGGTGAGCATTGTATGGGTGTGTGTTACATTACATTCACTAGTAGGAGTGAGAAAAACATCACGGGGTGGTGTGCATTGTATGGGTGTGTGTTACATTACATTCACTAGTAGGAGTGAGAAAAACATCACGGGGTGGTGCGCATTGTATGGGTGTGTGTTACATTACATTCACTAGTAGGAGTGAGAAAAACATCACGGGGTGGTGCGCATTGTATGGGTGTGTGTTACATTACATTCACTAGTAGGAGTGAGAAAAACATCACGGGGTGGTGCGCATTGTATGGGTGTGTGTTACATTACATTCACTAGTAGGAGTGAGAAAATCATCACGGGGTGGTTAGCATTGTATGGGTGTGTGTTACATTACATTCACTAGTAGGAGTGAGAAAAACATCACGGGGTGGTGCGCATTGTATGGGTGTGTGTTACATTACATTCACTAGTAGGAGTGAGAAAAACATCACGGGGTGGTGCGCATTGTATGGCTGTTTGTTACATTAGATTCACTAGTAGGAGTGAGAAAGTCATCACGGGGTGGTGCGCATTGTATGGGTGTGTGTTACATTACATTCACTAGTAGGAGTGAGAAAAACATCACGGGGTGGTGCGCATTGTATGGGTGTGTGTTACATTACATTCACTAGTAGGAGTGAGAAAAACATCACGGGGTGGTGCATATTGTATGGGTGTGTGTTACATTAGATTCACTAGTAGGAGTGAGAAAAACATCACGGGGTGGTGCGCATTGTATGGGTGTGTGTTACATTACATTCACTAGTAGGAGTGAGAAAAACATCACGGGGTGGTGCGCATTGTATGGGTGTGTGTTACATTAGATTCACTAGTAGGAGTGAGAAAAACATCACGGGGTGGTGCGCATTGTATGGGTGTGTGTTACATTAGATTCACTAGTAGGAGTGACAAAAACATCACGGGGTGGTGCGCATTGTATGGGTGTGTGTTACATTAGATTCACTAGTAGGAGTGGGAAAAACATCACGGGGTGGTGCGCATTGTATGGGTGTGTGTTACATTAGATTCACTAGTAGGAGTGAGAAATTCATCACGGGGTGGTGCGCATTGTATGGGTGTGTGTTACATTACATTCACTAGTAGGGGTGAGAAAAACATCACGTGGTGGTGCGCATTGTATGGGTGTGTGTTACATTAGATTCACTAGTAGGAGTGAGAAAAACATCACGGGGTGGTGCGCATTGTATGGGTGTGTGTTACATTACATTCACTAGTAGGAATGAGAAAAACATCACGGGGTGGTGCGCATTGTATGGGTGTGTGTTACATTAGATTCACTAGTAGGAGTGAGAAAAACATCACGGGGTGGTGCGCATTGTATGGGTGTGTGTTACATTACATTCACTAGTAGGAGTGAGAAAAACATCACGGGTGGTGCGCATTGTATGGGTGTGTGTTACATTACATTCACTAGTAGGAGTGAGAAAAACATCACGGGGTGGTGCGCATTGTATGGGTTTGTGTTACATTAGATTCACTATTAGGAGTGAGAAAAACATCACGGGGTGGTGCGCATTGTATGGGTGTGTGTTACATTACATTCACTAGTAGGAGTGAGAAAATCATCACGGGGTGGTTAGCACTGTATGGGTGTATGTTACATTACATTCACTAGTAGGAGTGAGAAAAACATCACGGGGTGGTGCGCATTGTATGGGTGTTTGTTACATTCGATTCACTAGTAAGAGTGAGAAAATCATCACGGGGTGGTGCGCATTTTATGGGTGTGTGTTACATTACATTCACTAGTAGGAGTTAGAAAAACATCACGGAGTGGTGCGCATTGTATGGGTGTGTGTTACATTAGATTCACTAGTAGGAGTGAAAAAACATCACGGGGTGGTGCGCATTGTATGGGTGTGTGTTACATTAGATTCACTAGTAGGAGTGAGAAAAACATCACGGGGTGGTGCGCATTGTGTGGGTGTGTGTTACATTACATTCACTAGTAGGAGTGAAAAAAACATCACGGGGTGGTGCGCATTGTGTGGGTGTGTGTTACATTACATTCACTAGTAGGAGTGAGAAAAACATCACGGGGTGGTGCGCATTGTGTGGGTGTGTGTTACATTACATTCACTAGTAGGAGTGAGAAAATCATCACGGGGTGGTGCGCATTGTATGGGTGTGTGTTACATTACATTCACTAGTAGGAGTGAGAAAAACATCACGGGGTGGTGCGCATTGTATGGGTGTGTGTTACATTCACTAGTAGGAGTGAGAAAAACATCACGGGGTGGTGCGCATTGTATGGGTGTGTGTTACATTACATTCACTAGTAGGAGTGAGAAAAACATCACGGGCTGGTGAGCATTGTATGGGTGTGTGTTACATTACATTCACTAGTAGGAGTGAGAAAAACATCACGGGGTGGTGCGCACTCTATGGGTGTGTGTTACATTACATTCACTAGTAGGAGTGAGAAAAACATCACGGGGTGGTGCGCATTGTAGGGGTGTGTGTTTCATTACATTCACTAGTAGGAGTGAGAAAAACATCACGGGGTGGTGCGCATTGTATGGGTGTGTGTTACATTACATTCACTAGTAGGAGTGAGAAAAACATCACGGGGTGGTGCGCATTGTATGGGTGTGTGTTACATTACATTCACTAGTAGGAGTGAGAAAAACATCACGGGGTGGTGCGCATTGTATGGGTGTGTGTTACATTAGATTCACTAGTAGGAGTGAGAAAACATCACGGGGTGGTGCGCATTGTATGGGTGTGTGTTACATTACATTCACTAGTAGGAGTGAGAAAATTATCACGGGGTGGTTAGCATTGTATGGGTGTGTGTTACATTACATTCACTAGTAGGAGTGAGAAAAACATCACGGGGTGGTGCGCATTGTATGGGTGTTTGTTACATTCGATTCACTAGTAGGAGTGAGAATATCATCACGGGGTGGTGCGCATTTTATGGGTGTGTGTTACATTACATTCACTAGTAGGAGTTAGAAAAACATCACGGAGTGGTGCGCATTGTATTGGTGTGTGTTACATTAGATTCACTAGTAGGAGTGAAAAAACATCACGGGGTGGTGCGCATTGTATGGGTGTGTGTTACATTAGATTCACTAGTAGGAGTGAGAAAAACATCACGGGGTGGTTCGCATTGTATGGGTGTGTGTTACATTACATTCACTAGTAGGAGTGAGAAAAACATCACGGGGTGGTGCGCATTGTGTGGGTGTGTGTTACATTACATTCACTAGAAGGAGTGAGAAAAACATCACGGGGTGGTGCGCATTGTGTGGGTGTGTGTTACATTACATTCACTAGTAGGAGTGAGAAAATCATCACGGGGTGGTGCGCATTGTATGGGTGTGTGTTACATTACATTCACTAGTAGGAGTGAGAAAAACATCACGGGGTGGTGCGCATTGTATGGGTGTGTGTTACATTCACTAGTAGGAGTGAGAAAAACATCACGGGGTGGTGCGCATTGTATGGGTGTGTGTTACATTACATTCACTAGTAGGAGTGAGAAAAACATCACGGGGTGGTGAGCATTGTATGGGTGTGTGTTACATTACATTCACTAGTAGGAGTGAGAAAAACATCACGGGGTGGTGCGCATTGTATGGGTGTGTGTTACATTACATTCACTAGTAGGAGTGAGAAAAACATCACGGGGTGGTGCGCATCGTATGGGTGTTTGTTACATTCGATTCACTAGTAGGAGTGAGAAAATCATCACGGGGTGGTGCGCATTTTATGGGTGTGTGTTACATTACATTCACTAGTAGGAGTTAGAAAAACATCACGGAGTGGTGCGCATTGTATGGGTGTGTGTTACATTAGATTCACAATAGGAGTGAAAAAACATCACGGGGTGGTGCGCATTGTATGGGTGTGTGTTACATTAGATTCACTAGTAGGAGTGAGAAAAACATCACGGGGTGGTGCGCATTGTATGGGTGTGTGTTACATTACATTCACTAGTAGGAGTGAGAAAAACATCACGGGGTGGTGCGCATTGTGTGGGTGTGTGTTACATTACATTCACTAGTAGGAGTGAGAAAAACATCACGGGGTGGTGCGCATTGTATGGGTGTGTGTTACATTACATTCACTAGTAGGAGTGCGAAAAACATCACGGGGTGGTGCGCATTGTATGGGTGTGTGTTACATTAGATTCACTAGTAGGAGTGGGAAAAACATCACGGGGTGGTGCGCATTGTATGGGTGTGTGTTACATTAGATTCACTAGTAGGAGTGAGAAATTCATCACGGGGTGGTGCGCATTGTATGGGTGTGTGTTACATTACATTCACTAGTAGGGGTGAGAAAAACATCACGTGGTGGTGCGCATTGTATGGGTGTGTGTTACATTAGATTCACTAGTAGGAGTGAGAAAAACATCACGGGGTGGTGCGCATTCTATGGGTGTGTGTTACATTACATTCACTAGTAGGAGTGAGAAAAACATCACGGGGTGGTGCGCATTGTATGGGTGTGTGTTACATTAGATTCACTAGTAGGAGTGAGAAAAACATCACGGGGTGGTGCGCATTGTATGGGTGTGTGTTGCATTACATTCACTAGTAGGAGTGAGAAAAACATCACGGGGTGGTGCGCCTTGTATGGGTGTGTGTTACATTAGATTCACTAGTAGGAGTGAGAAAAACATCACGGGGTGGTGCGCATTGTATGGGTGTGTGTTACATTACATTCACTAGTAGGAGTGAGAAAATCATCACGGGGTGGTTAGCATTGTATGGGTGTGTGTTACATTACATTCACTAGTAGGAGTGAGAAAAACATCACGGGGTGGTGCGCATTGTATGGGTGTTTGTTACATTCGATTCACTAGTAGGAGTGAGAAAATCATCACGGGGTGGTGCGCATTTTATGGGTGTGTGTTACATTACATTCAATAGTAGGAGTTAGAAAAACATCACGGAGTGGTGCGCATTGTATGGGAGTGTGTTACATTAGATTCACTAGTAGGAGTGAAAAAACATCACGGGGTGGTGCGCATTGTATGGGTGTGTGTTACATTAGATTCACTAGTAGGAGTGAGAAAAACATCACGGAGTGGTGCGCATTGTGTGGGTGTGTGTTACATTACATTCACTAGTAGGAGTGAGAAAAACATCACGGGGTGGTGCGTATTGTGTGGGTGTGTGTTACATTACATTCACTAGTAGGAGTGAGAAAAACATCACGGGGTGGTGCGCATTGTGTGGGTGTGTGTTACATTACATTCACTAGTAGGAGTGAGAAAATCATCACGGGGTGGTGCGCATTGTATGGGTGTGTGTTACATTACATTCATTAGTAGGAGTGAGAAAAACATCACGGGGTGGTGCGCATTGTATGGGTGTTTGTTACATTACATTCAATAGTAGGAGTGAGAAAAACATCACGGGGTGGTGAGCATTGTATGGGTGTGTGTTACATTACATTCACTAGTAGGAGTGAGAAAAACATCACGGGGTGGTGCGCATTGTATGGGTGTGTGTTACATTACATTCACTAGTAGGAGTGAGAAAAACATCACGGGGTGGTGCGCATTGTATGGGTGTGTGTTACATTACATTCACTAGTAGGAGTGAGAAAAACATCACGGGGTGGTGCGCATTGTATGGGTGTGTGTTACATTAGATTCACTAGTAGGAGTGAGAAAAACATCACGGGGTGGTGCGCATTGTATGGGTGTGTGTTACATTACATTCACTAGTAGGAGTGAGAAAAACATCACGGGGTGGTGCGCATTGTATGGGTGTGTGTTACATTAGATTCACTAGTAGGAGTGAGAAAAACATCACGGGGTGGTGCGCATTGTATGGGTGTGTGTTACATTACATTCACTAGTAGGAGTGAGAAAATCATCACGGGGTGGTTAGCATTGTATGTGTGTGTGTTACATTTGATTCACTAGTAGGAGTGAGAAAAACATCACGGGGTGGTGCGCATTGTATGGGTGTGTGTTACATTAGATTCACTAGTAGGAGTGAGAAAATCATCACAGTGTGGTGCGCATTTTATGGGTGTGTGTTACATTACATTCACTAGTAGGAGTTAGAAAAACATCACGGAGTGGTGCGCATTGTATGGGTGTGTGTTACATTAGATTCACTAGTAGGAGTGAAAAAACATCACGGGGTGGTGCGCATTGTATGGGTGTGTGTTACATTAGATTCACTAGTAGGAGTGAGAAAAACATCACGGGGTGGTGCGCATTGTATGGGTGTGTGTTACATTACATTCACTAGTAGGAGTGAGAAAAACATCACGGGGTGGTGCGCATTGTGTGGGTGTGTGTTACATTACATTCACTAGTAGGAGTGAGAAAAACATCACGGGGTGGTGCGCATTGTGTGGGTGTGTGTTACATTACATTCACTAGTAGGAGTGAGAAAAACATCACGGGGTGGTGCGCATTGTATGGGTGTGTGTTACATTCACTAGTAGGAGTGAGAAAAACATCACGGGGTGGTGCGCATTGTATGGGTGTGTGTTACATTACATTCACTAGTAGGAGTGAGAAAAACATCACGGGGTGGTGAGCATTGTATGGGTGTGTGTTACATTACATTCACTAGTAGGAGTGAGAAAAACATCACGGGGTGGTGCGCATTGTATGGGTGTGTGTTACATTACATTCACTAGTAGGAGTGAGAAAAACATCATGGGGTGGTGCGCATTGTATGGGTGTTTGTTACATTCGATTCACTAGTAGGAGTGAGAAAATCATCACGGGGTGGTGCGCATTTTATGGGTGTGTGTTACATTACATTCACTAGTAGGAGTTAGAAAAACATCACGGAGTGGTGCGCATTGTATGGGTGTGTGTTACATTAGATTCACTAGTAGGAGTGAAAAAACATCACGGGGTGGTGCGCATTGTATGGGTGTGTGTTACATTAGATTCACTAGTAGGAGTGAGAAAAACATCACGGGGTGGTGCGCATTGTATGGGTGTGTGTTACATTACATTCACTAGTAGGAGTGAGAAAAACATCACGGGGTGGTGCGCATTGTGTGGGTGTGTGTTACATTACATTCACTAGTAGGAGTGAGAAAAACATCACGGGGTGGTGCGCATTGTGTGGGTGTGTGTTACATTACATTCACTAGTAGGAGTGAGAAAATCATCACGGGCGGTGCGCATTGTATGAGTGTGTGTTACATTACATTCACTAGTAGGAGTGAGAAAAACATCACGGGGTGGTGCGCATTGTATGGGTGTGTGTTACATTCACTAGTAGGAGTGAGAAAAACATCACGGGGTGGTGCGCATTGTATGGGTGTGTGTTACATTACATTCACTAGTAGGAGTGAGAAAAACATCACGGGGTGGTGCATATTGTATGGGTGTGTGTTACATTAGATTCACTAGTAGGAGTGAGAAAAACATCACGGGGTGGTGCGCATTGTATGGGTGTGTGTTACATTAGATTCACTAGTAGGAGTGAGAAAAACATCACGGGGTGGTGCGCATTGTATGGGTGTGTGTTACATTACATTCACTAGTAGGAGTGAGAAAAACATCACGGGGTGGTGCGCATTGTATGGGTGTGTGTTACATTAGATTCACTAGTAGGAGTGAGAAAAACATCACGGGGTGGTGCGCATTGTATGGGTGTGTGTTACATTAGATTCACTAGTAGGAGTGGGAAAAACATCACGGGGTGGTGCGCATTGTATGGGTGTGTGTTACATTAGATTCACTAGTAGGAGTGAGAAATTCATCACGGGGTGGTGCGCATTGTATGGGTGTGTGTTACATTACATTCACTAGTAGGGGTGAGAAAAACATCACGTGGTGGTGCGCATTGTATGGGTGTGTGTTACATTAGATTCACTAGTAGGAGTGAGAAATACATCACGGGGTGGTGCGCATTGTATGGGTGTGTGTTACATTACATTCACTAGTAGGAGTGAGAAAAACATCACGGGGTGGTGCGCATTGTATGGGTGTGTGTTACATTAGATTCACTAGTAGGAGTGAGAAAAACATCACGGGGTGGTGCGCATTGTATGGGTGTGTGTTACATTACATTCACTAGTAGGAGTGAGAAAAACATCACGGGGTGGTGCGCATTGTATGGGTGTGTGTTACATTACATTCACTAGTAGGAGTGAGAAAAACATCACGGGGTGGTGCGCATTGTATGGGTGTGTGTTACATTAGATTCACTAGTAGGAGTGAGAAAAACATCACGGGGTGGTGCGCATTGTATGGGTGTGTGTTACATTACATTCACTAGTAGGAGTGAGAAAATCATCACGGGGTGGTTAGCATTGTATGGGTGTGTGTTACATTACATTCACTAGTAGGAGTGAGAAAAACATCACGGGGTGGTGCGCATTGTATGGGTGTTTGTTACATTCGATTCACTAGTAGGAGTGAGAAAATCATCACGGGGTGTTGCGCATTTTATGGGTGTGTGTTACATTACATTCACTAGTAGGAGTTAGAAAAACATCACGGAGTGGTGCGCATTGTATGGGTGTGTGTTACATTAGATTCACTAGTAGGAGTGAAAAAACATCACGGGGTGGTGCGCATTGTATGGGTGTGTGTTACATTAGATTCACTAGTAGGAGTGAGAAAAACATCACGGGGTGGTGCGCATTGTATGGGTGTGTGTTACATTACATTCACTAGTAGGAGTGAGAAAAACATCACGGGGTGGTGCGCATTGTGTGGGTGTGTGTTACATTACATTCACTAGTAGGAGTGAGAAAAACATCACGGGGTGGTGCGCATTGTGTGGGTGTGTGTTACATTACATTCACTAGTAGGAGTGAGAAAAACATCACGGGGTGGTGCGCATTGTATGGGTGTGTGTTACATTCACTAGTAGGAGTGAGAAAAACATCACGGGGTGGTGCGCATTGTATGGGTGTGTGTTACATTACATTCACTAGTAGGAGTGAGAAAAACATCACGGGGTGGTGAGCATTGTATGGGTGTGTGTTACATTAGATTCACTAGTAGGAGTGAGAAAAACATCACGGGGTGGTGCGCATTGTATGGGTGTGTTTTACATTACATTCACTAGTAGGAGTGAGAAAAACATCACGGGGTGGTGCGCATTGTATGGGTGTGTGTTACATTACATTCACTAGTAGGAGTGAGAAAAACATCACGGGGTGGTGCGCATTGTATGGGTGTGTGTTACATTACATTCACTAGTAGGAGTGAGAAAAACATCACGGGGTGGTGCGCATTGTATGGGTGTGTGTTACATTACATTCACTAGTAGGAGTGAGAAAAACATCACGGGGTGGTGCGCATTGTATGGGTGTGTGTTACATTAGATTCACTAGTAGGAGTGAGAAAACATCACGGGGTGGTGCGCATTGTATGGGTGTGTGTTACATTACATTCACTAGTAGGAGTGAGAAAATCATCACGGGGTGGTTAGCATTGTATGGGTGTGTGTTACATTACATTAGCTAGTAGGAGTGAGAAAAACATCACGGGTTGGTGCGCATTGTATGGGTGTTTGTTACATTCGATTCACTAGTAGGAGTGAGAAAATCATCACGGGGTGGTGCGCATTTTATGGGTGTGTGTTACATTACATTCACTAGTAGGAGTTAGAAAAACATCACGGAGTGGTGCGCATTGTATGGGTGTGTGTTACATTAGATTCACTAGTAGGAGTGAAAAAACATCACGGGGTGGTGCGCATTGTATGGGTGTGTGTTACATTACATTCACTAGTAGGAGTGAGAAAAACATCACGGGGTGGTGCGCATTGTATGGGTGTGTGTTACATTACATTCACTAGTAGGAGTGAGAAAAACATCACGGGGTGGTGCGCATTGTGTGGGTGTGTGTTACATTACATTCACTAGTAGGAGTGAGAAAAACATCACGGGGTGGTGCGCATTGTGTGGGTGTGTGTTACATTACATTCACTAGTAGGAGTGAGAAAATCATCACGGGGTGATGCGCATTGTATGGGTGTGTGTTACATTACATTCACTAGTAGGAGTGAGAAAAACATCACGGGGTGGTGCGCATTGTATGGGTGTGTGTTACATTCACTAGTAGGAGTGAGAAAAACATCACGGGGTGGTGCGCATTGTATGGGTGTGTGTTACATTACATTCACTAGTAGGAGTGAGAAAAACATCACGGGGTGGTGAGCATTGTATGGGTGTGTGTTACATTACATTTACTAGTAGGAGTGAGAAAAACATCACGGGGTGGTGCGCATTGTATGGGTGTGTGTTACATTACATTCACTAGTAGGAGTGAGAAAAACATCACGGGGTGGTGCGCATTGTATGGGTGTTTGTTACATTCGATTCACTAGTAGGAGTGAGAAAATCATCACGGGGTGGTGCGCATTTTATGGGTGTGTGTTACATTACATTCACTAGTAGGAGTTAGAAAAACATCACGGAGTGGTGCGCATTGTATGGGTGTGTGTTACATTAGATTCACTAGTAGGAGTGAAAAAAACATCACGGGGTGGTGTGCATTGTATGGGTGTGTGTTACATTAGATTCACTAGTAGGAGTGAGAAAAACATCACGGGGTGGTGCGCATTGTATGGGTGTGTGTTACATTACATTCACTAGTAGGAGTGAGAAAAACATCACGGGGTGGTGCGCATTGTGTGGGTGTGTGTTACATTACATTCACTAGTAGGAGTGAGAAAAACATCACGGGGTGGTGCGCATTGTATGGGTGTGTGTTACATTAGATTCACTACTAGGAGTCAGAAAAACATCACGGGGTGGTGCGCATTGTATGGGTGTGTGTTACATTAGATTCACTAGTAGGAGTGGGAAAAATATCACGGGGTGGTGCGCATTGTATGGGTGTGTGTTACATTAGATTCACTAGTAGGAGTGAGAAATTCATCACGGGGTGGTGCGCATTGTATGGGTGTGTGTTACATTACATTCACTAGTAGGAGTGAGAAATTCATCACGGGGTGGTGCGCATTGTATGGGTGTGTGTTACATTACATTCACTAGTAGGGGTGAGAAAAACATCACGTGGTGGTGCGCATTGTATGGGTGTGTGTTACATTAGATTCACTAGTAGGAGTGAGAAAAACATCACGGGGTGGTGCGCATTGTATGGGTGTGTGTTACATTACATTCACTAGTAGGAGTGAGAAAAACATCACGGGGTGGTGCGCATTGTATGGGTGTGTGTTACATTAGATTCACTAGTAGGAGTGAGAAAAACATCACGGGGTGGTGCGCATTGTATGGGTGTGTGTTACATTACATTCACTAGTAGGAGTGAGAAAAACATCACGGGGTGGTGCGCATTGTATGGGTGTGTGTTGCATTACATTCACTAGTAGGAGTGAGAAAAACATCACGGGGTGGTGCGCATTGTATGGGTGTGTGTTACATTAGATTCACTAGTAGGAGTGAGAAAAACATCACGGGGTGGTGCGCATTGTATGGGTGTGTGTTACGTTACATTCACTAGTAGGAGTGAGAAAATCATCACGGGGTGGTTAGCATTGTATGGGTGTGTGTTACATTACATTCACTAGTAGGAGTGAGAAAAACATCACGGGGTGGTGCGCATTGTATGGGTGTTTGTTACATTCGATTCACTAGTAGGAGTGAGAAAATCATCATGGGGTGGTGCGCATTTTATGGGTGTGTGTTACATTACATTCACTAGTAGGAGTTAGAAAAACATCACGGAGTGGTGCGCATTGTATGGGTGTGTGTTACATTAGATTCACTAGTAGGAGTGAAAAAACATCATGGGGTGGTGCGCATTGTATGGGTGTGTGTTACATTAGATTCACTAGTAGGAGTGAGAAAAACATCACAGGGTGGTGCGCATTGTATGGGTGTGTGTTACATTACATTCACTAGTAGGAGTGAGAAAAACATCACGGGGTGGTGCGCATTGTGTGGGTGTGTGTTACATTACATTCACTAGTAGGAGTGAGAAAAACATCACGGGGTGGTGCGCATTGTGTGGGTGTGTGTTACATTACATTCACTAGTAGGAGTGAGAAAATCATCACGGGGTGGAGCGCATTGTATGGGTGTGTGTTACATTACATTCATTAGTAGGAGTGAGAAAAACATCACGGGGTGGTGCGCATTGTATGGCTGTGTGTTACATTCACTAGTAGGAGTGAGAAAAACATCACGGGGTGGTGCGCATTGTATGGGTGTGTGTTACATTAAATTCACTAGTAGGATTGAGAAAAACATCACGGGGTGGTGAGCATTGTATGGGTGTGTGTTACATTACATTCACTAGTAGGAGTGAGAAAAACATCACGGGGTGGTGCGCATTGTATGGGTGTGTGTTACATTACATACACTAGTAGGAGTGAGAAAAACATCACCGGGTGGTGCGCATTGTATGGGTGTGTGTTACATTACATTCACTAGTAGGAGTGAGAAAAACATCACGGGGTGGTGCGCATTGTATGGGTGTGTGTTACATTAGATTCACTAGTAGGAGTGAGAAAAACATCACGGGGTGGTGTGCATTGTATGGGTGTGTGTTACATTACATTCACTAGTAGGAGTGAGAAAAACATCACGGGGTGGTGCGCATTTTATGGGTGTGTGTTACATTACATTCACTAGTAGGAGTTAGAAAAACATCACGGAGTGGTGCGCATTGTATGGGTGTGTGTTACATTAGATTCACTAGTAGGAGTGAGAAAAACATCACGGGGTGGTGCGCATTGTATGGGTGTGTGTTACATTACATTCACTAGTAGGAGTGAGAAAAACATCACGGGGTGGTGCGCATTGTGTGGGTGTGTGTTACATTACATTCACTAGTAGGAGTGAGAAAAACATCACGGGGTGGTGCGCATTGTGTGGGTGTGTGTTACATTACATTCACTAGTAGGAGTGAGAAAAACATCACGGGGTGGTGCACATTGTGTGGGTGTGTGTTACATTACATTCACTAGTAGGAGTGAGAAAAACATCACGGGGTGGTGCGCATTGTATGGGTGTGTGTTACATTCACTAGTAGGAGTGAGAAAAACATCACGGGGTGGTGCGCATTGTATGGGTGTGTGTTACATTACATTCACTAGTAGGAGTGAGAAAAACATCACGGGGTGGTGAGCATTGTATGGGTGTGTGTTACATTACATTCACTAGTAGGAGTGAGAAAAACATCACGGGGTGGTGCGCATTGTATGGTTGCGTGTTACATTACATTCACTAGTAGGAGTGAGAAAAACATCACGGGGTGGTGCGCATTGTATGGGTGTTTGTTACATTCCATTCACTAGTAGGAGTGAGAAAATCATCACGGGGTGGTGCGCATTTTATGGGTGTGTGTTACATTACTTTCACTAGTAGGAGTTAGAAAAACATCACGGAGTGGTGCGCATTGTATGGGTGTGTGTTACATTAGATTCACTAGTAGGAGTGAAAAAACATCACGGGGTGGTGCGCATTGTATGGGTGTGTGTTACATTAGATTCACTAGTAGGAGTGAGAAAAACATCACGGGGTGGTGCGCATTGTATTGGTGTGTGTTACATTACATTCACTAGTAGGAGTGAGAAAAACATCACGGGGTGGTGCGCATTGTGTGGGTGTGTGTTACATTACATTCACTAGTAGGAGTGAGAAAAACATCACGGGGTGGTGCGCATTGTGTGGGTGTGTGTTACATTACATTCACTAGTAGGAGTGAGAAAAACATCACGGGGTGGTGCGCATTGTATGGGTGTGTGTTACATTACATTCACTAGTAGGAGTGAGAAAAACATCACGGGGTGGTGCGCATTGTATGGGTGTGTGTTACATTCACTAGTAGGAGTGAGAAAAACATCACGGGGTGGTGCGCATTGTATGGGTGTGTGTTACATTACATTCACTAGTAGGAGTGAGAAAAACATCACGGGGTGGTGCGCATTGTATGGGTGTGTGTTACATTACATTCACTAGTAGGAGTGAGAAAAACATCACGGGGTGGTGCGCATTGTATGGGTGTGTGTTACATTACATTCACTAGTAGGAGTGAGAAAAACATCACGGGGTGGTGCGCATTGTATGGGTGTGTGTTACATTAGATTCACTAGTAGGAGTGAGAAAACATCACGGGGTGGTGCGCATTGTATGGGTGTGTGTTACATTACATTCACTAGTAGGAGTGAGAAAATCATCACGGGGTGGTTAGCATTGTATGGGTGTGTGTTACATTACATTCACTAGTAGGAGTGAGAAAAACATCACGGGGTGGTGCGCATTGTATGGGTGTTTGTTACATTCGATTCACTAGTAGGAGTGAGAAAATCATCACGGGGTGGTGCGCATTTTATGGGTGTGTGTTACATTACATTCACTAGTAGGAGTTAGAAAAACATCACGGAGTGGTGCGCATTGTATGGGTGTGTGTTACATTAGATTCACTAGTAGGAGTGAAAAAACATCACGGGGTGGTGCGCATTGTATGGGTGTGTGTTACATTAGATTCACTAGTAGGAGTGAGAAAAACATCACGGGGTGGTGCGCATTGTATGGGTGTGTGTTACATTACATTCACTAGTAGGAGTGAGAAAAACATCACGGGGTGGTGCGCATTGTGTGGGTGTGTGTTACATTACATTCACTAGTAGGAGTGAGAAAAACATCATGGGGTGGTGCGCATTGTGTGGGTGTGTGTTACATTACATTCACTAGTAGGAGTGAGAAAATCATCACGGGGTGGTGCGCATTGTATGGGTGTGTGTTACATTACATTCACTAGTAGGAGTGAGAAAAACATCACGGGGTGGTGCGCATTGTATGGGTGTGTGTTACATTACATTCACTAGTATTAGTGAGAAAAACATCACGGGGTGGTGCGCATTGTATGGGTGTTTGTTACATTCGATTCACTAGTAGGAGTGAGAAAATCATCACGGGGTGGTGCGCATTTTATGGGTGTGTGTTACATTACATTCACTAGTAGGAGTTAGAAAAACATCACGGAGTGGTGCGCATTGTATGGGTGTGTGTTACATTAGATTCACTAGTAGGAGTGAAAAAACATCACGGGGTGGTGCGCATTGTATGGGTGTGTGTTACATTAGATTCACTAGTAGGAGTGAGAAAAACATCACGGGGTGGTGCGCATTGTATGGGTGTGTGTTACATTACATTCACTAGTAGGAGTGAGAAAAACATCACGGGGTGGTGCGCATTGTGTGGGTATGTGTTACATTACATTCACTAGTAGGAGTGAGAAAAACATCACGGGGTGGTGCGCATTGTATGGGTGTGTGTTACATTAGATTCACTAGTAGGAGTCAGAAAAACATCACGGGGTGGTGCGCATTGTATGGGTGTGTGTTACATTAGATTCACTAGTAGGAGTGGGAAAAACATCACGGGGTGGTGCGCATTGTATGGGTGTGTGTTACATTAGATTCACTAGTAGGAGTGAGAAATTCATCACGGGGTGGTGCGCATTGTATGGGTGTGTGTTACATTAGATTCACTAGTAGGAGTGAGAAAATCATCACAGGGTGGTGCGCATTGTATGGGTGTGTGTTACATTACATTCACTAGTAGGGGTGAGAAAAACATCACGTGGTGGTGCGCATTGTATGGGTGTGTGTTACATTAGATTCACTAGTAGGAGTGAGAAAAACATCACGGGGTGGTGCGCATTGTATGGGTGTGTGTTACATTACATTCACTAGTAGGAGTGAGAAAAACATCACGGGGTGGTGCGCATTGTATGGGTGTGTGTTACATTAGATTCACTAGTAGGAGTGAGAAAAACATCACGGGGTGGTGCGCATTGTATGGGTGTGTGTTACATTACATTCACTAGTAGGAGTGAGAAAAACATCACGGGGTGGTGCGCATTGTATGGGTGTGTGTTGCATTACATTCACTAGTAGGAGTGAGAAAAACATCACGGGGTGGTGCGCATTGTATGGGTGTGTGTTACATTAGATTCACTAGTAGGAGTGAGAAAAACATCACGGGGTGGTGCGCATTGTATGGGTGTGTGTTACGTTACATTCACTAGTAGGAGTGAGAAAATCATCACGGGGTGGTTAGCATTGTATGGGTGTGTGTTACATTACATTCACTAGTAGGAGTGAGAAAAACATCACGGGGTGGTGCGCATTGTATGGGTGTTTGTTACATTCGATTCACTAGTAGGAGTGAGAAAATCATCATGGGGTGGTGCGCATTTTATGGGTGTGTGTTACATTACATTCACTAGTAGGAGTTAGAAAAACATCACGGAGTGGTGCGCATTGTATGGGTGTGTGTTACATTAGATTCACTAGTAGGAGTGAAAAAACATCACGGGGTGGTGCGCATTGTATGGGTGTGTGTTACATTAGATTCACTAGTAGGAGTGAGAAAAACATCACAGGGTGGTGCGCATTGTATGGGTGTGTGTTACATTACATTCACTAGTAGGAGTGAGAAAAACATCACGGGGTGGTGCGCATTGTGTGGGTGTGTGTTACATTACATTCACTAGTAGGAGTGAGAAAAACATCACGGGGTGGTGCGCATTGTGTGGGTGTGTGTTACATTACATTCACTAGTAGGAGTGAGAAAATCATCACGGGGTGGTGCGCATTGTATGGGTGTGTGTTACATTACATTCATTAGTAGGAGTGAGAAAAACATCACGGGGTGGTGCGCATTGTATGGCTGTGTGTTACATTCACTAGTAGGAGTGAGAAAAACATCACGGGGTGGTGCGCATTGTATGGGTGTGTGTTACATTACATTCACTAGTAGGAGTGAGAAAAACATCACGGGGTGGTGAGCATTGTATGGGTGTGTGTTACATTACATTCACTAGTAGGAGTGAGAAAAACATCACGGGGTGGTGCGCATTGTGTGGGTGTGTGTTACATTACATTCACTAGTAGGAGTGAGAAAAACATCACAGGGTGGTGCGCATTGTATGGGTGTGTGTTACATTACATTCACTAGTAGGAGTGAGAAAAACATCACGGGGTGGTGCGCATTGTATGGGTGTGTGTTACATTAGATTCACTAGTAGGAGTGAGAAAAACATCACGGGGTGGTGCGCATTGTATGGGTGTGTGTTACATTACATTCACTAGTAGGAGTGAGAAAAACATCACGGGGTGGTGCGCATTTTATGGGTGTGTGTTACATTACATTCACTAGTAGGAGTTAGAAAAACATCACGGGGTGGTGCGCATTGTATGGGTGTGTGTTACATTAGATTCACTAGTAGGAGTGAAAAAACATCACGGGGTGGTGCGCATTGTATGGGTGTGTGTTACATTAGATTCACTAGTAGGAGTGAGAAAAACATCACGGGGTGGTGCGCATTGTATGGGTGTGTGTTACATTACATTCACTAGTAGGAGTGAGAAAAACATCACGGGGTGGTGCGCATTGTGTGGGTGTGTGTTACATTACATTCACTAGTAGGAGTGAGAAAAACATCACGGGGTGGTGCGCATTGTGTGGGTGTGTGTTACATTACATTCACTAGTAGGAGTGAGAAAACATCACGGGGTGGTGCGCATTGTGTGGGTGTGTGTTACATTACATTCACTAGTAGGAGTGAGAAAAACATCACGGGGTGGTGCGCATTGTATGGGTGTGTGTTACATTCACTAGTAGGAGTGAGAAAAACATCACGGGGTGGTGCGCATTGTATGGGTGTGTGTTACATTACATTCACTAGTAGGAGTGAGAAAAACATCACGGGGTGGTGAGCATTGTATGGGTGTGTGTTACATTACATTCACTAGTAGGAGTGAGAAAAACATCACGGGGTGGTGCGCATTGTATGGTTGCGTGTTACATTACATTCACTAGTAGGAGTGAGAAAAACATCACGGGGTGGTGCGCATTGTATGGGTGTTTGTTACATTCGATTCACTAGTAGGAGTGAGAAAATCATCACGGGGTGGTGTGCATTTTATGGGTGTGTGTTACATTACATTCACTAGTAGGAGTTAGAAAAACATCACGGAGTGGTGCGCATTGTATGGGTGTGTGTTACATTAGATTCACTAGTAGGAGTGAAAAAACATCACGGGCTGGTGCGCATTGTATGGGTGTGTGTTACATTAGATTCACTAGTAGGAGTGAGAAAAACATCACGGGGTGGTGCGCATTGTATGGGTGTGTGTTACATTACATTCACTAGTAGGAGTGAGAAAAACATCACGGGGTGGTGCGCATTGTGTGGGTGTGTGTTACATTACATTCACTAGTAGGAGTGAGAAAAACATCACGGGGTGGTGCGCATTGTATGGGTGTGTGTTACATTAGATTCACTAGTAGGAGTCAGAAAAACATCACGGGGTGGTGCGCATTGTATGGGTGTGTGTTACATTAGATTCACTAGTAGGAGTGGGAAAAACATCACGGGGTGGTGCGCATTGTATGGGTGTGTGTTACATTAGATTCACTAGTAGGAGTGAGAAATTCATCACGGGGTGGTGCGCATTGTATGGGTGTGTGTTACATTACATTCACTAGTAGGAGTGAGAAAAACATCACGGGGTGGTGCATATTGTATGGGTGTGTGTTACATTAGATTCACTAGTAGGAGTGAGAAAAACATCACGGGGTGGTGCGCATTGTATGGGTGTGTGTTACATTACATTCACTAGTAGGAGTGAGAAAAACATCACGGGGTGGTGCGCATTGTATGGGTGTGTGTTACATTAGATTCACTAGTAGGAGTGAGAAAAACATCACGGGGTGGTGCGCATTGTATGGGTGTGTGTTACATTAGATTCACTAGTAGGAGTGAGAAAAACATCACGGGGTGGTGCGCATTGTATGGGTGTGTGTTACATTAGATTCACTAGTAGGAGTGGGAAAAACATCACGGGGTGGTGCGCATTGTATGGGTGTGTGTTACATTAGATTCACTAGTAGGAGTGAGAAATTCATCACGGGGTGGTGCGCATTGTATGGGTGTGTGTTACATTACATTCACTAGTAGGGGTGAGAAAAACATCACGTGGTGGTGCGCATTGTATGGGTGTGTGTTACATTAGATTCACTAGTAGGAGTGAGAAAAACATCACGGGGTGGTGCGCATTGTATGGGTGTGTGTTACATTACATTCACTAGTAGGAGTGAGAAAAACATCACGGGGTGGTGCGCATTGTATGGGTGTGTGTTACATTAGATTCACTAGTAGGAGTGAGAAAAACATCACGGGGTGGTGCGCATTGTATGGGTGTGTGTTACATTACATTCACTAGTAGGAGTGAGAAAAACATCACGGGGTGGTGCGCATTGTATGGGTGTGTGTTGCATTACATTCACTAGTAGGAGTGAGAAAAACATCACGGGGTGGTGCGCATTGTATGGGTGTGTGTTACATTAGATTCACTAGTAGGAGTGAGAAAAACATCACGGGGTGGTGCGCATTGTATGGGTGTGTGTTACGTTACATTCACTAGTAGGAGTGAGAAAATCATCACGGGGTGGTTAGCATTGTATGGGTGTGTGTTACATTACATTCACTAGTAGGAGTGAGAAAAACATCACGGGGTGGTGCGCATTGTATGGGTGTTTGTTACATTCGATTCACTAGTAGGAGTGAGAAAATCATCATGGGGTGGTGCGCATTTTATGGGTGTGTGTTACATTACATTCACTAGTAGGAGTTAGAAAAACATCACGGAGTGGTGCGCATTGTATGGGTGTGTGTTACATTAGATTCACTAGTAGGAGTGAAAAAACATCACGGGGTGGTGCGCATTGTATGGGTGTGTGTTACATTAGATTCACTAGTAGGAGTGAGAAAAACATCACAGGGTGGTGCGCATTGTATGGGTGTGTGTTACATTACATTCACTAGTAGGAGTGAGAAAAACATCACGGGGTGGTGCGCATTGTGTGGGTGTGTGTTACATTAGATTCACTAGTAGGAGTGAGAAAAACATCACGGGGTGGTGCGCATTGTGTGGGTGTGTGTTACATTACATTCACTAGTAGGAGTGAGAAAATCATCACGGGGTGGTGCGCATTGTATGGGTGTGTGTTACATTACATTCATTAGTAGGAGTGAGAAAAACATCACGGGGTGGAGCGCATTGTATGGCTGTGTGTTACATTCACTAGTAGGAGTGAGAAAAACATCACCGGGTGGTGCGCATTGTATGGGTGTGTGTTACATTACATTCACTAGTAGGAGTGAGAAAAACATCACGGGGTGGTGCGCATTGTATGGGTGTGTGTTACATTACATTCACTAGTAGGAGTGAGAAAAACATCACCGGGTGGTGCCCATTGTATGGGTGTGTGTTACATTACATTCACTAGTAGGAGTGAGAAAAACATCACGGGGTGGTGTGCATTGTATGGGTGTGTGTTACATTAGATTCACTAGTAGGAGTGAGAAAAACATCACGGGGTGGTGCGCATTGTATGGGTGTGTGTTACATTACATTCACTAGTAGGAGTGATAAAAACATCACGGGGTGGTGCGCATTGTATGGGTGTGTGTTACATTACATTCACTAGTAGGAGTGAGAAAAACATCACGGGGTGGTGCGCATTGTGTGGGTGTGTGTTACATTACATTCACTAGTAGGAGTGAGAAAAACATCACGGGGTGGTGCGCATTGTGTGGGTGTGTGTTACATTACATTCACTAGTAGGAGTGAGAAAAACATCACGGGGTGGTGCGCATTGTATGGGTGTGTGTTACATTACATTCACTAGTAGGAGTGAGAAAAACATCACGGGGTGGTGCGCATTGTATGGGTGTGTGTTACATTCACTAGTAGGAGTGAGAAAAACATCACGGGGTGGTGCGCATTGTATGGGTGTGTGTTACATTACATTCACTAGTAGGAGTGAGAAAAACATCACGGGGTGGTGCGCATTGTATGGGTGTGTGTTACATTACATTCACTAGTAGGAGTGAGAAAAACATCACGGGGTGGTGCGCATTGTATGGGTGTGTGTTACATTACATTCACTAGTAGGAGTGAGAAAAACATCACGGGGTGGTGCGCATTGTATGGGTGTGTGTTACATTAGATTCACTAGTAGGAGTGAGAAAACATCACGGGGTGGTGCGCATTGTATGGGTGTGTGTTACATTACATTCACTAGTAGGAGTGAGAAAATCATCACGGGGTGGTTAGCATTGTATGGGTGTGTGTTACATTACATTCACTAGTAGGAGTGAGAAAAACATCACGGGGTGGTGCGCATTGTATGGGTGTTTGTTACATTCGATTCACTAGTAGGAGTGAGAAAATCATCACGGGGTGGTGCGCATTTTATGGGTGTGTGTTACATTACATTCACTAGTAGGAGTTAGAAAAACATCACGGAGTGGTGCGCATTGTATGGGTGTGTGTTACATTAGATTCACTAGTAGGAGTGAAAAAACATCACGGGGTGGTGCGCATTGTATGGGTGTGTGTTACATTAGATTCACTAGTAGGAGTGAGAAAAACATCACGGGGTGGTGCGCATTGTATGGGTGTGTGTTACATTACATTCACTAGTAGGAGTGAGAAAAATATCACGGGGTGGTGCGCATTGTGTGGGTGTGTGTTACATTACATTCACTAGTAGGAGTGAGAAAAACATCATGGGGTGGTGCGCATTGTGTGGGTGTGTGTTACATTACATTCACTAGTAGGAGTGAGAAAATCATCACGGGGTGGTGCGCATTGTATGGGTGTGTGTTACATTACATTCACTAGTAGGAGTGAGAAAAACATCACGGGGTGGTGCGCATTGTATGGGTGTGTGTTACATTACATTCACTAGTAGGAGTGAGAAAAACATCACGGGGTGGTGCGCATTGTATGGGTGTTTGTTACATTCGATTCACTAGTAGGAGTGAGAAAATCATCACGGGGTGGTGCGCATTGTATGGGTGTGTGTTACATTACATTCACTAGTAGGAGTTAGAAAAACATCACGGAGTGGTGCGCATTGTATGGGTGTGTGTTACATTAGATTCACTAGTAGGAGTGAAAAAACATCACGGGGTGGTGCGCATTGTATGGGTGTGTGTTACATTAGATTCACTAGTAGGAGTGAGAAAAACATCACGGGGTGGTGCGCATTGTATGGGTGTGTGTTACATTACATTCACTAGTAGGAGTGAGAAAAACATCACGGGGTGGTGCGCATTGTGTGGGTATGTGTTACATTACATTCACTAGTAGGAGTGAGAAAAACATCACGGGGTGGTGCGCATTGTATGGGTGTGTGTTACATTAGATTCACTAGTAGGAGTCAGAAAAACATCACGGGGTGGTGCGCATTGTATGGGTGTGTGTTACATTAGATTCACTAGTAGGAGTGGGAAAAACATCACGGGGTGGTGCGCATTGTATGGGTGTGTGTTACATTAGATTCACTAGTAGGAGTGAGAAATTCATCACGGGGTGGTGCGCATTGTATGGGTGTGTGTTACATTAGATTCACTAGTAGGAGTGAGAAAATCATCACAGGGTGGTGCGCATTGTATGGGTGTGTGTTACATTACATTCACTAGTAGGGGTGAGAAAAACATCACGTGGTGGTGCGCATTGTATGGGTGTGTGTTACATTAGATTCACTAGTAGGAGTGAGAAAAACATCACGGGGTGGTGCGCATTGTATGGGTGTGTGTTACATTACATTCACTAGTAGGAGTGAGAAAAACATCACGGGGTGGTGCGCATTGTATGGGTGTGTGTTACATTAGATTCACTAGTAGGAGTGAGAAAAACATCACGGGGTGGTGCGCATTGTATGGGTGTGTGTTACATTACATTCACTAGTAGGAGTGAGAAAAACATCACGGGGTGGTGCGCATTGTATGGGTGTGTGTTGCATTACATTCACTAGTAGGAGTGAGAAAAACATCACGGGGTGGTGCGCATTGTATGGGTGTGTGTTACATTAGATTCACTAGTAGGAGTGAGAAAAACATCACGGGGTGGTGCGCATTGTATGGGTGTGTGTTACGTTACATTCACTAGTAGGAGTGAGAAAATCATCACGGGGTGGTTAGCATTGTATGGGTGTGTGTTACATTACATTCACTAGTAGGAGTGAGAAAAACATCACGGGGTGGTGCGCATTGTATGGGTGTTTGTTACATTCGATTCACTAGTAGGAGTGAGAAAATCATCATGGGGTGGTGCGCATTTTATGGGTGTGTGTTACATTACATTCACTAGTAGGAGTTAGAAAAACATCACGGAGTGGTGCGCATTGTATGGGTGTGTGTTACATTAGATTCACTAGTAGGAGTGAAAAAACATCACGGGGTGGTGCGCATTGTATGGGTGTGTGTTACATTAGATTCACTAGTAGGAGTGAGAAAAACATCACAGGGTGGTGCGCATTGTATGGGTGTGTGTTACATTACATTCACTAGTAGGAGTGAGAAAAACATCACGGGGTGGTGCGCATTGTGTGGGTGTGTGTTACATTACATTCACTAGTAGGAGTGAGAAAAACATCACGGGGTGGTGCGCATTGTGTGGGTGTGTGTTACATTACATTCACCAGTAGGAGTGAGAAAATCATCACGGGGTGGTGCGCATTGTATGGGTGTGTGTTACATTACATTCATTAGTAGGAGTGAGAAAAACATCACGGGGTGGTGCGCATTGTATGGCTGTGTGTTACATTCACTAGTAGGAGTGAGAAAAACATCACGGGGTGGTGCGCATTGTATGGGTGTGTGTTACATTACATTCACTAGTAGGAGTGAGAAAAACATCACGGGGTGGTGAGCATTGTATGGGTGTGTGTTACATTACATTCACTAGTAGGAGTGAGAAAAACATCACGGGGTGGTGCGCATTGTATGGGTGTGTGTTACATTACATTCACTAGTAGGAGTGAGAAAAACATCACCGGGTGGTGCGCATTGTATGGGTGTGTGTTACATTACATTCACTAGTAGGAGTGAGAAAAACATCACGGGGTGGTGCGCATTGTATGGGTGTGTGTTACATTAGATTCACTAGTAGGAGTGAGAAAAACATCACGGGGTGGTGCGCATTGTATGGGTGTGTGTTACATTACATTCACTAGTAGGAGTGAGAAAAACATCACGGGGTGGTGCGCATTTTATGGGTGTGTGTTACATTACATTCACTAGTAGGAGTTAGAAAAACATCACGGGGTGGTGCGCATTGTATGGGTGTGTGTTACATTAGATTCACTAGTAGGAGTGAAAAAACATCACGGGGTGGTGCGCATTGTATGGGTGTGTGTTACATTAGATTCACTAGTAGGAGTGAGAAAAACATCACGGGGTGGTGCGCATTGTATGGGTGTGTGTTACATTACATTCACTAGTAGGAGTGAGAAAAACATCACGGGGTGGTGCGCATTGTGTGGGTGTGTGTTACATTACATTCACTAGTAGGAGTGAGAAAAACATCACGGGGTGGTGGCATTGTGTGGGTGTGTGTTACATTACATTCACTAGTAGGAGTGAGAAAACATCACGGGGTGGTGCGCATTGTGTGGGTGTGTGTTACATTACATTCACTAGTAGGAGTGAGAAAAACATCACGGGGTGGTGCGCATTGTATGGGTGTGTGTTACATTCACTAGTAGGAGTGAGAAAAACATCACGGGGTGGTGCGCATTGTATGGGTGTGTGTTACATTACATTCACTAGTAGGAGTGAGAAAAACATCACGGGGTGGTGAGCATTGTATGGGTGTGTGTTACATTACATTCACTAGTAGGAGTGAGAAAAACATCACGGGGTGGTGCGCATTGTATGGTTGCGTGTTACATTACATTCACTAGTAGGAGTGAGAAAAACATCACGGGGTGGTGCGCATTGTATGGGTGTTTGTTACATTCGATTCACTAGTAGGAGTGAGAAAATCATCACGGGGTGGTGTGCATTTTATGGGTGTGTGTTACATTACATTCACTAGTAGGAGTTAGAAAAACATCACGGAGTGGTGCGCATTGTATGGGTGTGTGTTACATTAGATTCACTAGTAGGAGTGAAAAAACATCACGGGGTGGTGCGCATTGTATGGGTGTGTGTTACATTAGATTCACTAGTAGGAGTGAGAAAAACATCACGGGGTGGTGCGCATTGTATGGGTGTGTGTTACATTACATTCACTAGTAGGAGTGAGAAAAACATCACGGGGTGGTGCGCATTGTGTGGGTGTGTGTTACATTACATTCACTAGTAGGAGTGAGAAAAACATCACGGGGTGGTGCGCATTGTATGGGTGTGTGTTACATTAGATTCACTAGTAGGAGTCAGAAAAACATCACGGGGTGGTGCGCATTGTATGGGTGTGTGTTACATTAGATTCACTAGTAGGAGTGGGAAAAACATCACGGGGTGGTGCGCATTGTATGGGTGTGTGTTAC
Source organism: Cavia porcellus (assembly GCF_034190915.1). Lineage (NCBI taxonomy): Eukaryota > Metazoa > Chordata > Mammalia > Rodentia > Caviidae > Cavia > Cavia porcellus. Next base: position 1,204,724 of record NW_026947580.1, on the reverse strand, counting down.
ATTAGATTCACTAGTAGGAGTGAGAAATTCATCACGGGGTGGTGCGCATTGTATGGGTGTGTGTTACATTACATTCACTAGTAGGAGTGAGAAAAACATCACGGGGTGGTGCATATTGTATGGGTGTGTGTTACATTAGATTCACTAGTAGGAGTGAGAAAAACATCACGGGGTGGTGCGCATTGTATGGGTGTGTGTTACATTACATTCACTAGTAGGAGTGAGAAAAACATCACGGGGTGGTGCGCATTGTATGGGTGTGTGTTACATTAGATTCACTAGTAGGAGTGAGAAAAACATCACGGGGTGGTGCGCATTGTATGGGTGTGTGTTACATTAGATTCACTAGTAGGAGTGAGAAAAACATCACGGGGTGGTGCGCATTGTATGGGTGTGTGTTACATTAGATTCACTAGTAGGAGTGGGAAAAACATCACGGGGTGGTGCGCATTGTATGGGTGTGTGTTACATTAGATTCACTAGTAGGAGTGAGAAATTCATCACGGGGTGGTGCGCATTGTATGGGTGTGTGTTACATTACATTCACTAGTAGGGGTGAGAAAAACATCACGTGGTGGTGCGCATTGTATGGGTGTGTGTTACATTAGATTCACTAGTAGGAGTGAGAAAAACATCACGGGGTGGTGCGCATTGTATGGGTGTGTGTTACATTACATTCACTAGTAGGAGTGAGAAAAACATCACGGGGTGGTGCGCATTGTATGGGTGTGTGTTACATTAGATTCACTAGTAGGAGTGAGAAAAACATCACGGGGTGGTGCGCATTGTATGGGTGTGTGTTACATTACATTCACTAGTAGGAGTGAGAAAAACATCACGGGGTGGTGCGCATTGTATGGGTGTGTGTTGCATTACATTCACTAGTAGGAGTGAGAAAAACATCACGGGGTGGTGCGCATTGTATGGGTGTGTGTTACATTAGATTCACTAGTAGGAGTGAGAAAAACATCACGGGGTGGTGCGCATTGTATGGGTGTGTGTTACATTACATTCACTAGTAGGAGTGAGAAAAACATCACGGGGTGGTGCGCATTGTATGGGTGTGTGTTGCATTACATTCACTAGTAGGAGTGAGAAAAACATCACGGGGTGGTGCGCATTGTATGGGTGTGTGTTACATTAGATTCACTAGTAGGAGTGAGAAAAACATCACGGGGTGGTGCGAATTGTATGGGTGTGTGTTACGTTACATTCACTAGTAGGAGTGAGAAAATCATCACGGGGTGGTTAGCATTGTATGGGTGTGTGTTACATTACATTCACTAGTAGGAGTGAGAAAAACATCACGGGGTGGTGCGCATTGTATGGGTGTTTGTTACATTCGATTCACTAGTAGGAGTGAGAAAATCATCATGGGGTGGTGCGCATTTTATGGGTGTGTGTTACATTACATTCACTAGTAGGAGTTAGAAAAACATCACGGAGTGGTGCGCATTGTATGGGTGTGTGTTACATTAGATTCACTAGTAGGAGTGAAAAAACATCACGGGGTGGTGCGCATTGTATGGGTGTGTGTTACATTAGATTCACTAGTAGGAGTGAGAAAAACATCACAGGGTGGTGCGCATTGTATGGGTGTGTGTTACATTACATTCACTAGTAGGAGTGAGAAAAACATCACGGGGTGGTGCGCATTGTGTGGGTGTGTGTTACATTACATTCACTAGTAGGAGTGAGAAAAACATCACGGGGTGGTGCGCATTGTGTGGGTGTGTGTTACATTACATTCACTAGTAGGAGTGAGAAAATCATCACGGGGTGGTGCGCATTGTATGGGTGTGTGTTACATTACATTCATTAGTAGGAGTGAGAAAAACATCACGGGGTGGTGCGCATTGTATGGCTGTGTGTTACATTCACTAGTAGGAGTGAGAAAAACATCACGGGGTGGTGCGCATTGTATGGGTGTGTGTTACATTACATTCACTAGTAGGAGTGAGAAAAACATCACGGGGTGGTGAGCATTGTATGGGTGTGTGTTACATTACATTCACTAGTAGGAGTGAGAAAAACATCACGGGGTGGTGCGCATTGTATGGGTGTGTGTTACATTACATTCACTAGTAGGAGTGAGAAAAACATCACCGGGTGGTGCGCATTGTATGGGTGTGTGTTACATTACATTCACTAGTAGGAGTGAGAAAAACATCACGGGGTGGTGCGCATTGTATGGGTGTGTGTTACATTAGATTCACTAGTAGGAGTGAGAAAAACATCACGGGGTGGTGCGCATTGTATGGGTGTGTGTTACATTACATTCACTAGTAGGAGTGAGAAAAACATCACGGGGTGGTGCGCATTTTATGGGTGTGTGTTACATTACATTCACTAGTAGGAGTTAGAAAAACATCACGGGGTGGTGCGCATTGTATGGGTGTGTGTTACATTAGATTCACTAGTAGGAGTGAAAAAACATCACGGGGTGGTGCGCATTGTATGGGTGTGTGTTACATTAGATTCACTAGTAGGAGTGAGAAAAACATCACGGGGTGGTGCGCATTGTATGGGTGTGTGTTACATTACATTCACTAGTAGGAGTGAGAAAAACATCACGGGGTGGTGCGCATTGTGTGGGTGTGTGTTACATTACATTCACTAGTAGGAGTGAGAAAAACATCACGGGGTGGTGCGCATTGTGTGGGTGTGTGTTACATTACATTCACTAGTAGGAGTGAGAAAACATCACGGGGTGGTGCGCATTGTGTGGGTGTGTGTTACATTACATTCACTAGTAGGAGTGAGAAAAACATCACGGGGTGGTGCGCATTGTATGGGTGTGTGTTACATTCACTAGTAGGAGTGAGAAAAACATCACGGGGTGGTGCGCATTGTATGGGTGTGTGTTACATTACATTCACTAGTAGGAGTGAGAAAAACATCACGGGGTGGTGAGCATTGTATGGGTGTGTGTTACATTACATTCACTAGTAGGAGTGAGAAAAACATCACGGGGTGGTGCGCATTGTATGGTTGCGTGTTACATTACATTCACTAGTAGGAGTGAGAAAAACATCACGGGGTGGTGCGCATTGTATGGGTGTTTGTTACATTCGATTCACTAGTAGGAGTTAGAAAATCATCACGGGGTGGTGTGCATTTTATGGGTGTGTGTTACATTACATTCACTAGTAGGAGTTAGAAAAACATCACGGAGTGGTGCGCATTGTATGGGTGTGTGTTACATTAGATTCACTAGTAGGAGTGAAAAAACATCACGGGGTGGTGCGCATTGTATGGGTGTGTGTTACATTAGATTCACTAGTAGGAGTGAGAAAAACATCACGGGGTGGTGCGCATTGTATGGGTGTGTGTTACATTACATTCACTAGTAGGAGTGAGAAAAACATCACGGGGTGGTGCGCATTGTGTGGGTGTGTGTTACATTACATTCACTAGTAGGAGTGAGAAAAACATCACGGGGTGGTGCGCATTGTATGGGTGTGTGTTACATTAGATTCACTAGTAGGAGTCAGAAAAACATCACGGGGTGGTGCGCATTGTATGGGTGTTTGTTACATTAGATTCACTAGTAGGAGTGGGAAAAACATCACGGGGTGGTGCGCATTGTATGGGTGTGTGTTACATTAGATTCACTAGTAGGAGTGAGAAATTCATCACGGGGTGGTGCGCATTGTATGGGTGTGTGTTACATTACATTCACTAGTAGGAGTGAGAAAAACATCACGGGGTGGTGCATATTGTATGGGTGTGTGTTACATTAGATTCACTAGTAGGAGTGAGAAAAACATCACGGGGTGGTGCGCATTGTATGGGTGTGTGTTACATTACATTCACTAGTAGGAGTGAGAAAAACATCACGGGGTGGTGCGCATTGTATGGGTGTGTGTTACATTAGATTCACTAGTAGGAGTGAGAAAAACATCACGGGGTGGTGCGCATTGTATGGGTGTGTGTTACATTAGATTCACTAGTAGGAGTGAGAAAAACATCACGGGGTGGTGCGCATTGTATGGGTGTGTGTTACATTAGATTCACTAGTAGGAGTGGGAAAAACATCACGGGGTGGTGCGCATTGTATGGGTGTGTGTTACATTAGATTCACTAGTAGGAGTGAGAAATTCATCACGGGGTGGTGCGCATTGTATGGGTGTGTGTTACATTACATTCACTAGTAGGGGTGAGAAAAACATCACGTGGTGGTGCGCATTGTATGGGTGTGTGTTACATTAGATTCACTAGTAGGAGTGAGAAAAACATCACGGGGTGGTGCGCATTGTATGGGTGTGTGTTACATTACATTCACTAGTAGGAGTGAGAAAAACATCACGGGGAGGTGCGCATTGTATGGGTGTGTGTTACATTAGATTCACTAGTAGGAGTGAGAAAAACATCACGGGGTGGTGCGCATTGTATGGGTGTGTGTTACATTACATTCACTAGTAGGAGTGAGAAAAACATCACGGGGTGGTGCGCATTGTATGGGTGTGTGTTGCATTACATTCACTAGTAGGAGTGAGAAAAACATCACGGGGTGGTGCGCATTGTATGGGTGTGTGTTACATTAGATTCACTAGTAGGAGTGAGAAAAACATCACGGGGTGGTGCGCATTGTATGGGTGTGTGTTACGTTACATTCACTAGTAGGAGTGAGAAAATCATCATGGGGTGGTTAGCATTGTATGGGTGTGTGTTACATTACATTCACTAGTAGGAGTGAGAAAAACATCACGGGGTGGTGCGCATTGTATGGGTGTTTGTTACATTCGATTCACTAGTAGGAGTGAGAAAATCATCATGGGGTGGTGCGCATTTTATGGGTGTGTGTTACATTACATTCACTAGTAGGAGTTAGAAAAACATCACGGAGTGGTGCGCATTGTATGGGTGTGTGTTACATTAGATTCACTAGTAGGAGTGAAAAAACATCACGGGGTGGTGCGCATTGTATGGGTGTGTGTTACATTAGATTCACTAGTAGGAGTGAGAAAAACATCACAGGGTGGTGCGCATTGTATGGGTGTGTGTTACATTACATTCACTAGTAGGAGTGAGAAAAACATCACGGGGTGGTGCGCATTGTGTGGGTGTGTGTTACATTAGATTCACTAGTAGGAGTGAGAAAAACATCACGGGGTGGTGCGCATTGTGTGGGTGTGTGTTACATTACATTCACTAGTAGGAGTGAGAAAATCATCACGGGGTGGTGCGCATTGTATGGGTGTGTGTTACATTACATTCATTAGTAGGAGTGAGAAAAACATCACGGGGTGGTGCGCATTGTATGGCTGTGTGTTACATTCACTAGTAGGAGTGAGAAAAACATCACCGGGTGGTGCGCATTGTATGGGTGTGTGTTACATTACATTCACTAGTAGGAGTGAGAAAAACATCACGGGGTGGTGCGCATTGTATGGGTGTGTGTTACATTACATTCACTAGTAGGAGTGAGAAAAACATCACCGGGTGGTGCGCATTGTATGGGTGTGTGTTACATTAGATTCACTAGTAGGAGTGAGAAAAACATCACGGGGTGGTGCGCATTGTATGGGTGTGTGTTACATTACATTCACTAGTAGGAGTGAGAAAAACATCACGGGGTGGTGCGCATTTTATGGGTGTGTGTTACATTACATTCACTAGTAGGAGTTAGAAAAACATCACGGAGTGGTGCGCATTGTATGGGTGTGTGTTACATTAGATTCACTAGTAGGAGTGAAAAAACATCACGGGGTGGTGCGCATTGTATGGGTGTGTGTTACATTAGATTCACTAGTAGGAGTGAGAAAAACATCACGGGGTGGTGCGCATTGTATGGGTGTGTGTTACATTACACTCACTAGTAGGAGTGAGAAAAACATCACGGGGTGGTGCGCATTGTGTGGGTGTGTGTTACATTACATTCACTAGCAGGAGTGAGAAAAACATCACGGGGTGGTGCGCATTGTGTGGGTGTGTGTTACATTACATTCACTAGTAGGAGTGAGAAAAACATCACGGGGTGGTGCGCATTGTGTGGGTGTGTGTTACATTACATTCACTAGTAGGAGTGAGAAAAACATCACGGGGTGGTGCGCATTGTATGGGTGTGTGTTACATTCACTAGTAGGAGTGAGAAAAACATCACGGGGTGGTGCGCATTGTATGGGTGTGTGTTACATTACATTCACTAGTAGGAGTGAGAAAAACATCACGGGGTGGTGAGCATTGTATGGGTGTGTGTTACATTACATTCACTAGTAGGAGTGAGAAAAACATCACGGGGTGGTGCGCATTGTATGGTTGCGTGTTACATTACATTCACTAGTAGGAGTGAGAAAAACATCACGGGGTGGTGCGCATTGTATGGGTGTTTGTTACATTCGATTCACTAGTAGGAGTGAGAAAATCATCACGGGGTGGTGCGCATTTTATGGGTGTGTGTTACATTACATTCACTAGTAGGAGTTAGAAAAACATCACGGAGTGGTGCGCATTGTATGGGTGTGTGTTACATTAGATTCACTAGTAGGAGTGAAAAAACATCACGGGGTGGTGCGCATTGTATGGGTGTGTGTTATATTAGATTCACGAGTAGGAGTGAGAAAAACATCACGGGGTGGTGCGCATTGTATGGGTGTGTGTTACATTACATTCACTAGTAGGAGTGAGAAAAACATCACGGGGTGGTGCGCATTGTGTGGGTGTGTGTTACATTACATTGACTAGTAGGAGTGAGAAAAACATCACGGGGTGGTGCGCATTGTATGGGTGTGTGTTACATTCACTAGTAGGAGTGAGAAAAACATCACGGGGTGGTGCGCATTGTATGGGTGTGTGTTACATTACATTCACTAGTAGGAGTGAGAAAAACATCACGGGGTGGTGAGCATTGTATGGGTGTGTGTTACATTACATTCACTAGTAGGAGTGAGAAAAACATCACGGGGTGGTGCGCATTGTATGGTTGCGTGTTACATTACATTCACTAGTAGGAGTGAGAAAAACATCACGGGGTGGTGCGCATTGTATGGGTGTTTGTTACATTCGATTCACTAGTAGGAGTGAGAAAATCATCACGGGGTGGTGCGCATTTTATGGGTGTGTGTTACATTACATTCACTAGTAGGAGTTAGAAAAACATCACGGAGTGGTGCGCATTGTATGGGTGTGTGTTACATTAGATTCACTAGTAGGAGTGAAAAAACATCACGGGGTGGTGCGCATTGTATGGGTGTGTGTTACATTAGATTCACTAGTAGGAGTGAGAAAAACATCACGGGGTGGTGCGCATTGTATGGGTGTGTGTTACATTACATTCACTAGTAGGAGTGAGAAAAACATCACGGGGTGGTGCGCATTGTGTGGGTGTGTGTTACATTACATTCACTAGTAGGAGTGAGAAAAACATCACGGGGTGGTGCGCATTGTATGGGTGTGTGTTACATTACATTCACTAGTAGGAGTGAGAAAAACATCACGGGGTGGTGCATATTGTATGGGTGTGTGTTACATTAGATTCACTAGTAGGAGTGAGAAAAACATCACGGGGTGGTGCGCATTGTATGGGTGTGTGTTACATTACATTCACTAGTAGGAGTGAGAAAAACATCACGGGGTGGTGCGCATTGTATGGGTGTGTGTTACATTAGATTCACTAGTAGGAGTGAGAAAAACATCACGGGGTGGTGCGCATTGTATGGGTGTGTGTTACATTAGATTCACTAGTAGGAGTGAGAAAAACATCACGGGGTGGTGCGCATTGTATGGGTGTGTGTTACATTAGATACACTAGTAGGAGTGGGAAAAACATCACGGGGTGGTGCGCATTGTATGGGTGTGTGTTACATTAGATTCACTAGTAGGAGTGAGAAATTCATCACGGGGTGGTGCGCATTGTATGGGTGTGTGTTACATTACATTCACTAGTAGGGGTGAGAAAAACATCACGTGGTGGTGCGCATTGTATGGGTGTGTGTTACATTAGATTCACTAGTAGGAGTGAGAAAAACATCACGGGGTGGTGCGCATTGTATGGGTGTGTGTTACATTACATTCACTAGTAGGAGTGAGAAAAACATCACGGGGTGGTGCGCATTGTATGGGTGTGTGTTACATTAGATTCACTAGTAGGAGTGAGAAAAACATCACGGGGTGGTGCGCATTGTATGGGTGTGTGTTACATTACATTCACTAGTAGGAGTGAGAAAAACATCACGGGGTGGTGCGCATTGTATGGGTGTGTGTTGCATTACATTCACTAGTAGGAGTGAGAAAAACATCACGGGGTGGTGCGCATTGTATGGGTGTGTGTTACATTAGATTCACTAGTAGGAGTGAGAAAAACATCACGGGGTGGTGCGCATTGTATGGGTGTGTGTTACGTTACATTCACTAGTAGGAGTGAGAAAATCATCACGGGGTGGTTAGCATTGTATGGGTGTGTGTTACATTACATTCACTAGTAGGAGTGAGAAAAACATCACGGGGTGGTGCGCATTGTATGGGTGTTTGTTACATTCGATTCACTAGTAGGAGTGAGAAAATCATCATGGGGTGGTGCGCATTTTATGGGTGTGTGTTACATTACATTCACTAGTAGGAGTTAGAAAAACATCACGGAGTGGTGCGCATTGTATGGGTGTGTGTTACATTAGATTCACTAGTAGGAGTGAAAAAACATCACGGGGTGGTGCGCATTGTATGGGTGTGTGTTACATTAGATTCACTAGTAGGAGTGAGAAAAACATCACGGGGTGGTGCGCATTGTATGGGTGTGTGTTACATTAGATTCACTAGTAGGAGTGAGAAAAACATCACGGGGTGGTGCGCATTGTATGGGTGTGTGTTACATTAGATTCACTAGTAGGAGTGGGAAAAACATCACGGGGTGGTGCGCATTGTATGGGTGTGTGTTACATTAGATTCACTAGTAGGAGTGAGAAATTCATCACGGGGTGGTGCGCATTGTATGGGTGTGTGTTACATTACATTCACTAGTAGGGGTGAGAAAAACATCACGTGGTGGTGCGCATTGTATGGGTGTGTGTTACATTAGATTCACTAGTAGGAGTGAGAAAAACATCACGGGGTGGTGCGCATTGTATGGGTGTGTGTTACATTACATTCACTAGTAGGAGTGAGAAAAACATCACGGGGTGGTGCGCATTGTATGGGTGTGTGTTACATTAGATTCACTAGTAGGAGTGAGAAAAACATCACGGGGTGGTGCGCATTGTATGGGTGTGTGTTACATTACATTCACTAGTAGGAGTGAGAAAAACATCACGGGGTGGTGCGCATTGTATGGGTGTGTGTTGCATTACATTCACTAGTAGGAGTGAGAAAAACATCACGGGGTGGTGCGCATTGTATGGGTGTGTGTTACATTACATTCACTAGTAGGAGTGAGAAAAACATCACGGGGTGGTGCGCATTGTATGGGTGTGTGTTACGTTACATTCACTAGTAGGAGTGAGAAAATCATCACGGGGTGGTTAGCATTGTATGGGTGTGTGTTACATTACATTCACTAGTAGGAGTGAGAAAAACATCACGGGGTGGTGCGCATTGTATGGGTGTTTGTTACATTCGATTCACTAGTAGGAGTGAGAAAATCATCATGGGGTGGTGCGCATTTTATGGGTGTGTGTTACATTACATTCACTAGTAGGAGTTAGAAAAACATCACGGAGTGGTGCGCATTGTATGGGTGTGTGTTACATTAGATTCACTAGTAGGAGTGAAAAAACATCACGGGGTGGTGCGCATTGTATGGGTGTGTGTTACATTAGATTCACTAGTAGGAGTGAGAAAAACATCACAGGGTGGTGCGCATTGTATGGGTGTGTGTTACATTACATTCACTAGTAGGAGTGAGAAAAACATCACGGGGTGGTGCGCATTGTGTGGGTGTGTGTTACATTAGATTCACTAGTAGGAGTGAGAAAAACATCACGGGGTGGTGCGCATTGTGTGGGTGTGTGTTACATTACATTCACTAGTAGGAGTGAGAAAATCATCACGGGGTGGTGCGCATTGTATGGGTGTGTGTTACATTACATTCATTAGTAGGAGTGAGAAAAACATCACGGGGTGGTGCGCATTGTATGGCTGTGTGTTACATTCACTAGTAGGAGTGAGAAAAACATCACCGGGTGGTGCGCATTGTATGGGTGTGTGTTACATTACATTCACTAGTAGGAGTGAGAAAAACATCACGGGGTGGTGCGCATTGTATGGGTGTGTGTTACATTACATTCACTAGTAGGAGTGAGAAAAACATCACCGGGTGGTGCCCATTGTATGGGTGTGTGTTACATTACATTCACTAGTAGGAGTGAGAAAAACATCACGGGGTGGTGCGCATTGTATGGGTGTGTGTTACATTACATTCACTAGTAGGAGTGAGAAAAACATCACGGGGTGGTGCGCATTTTATGGGTGTGTGTTACATTACATTCACTAGTAGGAGTTAGAAAAACATCACGGAGTGGTGCGCATTGTATGGGTGTGTGTTACATTAGATTCACTAGTAGGAGTGAAAAAACATCACGGGGTGGTGCGCATTGTATGGGTGTGTGTTACATTAGATTCACTAGTAGGAGTGAGAAAAACATCACGGGGTGGTGCGCATTGTATGGGTGTGTGTTACATTACATTCACTAGTAGGAGTGAGAAAAACATCACGGGGTGGTGCGCATTGTGTGGGTGTGTGTTACATTACATTCACTAGCAGGAGTGAGAAAAACATCACGGGGTGGTGCGCATTGTGTGGGTGTGTGTTACATTACATTCACTAGTAGGAGTGAGAAAAACATCACGGGGTGGTGCGCATTGTGTGGGTGTGTGTTACATTACATTCACTAGTAGGAGTGAGAAAAACATCACGGGGTGGTGCGCATTGTATGGGTGTGTGTTACATTCACTAGTAGGAGTGAGAAAAACATCACGGGGTGGTGCGCATTGTATGGGTGTGTGTTACATTACATTCACTAGTAGGAGTGAGAAAAACATCACGGGGTGGTGAGCATTGTATGGGTGTGTGTTACATTACATTCACTAGTAGGAGTGAGAAAAACATCACGGGGTGGTGCGCATTGTATGGTTGCGTGTTACATTACATTCACTAGTAGGAGTGAGAAAAACATCACGGGGTGGTGCGCATTGTATGGGTGTTTGTTACATTCGATTCACTAGTAGGAGTGAGAAAATCATCACGGGGTGGTGCGCATTGTATGGGTGTGTGTTACATTACATTCACTAGTAGGAGTGAGAAAAACATCACGGGGTGGTGCGCATTGTATGGGTGTGTGTTGCATTACATTCACTAGTAGGAGTGAGAAAAACATCACGGGGTGGTGCGCATTGTATGGGTGTGTGTTACATTACATTCACTAGTAGGAGTGAGAAAAACATCACGGGGTGGTGCGCATTGTATGGGTGTGTGTTACGTTACATTCACTAGTAGGAGTGAGAAAATCATCACGGGGTGGTTAGCATTGTATGGGTGTGTGTTACATTACATTCACTAGTAGGAGTGAGAAAAACATCACGGGGTGGTGCGCATTGTATGGGTGTTTGTTACATTCGATTCACTAGTAGGAGTGAGAAAATCATCATGGGGTGGTGCGCATTTTATGGGTGTGTGTTACATTACATTCACTAGTAGGAGTTAGAAAAACATCACGGAGTGGTGCGCATTGTATGGGTGTGTGTTACATTAGATTCACTAGTAGGAGTGAAAAAACATCACGGGGTGGTGCGCATTGTATGGGTGTGTGTTACATTAGATTCACTAGTAGGAGTGAGAAAAACATCACAGGGTGGTGCGCATTGTATGGGTGTGTGTTACATTACATTCACTAGTAGGAGTGAGAAAAACATCACGGGGTGGTGCGCATTGTGTGGGTGTGTGTTACATTAGATTCACTAGTAGGAGTGAGAAAAACATCACGGGGTGGTGCGCATTGTGTGGGTGTGTGTTACATTACATTCACTAGTAGGAGTGAGAAAATCATCACGGGGTGGTGCGCATTGTATGGGTGTGTGTTACATTACATTCATTAGTAGGAGTGAGAAAAACATCACGGGGTGGTGCGCATTGTATGGCTGTGTGTTACATTCACTAGTAGGAGTGAGAAAAACATCACCGGGTGGTGCGCATTGTATGGGTGTGTGTTACATTACATTCACTAGTAGGAGTGAGAAAAACATCACGGGGTGGTGCGCATTGTATGGGTGTGTGTTACATTACATTCACTAGTAGGAGTGAGAAAAACATCACCGGGTGGTGCCCATTGTATGGGTGTGTGTTACATTACATTCACTAGTAGGAGTGAGAAAAACATCACGGGGTGGTGCGCATTGTATGGGTGTGTGTTACATTACATTCACTAGTAGGAGTGAGAAAAACATCACGGGGTGGTGCGCATTTTATGGGTGTGTGTTACATTACATTCACTAGTAGGAGTTAGAAAAACATCACGGAGTGGTGCGCATTGTATGGTGTGTGTTACATTAGATTCACTAGTAGGAGTGAAAAAACATCACGGGGTGGTGCGCATTGTATGGGTGTGTGTTACATTAGATTCACTAGTAGGAGTGAGAAAAACATCACGGGGTGGTGCGCATTGTATGGGTGTGTGTTACATTACATTCACTAGTAGGAGTGAGAAAAACATCACGGGGTGGTGCGCATTGTGTGGGTGTGTGTTACATTACATTCACTAGCAGGAGTGAGAAAAACATCACGGGGTGGTGCGCATTGTGTGGGTGTGTGTTACATTACATTCACTAGTAGGAGTGAGAAAAACATCACGGGGTGGTGCGCATTGTGTGGGTGTGTGTTACATTACATTCACTAGTAGGAGTGAGAAAAACATCACGGGGTGGTGCGCATTGTATGGGTGTGTGTTACATTCACTAGTAGGAGTGAGAAAAACATCACGGGGTGGTGCGCATTGTATGGGTGTGTGTTACATTACATTCACTAGTAGGAGTGAGAAAAACATCACGGGGTGGTGAGCATTGTATGGGTGTGTGTTACATTACATTCACTAGTAGGAGTGAGAAAAACATCACGGGGTGGTGCGCATTGTATGGTTGCGTGTTACATTACATTCACTAGTAGGAGTGAGAAAAACATCACGGGGTGGTGCGCATTGTATGGGTGTTTGTTACATTCGATTCACTAGTAGGAGTGAGAAAATCATCACGGGGTGGTGCGCATTTTATGGGTGTGTGTTACATTACATTCACTAGTAGGAGTTAGAAAAACATCACGGAGTGGTGCGCATTGTATGGGTGTGTGTTACATTAGATTCACTAGTAGGAGTGAAAAAACATCACGGGGTGGTGCGCATTGTATGGGTGTGTGTTATATTAGATTCACGAGCAGGAGTGAGAAAAACATCACGGGGTGGTGCGCATTGTATGGGTGTGTGTTACATTACATTCACTAGTAGGAGTGAGAAAAACATCACGGGGTGGTGCGCATTGTGTGGGTGTGTGTTACATTACATTCACTAGTAGGAGTGAGAAAAACATCACGGGGTGGTGCGCATTGTATGGGTGTGTGTTACATTCACTAGTAGGAGTGAGAAAAACATCACGGGGTGGTGCGCATTGTATGGGTGTGTGTTACATTACATTCACTAGTAGGAGTGAGAAAAACATCACGGGGTGGTGAGCATTGTATGGGTGTGTGTTACATTACATTCACTAGTAGGAGTGAGAAAAACATCACGGGGTGGTGCGCATTGTATGGTTGCGTGTTACATTACATTCACTAGTAGGAGTGAGAAAAACATCACGGGGTGGTGCGCATTGTATGGGTGTTTGTTACATTCGATTCACTAGTAGGAGTGAGAAAATCATCACGGGGTGGTGCGCATTTTATGGGTGTGTGTTACATTACATTCACTAGTAGGAGTTAGAAAAACATCACGGAGTGGTGCGCATTGTATGGGTGTGTGTTACATTAGATTCACTAGTAGGAGTGAAAAAACATCACGGGGTGGTGCGCATTGTATGGGTGTGTGTTACATTAGATTCACTAGTAGGAGTGAGAAAAACATCACGGGGTGGTGCGCATTGTATGGGTGTGTGTTACATTACATTCACTAGTAGGAGTGAGAAAAACATCACGGGGTGGTGCGCATTGTGTGGGTGTGTGTTACATTACATTCACTAGTAGGAGTGAGAAAAACATCACGGGGTGGTGCGCATTGTATGGGTGTGTGTTACATTACATTCACTAGTAGGAGTGAGAAAAACATCACGGGGTGGTGCATATTGTATGGGTGTGTGTTACATTAGATTCACTAGTAGGAGTGAGAAAAACATCACGGGGTGGTGCGCATTGTATGGGTGTGTGTTACATTACATTCACTAGTAGGAGTGAGAAAAACATCACGGGGTGGTGCGCATTGTATGGGTGTGTGTTACATTAGATTCACTAGTAGGAGTGAGAAAAACATCACGGGGTGGTGCGCATTGTATGGGTGTGTGTTACATTAGATTCACTAGTAGGAGTGAGAAAAACATCACGGGGTGGTGCGCATTGTATGGGTGTGTGTTACATTAGATTCACTAGTAGGAGTGGGAAAAACATCACGGGGTGGTGCGCATTGTATGGGTGTGTGTTACATTAGATTCACTAGTAGGAGTGAGAAATTCATCACGGGGTGGTGCGCATTGTATGGGTGTGTGTTACATTACATTCACTAGTAGGGGTGAGAAAAACATCACGTGGTGGTGCGCATTGTATGGGTGTGTGTTACATTAGATTCACTAGTAGGAGTGAGAAAAACATCACGGGGTGGTGCGCATTGTATGGGTGTGTGTTACATTACATTCACTAGTAGGAGTGAGAAAAACATCACGGGGTGGTGCGCATTGTATGGGTGTGTGTTACATTAGATTCACTAGTAGGAGTGAGAAAAACATCACGGGGTGGTGCGCATTGTATGGGTGTGTGTTACATTACATTCACTAGTAGGAGTGAGAAAAACATCACGGGGTGGTGCGCATTGTATGGGTGTGTGTTGCATTACATTCACTAGTAGGAGTGAGAAAAACATCACGGGGTGGTGCGCATTGTATGGGTGTGTGTTACATTAGATTCACTAGTAGGAGTGAGAAAAACATCACGGGGTGGTGCGCATTGTATGGGTGTGTGTTACGTTACATTCACTAGTAGGAGTGAGAAAATCATCACGGGGTGGTTAGCATTGTATGGGTGTGTGTTACATTACATTCACTAGTAGGAGTGAGAAAAACATCACGGGGTGGTGCGCATTGTATGGGTGTTTGTTACATTCGATTCACTAGTAGGAGTGAGAAAATCATCATGGGGTGGTGCGCATTTTATGGGTGTGTGTTACATTACATTCACTAGTAGGAGTTAGAAAAACATCACGGAGTGGTGCGCATTGTATGGGTGTGTGTTACATTAGATTCACTAGTAGGAGTGAAAAAACATCACGGGGTGGTGCGCATTGTATGGGTGTGTGTTACATTAGATTCACTAGTAGGAGTGAGAAAAACATCACAGGGTGGTGCGCATTGTATGGGTGTGTGTTACATTACATTCACTAGTAGGAGTGAGAAAAACATCACGGGGTGGTGCGCATTGTGTGGGTGTGTGTTACATTACATTCACTAGTAGGAGTGAGAAAAACATCACGGGGTGGTGCGCATTGTGTGGGTGTGTGTTACATTACATTCACTAGTAGGAGTGAGAAAATCATCACGGGGTGGTGCGCATTGTATGGGTGTGTGTTACATTACATTCATTAGTAGGAGTGAGAAAAACATCACGGGGTGGTGCGCATTGTATGGCTGTGTGTTACATTCACTAGTAGGAGTGAGAAAAACATCACGGGGTGGTGCGCATTGTATGGGTGTGTGTTACATTACATTCACTAGTAGGAGTGAGAAAAACATCACGGGGTGGTGCGCATTGTATGGGTGTGTGTAACATTAGATTCACTAGTAGGAGTGGGAAAAACATCACGGGGTGGTGCGCATTGTATGGGTGTGTGTTACATTAGATTCACTAGTAGGAGTGAGAAATTCATCACGGGGTGGTGCGCATTGTATGGGTGTGTGTTACATTACATTCACTAGTAGGGGTGAGAAAAACATCACGTGGTGGTGCGCATTGTATGGGTGTGTGTTACATTAGATTCACTAGTAGGAGTGAGAAAAACATCACGGGGTGGTGCGCATTGTATGGGTGTGTGTTACATTACATTCACTAGTAGGAGTGAGAAAAACATCACGGGGTGGTGCGCATTGTATGGGTGTGTGTTACATTAGATTCACTAGTAGGAGTGAGAAAAACATCACGGGGTGGTGCGCATTGTATGGGTGTGTGTTACATTACATTCACTAGTAGGAGTGAGAAAAACATCACGGGGTGGTGCGCATTGTATGGGTGTGTGTTGCATTACATTCACTAGTAGGAGTGAGAAAAACATCACGGGGTGGTGCGCATTGTATGGGTGTGTGTTACATTAGATTCACTAGTAGGAGTGAGAAAAACATCACGGGGTGGTGCGCATTGTATGGGTGTGTGTTACGTTACATTCACTAGTAGGAGTGAGAAAATCATCACGGGGTGGTTAGCATTGTATGGGTGTGTGTTACATTACATTCACTAGTAGGAGTGAGAAAAACATCACGGGGTGGTGCGCATTGTATGGGTGTTTGTTACATTCGATTCACTAGTAGGAGTGAGAAAATCATCATGGGGTGGTGCGCATTTTATGGGTGTGTGTTACATTACATTCACTAGTAGGAGTTAGAAAAACATCACGGAGTGGTGCGCATTGTATGGGTGTGTGTTACATTAGATTCACTAGTAGGAGTGAAAAAACATCACGGGGTGGTGCGCATTGTATGGGTGTGTGTTACATTAGATTCACTAGTAGGAGTGAGAAAAACATCACAGGGTGGTGCGCATTGTATGGGTGTGTGTTACATTACATTCACTAGTAGGAGTGAGAAAAACATCACGGGGTGGTGCGCATTGTGTGGGTGTGTGTTACATTACATTCACTAGTAGGAGTGAGAAAAACATCACGGGGTGGTGCGCATTGTGTGGGTGTGTGTTACATTACATTCACTAGTAGGAGTGAGAAAATCATCACGGGGTGGTGCGCATTGTATGGGTGTGTGTTACATTACATTCATTAGTAGGAGTGAGAAAAACATCACGGGGTGGTGCGCATTGTATGGCTGTGTGTTACATTCACTAGTAGGAGTGAGAAAAACATCACGGGGTGGTGCGCATTGTATGGGTGTGTGTTACATTACATTCACTAGTAGGAGTGAGAAAAACATCACGGGGTGGTGAGCATTGTATGGGTGTGTGTTACATTACATTCACTAGTAGGAGTGAGAAAAACATCACGGGGTGGTGCGCATTGTATGGGTGTGTGTTACATTACATTCACTAGTAGGAGTGAGAAAAACATCACCGGGTGGTGCGCATTGTATGGGTGTGTGTTACATTACATTCACTAGTAGGAGTGAGAAAAACATCACGGGGTGGTGCGCATTGTATGGGTGTGTGTTACATTAGATTCACTAGTAGGCGTGAGAAAAACATCACGGGGTGGTGCGCATTGTATGGGTGTGTGTTACATTACATTCACTAGTAGGAGTGAGAAAAACATCACGGGGTGGTGCGCATTTTATGGGTGTGTGTTACATTACATTCACTAGTAGGAGTTAGAAAAACATCACGGAGTGGTGCGCATTGTATGGGTGTGTGTTACATTAGATTCACTAGTAGGAGTGAAAAAACATCACGGGGTGGTGCACATTGTATGGGTGTGTGTTACATTAGATTCACTAGTAGGAGTGAGAAAAACATCACGGGGTGGTGCGCATTGTATGGGTGTGTGTTACATTACATTCACTAGTAGGAGTGAGAAAAACATCACGGGGTGGTGCGCATTGTGTGGGTGTGTGTTACATTACATTCACTAGCAGGAGTGAGAAAAACATCACGGGGTGGTGCGCATTGTGTGGGTGTGTGTTACATTACATTCACTAGTAGGAGTGAGAAAAACATCACGGGGTGGTGCGCATTGTGTGGGTGTGTGTTACATTACATTCACTAGTAGGAGTGAGAAAAACATCACGGGGTGGTGCGCATTGTATGGGTGTGTGTTACATTCACTAGTAGGAGTGAGAAAAACATCACGGGGTGGTGCGCATTGTATGGGTGTGTGTTACATTACATTCACTAGTAGGAGTGAGAAAAACATCACGGGGTGGTGAGCATTGTATGGGTGTGTGTTACATTACATTCACTAGTAGGAGTGAGAAAAACATCACGGGGTGGTGCGCATTGTATGGTTGCGTGTTACATTACATTCACTAGTAGGAGTGAGAAAAACATCACGGGGTGGTGCGCATTGTATGGGTGTTTGTTACATTCGATTCACTAGTAGGAGTGAGAAAATCATCACGGGGTGGTGCGCATTTTATGGGTGTGTGTTACATTACATTCACTAGTAGGAGTTAGAAAAACATCACGGAGTGGTGCGCATTGTATGGGTGTGTGTTACATTAGATTCACTAGTAGGAGTGAAAAAACATCACGGGGTGGTGCGCATTGTATGGGTGTGTGTTACATTAGATTCACTAGTAGGGGTGAGAAAAACATCACGGGGTGGTGCGCATTGTATGGGTGTGTGTTACATTACATTCACTAGTAGGAGTGAGAAAAACATCACGGGGTGGTGCGCATTGTGTGGGTGTGTGTTACATTACATTCACTAGCAGGAGTGAGAAAAACATCACGGGGTGGTGCGCATTGTGTGGGTGTGTGTTACATTACATTCACTAGTAGGAGTGAGAAAAACATCACGGGGTGGTGCGCATTGTGTGGGTGTGTGTTACATTACATTCACTAGTAGGAGTGAGAAAAACATCACGGGGTGGTGCGCATTGTATGGGTGTGTGTTACATTCACTAGTAGGAGTGAGAAAAACATCACGGGGTGGTGCACATTGTATGGGTGTGTGGGTGTGTGTTACATTACATTCACTACTATGAGTGAGAAAAACATCACGGGGTGGTGCGCATTGTATGGGTGTGTGTTACATTACATTCACTAGTAGGAGTGAGAAAAACATCACGGGGTGGTGCGCATTGTATGGGTGTGTGTTACATTACATTCACTAGTAGGAGTGAGAAAAACATAACGGGGTGGTGCGCATTGTATGGTTGTGTGTTACATTACATTCACTAATAGGAGTGAGAAAAACATCACGGGGTGGTGCGCATTGTATGGGTGTGTGTTACATTACATTCACTAGTAGGAGTGAGAAAAACATCACGGGGTGTTGCGCATTGTATGGGTGTGTGTTACATTACATTCACTAGTAGGAGTGAGAAAAACATCACGGGGTGGTGCGCATTGTATGGGTGTGTGTTACATTACATTCACTAGTAGGAGTGAGAAAAACATCACGGGGTGGTGCGCATTGTATGGGTGTGTGTTACATTACATTCACTAGTAGGAGTGAGAAAAACAACACGGGGTGGTGCGCATTGTATGGGTGTGTGTTACATTACATTCACTAGTAGGAGTGAGAAAAACATCACGGGTTGGTGCGCATTGTATGGGTGTGTGTTACATGAGATTCACTAGTAGGAGTGAGAAAAACATCACGGGGTGGTGCGCATTGTATGGGTGTGTGTTACATTAAATTCACTAGTAGGAGTGAGAAAAACATCACGGGGTGGTGCGCATTGTATGGGTGTGTGTTACATTACATTCACTAGTAGGAGTGAGAAAAACATCACGGGGTGGTGCGCATTGTATGCGTGTGTGTTACATTACATTCACTAGTAGGAGTGAGAAAAACATCACGGGGTGGTGCGCATTGTATGGGTGTGTGTTACATTACATTCACTAGTAGGAGTGAGAAAAACATCACGGGGTGGTGCGCATTGTATGGGTGTGTGTTACATTACATTCACTAGTAGGAGTGAGAAAAACATCACGGGGTGGTGCGCATTGTATGGGTGTGTGTTACATTACATTCACTAGTAGGAGTGAGAAAAACATCACGGGGTGGTGCGCATTGTATGGGTGTGTGTTACATTACATTCACTAGTAGGAGTGAGAAAAACATCACGGGGTGGTGCGCATTGTATGGGTGTTTGTTACATTACATTCGCTAGTAGGAGTGAGAAAATCATCACGGGGTGGTGCGCATTGTATGGGTGTGTGTTACATTACATTCGCTAGTAGGAGTGAGAAAAACATCACGGGGTGGTGCGCATTGTATGGGTGTGTGTTACATTACATTCACTAGTAGGAGTGAGAAATACATCACGGGGTGGTGCGCATTG
Organism: Cavia porcellus; assembly: GCF_034190915.1. Classification (NCBI taxonomy): domain Eukaryota; kingdom Metazoa; phylum Chordata; class Mammalia; order Rodentia; family Caviidae; genus Cavia; species Cavia porcellus. The sequence continues at coordinate 1,184,387 of NW_026947580.1, read as the reverse complement.
TATGGGTGTGTGTTACATTACATTCACTAGTAGGAGTGAGAAACACATCACGGGGTGGTGCGCATTGTATGGGTGTTTGTTACATTAGATTCACTAGTAGGAGTGAGAAAGTTATCACGGGGTGGTGCGCATTGTATGGGTGTGTGTTACATTACATTCACTAGTAGGAGTGAGAAAAACATCACGGGGTGGTGCGCATTGTATGGGTGTGTGTTACATTAGATTCACTAGTAGGAGTGAGAAAAACAACACGGGGTGGTGCGCATTGTATGGGTGTGTGTTACATTACATTCACTAGTAGGAGTGAGAAAAACATCACGGGGTGGTGCGCATTGTATGGGTGTGTGTTACATAACATTCAATAGTAGGAGTGAGAAAAACATCACGGGGTGGTGCGCATTGTATGGGTGTGTGTTACATAACATTCACTAGTAGGAGTGAGAAAAACATCATGGGGTGGTGCGCATTGTATGGGTGTGTGTTACATTACATTCACTAGTAGGAGTGAGAAAAACATCACGGGGTGGTGCGCATTGTATGGGTGTGTGTTACATTACATTCACTAGTAGGAGTGAGAAAAACATCACGGGGTGGTGCACATTGTATGGGTGTGTGTTACATTACATTCACTAGTAGGAGTGAGAAAAACATCACGGGGTGGTGCGCATTGTATGGGTGTGTGTTACATTAGATTCGCTAGTAGGAGTGAGAAAAATATCACGGGGTGGTGCGTATTGTATGGGTGTGTGTTACATTAGATTCACTAGTAGGAGTGAGAAAAACATCACGGGGTGGTGCGCATTGTATGGGTGTGTGTTACATTACATTTACTAGTAGGAGTGAGAAAAACATCACGGGGTGGTGCGCATTGTATGGGTGTTTGTTACATTAGATTCACTAGTAGGAGTGAGAAAAACATCACGGGGTGGTGCGCATTGTATGGGTGTGTTTTACATTACATTCACTAGTAGGAGTGAGAAAAACATCACGGGGTGGTGCGCATTGTATGGGTGTGTGTTACATAACATTCACTAGTAGGAGTGAGAAAAACATCACGGGGTGGTGCGCATTGTATGGGTGTGTGTTACATTACATTCGCTAGTAGGAGTGAGAAAAACATCACGGGGTGGTGCGCATTGTATGGGTGTGTGTTACATTACATTCGCTAGTAGGAGTGAGAAAAACATCACGGGGTGGTGCGCATTGTATGGGTGTGTGTTACATTACATTCGCTAGTAGGAGTGAGAAAAACATCACGGGGTGGTGCGCCTTGTATGGGTGTGTGTTACATTACATTCGCTAGTAGGAGTGAGAAAAACATCACGGGGTGGTGCGCCTTGTATGGGTGTGTGTTACATTAGATTCGCTAGTAGGAGTGAGAAAAATATCACGGGGTGGTGCGTATTGTATGGGTGTGTGTTACATTAGATTCACTAGTAGGAGTGAGAAAAACATAACGGGGTGGTGCGCATTGTATGGGTGTGTGTTACATTACATTTACTAGTAGGAGTGAGAAAAACATCACGGGGTGGTGCGCATTGTATGGGTGTTTGTTACATTAGATTCACTAGTAGGAGTGAGAAAAACATCACGGGGTGGTGCGCATTGTATGGGTGTGTGTTACATTACATTCACTAGTAGGAGTGAGAAAAACATCACGGGGTGGTGCGCATTGTATGTGTGTGTGTTACATTAGATTCACTAGTAGGAGTGAAAAAACATCACGGGGTGGTGCGCATTGTATGGGTGTGTTTTACATTACATTCACTAGTAGGAGTGAGAAAAACATCACGGGGTGGTGCGCATTGTATGGGTGTGTGTTACATTACATTCACTAGTAGGAGTGAGAAAAACATCACGGGGTGGTGCGCATTGTATGGGTGTGTTTTACATTACATTCACTAGTAGGAGTGAGAAAAACATCACGGGGTGGTGCGCATTGTATGGGTGTGTGTTACATAACATTCACTAGTAGGAGTGAGAAAAACATCACGGGGTGGTGCGCATTGTATGGGTGTGTGTTACATTACATTCACTAGTAGGAGTGAGAAAAACATCACGGGGTGGTGCGCATTGTATGGGTGTGTGTTACATTACATTCACTAGTAGGAGTGAGAAAAACATCACGGGGTGGTGCACATTGTATGGGTGTGTGTTACATTACATTCACTAGTAGGAGTGAGAAAAACATCACGGGGTGGTGCGCATTGTATGGGTGTGTGTTACATTAGATTCGCTAGTAGGAGTGAGAAAAATATCACGGGGTGGTGCGTATTGTATGGGTGTGTGTTACATTAGATTCACTAGTAGGAGTGAGAAAAACATCACGGGGTGGTGCGCATTGTATGGGTGTGTGTTACATTACATTTACTAGTAGGAGTGAGAAAAACATCACGGGGTGGTGCGCATTGTATGGGTGTTTGTTACATTAGATTCACTAGTAGGAGTGAGAAAAACATCACGGGGTGGTGCGCATTGTATGGGTGTGTTTTACATTACATTCACTAGTAGGAGTGAGAAAAACATCACGGGGTGGTGCGCATTGTATGGGTGTGTGTTACATAACATTCACTAGTAGGAGTGAGAAAAACATCACGGGGTGGTGCGCATTGTATGGGTGTGTGTTACATTACATTCGCTAGTAGGAGTGAGAAAAACATCACGGGGTGGTGCGCATTGTATGGGTGTGTGTTACATTACATTCGCTAGTAGGAGTGAGAAAAACATCACGGGGTGGTGCGCATTGTATGGGTGTGTGTTACATTACATTCGCTAGTAGGAGTGAGAAAAACATCACGGGGTGGTGCGCCTTGTATGGGTGTGTGTTACATTACATTCGCTAGTAGGAGTGAGAAAAACATCACGGGGTGGTGCGCCTTGTATGGGTGTGTGTTACATTAGATTCGCTAGTAGGAGTGAGAAAAATATCACGGGGTGGTGCGTATTGTATGGGTGTGTGTTACATTAGATTCACTAGTAGGAGTGAGAAAAACATCACGGGGTGGTGCGAATTGTATGGGTGTGTGTTACATTACATTTACTAGTAGGAGTGAGAAAAACATCACGGGGTGGTGCGCATTGTATGGGTGTTTGTTACATTAGATTCACTAGTAGGAGTGAGAAAAACATCACGGGGTGGTGCGCATTGTATGGGTGTGTGTTACATTACATTCACAAGTAGGAGTGAGAAAAACATCACGGGGTGGTGCGCATTGTATGGGTGTGTGTTACATTACATTCACTAGTAGGAGTGAGAAAAACATCACGGGGTGGTGCGCATTGTATGGGTGTGTGTTACATTACATTCACTAGTAGGAGTGAGAAAAACATCACGGGGTGGTGCGCATTGTATGGGTGTTTGTTACATTAGGTTCACTAGTAGGAGTGAGAAAGTCATCACGGGGTGGTGCGCATTGTATGGGTGTGTGTTACATTAGATTCACTAATAGGAGTGAGAAAAACATCACGGGGTGGTGCGCATTGTATGGGTGTGTGTTACATTACATTCACTAGTAGGAGTGAGAAAAACATCACGGGGTGGTTCGGATTGTATGGGTGTTTGTTGCATTAGATTCACTAGTAGGAGTGAGAAAAACATCACGGGGTGGTGCGCATTGTATGGGTGTGTGTTACATTACATTCACTAGTAGGAGTGAGAAAAACATCACGTGGTGGTGCGCATTGTATGGGTGTGTGTTACATTACATTCACTAGTAGGAGTGAGAAAAACATCACGGGGTGGTGCGCATTGTATGGGTGTGTGTTACATTACATTCACTAGTAGGAGTGAGAAAATCATCACGGGGTGGTGCGCATTGTATGGGTGTGTGTTACATTACATTCACTAGTAGGAGTGAGAAAAACATCACGGGGTGGTGCGCATTGTATGGGTGTGTGTTACATTACATTCACTACTATGAGTGAGAAAAACATCACGGGGTGGTGCGCATTGTATGGGTGTGTGTTACATTACATTCACTAGTAGGAGTGAGAAAAACATCACGGGGTGGTGCGCATTGTATGGGTGTGTGTTACATTACATTCACTAGTAGGAGTGAGAAAAACATAACGGGGTGGTGCGCATTGTATGGTTGTGTGTTACATTACATTCACTAATAGGAGTGAGAAAAACATCACGGGGTGGTGCGCATTGTATGGGTGTGTGTTACATTACATTCACTAGTAGGAGTGAGAAAAACATCACGGGGTGTTGCGCATTGTATGGGTGTGTGTTACATTACATTCACTAGTAGGAGTGAGAAAAACATCACGGGGTGGTGCGCATTGTATGGGTGTGTGTTACATTACATTCACTAGTAGGAGTGAGAAAAACATCACGGGGTGGTGCGCATTGTATGGGTGTGTGTTACATTACATTCACTAGTAGGAGTGAGAAAAACAACACGGGGTGGTGCGCATTGTATGGGTGTGTGTTACATTACATTCACTAGTAGGAGTGAGAAAAACATCACGGGTTGGTGCGCATTGTATGGGTGTGTGTTACATGAGATTCACTAGTAGGAGTGAGAAAAACATCACGGGGTGGTGCGCATTGTATGGGTGTGTGTTACATTAAATTCACTAGTAGGAGTGAGAAAAACATCACGGGGTGGTGCGCATTGTATGGGTGTGTGTTACATTACATTCACTAGTAGGAGTGAGAAAAACATCACGGGGTGGTGCGCATTGTATGCGTGTGTGTTACATTACATTCACTAGTAGGAGTGAGAAAAACATCACGGGGTGGTGCGCATTGTATGGGTGTGTGTTACATTACATTCACTAGTAGGAGTGAGAAAAACATCACGGGGTGGTGCGCATTGTATGGGTGTGTGTTACATTACATTCACTAGTAGGAGTGAGAAAAACATCACGGGGTGGTGCGCATTGTATGGGTGTGTGTTACATTACATTCACTAGTAGGAGTGAGAAAAACATCACGGGGTTGTGCGCATTGTATGGGTGTGTGTTACATTACATTCACTAGTAGGAGTGAGAAAAACATCACGGGGTGGTGCGCATTGTATGGGTGTTTGTTACATTACATTCGCTAGTAGGAGTGAGAAAATCATCACGGGGTGGTGCGCATTGTATGGGTGTGTGTTACATTACATTCGCTAGTAGGAGTGAGAAAAACATCACGGGGTGGTGCGCATTGTATGGGTGTGTGTTACATTACATTCACTAGTAGGAGTGAGAAATACATCACGGGGTGGTGCGCATTGTATGGGTGTGTGTTACATTACATTCACTAGTAGGAGTGAGAAAAACATCACGGGGTGGTGCGCATTGTATGGGTGTTTGTTACATTAGATTCACTAGTAGGAGTGAGAAAGTTATCACGGGGTGGTGCGCATTGTATGGGTGTGTGTTACATTACATTCACTAGTAGGAGTGAGAAAAACATCACGGGGTGGTGCGCATTGTATGGGTGTGTGTTACATTAGATTCACTAGTAGGAGTGAGAAAAACAACACGGGGTGGTGCGCATTGTATGGGTGTGTGTTACAGTACATTCACTAGTAGGAGTGAGAAAAACATCACGGGGTGGTGCGCATTGTATGGGTGTGTGTTACATAACATTCAATAGTAGGAGTGAGAAAAACATCACGGGGTGGTGCGCATTGTATGGGTGTGTGTTACATAACATTCACTAGTAGGAGTGAGAAAAACATCATGGGGTGGTGCGCATTGTATGGGTGTGTGTTACATTACATTCACTAGTAGGAGTGAGAAAAACATCACGGGGTGGTGCGCATTGTATGGGTGTGTGTTACATTACATTCACTAGTAGGAGTGAGAAAAACATCACGGGGTGGTGCACATTGTATGGGTGTGTGTTACATTACATTCACTAGTAGGAGTGAGAAAAACATCACGGGGTGGTGCGCATTGTATGGGTGTGTGTTACATTAGATTCGCTAGTAGGAGTGAGAAAAATATCACGGGGTGGTGCGTATTGTATGGGTGTGTGTTACATTAGATTCACTAGTAGGAGTGAGAAAAACATCACGGGGTGGTGCGCATTGTATGGGTGTGTGTTACATTACATTTACTAGTAGGAGTGAGAAAAACATCACGGGGTGGTGCGCATTGTATGGGTGTTTGTTACATTAGATTCACTAGTAGGAGTGAGAAAAACATCACGGGGTGGTGCGCATTGTATGGGTGTGTTTTACATTACATTCACTAGTAGGAGTGAGAAAAACATCACGGGGTGGTGCGCATTGTATGGGTGTGTGTTACATAACATTCACTAGTAGGAGTGAGAAAAACATCACGGGGTGGTGCGCATTGTATGGGTGTGTGTTACATTACATTCGCTAGTAGGAGTGAGAAAAACATCACGGGGTGGTGCGCATTGTATGGGTGTGTGTTACATTACATTCGCTAGTAGGAGTGAGAAAAACATCACGGGGTGGTGCGCATTGTATGGGTGTGTGTTACATTACATTCGCTAGTAGGAGTGAGAAAAACATCACGGGGTGGTGCGCCTTGTATGGGTGTGTGTTACATTACATTCGCTAGTAGGAGTGAGAAAAACATCACGGGGTGGTGCGCCTTGTATGGGTGTGTGTTACATTAGATTCGCTAGTAGGAGTGAGAAAAATATCACGGGGTGGTGCGTATTGTATGGGTGTGTGTTACATTAGATTCACTAGTAGGAGTGAGAAAAACATCACGGGGTGGTGCGCATTGTATGGGTGTGTGTTACATTACATTTACTAGTAGGAGTGAGAAAAACATCACGGGGTGGTGCGCATTGTATGGGTGTTTGTTACATTAGATTCACTAGTAGGAGTGAGAAAAACATCACGGGGTGGTGGGCATTGTATGGGTGTGTGTTACATTACATTCACTAGTAGGAGTGAGAAAAACATCACGGGGTGGTGCGCATTATATGGGTGTGTGTTACATTACATTCACTAGTAGGAGTGAGAAACACATCACGGGGTGGTGCGCATTGTATGGGTGTGTGTTACATTAGATTCACTAGTAGGAGTGAGAAAAACATGACGGGGTGTTGCGCATTGTATTGGTGTGTGTTACATTACATTCACTAGTCGGTGTGAGAAAAACATCACGGGGTGGTGCGCATTGTATGGGTGTGTGTTACATTACATTCACTAGTAGGAGTGAGAAAAACATCACGGGGTGGTGCGCATTGTATGGGTGTGTGTTACATTACATTCACTAGTAGGAGTGAGAAAAACATCACGGGGTGGTGCGCATTGTATGGGTGTGTGTTACATTACATTCACTAGTAGGAGTGAGAAAAACATCACGGGGTGGTGCGCATTTTATGGGTGTTTGTTACATTAGGTTCACTAGTAGGAGTGAGAAAGTCATCACGGGGTGGTGCGCATTGTATGGGTGTGTGTTACATTAGATTCACTAATAGGAGTGAGAAAAACATCACGGGGTGGTGCGCATTGTATGGGTGTGTGTTACATTACATTCACTAGTAGGTGTGAGAAAAACATCACGGGGTGGTGCGCATTGTATGGGTGTGTGTTACATTACATTCACTAGTAGGAGTGAGAAAAACATCACGGGGTGGTGCGCATTGTATGGGTGTGTGTTACATTACATTCACTAGTAGGAGTGAGAAAAACATCACGTGGTGGTGCGCATTGTATGGGTGTGTGTTACATTACATTCACTAGTAGGAGTGAGAAAAACATCACGGGGTGGTGCGCATTGTATGGGTGTGTGTTACATTACATTCACTAGTAGGAGTGAGAAAATCATCACGGGGTGGTGCGCATTGTATGGGTGTGTGTTACATTACATTCACTAGTAGGAGTGAGAAAAACATCACGGGGTGGTGCGCATTGTATGGGTGTGTGTTACATTACATTCACTACTATGAGTGAGAAAAACATCACGGGGTGGTGCGCATTGTATGGGTGTGTGTTACATTACATTCACTAGTAGGAGTGAGAAAATCATCACGGGGTGGTGCGCATTGTATGGGTGTGTGTTACATTACATTCACTAGTAGGAGTGAGAAAAACATCACGGGGTGGTGCGCATTGTATGGTTGTGTGTTACATTACATTCACTAATAGGAGTGAGAAAAACATCACGGGGTGGTGCGCATTGTATGGGTGTGTGTTACATTACATTAACTAGTAGGAGTGAGAAAAACATCACGGGGTGTTGCGCATTGTATGGGTGTGTGTTACATTACATTCACTAGTAGGAGTGAGAAAAACATCACGGGGTGGTGCGCATTGTATGGGTGTGTGTTACATTACATTCACTAGTAGGAGTGAGAAAAACATCACGGGTTGGTGCGCATTGTATGGGTGTGTGTTACATGAGATTCACTAGTAGGAGTTAGAAAAACATCACGGGGTGGTGCGCATTGTATGGGTGTGTGTTACATTAGATTCACTAGTAGGAGTGAGAAAAACATCACGGGGTGGTGCGCATTGTATGGGTGTGTGTTACATTACATTCACTAGTAGGAGTGAGAAAAACATCACGGGGTGGTGCGCATTGTATGGGTGTGTGTTACATTACATTCACTAGTAGGAGTGAGAAAAACATCACGGGTTGGTGCGCATTGTATGGGTGTGTGTTACATGAGATTCACTAGTAGGAGTGAGAAAAACATCACGGGGTGGTGCGCATTGTATGGGTCTGTGTTACATTACATTCACTAGTAGGAGTGAGAAAAACATCACGGGGTGGTGCGCATTGTATGGGTGTTTGTTACATTAGATTCACTAGTAGGAGTGAAAAAACATCACGGGGTGGTGCGCATTGTATGGGTGTGTGTTACATTAGATTCACTAGTAGGAGTGAGAAAAACATCACGGGGTGGTGCGCATTGTATGGGTGTGTGTTACATTACATTCACTAGTTTGAGTGAGAAAAACATCACGGGGTGGTGCGCATTTTGTGGGTGTGTGTTACATTACATTCACTAGTAGGAGTGAGAAAAACATCACGGGGTGGTGCGCATTGTATGGGTGTGTGTTACATTAGATTCACTAGTAGGAGTGAAAAAACATCACGGGGTGGTGCGCATTGTATGGGTGTGTGTTACATTAGATTCACTAGTAGGAGTGAGAAAAACATCACGGGGTGGTGCGCATTGTATGGGTGTGTGTTACATTACATTCACTAGTAGGAGTGAGAAAAACATCACGGGGTGGTGCGCATTGTATTGGTGTGTGTTACATTACATTCACTAGTAGGAGTGAGAAAAACATCACGGGGTGGTGCGCATTGTATGGGTGTGTGTTACATTAGATTCACTAGTAGGAGTCAGAAAAACATCACGGGGTGGTGCGCATTGTATGGGTGTGTGTTACATTAGATTCACTAGTAGGAGTGGGAAAAACATCACGGGGTGGTGCGCATTGTATGGGTGTGTGTTACTTTAGATTCACTAGTAGGAGTGAGAAATTCATCACGGGGTGGTGCGCATTGTATGGGTGTGTGTTACATTAGATTCACTAGTAGGAGTGAGAAATTCATCACGGGGTGGTGCGCATTGTATGGGTGTGTGTTACATTACATTCACTAGTAGGGGTGAGAAAAACATCACGTGGTGGTGCGCATTGTATGGGTGTGTGTTACATTAGATTCACTAGTAGGAGTGAGAAAAACATCACGGGGTGGTGCGCATTGTATGGGTGTGTGTAACATTACATTCACTAGTAGGAGTGAGAAAAACATCACGGGGTGGTGCGCATTGTATGGGTGTGTGTTACATTAGATTCACTAGTAGGAGTGAGAAAAACATCACGGGGTGGTGCGCATTGTATGGGTGTGTGTTACATTACATTCACTAGTAGGAGTGAGAAAAACATCACGGGGTGGTGCGCATTGTATGGGTGTGTGTTGCATTGCATTCACTAGTAGGAGTGAGAAAAACATCACGGGGTGGTCCGCATTGTATGGGTGTGTGTTACATTAGATTCACTAGTAGGAGTGAGAAAAACATCACGGGGTGGTGCGCATTGTATGGGTGTGTGTTACGTTACATTCACTAGTAGGAGTGAGAAAATCATCACGGGGTGGTTAGCATTGTATGGGTGTGTGTTACATTACATTCACTAGTAGGAGTGAGAAAAACATCACGGGGTGGTGCGCATTGTATGGGTGTTTGTTACATTCGATGCACTAGTAGGAGTGAGAAAATCATCATGGGGTGGTGCGCATTTTATGGGTGTGTGTTACATTACATTCACTAGTAGGAGTTAGAAAAACATCACGGAGTGGTGCGCATTGTATGGGTGTGTGTTACATTAGATTCACTAGTAGGAGTGAAAAAACATCACGGTGTGGTGCGCATTGTATGGGTGTGTGTTACATTAGATTCACTAGTAGGAGTGAGAAAAACATCACAGGGTGGTGCGCATTGTATGGGTGTGTGTTACATTACATTCACTAGTAGGAGTGAGAAAAACATCACGGGGTGGTGCGCATTGTGTGGGTGTGTGTTACATTACATTCACTAGTAGGAGTGAGAAAAACATCACGGGGTGGTGCGCATTGTGTGGGTGTGTGTTACATTACATTCACTAGTAGGAGTGAGAAAATCATCACGGGGTGGTGCGCATTGTATGGGTGTGTGTTACATTACATTCACTAGTAGGAGTGAGAAAAACATCACGGGGTGGTGCGCATTGTATGGGTGTTTGTTACATTCGATTCACTAGTAGGAGTGAGAAAATCATCACGGGGTGGTGCGCATTTTATGGGTGTGTGTTACATTACATTCACTAGTAGGAGTTAGAAAAACATCACGGAGTGGTGCGCATTGTATGGGTGTGTGTTACATTAGATTCACTAGTAGGAGTGAAAAAACATCACGGGGTGGTGCGCATTGTATGGGTGTGTGTTACATTAGATTCACTAGTAGGAGTGGGAAAAACATCACGGGGTGGTGCGCATTGTATGGGTGTGTGTTACATTAGATTCACTAGTAGGAGTGAGAAATTCATCACGGGGTGGTGCGCATTGTATGGGTGTGTGTTACATTACATTCACTAGTAGGAGTGAGAAAAACATCACGGGGTGGTGCATATTGTATGGGTGTGTGTTACATTAGATTCACTAGTAGGAGTGAGAAAAACATCACGGGGTGGTGCGCATTGTATGGGTGTGTGTTACATTACATTCACTAGTAGGAGTGAGAAAAACATCACGGGGTGGTGCGCATTGTATGGGTGAGTGTTACATTAGATTCACTAGTAGGAGTGGGAAAAACATCACGGGGTGGTGCGCATTGTATGGGTGTGTGTTACATTAGATTCACTAGTAGGAGTGAGAAAAACATCACGGGGTGGTGCGCATTGTATGGGTGTGTGTTACATTAGATTCACTAGTAGGAGTGGGAAAAACATCACGGGGTGGTGCGCATTGTATGGGTGTGTGTTACATTAGATTCACTAGTAGGAGTGAGAAATTCATCACGGGGTGGTGCGCATTGTATGGGTGTGTGTTACATTACATTCACTAGTAGGGGTGAGAAAAACATCACGTGGTGGTGCGCATTGTATGGGTGTGTGTTACATTAGATTCACTAGTAGGAGTGAGAAAAACATCACGGGGTGGTGCGCATTGTATGGGTGTGTGTTACATTACATTCACTAGTAGGAGTGAGAAAAACATCACGGGGTGGTGCGCATTGTATGGGTGTGTGTTACATTAGATTCACTAGTAGGAGTGAGAAAAACATCACGGGGTGGTGCGCATTGTATGGGTGTGTGTTACATTACATTCACTAGTAGGAGTGAGAAAAACATCACGGGGTGGTGCGCATTGTATGGGTGTGTGTTGCATTACATTCACTAGTAGGAGTGAGAAAAACATCACGGGGTGGTGCGCATTGTATGGGTGTGTGTTACATTAGATTCACTAGTAGGAGTGAGAAAAACATCACGGGGTGGTGCGCATTGTATGGGTGTGTGTTACGTTACATTCACTAGTAGGAGTGAGAAAATCATCACGGGGTGGTTAGTATTGTATGGGTGTGTGTTACATTACGTTCACTAGTAGGAGTGAGAAAAACATCACGGGGTGGTGCGCATTGTATGGGTGTTTGTTACATTCGATTCACTAGTAGGAGTGAGAAAATCATCATGGGGTGGTGCGCATTTTATGGGTGTGTGTTACATTACATTCACTAGTAGGAGTTAGAAAAACATCACGGAGTGGTGCGCATTGTATGGGTGTGTGTTACATTAGATTCACTAGTAGGAGTGAAAAAACATCACGGGGTGGTGCGCATTGTATGGGTGTGTGTTACATTAGATTCACTAGTAGGAGTGAGAAAAACATCACAGGGTGGTGCGCATTGTATGGGTGTGTGTTACATTACATTCACTAGTAGGAGTGAGAAAAACATCACGTGGTGGTGCGCATTGTGTGGGTGTGTGTTACATTACATTCACTAGTAGGAGTGAGAAAAACATCACGGGGTGGTGCGCATTGTGTGGGTGTGTGTTACATTACATTCACTAGTAGGAGTGAGAAAATCATCACGGGGTGGTGCGCATTGTATGGGTGTGTGTTACATTACATTCATTAGTAGGAGTGAGAAAAACATCACGGGGTGGTGCGCATTGTATGGCTGTGTGTTACATTCACTAGTAGGAGTGAGAAAAACATCACGGGGTGGTGCGCATTGTATGGGTGTGTGTTACATTACATTCACTAGTAGGAGTGAGAAAAACATCACGGGGTGGTGAGCATTGTATGGGTGTGTGTTACATTACATTCACTAGTAGGAGTGAGAAAAACATCACGGGGTGGTGCGCATTGTATGGGTGTGTGTTACATTACATTCACTAGTAAGAGTGAGAAAAACATCACCGGGTGGTGCGCATTGTATGGGTGTGTGTTACATTACATTCACTAGTAGGAGTGAGAAAAACATCACGGGGTGGTGCGCATTGTATGGGTGTGTGTTACATTACATTCACTAGTAGGAGTGAGAAAAACATCACGGGGTGGTGCGCATTGTATGGGTGTGTGTTACATTACATTCACTAGTAGGAGTGAGAAAAACATCACGGGGTGGTGCGCATTTTATGGGTGTGTGTTACATTACATTCACTAGTAGGAGTTAGAAAAACATCACGGAGTGGTGCGCATTGTATGGGTGTGTGTTACATTAGATTCACTAGTAGGAGTGAAAAAACATCACGGGGTGGTGCGCATTGTATGGGTGTGTGTTACATTAGATTCACTAGTAGGAGTGAGAAAAACATCACGGGGTGGTGCGCATTGTATGGGTGTGTGTTACATTACATTCACTAGTAGGAGTGAGAAAAACATCACGGGGTGGTGCGCATTGTGTGGGTGTGTGTTACATTACATTCACTAGCAGGAGTGAGAAAAACATCACGGGGTGGTGCGCATTGTGTGGGTGTGTGTTACATTACATTCACTAGTAGGAGTGAGAAAAACATCACGGGGTGGTGCGCATTGTGTGGGTGTGTGTTACATTACATTCACTAGTAGGAGTGAGAAAAACATCACGGGGTGGTGCGCATTGTATGGGTGTGTGTTACATTCACTAGTAGGAGTGAGAAAAACATCACGGGGTGGTGCGCATTGTATGGGTGTGTGTTACATTACATTCACTAGTAGGAGTGAGAAAAACATCACGGGGTGGTGAGCATTGTATGGGTGTGTGTTACATTACATTCACTAGTAGGAGTGAGAAAAACATCACGGGGTGGTGCGCATTGTATGGTTGCGTGTTACATTACATTCACTAGTAGGAGTGAGAAAAACATCACGGGGTGGTGCGCATTGTATGGGTGTTTGTTACATTCGATTCACTACTAGGAGTGAGAAAATCATCACGGGGTGGTGCGCATTTTATGGGTGTGTGTTACATTACATTCACTAGTAGGAGTTAGAAAAACATCACGGAGTGGTGCGCATTGTATGGGTGTGTGTTACATTAGATTCACTAGTAGGAGTGAAAAAACATCACGGGGTGGTGCGCATTGTATGGGTGTGTGTTACATTAGATTCACTAGTAGGAGTGAGAAAAACATCACGGGGTGGTGCGCATTGTATGGGTGTGTGTTACATTACATTCACTAGTAGGAGTGAGAAAAACATCACGGGGTGGTGCGCATTGTGTGGGTGTGTGTTACATTACATTCACTAGTAGGAGTGAGAAAAACATCACGGGGTGGTGCGCATTGTGTGGGTGTGTGTTACATTACATTCACTAGTAGGAGTGAGAAAAACATCACGGGGTGGTGCGCATTGTATGGGTGTGTGTTACATTACATTCACTAGTAGGAGTGAGAAAAACATCACGGGGTGGTGCGCATTGTATGGGTTTGTGTTACATTCACTAGTAGGAGTGAGAAAAACATCACGGGGTGGTGCGCATTGTATGGGTGTGTGTTACATTACATTCACTAGTAGGAGTGAGAAAAACATCACGGGGTGGTGCGCATTGTATGGGTGTGTGTTACATTACATTCACTAGTAGGAGTGAGAAAAACATCACGGGGTGGTGCGCATTGTATGGGTGTGTGTTACATTACATTCACTAGTAGGAGTGAGAAAAACATCACCGGGTGGTGCGCATTGTATGGGTGTGTGTTACATTACATTCACTAGTAGGAGTGAGAAAAACATCACGGGGTGGTGCGCATTGTATGGGTGTGTATTACATTAGATTCACTAGTAGGAGTGAGAAAAACATCACGGGGTGGTGCGCATTGTATGGGTGTGTGTTACATTACATTCACTAGTAGGAGTGAGAAAAACATCACGGGGTGGTGCGCATTTTATGGGTGTGTGTTACATTACATTCACTAGTAGGAGTTAGAAAAACATCACGGAGTGGTGCGCATTGTATGGGTGTGTGTTACATTAGATTCACTAGTAGGAGTGAAAAAACATCACGGGGTGGTGCGCATTGTATGGGTGTGTGTTACATTAGATTCACTAGTAGGAGTGAGAAAAACATCACGGGGTGGTGCGCATTGTATGGGTGTGTGTTACATTACATTCACTAGTAGGAGTGAGAAAAACATCACGGGGTGGTGCGCATTGTGTGGGTGTGTGTTACATTACATTCACTAGCAGGAGTGAGAAAAACATCACGGGGTGGTGCGCATTGTGTGGGTGTGTGTTACATTACATTCACTAGTAGGAGTGAGAAAAACATCACGGGGTGGTGCGCATTGTGTGGGTGTGTGTTACATTACATTCACTAGTAGGAGTGAGAAAAACATCACGGGGTGGTGCGCATTGTATGGGTGTGTGTTACATTCACTAGTAGGAGTGAGAAAAACATCACGGGGTGGTGCGCATTGTATGGGTGTGTGTTACATTACATTCACTAGTAGGAGTGAGAAAAACATCACGGGGTGGTGAGCATTGTATGGGTGTGTGTTACATTACATTCACTAGTAGGAGTGAGAAAAACATCACGGGGTGGTGCGCATTGTATGGGTTTGTGTTACATTCACTAGTAGGAGTGAGAAAAACATCACGGGGTGGTGCGCATTGTATGGGTGTGTGTTACATTACATTCACTAGTAGGAGTGAGAAAAACATCACGGGGTGGTGCGCATTGTATGGGTGTGTGTTACATTACATTCACTAGTAGGAGTGAGAAAAACATCATGGGGTGGTGCGCATTGTATGGGTGTGTGTTACATTACATTCACTAGTAGGAGTGAGAAAAACATCACGGGGTGGTGCGCATTGTGTGGTTGTGTGTTACATTACATTCACTAGTAGGAGTGAGAAAAACATCACGGGGTGGTGCGCATTGTGTGGTTGTGTGTTACATTACATTCACTAGTAGGAGTGAGAAAATCATCACGGGGTGGTGCGCATTGTATGGGTGTGTGTTACATTACATTCATTAGTAGGAGTGAGAAAAACATCACGGGGTGGTGCGCTTTGTATGGCTGTGTGTTACATTCACTAGTAGGAGTGAGAAAAACATCACGGGGTGGTGCGCATTGTATGGGTGTGTGTTACATTACATTCACTAGTAGGAGTGAGAAAAACATCACGGGGTGGTGAGCATTGTATGGGTGTGTGTTACATTACATTCACTAGTAGGAGTGAGAAAAACATCACGGGGTGGTGCGCATTGTATGGGTGTGTGTAACATTACATTCACTAGTAGGAGTGAGAAAAACATCACCGGGTGGTGCGCATTGTATGGGTGTGTGTTACATTACATTCACTAGTAGGAGTGAGAAAAACATCACGGGGTGGTGCGCATTGTATGGGTGTGTGTTACATTAGATTCACTAGTAGGAGTGAGAAAAACATCACGGGGTGGTGCGCATTGTATGGGTGTGTGTTACATTACATTCACTAGTAGGCGTGAGAAAAACATCACGGGGTGGTGCGCATTGTATGGGTGTGTGTTACATTAGATTCACTAGTAGGAGTGAGAAAAACATCACGGGGTGGTGCGCATTGTATGGGTGTGTGTTACATTAGATTCACTAGTAGGAGTGAGAAAAACATCACGGGGTGGTTCGCATTGTATGGGTGTGTGTTACATTACATTCACTAGTAGGAGTGAGAAAAACATCACGGGGTGGTGCGCATTGTGTGGGTGTGTGTTACATTACATTCACTAGTAGGAGTGAGAAAAACATCACGGGGTGGTGCGCATTGTATGGGTGTTTGTTACATTCGATTCACTAGTAGGAGTGAGAAAATCATCACAGGGTGGTGCGCATTTTATGGGTGTGTGTTACATTACATTCACTAGTAGGAGTTAGAAAAACATCACGGAGTGGTGCGCATTGTATGGGTGTGTGTTACATTAGATTCACTAGTAGGAGTGAAAAAACATCACGGGGTGGTGCGCATTGTATGGGTGTGTGTTACATTAGATTCACTAGTAGGAGTGAGAAAAACATCACGGGGTGGTGCGCATTGTATGGGTGTGTGTTACATTACATTCACTAGTTTGAGTGAGAAAAACATCACGGGGTGGTGCGCATTGTGTGGGTGTGTGTTACATTACATTCACTAGTAGGAGTGAGAAAAACATCACGGGGTGGTGCGCATTGTGTGGGTGTGTGTTACATTACATTCACTAGTAGGAGTGAGAAAAACATCACGGGGTGGTGCGCATTGTGTGGGTGTGTGTTACATTACATTCACTAGTAGGAGTGAGAAAAACATCACGGGGTGGTGCGCATTGTATGGGTGTGTGTTACATTCACTAGTAGGAGTGAGAAAAACATCACGGGGTGGTGCGCATTGTATGGGTGTGTGTTACATTACATTCACTAGTAGGAGTGAGAAAAACATCACGGGGTGGTGAGCATTGTATGGGTGTGTGTTACATTACATTCACTAGTAGGAGTGAGAAAAACATCACGGGGTGGTGCGCATTGTATGGGTGCGTGTTACATTACATTCACTAGTAGGAGTGAGAAAAACATCACGGGGTGGTGCGCATTGTATGGGTGTTTGTTACATTCGGTTCACTAGTAGGAGTGAGAAAATCATTACGGGGTGGTGCGCATTTTATGGGTGTGTGTTACATTACATTCACTAGTAGGAGTTAGAAAAACATCACGGAGTGGTGCGCATTGTATGGGTGTGTGTTACATTAGATTCACTAGTAGGAGTGAAAAAACATCACGGGGTGGTGCGCATTGTATGGGTGTGTGTTACATTAGATTCACTAGTAGGAGTGAGAAAAACATCACGGGGTGGTGCGCATTGTATGGGTGTGTGTTACATTACATTCACTAGTAGGAGTGAGAAAAACATCACGGGGTGGTGCGCATTGTGTGGGTGTGTGTTACATTACATTCACTAGTAGGAGTGAGAAAAACATCACGGGGTGGTGCGCATTGTGTGGGTGTGTGTTACATTACATTCACTAGTAGGAGTGAGAAAATCATCACGGGGTGGTGCGCATTGTATGAGTGTGTGTTACATTACATTCACTAGTAGGAGTGAGAAAAACATCACGGGGTGGTGCGGATTGTATGGGTGTGTGTTACATTCACTAGTAGGAGTGAGAAAAACATCACGGGGTGGTGCGCATTGTATGGGTGTGTGTTACATTACATTCACTAGTAGGAGTGAGAAAAACATCACGGGGTGGTGCGCATTGTATGGGTGTGTGTTACATTACATTCACTAGTAGGAGTGAGAAAAACATCACGGGGTGGTGCGCATTGTATGGGTGTGTGTTACATTACATTCACTAGTAGGAGTGAGAAAAACATCACGGGGTGGTGCGCATTGTATGGGTGTGTGTTACATTACATTCACTAGTAGGCGTGAGAAAAAGATCACGGGGTGGTCAGCATTGTATGGGTGTGTGTTACATTAGATTCACTAGTAGGAGTGAGAAAAACATCACGGGGTGGTGCGCATTGTATGGGTGTGTGTTACATTAGATTCACTAGTAGGAGTGAGAAAAACATCACGGGGTGGTGCGCATCGTATGGGTGTGTGTTACATTACATTCACTAGTAGGAGTGAGAAAAACATCACGGGGTGGTGCGCATTGTATGAGTGTGTGTTACATTAGATTCACTAGTAGGAGTGAGAAAAACATCACGGGGTGGTGCGCATTGTATGGGTGTTTGTTACATTAGATTCACTAGTAGGAGTGAGAAAATCATCACGGGGTGGTGCGCATTGTATGGATGTGTGTTACATTACATTCACTAGTAGGAGTGAGAAAAACATCACGGGGTGGTGCGCATTGTATGGGTGTGTGTTACATTAGATTCACTAGTAGGAGTGAGAAAAACATCACGGGGTGGTGCGCATTGTATGGGTGTGTGTTACATTACATTCACTAGTAGGAGTGAGAAAAACATCACGGGGTGGTGCGCATTGTATGGGTGTGTGTTACATTACATTCACTAGTAGGAGTGAGAAAAACATCACGGGGTGGTGCGCATTGTATGGGTGTGTGTTACATTACATTCACTAGTAGGAGTGAGAAAAACATCACGGGGTGGTGCGCATTGTATGGGTGTTTGTTACATTAGATTCACTAGTAGGAGTGAGAAAATCATCACGGAGTGGTGCGCATTGTATGGGTGTGTGTTACATTACATTCACTAGTAGGAGTGAAAAAACATCACGGGGTGGTGCGCATTGTATGGGTGTGTGTTACATTAGATTCACTAGTAGGAGTGAGAAAAACATCATGGGGTGGTGCGCATTGTATGGGTGTGTGTTACATTACATTCACTAGTAGGAGTGAGAAAAACATCACGGGGTGGTGCGCATTGTGTGGGTGTGTGTTACATTACATTCACTAGTAGGAGTGAGAAAAACATCACGGGGTGGTGCGCATTGTGTGGGTGTTTGTTACATTACATTCACTAGTAGGAGTGAGAAAATCATCACGGGGTGGTGCGCATTGTATGGGTGTGTGTTACATTACATTCATTAGTAGGAGTGAGCAAAACATCACGGGGTGGTGCGCATTGTATGGCTGTGTGTTACATTCACTAGTAGGAGTGAGAAAAACATCACGGGGTGGTGCGCATTGTATGGGTGTGTGTTACATTACATTCACTAGTAGGAGTGAGAAAAACATCACGGGGTGGTGAGCATTGTATGGGTGTGTGTTACATTACATTCACTAGTAGGAGTGAGAAAAACATCACGGGGTGGTGCGCATTGTATGGGTGTGTGTAACATTACATTCACTAGTAGGAGTGAGAAAAACATCACCGGGTGGTGCGCATTGTATGGGTGTGTGTTACATTACATTCACTAGTAGGAGTGAGAAAAACATCACGGGGTGGAGCGCATTGTATGGGTGTGTGTTACATTAGATTCACTAGTAGGAGTGAGAAAAACATCACGGGGTGGTGCGCATTGTATGGGTGTGTGTTACATTACATTCACTAGTAGGAGTGAGAAAAACATCACGGGGTGGTTCGCATTGTATGGGTGTGTGTTACATTAGATTCACTAGTAGGAGTGAGAAAAACATCACGGGGTGGTGCGCATTGTATGGGTGTGTGTTACATTACATTCACTAGTAGGAGTGAGAAAATCATCACGGGGTGGTTAGCATTGTATGGGTGTGTGTTACATTACATTCACTAGTAGGAGTGAGAAAAACATCACGGGGTGGTGCGCATTGTATGGGTGTTTGTTACATTCGATTCACTAGTAGGAGTGAGAAAATCATCACAGGGTGGTGCGCATTTTATGGGTGTGTGTTACATTACATTCACTAGTAGGAGTTAGAAAAACATCACGGAGTGGTGCGCATTGTATGGGTGTGTGTTACATTAGATTCACTAGTAGGAGTGAAAAAACATCACGGGGTGGTGCGCATTGTATGGGTGTGTGTTACATTACATTCACTAGTAGGAGTGAGAAAAACATCACGGGGTGGTGAGCATTGTATGGGTGTGTGTTACATTACATTCACTAGTAGGAGTGAGAAAAACATCACGGGGTGGTGCGCATTGTATGGGTGCGTGTTACATTACATTCACTAGTAGGAGTGAGAAAAACATCACGGGGTGGTGCGCATTGTATGGGTGTTTGTTACATTCGGTTCACTAGTAGGAGTGAGAAAATCATTACGGGGTGGTGCGCATTTTATGGGTGTGTGTTACATTACATTCACTAGTAGGAGTTAGAAAAACATCACGGAGTGGTGCGCATTGTATGGGTGTGTGTTACATTAGATTCACTAGTAGGAGTGAAAAAACATCACGGGGTGGTGCGCATTGTATGGGTGTGTGTTACATTAGATTCACTAGTAGGAGTGAAAAAACATCACGGGGTGGTGAGCATTGTATGGGTGTGTGTTACATTACATTCACTAGTAGGAGTGAGAAAAACATCACGGGGTGGTGCGCATTGTATGGGTGTTTGTTACATTCGGTTCACTAGTAGGAGTGAGAAAATCATTACGGGGTGGTGCGCATTTTATGGGTGTGTGTTACATTACATTCACTAGTAGGAGTTAGAAAAACATCACGGAGTGGTGCGCATTGTATGGGTGTGTGTTACATTAGATTCACTAGTAGGAGTGAAAAAACATCACGGGGTGGTGCGCATTGTATGGGTGTGTGTTACATTAGATTCACTAGTAGGAGTGAAAAAACATCACGGGGTGGTGCGCATTGTATGGGTGTGTGTTACATTAGATTCACTAGTAGGAGTGAGAAAAACATCACGGGGTGGTGCGCATTGTATGGGTGTGTGTTACATTACATTCACTAGTAGGAGTGAGAAAAACATCACGGGGTGGTGCACATTGTGTGGGTGTGTGTTACATTACATTCACTAGTTGGAGTGAGAAAAACATCACGGGGTGGTGCGCATTGTGTGGGTGTGTGTTACATTACATTCACTAGTAGGAGTGAGAAAAACATCACGGGGTGGTGCGCATTGTATGGGTTTGTGTTACATTCACTAGTAGGAGTGAGAAAAACATCACGGGGTGGTGCGCATTGTATGGGTGTGTGTTACATTACATTCACTAGTAGGAGTGAGAAAAACATCACGGGGTGGTGCGCATTGTATGGGTGTATGTTACATTACATTCACTAGTAGGAGTGAGAAAAACATCATGGGGTGGTGCGCATTGTATGGGTGTGTGTTACATTACATTCACTAGTAGGAGTGAGAAAAACATCACGGGGTGGTGCGCATTGTGTGGGTGTGTGTTACATTACATTCACTAGTAGGAGTGAGAAAAACATCACGGGGTGGTGCGTATTGTGTGGGTGTGTGTTACATTACATTCACTAGTAGGAGTGAGAAAATCATCACGGGGTGGTGCGCATTGTATGGGTGTGTGTTACATTACATTCATTAGTAGGAGTGAGAAAAACATCACGGGGTGGTGCGCATTGTATGGCTGTGTGTTACATTCACTAGTAGGAGTGAGAAAAACATCACGGGGTGGTGCGCATTGTATGGGTGTGTGTTACATTACATTCACTAGTAGGAGTGAGAAAAACATCACGGGGTGGTGAGCATTGTATGGGTGTGTGTTACATTACATTCACTAGTAGGAGTGAGAAAAACATCACGGGGTGGTGCGCATTGTATGGGTGTGTGTAACATTACATTCACTAGTAGGAGTGAGAAAAACATCACCGGGTGGTGCGCATTGTATGGGTGTGTGTTACATTACATTCACTAGTAGGAGTGAGAAAAACATCACGGGGTGGTGCGCATTGTATGGGTGTGTGTTACATTAGATTCACTAGTAGGAGTGAGAAAAACATCACGGGGTGGTGCGCATTGTATGGGTGTGTGTTACATTACGTTCACTAGTAGGAGTGAGAAAAACATCACGGGGTGGTGCGCATTGTATGGGTGTGTGTTACATTAGATTCACTAGTAGGAGTGAGAAAAACATCACGGGGTGGTGCGCATTGTATGGGTGTGTGTTACATTAGATTCACTAGTAGGAGTGAGAAAAACATCACGGGGTGGTGCGCATTGTATGGGTGTGTGTTACATTACATTCACTAGTAGGTGTGAGAAAAACATCACGGGGTGGTGCGCATTGTATGGGTGTGTGTTACATTACATTCACTAGTAGGAGTGAGAAAAACATCACGGGGTGGTGCGCATTGTATGGGTGTTTGTTACATTCGATTCACTAGTAGGAGTGAGAAAATCATCACAGGGTGGTGCGCATTTTATGGGTGTGTGTTACATTACATTCACTAGTAGGAGTTAGAAAAACATCACGGAGTGGTGCGCATTGTATGGGTGTGTGTTACATTAGATTCACTAGTAGGAGTGAAAAAACATCACGGGGTGGTGCGCATTGTATGGGTGTGTGTTACATTAGATTCACTAGTAGGAGTGAGAAAAACATCACGGGGTGGTGCGCATTGTATGGGTGTGTGTTACATTACATTCACTAGTTTGAGTGAGAAAAACATCACGGGGTGGTGCGCATTGTGTGGGTGTGTGTTACATTACATTCACTAGTAGGAGTGAGAAAAACATCACGGGGTGGTGCGCATTGTGTGGGTGTGTGTTACATTACATTCACTAGTAGGAGTGAGAAAAACATCACGGGGTGGTGCGCATTGTGTGGGTGTGTGTTACATTACATTCACTAGTAGGAGTGAGAAAAACATCACGGGGTGGTGCGCATTGTATGGGTGTGTGTTACATTCACTAGTAGGAGTGAGAAAAACATCACGGGGTGGTGCGCATTGTATGGGTGTGTGTTACATTACATTCACTAGTAGGAGTGAGAAAAACATCACGGGGTGGTGAGCATTGTATGGGTGTGTGTTACATTACATTCACTAGTAGGAGTGAGAAAAACATCACGGGGTGGTGCGCATTGTATGGGTGCGTGTTACATTACATTCACTAGTAGGAGTGAGAAAAACATCACGGGGTGGTGCGCATTGTATGGGTGTTTGTTACATTCGGTTCACTAGTAGGAGTGAGAAAATCATTACGGGGTGGTGCGCATTTTATGGGTGTGTGTTACATTACATTCACTAGTAGGAGTTAGAAAAACATCACGGAGTGGTGCGCATTGTATGGGTGTGTGTTACATTAGATTCACTAGTAGGAGTGAAAAAACATCACGGGGTGGTGCGCATTGTATGGGTGTGTGTTACATTAGATTCACTAGTAGGAGTGAGAAAAACATCACGGGGTGGTGCGCATTGTATGGGTGTGTGTTACATTACATTCACTAGTAGGAGTGAGAAAAACATCACGGGGTGGTGCGCATTGTGTGGGTGTGTGTTACATTACATTCACTAGTAGGAGTGAGAAAAACATCACGGGGTGGTGCGAATTGTGTGGGTGTGTGTTACATTACATTCACTAGTAGGAGTGAGAAAATCATCACGGGGTGGTGCGCATTGTATGAGTGTGTGTTACATTACATTCACTAGTAGGAGTGAGAAAAACATCACGGGGTGGTGCGCATTGTATGGGTGTGTGTTACATTCACTAGTAGGAGTGAGAAAAACATCACGGGGTGGTGCGCATTGTATGGGTGTGTGTTACATTACATTCACTAGTAGGAGTGAGAAAAACATCACGGGGTGGTGCGCATTGTATGGGTGTGTGTTACATTACATTCACTAGTAGGAGTGAGAAAAACATCACGGGGTGGTGCGCATTGTATGGGTGTGTGTTACATTACATTCACTAGTAGGCGTGAGAAAAAGATCACGGGGTGGTCAGCATTGTATGGGTGTGTGTTACATTAGATTCACTAGTAGGAGTGAGAAAAACATCACGGGGTGGTGCGCATTGTATGGGTGTGTGTTACATTAGATTCACTAGTAGGAGTGAGCAAAACATCACGGGGTGGTGCGCATCGTATGGGTGTGTGTTACATTACATTCACTAGTAGGAGTGAGAAAAACATCACGGGGTGGTGCGCATCGTATGAGTGTGTGTTACATTAGAATCACTAGTAGGAGTGAGAAAAACATCACGGGGTGGTGCGCATTGTATGGGTGTTTGTTACATTAGATTCACTAGTAGGAGTGAGAAAATCATCACGGGGTGGTGCGCATTGTATGGATGTGTGTTACATTACATTCACTAGTAGGAGTGAGAAAAACATCACGGGGTGGTGCGCATTGTATGGGTGTGTGTTACATTAGATTCACTAGTAGGAGTGAGAAAAACATCACGGGGTGGTGCGCATTGTATGGCTGTGTGTTACATTACATTCACTAGTAGGAGTGAGAAAAACATCACGGGGTGGTGCGCATTGTATGGGTGTGTGTTACATTACATTCACTAGTAGGAGTGAGAAAAACATCACGGGGTGGTGCGCATTGTATGGGTGTGTGTTACATTACATTCACTAGTAGGAGTGAGAAAAACATCACGGGGTGGTGCGCATTGTATGGGTGTTTGTTACATTAGATTCACTAGTAGGAGTGAGAAAATCATCACGGAGTGGTGCGCATTGTATGGGTGTGTGTTACATTACATTCACTAGTAGGAATGAAAAAACATCACGGGGTGGTGCGCATTGTATGGGTGTGTGTTACATTAGATTCACTAGTAGGAGTGAGAAAAACATCATGGGGTGGTGCGCATTGTATGGGTGTGTGTTACATTACATTCACTAGTAGGAGTGAGAAAAACATCACGGGGTGGTGCGCATTGTGTGGGTGTGTGTTACATTACATTCACTAGTAGGAGTGAGAAAAACATCACGGGGTGGTGCGCATTGTGTGGGTGTGTGTTACATTACATTCACTAGTAGGAGTGAGAAAATCATCACGGGGTGGTGCGCATTGTATGGGTGTGTGTTACATTACATTCATTAGTAGGAGTGAGAAAAACATCACGGGGTGGTGCGCATTGTATGGCTGTGTGTTACATTCACTAGTAGGAGTGAGAAAAACATCACGGGGTGGTGCGCATTGTATGGGTGTGTGTTACATTACATTCACTAGTAGGAGTGAGAAAAACATCACGGGGTGGTGAGCATTGTATGGGTGTGTGTTACATTACATTCACTAGTAGGAGTGAGAAAAACATCACGGGGTGGTGCGCATTGTATGGGTGTGTGTAACATTACATTCACTAGTAGGAGTGAGAAAAACATCACCGGGTGGTGCGCATTGTATGGGTGTGTGTTACATTACATTCACTAGTAGGAGTGAGAAAAACATCACGGGGTGGTGCGCATTGTATGGGTGTGTGTTACATTAGATTCACTAGTAGGAGTGAGAAAAACATCACGGGGTGGTGCGCATTGTATGGGTGTGTGTTACATTAGATTCACTAGTAGGAGTGAGAAAAACATCACGGGGTGGTGCGCATTGTATGGGTGTGTGTTACATTACATTCACTAGTAGGAGTGAGAAAATCATCACGGGGTGGTTAGCATTGTATGGGTGTGTGTTACATTAGATTCACTAGTAGGAGTGAGAAAAACATCACGGGGTGGTGCGCATTGTATGGGTGTGTGTTACATTACATTCACTAGTAGGAGTGAGAAAATCATCACGGGGTGGTTAGCATTGTATGGGTGTGTGTTACATTACATTCACTAGTAGGAGTGAGAAAAACATCACGGGGTGGTGCGCATTGTATGGGTGTTTGTTACATTCGATTCACTAGTAGGAGTGAGAAAATCATCACAGGGTGGTGCGCATTTTATGGGTGTGTGTTACATTACATTCACTAGTAGGAGTTAGAAAAACATCACGGAGTGGTGCGCATTGTATGGGTGTGTGTTACATTAGATTCACTAGTAGGAGTGAAAAAACATCACGGGGTGGTGCGCATTGTATGGGTGTGTGTTACATTAGATTCACTAGTAGGAGTGAGAAAAACATCACGGGGTGGTGAGCATTGTATGGGTGTGTGTTACATTACATTCACTAGTAGGAGTGAGAAAAACATCACGGGGTGGTGCGCATTGTATGGGTGCGTGTTACATTACATTCACTAGTAGGAGTGAGAAAAACATCACGGGGTGGTGCGCATTGTATGGGTGTTTGTTACATTCGGTTCACTAGTAGGAGTGAGAAAATCATTACGGGGTGGTGCGCATTTTATGGGTGTGTGTTACATTACATTCACTAGTAGGAGTTAGAAAAACATCACGGAGTGGTGCGCATTGTATGGGTGTGTGTTACATTAGATTCACTAGTAGGAGTGAAAAAACATCACGGGGTGGTGCGCATTGTATGGTTGTGTGTTACATTAGATTCACTAGTAGGAGTGAGAAAAACATCACGGGGTGGTGCGCATTGTATGGGTGTGTGTTACATTACATTCACTAGTAGGAGTGAGAAAAACATCACGGGGTGGTGCGCATTGGGTGGGTGTGTGTTACATTACATTCACTAGTAGGAGTGAGAAAAACATCACGGGGTGGTGCGCATTGTGTGGGTGTGTGTTACATTACATTCACTAGTAGGAGTGAGAAAATCATCACGGGGTGGTGCGCATTGTATGAGTGTGTGTTACATTACATTCACTAGTAGGAGGGAGAAAAACATCACGGGGTGGTGCGCATTGTATGGGTGTGTGTTACATTCACTAGTAGGAGTGAGAAAAACATCACGGGGTGGTGCGCATTGTATGGGTGTGTGTTACATTACATTCACTAGTAGGAGTGAGAAAAACATCACGGGGTGGTGCGCATTGTATGGGTGTGTGTTACATTACATTCACTAGTAGGAGTGAGAAAAACATCACGGGGTGGTGCGCATTGTATGGGTGTGTGTTACATTACATTCACTAGTAGGCGTGAGAAAAAGATCACGGGGTGGTCAGCATTGTATGGGTGTGTGTTACATTAGATTCACTAGTAGGAGTGAGAAAAACATCACGGGGTGGTGCGCATTGTATGGGTGTGTGTTACATTAGATTCACTAGTAGGAGTGAGAAAAACATCACGGGGTGGTGCGCATCGTATGGGTGTGTGTTACATTACCTTCACTAGTAGGAGTGAGAAAATCATCACGGGGTGGTGCGCATTGTATGGATGTGTGTTACATTACATTCACTAGTAGGAGTGAGAAAAACATCACGGGGTGGTGCGCATTGTATGGGTGTGTGTTACATTAGATTCACTAGTAGGAGTGAGAAAAACATCACGGGGTGGTGCGCATTGTATGGGTGTGTGTTACATTACATTCACTAGTAGGAGTGAGAAAAACATCACGGGGTGGTGCGCATTGTATGGGTGTGTGTTACATTACATTCACTAGTAGGAGTGAGAAAAACATCACGGGGTGGTGCGCATTGTATGGGTGTTTGTTACATTAGATTCACTAGTAGGAGTGAGAAAATCATCACGGATTGGTGCGCATTGTATGGGTGTGTGTTACATTACATTCACTAGTAGGAGTGAGAAAAACATCATGGGGTGGTGCGCATTGTATGGGTGTGTGTTACATTACATTCACTAGTAGGAGTGAGAAAAACATCACGGGGTGGTGCGCATTGTATGGGTGTGTGTTACATTAGATTCACTAGTAGGAGTGAGAAAAACATCACGGGGTGGTGCGCATTGTATGGGTGTGTGTTACATTAGATTCACTAGTAGGAGTGAGAAAAACATCACGGGGTGGTGCGCATTGTATGGGTGTGTGTTACATTAGATTCACTAGTAGGAGTGAGAAAAACATCACGGGGTGGTGCGCATTGTATGGGTGTGCGTTACATTACATTCACTAGTAGGAGTGAGAAAAACATCACGGGGTGGTGCGCATTGTATGGGTGTGTGTTACATTACATTCACTAGTAGGAGTGAGAAAAACATCACGGGGTGGTGAGCATTGTATGGGTGTTTGTTACATTAGATTCACTAGTAGGAGTGAGAAAATCATCACGGGGTGGTGCGCATTGTATGGGTGTGTGTTACATTACATTCACTAGTAGGAGTGAGAAAAACATCACGGGTTGGTGCGCATTGTATGGGTGTGTTACATTACATTCACTAGTAGGAGTGAGAAAAACATCACGGGGTGGTGCGCATTGTATGGGTGTGTGTTACATTACATTTACTAGTAGGAGTGAGAAAAACTTCACGGGGTGGTGCGCATTGTATGGGTGTGTGTTACATTACATTCACTAGTAGGAGTGAGAAAAACATCACGGGGTGGTGCGCATTGTATGGGTGTGTGTTACATTACATTCACTAGTAGGAGTGAGAAAAACATCACGGGGTGGTGCGCATTGTATGGGTGTGTGTTACATTAGATTTACTAGTAGTAGTGAGAAAAACATCACGGGGTGCTGCGCATTGTATGGGTGTGTGTTACATTAGATTCACTAGTAGGAGTGAGAAACACATCACGTGGTGGTGCGCATTGTAGGGTGTGTGTTACATTAGATTCACTAGTAGGAGTGAGAAAAACATCACGGGGTGGTGCGCATTGTATGGGTGTGTGTTACATTACATTCACTAGTAGGAGTGAAAAAAACATCACGGGGTGGTGCGCATTGTATGGGTGTTTGTTACATTAGATTCACTAGTAGGAGTGAGAAAATCATCACGGGGTGGTGCGCATTGTATGGGTGTGTGTTACATTACATTCACTAGTAGGAGTGAGAAAAACATCACCGGGTGGTGCGCATTGTATGGGTGTGTGTTACATTACATTCACTTGTAGGAGTGAGAAAAACATCACGGGGTGGTGCGCATTGTATGGGTGTGTGTTACATTGCATTCACTAGTAGGAGTGAGATAAACATCACGGGGTGGTGCGCATTGTATGGGTGTGTGTTACATTACATTCACTAGTAGGAGTGAGAAAAACATCACGGGGTGGTGCGCATTGTATGGGTGTGTGTTACATTACATTCACTAATAGGAGTGAGAAAAACATCACGGGGTGGTGCGCATTGTATGGGTGTGTGTTACATTACATTCACTAGTAGGAGTCAGAAAAACATCACGGGGTGGTGCGCATTGTATGGGTGTGTGTTACATTAGATTCATTAGTAGGAGTGAGAAAAACATCACGGGGTGGTGCGCATTGTATGGGTGTGTGTTACATTAGATTCACTAGTAGGAGTGAGAAAAACATCACGGGGTGGTGCGCATTGTATGGGTGTGTGTTACATTACATTCACTAGTAGGAGTGTGAAAATCATCACGGGGTGGTGCGCATTGTATGGGTGTGTGTTACATTACATTCACTAGTAGGAGTGAGAAAAACATCACGGGGTGGTGCGCATTGTATGGGTGTGTGTAACATTACATTCACTAGTAGGAGTGAGAAAAACATCACCGGGTGGTGCGCATTGTATGGGTGTGTGTTACATTACATTCACTAGTAGGAGTGAGAAAAACATCACGGGGTGGTGCGCATTGTATGGGTGTGTGTTACATTAGATTCACTAGTAGGAGTGAGAAAAACATCACGGAGTGGTGCGCATTGTATGGGTGTGTGTTACATTAGATTCACTAGTAGGAGTGAAAAAACATCACGGGGTGGTGCGCATTGTATGGGTGTGTGTTACATTACATTCACTAGTTTGAGTGAGAAAAACATCACGGGGTGGTGCGCATTGTGTGGGTGTGTGTTACATTACATTCACTAGTAGGAGTGAGAAAAACATCACGGGGTGGTGCGCATTGTGTGGGTGTGTGTTACATTACATTCACTAGTAGGAGTGAGAAAAACATCACGGGGTGGTGCGCATTGTGTGGGTGTGTGTTACATTACATTCACTAGTAGGAGTGAGAAAATCATCACGGGGTGGTGCGCATTGTATGGGTGTGTGTTACATTACATTCATTAGTAGGAGTGAGAAAAACATCACGGGGTGGTGCGCATTGTATGGCTGTGTGTTACATTCACTAGTAGGAGTGAGAAAAACATCACGGGGTGGTGCGCATTGTATGGGTGTGTGTTACATTACATTCACTAGTAGGAGTGAGAAAAACATCACGGGGTGGTGAGCATTGTATGGGTGTGTGTTACATTACATTCACTAGTAGGAGTGAGAAAAACATCACGGGGTGGTGCGCATTGTATGGGTGTGTGTAACATTACATTCACTAGTAGGAGTGAGAAAAACATCACCGGGTGGTGCGCATTGTATGGGTGTGTGTTACATTACATTCACTAGTAGGAGTGAGAAAAACATCACGGGGTGGTGCGCATTGTATGGGTGTGTGTTACATTAGATTCACTAGTAGGAGTGAGAAAAACATCACGGAGTGGTGCGCATTGTATGGGTGTGTGTTACATTAGATTCACTAGTAGGAGTGAAAAAACATCACGGGGTGGTGCGCATTGTATGGGTGTGTGTTACATTACATTCACTAGTTTGAGTGAGAAAAACATCACGGGGTGGTGCGCATTGTGTGGGTGTGTGTTACATTACATTCACTAGTAGGAGTGAGAAAAACATCACGGGGTGGTGCGCATTGTGTGGGTGTGTGTTACATTACATTCACTAGTAGGAGTGAGAAAAACATCACGGGGTGGTGCGCATTGTGTGGGTGTGTGTTACATTACATTCACTAGTAGGAGTGAGAAAAACATCACGGGGTGGTGCGCATTGTATGGGTGTGTGTTACATTCACTAGTAGGAGTGAGAAAAACATCACGGTGTGGTGTGCATTGTATGGGTGTGTGTTACATTACATTCACTAGT
This sequence comes from Cavia porcellus, assembly GCF_034190915.1. Taxonomy (NCBI): domain Eukaryota; kingdom Metazoa; phylum Chordata; class Mammalia; order Rodentia; family Caviidae; genus Cavia; species Cavia porcellus. The sequence goes on along the minus strand of NW_026947580.1, from coordinate 1,153,313 downwards.
AGGAGTGAGAAAAACATCACGGGGTGGTGCGCATTGTATGGGTGTGTGTTACATTACATTCACTAGTAGGAGTGAGAAAAACATCACGGGGTGGTGCGCATTGTATGGGTGTTTGTTACATTAGATTCACTAGTAGGAGTGAGAAAATCATCACGGATTGGTGCGCATTGTATGGGTGTGTGTTACATTACATTCACTAGTAGGAGTGAGAAAAACATCATGGGGTGGTGCGCATTGTATGGGTGTGTGTTACATTACATTCACTAGTAGGAGTGAGAAAAACATCACGGGGTGGTGCGCATTGTATGGGTGTGTGTTACATTAGATTCACTAGTAGGAGTGAGAAAAACATCACGGGGTGGTGCGCATTGTATGGGTGTGTGTTACATTAGATTCACTAGTAGGAGTGAGAAAAACATCACGGGGTGGTGCGCATTGTATGGGTGTGTGTTACATTAGATTCACTAGTAGGAGTGAGAAAAACATCACGGGGTGGTGCGCATTGTATGGGTGTGCGTTACATTACATTCACTAGTAGGAGTGAGAAAAACATCACGGGGTGGTGCGCATTGTATGGGTGTGTGTTACATTACATTCACTAGTAGGAGTGAGAAAAACATCACGGGGTGGTGAGCATTGTATGGGTGTTTGTTACATTAGATTCACTAGTAGGAGTGAGAAAATCATCACGGGGTGGTGCGCATTGTATGGGTGTGTGTTACATTACATTCACTAGTAGGAGTGAGAAAAACATCACGGGTTGGTGCGCATTGTATGGGTGTGTTACATTACATTCACTAGTAGGAGTGAGAAAAACATCACGGGGTGGTGCGCATTGTATGGGTGTGTGTTACATTACATTTACTAGTAGGAGTGAGAAAAACTTCACGGGGTGGTGCGCATTGTATGGGTGTGTGTTACATTACATTCACTAGTAGGAGTGAGAAAAACATCACGGGGTGGTGCGCATTGTATGGGTGTGTGTTACATTACATTCACTAGTAGGAGTGAGAAAAACATCACGGGGTGGTGCGCATTGTATGGGTGTGTGTTACATTAGATTTACTAGTAGTAGTGAGAAAAACATCACGGGGTGCTGCGCATTGTATGGGTGTGTGTTACATTAGATTCACTAGTAGGAGTGAGAAACACATCACGTGGTGGTGCGCATTGTAGGGTGTGTGTTACATTAGATTCACTAGTAGGAGTGAGAAAAACATCACGGGGTGGTGCGCATTGTATGGGTGTGTGTTACATTACATTCACTAGTAGGAGTGAAAAAAACATCACGGGGTGGTGCGCATTGTATGGGTGTTTGTTACATTAGATTCACTAGTAGGAGTGAGAAAATCATCACGGGGTGGTGCGCATTGTATGGGTGTGTGTTACATTACATTCACTAGTAGGAGTGAGAAAAACATCACCGGGTGGTGCGCATTGTATGGGTGTGTGTTACATTACATTCACTTGTAGGAGTGAGAAAAACATCACGGGGTGGTGCGCATTGTATGGGTGTGTGTTACATTGCATTCACTAGTAGGAGTGAGATAAACATCACGGGGTGGTGCGCATTGTATGGGTGTGTGTTACATTACATTCACTAGTAGGAGTGAGAAAAACATCACGGGGTGGTGCGCATTGTATGGGTGTGTGTTACATTACATTCACTAATAGGAGTGAGAAAAACATCACGGGGTGGTGCGCATTGTATGGGTGTGTGTTACATTACATTCACTAGTAGGAGTCAGAAAAACATCACGGGGTGGTGCGCATTGTATGGGTGTGTGTTACATTAGATTCATTAGTAGGAGTGAGAAAAACATCACGGGGTGGTGCGCATTGTATGGGTGTGTGTTACATTAGATTCACTAGTAGGAGTGAGAAAAACATCACGGGGTGGTGCGCATTGTATGGGTGTGTGTTACATTACATTCACTAGTAGGAGTGTGAAAATCATCACGGGGTGGTGCGCATTGTATGGGTGTGTGTTACATTACATTCACTAGTAGGAGTGAGAAAAACATCACGGGGTGGTGCGCATTGTATGGGTGTGTGTAACATTACATTCACTAGTAGGAGTGAGAAAAACATCACCGGGTGGTGCGCATTGTATGGGTGTGTGTTACATTACATTCACTAGTAGGAGTGAGAAAAACATCACGGGGTGGTGCGCATTGTATGGGTGTGTGTTACATTAGATTCACTAGTAGGAGTGAGAAAAACATCACGGAGTGGTGCGCATTGTATGGGTGTGTGTTACATTAGATTCACTAGTAGGAGTGAAAAAACATCACGGGGTGGTGCGCATTGTATGGGTGTGTGTTACATTACATTCACTAGTTTGAGTGAGAAAAACATCACGGGGTGGTGCGCATTGTGTGGGTGTGTGTTACATTACATTCACTAGTAGGAGTGAGAAAAACATCACGGGGTGGTGCGCATTGTGTGGGTGTGTGTTACATTACATTCACTAGTAGGAGTGAGAAAAACATCACGGGGTGGTGCGCATTGTGTGGGTGTGTGTTACATTACATTCACTAGTAGGAGTGAGAAAATCATCACGGGGTGGTGCGCATTGTATGGGTGTGTGTTACATTACATTCATTAGTAGGAGTGAGAAAAACATCACGGGGTGGTGCGCATTGTATGGCTGTGTGTTACATTCACTAGTAGGAGTGAGAAAAACATCACGGGGTGGTGCGCATTGTATGGGTGTGTGTTACATTACATTCACTAGTAGGAGTGAGAAAAACATCACGGGGTGGTGAGCATTGTATGGGTGTGTGTTACATTACATTCACTAGTAGGAGTGAGAAAAACATCACGGGGTGGTGCGCATTGTATGGGTGTGTGTAACATTACATTCACTAGTAGGAGTGAGAAAAACATCACCGGGTGGTGCGCATTGTATGGGTGTGTGTTACATTACATTCACTAGTAGGAGTGAGAAAAACATCACGGGGTGGTGCGCATTGTATGGGTGTGTGTTACATTAGATTCACTAGTAGGAGTGAGAAAAACATCACGGAGTGGTGCGCATTGTATGGGTGTGTGTTACATTAGATTCACTAGTAGGAGTGAAAAAACATCACGGGGTGGTGCGCATTGTATGGGTGTGTGTTACATTACATTCACTAGTTTGAGTGAGAAAAACATCACGGGGTGGTGCGCATTGTGTGGGTGTGTGTTACATTACATTCACTAGTAGGAGTGAGAAAAACATCACGGGGTGGTGCGCATTGTGTGGGTGTGTGTTACATTACATTCACTAGTAGGAGTGAGAAAAACATCACGGGGTGGTGCGCATTGTGTGGGTGTGTGTTACATTACATTCACTAGTAGGAGTGAGAAAAACATCACGGGGTGGTGCGCATTGTATGGGTGTGTGTTACATTCACTAGTAGGAGTGAGAAAAACATCACGGTGTGGTGTGCATTGTATGGGTGTGTGTTACATTACATTCACTAGTAGGAGTGAGAAAAACATCACGGGGTGGTGAGCATTGTATGGGTGTGTGTTACATTACATTCACTAGTAGGAGTGAGAAAAACATCACGGGGTGGTGCGCATTGTATGGGTGCGTGTTACATTACATTCACTAGTAGGAGTGAGAAAAACATCACGGGGTGGTGCGCATTGTATGGGTGTTTGTTACATTCGGTTCACTAGTAGGAGTGAGAAAATCATTACGGGGTGGCGCGCATTTTATGGGTGTGTGTTACATTACATTCACTAGTAGGAGTTAGAAAAACATCACGGAGTGGTGCGCATTGTATGGGTGTGTGTTACATTAGATTCACTAGTAGGAGTGAAAAAACATCACGGGGTGGTGCGCATTGTATGGGTGTGTGTTACATTAGATTCACTAGTAGGAGTGAGAAAAACATCACGGGGTGGTGCGCATTGTATGGGTGTGTGTTACATTACATTCACTAGTAGGAGTGAGAAAAACATCACGGGGTGGTGCGCATTGTGTGGGTGTGTGTTACATTACATTCACTAGTAGGAGTGAGAAAAACATCACGGGGTGGTGCGCATTGTGTGGGTGTGTGTTACATTACATTCACTAGTAGGAGTGAAAAAATCATCACGGGGTGGTGCGCATTGTATGAGTGTGTGTTACATTACATTCACTAGTAGGAGTGAGAAAAACATCACGGGGTGGTGCGCATTGTATGGGTGTGTGTTACATTCACTAGTAGGAGTGAGAAAAACATCACGGGGTGGGGCGCATTGTATGGGTGTGTGTTACATTACATTCACTAGTAGGAGTGAGAAAAACATCACGGGGTGGTGCGCATTGTATGGGTGTGTGTTACATTACATTCACTAGTAGGAGTGAGAAAAACATCACGGGGTGGTGCGCATTGTATGGGTGTGTGTTACATTACATTCACTAGTAGGCGTGAGAAAAACATCACTGGGTGGTCAGCATTGTATGGGTGTGTGTTACATTAGATTCACTAGTAGGAGTGAGAAAAACATCACGGGGTGGTGCGCATTGTATGGGTGTGTGTTACATTACATTCACTAGTAGGAGTGAGAAAAACATCACGGGGTGGTGCGCATCGTATGGGTGTGTGTTACATTACATTCACTAGTAGGAGTGAGAAAAACATCACGGGGTGGTGCGCATTGTATGAGTGTGTGTTACATTAGATTCACTAGTAGGAGTGAGAAAAACATCACGGGGTGGTGCGCATTGTATGGGTGTGTGTTACATTACATTCACTAGTAGGAGTGAGAAAAACATCACGGGGAGGTGCGCATTGTATGGGTGTGTGTTACATTAGATTCACTAGTAGGAGTGAGAAAAACATCACGGGGTGGTGCGCATTGTATGGGTGTGTGTTACATTAGATTCACTAGTAGGAGTGAGAAAAACATCACGGGGTGGTGCGCATTGTATGGGTTTGTGTTACATTGCATTCACTAGTAGGAGTGAGAAAAACATCACGGGGTTGTGCGCATTGTATCGGTGTTTGTTACATTAGATTCACAAGTAGGAGTGAGAAAATCATCACGGGGTGGTGCGCATTGTATGGGTGTGTGTTACATTACATTCACTAGTAGGAGTGAGAAAAACATCACGGGGTGGTGCGCATTGTATGGGTGTTTGTTACATTAGATTCACTAGTAGGAGTGAGAAAATCATCACGGGGTGGTGCGCATTGTATGGGTGTGTGTTACATTACATTCACTAGTAGGAGTGAGAAAAACATCACGGGGTGGTGCGCATTGTATGGGTGTGTGTTACATTACATTCACTAGTAGGAGTGAGAAAAACATCACGGGGTGGTGCGCATTGTATGGCTGTGTGTTACATTACATTAACTAGTAGGAGTGAGAAAAACATCACGGGGTGGTGCGCATTGTATGGCTGTGTGTTACATTACATTCACTAGTAGGAGTGAGAAAAACATCACGGGGTGGTGCGCATTGTATGGGTGTGTGTTACATTACATTCACTAGTAGGAGTGAGAAAAACATCACGGGGTGGTGCGCATTGTATGGCTGTGTGTTACATTACATTCACTAGTAGGAGTGAGAAAAACATCACAGGGTGGTGCGCATTGTATGTGTGTGTGTTACATTACATTCACTAGTAGGAGTGAGAAAAACATCACGGGGTGGTGCGCATTGTATGGGTGTGTGTTACATTACATTCACTAGTAGGAGTGAGAAAAACATCACGGGGTGGTGCGCATTGTATGGGTGTGTGTTACATTACATTCACTAGTAGGAGTGAGAAAATCATCACGGGGTGGTGCGCATTGTATGGGTGTGTGTTACATTAGATTCACTAGTAGGAGTGAGAAAAACACCACGGGGTGGTGCGCATTGTATGGGTGTGTGTTACATTAGATTCACTAGTAGGAGTGAGAAAAACATCACGGGGTGGTGCGCATTGTATGGGTGTGTGTTACATTAGATTCACTAGTAGGAGTGAGAAACACATCACGGGGTGGTGCGCATCGTATGGGTGTGTGTTACATTGCATTCACTAGTAGGAGTGAGAAAAACATCACGGGGTTGTGCGCATTGTATGGGTGTTTGTTACATTAGATTCACAAGTAGGAGTGAGAAAATCATCACGGGGTGGTGCGCATTGTATGGGTGTGTGTTACATTACATTCACTAGTACGAGTGAGAAAAACATCACGGGGTGGTGCGCATTGTATGGGTGTTTGTTACATTAGATTCACTAGTAGGAGTGAGAAAATCATCACGGGGTGGTGCGCATTGTATGGGTGTGTGTTACATTACATTCACTAGTAGGAGTGAGAAAAACATCACGGGGTGGTGCGCATTGTATGGGTGTGTGTTACATTACATTCACTAGTAGGAGTGAGAAAAACATCACGGGGTGGTGCGCATTGTATGGCTGTGTGTTACATTACATTCACTAGTAGGAGTGAGAAAAACATCACGGGGTGGTGCGCATTGTATGGCTGTGTGTTACATTACATTCACTAGTAGGAGTGAGAAAAACATCACGGGGTGGTGCGCATTGTATGGGTGTGTGTTACATTACATTCACTAGTTGGAGTGAGAAAAACATCACGGGGTGGTGCGCATTGTATGGGTGTGTGTTACATTAGATTCACTAGTAGGAGTGAGAAAAACATCACGGGGTGGTACGGATTGTATGGGTGTGTGTTACATTAGATTCACTAGTCGGAGTGAGAAAAACATCACTGGGTGGTGCGCATTGTATGGGTGTGTGTTACACTACATTCACTAGTAGGAGTGAGAAAAACATCACCGGGTGGTGCGCATTGTATGGGTGTGTGTTACACTACATTCACTAGTAGGAGTGAGAAAAACATCAAGGGGTGGTGCGCATTGTATGGGTGTGTGTTACACTACATTCAATAGTAGGAGTGAGAAAAACATCACGGGGTGGTGCGCATTGTATGGGTGTGTGTTACATTAGATTCACTAGTAGGAGTGAGAAAAACATCACGGGGTGGTGCGCATTGTATGGGTGTGTGTTACATTACATTCACTAGTAGGAGTGAGAAAAACATCACGGGGTGGTGAGCATTGTATGGGTGTGTGTTACATTACATTCACTAGTAGGAGTGAGAAAAACATCACGGGGTGGTGCGCATTGTATGGGTGTGTGTAACATTACATTCACTAGTAGGAGTGAGAAAAACATCACCGGGTGGTGCGCATTGTATGGGTGTGTGTTACATTACATTCACTAGTAGGAGTGAGAAAAACATCACGGGGTGGTGCGCATTGTATGGGTGTGTGTTACATTAGATTCACTAGTAGGAGTGAGAAAAACATCACGGAGTGGTGCGCATTGTATGGGTGTGTGTTACATTAGATTCACTAGTAGGAGTGAAAAAACATCACGGGGTGGTGCGCATTGTATGGGTGTGTGTTACATTACATTCACTAGTTTGAGTGAGAAAAACATCACGGGGTGGTGCGCATTGTGTGGGTGTGTGTTACATTACATTCACTAGTAGGAGTGAGAAAAACATCACGGGGTGGTGCGCATTGTGTGGGTGTGTGTTACATTACATTCACTAGTAGGAGTGAGAAAAACATCACGGGGTGGTGCGCATTGTGTGGGTGTGTGTTACATTACATTCACTAGTAGGAGTGAGAAAATCATCACGGGGTGGTGCGCATTGTATGGGTGTGTGTTACATTACATTCATTAGTAGGAGTGAGAAAAACATCACGGGGTGGTGCGCATTGTATGGCTGTGTGTTACATTCACTAGTAGGAGTGAGAAAAACATCACGGGGTGGTGCGCATTGTATGGGTGTGTGTTACATTACATTCACTAGTAGGAGTGAGAAAAACATCACGGGGTGGTGAGCATTGTATGGGTGTGTGTTACATTACATTCACTAGTAGGAGTGAGAAAAACATCACGGGGTGGTGCGCATTGTATGGGTGTGTGTAACATTACATTCACTAGTAGGAGTGAGAAAAACATCACCGGGTGGTGCGCATTGTATGGGTGTGTGTTACATTACATTCACTAGTAGGAGTGAGAAAAACATCACGGGGTGGTGCGCATTGTATGGGTGTGTGTTACATTAGATTCACTAGTAGGAGTGAGAAAAACATCACGGAGTGGTGCGCATTTTATGGGTGTGTGTTACATTAGATTCACTAGTAGGAGTGAAAAAACATCACGGGGTGGTGCGCATTGTATGGGTGTGTGTTACATTACATTCACTAGTTTGAGTGAGAAAAACATCACGGGGTGGTGCGCATTGTGTGGGTGTGTGTTACATTACATTCACTAGTAGGAGTGAGAAAAACATCTCGGGGTGGTGCGCATTGTGTGGGTGTGTGTTACATTACATTCACTAGTAGGAGTGAGAAAAACATCACGGGGTGGTGCGCATTGTGTGGGTGTGTGTTATATTACATTCACTAGTAGGAGTGAGAAAAACATCACGGGGTGGTGCGCATTTTATGGGTGTGTGTTACATTCACTAGTAGGAGTGAGAAAAACATCACGGTGTGGTGTGCATTGTATGGGTGTGTGTTACATTACATTCACTAGTAGGAGTGAGAAAAACATCACGGGGTGGTGAGCATTGTATGGGTGTGTGTTACATTACATTCACTAGTAGGAGTGAGAAAAACATCACGGGGTGGTGCGCATTGTATGGGTGCGTGTTACATTACATTCACTAGTAGGAGTGAGAAAAACATCACGTGGTGGTGCGCATTGTATGGGTGTTTGTTACATTCGGTTCACTAGTAGGAGTGAGAAAATCATTACGGGGTGGCGCGCATTTTATGGGTGTGTGTTACATTACATTCACTAGTAGGAGTTAGAAAAACATCACGGAGTGGTGCGCATTGTATGGGTGTGTGTTACATTAGATTCACTAGTAGGAGTGAAAAAACATCACGAGGTGGTGCGCATTGTATGGGTGTGTGTTACATTAGATTCACTAGTAGGAGTGAGAAAAACATCACGGGGTGGTGCGCATTGTATGGGTGTGTGTTACATTACATTCACTAGTAGGAGTGAGAAAAACATCACGGGGTGGTGCGCATTGTGTGGGTGTGTGTTACATTACATTCACTAGTAGGAGTGAGAAAAACATCACGGGGTGGTGCGCATTGTGTGGGTGTGTGTTACATTACATTCACTAGTAGGAGTGAAAAAATCATCACGGGGTGGTGCACATTGTATGAGTGTGTGTTACATTGCATTCACTAGTAGGAGTGAGAAAAACATCACGGGGTGGTGCGCATTGTATGGGTGTGTGTTACATTCACTAGTAGGAGTGAGAAAAACATCACGGGGTGGGGCGCATTGTATGGGTGTGTGTTACATTACATTCACTAGTAGGAGTGAGAAAAACATCACGGGGTGGTGCGCATTGTATGGGTGTGTGTTACATTACATTCACTAGTAGGAGTGAGAAAAACATCACGGGGTGGTGCGCATTGTATGGGTGTGTGTTACATTACATTCACTAGTAGGCGTGAGAAAAACATCACGGGGTGGTCAGCATTGTATGGGTGTGTGTTACATTAGATTCACTAGTAGGAGTGAGAAAAACATCACGGGGTGGTGCGCATTGTATGGGTGTGTGTTACATTACATTCACTAGTAGGAGTGAGAAAAACATCACGGGGTGGTGCGCATCGTATGGGTGTGTGTTACATTACATTCACTAGTACGAGTGAGAAAAACATCACGGGGTGGTGCGCATTGTATGAGTGTGTGTTACATTAGATTCACTAGTAGGAGTGAGAAAAACATCACGGGGTGGTGCGCATTGTATGGGTGTTTGTTACATTAGATTCACTAGTAGGAGTGACAAAATCATCACGGGGTGGTGCGCATTGTATGGATGTGTGTTACATTACATTCACTAGTAGGAGTGAGAAAAACATCACGGGGTGGTGCGCATTGTATGGGTGTGTGTTACATTAGATTCACTAGTAGGAGTGAGAAAAACATCACGGGGTGGTGCGCATTGTATGGGTTTGTGTTACATTGCATTCACTAGTAGGAGTGAGAAAAACATCACGGGGTTGTGCGCATTGTATCGGTGTTTGTTACATTAGATTCACAAGTAGGAGTGAGAAAATCATCACGGGGTGGTGCGCATTGTATGGGTGTGTGTTACATTACATTCACTAGTAGGAGTGAGAAAAACATCACGGGGTGGTGCGCATTGTATGGGTGTTTGTTACATTAGATTCACTAGTAGGAGTGAGAAAATCATCACGGGGTGGTGCGCATTGTATGGGTGTGTGTTACATTACATTCACTAGTAGGAGTGAGAAAAACATCACGGGGTGGTGCGCATTGTATGGGTGTGTGTTACATTACATTCACTAGTAGGAGTGAGAAAAACATCACGGGGTGGTGCGCATTGTATGGCTGTGTGTTACATTACATTCACTAGTAGGAGTGAGAAAAACATCACGGGGTGGTGCGCATTGTATGGCTGTGTGTTACATTACATTCACTAGTAGGAGTGAGAAAAACATCACGGGGTGGTGCGCATTGTATGGGTGTGTGTTACATTACATTCACTAGTAGGAGTGAGAAAAACATCACGGGGTGGTGCGCATTGTATGGCTGTGTGTTACATTACATTCACTAGTAGGAGTGAGAAAAACATCACAGGGTGGTGCGCATTGTATGTGTGTGTGTTACATTACATTCACTAGTAGGAGTGAGAAAAACATCACGGGGTGGTGCGCATTGTATGGGTGTGTGTTACATTACATTCACTAGTAGGAGTGAGAAAAACATCACGGGGTGGTGCGCATTGTATGGGTGTGTGTTACATTACATTCACTAGTAGGAGTGAGAAAATCATCACGGGGTGGTGCGCATTGTATGGGTGTGTGTTACATTAGATTCACTAGTAGGAGTGAGAAAAACACCACGGGGTGGTCCGCATTGTATGGGTGTGTGTTACATTAGATTCACTAGTAGGAGTGAGAAAAACATCACGGGGTGGTGCGCATTGTATGGGTGTGTGTTACATTAGATTCACTAGTAGGAGTGAGAAACACATCACGGGGTGGTGCGCATCGTATGGGTGTGTGTTACATTGCATTCACTAGTAGGAGTGAGAAAAACATCACGGGGTTGTGCGCATTGTATGGGTGTTTGTTACATTAGATTCACAAGTAGGAGTGAGAAAATCATCACGGGGTGGTGCGCATTGTATGGGTGTGTGTTACATTACATTCACTAGTACGAGTGAGAAAAACATCACGGGGTGGTGCGCATTGTATGGGTGTTTGTTACATTAGATTCACTAGTAGGAGTGAGAAAATCATCACGGGGTGGTGCGCATTGTATGGGTGTGTGTTACATTACATTCACTAGTAGGAGTGAGAAAAACATCACGGGGTGGTGCGCATTGTATGGGTGTGTGTTACATTACATTCACTAGTAGGAGTGAGAAAAACATCACGGGGTGGTGCGCATTGTATGGCTGTGTGTTACATTACATTCACTAGTAGGAGTGAGAAAAACATCACGGGGTGGTGCGCATTGTATGGCTGTGTGTTACATTACATTCACTAGTAGGAGTGAGAAAAACATCACGGGGTGGTGCGCATTGTATGGGTGTGTGTTACATTACATTCACTAGTTGGAGTGAGAAAAACATCACGGGGTGGTGCGCATTGTATGGGTGTGTGTTACATTACATTCACTAGTCGGAGTGAGAAAAACATCACGGGGTGGTACGGATTGTATGGGTGTGTGTTACATTAGATTCACTAGTCGGAGTGAGAAAAACATCACTGGGTGGTGCGCATTGTATGGGTGTGTGTTACACTACATTCACTAGTAGGAGTGAGAAAAACATCACCGGGTGGTGCGCATTGTATGGGTGTGTGTTACACTACATTCACTAGTAGGAGTGAGAAAAACATCAAGGGGTGGTGCGCATTGTATGGGTGTGTGTTACACTACATTCAATAGTAGGAGTGAGAAAAACATCACGGGGTGGTGCGCATTGTATGGGTGTGTGTTACATTAGATTCACTAGTAGGAGTGAGAAAAACATCACGGGGTGGTGCGCATTGTATGGGTGTGTGTTACATTAGATTCACTAGTAGGAGTGAGAAAAACATCACGGGGAGGTGCGCATTGTATGGGTGTGTGTTACATTAGATTCACTAGTAGGAGTGAGAAAAACATCACGGGGTGGTGCGCATTGTATGGGTGTGTGTTACATTAGATTCACTAGTAGGAGTGAGAAAAACATCACGGGGTGGTGCGCATTGTATGGGTGTGTGTTACATTACATTCACTAGTAGGAGTGAGAAAAACATCACGGGGTGGTGCGCATTGTATGGGTGTGTGTTACATTACATTCACTAGTAGGAGTGAGAAAAACATCACGGGGTGGTGGGCATTGTATGGGTGTGTGTTACATTACATTCACTAGTAGGAGTGAGAAAAATATCACGGGGTGGTGCGCATTGTATGGGTGTGTGTTACATTACATTCACTAGTAGGAGTGAGAAAAACATCACGGGGTGGTGCGCATTGTATTGGTGTGTGTTACATTACATTCACTAGTAGGAGTGAGAAAAACATCACGGGGTGGTGCGCTTTGTATGGGTGTGTGTTACATTACATTCACTAGTAGGAGTGAGAATAACATCACGGGCTTGTGCGCATTGTATGGCTGTGTGTTACATTACATTCACTAGTAGGAGTGAGAAAAACATCACGGGGTGGTGCGCATTGTATGGGTGTGTGTTACATTACATTCACTAGTAGGAGTGAGAAAAACATCACGGGGTGGTGCGCATTGTATGGGTGTGTGTTACATTACATTCACTAGTAGGAGTGAGAAAAACATCACGGGGTGGTGCGCATTGTATGGGTGTGTGTTACATTAGATTCACTAGTAGGAGTGAGAAAAACATCACGGGGTGGTGCGCATTGTATGGGTGTGTGTTACATTAGATTCACTAGTAGGAGTGAGAAAAACATCACGGGGTGGTGCGCATTGTATGGGTGTGTGTTACATTAGATTCACTAGTAGGAGTGAGAAAAACATCACGGGGTGGTGCGCATTGTATGGGTGTGTGTTACATTACATTCACTAGTAGGAGTGAGAAAAACATCACGGCGTGGTGCGCATTGTATGGGTGTGTGTTACATTAGATTCACTAGTAGGAGTGACAAAAACATCACGGGGTGGTGCGCATTGTATGGGTGTGTGTTACATTAGATTCACTAGTAGGAGTGAAAAAACATCACGGGGTGGTGCGCATTGTATGGGTGTGTGTTACATTAGATTCACTAGTAGGAGTGAGAAAAACATCACGGGGTGGTGCGCATTGTATGGGTGTGTGTTACATTAGATTCACTAGTAGGAGTGAGAAAAACATCACGGGGTGGTGCGCATTGTGTGGGTGTGTGTTACATTACATTCACTAGTAGGAGTGAGAAAAACATCACGGGGTGGTGCGCATTGTGTGGGTGTGTGTTACATTACATTCACTAGTAGGAGTGAGAAAAACATCACGGGGTGGTGCGCATTGTATGGGTGTGTGTTACATTACATTCACTAGTAGGAGTGAGAAAAACATCACGGGGTGGTGCGCATTGTATTGGTGTGTGTTACATTACATTCACTAGTAGGAGTGAGAAAAACATCACGGGGTGGTGCGCTTTGTATGGGTGTGTGTTACATTACATTCACTAGTAGGAGTGAGAATAACATCACGGGGTGGTGCGCATTGTATGGCTGTGTGTTACATTACATTCACTAGTAGGAGTGAGAAAAACATCACGGGGTGGTGCGCATTGTATGGGTGTGTGTTACATTACATTCACTAGTAGGAGTGAGAAAAACATCACGGGGTGGTGCGCATTGTATGGGTGTGTGTTACATTACATTCACTAGTAGGAGTGAGAAAAACATCACGGGGTGGTGCGCATTGTATGGGTGTGTGTTACATTAGATTCACTAGTAGGAGTGAGAAAAACATCACGGGGTGGTGCGCATTGTATGGGTGTGTGTTACATTAGATTCACTAGTAGGAGTGAGAAAAACATCACGGGGTGGTGCGCATTGTATGGGTGTGTGTTACATTAGATTCACTAGTAGGAGTGAGAAAAACATCACGGGGTGGTGCGCATTGTATGGGTGTGTGTTACATTACATTCACTAGTAGGAGTGAGAAAAACATCACGGCGTGGTGCGCATTGTATGGGTGTTTGTTACATTAGATTCCCTAGTAGCAGTGAGAAAATCATCACGGGGTGGTGCGCATTGTATGGGTGTGTGTTACATTACATTCACTAGTAGGAGTGAGAAAAACATCACGGGGCGGTGCGCATTGTATGGGTGTGTGTTACATTACATTCACTAGTAGGAGTGAGAAAAACATCACGGTGTGGTGCGCATTGTATTGGTGTGTGTTACATTACATTCACTAGTAGGAGTGAGAAAAACATCACGGGGTGGTGCGCTTTGTATGGGTGTGTGTTACATTACATTCACTAGTAGGAGTGAGAATAACATCACGGGGTGGTGCGCATTGTATGGGTGTGTGTTACATACATTCACTAGTAGGAGTGAGAAAAACATCACGGGGTGGTGCGCATTGTATGGGTGTGTGTTACATTAGATTCACTAGTAGGAGTGAGAAAAACATCACGGGGTGGTGCGCATTGTATGGGTGTGTGTTACATTACATTCACTAGTAGGAGTGAGAAAAACATCACGAGGTGGTGCGCATTGTATGGGTGTGTGTTACATTAGATTCACTAGTAGGAGTGAGCAAAACATCACGGGGTGGTGCGCATTGTATGGGTGTGTGTTACATTAGATTCACTAGTAGGAGTGAGAAAAACATCATGGGGTGGTGCGCATTGTAGGGGTGTGTGTTACATTAGATTCACTAGTAGGAGTGAGAAAAACATCACGGGGTGGTGCGCATTGTATGGGTGTGTGTTACATTAGATTCACTAGTAGGAGTGAGAAAAACATCACGGGGTGGTGCGCATTGTATGGGTGTGTGTTACATTAGATTCACTAGTAGGAGTGAGAAAAACATCACGGGGTGGTGCGCATTGTATGGGTGTGTGTTACGTTACATTCACTAGTAGGAGTGAGAAAAACATCACGGGGTGGTGCGCATTGTGTGGGTGTGTGTTACATTACATTCACTAGTAGGAGTGAGAAAAACATCACGGGGTGGTGCGCATTGTATGGGTGTGTGTTACATTACATTCACTAGTAGGAGTGAGAAAAACATCACGGGGTGGTGCGCATTGTATTGGTGTGTGTTACATTACATTCACTAGTAGGAGTGAGAAAAACATCACGGGGTGGTGCGCTTTGTATGGGTGTGTGTTACATTACATTCACTAGTAGGAGTGAGAATAACATCACGGGGTGGTGCGCATTGTATGGCTGTGTGTTACATTACATTCACTAGTAGGAGTGAGAAAAACATCACGGGGTGGTGCGCATTGTATGGGTGTGTGTTACATTACATTCACTAGTAGGAGTGAGAAAAACATCACGGGGTGGTGCGCATTGTATGGGTGTGTGTTACATTACATTCACCAGTAGGAGTGAGAAAAACATCACGGGGTGGTGCGCATTGTATGGGTGTGTGTTACATTAAATTCACTAGTAGGAGTGAGAAAAACATCACGGGGTGGTGCGCATTGTATGGGTGTGTGTTACATTAGATTCATTAGTAGGAGTGAGAAAAACATCACGGGGTGGTGCACATTGTATGGGTGTGTGTTACATTAGATTCACTAGTAGGAGTGAGAAAAACATCACGGGGTGGTGCGCATTGTATGGGTGTGTGTTACATTACATTCACTAGTAGGAGTGAGAAAAACATCACGGCGTGGTGCGCATTGTATGGGTGTTTGTTACATTAGATTCCCTAGTAGGAGTGAGAAAATCATCACGGGGTGGTGCGCATTGTATGGGTGTGTGTTACATTACATTCACTAGTAGGAGTGAGAAAAACATCACGGGGTGGTGCGCATTGTATGGGTGTGTGTTACATTACATTCACTAGTAGGAGTGAGAAAAACATCACGGTGTGGTGCGCATTGTATTGGTGTGTGTTACATTAGATTCACTAGTAGGAGTGAGAAAAACATCACGGGGTGGTGCGCTTTGTATGGGTGTGTGTTACATTACATTCACTAGTAGGAGTGAGAATAACATCACGGGGTGGTGCGCATTGTATGGGTGTGTGTTACATACATTCACTAGTAGGAGTGAGAAAAACATCACGTGGTGGTGCGCATTGTATGGGTGTGTGTTACATTAGATTCACTAGTAGGAGTGAGAAAAACATCACGGGGTGGTGCGCATTGTATGGGTGTGTGTTACATTACATTCACTAGTAGGAGTGAGAAAAACATCACGGGGTGGTGCGCATTGTATGGGTGTGTGTTACATTAGATTCACTAGTAGGAGTGAGCAAAACATCACGGGGTGGTGCGCATTGTATGGGTGTGTGTTACATTAGATTCACTAGTAGGAGTGAGAAAAACATCACAGTGTGGTGCGCATTGTATTGGTGTGTGTTACATTACATTCACTAGTAGGAGTGAGAAAAACATCACGGGGTGGTGCGCTTTGTATGGGTGTGTGTTACATTAGATTCACTAGTAGGAGTGAGAATAACATCACGGGGTGGTGCGCATTGTATGGGTGTGTGTTACATACATTCACTAGTAGGAGTGAGAAAAACATCACGGGGTGGTGCGCATTGTATGGGTGTGTGTTACATTAGATTCACTAGTAGGAGTGAGAAAAACATCACGGGGTGGTGCGCATTGTATGGGTGTGTGTTACATTACATTCACTAGTAGGAGTGAGAAAAACATCACGGGGTGGTGCGCATTGTATGGGTGTGTGTTACATTAGATTCACTAGTAGGAGTGAGCAAAACATCACGGGGTGGTGCGCATTGTATGGGTGTGTGTTACATTAGATTTACTAGTAGGAGTGAGAAAAACATCATGGGGTGGTGCGCATTGTATGGGTGTGTGTTACATTAGATTCACTAGTAGGAGTGAGAAAAACATCACGGGGTGGTGCGCATTGTATGGGTGTGTGTTACATTAGATTCACTAGTAGGAGTGAGAAAAACATCACGGGGTGGTGCGCATTGTATGGGTGTGTGTTACGTTACATTCACTAGTAGGAGTGAGAAAAACATCACGGCGTGGTGCGCATTGTATGGGTGTTTGTTACATTAGATTCACTAGTAGGAGTGAGAAAATCATCACGGGGTGGTGCGCATTGTATGGGTGTGTGTTACATTACATTCACTAGTAGGAGTGAGAAAAACATCACGGGGTGGTGCGCATTGTATGGGTGTGTGTTACATTACATTCACTAGTAGGAGTGAGAAAAACATCACGGGGTGGTGCGCATTGTATGGGTGTGTGTTACATTAGATTCACTAGTAGGAGTGGGAAAAACATCACGGGGTGGTGCGCATTGTATGGGTGTGTGTTACATTAGATTCACTAGTAGGAGTGAGAAATTCATCACGCGGTGGTGCGCATTGTATGGGTGTGTGTTACATTAGATTCACTAGTAGGAGTGGGAAAAACATCACGGGGTGGTGCGCATTGTATGGGTGTGTGTTACATTAGATTCACTAGTAGGAGTGAGAAATTCATCACGGGGTGGTGCGCATTGTATGGGTGTGTGTTACATTACATTCACTAGTAGGGGTGAGAAAAACATCACGTGGTGGTGCGCATTGTATGGGTGTGTGTTAAATTAGATTCACTAGTAGGAGTGAGAAAAACATCACGGGGTGGTGCGCATTGTATGGGTGTGTGTTACATTACATTCACTAGTAGGAGTGAGAAAAACATCACGGGGTGGTGCGCATTGTATGGGTGTGTGTTACATTAGATTCACTAGTAGGAGTGAGAAAAACATCACGGGGTGGTGCGCATTGTATGGGTGTGTGTTACATTACATTCACTAGTAGGAGTGAGAAAAACATCACGGTGTGGTGCGCATTGTATGGGTGTGTGTTGCATTACATTCACTAGTAGGAGTGAGAAAAACATCACGGGGTGGTGCGCATTGTATGGGTGTGTGTTACATTAGATTCACTAGTAGGAGTGAGAAAAACATCACGGGGTGGTGCGCATTGTATGGGTGTGTGTTACATTACATTCACTAGTAGGAGTGAGAAAATCATCACGGGGTGGTTAGCATTGTATGGGTGTGTGTTACATTACATTCACTAGTAGGAGTGAGAAAAACATCACGGGGTGGTGCGCATTGTATGGGTGTTTGTTACATTCGATTCACTAGTAGGAGTGAGAAAATCATCACGGGGTGGTGCGCATTTTATGGGTGTGTGTTACATTACATTCACTAGTAGGAGTTAGAAAAACATCACGGAGTGGTGCGCATTGTATGGGTGTGTGTTACATTAGATTCACTAGTAGGAGTGAAAAAACATCACGGGGTGGTGCGCATTGTATGGGTGTGTGTTACATTAGATTCACTAGTAGGAGTGAAAAACATCACGGGGTGGTGCGCATTGTATGGGTGTGTGTTACATTACATTCACTAGTAGGAGTGAGAAAAACATCACGGGGTGGTGCGCATTGTGTGGGTGTGTGTTACATTACATTCACTAGTAGGAGTGAGAAAAACAACACGGGGTGGTGCGCATTGTGTGGGTGTGTGTTACATTACATTCACTAGTAGGAGTGAGAAAATCATCACGGGGTGGTGCGCATTGTATGGGTGTGTGTTACATTACATTCATTAGTAGGAGTGAGAAAAACATCACGGGGTGGTGCGCATTGTATGGCTGTGTGTTACATTACATTCACTAGTAGGAGTGAGAAAAACATCACGGGGTGGTGCGCATTGTATGGGTGTGTGTTACATTACATTCACTAGTAGGAGTGAGAAAAACATCACGGGGTGGTGCGCATTGTATGGGTGTGTGTTACATTAGATTCACTATTAGGAGTGAGAAAAACATCACGGGGTGGTGCGCATTGTATGGGTGTGTGTTACATTACATTCACTAGTAGGAGTGAGAAAATCATCACGGGGTGGTTAGCATTGTATGGGTGTGTGTTACATTACATTCACTAGTAGGAGTGAGAAAAACATCACGGGGTGGTGCGCATTGTATGGGTGTTTGTTACATTCGATTCACTAGTAGGAGTGAGAAAATCATCACAGGGTGGTGCGCATTTTATGGGTGTGTGTTACATTACATTCACTAGTAGGAGTTAGAAAAACATCACGGAGTGGTGCGCATTGTATGGGTGTGTGTTACATTACATTCACTAGTAGGAGTGAGAAAAACATCACGGGGTGGTGCGCATTGTATGGGTGTTTGTTACATTCGATTCACTAGTAGGAGTGAGAAAATCATCACAGGGTGGTGCGCATTTTATGGGTGTGTGTTACATTACATTCACTAGTAGGAGTTAGAAAAACATCACGGAGTGGTGTGCATTGTATGGGTGTGTGTTACATTAGATTCTCTAGTAGGAGTGAAAAAACATCACGGGGTGGTGCGCATTGTATGGGTGTGTGTTACATTAGATTCACTAGTAGGAGTGAGAAAAACATCACGGGGTGGTGCGCATTGTATGGGTGTGTGTTACATTACATTCACTAGTAGGAGTGAGAAAAACATCAAGGGGTGGTGCGCATTGTGTGGGTGTGTGTTACATTACATTCACTAGTAGGAGTGAGAAAAACATCACGGGGTGGTGCACATTGTGTGGGTGTGTGTTACATTCGATTCACTAGTAGGAGTGAGAAAAACATCACGGGGTGGTGCGCATTGTGTGGGTGTGTTTTACATTACATTCACTAGTAGGAGTGAGAAAAACATCACGGGGTGGTGCGCATTGTATGGGTGTGTGTTACTTTCAATAGTAGGAGTGAGCAAAACATCACGGGGTGGTGCGCATTGTATGGGTGTGTGTTACATTACATTCACTAGTAGGAGTGAGAAAAACATCACGGGGTGGTGAGCATTGTATGGGTGTGTGTTACATTACATTCACTAGTAGGAGTGAGAAAAACATCACGGGGTGGTGCGCATTGTATGGGTGTGTGTTACATTACATTCACTAGTAGGAGTGAGAAAAACATCACGGGGTGGTGCGCATTGTATGGGTGTTTGTTACATTCGATTCACTAGTAGGAGTGAGAAAATCATCACGGGGTGGTGCGCATTTTATGGGTGTGTGTTACATTACATTCACTAGTAGGAGTTAGAAAAACATCACGGAGTGGTGCGCATTGTATGGGTGTGTGTTACATTAGATTCACTAGTAGGAGTGAAAAAACATCACGGGGTGGTGCGCATTGTATGGGTGTGTGTTACATTAGATTCACTAGTAGGAGTGAGAAAAACATCACGGGGTGGTGCGCATTGTATGGGTGTGTGTTACATTACATTCACTAGTAGGAGTGAGAAAAACATCACGGGGTGGTGCGCATTGTGTGGGTGTGTGTTACATTACATTCACTAGTAGGAGTGAGAAAAACATCACGGGGTGGTGCGCATTGTGTGGGTGTGTGTTACATTACATTCACTAGTAGGAGTGAGAAAATCATCACGGGGTGGTGCGCATTGTATGAGTGTGTGTTACATTACATTCACTAGTAGGAGTGAGAAAAACATCACGGGGTGGTGCGCATTGTATGGGTGTGTGTTACATTCACTAGTAGGAGTGAGAAAAACATCACGGGGTGGTGCGCATTGTATGGGTGTGTGTTACATTACATTCACTAGTAGGAGTGAGAAAAACATCACGGGGTGGTGCGCATTGTATGGGTGTGTGTTACATTACATTCACTAGTAGGAGTGAGAAAAACATCACGGGGTGGTGCGCATTGTATGGGTGTGTGTTACATTACATTCACTAGTAGGCGTGAGAAAAACATCACGGGGTGGTGCGCATTGTATGGGTGTGTGTTACATTACATTCACTAGTAGGAGTGAGAAAAACATCACGGGGTGGTGCGCATTGTATGGGTGTGTGTTACATTAGATTCACTAGTAGGAGTGAGAAAAACATCACGGGGTGGTGCGCATTGTATGGGTGTGTGTTACATTAGATTCACTAGTAGGAGTGAGAAAAACATCACGGGGTGGTGGGCATTGTATGAGTGTGTGTTACATTAGATTCACTCGTAGGAGTGAGAAAAACATCACGGGGTGGTGCGCCTTGTATGGGTGTTTGTTACATTAGATTCACTAGTAGGAGTGAGAAAATCATCACGGGGTGGTGCGCATTGTATGGATGTGTGTTACATTACATTCACTAGTAGGAGTGAGAAAAACATCACGGGGTGGTGCGCATTGTATGGGTGTGTGTTACATTACATTCACTAGTAGGAGTGAGAAAAACATCACGGGGTGGTGCGCATTGTATGGGTGTGTGTTACATTACATTCACTAGTAGGAGTGAGAAAAACATCACGGGGTGGTGCGCATTGTATGGGTGTGTGTTACATTACATTCACTAGTAGGAGTGAGAAAAACATCACGGGGTGGTGCGCATTGTATGGGTGTGTGTTACATTACTTTCACTAGTAGGAGTGAGAAAAACATCACGGGGTGGTGCGCATTGTATGGGTGTGTGTTACATTAGATTCACTAGTAGGAGTGAGAAAAACATCACGGGGTGGTGCGCATTGTATGGGTGTGTGTTACATTAGATTCACTAGTAGGAGTGAGAAAAACATCACGGGGTGGTGCGCATTGTATGGGTGTGTGTTACATTACATTCACTAGTAGGAGTGAGAAAAACATCACGGGGTGGTGCGCATTGTATGGGTGTTTGTTACATTAGATTCACTAGTAGGAGTGAGAAAATCATCACGGGGTGGTGCGCATTGTATGGGTGTGTGTTACATTACATTCACTAGTAGGAGTGAGAAAAACATCATGGGGTGGTGCGCATTGTATGGGTGTGTGTTACATTACATTCACTAGTAGGAGTGAGAAAAACATCACGGGGTGGTGCGCATTGTATGGGTGTGTGTTACATTAGATTCACTAGTAGGAGTGAGAAAAACATCACGCGGTGGTGCGCATTGTATGGGTGTGTGTTACATTAGATTCTCTAGTAGGAGTGAGAAAAACATCACGGGGTGGTGCGCATTGTATGGGTGTGTGTTACATTAGATTCACTAGTAGGAGTGAGAAAAACATCACGGGGTGGTGCGCATTGTATGGGTGTGTGTTACATTACATTCACTAGTAGGAGTGAGAAAAACATCACGGGGTGGTGCGCATTGTATGGGTGTGTGTTACATTACATTCACTAGTAGGAGTGAGAAAAACATCACGGGGTGGTGCGCATTGTAGGGCTGTGTGTTACATTAGATTCACTATTAGGAGTGAGAAAAACATCACGGGGTGGTGCGCATTGTATGGGTGTGTGTTACATTACATTCACTAGTAGGAGTGAGAAAATCATCACGGGGTGGTTAGCATTGTATGGGTGTGTGTTACATTACATTCACTAGTAGGAGTGAGAAAAACATCACGGGGTGGTGCGCATTGTATGGGTGTTTGTTACATTCGATTCACTAGTAGGTGTGAGAAAATCATCACAGGGTGGTGCGCATTTTATGGGTGTGTGTTACATTACATTCACTAGTAGGAGTTAGAAAAACATCACGGAGTGGTGCGCATTGTATGGGTGTGTGTTACATTACATTCACTAGTAGGAGTGAGAAAAACATCACGGGGTGGTGCGCATTGTATGGGTGTTTGTTACATTCGATTCACTAGTAGGAGTGAGAAAATCATCACAGGGTGGTGCGCATTTCATGGGTGTGTGTTACATTACATTCACTAGTAGGAGTTAGAAAAACATCACGGAGTGGTGCGCATTGTATGGGTGTGTGTTACATTAGATTCTCTAGTAGGAGTGAAAAAACATCACGGGGTGGTGCGCATTGTATGGGTGTGTGTTACATTAGATTCACTAGTAGGAGTGAGAAAAACATCACGGGGTGGTGCGCATTGTATGGGTGTGTGTTACATTACATTCACTAGTAGGAGTGAGAAAAACATCAAGGGGTGGTGCGCATTGTGTGGGTGTGTGTTACATTACATTCACTAGTAGGAGTGAGAAAAAAATCACGGGGTGGTGCGCATTGTGTGGGTGTGTGTTACATTACATTCACTAGTAGGAGTGAGAAAAACATCACGGGGTGGTGCGCATTGTGTGGGTGTGTGTTACATTACATTCACTAGTAGGAGTGAGAAAAACATCACGGGGTGGTGCGCATTGTATGGGTGTTTGTTACATTCGATTCACTAGTAGGAGTGAGAAAATCATCACAGGGTGGTGCGCATTTTATGGGTGTGTGTTACATTACATTCACTAGTAGGAGTTAGAAAAACATCACGGAGTGGTGCGCATTGTATGGGTGTGTGTTACATTAGATTCTCTAGTAGGAGTGAAAAAACATCACGGGGTGGTGCGCATTGTATGGGTGTGTGTTACATTACATTCACTAGTAGGAGTGAGAAAAACATCACGGGGTGGTGCGCATTGTATGGGTGTGTGTTACATTACATTCACTAGTAGGAGTGAGAAAAACATCAAGGGGTGGTGCGCAATGTGTGGGTGTGTGTTACATTACATTCACTAGTAGGAGTGAGAAAAACATCACGGGGTGGTGCGCATTGTGTGGGTGTGTGTTACATTCGATTCACTAGTAGGAATGAGAAAAACATCACGGGGTGGTGCGCATTGTGTGGGTGTGTGTTACATTACATTCACTAGTAGGAGTGAGAAAAACATCACGGGGTGGTGCGCATTGTATGGGTGTGTGTTACTTTCAATAGTAGGAGTGAGCAAAACATCACGGGGTGGTGCGCATTGTATGGGTGTGTGTTACATTACATTCACTAGTAGGAGTGAGAAAAACATCACGGGGTGGTGAGCATTGTATGGGTGTGTGTTACATTACATTCACTAGTAGGAGTGAGAAAAACATCACGGGGTGGTGCGCATTGTATGGGTGTGTGTTACATTACATTCACTAGTAGGAGTGAGAAAAACATCACGGGGTGGTGCGCATTGTATGGGTGTTTGTTACATTCGATTCACTAGTAGGAGTGAGAAAATCATCACGGGGTGGTGCGCATTTTATGGGTGTGTGTTACATTACATTCACTAGTAGGAGTTAGAAAAACATCACGGGGTGGTGCGCATTGTATGGGTGTGTTTTACATTAGATTCACTAGTAGGAGTGAAAAAACATCACGGGGTGGTGCGCATTGTATGGGTGTGTGTTACATTAGATTCACTAGTAGGAGTGAGAAAAACATCACGGGGTGGTGCGCATTGTATGGGTGTGTGTTACATTACATTCACTAGTAGGAGTGAGAAAAACATCACGGGGTGGTGCGCATTGTGTGGGTGTGTGTTACATTACATTCACTAGTAGGAGTGAGAAAAACATCACGGGGTGGTGCGCATTGTGTGGGTGTGTGTTACATTACATTCACTAGTAGGAGTGAGAAAATCATCACGGGGTGGTGCGCATTGTATGAGTGTGTGTTACATTACATTCACTAGTAGGAGTGAGAAAAACATCACGGGGTGGTGCGCATTGTATGGGTGTGTGTTACATTAGATTCACTAGTAGGAGTGAGAAAAACATCACGGGGTGGTGCGCATTGTATGGGTGTGTGTTACATTACATTCACTAGTAGGAGTGAGAAAAACATCAAGGGGTGGTGCGCATTGTGTGGGTGTGTGTTACATTACATTCACTAGTAGGAGTGAGAAAAACATCACGGGGTGGTGCACATTGTGTGGGTGTGTGTTACATTCGATTCACTAGTAGGAGTGAGAAAAACATCACGGGGTGGTGCGCATTGTGTGGGTGTGTGTTACATTACATTCACTAGTAGGAGTGAGAAAAACATCACGGGGTGGTGCGCATTGTATGGGTGTGTGTTACTTTCAATAGTAGGAGTGAGCAAAACATCACGGGGTGGTGCGCATTGTATGGGTGTGTGTTACATTACATTCACTAGTAGGAGTGAGAAAAACATCACGGGGTGGTGAGCATTGTATGGGTGTGTGTTACATTACATTCACTAGTAGGAGTGAGAAAAACATCACGGGGTGGTGCGCATTGTATGGGTGTGTGTTACATTACATTCACTAGTAGGAGTGAGAAAAACATCACGGGGTGGTGCGCATTGTATGGGTGTTTGTTACATTCGATTCACTAGTAGGAGTGAGAAAATCATCACGGGGTGGTGCGCATTTTATGGGTGTGTGTTACATTACATTCACTAGTAGGAGTTAGAAAAACATCACGGAGTGGTGCGCATTGTATGGGTGTGTGTTACATTAGATTCACTAGTAGGAGTGAAAAAACATCACGGGGTGGTGCGCATTGTATGGGTGTGTGTTACATTAGATTCACTAGTAGGAGTGAGAAAAACATCACGGGGTGGTGCGCATTGTATGGGTGTGTGTTACATTACATTCACTAGTAGGAGTGATAAAAACATCACGGGGTGGTGCGCATTGTGTGGGTGTGTGTTACATTACATTCACTAGTAGGAGTGAGAAAAACATCACGGGGTGGTGCGCATTGTGTGGGTGTGTGTTACATTACATTCACTAGTAGGAGTGAGAAAATCATCACGGGGTGGTGCGCATTGTATGAGTGTGTGTTACATTACATTCACTAGTAGGAGTGAGAAAAACATCACGGGGTGGTGCGCATTGTATGGGTGTGTGTTACATTCACTAGTAGGAGTGAGAAAAACATCACGGGGTGGTGCGCATTGTATGGGTGTGTGTTACATTACATTCACTAGTAGGAGTGAGAAAAACATCACGGGGTGGTGCGCATTGTATGGGTGTGTGTTACATTACATTCACTAGTAGGAGTGAGAAAAACATCACGGGGTGGTGCGCATTGTATGGGTGTGTGTTACATTACATTCACTAGTAGGCGTGAGAAAAACATCACGGGGTGGTGCGCATTGTATGGGTGTGTGTTACATTACATTCACTAGTAGGAGTGAGAAAAACATCACGGGGTGGTGCGCATTGTATGGGTGTGTGTTACATTAGATTCACTAGTAGGAGTGAGAAAAACATCACGGGGTGGTGCGCATTGTATGGGTGTGTGTTACATTAGATTCACTAGTAGGAGTGAGAAAAACATCACGGGGTGGTGGGCATTGTATGAGTGTGTGTTACATTAGATTCACTCGTAGGAGTGAGAAAAACATCACGGGGTGGTGCGCCTTGTATGGGTGTTTGTTACATTAGATTCACTAGTAGGAGTGAGAAAATCATCACGGGGTGGTGCGCATTGTATGGATGTGTGTTACATTACATTCACTAGTAGGAGTGAGAAAAACATCACGGGGTGGTGCGCATTGTATGGGTGTGTGTTACATTACATTCACTAGTAGGAGTGAGAAAAACATCACGGGGTGGTGCGCATTGTATGGGTGTGTGTTACATTACATTCACTAGTAGGAGTGAGAAAAACATCACGGGGTGGTGCGCATTGTATGGGTGTGTGTTACATTACATTCACTAGTAGGAGTGAGAAAAACATCACGGGGTGGTGCGCATTGTATGGGTGTGTGTTACATTACTTTCACTAGTAGGAGTGAGAAAAACATCACGGGGTGGTGCGCATTGTATGGGTGTGTGTTACATTAGATTCACTAGTAGGAGTGAGAAAAACATCACGGGGTGGTGCGCATTGTATGGGTGTGTGTTACATTAGATTCACTAGTAGGAGTGAGAAAAACATCACGGGGTGGTGCGCATTGTATGGGTGTGTGTTACATTACATTCACTAGTAGGAGTGAGAAAAACATCACGGGGTGGTGCGCATTGTATGGGTGTTTGTTACATTAGATTCACTAGTAGGAGTGAGAAAAACATCACGGGGTGGTGCGCATTGTGTGGGTGTGTGTTACATTCGATTCACTAGTAGGAGTGAGAAAAACATCACGGGGTGGTGCGCATTGTGTGGGTGTGTGTTACATTACATTCACTAGTAGGAGTGAGAAAAACATCACGGGGTGGTGCGCATTGTATGGGTGTGTGTTACTTTCAATAGTAGGAGTGAGCAAAACATCACGGGGTGGTGCGCATTGTATGGGTGTGTGTTACATTACATTCACTAGTAGGAGTGAGAAAAACATCACGGGGTGGTGAGCATTGTATGGGTGTGTGTTACATTACATTCACTAGTAGGAGTGAGAAAAACATCACGGGGTGGTGCGCATTGTATGGGTGTGTGTTACATTACATTCACTAGTAGGAGTGAGAAAAACATCACGGGGTGGTGCGCATTGTATGGGTGTTTGTTACATTCGATTCACTAGTAGGAGTGAGAAAATCATCACGGGGTGGTGCGCATTTTATGGGTGTGTGTTACATTACATTCACTAGTAGGAGTTAGAAAAACATCACGGGGTGGTGCGCATTGTATGGGTGTGTGTTACATTAGATTCACTAGTAGGAGTGAAAAAACATCACGGGGTGGTGCGCATTGTATGGGTGTGTGTTACATTAGATTCACTAGTAGGAGTGAGAAAAACATCACGGGGTGGTGCGCATTGTATGGGTGTGTGTTACATTACATTCACTAGTAGGAGTGAGAAAAACATCACGGGGTGGTGCGCATTGTGTGGGTGTGTGTTACATTACATTCACTAGTAGGAGTGAGAAAAACATCACGGGGTGGTGCGCATTGTGTGGGTGTGTGTTACATTACATTCACTAGTAGGAGTGAGAAAATCATCACGGGGTGGTGCGCATTGTATGAGTGTGTGTTACATTACATTCACTAGTAGGAGTTAGAAAAACATCACGGAGTGGTGCGCATTGTATGGGTGTGTGTTACATTAGATTCTCTAGTAGGAGTGAAAAAACATCACGGGGTGGTGCGCATTGTATGGGTGTGTGTTACATTACATTCACTAGTAGGAGTGAGAAAAACATCACGGGGTGGTGCGCATTGTATGGGTGTGTGTTACATTACATTCACTAGTAGGAGTGAGAAAAACATCAAGGGGTGGTGCGCAATGTGTGGGTGTGTGTTACATTACATTCACTAGTAGGAGTGAGAAAAACATCACGGGGTGGTGCGCATTGTGTGGGTGTGTGTTACATTCGATTCACTAGTAGGAGTGAGAAAAACATCACGGGGTGGTGCGCATTGTGTGGGTGTGTGTTACATTACATTCACTAGTAGGAGTGAGAAAAACATCACGGGGTGGTGCGCATTGTATGGGTGTGTGTTACTTTCAATAGTAGGAGTGAGCAAAACATCACGGGGTGGTGCGCATTGTATGGGTGTGTGTTACATTACATTCACTAGTAGGAGTGAGAAAAACATCACGGGGTGGTGAGCATTGTATGGGTGTGTGTTACATTACATTCACTAGTAGGAGTGAGAAAAACATCACGGGGTGGTGCGCATTGTATGGGTGTGTGTTACATTACATTCACTAGTAGGAGTGAGAAAAACATCACGGGGTGGTGCGCATTGTATGGGTGTTTGTTACATTCGATTCACTAGTAGGAGTGAGAAAATCATCACGGGGTGGTGCGCATTTTATGGGTGTGTGTTACATTACATTCACTAGTAGGAGTTAGAAAAACATCACGGGGTGGTGCGCATTGTATGGGTGTGTGTTACATTAGATTCACTAGTAGGAGTGAAAAAACATCACGGGGTGGTGCGCATTGTATGGGTGTGTGTTACATTAGATTCACTAGTAGGAGTGAGAAAAACATCACGGGGTGGTGCGCATTGTATGGGTGTGTGTTACATTACATTCACTAGTAGGAGTGAGAAAAACATCACGGGGTGGTGCGCATTGTGTGGGTGTGTGTTACATTACATTCACTAGTAGGAGTGAGAAAAACATCACGGGGTGGTGCGCATTGTGTGGGTGTGTGTTACATTACATTCACTAGTAGGAGTGAGAAAATCATCACGGGGTGGTGCGCATTGTATGAGTGTGTGTTACATTACATTCACTAGTAGGAGTGAGAAAAACATCACGGGGTGGTGCGCATTGTATGGGTGTGTGTTACATTCACTAGTAGGAGTGAGAAAAACATCACGGGGTGGTGCGCATTGTATGGGTGTGTGTTACATTACATTCACTAGTAGGAGTGAGAAAAACATCACGGGGTGGTGCGCATTGTATGGGTGTGTGTTACATTAGATTCACTAGTAGGAGTGAGAAAAACATCACGGGGTGGTGCGCATTGTATGGGTGTGTGTTACATTAGATTCACTAGTAGGAGTGAGAAAAACATCACGGGGTGGTGGGCATTGTATGAGTGTGTGTTACATTAGATTCACTCGTAGGAGTGAGAAAAACATCACGGGGTGGTGCGCCTTGTATGGGTGTTTGTTACATTAGATTCACTAGTAGGAGTGAGAAAATCATCACGGGGTGGTGCGCATTGTATGGATGTGTGTTACATTACATTCACTAGTAGGAGTGAGAAAAACATCACGGGGTGGTGCGCATTGTATGGGTGTGTGTTACATTACATTCACTAGTAGGAGTGAGAAAAACATCACGGGGTGGTGCGCATTGTATGGGTGTGTGTTACATTACATTCACTAGTAGGAGTGAGAAAAACATCACGGGGTGGTGCGCATTGTATGGGTGTGTGTTACATTACATTCACTAGTAGGAGTGAGAAAAACATCACGGGGTGGTGCGCATTGTATGGGTGTGTGTTACATTACTTTCACTAGTAGGAGTGAGAAAAACATCACGGGGTGGTGCGCATTGTATGGGTGTGTGTTACATTAGATTCACTAGTAGGAGTGAGAAAAACATCACGGGGTGGTGCGCATTGTATGGGTGTGTGTTACATTAGATTCACTAGTAGGAGTGAGAAAAACATCACGGGGTGGTGCGCATTGTATGGGTGTGTGTTACATTACATTCACTAGTAGGAGTGAGAAAAACATCACGGGGTGGTGCGCATTGTATGGGTGTTTGTTACATTAGATTCACTAGTAGGAGTGAGAAAATCATCACGGGGTGGTGCGCATTGTATGGGTGTGTGTTACATTACATTCACTAGTAGGAGTGAGAAAAACATCATGGGGTGGTGCGCATTGTATGGGTGTGTGTTACATTACATTCACTAGTAGGAGTGAGAAAAACATCACGGGGTGGTGCGCATTGTATGGGTGTGTGTTACATTACATTCACTAGTAGGAGTGAGAAAAACATCACGGGGTGGTGCGCATTGTATGGGTGTGTGTTACATTAGATTCACTATTAGGAGTGAGAAAAACATCACGGGGTGGTGCGCATTGTATGGGTGTGTGTTACATTACATTCACTAGTAGGAGTGAGAAAATCATCACGGGGTGGTTAGCATTGTATGGGTGTGTGTTACATTACATTCACTAGTAGGAGTGAGAAAAACATCACGGGGTGGTGCGCATTGTATGGGTGTTTGTTACATTCGATTCACTAGTAGGAGTGAGAAAATCATCACAGGGTGGTGCGCATTTTATGGGTGTGTGTTACATTACATTCACTAGTAGGAGTTAGAAAAACATCACGGAGTGGTGCGCATTGTATGGGTGTGTGTTACATTACATTCACTAGTAGGAGTGAGAAAAACATCACGGGGTGGTGCGCATTGTATGGGTGTTTGTTACATTCGATTCACTAGTAGGAGTGAGAAAATCATCACAGGGTGGTGCGCATTTTATGGGTGTGTGTTACATTACATTCACTAGTAGGAGTTAGAAAAACATCACGGAGTGGTGCGCATTGTATGGGTGTGTGTTACATTAGATTCTCTAGTAGGAGTGAAAAAACATCACGGGGTGGTGCGCATTGTATGGGTGTGTGTTACATTAGATTCACTAGTAGGAGTGAGAAAAACATCACGGGGTGGTGCGCATTGTATGGGTGTGTGTTACATTACATTCACTAGTAGGAGTGAGAAAAACATCAAGGGGTGGTGCGCATTGTGTGGGTGTGTGTTACATTACATTCACTAGTAGGAGTGAGAAAAACATCACGGGGTGGTGCGCATTGTGTGGGTGTGTGTTACATTACATTCACTAGTAGGAGTGAGAAAAACATCACGGGGTGGTGCGCATTGTGTGGGTGTGTGTTACATTACATTCACTAGTAGGAGTGAGAAAAACATCACGGGGTGGTGCGCATTGTATGGGTGTGTGTTACATTCACTAGTAGGAGTGAGCAAAACATCACGGGGTGGTGCGCATTTTATGGGTGTGTGTTACATTACATTCACTAGTAGGAGTGAGAAAAACATCACGGGGTGGTGAGCATTGTATGGGTGTGTGTTACATTACATTCACTAGTAGGAGTGAGAAAAACATCACGGGGTGGTGCGCATTGTATGGGTGTCTGTTACATTACATTCACTAGTAGGAGTGAGAAAAACATCACGGGGTGGTGCGCATTGTATGGGTGTTTGTTACATTCGATTCACTAGTAGGAGTGAGAAAATCATCACGGGGTGGTGCGCATTTTATGGGTGTGTGTTACATTACATTCACTAGTAGGAGTTAGAAAAACATCACGGAGTGGTGCGCATTGTATGGGTGTGTGTTACATTAGATTCACTAGTAGGAGTGAAAAAACATCACGGGGTGTTGCGCATTGTATGGGTGTGTGTTACATTAGATTCACTAGTAGGAGTGAGAAAAACATCACGGGGTGGTGCGCATTGTATGGGTGTGTGTTACATTAGATTCACTAGTAGGAGTGAGAAAAACATCACGCGGTGGTGCGCATTGTATGGGTGTGTGTTACATTAGATTCTCTAGTAGGAGTGAGAAAAACATCACGGGGTGGTGCGCATTGTATGGGTGTGTGTTACATTAGATTCACTAGTAGGAGTGAGAAAAACATCACGGGGTGGTGCGCATTGTATGGGTGTGTGTTACATTACATTCACTAGTAGGAGTGAGAAAAACATCACGGGGTGGTGCGCATTGTATGGGTGTGTGTTACATTACATTCACTAGTAGGAGTGAGAAAAACATCACGGGGTGGTGCGCATTGTATGGGTGTGTGTTACATTAGATTCACTATTAGGAGTGAGAAAAACATCACGGGGTGGTGCGCATTGTATGGGTGTGTGTTACATTACATTCACTAGTAGGAGTGAGAAAATCATCACGGGGTGGTTAGCATTGTATGGGTGTGTGTTACATTACATTCACTAGTAGGAGTGAGAAAAACATCACGGGGTGGTGCGCATTGTATGGGTGTTTGTTACATTCGATTCACTAGTAGGTGTGAGAAAATCATCACAGGGTGGTGCGCATTTTATGGGTGTGTGTTACATTACATTCACTAGTAGGAGTTAGAAAAACATCACGGAGTGGTGCGCATTGTATGGGTGTGTGTTACATTACATTCACTAGTAGGAGTGAGAAAAACATCACGGGGTGGTGCGCATTGTATGGGTGTTTGTTACATTCGATTCACTAGTAGGAGTGAGAAAATCATCACAGGGTGGTGCGCATTTTATGGGTGTGTGTTACATTACATTCACTAGTAGGAGTTAGAAAAACATCACGGAGTGGTGCGCATTGTATGGGTGTGTGTTACATTAGATTCTCTAGTAGGAGTGAAAAGACATCACGGGGTGGTGCGCATTGTATGGGTGTGTGTTACATTAGATTCACTAGTAGGAGTGAGAAAAACATCACGGGGTGGTGCGCATTGTATGGGTGTGTGTTACATTACATTCACTAGTAGGAGTGAGAAAAACATCAAGGGGTGGTGCGCATTGTGTGGGTGTGTGTTACATTACATTCACTAGTAGGAGTGAGAAAAACATCACGGGGTGGTGCGCATTGTGTGGGTGTGTGTTACATTACATTCACTAGTAGGAGTGAGAAAAACATCACGGGGTGGTGCGCATTGTGTGGGTGTGTGTTACATTACATTCACTAGTAGGAGTGAGAAAAACATCACGGGGTGGTGCGCATTGTATGGGTGTTTGTTACATTCGATTCACTAGTAGGAGTGAGAAAATCATCACAGGGTGGTGCGCATTTTATGGGTGTGTGTTACATTACATTCACTAGTAGGAGTTAGAAAAACATCATGGAGTGGTGCGCATTGTATGGGTGTGTGTTACATTAGATTCTCTAGTAGGAGTGAAAAAACATCACGGGGTGGTGCGCATTGTATGGGTGTGTGTTACATTACATTCACTAGTAGGAGTGAGAAAAACATCACGGGGTGGTGCGCATTGTATGGGTGTGTGTTACATTACATTCACTAGTAGGAGTGAGAAAAACATCAAGGGGTGGTGCGCAATGTGTGGGTGTGTGTTACATTACATTCACTAGTAGGAGTGAGAAAAACATCACGGGGTGGTGAGCATTGTATGGGTGTGTGTTACATTACATTCACTAGTAGGAGTGAGAAAAACATCACGGGGTGGTGCGCATTGTATGGGTGTGTGTTACATTACATTCACTAGTAGGAGTGAGAAAAACATCACGGGGTGGTGCGCATTGTATGGGTGTTTGTTACATTCGATTCACTAGTAGGAGTGAGAAAATCATCACGGGGTGGTGCGCATTTTATGGGTGTGTGTTACATTACATTCACTAGTAGGAGTTAGAAAAACATCACGGAGTGGTGCGCATTGTATGGGTGTGTGTTACATTAGATTCACTAGTAGGAGTGAAAAAACATCACGGGGTGTTGCGCATTGTATGGGTGTGTGTTACATTAGATTCACTAGTAGGAGTGAGAAAAACATCACGGGGTGGTGCGCATTGTATGGGTGTGTGTTACATTAGATTCACTAGTAGGAGTGAGAAAAACATCACGCGGTGGTGCGCATTGTATGGGTGTGTGTTACATTAGATTCTCTAGTAGGAGTGAGAAAAACGTCACGGGGTGGTGCGCATTGTATGGGTGTGTGTTACATTAGATTCACTAGTAGGAGTGAGAAAAACATCACGGGGTGGTGCGCATTGTATGGGTGTGTGTTACATTACATTCACTAGTAGGAGTGAGAAAAACATCACGGGGTGGTGCGCATTGTATGGGTGTGTGTTACATTACATTCACTAGTAGGAGTGAGAAAAACATCACGGGGTGGTGCGCATTGTATGGGTGTGTGTTACATTAGATTCACTATTAGGAGTGAGAAAAACATCACGGGGTGGTGCGCATTGTATGGGTGTGTGTTACATTACATTCACTAGTAGGAGTGAGAAAATCATCACGGGGTGGTTAGCATTGTATGGGTGTGTGTTACATTACATTCACTAGTAGGAGTGAGAAAAACATCACGGGGTGGTGCGCATTGTATGGGTGTTTGTTACATTCGATTCACTAGTAGGTGTGAGAAAATCATCACAGGGTGGTGCGCATTTTATGGGTGTGCGTTACATTACATTCACTAGTAGGAGTTAGAAAAACATCACGGAGTGGTGCGCATTGTATGGGTGTGTGTTACATTACATTCACTAGTAGGAGTGAGAAAAACATCACGGGGTGGTGCGCATTGTATGGGTGTTTGTTACATTCGATTCACTAGTAGGAGTGAGAAAATCATCACAGGGTGGTGCGCATTTTATGGGTGTGTGTTACATTACATTCACTAGTAGGAGTTAGAAAAACATCACGGAGTGGTGCGCATTGTATGGGTGTGTGTTACATTAGATTCTCTAGTAGGAGTGAAAAAACATCACGGGGTGGTGCGCATTGTATGGGTGTGTGTTACATTAGATTCACTAGTAGGAGTGAGAAAAACATCACGGGGTGGTGCGCATTGTATGGGTGTGTGTTACATTACATTCACTAGTAGGAGTGAGAAAAACATCAAGGGGTGGTGCGCATTGTGTGGGTGTGTGTTACATTACATTCACTAGTAGGAGTGAGAAAAACATCACGGGGTGGTGCGCATTGTGTGGGTGTGTGTTACATTACATTCACTAGTAGGAGTGAGAAAAACATCACGGGGTGGTGCGCATTGTGTGGGTGTGTGTTACATTACATTCACTAGTAGGAGTGAGAAAAACATCACGGGGTGGTGCGCATTGTATGGGTGTTTGTTACATTCGATTCACTAGTAGGAGTGAGAAAATCATCACAGGGTGGTGCGCATTTTATGGGTGTGTGTTACATTACATTCACTAGTAGGAGTTAGAAAAACATCATGGAGTGGTGCGCATTGTATGGGTGTGTGTTACATTAGATTCTCTAGTAGGAGTGAAAAAACATCACGGGGTGGTGCGCATTGTATGGGTGTGTGTTACATTACATTCACTAGTAGGAGTGAGAAAAACATCACGGGGTGGTGCGCATTGTATGGGTGTGTGTTACATTACATTCACTAGTAGGAGTGAGAAAAACATCAAGGGGTGGTGCGCAATGTGTGGGTGTGTGTTACATTACATTCACTAGTAGGAGTGAGAAAAACATCATGGGGTGGTGCGCATTGTGTGGGTGTGTGTTACATTCGATTCACTAGTAGGAGTGAGAAAAACATCACGGGGTGGTGCGCATTGTGTGGGTGTGTGTTACATTACATTCACTAGTAGGAGTGAGAAAAACATCACGGGGTGGTGCGCATTGTATGGGTGTGTGTTACTTTCAATAGTAGGAGTGAGCAAAACATCACGGGGTGGTGCGCATTGTATGGGTGTGTGTTACATTAGATTCACTAGTAGGAGTGAGAAAAACATCACGGGGTGGTGAGCATTGTATGGGTGTGTGTTACATTACATTCACTAGTAGGAGTGAGAAAAACATCACGGGGTGGTGCGCATTGTATGGGTGTGTGTTACATTACATTCACTAGTAGGAGTGAGAAAAACATCACGGGGTGGTGCGCATTGTATGGGTGTTTGTTACATTCGATACACTAGTAGGAGTGAGAAAATCATCACGGGGTGGTGCGCATTTTATGGGTGTGTGTTACATTACATTCACTAGTAGGAGTTAGAAAAACATCACGGGGTGGTGCGCATTGTATGGGTGTGTGTTACATTAGATTCACTAGTAGGAGTGAAAAAACATCACGGGGTGGTGCGCATTGTATGGGTGTGTGTTACATTAGATTCACTAGTAGGAGTGAGAAAAACATCACGGGGTGGTGCGCATTGTATGGGTGTGTGTTACATTACATTCACTAGTAGGAGTGAGAAAAACATCACGGGGTGGTGCGCATTGTGTGGGTGTGTGTTACATTACATTCACTAGTAGGAGTGAGAAAAACATCACGGGGTGGTGCGCAATGTGTGGGTGTGTGTTACATTACATTCACTAGTAGGAGTGAGAAAATCATCACGGGGTGGTGCGCATTGTATGAGTGTGTGTTACATTACATTCACTAGTAGTAGTGAGAAAAACATCACGGGGTGGTGCGCATTGTATGGGTGTGTGTTACATTCACTAGTAGGAGTGAGAAAAACATCACGGGGTGGTGCGCATTGTATGGGTGTGTGTTACATTACATTCACTAGTAGGAGTGAGAAAAACATCACGGGGTGGTGCGCATTGTATGGGTGTGTGTTACATTAGATTCACTAGTAGGAGTGAGAAAAACATCACGGGGTGGTGCGCATTGTATGGGTGTGTGTTACATTAGATTCACTAGTAGGAGTGAGAAAAACATCACGGGGTGGTGGGCATTGTATGAGTGTGTGTTACATTAGATTCACTCGTAGGAGTGAGAAAAACATCACGGGGTGGTGCGCCTTGTATGGGTGTTTGTTACATTAGATTCACTAGTAGGAGTGAGAAAATCATCACGGGGTGGTGCGCATTGTATGGATGTGTGTTACATTACATTCACTAGTAGGAGTGAGAAAAACATCACGGGGTGGTGCGCATTATATGGGTGTGTGTTACATTACATTCACTAGTAGGAGTGAGAAAAACATCACGGGGTGGTGCGCATTGTATGGGTGTGTGTTACATTACATTCACTAGTAGGAGTGAGAAAAACATCACGGGGTGGTGCGCATTGTATGGGTGTGTGTTACATTACATTCACTAGTAGGAGTGAGAAAAACATCACGGGGTGGTGCGCATTGTATGGGTGTGTGTTACATTACTTTCACTAGTAGGAGTGAGAAAAACATCACGGGGTGGTGCGCATTGTATGGGTGTGTGTTACATTAGATTCACTAGTAGGAGTGAGAAAAACATCACGGGGTGGTGCGCATTGTATGGGTGTGTGTTACATTAGATTCACTAGTAGGAGTGAGAAAAACATCACGGGGTGGTGCGCATTGTATGGGTGTGTGTTACATTACATTCACTAGTAGGAGTGAGAAAAACATCACGGGGTGGTGCGCATTGTATGGGTGTTTGTTACATTAGATTCACTAGTAGGAGTGAGAAAATCATCACGGGGTGGTGCGCATTGTATGGGTGTGTGTTACATTACATTCACTAGTAGGAGTGAGAAAAACATCATGGGGTGGTGCGCATTGTATGGGTGTGTGTTACATTACATTCACTAGTAGGAGTGAGAAAAACATCACGGGGTGGTGCGCATTGTATGGGTGTGTGTTACATTAGATTCACTAGTAGGAGTGAGAAAAACATCACGGGGTGGTGCGCATTGTATGGGTGTGTGTTACATTAGATTCACTATTAGGAGTGAGAAAAACATCACGGGGTGGTGCGCATTGTATGGGTGTGTGTTACATTACATTCACTAGTAGGAGTGAGAAAATCATCACGGGGTGGTTAGCATTGTATGGGTGTGTGTTACATTACATTCACTAGTAGGAGTGAGAAAAACATCACGGGGTGGTGCGCATTGTATGGGTGTTTGTTACATTCGATTCACTAGTAGGAGTGAGAAAATCATCACAGGGTGGTGCGCATTTTATGGGTGTGTGTTACATTACATTCACTAGTAGGAGTTAGAAAAACATCACGGAGTGGTGCGCATTGTATGGGTGTGTGTTACATTACATTCACTAGTAGGAGTGAGAAAAACATCACGGGGTGGTGCGCATTGTATGGGTGTTTGTTACATTCGATTCACTAGTAGGAGTGAGAAAACCATCACAGGGTGGTGCGCATTTTATGGGTGTGTGTTACATTACATTCACTAGTAGGAGTTAGAAAAACATCACGGAGTGGTGCGCATTGTATGGGTGTGTGTTACATTAGATTCTCTAGTAGGAGTGAAAAAACATCACGGGGTGGTGCGCATTGTATGGGTGTGTGTTACATTAGATTCACTAGTAGGAGTGAGAAAAACATCACGGGGTGGTGCGCATTGTATGGGTGTGTGTTACATTACATTCACTAGTAGGAGTGAGAAAAACATCAAGGGGTGGTGCGCATTGTGTGGGTGTGTGTTACATTACATTCACTAGTAGGAGTGAGAAAAACATCACGGGGTGGTGCGCATTGTGTGGGTGTGTGTTACATTACATTCACTAGTAGGAGTGAGAAAAACATCACGGGGTGGTGCGCATTGTGTGGGTGTGTGTTACATTACATTCACTAGTAGGAGTGAGAAAAACATCACGGGGTGGTGCGCATTGTATGGGTGTGTGTTACATTCACTAGTAGGAGTGAGCAAAACATCACGGGGTGGTGCGCATTGTATGGGTGTGTGTTACATTACATTCACTAGTAGGAGTGAGAAAAACATCACGGGGTGGTGAGCATTGTATGGGTGTGTGTTACATTACATTCACTAGTAGGAGTGAGAAAAACATCACGGGGTGGTGCGCATTGTATGGGTGTGTGTTACATTACATTCACTAGTAGGAGTGAGAAAAACATCACGGGGTGGTGCGCATTGTATGGGTGTTTGTTACATTCGATTCACTAGTAGGAGTGAGAAAATCATCACGGGGTGGTGCGCATTTTATGGGTGTGTGTTACATTACATTCACTAGTAGGAGTTAGAAAAACATCACGGAGTGGTGCGCATTGTATGGGTGTGTGTTACATTAGATTCACTAGTAGGAGTGAAAAAACATCACGGGGTGTTGCGCATTGTATGGGTGTGTGTTACATTAGATTCACTAGTAGGAGTGAGAAAAACATCACGGGGTGGTGCGCATTGTATGGGTGTGTGTTACATTACATTCACTAGTAGGAGTGAGAAAAACATCACGGGGTGGTGCGCATTGTGTGGGTGTGTGTTACATTACATTCACTAGTAGGAGTGAGAAAAACATCACGGGGTGGTGCGCATTGTGTGGGTGTGTGTTACATTACATTCACTAGTAGGAGTGAGAAAATCATCACGGGGTGGTGCGCATTGTATGAGTGTGTGTTACATTACATTCACTAGTAGGAGTGAGAAAAACATCACGGGGTGGTGCGCATTGTATGGGTGTGTGTTACATTCACTAGTAGGAGTGAGAAAAACATCACGGGGTGGTGCGCATTGTATGGGTGTGTGTTACATTACATTCACTAGTAGGAGTGAGAAAAACATCACGGGGTGGTGCGCATTGTATGGGTGTGTGTTACATTACATTCACTAGTAGGAGTGAGAAAAACATCACGGGGTGGTGCGCATTGTATGGGTGTGTGTTACATTACATT
This sequence comes from Cavia porcellus, assembly GCF_034190915.1. NCBI lineage: Eukaryota > Metazoa > Chordata > Mammalia > Rodentia > Caviidae > Cavia > Cavia porcellus. The sequence goes on along the minus strand of NW_026947580.1, from coordinate 1,113,719 downwards.
CACTAGTAGGCGTGAGAAAAACATCACGGGGTGGTGCGCATTGTATGGGTGTGTGTTACATTAGATTCACTAGTAGGAGTTAGAAAAACATCACGGGGTGGTGCGCATTGTATGGGTGTGTGTTACATTAGATTCACTAGTAGGAGTGAGAAAAACATCACGGGGTGGTGCGCATTGTATGGGTGTGTGTTACATTAGATTCACTAGTAGGAGTGAGAAAAACATCACGGGGTGGTGGGCATTGTATGAGTGTGTGTTACATTAGATTCACTCGTAGTAGTGAGAAAAACATCACGGGGTGGTGCGCATTGTATGGGTGTTTGTTACATTAGATTCACTAGTAGGAGTGAGAAAATCATCACGGGGTGGTGCGCATTGTATGGATGTGTGTTACATTACATTCACTAGTAGGAGTGAGAAAAACATCACGGGGTGGTGCGCATTGTATGGGTGTGTGTTACATTACATTCACTAGTAGGAGTGAGAAAAACATCACGGGGTGGTGCGCATTGTATGGGTGTGTGTTACATTACATTCACTAGTAGGAGTGAGAAAAACATCACGGGGTGGTGCGCATTGTATGGGTGTGTGTTACATTACATTCACTAGTAGGAGTGAGAAAAACATCACGGGGTGGTGCGCATTGTATGGGTGTGTGTTACATTACTTTCACTAGTAGGAGTGAGAAAAACATCACGGGGTGGTGCGCATTGTATGGGTGTGTGTTACATTAGATTCACTAGTAGGAGTGAGAAAAACATCACGGGGTGGTGCGCATTGTATGGGTGTGTGTTACATTAGATTCACTAGTAGGAGTGAGAAAAACATCACGGGGTGGTGCGCATTGTATGGGTGTGTGTTACATTACATTCACTAGTAGGAGTGAGAAAAACATCACGGGGTGGTGCGCATTGTATGGGTGTTTGTTACATTAGATTCACTAGTAGGAGTGAGAAAATCATCACGGGGTGGTGCGCATTGTATGGGTGTGTGTTACATTACATTCACTAGTAGGAGTGAGAAAAACATCATGGGGTGGTGCGCATTGTATGGGTGTGTGTTACATTACATTCACTAGTAGGAGTGAGAAAAACATCACGGGGTGGTGCGCATTGTATGGGTGTGTGTTACATTAGATTCACTAGTAGGAGTGAGAAAAACATCACGCGGTGGTGCGCATTGTATGGGTGTGTGTTACATTAGATTCACTAGTAGGAGTGAGAAAAACATCATGGGGTGGTGCGCATTGTATGGGTGTGTGTTACATTAGATTCACTAGTAGGAGTGAGAAAAACATCACGGGGTGGTGCGCATTGTATGGGTGTGTGTTACATTACATTCACTAGTAGGAGTGAGAAAAACATCACGGGGTGGTGAGCATTGTATGGGTGTTTGCTACATTAGATTCACTAGTAGGAGTGAGAAAATCATCACGGGGTGGTGCGCATTGTATGGGTGTGTGTTACATTACATTCACTAGTAGGAGTGAGAAAAACATCACGGGGTGGTGCGCATTGTATGGGTGTGTGTTACATTACATTCACTAGTGGGAGTGAGAAAAACATCACGGGGTGGTGCGCATTGTATGGGTGTGTGTTACATTGCATTCACTAGTAGGAGTGAGATAAACATCACGGGGTGGTGCGCATTGTATGGGTGTGTGTTACATTACATTCACTAGTAGGAGTGAGAGAAACATCACGGGGTGGTGCGCATTGTATGGGTGTGTGTTACATTACATTCACAAGTAGGAGTGAGAAAAACATCACGGGGTGGTGCGCATTGTATGGGTGTGTGTTACATTACATTCACTAGTAGGAGTCAGAAAAACATCACGGGGTTGTGCGCATTGTATGGGTGTGTGTTACATTAGATTCACTAGTAGGAGTCAGAAAAACATCACGGGGTGGTGCGCATTGTATGGGTGTGTGTTACATTAGATTCACTAGTAGGAGTGAGAAAAACATCACGGGGTCGTGCGCATTGTATGGGTGTGTGTTACATTAGATTCACTAGTAGGAGTGAGAAAAACATCACGGGGTGGTGCGCATTGTATGGGTGTGTGTTACATTACATTCACTAGTAGGAGTGAGAAAATCATCACAGGGTGGTGCGCATTTTATGGGTGTGTGTTACATTACATTCACTAGTAGGAGTTAGAAAAACATCACGGAGTGGTGCGCATTGTATGGGTGTGTGTTACATTACATTCACTAGTAGGAGTGAGAAAAACATCACGGGGTGGTGCGCATTGTATGGGTGTTTGTTACATTCGATTCACTAGTAGGAGTGAGAAAATCATCACAGGGTGGTGCGCATTTTATGGGTGTGTGTTACATTACATTCACTAGTAGGAGTTAGAAAAACATCACGGAGTGGTGCGCATTGTATGGGTGTGTGTTACATTAGATTCTCTAGTAGGAGTGAAAAAACATCACGGGGTGGTGCGCATTGTATGGGTGTGTGTTACATTAGATTCACTAGTAGGAGTGAGAAAAACATCACGGGGTGGTGCGCATTGTATGGGTGTGTGTTACATTACATTCACTAGTAGGAGTGAGAAAAACATCACGGGGTGGTGAGCATTGTATGGGTGTGTGTTACATTACATTCACTAGTAGGAGTGAGAAAAACATCACGGGGTGGTGCGCATTGTATGGGTGTGTGTTACATTACATTCACTAGTAGGAGTGAGAAAAACATCACGGGGTGGTGCGCATTGTATGGGTGTTTGTTACATTCGATTCACTAGTAGGAGTGAGAAAATCATCACGGGGTGGTGCGCATTTTATGGGTGTGTGTTACATTAGATTCACTAGTAGGAGTGAGAAAAACATCACGGGGTGGTGCGCATTGTATGGGTGTGTGTTACATTACATTCACTAGTAGGAGTGAGAAAAACATCACGGGGTGGTGCGCATTGTGTGGGTGTGTGTTACATTACATTCACTAGTAGGAGTGAGAAAAACATCACGGGGTGGTGCGCATTGTGTGGGTGTGTGTTACATTACATTCACTAGTAGGAGTGAGAAAATCATCACGGGGTGGTGCGCATTGTATGAGTGTGTGTTACATTACATTCACTAGTAGGAGTGAGAAAAACATCACGGGGTGGTGCGCATTGTATGGGTGTGTGTTACATTCACTAGTAGGAGTGAGAAAAACATCACGGGGTGGTGCGCATTGTATGGGTGTGTGTTACATTACATTCACTAGTAGGAGTGAGAAAAACATCACGGGGTGGTGCGCATTGTATGGGTGTGTGTTACATTACATTCACTAGTAGGAGTGAGAAAAACATCACGGGGTGGTGCGCATTGTATGGGTGTGTGTTACATTACATTCACTAGTAGGCGTGAGAAAAACATCACGGGGTGGTGCGCATTGTATGGGTGTGTGTTACATTAGATTCACTAGTAGGAGTTAGAAAAACATCACGGGGTGGTGCGCATTGTATGGGTGTGTGTTACATTAGATTCACTAGTAGGAGTGAGAAAAACATCACGGGGTGGTGCGCATTGTATGGGTGTGTGTTACATTAGATTCACTAGTAGGAGTGAGAAAAACATCACGGGGTGGTGGGCATTGTATGAGTGTGTGTTACATTAGATTCACTCGTAGGAGTGAGAAAAACATCACGGGGTGGTGCGCATTGTATGGGTGTTTGTTACATTAGATTCACTAGTAGGAGTGAGAAAATCATCACGGGGTGGTGCGCATTGTATGGATGTGTGTTACATTACATTCACTAGTAGGAGTGAGAAAAACATCACGGGGTGGTGCGCATTGTATGGGTGTGTGTTACATTACATTCACTAGTAGGAGTGAGAAAAACATCACGGGGTGGTGCGCATTGTATGGGTGTGTGTTACATTACATTCACTAGTAGGAGTGAGAAAAACATCACGGGGTGGTGCGCATTGTATGGGTGTGTGTTACATTACATTCACTAGTAGGAGTGAGAAAAACATCACGGGGTGGTGCGCATTGTATGGGTGTGTGTTACATTACTTTCACTAGTAGGAGTGAGAAAAACATCACGGGGTGGTGCGCATTGTATGGGTGTGTGTTACATTAGATTCACTAGTAGGAGTGAGAAAAACATCACGGGGTGGTGCGCATTGTATGGGTGTGTGTTACATTAGATTCACTAGTAGGAGTGAGAAAAACATCACGGGGTGGTGCGCATTGTATGGGTGTGTGTTACATTACATTCACTAGTAGGAGTGAGAAAAACATCACGGGGTGGTGCGCATTGTATGGGTGTTTGTTACATTAGATTCACTAGTAGGAGTGAGAAAATCATCACGGGGTGGTGCGCATTGTATGGGTGTGTGTTACATTACATTCACTAGTAGGAGTGAGAAAAACATCATGGGGTGGTGCGCATTGTATGGGTGTGTGTTACATTACATTCACTAGTAGGAGTGAGAAAAACATCACGGGGTGGTGCGCATTGTATGGGTGTGTGTTACATTAGATTCACTAGTAGGAGTGAGAAAAACATCACGCGGTGGTGCGCATTGTATGGGTGTGTGTTACATTAGATTCACTAGTAGGAGTGAGAAAAACATCACGGGGTGGTGCGCATTGTATGGGTGTGTGTTACATTAGATTCACTAGTAGGAGTGAGAAAAACACGGGGTGGTGCGCATTGTATGGGTGTGTGTTACATTACATTCACTAGTAGGAGTGAGATAAACATCACGGGGTGGTGCGCATTGTATGGGTGTGTGTTACATTACATTCACTAGTGGGAGTGAGAAAAACATCACGGGGTGGTGCGCATTGTATGGGTGTGTGTTACATTGCATTCACTAGTAGGAGTGAGATAAACATCACGGGGTGGTGCGCATTGTATGGGTGTGTGTTACATTACATTCACTAGTAGGAGTGAGAGAAACATCACGGGGTGGTGCGCATTGTATGGGTGTGTGTTACATTACATTCACTAGTAGGAGTGAGAAAAACATCACGGGGTGGTGCGCATTGTATGGGTGTGTGTTACATTACATTCACTAGTAGGAGTCAGAAAAACATCACGGGGTTGTGCGCATTGTATGGGTGTGTGTTACATTAGATTCACTAGTAGGAGTCAGAAAAACATCACGGGGTGGTGCGCATTGTATGGGTGTGTGTTACATTAGATTCACTAGTAGGAGTGAGAAAAACATCACGGGGTGGTGCGCATTGTATGGGTGTGTGTTACATTACATTCACTAGTAGGAGTGTGAAAATCATCACGGGGTGGTGCGCATTGTATGGGTGTGTGTTACATTACATTCACTAGTAGGAGTGAGAAAAACATCACGGGGTGGTGCGCATTGTAAGGTTGTGTGTTACATTACATTCACTAGTAGGAGTGAGAAAAACATCACGGGGTGGTGCGCATTGTATTGGTGTTTGTTACATTACATTCACTAGTAGGAGTGAGAAAAACATCACGGGGTGGTGCGCATTGTATGGGTGTGTGTTACATTACATTCACTAGTAGGAGTGAGAAATTCATCACGGGGTGGTGCGCATTGTATGGGTGTGTGTTACATTACATTCACTAGTAGGGGTGAGAAAAACATCACGTGGTGGTGCGCATTGTATGGGTGTGTGTTAAATTAGATTCACTAGTAGGAGTGAGAAAAACATCACGGGGTGGTGCGCATTGTATGGGTGTGTGTTACATTACATTCACTAGTAGGAGTGAGAAAAACATCACGGGGTGGTGCGCATTGTATGGGTGTGTGTTACATTAGATTCACTAGTAGGAGTGAGAAAAACATCACGGGGTGGTGCGCATTGTATGGGTGTGTGTTACATTACATTCACTAGTAGGAGTGAGAAAAACATCACGGGGTGGTGCGCATTGTATGGGTGTGTGTTGCATTACATTCAGTAGTAGGAGTGAGAAAAACATCACGGGGTGGTGCGCATTGTATGGGTGTGTGTTACATTAGATTCACTAGTAGGAGTGAGAAAAACATCACGGGGTGGTGCGCATTGTATGGGTGTGTGTTACATTACATTCACTAGTAGGAGTGAGAAAATCATCACGGGGTGGTTAGCATTGTATGGGTGTGTGTTACATTACATTCACTAGTAGGAGTGAGAAAAACATCACGGGGTGGTGCGCATTGTATGGGTGTTTGTTACACTCGATTCACTAGTAGGAGTGAGAAAATCATCACGGGGTGGTGCGCATTTTATGGGTGTGCGTTACATTACATTCACTAGTAGGAGTTAGAAAAACATCACGGAGTGGTGCGCATTGTATGGGTGTGTGTTACATTAGATTCACTAGTAGGAGTGAAAAAACATCACGGGGTGGTGCGCATTGTATGGGTGTGTGTTACATTAGATTCACTAGTAGGAGTGAGAAAAACATCACGGGGTGGTGCGCATTGTATGGGTGTGTGTTACATTACATTCACTAGTAGGAGTGAGAAAAACATCACGGGGTGGTGCGCATTGTGTGGGTGTGTGTTACATTACATTCACTAGTAGGAGTGAGGAAAACATCACGGGGTGGTGCGCATTGTGTGGGTGTGTGTTACATTACATTCACTAGTAGGAGTGAGAAAATCATCACGGGGTGGTGCGCATTGTATGGCTGTGTGTTACATTACATTCATTAGTAGGAGTGAGAAAAACATAACGGGGTGGTGCGCATTGTATGGCTGTGTGTTACATTACATTCACTAGTAGGAGTGAGAAAAACATCACGGGGTGGTGCGCATTGTATGGGTGTGTGTTATATTACATTCACTAGTAGGAGTGAGAAAAACATCACGGGGTGGTGCGCATTGTTTGGGTGTGTGTTACATTAGATTCACTAGTAGGAGTGAGAAAAACATCACGGGGTGGTGCGCATTGTATGGGTGTGTGTTACATTACATTCACTAGTAGGAGTGAGAAAATCATCACGGGGTGGTTAGCATTGTATGGGTGTGTGTTACATTACATTCACTAGTAGGAGTGAGAAAAACATCACGGGGTGGTGCGCATTGTATGGGTGTTTGTTACATTCGATTCACTAGTAGGAGTGAGAAAATCATCACAGGGTGGTGCGCATTTTATGGGTGTGTGTTACATTACATTCACTAGTAGGAGTTAGAAAAATATCACGCAGTGGTGCGCATTGTATGGGTGTGTGTTACATTACATTCACTAGTAGGAGTGAGAAAAACATCACGGGGTGGTGCGCATTGTATGGGTGTTTGTTACATTCGATTCACTAGTAGGAGTGAGAAAATCATCACAGGGTGGTGCGCATTTTATGGGTGTGTGTTACATTACATTCACTAGTAGGAGTTAGAAAAACATCACGGAGTGGTGCGCATTGTATGGGTGTGTGTTACATTAGATTCTCTAGTAGGAGTGAAAAAACATCACGGGGTGGTGCGCATTGTATGGGTGTGTGTTACATTAGATTCACTAGTAGGAGTGAGAAAAACATCACGGGGTTGTGCGCATTGTATGGGTGTGTGTTACATTACATTCACTAGTAGGAGTGAGAAAAACATCACGGGGTGGTGCGCATTGTGTGGGTGTGTGTTACATTACATTCACTAGTAGGAGTGAGAAAAACATCACGGGGTGGTGCGCATTGTGTGGGTGTGTGTTACATTACATTCACTAGTAGGAGTGAGAAAAACATCACGGGGTGGTGCGCATTGTGTGGGTGTGTGTTACATTACATTCACTAGTAGGAGTGAGAAAAACATTACGGGGTGGTGCGCATTGTATGGGAGTGTGTTACATTCACTAGTAGGAGTGAGAAAAACATCACGGGGTGGTGCGCATTGTATGGGTGTGTGTTACATTACATTCACTAGTAGGAGTGAGAAAAACATCACGGGGTGGTGAGCATTGTATGGGTGTGTGTTACATTACATTCACTAGTAGGAGTGAGAAAAACATCACGGGGTGGTGCGCATTGTATGGGTGTGTGTTACATTACATTCACTAGTAGGAGTGAGAAAAACATCACGGGGTGGTGCGCATTGTATGGGTGTTTGTTACATTCGATTCACTAGTAGGAGTGAGAAAATCATCACGGGGTGGTGCGCATTTTATGGGTGTGTGTTACATTACATTCACTAGTAGGAGTTAGAAAAACATCACGGAGTGGTGCGCATTGTATGGGTGTGTGTTACATTAGATTCACTAGTAGGAGTGAAAAAACATCACGGGGTGGTGCGCATTGTATGGGTGTGTGTTACATTAGATTCACTAGTAGGAGTGAGAAAAACATCACGGGGTGCTGCGCATTGTATGGGTGTGTGTTACATTAGATTCACTAGTAGGAGTGAGAAAAACATCACGGGGTGGTGCGCATTGTATGGGTGTGTGTTACATTACATTCACTAGTAGGAGTCAGAAAAACATCACGGGGTGGTGCGCATTGTATGGGTGTGTGTTACATTAGATTCACTAGTAGGAGTCAGAAAAACATCACGGGGTGGTGCGCATTGTATGGGTGTGCGTTACATTAGATTCACTAGTAGGAGTGAGAAAAACATCACGGGGTGGTGCGCATTATATGGGTGTGCGTTACATTACATTCACTAGTAGGAGTGTGAAAATCATCACGGGGTGGTGCGCATTGTATGGGTGTGTGTTACATCACATTCACTAGTAGGAGTGAGAAAAACATCACGGGGTGGTGCGCATTGTAAGGTTGTGTGTTACATCACATTCACTAGTAGGAGTGAGAAAAACATCACGGGGTGGTGCGCATTGTATGGGTGTTTGTTACATTAGATTCACTAGTAGGAGTGAGAAAAACATCACGGGGTGGTGCGCATTGTATGGGTGTGTGTTACATTACATTCACTAGTAGGAGTGAGAAAAACATCACGGGGTGTTGCGCATTGTATTGGTGTGTGTTACATTACATTCACTAGTAGGAGTGAGAAAAACATCACGGGGTGGTGCGCTTTGTATGGGTGTGTGTTACATTACATTCACTAGTAGGAGTGAGAATAACATCACGGGGTGGTGCGCATTGTATGGGTGTGTGTTACATTACTTTCACTAGTAGGAGTGAGAAAAACATCACGGGGTGGTGCGCATTGTATGGGTGTGTGTTACATTAGATTCGCTAGTAGGAGTGAGAAAAACATCACGGGGTGGTGCGCATTGTATGGGTGTGTGTTACATTAGATTCACTAGTAGGAGTGAGAAAAACATCACGGGGTGGTGCGCATTGTATGGGTGTGTGTTACATTACATTCACTAGTAGGAGTGAGAAAAACATCACGGGGTGGTGCGCATTGTATGGGTGTGTGTTACATTACATTCACTAGTAGGAGTGAGAAAAACATCACGGGGTGGTGCGCATTTTATGGGTGTTTGTTACATTAGATTCACTAGTAGGAGTGAGAAAGTCATCACGGGGTGGTGCGCATTGTATGGGTGTGTGTTACATTAGATTCACTAATAGGAGTGAGAAAAACATCACGGGGTGGTGCGCATTGTATGGGTGTGTGTTACATTACATTCACTAGTAGGTGTGAGAAAAACATCACGGGGTGGTGCGCATTGTATGGGTGTGTGTTACATTACATTCACTAGTAGGAGTGAGAAAAACATCACGGGGTGGTGCGCATTGTATGGGTGTGTGTTACATTACATTCACTAGTAGGAGTGAGAAAAACATCACGTGGTGGTGCGCATTGTATGGGTGTGTGTTACATTACATTCACTAGTAGGAGTGAGAAAAACATCACGGGGTGGTGCGCATTGTATGGGTGTGTGTTACATTACATTCACTAGTAGGAGTGAGAAAATCATCACGGGGTGGTGCGCATTGTATGGGTGTGTGTTACATTACATTCACTAGTAGGAGTGAGAAAAACATCACGGGGTGGTGCGCATTGTATGGGTGTGTGTTACATTACATTCACTACTATGAGTGAGAAAAACATCACGGGGTGGTGCGCATTGTATGGGTGTGTGTTACATTACATTCACTAGTAGGAGTGAGAAAAACATCACGGGGTGGTGCGCATTGTATGGGTGTGTGTTACATTACATTCACTAGTAGGAGTGAGAAAAACATCACGGGGTGGTGCGCATTGTATGGTTGTGTGTTACATTACATTCACTAATAGGAGTGAGAAAAACATCACGGGGTGGTGCGCATTGTATGGGTGTGTGTTACATTACATTCACTAGTAGGAGTGAGAAAAACATCACGGGGTGGTGCGCATTGTATGGGTGTGTGTTACATTACATTCACTAGTAGGAGTGAGAAAAACATCACGGGTTGGTGCGCATTGTATGGGTGTGTGTTACATGAGATTCACTAGTAGGAGTGAGAAAAACATCACGGGTTGGTGCGCATTGTATGGGTGTGTGTTACATGAGATTCACTAGTAGGAGTTAGAAAAACATCACGGGGTGGTGCGCATTGTATGGGTGTTTGTTACATTACATTCACTAGTAGGAGTGAGAAAAACATCACGGGGTGGTGCGCATTGTATGGGTGTGTGTTACATTACATTCACTAGTAGGAGTGAGAAAAACATCACGGGGTGGTGCGCATTGTATGGGTGTGTGTTACATTACATTCACTAGTAGGAGTGAGAAAAACATCACGGGTTGGTGCGCATTGTATGGGTGTGTGTTACATTACATTCACTAGTAGGAGTGAGAAAAACATCACGGGGTGGTGCGCATTGTATGGGTGTGTGTTACATTAGATTCACTAGTAGGAGTGAGAAAAACATCACGGGGTGGTGCGCATTGTATGGGTGTGTGTTACATTACATTCACTAGTAGGAGTGAGAAAAACATCACGGGGTGGTGCGCATTGTATGGGTGTGTGTTGCATTACATTCAGTAGTAGGAGTGAGAAAAACATCACGGGGTGGTGCGCATTGTATGGGTGTGTGTTACATTAGATTCACTAGTAGGAGTGAGAAAAACATCACGGGTTGGTGCGCATTGTATGGGTGTGTGTTACATTACATTCACTAGTAGGAGTGAGAAAATCATCACGGGGTGGTTAGCATTGTATGGGTGTGTGTTACATTACATTCACTAGTAGGAGTGAGAAAAACATCACGGGGTGGTGCGCATTGTATGGGTGTTTGTTACACTCGATTCACTAGTAGGAGTGAGAAAATCATCACGGGGTGGTGCGCATTTTATGGGTGTGCGTTACATTACATTCACTAGTAGGAGTTAGAAAAACATCACGGAGTGGTGCGCATTGTATGGGTGTGTGTTACATTAGATTCACTAGTAGGAGTGAAAAAACATCACGGGGTGGTGCGCATTGTATGGGTGTGTGTTACATTAGATTCACTAGTAGGAGTGAGAAAAACATCACGGGGTGGTGCGCATTGTATGGGTGTGTGTTACATTACATTCACTAGTAGGAGTGAGAAAAACATCACGGGGTGGTGCGCATTGTGTGGGTGTGTGTTACATTACATTCACTAGTAGGAGTGAGAAAAACATCACGGGGTGGTGCGCATTGTGTGGGTGTGTGTTACATTACATTCACTAGTAGGAGTGAGAAAATCATCACGGGGTGGTGCGCATTGTATGGCTGTGTGTTACATTACATTCATTAGTAGGAGTGAGAAAAACATAACGGGGTGGTGCGCATTGTATGGCTGTGTGTTACATTACATTCACTAGTAGGAGTGAGAAAAACATCACGGGGTGGTGCGCATTGTATGTGTGTGTTATATTACATTCACTAGTAGGAGTGAGAAAAACATCACGGGGTGGTGCGCATTGTTTGGGTGTGTGTTACATTAGATTCACTAGTAGGAGTGAGAAAAACATCACGGGGTGGTGCGCATTGTATGGGTGTGTGTTACATTACATTCACTAGTAGGAGTGAGAAAATCATCACGGGGTGGTTAGCATTGTATGGGTGTGTGTTACATTACATTCACTAGTAGGAGTGAGAAAAACATCACGGGGTGGTGCGCATTGTATGGGTGTTTGTTACATTCGATTCACTAGTAGGAGTGAGAAAATCATCACAGGGTGGTGCGCATTTTATGGGTGTGTGTTACATTACATTCACTAGTAGGAGTTAGAAAAACATCACGCAGTGGTGCGCATTGTATGGGTGTGTGTTACATTACATTCACTAGTAGGAGTGAGAAAAACATCACGGGGTGGTGCGCATTGTATGGGTGTTTGTTACATTCGATTCACTAGTAGGAGTGAGAAAATCATCACAGGGTGGTGCGCATTTTATGGGTGTGTGTTACATTACATTCACTAGTAGGAGTTAGAAAAACATCACGGAGTGGTGCGCATTGTATGGGTGTGTGTTACATTAGATTCTCTAGTAGGAGTGAAAAAACATCACGGGGTGGTGCGCATTGTATGGGTGTGTGTTACATTAGATTCACTAGTAGGAGTGAGAAAAACAGCACGGGGTTGTGCGCATTGTATGGGTGTGTGTTACATTACATTCACTAGTAGGAGTGAGAAAAACATCACGGGGTGGTGCGCATTGTATGGGTGTGTGTTACATTACATTCACTAGTAGGAGTGAGAAAAACATCACGGGTTGGTGCGCATTGTATGGGTGTGTGTTACATTACATTCACTAGTAGGAGTGAGAAAAACATCACGGGGTGGTGCGCATTGTATGGGTGTGTGTTACATTAGATTCACTAGTAGGAGTGAGAAAAACATCACGGGGTGGTGCGCATTGTATGGGTGTGTGTTACATTACATTCACTAGTAGGAGTGAGAAAAACATCATGGGGTGGTGCGCATTGTATGGGTGTGTGTTGCATTACATTCAGTAGTAGGAGTGAGAAAAACATCACGGGGTGGTGCGCATTGTATGGGTGTGTGTTACATTAGATTCACTAGTAGGAGTGAGAAAAACATCACGGGTTGGTGCGCATTGTATGGGTGTGTGTTACATTACATTCACTAGTAGGAGTGAGAAAATCATCACGGGGTGGTTAGCATTGTATGGGTGTGTGTTACATTACATTCACTAGTAGGAGTGAGAAAAACATCACGGGGTGGTGCGCATTGTATGGGTGTTTGTTACACTCGATTCACTAGTAGGAGTGAGAAAATCATCACGGGGTGGTGCGCATTTTATGGGTGTGCGTTACATTACATTCACTAGTAGGAGTTAGAAAAACATCACGGAGTGGTGCGCATTGTATGGGTGTGTGTTACATTAGATTCACTAGTAGGAGTGAAAAAACATCACGGGGTGGTGCGCATTGTATGGGTGTGTGTTACATTAGATTCACTAGTAGGAGTGAGAAAAACATCACGGGGTGGTGCGCATTGTATGGGTGTGTGTTACATTACATTCACTAGTAGGAGTGAGAAAAACATCACGGGGTGGTGCGCATTGTGTGGGTGTGTGTTACATTACATTCACTAGTAGGAGTGAGAAAAACATCACGGGGTGGTGCGCATTGTGTGGGTGTGTGTTACATTACATTCACTAGTAGGAGTGAGAAAATCATCACGGGGTGGTGCGCATTGTATGGCTGTGTGTTACATTACATTCATTAGTAGGAGTGAGAAAAACATAACGGGGTGGTGCGCATTGTATGGCTGTGTGTTACATTACATTCACTAGTAGGAGTGAGAAAAACATCACGGGGTGGTGTGCATTGTATGGGTGTGTGTTATATTACATTCACTAGTAGGAGTGAGAAAAACATCACGGGGTGGTGCGCATTGTTTGGGTGTGTGTTACATTAGATTCACTAGTAGGAGTGAGAAAAACATCACGGGGTGGTGCGCATTGTATGGGTGTGTGTTACATTACATTCACTAGTAGGAGTGAGAAAATCATCACGGGGTGGTTAGCATTGTATGGGTGTGTGTTACATTACATTCACTAGTAGGAGTGAGAAAAACATCACGGGGTGGTGCGCATTGTATGGGTGTTTGTTACATTCGATTCACTAGTAGGAGTGAGAAAATCATCACAGGGTGGTGCGCATTTTATGGGTGTGTGTTACATTACATTCACTAGTAGGAGTTAGAAAAACATCACGCAGTGGTGCGCATTGTATGGGTGTGTGTTACATTACATTCACTAGTAGGAGTGAGAAAAACATCACGGGGTGGTGCGCATTGTATGGGTGTTTGTTACATTCGATTCACTAGTAGGAGTGAGAAAATCATCACAGGGTGGTGCGCATTTTATGGGTGTGTGTTACATTACATTCACTAGTAGGAGTTAGAAAAACATCACGGAGTGGTGCGCATTGTATGGGTGTGTGTTACATTAGATTCTCTAGTAGGAGTGAAAAAACATCACGGGGTGGTGCGCATTGTATGGGTGTGTGTTACATTAGATTCACTAGTAGGAGTGAGAAAAACAGCACGGGGTTGTGCGCATTGTATGGGTGTGTGTTACATTACATTCACTAGTAGGAGTGAGAAAAACATCACGGGGTGGTGCGCATTGTGTGGGTGTGTGTTACATTACATTCACTAGTAGGAGTGAGAAAAACATCACGGGGTGGTGCGCATTGTGTGGGTGTGTGTTACATTACATTCACTAGTAGGAGTGAGAAAAACATCACGGGTGGTGCGCATTGTGTGGGTGTGTGTTACATTACATTCACTAGTAGGAGTGAGAAAAACATTACGGGGTGGTGCGCATTGTATGGGTGTGTGTTACATTCACTAGTAGGAGTGAGAAAAACATCACGGGGTGGTGCGCATTGTATGGGTGTGTGTTACATTACATTCACTAGTAGGAGTGAGAAAAACATCACGGGGTGGTGAGCATTGTATGGGTGTGTGTTACATTACATTCACTAGTAGGAGTGAGAAAAACATCACGGGGTGGTGCGCATTGTATGGGTGTGTGTTACATTACATTCACTAGTAGGAGTGAGAAAAACATCACGGGGTGGTGCGCATTGTATGGGTGTTTGTTACATTCGATTCACTAGTAGGAGTGAGAAAATCATCACGGGGTGGTGCGCATTTTATGGGTGTGTGTTACATTACATTCACTAGTAGGAGTTAGAAAAACATCACGGAGTGGTGCGCATTGTATGGGTGTGTGTTACATTAGATTCACTAGTAGGAGTGAAAAAACATCACGGGGTGATGCGCATTGTATGGGTGTGTGTTACATTAGATTCACTAGTAGGAGTGAGAAAAACATCACGGGGTGCTGCGCATTGTATGGGTGTGTGTTACATTACATTCACTAGTAGGAGTGAGAAAAACATCACGGGGTGGTGCGCATTGTATGGGTGTGTGTTACATTACATTCACTAGTAGGAGTCAGAAAAACATCACGGGGTGGTGCGCATTGTATGGGTGTGTGTTACATTAGATTCACTAGTAGGAGTCAGAAAAACATCACGGGGTGGTGCGCATTGTATGGGTGTGCGTTACATTAGATTCACTAGTAGGAGTGAGAAAAACATCACGGGGTGGTGCGCATTGTATGGGTGTGTGTTACATTACATTCACTAGTAGGAGTGTGAAAATCATCACGGGGTGGTGCGCATTGTATGGGTGTGTGTTACATCACATTCACTAGTAGGAGTGAGAAAAACATCACGGGGTGGTGCGCATTGTAAGGTTGTGTGTTACATTACATTCACTAGTAGGAGTGAGAAAAACATCACGGGGTGGTGCGCATTGTATGGGTGTTTGTTACATTAGATTCACTAGTAGGAGTGAGAAAAACATCACGGGGTGGTGCGCATTGTATGGGTGTGTGTTACATTACATTCACTAGTAGGAGTGAGAAAAACATCACGGGGTGTTGCGCATTGTATTGGTGTGTGTTACATTACATTCACTAGTAGGAGTGAGAAAAACATCACGGGGTGGTGCGCTTTGTATGGGTGTGTGTTACATTACATTCACTAGTAGGAGTGAGAATAACATCACGGGGTGGTGCGCATTGTATGGGTGTGTGTTACATTACTTTCACTAGTAGGAGTGAGAAAAACATCACGGGGTGGTGCGCATTGTATGGGTGTGTGTTACATTAGATTCGCTAGTAGGAGTGAGCAAAACATCACGGGGTGGTGCGCATTGTATGGGTGTGTGTTACATTAGATTCACTAGTAGGAGTGAGAAAAACATCACGGGGTGGTGCGCATTGTATGGGTGTGTGTTACATTACATTCACTAGTAGGAGTGAGAAAAACATCACGGGGTGGTGCGCATTGTATGGGTGTGTGTTACATTACATTCACTAGTAGGAGTGAGAAAAACATCACGGGGTGGTGCGCATTTTATGGGTGTTTGTTACATTAGATTCACTAGTAGGAGTGAGAAAGTCATCACGGGGTGGTGCGCATTGTATGGGTGTGTGTTACATTAGATTCACTAATAGGAGTGAGAAAAACATCACGGGGTGGTGCGCATTGTATGGGTGTGTGTTACATTACATTCACTAGTAGGTGTGAGAAAAACATCACGGGGTGGTGCGCATTGTATGGGTGTGTGTTACATTACATTCACTAGTAGGAGTGAGAAAAACATCACGGGGTGGTGCGCATTGTATGGGTGTGTGTTACATTACATTCACTAGTAGGAGTGAGAAAAACATCACGTGGTGGTGCGCATTGTATGGGTGTGTGTTACATTACATTCACTAGTAGGAGTGAGAAAAACATCACGGGGTGGTGCGCATTGTATGGGTGTGTGTTACATTACATTCACTAGTAGGAGTGAGAAAATCATCACGGGGTGGTGCGCATTGTATGGGTGTGTGTTACATTACATTCACTAGTAGGAGTGAGAAAAACATCACGGGGTGGTGCGCATTGTATGGGTGTGTGTTACATTACATTCACTACTATGAGTGAGAAAAACATCACGGGGTGGTGCGCATTGTATGGGTGTGTGTTACATTACATTCACTAGTAGGAGTGAGAAAAACATCACGGGGTGGTGCGCATTGTATGGGTGTGTGTTACATTACATTCACTAGTAGGAGTGAGAAAAACATCACGGGGTGGTGCGCATTGTATGGTTGTGTGTTACATTACATTCACTAATAGGAGTGAGAAAAACATCACGGGGTGGTGCGCATTGTATGGGTGTGTGTTACATTACATTCACTAGTAGGAGTGAGAAAAACATCACGGGGTGGTGCGCATTGTATGGGTGTGTGTTACATTACATTCACTAGTAGGAGTGAGAAAAACATCACGGGTTGGTGCGCATTGTATGGGTGTGTGTTACATGAGATTCACTAGTAGGAGTGAGAAAAACATCACGGGTTGGTGCGCATTGTATGGGTGTGTGTTACATGAGATTCACTAGTAGGAGTTAGAAAAACATCACGGGGTGGTGCGCATTGTATGGGTGTTTGTTACATTACATTCACTAGTAGGAGTGAGAAAAACATCACGGGGTGGTGCGCATTGTATGGGTGTGTGTTACATTACATTCACTAGTAGGAGTGAGAAAAACATCACGGGGTGGTGCGCATTGTATGGGTGTGTGTTACATTACATTCACTAGTAGGAGTGAGAAAAACATCACGGGTTGGTGCGCATTGTATGGGTGTGTGTTACATGAGATTCACTAGTAGGAGTGAGAAAAACATCACGGGGTGGTGCGCATTGTATGGGTGTGTGTTACATTAAATTCACTAGTAGGAGTGAGAAAAACATCACGGGGTGGTGCGCATTGTATGGGTGTGTGTTACATTACATTCACTAGTAGGAGTGAGAAAAACATCACGGGGTGGTGCGCATTGTATGCGTGTGTGTTACATTACATTCACTAGTAGGAGTGAGAAAAACATCACGGGGTGGTGCGCATTGTATGGGTGTGTGTTACATTACATTCGCTAGTAGGAGTGAGAAAAACATCACGGGGTGGTGCGCATTGTATGGGTGTGTGTTACATTACATTCACTAGTAGGAGTGAGAAATACATCACGGGGTGGTGCGCATTGTATGGGTGTGTGTTACATTACATTCACTAGTAGGAGTGAGAAAAACATCACGGGGTGGTGCGCATTGTATGGGTGTGTGTTACATTACATTCACTAGTAGGAGTGAGAAAAACATCACGGGGTGGTGCGCATTGTGTGGGTGTGTGTTACATTACATTCACTAGTAGGAGTGAGAAAAACATCACGGGGTGGTGCGCATTGTGTGGGTGTGTGTTACATTACATTCACTAGTAGGAGTGAGAAAATCATCACGGGGTGGTGCGCATTGTATGGCTGTGTGTTACATTACATTCACTAGTAGGAGTGAGAAAAACATCACGGGGTGGTGCGCATTGTATGGCTGTGTGTTACATTACATTCACTAGTAGGAGTGAGAAAAACATCACGGGGTGGTGCGCATTGTATGGGTGTGTGTTACATTACATTCACTAGTAGGAGTGAGAAAAACATCACGGGGTGGTGCGCATTGTTTGGGTGTGTGTTACATTAGATTCACTAGTAGGAGTGAGAAAAACATCACGGGGTGGTGCGCATTGTATGGGTGTGTGTTACATTACATTCACTAGTAGGAGTGAGAAAATCATCACGGGGTGGTTAGCATTGTATGGGTGTGTGTTACATTACATTCACTAGTAGGAGTGAGAAAAACATCACGGGGTGGTGCGCATTGTATGGGTGTTTGTTACATTCGATTCACTAGTAGGAGTGAGAAAATCATCACAGGGTGGTGCGCATTTTATGGGTGTGTGTTACATTACATTCACTAGTAGGAGTTAGAAAAACATCACGCAGTGGTGCGCATTTTATGGGTGTGTGTTACATTACATTCACTAGTAGGAGTGAGAAAAACATCACGGGGTGGTGCGCATTGTATGGGTGTGTGTTACATTACATTCACTAGTAGGAGTGAGAAAAACATCACGGGGTGGTGCGCATTGTGTGGGTGTGTGTTACATTACATTCACTAGTAGGAGTGAGAAAAACATCACGGGGTGGTGCGCATTGTGTGGGTGTGTGTTACATTACATTCACTAGTAGGAGTGAGAAAAACATCACGGGGTGGTGCGCATTGTGTGGGTGTGTGTTACATTACATTCACTAGTAGGAGTGAGAAAAACATCACGGGGTGGTGCGCATTGTATGGGTGTGTGTAACATTCACTAGTAGGAGTGAGAAAAACATCACGGGGTGGTGCGCATTGTATGGGTGTGTGTTACATTACATTCACTAGTAGGAGTGAGAAAAACATCACGGGGTGGTGAGCATTGTGAGGGTGTGTGTTACATTACATTCACTAGTAGGAGTGAGAAAAACATCACGGGGTGGTGCGCATTGTATGGGTGTGTGTTACATTACATTCACTAGTAGGAGTGAGAAAAACATCACGGGGTGGTGCGCATTGTATGGGTGTTTGTTACATTCGATTCACTAGTAGGAGTGAGAAAATCATCACGGGGTGGTGCGCATTTTATGGGTGTGTGTTACATTACATTCACTAGTAGGAGTTAGAAAAACATCACGGAGTGGTGCGCATTGTATGGGTGTGTGTTACATTAGATTCACTAGTAGGAGTGAAAAAACATCACGGGGTGGTGCGCATTGTATGGGTGTGTGTTACATTAGATTCACTAGTAGGAGTGAGAAAAACATCACGGGGTGGTGCGCATTGTATCGGTGTGTGTTACATTACATTCACTAGTAGGAGTGAGAAAAACATCACGGGGTGGTGCGCATTGTATGGGTGTGTGTTATATTACATTCACTAGTAGGAGTCAGAAAAACATCACGGGGTGGTGCGCATTGTATGGGTGTGTGTTACATTAGATTCACTAGTAGGAGTCAGAAAAACATCACGGGGTGGTGCGCATTGTATGGGTGTGTGTTACATTAGATTCACTAGTAGGAGTGAGAAAAACATCACGGGGTGGTGCGCATTGTATGGGTGTGTGTTACATTACATTCACTAGTAGGAGTGTGAAAATCATCACGGGGTGGTGCGCATTGTATGGGTGTGTGTTACATCACATTCACTAGTAGGAGTGAGAAAAACATCACGGGGTGGTGCGCATTGTAAGGTTGTGTGTTACATTACATTCACTAGTAGGAGTGAGAAAAACATCACGGGGTGGTGCGCATTGTATGGGTGTTTGTTACATTAGATTCACTAGTAGGAGTGAGAAAAACATCACGGGGTGGTGCGCATTGTATGGGTGTGTGTTACATTAAATTCACTAGTAGGAGTGAGAAAAACATCACGGGGTGGTGCGCATTATATGGGTGTGTGTTACATTACATTCACTAGTAGGAGTGAGAAACACATCACGGGGTGGTGCGCATTGTATGGGTGTGTGTTACATTAGATTCACTAGTAGGAGTGAGAAAAACATCACGGGGTGTTGCGCATTGTATTGGTGTGTGTTACATTACATTCACTCGTAGGAGTGAGAAAAACATCACGGGGTGGTGCGCTTTGTATGGGTGTGTGTTACATTACATTCACTAGTAGGAGTGAGAATAACATCACGGGGTGGTGCGCATTGTATGGGTGTGTGTTACATTACTTTCACTAGTAGGAGTGAGAAAAACATCACGGGGTGGTGCGCATTGTATGGGTGTGTGTTACATTAGATTCGCTAGTAGGAGTGAGAAAAACATCACGGGGTGGTGCGCATTGTATGGGTGTGTGTTACATTAGATTCACTAGTAGGAGTGAGAAAAACATCACGGGGTGGTGCGCATTGTATGGGTGTGTGTTACATTACATTCACTAGTAGGAGTGAGAAAAACATCACGGGGTGGTGCGCATTTTATGGGTGTTTGTTACATTAGATTCACTAGTAGGAGTGAGAAAGTCATCACGGGGTGGTGCGCATTGTATGGGTGTGTGTTACATTAGATTCACTAATAGGAGTGAGAAAAACATCACGGGGTGGTGCGCATTGTATGGGTGTGTGTTACATTACATTCACTAGTAGGTGTGAGAAAAACATCACGGGGTGGTGCGCATTGTATGGGTGTGTGTTACATTACATTCACTAGTAGGAGTGAGAAAAACATCACGGGGTGGTGCGCATTGTATGGGTGTGTGTTACATTACATTCACTAGTAGGAGTGAGAAAAACATCACGTGGTGGTGCGCATTGTATGGGTGTGTGTTACATTACATTCACTAGTAGGAGTGAGAAAAACATCACGGGGTGGTGCGCATTGTATGGGTGTGTGTTACATTACATTCACTAGTAGGAGTGAGAAAATCATCACGGGGTGGTGCGCATTGTATGGGTGTGTGTTACATTACATTCACTAGTAGGAGTGAGAAAAACATCACGGGGTGGTGCGCATTGTATGGGTGTGTGTTACATTACATTCACTACTATGAGTGAGAAAAACATCACGGGGTGGTGCGCATTGTATGGGTGTGTGTTACATTACATTCACTAGTAGGAGTGAGAAAAACATCACGGGGTGGTGCGCATTGTATGGGTGTGTGTTACATTACATTCACTAGTAGGAGTGAGAAAAACATCACGGGGTGGTGCGCATTGCATGGTTGTGTGTTACATTACATTCACTAATAGGAGTGAGAAAAACATCACGGGGTGGTGCGCATTGTATGGGTGTGTGTTACATTACATTCACTAGTAGGAGTGAGAAAAACATCACGGGGTGGTGCGCATTGTATGGGTGTGTGTTACATTACATTCACTAGTAGGAGTGAGAAAAACATCACGGGGTGGTGCGCATTGTATGGGTGTGTGTTACATTACATTCACTAGTAGGAGTGAGAAAAACATCACGGGTTGGTGCGCATTGTATGGGTGTGTGTTACATGAGATTCACTAGTAGGAGTTAGAAAAACATCACGGGGTGGTGCGCATTGTATGGGTGTGTGTTACATTAGATTCACTAGTAGGAGTGAGAAAAACATCACGGGGTGGTGCGCATTGTATGGGTGTGTGTTACATTACATTCACTAGTAGGAGTGAGAAAAACATCACGGGGTGGTGCGCATTGTATGGGTGTGTGTTACATTACATTCACTAGTAGGAGTGAGAAAAACATCACGGGTTGGTGCGCATTGTATGGGTGTGTGTTACATGAGATTCACTAGTAGGAGTGAGAAAAACATCACGGGGCGGTGCGCATTGTATGGGTGTGTGTTACATTAAATTCACTAGTAGGAGTGAGAAAAACATCACGGGGTGGTGCGCATTGTATGGGTGTGTGTTACATGAGATTCACTAGTAGGAGTGAGAAAAACATCACGGGGCGGTGCGCATTGTATGGGTGTGTGTTACATTAAATTCACTAGTAGGAGTGAGAAAAACATCACGGGGTGGTGCGCATTGTATGGGTGTGTGTTACATTACATTCACTAGTAGGAGTGAGAAAAACATCACGGGGTGGTGCGCATTGTATGCGTGTGTGTTACATTACATTCACTAGTAGGAGTGAGAAAAACATCACGGGGTGGTGTGCATTGTATGGGTGTGTGTTACATTACATTCACTAGTAGGAGTGAGAAAAACATCACGGGGTGGTGCGCATTGTATGGGTGTGTGTTACATTACATTCACTAGTAGGAGTGAGAAAAACATCACGGGGTGGTGCGCATTGTATGGGTGTGTGTTACATTACATTCACTAGTAGGAGTGAGAAAAACATCACGGGGTGGTGCGCATTGTATGGGTGTGTGTTACATTACATTCACTAGTAGGAGTGAGAAAAACATCACGGGGTGGTGCGCATTGTATGGGTGTGTGTTACATTACATTCACTAGTAGGAGTGAGAAAAACATCACGGGGTGGTGCGCATTGTATGGGTGTGTGTTACATTACATTCGCTAGTAGGAGTGAGAAAATCATCACGGGGTGGTGCGCATTGTATGGGTGTGTGTTACATTACATTCGCTAGTAGGAGTGAGAAAAACATCACGGGGTGGTGCGCATTGTATGGGTGTGTGTTACATTACATTCACTAGTAGGAGTGAGAAATACATCACGTGGTGGTGCGCATTGTATGGGTGTGTTACATTACATTCACTAGTAGGAGTGAGAAAAACATCACGGGGTGGTGCGCATTGTATGGGTGTTTGTTACATTAGATTCACTAGTAGGAGTGAGAAAGTTATCACGGGGTGGTGCGCATTGTATGGGTGTGTGTTACATTACATTCACTAGTAGGAGTGAGAAAAACATCACGGGGTGGTGCGCATTGTATGGGTGTGTGTTACATTAGATTCACTAGTAGGAGTGAGAAAAACATCACGGGGTGGTGCGCATTGTATGGGTGTGTGTTACATTACATTCACTAGTAGGAGTGAGAAAAACATCACGGGGTGGTGCGCATTGCATGGGTGTGTGTTACATTACATTCAGTAGTAGGAGTGAAAAAACATCACGGGGTGGTGCGCATTTTATGGGTGTGTGTTACATTACATTCACTAGTAGGAGTGAGAAAAACATCACGGGGTGGTGCGCATTGTATGTGTGTGTGTTACATTAGATTCACTAGTAGGAGTGAAAAAACATCACGGGGTGGTGCGCATTGTATGGGTGTGTTTTACATTACACTCACTATTAGGAGTGAGAAAAACATCACGGGGTGGTGCGCATTTTATGGGTGTGTGTTACATTACATTCACTAGTAGGAGTGAGAAAAACATCACGGGGTGGTGCGCATTGTATGGGTGTGTTTTACATTACATTCACTAGTAGGAGTGAGAAAAACATCACGGGGTGGTGCGCATTGTATGGGTGTGTGTTACATAACATTCACTAGTAGGAGTGAGAAAAACATCACGGGGTGGTGCGCATTGTATGGGTGTGTGTTACATTACATTCACTAGTAGGAGTGAGAAAAACATCACGGGGTGGTGCGCATTGTATGGGTGTGTGTTACATTACATTCGCTAGTAGGAGTGAGAAAAACATCACGGGGTGGTGCGCATTGTATGGGTGTGTGTTACATTACATTCGCTAGTAGGAGTGAGAAAAACATCACGGGGTGGTGCGCCTTGTATGGGTGTGTGTTACATTACATTCGCTAGTAGGAGTGAGAAAAACATCACGGGGTGGTGCGCCTTGTATGGGTGTGTGTTACATTAGATTCACTAGTAGGAGTGAGAAAAATATCACGGGTGGTGCGTATTGTATGGGTGTGTGTTACATTAGATTCACTAGTAGGAGTGAGAAAAACATCACGGGGTGGTGCGCATTGTATGGGTGTGTGTTACATTACATTTACTAGTAGGAGTGAGAAAAACATCACGGGGTGGTGCGCATTGTATGGGTGTTTGTTACATTAGATTCACTAGTAGGAGTGAGAAAAACATCACGGGGTGGTGCGCATTGTATGGGTGTGTGTTACATTACATTCACTAGTAGGAGTGAGAAAAACATCACGGGGTGGTGCGCATTATATGGGTGTGTGTTACATTACATTCACTAGTAGGAGTGAGAAACACATCACGGGGTGGTGCGCATTGTATGGGTGTGTGTTACATTAGATTCACTAGTAGGAGTGAGAAAAACATCACGGGGTGTTGCGCATTGTATTGGTGTGTGTTACATTACATTCACTAGTAGGAGTGAGAAAAACATCACGGGGTGGTGCGCATTGTATGGGTGTGTGTTACATTACATTCACTAGTAGGAGTGAGAAAAACATCACGGTGTGGTGCGCATTGTATGGGTGTGTGTTACATTACATTCACTAGTAGGAGTGAGAAAAACATCACGGGGTGGTGCGCATTGTATGGGTGTGTGTTACATTACATTCACTAGTAGGAGTGAGAAAAACATCACGGGGTGGTGCGCATTGTATGGGTGTTTGTTACATTAGGTTCACTAGTAGGAGTGAGAAAGTCATCACGGGGTGGTGCGCATTGTATGGGTGTGTGTTACATTAGATTCACTAATAGGAGTGAGAAAAACATCACGGGGTGGTGCGCATTGTATGGGTGTGTGTTACATTACATTCACTAGTAGGTGTGAGAAAAACATCACGGGGTGGTGCGCATTGTATGGGTGTGTGTTACATTACATTCACTAGTAGGAGTGAGAAAAACATCACGGGGTGGTGCGCATTGTATGGGTGTGTGTTACATTACATTCACTAGTAGGAGTGAGAAAAACATCACGTGGTGGTGCGCATTGTATGGGGGTGTGTTACATTACATTCACTAGTAGGAGTGAGAAAAACATCACGGGGTGGTGCGCATTGTATGGGTGTGTGTTACATTACATTCACTAGTAGGAGTGAGAAAATCATCACGGGGTGGTGCGCATTGTATGGGTGTGTGTTACATTACATTCACTAGTAGGAGTGAGAAAAACATCACGGGGTGGTGCGCATTGTATGGGTGTGTGTTACATTACATTCACTACTATGAGTGAGAAAAACATCACGGGGTGGTGCGCATTGTATGGGTGTGTGTTACATTACATTCACTAGTAGGAGTGAGAAAAACATCACGGGGTGGTGCGCATTGTATGGGTGTGTGTTACATTACATTCACTAGTAGGAGTGAGAAAAACATAACGGGGTGGTGCGCATTGTATGGTTGTGTGTTACATTACATTCACTAATAGGAGTGAGAAAAACATCACGGGGTGGTGCGCATTGTATGGGTGTGTGTTACATTACATTCACTAGTAGGAGTGAGAAAAACATCACGGGGTGTTGCGCATTGTATGGGTGTGTGTTACATTACATTCACTAGTAGGAGTGAGAAAAACATCACGGGGTGGTGCGCATTGTATGGGTGTGTGTTACATTACATTCACTAGTAGGAGTGAGAAAAACATCACGGGGTGGTGCGCATTGTATGGGTGTGTGTTACATTACATTCACTAGTAGGAGTGAGAAAAACAACACGGGGTGGTGCGCATTGTATGGGTGTGTGTTACATTACATTCACTAGTAGGAGTGAGAAAAACATCACGGGTTGGTGCGCATTGTATGGGTGTGTG
Source organism: Cavia porcellus (assembly GCF_034190915.1). NCBI lineage: Eukaryota > Metazoa > Chordata > Mammalia > Rodentia > Caviidae > Cavia > Cavia porcellus. The sequence continues at coordinate 1,087,843 of NW_026947580.1, read as the reverse complement.
TTACATGAGATTCACTAGTAGGAGTGAGAAAAACATCACGGGGTGGTGCGCATTGTATGGGTGTGTGTTACATTAAATTCACTAGTAGGAGTGAGAAAAACATCACGGGGTGGTGCGCATTGTATGGGTGTGTGTTACATTACATTCACTAGTAGGAGTGAGAAAAACATCACGGGGTGGTGCGCATTGTATGCGTGTGTGTTACATTACATTCACTAGTAGGAGTGAGAAAAACATCACGGGGTGGTGCGCATTGTATGGGTGTGTGTTACATTACATTCACTAGTAGGAGTGAGAAAAACATCACGGGGTGGTGCGCATTGTATGGGTGTGTGTTACATTACATTCACTAGTAGGAGTGAGAAAAACATCACGGGGTGGTGCGCATTTTATGGGTGTGTGTTACATTACATTCGCTAGTAGGAGTGAGAAAAACATCACGGGGTGGTGCGCATTGTATGGGTGTGTGTTACATTACATTCACTAGTTGGAGTGAGAAAAACATCACGGGGTGGTGCGCATTGTATGGGTGTTTGTTACATTACATTCGCTAGTAGGAGTGAGAAAATCATCACGGGGTGGTGCGCATTGTATGGGTGTGTGTTACATTACATTCGCTAGTAGGAGTGAGAAAAACATCACGGGGTGGTGCGCATTGTATGGGTGTGTGTTACATTACATTCACTAGTAGGAGTGAGAAATACATCACGGGGTGGTGCGCATTGTATGGGTGTGTGTTACATTACATTCACTAGTAGGAGTGAGAAAAACATCACGGGGTGGTGCGCATTGTATGGGTGTTTGTTACATTAGATTCACTAGTAGGAGTGAGAAAGTTATCACGGGGTGGTGCGCATTGTATGGGTGTGTGTTACATTACATTCACTAGTAGGAGTGAGAAAAACATCACGGGGTGGTGCGCATTGTATGGGTGTGTGTTACATTAGATTCACTAGTAGGAGTGAGAAAAACAACACGGGGTGGTGCGCATTGTATGGGTGTGTGTTACATTACATTCACTAGTAGGAGTGAGAAAAACATCACGGGGTGGTGCGCATTGCATGGGTGTGTGTTACATTACATTCACTAGTAGGAGTGAAAAAACATCACGGGGTGGTGCGCATTTTATGGGTGTGTGTTACATTACATTCACTAGTAGGAGTGAGAAAAACATCACGGGGTGGTGCGCATTGTATGTGTGTGTGTTACATTAGATTCACTAGTAGGAGTGAAAAAACATCACGGGGTGGTGCGCATTGTATGGGTGTGTTTTACATTACATTCACTAGTAGGAGTGAGAAAAACATCACGGGGTGGTGCGCATTGTATGGGTGTGTGTTACATTACATTCACTAGTAGGAGTGAGAAAAACATCACGGGGTGGTGCGCATTGTATGGGTGTGTTTTACATTACATTCACTAGTAGGAGTGAGAAAAACATCACGGGGTGGTGCGCATTGTATGGGTGTGTGTTACATAACATTCACTAGTAGGAGTGAGAAAAACATCACGGGGTGGTGCGCATTGTATGGGTGTGTGTTACATTACATTCACTAGTAGGAGTGAGAAAAACATCACGGGGTGGTGCGCATTGTATGGGTGTGTGTTACATTACATTCACTAGTAGGAGTGAGAAAAACATCACGGGGTGGTGCACATTGTATGGGTGTGTGTTACATTACATTCACTAGTAGGAGTGAGAAAAACATCACGGGGTGGTGCGCATTGTATGGGTGTGTGTTACATTAGATTCGCTAGTAGGAGTGAGAAAAATATCACGGGGTGGTGCGTATTGTATGGGTGTGTGTTACATTAGATTCACTAGTAGGAGTGAGAAAAACATCACGGGGTGGTGCGCATTGTATGGGTGTGTGTTACATTACATTTACTAGTAGGAGTGAGAAAAACATCACGGGGTGGTGCGCATTGTATGGGTGTTTGTTACATTAGATTCACTAGTAGGAGTGAGAAAAACATCACGGGGTGGTGCGCATTGTATGGGTGTGTTTTACATTACATTCACTAGTAGGAGTGAGAAAAACATCACGGGGTGGTGCGCATTGTATGGGTGTGTGTTACATAACATTCACTAGTAGGAGTGAGAAAAACATCACGGGGTGGTGCGCATTGTATGGGTGTGTGTTACATTACATTCGCTAGTAGGAGTGAGAAAAACATCACGGGGTGGTGCGCATTGTATGGGTGTGTGTTACATTACATTCGCTAGTAGGAGTGAGAAAAACATCACGGGGTGGTGCGCATTGTATGGGTGTGTGTTACATTACATTCGCTAGTAGGAGTGAGAAAAACATCACGGGGTGGTGCGCCTTGTATGGGTGTGTGTTACATTACATTCGCTAGTAGGAGTGAGAAAAACATCACGGGGTGGTGCGCCTTGTATGGGTGTGTGTTACATTAGATTCGCTAGTAGGAGTGAGAAAAATATCACGGGGTGGTGCGTATTGTATGGGTGTGTGTTACATTAGATTCACTAGTAGGAGTGAGAAAAACATCACGGGGTGGTGCGAATTGTATGGGTGTGTGTTACATTACATTTACTAGTAGGAGTGAGAAAAACATCACGGGGTGGTGCGCATTGTATGGGTGTTTGTTACATTAGATTCACTAGTAGGAGTGAGAAAAACATCACGGGGTGGTGCGCATTGTATGGGTGTGTGTTACATTACATTCACTAGTAGGAGTGAGAAAAACATCACGGGGTGGTGCGCATTGTATGGGTGTGTGTTACATTACATTCACTAGTAGGAGTGAGAAAAACATCACGGGGTGGTGCGCATTGTATGGGTGTGTGTTACATTACATTCACTAGTAGGAGTGAGAAAAACATCACGGGGTGGTGCGCATTGTATGGGTGTTTGTTACATTAGGTTCACTAGTAGGAGTGAGAAAGTCATCACGGGGTGGTGCGCATTGTATGGGTGTGTGTTACATTAGATTCACTAATAGGAGTGAGAAAAACATCACGGGGTGGTGCGCATTGTATGGGTGTGTGTTACATTACATTCACTAGTAGGTGTGAGAAAAACATCACGGGGTGGTGCGCATTGTATGGGTGTGTGTTACATTACATTCACTAGTAGGAGTGAGAAAAACATCACGGGGTGGTGCGCATTGTATGGGTGTGTGTTACATTACATTCACTAGTAGGAGTGAGAAAAACATCACGTGGTGGTGCGCATTGTATGGGTGTGTGTTACATTACATTCACTAGTAGGAGTGAGAAAAACATCACGGGGTGGTGCGCATTGTATGGGTGTGTGTTACATTACATTCACTAGTAGGAGTGAGAAAATCATCACGGGGTGGTGCGCATTGTATGGGTGTGTGTTACATTACATTCACTAGTAGGAGTGAGAAAAACATCACGGGGTGGTGCGCATTGTATGGGTGTGTGTTACATTACATTCACTACTATGAGTGAGAAAAACATCACGGGGTGGTGCGCATTGTATGGGTGTGTGTTACATTACATTCACTAGTAGGAGTGAGAAAAACATCACGGGGTGGTGCGCATTGTATGGGTGTGTGTTACATTACATTCACTAGTAGGAGTGAGAAAAACATAACGGGGTGGTGCGCATTGTATGGTTGTGTGTTACATTACATTCACTAATAGGAGTGAGAAAAACATCACGGGGTGGTGCGCATTGTATGGGTGTGTGTTACATTACATTCACTAGTAGGAGTGAGAAAAACATCACGGGGTGTTGCGCATTGTATGGGTGTGTGTTACATTACATTCACTAGTAGGAGTGAGAAAAACATCACGGGGTGGTGCGCATTGTATGGGTGTGTGTTACATTACATTCACTAGTAGGAGTGAGAAAAACATCACGGGGTGGTGCGCATTGTATGGGTGTGTGTTACATTACATTCACTAGTAGGAGTGAGAAAAACAACACGGGGTGGTGTGCATTGTATGGGTGTGTGTTACATTACATTCACTAGTAGGAGTGAGAAAAACATCACGGGTTGGTGCGCATTGTATGGGTGTGTGTTACATGAGATTCACTAGTAGGAGTGAGAAAAACATCACGGGGTGGTGCGCATTGTATGGGTGTGTGTTACATTAAATTCACTAGTAGGAGTGAGAAAAACATCACGGGGTGGTGCGCATTGTATGGGTGTGTGTTACATTACATTCACTAGTAGGAGTGAGAAAAACATCACGGGGTGGTGCGCATTGTATGCGTGTGTGTTACATTACATTCACTAGTAGGAGTGAGAAAAACATCACGGGGTGGTGCGCATTGTATGGGTGTGTGTTACATTACATTCACTAGTAGGAGTGAGAAAAACATCACGGGGTGGTGCGCATTGTATGGGTGTGTGTTACATTACATTCACTAGTAGGAGTGAGAAAAACATCACGGGGTGGTGCGCATTGTATGGGTGTGTGTTACATTACATTCACTAGTAGGAGTGAGAAAAACATCACGGGGTGGTGCGCATTGTATGGGTGTGTGTTACATTACATTCACTAGTAGGAGTGAGAAAAACATCACGGGGTGGTGCGCATTGTATGGGTGTTTGTTACATTACATTCGCTAGTAGGAGTGAGAAAATCATCACGGGGTGGTGCGCATTGTATGGGTGTGTGTTACATTACATTCGCTAGTAGGAGTGAGAAAAACATCACGGGGTGGTGCGCATTGTATGGGTGTGTGTTACATTACATTCACTAGTAGGAGTGAGAAATACATCACGGGGTGGTGCGCATTGTATGGGTGTGTGTTACATTACATTCACTAGTAGGAGTGAGAAAAACATCACGGGGTGGTGCGCATTGTATGGGTGTTTGTTACATTAGATTCACTAGTAGGAGTGAGAAAGTTATCACGGGGTGGTGCGCATTGTATGGGTGTGTGTTACATTACATTCACTAGTAGGAGTGAGAAAAACATCACGGGGTGGTGCGCATTGTATGGGTGTGTGTTACATTAGATTCACTAGTAGGAGTGAGAAAAACAACACGGGGTGGTGCGCATTGTATGGGTGTGTGTTACATTACATTCACTAGTAGGAGTGAGAAAAACATCACGGGGTGGTGCGCATTGTATGGGTGTGTGTTACATAACATTCAATAGTAGGAGTGAGAAAAACATCACGGGGTGGTGCGCATTGTATGGGTGTGTGTTACATAACATTCACTAGTAGGAGTGAGAAAAACATCACGGGGTGGTGCGCATTGTATGGGTGTGTGTTACATTACATTCACTAGTAGGAGTGAGAAAAACATCACGGGGTGGTGCGCATTGTATGGGTGTGTGTTACATTACATTCACTAGTAGGAGTGAGAAAAACATCACGGGGTGGTGCACATTGTATGGGTGTGTGTTACATTACATTCACTAGTAGGAGTGAGAAAAACATCACGGGGTGGTGCGCATTGTATGGGTGTGTGTTACATTAGATTCGCTAGTAGGAGTGAGAAAAATATCACGGGGTGGTGCGTATTGTATGGGTGTGTGTTACATTAGATTCACTAGTAGGAGTGAGAAAAACATCACGGGGTGGTGCGCATTGTATGGGTGTGTGTTACATTACATTTACTAGTAGGAGTGAGAAAAACATCACGGGGTGGTGCGCATTGTATGGGTGTTTGTTACATTAGATTCACTAGTAGGAGTGAGAAAAACATCACGGGGTGGTGCGCATTGTATGGGTGTGTTTTACATTACATTCACTAGTAGGAGTGAGAAAAACATCACGGGGTGGTGCGCATTGTATGGGTGTGTGTTACATAACATTCACTAGTAGGAGTGAGAAAAACATCACGGGGTGGTGCGCATTGTATGGGTGTGTGTTACATTACATTCGCTAGTAGGAGTGAGAAAAACATCACGTGGTGGTGCGCATTGTATGGGTGTGTGTTACATTACATTCGCTAGTAGGAGTGAGAAAAACATCACGGGGTGGTGCGCATTGTATGGGTGTGTGTTACATTACATTCGCTAGTAGGAGTGAGAAAAACATCACGGGGTGGTGCGCCTTGTATGGGTGTGTGTTACATTACATTCGCTAGTAGGAGTGAGAAAAACATCACGGGGTGGTGCGCCTTGTATGGGTGTGTGTTACATTAGATTCGCTAGTAGGAGTGAGAAAAATATCACGGGGTGGTGCGTATTGTATGGGTGTGTGTTACATTAGATTCACTAGTAGGAGTGAGAAAAACATCACGGGGTGGTGCGCATTGTATGGGTGTGTGTTACATTACATTTACTAGTAGGAGTGAGAAAAACATCACGGGGTGGTGCGCATTGTATGGGTGTTTGTTACATTAGATTCACTAGTAGGAGTGAGAAAAACATCACGGGGTGGTGCGCATTGTATGGGTGTGTGTTACATTACATTCACTAGTAGGAGTGAGAAAAACATCACGGGGTGGTGCGCATTATATGGGTGTGTGTTACATTACATTCACTAGTAGGAGTGAGAAACACATCACGGGGTGGTGCGCATTGTATGGGTGTGTGTTACATTAGATTCACTAGTAGGAGTGAGAAAAACATCACGGGGTGTTGCGCATTGTATTGGTGTGTGTTACATTACATTCACTAGTCGGTGTGAGAAAAACATCACGGGGTGGTGCGCATTGTATGGGTGTGTGTTACATTACATTCACTAGTAGGAGTGAGAAAAACATCACGGGGTGGTGCGCATTGTATGGGTGTGTGTTACATTACATTCACTAGTAGGAGTGAGAAAAACATCACGGGGTGGTGCGCATTGTATGGGTGTGTGTTACATTACATTCACTAGTAGGAGTGAGAAAAACATCACGGGGTGGTGCGCATTTTATGGGTGTTTGTTACATTAGGTTCACTAGTAGGAGTGAGAAAGTCATCACGGGGTGGTGCGCATTGTATGGGGTGTGTTACATTAGATTCACTAATAGGAGTGAGAAAAACATCACGGGGTGGTGCGCATTGTATGGGTGTGTGTTACATTACATTCACTAGTAGGTGTGAGAAAAACATCACGGGGTGGTGCGCATTGTATGGGTGTGTGTTACATTACATTCACTAGTAGGAGTGAGAAAAACATCACGGGGTGGTGCGCATTGTATGGGTGTGTGTTACATTACATTCACTAGTAGGAGTGAGAAAAACATCACGTGGTGGTGCGCATTGTATGGGTGTGTGTTACATTACATTCACTAGTAGGAGTGAGAAAAACATCACGGGGTGGTGCGCATTGTATGGGTGTGTGTTACATTACATTCACTAGTAGGAGTGAGAAAATCATCACGGGGTGGTGCGCATTGTATGGGTGTGTGTTACATTACATTCACTAGTAGGAGTGAGAAAAACATCACGGGGTGGTGCGCATTGTATGGGTGTGTGTTACATTACATTCACTACTATGAGTGAGAAAAACATCACGGGGTGGTGCGCATTGTATGGGTGTGTGTTACATTACATTCACTAGTAGGAGTGAGAAAAACATCACGGGGTGGTGCGCATTGTATGGGTGTGTGTTACGTTACATTCACTAGTAGGAGTGAGGAAAAACATCACGGGGTGGTGCGCATTGTATGGTTGTGTGTTACATTACATTCACTAATAGGAGTGAGAAAAACATCACGGGGTGGTGCGCATTGTATGGGTGTGTGTTACATTACATTAACTAGTAGGAGTGAGAAAAACATCACGGGGTGTTGCGCATTGTATGGGTGAGTGTTACATTACATTCACTAGTAGGAGTGAGAAAAACATCACGGGGTGGTGCGCATTGTATGGGTGTGTGTTACATTACATTCACTAGTAGGAGTGAGAAAAACATCACGGGTTGGTGCGCATTGTATGGGTGTGTGTTACATGAGATTCACTAGTAGGAGTTAGAAAAACATCACGGGGTGGTGCGCATTGTATGGGTGTGTGTTACATTAGACTCACTAGTAGGAGTGAGAAAAACATCACGGGGTGGTGCGCATTGTATGGGTGTGTGTTACATTACATTCACTAGTAGGAGTGAGAAAAACATCACGGGGTGGTGCGCATTGTATGGGTGTGTGTTACATTACATTCACTAGTAGGAGTGAGAAAAACATCACGGGTTGGTGCGCATTGTATGGGTGTGTGTTACATGAGATTCACTAGTAGGAGTGAGAAAAACATCACGGGGTGGTGCGCATTGTATGGGTGTGTGTTACATTAAATTCACTAGTAGGAGTGAGAAAAACATCACGGGGTGGTGCGCATTGTATGGGTGTGTGTTACATTACATTCACTAGTAGGAGTGAGAAAAACATCACGGGGTGGTGCGCATTGTATGCGTGTGTGTTACATTACATTCACTAGTAGGAGTGAGAAAAACATCACGGGGTGGTGCGCATTGTATGGGTGTGTGTTACATTACATTCACTAGTAGGAGTGAGAAAAACATCACGGGGTGGTGCGCATTGTATGGGTGTGTGTTACATTACATTCACTAGTAGGAGTGAGAAAAACATCACGGGGTGTTGCGCATTGTATCGGTGTGTGTTACATTACATTCACTAGTAGGAGTGAGAAAAACATCACGGGGTGGTGCGCATTGTATGGGTGTGTGTTACATTACATTCACTAGTAGGAGTGAGAAAAACATCACGGGTTGGTGCGCATTGTATGGGTGTGTGTTACATTACATTCACTAGTAGGAGTGAGAAAAACATCACGGGGTGGTGCGCATTGTATGGGTGTTTGTTACATTACATTCGCTAGTAGGAGTGAGAAAATCATCACGGGGTGGTGCGCATTGTATGGGTGTGTGTTACATTACATTCGCTAGTAGGAGTGAGAAAAACATCACGGGGTGGTGCGCATTGTATGGGTGTGTGTTACATTACATTCACTAGTAGGAGTGAGAAATACATCACGGGGTGGTGCGCATTGTATGGGTGTGTGTTACATTACATTCACTAGTAGGAGTGAGAAAAACATCACGGGGTGGTGCGCATTGTATGAGTGTTTGTTACATTAGATTCACTAGTAGGAGTGAGAAAGTTATCACGGGGTGGTGCGCATTGTATGGGTGTGTGTTACATTACATTCACTAGTAGGAGTGAGAAAAACATCACGGGGTGGTGCGCATTGTATGGGTGTGTGTTACATTAGATTCACTAGTAGGAGTGAGAAAAACAACACGGGGTGGTGCGCATTGTATGGGTGTGTGTTACATTACATTCACTAGTAGGAGTGAGAAAAACATCACGGGGTGGTGCGCATTGCATGGGTGTGTGTTACATTACATTCACTAGTAGGAGTGAAAAAACATCACGGGGTGGTGCGCATTTTATGGGTGTGTGTTACATTACATTCACTAGTAGGAGTGAGAAAAACATCACGGGTGGTGCGCATTGTATGTGTGTGTGTTACATTAGATTCACTAGTAGGAGTGAAAAAACATCACGGGGTGGTGCGCATTGTATGGGTGTGTTTTACATTACATTCACTAGTAGGAGTGAGAAAAACATCACGGGGTGGTGCGCATTGTATGGGTGTGTGTTACATTACATTCACTAGTAGGAGTGAGAAAAACATCACGGGGTGGTGCGCATTGTATGGGTGTGTTTTACATTACATTCACTAGTAGGAGTGAGAAAAACATCACGGGGTGGTGCGCATTGTATGGGTGTGTGTTACATAACATTCACTAGTAGGAGTGAGAAAAACATCACGGGGTGGTGCGCATTGTATGGGTGTGTGTTACATTACATTCACTAGTAGGAGTGAGAAAAACATCACGGGGTGGTGCGCATTGTATGGGTGTGTGTTACATTACATTCACTAGTAGGAGTGAGAAAAACATCACGGGGTGGTGCACATTGTATGGGTGTGTGTTACATTACATTCACTAGTAGGAGTGAGAAAAACATCACGGGGTGGTGCGCATTGTATGGGTGTGTGTTACATTACATTCGCTAGTAGGAGTGAGAAAAACATCACGGGGTGGTGCGCATTGTATGGGTGTGTGTTACATTAGATTCGCTAGTTGGAGTGAGAAAAATATCACGGGGTGGTGCGTATTGTATGGGTGTGTGTTACATTAGATTCACTAGTAGGAGTGAGAAAAACATCACGGGGTGGTGCGCATTGTATGGGTGTGTGTTACATTACATTTACTAGTAGGAGTGAGAAAAACATCACGGGGTGGTGCGCATTGTATGGGAGTTTGTTACATTAGATTCACTAGTAGGAGTGAGAAAAACATCACGGGGTGGTGCGCATTGTATGGGTGTGTGTTACATTACATTCACTAGTAGGAGTGAGAAAAACATCACGGGGTGGTGCGCATTATATGGGTGTGTGTTACATTACATTCACTAGTAGGAGTGAGAAACACATCACGGGGTGGTGCGCATTGTATGGGTGTGTGTTACATTAGATTCACTAGTAGGAGTGAGAAAAACATCACGGGTGGTGCGCATTGTATGGGTGTGTGTTACATTACATTCACTAGTAGGAGTGAGAAAAACATCACGGGGTGGTGCGCATTGTATGGGTGTTTGTTACATTACATTCGCTAGTAGGAGTGAGAAAATCATCACGGGGTGGTGCGCATTGTATGGGTGTGTGTTACATTACATTCGCTAGTAGGAGAGAGAAAAACATCACGGGGTGGTGCGCATTGTATGGGTGTGTGTTACATTACATTCACTAGTAGGAGTGAGAAATACATCACGGGGTGGTGCGCATTGTATGGGTGTGTGTTACATTACATTCACTAGTAGGAGTGAGAAAAACATCACGGGGTGGTGCGCATTGTATGGGTGTTTGTTACATTAGATTCACTAGTAGGAGTGAGAAAGTTATCACGGGGTGGTGCGCATTGTATGGGTGTGTGTTACATTACATTCACTAGCAGGAGTGAGAAAAACATCACGGGGTGGTGTGCATTGTATGGGTGTGTGTTACATTAGATTCACTAGTAGGAGTGAGAAAAACAACACGGGGTGGTGCGCATTGTATGGGTGTGTGTTACATTACATTCACTAGTAGGAGTGAGAAAAACATCACGGGGTGGTGCGCATTGCATGGGTGTGTGTTACATTACATTCACTAGTAGGAGTGAAAAAACATCACGGGGTGGTGCGCATTTTATGGGTGTGTGTTACATTACATTCACTAGTAGGAGTGAGAAAAACATCAAGGGGTGGTGCGCATTGTATGTGTGTGTGTTACATTAGATTCACTAGTAGGAGTGAAAAAACATCACGGGGTGGTGCGCATTGTATGGGTGTGTTTTACATTACATTCACTAGTAGGAGTGAGAAAAACATCACGGGGTGGTGCGCATTGTATGGGTGTGTGTTACATTACATTCACTAGTAGGAGTGAGAAAAACATCACGGGGTGGTGCGCATTGTATGGGTGTGTTTTACATTACATTCACTAGTAGGAGTGAGAAAAACATCACGGGGTGGTGCGCATTGTATGGGTGTGTGTTACATAACATTCACTAGTAGGAGTGAGAAAAACATCACGGGGTGGTGCGCATTGTATGGGTGTGTGTTACATTACATTCACTAGTAGGAGTGAGAAAAACATCACGGGGTGGTGCGCATTGTATGGGTGTGTGTTACATTACATTCACTAGTAGGAGTGAGAAAAACATCACGGGGTGGTGCACATTGTATGGGTGTGTGTTACATTACATTCACTAGTAGGAGTGAGAAAAACATCACGGGGTGGTACGCATTGTATGGGTGTGTGTTACATTACATTCGCTAGTAGGAGTGAGAAAAACATCACGGGGTGGTGCGCATTGTATGGGTGTGTGTTACATTAGATTCGCTAGTAGGAGTGAGAAAAATATCACGGGTGGTGCGTATTGTATGGGTGTGTGTTACATTAGATTCACTAGTAGGAGTGAGAAAAACATCACGGGGTGGTGCGCATTGTATGGGTGTGTGTTACATTACATTTACTAGTAGGAGTGAGAAAAACATCACGGGGTGGTGCGCATTGTATGGGTGTTTGTTACATTAGATTCACTAGTAGGAGTGAGAAAAACATCACGGGGTGGTGCGCATTGTATGGGTGTGTTTTACATTACATTCACTAGTAGGAGTGAGAAAAACATCACGGGGTGGTGCGCATTGTATGGGTGTGTGTTACATAACATTCACTAGTAGGAGTGAGAAAAACATCACGGGGTGGTGCGCATTGTATGGGTGTGTGTTACATTACATTCACTAGTAGGGAGTGAGAAAAACATCACGGGGTGGTGCGCATTGTATGGGTGTGTGTTACATTACATTCGCTAGTAGGAGTGAGAAAAACATCACGGGGTGGTGCGCATTGTATGGGTGTGTGTTACATTACATTCGCTAGTAGGAGTGAGAAAAACATCACGGGGTGGTGCGCCTTGTATGGGTGTGTGTTACATTACATTCGCTAGTAGGAGTGAGAAAAACATCACGGGGTGGTGCGCCTTGTATGGGTGTGTGTTACATTAGATTCGCTAGTAGGAGTGAGAAAAATATCACGGGGTGGTGCGCATTGTATGGGTGTGTGTTACATTAGATTCACTAGTAGGAGTGAGAAAAACATCACGGGGTGGTGCGCATTGTATGGGTGTGTGTTACATTACATTTACTAGTAGGAGTGAGAAAAACATCACGGGGTGGTGCGCATTGTATGGGTGTTTGTTACATTAGATTCACTAGTAGGAGTGAGAAAAACATCACGGGGTGGTGCGCATTGTATGGGTGTGTGTTACATTACATTCACTAGTAGGAGTGAGAAAAACATCACGGGGTGGTGCGCATTGTATGGGTGTGTGTTACATTACATTCACTAGTAGGAGTGAGAAACACATCACGGGGTGGTGCGCATTGTATGGGTGTGTGTTACATTAGATTCACTAGTAGGAGTGAGAAAAACATCACGGGGTGTTGCGCATTGTATTGGTGTGTGTTACATTACATTCACTAGTAGGAGTGAGAAAAACATCACGGGGTGGTGCGCATTGTATGGGTGTGTGTTACATTACATTCACTAGTAGGAGTGAGAAAAACATCACGGGGTGGTGCGCATTGTATGGGTGTGTGTTACATTACATTCACTAGTAGGAGTGAGAAAAACATCACGGGGTGGTGCGCATTGTATGGGTGTGTGTTACATTACATTCACTAGTAGGAGTGAGAAAAACATCACGGGGTGGTGCGCATTTTATGGGTGTTTGTTACATTAGGTTCACTAGTAGGAGTGAGAAAGTCATCACGGGGTGGTGCGCATTGTATGGGTGTGTGTTACATTAGATTCACTAATAGGAGTGAGAAAAACATCACGGGGTGGTGCGCATTGTATGGGTGTGTGTTACATTACATTCACTAGTAGGTGTGAGAAAAACATCACGGGGTGGTGCGCATTGTATGGGTGTGTGTTACATTACATTCACTAGTAGGAGTGAGAAAAACATCACGGGGTGGTGCGCATTGTATGGGTGTGTGTTACATTACATTCACTAGTAGGAGTGAGAAAAACATCACGTGGTGGTGCGCATTGTATGGGTGTGTGTTACATTACATTCACTAGTAGGAGTGAGAAAAACATCACGGGGTGGTGCGCATTGTATGGGTGTGTGTTACATTACATTCACTAGTAGGAGTGAGAAAATCATCACGGGGTGGTGCGCATTGTATGGGTGTGTGTTACATTACATTCACTAGTAGGAGTGAGAAAAACATCACGGGGTGGTGCGCATTGTATGGGTGTGTGTTACATTACATTCACTACTATGAGTGAGAAAAACATCACGGGGTGGTGCGCATTGTATGGGTGTGTGTTACATTACATTCACTAGTAGGAGTGAGAAAAACATCACGGGGTGGTGCGCATTGTATGGGTGTGTGTTACATTACATTCACTAGTAGGAGTGAGAAAAACATCACGGGGTGGTGCGCATTGTATGGTTGTGTGTTACATTACATTCACTAATAGGAGTGAGAAAAACATCACGGGGTGGTGCGCATTGTATGGGTGTGTGTTACATTACATTCACTAGTAGGAGTGAGAAAAACATCACGGGGTGTTGCGCATTGTATGGGTGTGTGTTACATTACATTCACTAGTAGGAGTGAGAAAAACATCATGGGGTGGTGCGCATTGTATGGGTGTGTGTTACATTACATTCACTAGTAGGAGTGAGAAAAACATCACGGGGTGGTGCGCATTGTATGGGTGTGTGTTACATTACATTCACTAGTAGGAGTGAGAAACACATCACGGGGTGGTGCGCATTGTATGGGTGTGTGGTACATTAGATTCACTAGTAGGAGTGAGAAAAACATCACGGGGTGTTGCGCATTGTATTGGTGTGTGTTACATTACATTCACTAGTAGGAGTGAGAAAAACATCACGGGGTGGTGCGCATTGTATGGGTGTGTGTTACATTACATTCACTAGTAGGAGTGAGAAAAACATCACGGGGTGGTGCGCATTGTATGGGTGTGTGTTACATTACATTCACTAGTAGGAGTGAGAAAAACATCACGGGGTGGTGCGCATTGTATGGGTGTGTGTTACATTACATTCACTAGTAGGAGTGAGAAAAACATCACGGGGTGGTGCGCATTTTATGGGTGTTTGTTACATTAGGTTCACTAGTAGGAGTGAGAAAGTCATCACGGGGTGGTGCGCATTGTATGGGTGTGTGTTACATTAGATTCACTAATAGGAGTGAGAAAAACATCACGGGGTGGTGCGCATTGTATGGGTGTGTGTTACATTACATTCACTAGTAGGTGTGAGAAAAACATCACGGGGTGGTGCGCATTGTATGGGTGTGTGTTACATTACATTCACTAGTAGGAGTGAGAAAAACATCACGGGGTGGTGCGCATTGTATGGGTGTGTGTTACATTACATTCACTAGTAGGAGTGAGAAAAACATCACGTGGTGGTGCGCATTGTATGGGTGTGTGTTACATTACATTCACTAGTAGGAGTGAGAAAAACATCACGGGGTGGTGCGCATTGTATGGGTGTGTGTTACATTACATTCACTAGTAGGAGTGAGAAAATCATCACGGGGTGGTGCGCATTGTATGGGTGTGTGTTACATTACATTCACTAGTAGGAGTGAGAAAAACATCACGGGGTGGTGCGCATTGTATGGGTGTGTGTTACATTACATTCACTAGTAGGAGTGAGAAAAACATCACGGGGTGGTGCGCATTGTATGGGTGTGTGTTACATTACATTCGCTAGTAGGAGTGAGAAAAACATCACGGGGTGGTGCGCATTGTATGGGTGTGTGTTACATTACATTCGCTAGTAGGAGTGAGAAAAACATCACGGGGTGGTGCGCCTTGTATGGGTGTGTGTTACATTACATTCGCTAGTAGGAGTGAGAAAAACATCACGGGGTGGTGCGCCTTGTATGGGTGTGTGTTACATTAGATTCGCTAGTAGGAGTGAGAAAAATATCACGGGGTGGTGCGTATTGTATGGGTGTGTGTTACATTAGATTCACTAGTAGGAGTGAGAAAAACATCACGGGGTGGTGCGCATTGTATGGGTGTGTGTTACATTACATTTACTAGTAGGAGTGAGAAAAACATCACGGGGTGGTGCGCATTGTATGGGTGTTTGTTACATTAGATTCACTAGTAGGAGTGAGAAAAACATCACGGGGTGGTGCGCATTGTATGGGTGTGTGTTACATTACATTCACTAGTAGGAGTGAGAAAAACATCACGGGGTGGTGCGCATTGTATGGGTGTGTGTTACATTACATTCACTAGTAGGAGTGAGAAACACATCACGGGGTGGTGCGCATTGTATGGGTGTGTGTTACATTAGATTCACTAGTAGGAGTGAGAAAAACATCACGGGGTGTTGCGCATTGTATTGGTGTGTGTTACATTACATTCACTAGTAGGAGTGAGAAAAACATCACGGGGTGGTGCGCATTGTATGGGTGTGTGTTACATTACATTCACTAGTAGGAGTGAGAAAAACATCACGGGGTGGTGCGCATTGTATGGGTGTGTGTTACATTACATTCACTAGTAGGAGTGAGAAAAACATCACGGGGTGGTGCGCATTGTATGGGTGTGTGTTACATTACATTCACTAGTAGGAGTGAGAAAAACATCACGGGGTGGTGCGCATTTTATGGGTGTTTGTTACATTAGGTTCACTAGTAGGAGTGAGAAAGTCATCACGGGGTGGTGCGCATTGTATGGGTGTGTGTTACATTAGATTCACTAATAGGAGTGAGAAAAACATCACGGGGTGGTGCGCATTGTATGGGTGTGTGTTACATTACATTCACTAGTAGGTGTGAGAAAAACATCACGGGGTGGTGCGCATTGTATGGGTGTGTGTTACATTACATTCACTAGTAGGAGTGAGAAAAACATCACGGGGTGGTACGCATTGTATGGGTGTGTGTTACATTACATTCACTAGTAGGAGTGAGAAAAACATCACGTGGTGGTGCGCATTGTATGGGTGTGTGTTACATTACATTCACTAGTAGGAGTGAGAAAAACATCACGGGGTGGTGCGCATTGTATGGGTGTGTGTTACATTACATTCACTAGTAGGAGTGAGAAAATCATCACGGGGTGGTGCGCATTGTATGGGTGTGTGTTACATTACATTCACTAGTAGGAGTGAGAAAAACATCACGGGGTGGTGCGCATTGTATGGGTGTGTGTTACATTACATTCACTACTATGAGTGAGAAAAACATCACGGGGTGGTGCGCATTGTATGGGTGTGTGTTACATTACATTCACTAGTAGGAGTGAGAAAAACATCACGGGGTGGTGCGCATTGTATGGGTGTGTGTTACATTACATTCACTAGTAGGAGTGAGAAAAACATCACGGGGTGGTGCGCATTGTATGGTTGTGTGTTACATTACATTCACTAATAGGAGTGAGAAAAACATCACGGGGTGGTGCGCATTGTATGGGTGTGTGTTACATTACATTCACTAGTAGGAGTGAGAAAAACATCACGGGGTGTTGCGCATTGTATGGGTGTGTGTTACATTACATTCACTAGTAGGAGTGAGAAAAACATCACGGGGTGGTGCGCATTGTATGGGTGTGTGTTACATTACATTCACTAGTAGGAGTGAGAAAAACATCACGGGATGGTGCGCATTGTATGGGTGTGTGTTACATTACATTCACTAGTAGGAGTGAGAAACACATCACGGGGTGGTGCGCATTGTATGGGTGTGTGTTACATTAGATTCACTAGTAGGAGTGAGAAAAACATCACGGGGTGTTGCGCATTGTATTGGTGTGTGTTACATTACATTCACTAGTAGGAGTGAGAAAAACATCACGGGGTGGTGCGCATTGTATGGGTGTGTGTTACATTACATTCACTAGTAGGAGTGAGAAAAACATCACGGGGTGGTGCGCATTGTATGGGTGTGTGTTACATTACATTCACTAGTAGGAGTGAGAAAAACATCACGGGGTGGTGCGCATTGTATGGGTGTGTGTTACATTACATTCACTAGTAGGAGTGAGAAAAACATCACGGGGTGGTGCGCATTTTATGGGTGTTTGTTACATTAGGTTCACTAGTAGGAGTGAGAAAGTCATCACGGGGTGGTGCGCATTGTATGGGTGTGTGTTACATTAGATTCACTAATAGGAGTGAGAAAAACATCACGGGGTGGTGCGCATTGTATGGGTGTGTGTTACATTACATTCACTAGTAGGTGTGAGAAAAACATCACGGGGTGGTGCGCATTGTATGGGTGTGTGTTACATTACATTCACTAGTAGGAGTGAGAAAAACATCACGGGGTGGTGCGCATTGTATGGGTGTGTGTTACATTACATTCACTAGTAGGAGTGAGAAAAACATCACGTGGTGGTGCGCATTGTATGGGTGTGTGTTACATTACATTCACTAGTAGGAGTGAGAAAAACATCACGGGGTGGTGCGCATTGTATGGGTGTGTGTTACATTACATTCACTAGTAGGAGTGAGAAAATCATCACGGGGTGGTGCGCATTGTATGGGTGTGTGTTACATTACATTCACTAGTAGGAGTGAGAAAAACATCACGGGGTGGTGCGCATTGTATGGGTGTGTGTTACATTACATTCACTACTATGAGTGAGAAAAACATCACGGGGTGGTGCGCATTGTATGGGTGTGTGTTACATTACATTCACTAGTAGGAGTGAGAAAAACATCACGGGGTGGTGCGCATTGTATGGGTGTGTGTTACATTACATTCACTAGTAGGAGTGAGAAAAACATCACGGGGTGGTGCGCATTGTATGCGTGTGTGTTACATTACATTCACTAGTAGGAGTGAGAAAAACATCACGGGGTGGTGTGCATTGTATGGGTGTGTGTTACATTACATTCACTAGTAGGAGTGAGAAAAACATCACGGGGTGGTGCGCATTGTATGGGTGTGTGTTACATTACATTCACTAGTAGGAGTGAGAAAAACATCACGGGGTGGTGCGCATTGTATGGGTGTGTGTTACATTACATTCACTAGTAGGAGTGAGAAAAACATCACGGGGTGGTGCGCATTGTATGGGTGTGTGTTACATTACATTCACTAGTAGGAGTGAGAAAAACATCACGGGGTGGTGCGCATTGTATGGGTGTGTGTTACATTACATTCGCTAGTAGGAGTGAGAAAAACATCACGGGGTGGTGCGCATTGTATGGGTGTTTGTTACATTACATTCGCTAGTAGGAGTGAGAAAATCATCACGGGGTGGTGCGCATTGTATGGGTGTGTGTTACATTACATTCGCTAGTAGGAGTGAGAAAAACATCACGGGGTGGTGCGCATTGTATGGGTGTGTGTTACATTACATTCACTAGTAGGAGTGAGAAATACATCACGGGGTGGTGCGCATTGTATGGGTGTGTGTTACATTACATTCACTAGTAGGAGTGAGAAAAACATCACGGGGTGGTGCGCATTGTATGGGTGTTTGTTACATTAGATTCACTAGTAGGAGTGAGAAAGTTATCACGGGGTGGTGCGCATTGTATGGGTGTGTGTTACATTACATTCACTAGTAGGAGTGAGAAAAACATCACGGGGTGGTGCGCATTGTATGGGTGTGTGTTACATTAGATTCACTAGTAGGAGTGAGAAAAACAACACGGGGTGGTGCGCATTGTATGGGTGTGTGTTACATTACATTCACTAGTAGGAGTGAGAAAAACATCACGGGGTGGTGCGCATTGCATGGGTGTGTGTTACATTACATTCACTAGTAGGAGTGAAAAAACATCACGGGGTGGTGCGCATTTTATGGGTGTGTGTTACATTACATTCACTAGTAGGAGTGAGAAAAACATCACGGGGTGGTGCGCATTGTATGTGTGTGTGTTACATTAGATTCACTAGTAGGAGTGAAAAAACATCCCGGGGTGGTGCGCATTGTATGGGTGTGTTTTACATTACATTCACTAGTAGGAGTGAGAAAAACATCACGGGGTGGTGCGCATTGTATGGGTGTGTGTTACATTACATTCACTAGTAGGAGTGAGAAAAACATCACGGGGTGGTGCGCATTGTATGGGTGTGTTTTACATTACATTCACTAGTAGGAGTGAGAAAAACATCACGGGGTGGTGCGCATTGTATGGGTGTGTGTTACATAACATTCACTAGTAGGAGTGAGAAAAACATCACGGGGTGGTGCGCATTGTATGGGTGTGTGTTACATTACATTCACTAGTAGGAGTGAGAAAAACATCACGGGGTGGTGCGCATTGTATGTGTGTGTGTTACATTAGATTCACTAGTAGGAGTGAAAAAACATCACGGGGTGGTGCCATTGTATGGGTGTGTTTTACATTACATTCACTAGTAGGAGTGAGAAAAACATCACGGGGTGGTGCGCATTGTATGGGTGTGTGTTACATTACATTCACTAGTAGGAGTGAGAAAAACATGACGGGGTGGTGCGCATTGTATGGGTGTGTTTTACATTACATTCACTAGTAGGAGTGAGAAAAACATCACGGGGTGGTGCGCATTGTATGGGTGTGTGTTACATAACATTCACTAGTAGGAGTGAGAAAAACATCACGGGGTGGTGCGCATTGTATGGGTGTTTGTTACATTACATTCACTAGTAGGAGTGAGAAAAACATCACGGGGTGGTGCGCATTGTATGGGTGTGTGTTACATTACATTCACTAGTAGGAGTGAGAAAAACATCACGGGGTGGTGCGCATTGTATGGGTGTGTGTTACATTACATTCACTAGTAGGAGTGAGAAAAACATCACGGGGTGGTGCGCATTGTATGGGTGTGTGTTACATTACATTCGCTAGTAGGAGTGAGAAAAACATCACGGGGTGGTGCGCCTTGTATGGGTGTGTTTTACATTAGATTCGCTAGTAGGAGTGAGAAAAATATCATGGGGTGGTGCGTATTGTATGGGTGTGTGTTACATTAGATTCACTAGTAGGAGTGAGAAAAACATCACGGGGTGGTGCGCATTGTATGGGTGTGTGTTACATTACATTTACTAGTAGGAGTGAGAAAAACATCACGGGGTGGTGCGCATTGTATGGGTGTTTGTTACATTAGATTCACTAGTAGGAGTGAGAAAAACATCACGGGGTGGTGCGCATTGTATGGGTGTGTGTTACATTACATTCACTAGTAGGAGTGAGAAAAACATCACGGGGTGGTGCGCATTATATGGGTGTGTGTTACATTACATTCACTAGTAGGAGTGAGAAACACATCACGGGGTGGTGCGCATTGTATGGGTGTGTGTTACATTAGATTCACTAGTAGGAGTGAGAAAAACATCACGGGGTGTTGCGCATTGTATTGGTGTGTGTTACATTACATTCACTAGTAGGAGTGAGAAAAACATCACGGGGTGGTGCGCTTTGTATGGGTGTGTGTTACATTACATTCACTAGTAGGAGTGAGAAAAACATCACGGGGTGGTGCGCATTGTATAGGTGTGTGTTACATTACATTCACTAGTAGGAGTGAGAAAAACATCACGGGGTGGTGCGCATTGTATGGGTGTGTGTTACATTACATTCACTAGTAGGAGTTAGAAAAACATCACGGAGTGGTGCGCATTGTATGGGTGTGTGTTACATTAGATTCACTAGTAGGAGTGAAAAAACATCACGGGGTGGTGCGCATTGTATGGGTGTGTGTTACATTAGATTCACTAGTAGGAGTGAGAAAAACATCACGGGGTGGTGCGCATTGTATGGGTGCGTGTTACATTACATTCACTAGTAGGAGTGAGAAAAACATCACGGGGTGGTGCGCATTGTGTGGGTGTGTGTTACATTACATTCACTAGTAGGAGTGAGAAAATCATCACGGGGTGGTGCGCATTGTATGGGTGTGTGTTACATTACATTCATTAGTAGGAGTGAGAAAAACATCACGGGGTGGTGCGCATTGTATGGGTGCGTGTTACATTACATTCACTAGTAGGAGTGAGAAAAACATCACGGGGTGGTGCGCATTGTGTGGGTGTGTGTTACATTACATTCACTAGTAGGAGTGAGAAAATCATCACGGGGTGGTGCGCATTGTATGGGTGTGTGTTACATTACATTCATTAGTAGGAGTGAGAAAAACATCACGGGGTGGTGCGCATTGTATGGGTGTGTGTTACATTACATTCGCTAGTAGGAGTGAGAAAAACATCACGGGGTGGTGCGCCTTGTATGGGTGTGTGTTACATTAGATTCGCTAGTAGGAGTGAGAAAAATATCATGGGGTGGTGCGTATTGTATGGGTGTGTGTTACATTAGATTCACTAGTAGGAGTGAGAAAAACATCACGGGGTGGTGCGCATTGTATGGGTGTGTGTTACATTACATTTACTAGTAGGAGTGAGAAAAACATCACGGAGTGGTGCGCATTGTATGGGTGTTTGTTACATTACATTCACTAGTAGGAGTGAGAAAAACATCACGGGGTGGTGCGCATTGTATGGGTGTGTGTTACATTACATTCACTAGTAGGAGTGAGAAAAACATCACGGGGTGGTGCGCATTATATGGGTGTGTGTTACATTACATTCACTAGTAGGAGTGAGAAACACATCACGGGGTGGTGCGCATTGTATGGGTGTGTGTTACATTAGATTCACTAGTAGGAGTGAGAAAAACATCACGGGGTGTTGCGCATTGTATTGGTGTGTGTTACATTACATTCACTAGTAGGAGTGAGAAAAACATCACGGGGTGGTGCGCTTTGTATGGGTGTGTGTTACATTACATTCACTAGTAGGAGTGAGAAAAACATCACGGGGTGGTGCGCATTGTATGGGTGTGTGTTACATTACATTCACTAGTAGGAGTGTGAAAATCATCACGGGGTGGTGCGCATTGTATGGGTGTGTGTTACATTACATTCACTAGTAGGAGTGAGAAAAACATCACGGGGTGGTGCGCATTGTAAGGTTGTGTGTTACATTACATTCACTAGTAGGAGTGAGAAAAACATCACGGGGTGGTGCGCATTGTATCGGTGTTTGTTACATTAGATTCACTAGTAGGAGTGAGAAAAACATCACGGGGTGGTGCGCATTGTATGGGTGTGTGTTACATTACATTCACTAGTAGGAGTGAGAAAAACATCACGGGGTGGTGCGCATTGTATGGGTGTGTGTTACATTAGATTCACTAGTAGGAGTGAGAAAAACATCACGGGGTGGTGCACATTGTATGGGTGTGTGTTACATTACATTCACTAGTAGGAGTGAGAAAAACATCACGGGGTGGTGCGCATTGTATGGGTGTGTGTTGCATTACATTCACTAGTAGGAGTGAGAAAAACATCACGGGGTGGTGCGCATTGTATGGGTGTGTGTTACATTAGATTCACTAGTAGGAGTGAGAAAAACATCACGGGGTGGTGCGCATTGTATGGGTGTGTGTTAAATTACATTCACTAGTAGGAGTGAGAAAAGCATCACCGGGTGGTTAGCATTGTATGGGTGTGTGTTACATTACATTCACTAGTAGGAGTGAGAAAAACATCACGGGGTGGTGCGCATTGTATGGGTGTTTGTTACATTCGATTCACTAGTAGGAGTGAGAAAATCATCACGGGGTGGTGCGCATTTTATGGGTGTGTGTTACATTACATTCACTAGTAGGAGTTAGAAAAACATCACGGAGTGGTGCGCATTGTATGGGTGTGTGTTACATTAGATTCACTAGTAGGAGTGAAAAAACATCACGGGGTGGTGCGCATTGTATGGGTGTGTGTTACATTAGATTCACTAGTAGGAGTGAGAAAAACATCACGGGGTGGTGCGCATTGTGTGGGTGCGTGTTACATTACATTCACTAGTAGGAGTGAGAAAAACATCACGGGGTGGTGCGCATTGTGTGGGTGTGTGTTACATTACATTCACTAGTAGGAGTGAGAAAAACATCACGGGGTGGTGCGCATTGTGTGGGTGTGTGTTACATTACATTCACTAGTAGGAGTGAGAAAATCATCACGGGGTGGTGCGCATTGTATGGGTGTGTGTTACATTACATTCATTAGTAGGAGTGAGAAAAACATCACGGGGTGGTGCGCATTGTATGGCTGTGTGTTACATTACATTCACTAGTAGGAGTGAGAAAAACATCACGGGGTGGTGCGCATTGTATGGGTGTGTGTTACATTACATTCACTAGTAGGAGTGAGAAAAACATCACGGGGTGGTGCGCATTGTGTGGGTGTGTGTTACATTACATTCACTAGTAGGAGTGAGAAAATCATCACGGGGTGGTGCGCATTGTATGGGTGTGTGTTACATTACATTCATTAGTAGGAGTGAGAAAAACATCACGGGGTGGTGCGCATTGTATGGGTGTGTGTTACATTACATTCGCTAGTAGGAGTGAGAAAAACATCACGGGGTGGTGCGCCTTGTATGGGTGTGTGTTACATTAGATTCGCTAGTAGGAGTGAGAAAAATATCATGGGGTGGTGCGTATTGTATGGGTGTGTGTTACATTAGATTCACTAGTAGGAGTGAGAAAAACATCACGGGGTGGTGCGCATTGTATGGGTGTGTGTTACATTACATTTACTAGTAGGAGTGAGAAAAACATCACGGGGTGGTGCGCATTGTATGGGTGTTTGTTACATTACATTCACTAGTAGGAGTGAGAAAAACATCACGGGGTGGTGCGCATTGTATGGGTGTGTGTTACATTACATTCACTAGTAGGAGTGAGAAAAACATCACGGGGTGGTGCGCATTATATGGGTGTGTGTTACATTACATTCACTAGTAGGAGTGAGAAACACATCACGGGGTGGTGCGCATTGTATGGGTGTGTGTTACATTAGATTCACTAGTAGGAGTGAGAAAAACATCACGGGGTGTTGCGCATTGTATTGGTGTGTGTTACATTACATTCACTAGTAGGAGTGAGAAAAACATCACGGGGTGGTGCGCTTTGTATGGGTGTGTGTTACATTACATTCACTAGTAGGAGTGAGAAAAACATCACGGGGTGGTGCGCATTGTATGGGTGTGTGTTACATTACATTCACTAGTAGGAGTGTGAAAATCATCACGGGGTGGTGCGCATTGTATGGGTGTGTGTTACATTACATTCACTAGTAGGAGTGAGAAAAACATCACGGGGTGGTGCTCATTGTAAGGTTGTGTGTTACATTACATTCACTAGTAGGAGTGAGAAAAACATCACGGGGTGGTGCGCATTGTATGGGTGTGTGTTACATTACATTCACTAGTAGGAGTGAGAAAAACATCACGGGGTGGTGCGCATTGTATGGGTGTGTGTTACATTAGATTCACTAGTAGGAGTGAGAAAAACATCACGGGGTGGTGCGCATTGTATGGGTGTGTGTTACATTACATTCACTAGTAGGAGTGAGAAAAACATCACGGGGTGGTGCGCATTGTATGGGTGTGTGTTGCATTACATTCACTAGTAGGAGTGAGAAAAACATCACGGGGTGGTGCGCATTGTATGGGTGTGTGTTACATTAGATTCACTAGTAGGAGTGAGAAAAACATCACGGGGTGGTGCGCATTGTATGGGTGTGTGTTACATTACATTCACTAGTAGGAGTGAGAAAAGCATCACCGGGTGGTTAGCATTGTATGGGTGTGTGTTACATTACATTCACTAGTAGGAGTGAGAAAAACATCACGGGGTGGTGCGCATTGTATGGGTGTTTGTTACATTCGATTCACTAGTAGGAGTGAGAAAATCATCACGGGGTGGTGCGCATTTTATGGGTGTGTGTTACATTACATTCACTAGTAGGAGTTAGAAAAACATCACGGAGTGGTGCGCATTGTATGGGTGTGTGTTACATTAGATTCACTAGTAGGAGTGAAAAAACATCACGGGGTGGTGCGCATTGTATGGGTGTGTGTTACATTAGATTCACTAGTAGGAGTGAGAAAAACATCACGGGGTGGTGCGCATTGTATGGGTGCGTGTTACATTACATTCACTAGTAGGAGTGAGAAAAACATCACGGGGTGGTGCGCATTGTGTGGGTGTTTGTTACATTACATTCACTAGTAGGAGTGAGAAAAACATCACGGGGTGGTGCGCATTGTGTGGGTGTGTGTTACTTTACATTCACTAGTAGGAGTGAGAAAATCATCACGGGGTGGTGCGCATTGTATGGGTGTGTGTTACATTACATTCATTAGTAGGAGTGAGAAAAACATCACGGGGTGGTGCGCATTGTATGGCTGTGTGTTACATTACATTCACTAGTAGGAGTGAGAAAAACATCACGGGGTGGTGCGCATTGTATGGGTGTGTGTTACATTACATTCACTAGTAGGAGTGAGAAAAACATCACGGGGTGGTGCGCATTGTGTGGGTGTGTGTTACATTACATTCACTAGTAGGAGTGAGAAAATCATCACGGGGTGGTGCGCATTGTATGGGTGTGTGTTACATTACATTCATTAGTAGGAGTGAGAAAAACATCACGGGGTGGTGCGCATTGTATGGCTGTGTGTTACATTACATTCACTAGTAGGAGTGAGAAAAACATCACGGGGTGGTGCGCATTGTATGGGTGTGTGTTACATTACATTCACTAGTAGGAGTGAGAAAAACATCACGGGGTGGTGCGCATTGTATGGGTGTGTGTTACATTAGATTCACTAGTAGGAGTGAGAAAAACATCACGGGGTGGTGCGCATTGTATGGGTGCGTGTTACATTACATTCACTAGTAGGAGTGAGAAAATCATCACGAGGTGGTTAGCATTGTATGGGTGTGTGTTACATTACATTCACTAGTAGGAGTGAGAAAAACATCACGGGGTGGTGCGCATTGTATGGGTGTTTGTTACATTCGATTCACTAGTAGGAGTGAGAAAATCATCACAGGGTGGTGCGCATTTTATGGGTGTGTGTTACATTAGATTCTCTAGTAGGAGTGAAAAAACATCACGGGGTGGTGCGCATTGTGTGGGTGTGTGTTACATTACATTCACTAGTAGGAGTGAGAAAAACATCACGGGGTGGTGCGCATTGTGTGGGTGTGTTTTACATTACATTCACTAGTAGGAGTGAGAAAAACATCACGGGGTGGTGCGCATTGTGTGGGTGTGTGTTACATTACATTCACTAGTAGGAGTGAGAAAAACATCACGGGGTGGTGCGCATTGTATGGGTGTGTGTTACATTCACTAGTAGGAGTGAGAAAAACATCACGGGGTGGTGCGCATTGTATGGGTGTGTGTTACATTACATTCACTAGTAGGAGTGAGAAAAACATCACGGGGTGGTGAGCATTGTATGGGTGTGTGTTACATTACATTCACTAGTAGGAGTGAGAAAAACATCACGGGGTGGTGCGCATTGTATGGGTGTGTGTTACATTACATTCACTAGTAGGAGTGAGAAAAACATCACGGGGTGGTGCGCATTGTATGGGTGTGTGTTACATTAGATTCACTAGTAGGAGTGAGAAAAACATCACGGGGTGTTGCGCATTATATTGGTGTGTGTTACATTACATTCACTAGTAGGAGTGAGAAAAACATCACGGGGTGGTGCGCTTTGTATGGGTGTGTGTTACATTACATTCACTAGTAGGAGTGAGAAAAACATCACGGGGTGGTGCGCATTGTATGGGTGTGTGTTACATTACATTCACTAGTAGGAGTGTGAAAATCATCACGGGGTGGTGCGCATTGTATGGGTGTGTGTTACATTACATTCACTAGTAGGAGTGAGAAAAACATCACGGGGTGGTGCGCATTGTAAGGTTGTGTGTTACATTACATTCACTAGTAGGAGTGAGAAAAACATCACGGGGTGGTGCGCATTGTATGGGTGTGTGTTACATTAGATTCACTAGTAAGAGTGAGAAAAACATCACGGGGTGGTGCGCATTGTATGGGTGTGTGTTACATTACATTCACTAGTAGGAGTGAGAAAAACATCACGGGGTGGTGCGCATTGTATGGGTGTGTGTTGCATTACATTCACTAGTAGGAGTGAGAAAAACATCACGGGGTGGTGCGCATTGTATGGGTGTGTGTTACATTAGATTCACTAGTAGGAGTGAGAAAAACATCACGGGGTGGTGCGCATTGTATGGGTGTGTGTTACATTACATTCACTAGTAGGAGTGAGAAAAGCATCACCGGGTGGTTAGCATTGTATGGGTGTGTGTTACATTACATTCACTAGTAGGAGTGAGAAAAACATCACGAGGTGGTGCGCATTGTATGGGTGTTTGTTACATTCGATTCACTAGTAGGAGTGAGAAAATCATCACGGGGTGGTGCGCATTTTATGGGTGTGTGTTACATTACATTCACTAGTAGGAGTTAGAAAAACATCACGGAGTGGTGCGCATTGTATGGGTGCGTGTTACATTACATTCACTAGTAGGAGTGAGAAAAACATCACGGGGTGGTGCGCATTGTATGGGTGCGTGTTACATTACATTCACTAGTAGGAGTGAGAAAAACATCACGGGGTGGTGCGCATTGTATGGGTGTGTGTTACATTACATTCACTAGTAGGAGTGAGAAAAGCATCACCGGGTGGTTAGCATTGTATGGGTGTGTGTTACATTAGATTCACTAGTAGGAGTGAGAAAAACATCACGGGGTGGTGCGCATTGTATGGGTGTGTGTTACATTACATTCACTAGTAGGAGTGAGAAAATCATCACGAGGTGGTTAGCATTGTATGGGTGTGTGTTACATTATATTCACTAGTAGGAGTGAGAAAAACATCACGGGGTGGTGCGCATTGTATGGGTGTTTGTTACATTTGATTCACTAGTAGGAGTGAGAAAATCATCACAGGGTGGTGCGCATTTTATGGGTGTGTGTTACATTAGATTCTCTAGTAGGAGTGAAAAAACATCACGGGGTGGTGCGCATTGTATGGGTGTGTGTTACATTAGATTCACTAGTAGGAGTGAGAAAAACATCACGGGGTGGTGCGCATTGTATGGGTGTGTGTTACATTACATTCACTAGTAGGAGTGAGAAAAACATCACGGGGTGGTGCGCATTGTGTGGGTGTGTGTTACATTACATTCACTAGTAGGAGTGAGAAAAACATCACGGGGTGGTGCGCATTGTGTGGGTGTGTTTTACATTACATTCACTAGTAGGAGTGAGAAAAACATCACGGGGTGGTGCGCATTGTGTGGGTGTGTGTTACATTACATTCACTAGTAGGAGTGAGAAAAACATCACGGGGTGGTGCGCATTGTATGGGTGTGTGTTACATTCACTAGTAGGAGTGAGAAAAACATCACGGGGTGGTGCGCATTGTATGGGTGTGTGTTACATTACATTCACTAGTAGGAGTGAGAAAAACATCACGGGGTGGTGAGCATTGTATGGGTGTGTGTTACATTACATTCACTAGTAGGAGTGAGAAAAACATCACGGGGTGGTGCGCATTGTATGGGTGTGTGTTACATTACATTCACTAGTAGGAGTGAGAAAAACATCACGGGGTGGTGCGCATTGTATGGGTGTTTGTTACATTCGATTCACTAGTAGGAGTAAGAAAATCATCACGGGGTGGTGCGCATTTTATGGGTGTGTGTTACATTACATTCACTAGTAGGAGTTAAAAAAACATCACGGAGTGGTGCGCATTGTATGGGTGTGTGTTACATTAGATTCACTAGTAGGAGTGAAAAAACATCACGGGGTGGTGCGCATTGTATGGGTGTGTGTTACATTAGATTCACTAGTAGGAGTGAGAAAAACATCACGGGGTGGTGCGCATTGTATGGGTGTGTGTTACATTACATTCACTAGTAGGAGTGAGAAAAACATCACGGGGTGGTGCGCATTGTATGGGTGTGTGTTACATTACATTCACTAGTAGGAGTCAGAAAAACATCACGGGGTGGTGCGCATTGTATGGGTGTGTGTTACATTAGATTCACTAGTAGGAGTCAGAAAAACATCACGGGGTGGTGCGCATTTTATGGGTGTGTGTTACATTAGATTCACTAGTAGGAGTGAGAAAAACATCACGGGGTGGTGCGCATTGTATGGGTGTGTGTTACATTACATTCACTAGTAGGAGTGTGAAAATCATCACGGGGTGGTGCGCATTGTATGGATGTGTGTTACATTACATTCACTAGTAGGAGTGAGAAAATCATCACGAGGTGGTTAGCATTGTATGGGTGTGTGTTACATTACATTCACTAGTAGGAGTGAGAAAAACATCACGGGGTGGTGCGCATTGTATGGGTGTTTGTTACATTCGATTCACTAGTAGGAGTGAGAAAATCATCACAGGGTGGTGCGCATTTTATGGGTGTGTGTTACATTAGATTCTCTAGTAGGAGTGAAAAAACATCACGGGGTGGTGCGCATTGTATGGGTGTGTGTTACATTAGATTCACTAGTAGGAGTGATAAAAACATCACGGGGTGGTGCGCATTGTATGGGTGTGTGTTACATTACATTCACTAGTAGGAGTGAGAAAAACATCACGGGGTGGTGCGCATTGTGTGGGTGTGTGTTACATTACATTCACTAGTAGGAGTGAGAAAAACATCACGGGGTGGTGCGCATTGTGTGGGTGTGTTTTACATTACATTCACTAGTAGGAGTGAGAAAAACATCACGGGGTGGTGCGCATTGTGTGGGTGTGTGTTACATTACATTCAATAGTAGGAGTGAGAAAAACATCACGGGGTGGTGCGCATTGTATGGGTGTGTGTTACATTCACTAGTAGGAGTGAGAAAAACATCACGGGGTGGTGCGCATTGTATGGGTGTGTGTTACATTACATTCACTAGTAGGAGTGAGAAAAACATCACGGGGTGGTGAGCATTGTATGGGTGTGTGTTACATTACATTCACTAGTAGGAGTGAGAAAAACATCACGGGGTGGTGCGCATTGTATGGGTGTGTGTTACATTACATTCACTAGTAGGAGTGAGAAAAACATCACGGGGTGGTGC
This sequence comes from Cavia porcellus, assembly GCF_034190915.1. Classification (NCBI taxonomy): domain Eukaryota; kingdom Metazoa; phylum Chordata; class Mammalia; order Rodentia; family Caviidae; genus Cavia; species Cavia porcellus. The sequence continues at coordinate 1,057,410 of NW_026947580.1, read as the reverse complement.
GCATTGTATGGGTGTGTGTTACATTAGATTCACTAGTAGGAGTGAGAAAAACATCACGGGGTGTTGCGCATTGTATTGGTGTGTGTTACATTACATTCACTAGTAGGAGTGAGAAAAACATCACGGGGTGGTGCGCATTGTATGGGTGTGTGTTACATTACATTCACTAGTAGGAGTGTGAAAATCATCACGGGGTGGTGCGCATTGTATGGGTGTGTGTTACATTACATTCACTAGTAGGAGTGAGAAAAACATCACGGGGTGGTGCGCATTGTAAGGTTGTGTGTTACATTACATTCACTAGTAGGAGTGAGAAAAACATCACGGGTTGGTGCGCATTGTATCGGTGTTTGTTACATTAGATTCACTAGTAGGAGTGAGAAAAACATCACGGGGTGGTGCGCATTGTATGGGTGTGTGTTACATTACATTCACTAGTAGGAGTGAGAAAAACATCACGGGGTGGTGCGCCTTGTATGGGTGTGTGTTACATTAGATTCACTAGTAGGAGTGAGAAAAACATCACGGGGTGGTGCGCATTGTATGGGTGTGTGTTACATTACATTCACTAGTAGGACTGAGAAAAACATCACGGGGTGGTGCGCATTGTATGGGTGTGTGTTGCATTACATTCACTAGTAGGAGTGAGAAAAACATCACGGGGTGGTGCGCATTGTATGGGTGTGTGTTACATTAGATTCACTAGTAGGAGTGAGAAAAACATCACGGGGTGGTGCGCATTGTATGGGTGTGTGTTACATTACATTCACTAGTAGGAGTGAGAAAAGCATCACCGGGTGGTTAGCATTGTATGGGTGTGTGTTACATTACATTCACTAGTAGGAGTGAGAAAAACATCACGGGGTGGTGCGCATTGTATGGGTGTGTGTTACATTACATTTACTAGTAGGAGTGTGAAAATCATCACGGGGTGGTGCGCATTGTATGGGTGTGTGTTACATTACATTCACTAGTAGGAGTGAGAAAATCATCACGAGGTGGTTAGCATTGTATGGGTGTGTGTTACATTACATTCACTAGTAGGAGTGAGAAAAACATCACGGGGTGGTGCGCATTGTATGGGTGTTTGTTACATTCGATTCACTAGTAGGAGTGAGAAAATCATCCCAGGGTGGTGCGCATTTTATGGGTGTGTGTTACATTAGATTCTCTAGTAGGAGTGAAAAAACATCACGGGGTGGTGCGCATTGTATGGGTGTGTGTTACATTAGATTCACTAGTAGGAGTGATAAAAACATCACGGGGTGGTGCGCATTGTATGGGTGTGTGTTACATTACATTCACTAGTAGGAGTGAGAAAAACATCACGGGGTGGTGCGCATTGTGTGGTTGTGTGTTACATTACATTCACTAGTAGGAGTGAGAAAAACATCACGGGGTGGTGCGCATTGTGTGGGTGTGTTTTACATTACATTCACTAGTAGGAGTGAGAAAAACATCACGGGGTGGTGCGCATTGTGTGGGTGTGTGTTACATTACATTCACTAGTAGGAGTGAGAAAAACATCACGGGGTGGTGCGCATTGTATGGGTGTGTGTTACATTCACTAGTAGGAGTGAGAAAAACATCACGGGGTGGTGCGCATTGTATGGGTGTGTGTTACATTACATTCACTAGTAGGAGTGAGAAAAACATCACGGGGTGGTGAGCATTTTATGGGTGTGTGTTACATTACATTCACTAGTAGGAGTGAGAAAAACATCACGGGGTGGTGCGCATTGTATGGGTGTGTGTTACATTACATTCACTAGTAGGAGTGAGAAAAACATCACGGGGTGGTGCGCATTGTATGGGTGTGTGTTACATTAGATTCACTAGTAGGAGTGAGAAAAACATCACGGGGTGTTGCGCATTGTATTGGTGTGTGTTACATTACATTCACTAGTAGGAGTGAGAAAAACATCACGGGGTGGTGCGCATTGTATGGGTGTGTGTTACATTACATTCACTAGTAGGAGTGTGAAAATCATCACGGGGTGGTGCGCATTGTATGGGTGTGTGTTACATTACATTCACTAGTAGGAGTGAGAAAAACATCACGGGGTGGTGCGCATTGTAAGGTTGTGTGTTACATTACATTCACTAGTAGGAGTGAGAAAAACATCACGGGGTGGTGCGCATTGTATCGGTGTTTGTTACATTAGATTCACTAGTAGGAGTGAGAAAAACATCACGGGGTGGTGCGCATTGTATGGGTGTGTGTTACATTACATTCACTAGTAGGAGTGAGAAAAACATCACGGGGTGGTGCGCCTTGTATGGGTGTGTGTTACATTAGATTCACTAGTAGGAGTGAGAAAAACATCACGGGGTGGTGCGCATTGTATGGGTGTGTGTTACATTACATTCACTAGTAGGAGTGAGAAAAACATCACGGGGTGGTGCGCATTGTATGGGTGTGTGTTGCATTACATTCACTAGTAGGAGTGAGAAAAACATCACGGGGTGGTGCGCATTGTATGGGTGTGTGTTACATTAGATTCACTAGTAGGAGTGAGAAAAACATCACGGGGTGGTGCGCATTGTATGGGTGTGTGTTACATTACATTCACTAGTAGGAGTGAGAAAAGCATCACCGGGTGGTTAGCATTGTATGGGTGTGTGTTACATTACATTCACTAGTAGGAGTGAGAAAAACATCACGAGGTGGTGCGCATTGTATGGGTGTTTGTTACATTCGATTCACTAGTAGGAGTGAGAAAATCATCACGGGGTGGTGCGCATTTTATGGGTGTGTGTTACATTACATTCACTAGTAGGAGTTAGAAAAACATCACGGAGTGGTGCGCATTGTATGGGTGTGTGTTACATTAGATTCACTAGTAGGAGTGAAAAAACATCACGGGGTGGTGCGCATTGTATGGGTGTGTGTTACATTAGATTCACTAGTAGGAGTGAGAAAAACATCACGGGGTGGTGCGCATTGTATGGGTGCGTGTTACATTACATTCACTAGTAGGAGTGAGAAAAACATCACGGGGTGGTGCGCATTGTGTGGGTGTGTGTTACATTACATTCACTAGTAGGAGTGAGAAAAACATCACAGGGTGGTGCACATTGTGTGGGTGTGTGTTACATTACATTCACTAGTAGGAGTGAGAAAATCATCACGGGGTGGTGCGCATTGTATGGGTGTGTGTTACATTACATTCATTAGTAGGAGTGAGAAAAACATCACGGGGTGGTGCGCATTGTATGGCTGTGTGTTACATTACATTCACTAGTAGGAGTGAGAAAAACATCACGGGGTGGTGCGCATTGTATGGGTGTGTGTTACATTACATTCACTAGTAGGAGTGAGAAAAGCATCACGGGGTGGTGCGCATTGTGTGGGTGTGTGTTACATTACATTCACTAGTAGGAGTGAGAAAAACATCACGGGGTGGTGCGCATTGTATGGGTGTTTGTTACATTCGATTCACTAGTAGGAGTGAGAAAATCATCACAGGGTGGTGCGCATTTTATGGGTGTGTGTTACATTAGATTCTCTAGTAGGAGTGAAAAAACATCACGGGGTGGTGCGCATTGTATGGGTGTGTGTTACATTAGATTCACTAGTAGGAGTGATAAAAACATCACGGGGTGGTGCGCATTGTATGGGTGTGTGTTACATTACATTCACTAGTAGGAGTGAGAAAAACATCACGGGGTGGTGCGCATTGTGTGGGTGTGTGTTACATTACATTCACTAGTAGGAGTGAGAAAAACATCACGGGGTGGTGCGCATTGTGTGGGTGTGTTTTACATTACATTCACTAGTAGGAGTGAGAAAAACATCACGGGGTGGTGCGCATTGTGTGGGTGTGTGTTACATTACATTCACTAGTAGGAGTGAGAAAAACATCACGGGGTGGTGCGCATTGTATGGGTGTGTGTTACATTCACTAGTAGGAGTGAGAAAAACATCACGGGGTGGTGCGCATTGTATGGGTGTGTGTTACATTACATTCACTAGTAGGAGTGAGAAAAACATCACGGGGTGGTGAGCATTGTATGGGTGTGTGTTACATTACATTCACTAGTAGGAGTGAGAAAAACATCACGGGGTGGTGCGCATTGTATGGGTGTGTGTTACATTACATTCACTAGTAGGAGTGAGAAAAACATCACGGGGTGGTGCGCATTGTATGGGTGTGTGTTACATTAGATTCACTAGTAGGAGTGAGAAAAACATCACGGGGTGTTGCGCATTGTATTGGTGTGTGTTACATTACATTCACTAGTAGGAGTGAGAAAAACATCACGGGGTGGTGCGCATTGTATGGGTGTGTGTTACATTACATTCACTAGTAGGAGTGTGAAAATCATCACGGGGTGGTGCGCATTGTATGGGTGTGTGTTACATTACATTCACTAGTAGGAGTGAGAAAAACATCACGGGGTGGTGCGCATTGTAAGGTTGTGTGTTACATTACATTCACTAGTAGGAGTGAGAAAAACATCACGGGTTGGTGCGCATTGTATCGGTGTTTGTTACATTAGATTCACTAGTAGGAGTGAGAAAAACATCACGGGGTGGTGCGCATTGTATGGGTGTGTGTTACATTACATTCACTAGTAGGAGTGAGAAAAACATCACGGGGTGGTGCGCCTTGTATGGGTGTGTGTTACATTAGATTCACTAGTAGGAGTGAGAAAAACATCACGGGGTGGTGCGCATTGTATGGGTGTGTGTTACATTACATTCACTAGTAGGAGTGAGAAAAACATCACGGGGTGGTGCGCATTGTATGGGTGTGTGTTGCATTACATTCACTAGTAGGAGTGAGAAAAACATCACGGGGTGGTGCGCATTGTATGGGTGTGTGTTACATTAGATTCACTAGTAGGAGTGAGAAAAACATCACGGGGTGGTGCGCATTGTATGGGTGTGTGTTACATTACATTCACTAGTAGGAGTGAGAAAAGCATCACCGGGTGGTTAGCATTGTATGGGTGTGTGTTACATTACATTCACTAGTAGGAGTGAGAAAAACATCACGGGGTGGTGCGCATTGTATGGGTGTGTGTTACATTACATTCACTAGTAGGAGTGTGAAAATCATCACGGGGTGGTGCGCATTGTATGGGTGTGTGTTACATTACATTCACTAGTAGGAGTGAGAAAATCATCACGAGGTGGTTAGCATTGTATGGGTGTGTGTTACATTACATTCACTAGTAGGAGTGAGAAAAACATCACGGGGTGGTGCGCATTGTATGGGTGTTTGTTACATTCGATTCACTAGTAGGAGTGAGAAAATCATCACAGGGTGGTGCGCATTTTATGGGTGTGTGTTACATTAGATTCTCTAGTAGGAGTGAAAAAACATCACGGGGTGGTGCGCATTGTATGGGTGTGTGTTACATTAGATTCACTAGTAGGAGTGATAAAAACATCACGGGGTGGTGCGCATTGTATGGGTGTGTGTTACATTACATTCACTAGTAGGAGTGAGAAAAACATCACGGGGTGGTGCGCATTGTGTGGGTGTGTGTTACATTACATTCACTAGTAGGAGTGAGAAAAACATCACGGGGTGGTGCGCATTGTGTGGGTGTGTTTTACATTACATTCACTAGTAGGAGTGAGAAAAACATCACGGGGTGGTGCGCATTGTGTGGGTGTGTGTTACATTACATTCACTAGTAGGAGTGAGAAAAACATCACGGGGTGGTGCGCATTGTATGGGTGTGTGTTACATTCACTAGTAGGAGTGAGAAAAACATCACGGGGTGGTGCGCATTGTATGGGTGTGTGTTACATTACATTCACTAGTAGGAGTGAGAAAAACATCACGGGGTGGTGAGCATTTTATGGGTGTGTGTTACATTACATTCACTAGTAGGAGTGAGAAAAACATCACGGGGTGGTGCGCATTGTATGGGTGTGTGTTACATTACATTCACTAGTAGGAGTGAGAAAAACATCACGGGGTGGTGCGCATTGTATGGGTGTGTGTTACATTAGATTCACTAGTAGGAGTGAGAAAAACATCACGGGGTGTTGCGCATTGTATTGGTGTGTGTTACATTACATTCACTAGTAGGAGTGAGAAAAACATCACGGGGTGGTGCGCATTGTATGGGTGTGTGTTACATTACATTCACTAGTAGGAGTGTGAAAATCATCACGGGGTGGTGCGCATTGTATGGGTGTGTGTTACATTACATTCACTAGTAGGAGTGAGAAAAACATCACGGGGTGGTGCGCATTGTAAGGTTGTGTGTTACATTACATTCACTAGTAGGAGTGAGAAAAACATCACGGGGTGGTGCGCATTGTATCGGTGTTTGTTACATTAGATTCACTAGTAGGAGTGAGAAAAACATCACGGGGTGGTGCGCATTGTATGGGTGTGTGTTACATTACATTCACTAGTAGGAGTGAGAAAAACATCACGGGGTGGTGCGCCTTGTATGGGTGTGTGTTACATTAGATTCACTAGTAGGAGTGAGAAAAACATCACGGGGTGGTGCGCATTGTATGGGTGTGTGTTACATTACATTCACTAGTAGGAGTGAGAAAAACATCACGGGGTGGTGCGCATTGTATGGGTGTGTGTTGCATTACATTCACTAGTAGGAGTGAGAAAAACATCACGGGGTGGTGCGCATTGTATGGGTGTGTGTTACATTAGATTCACTAGTAGGAGTGAGAAAAACATCACGGGGTGGTGCGCATTGTATGGGTGTGTGTTACATTACATTCACTAGTAGGAGTGAGAAAAGCATCACCGGGTGGTTAGCATTGTATGGGTGTGTGTTACATTACATTCACTAGTAGGAGTGAGAAAAACATCACGAGGTGGTGCGCATTGTATGGGTGTTTGTTACATTCGATTCACTAGTAGGAGTGAGAAAATCATCACGGGGTGGTGCGCATTTTATGGGTGTGTGTTACATTACATTCACTAGTAGGAGTTAGAAAAACATCACGGAGTGGTGCGCATTGTATGGGTGTGTGTTACATTAGATTCACTAGTAGGAGTGAAAAAACATCACGGGGTGGTGCGCATTGTATGGGTGTGTGTTACATTAGATTCACTAGTAGGAGTGAGAAAAACATCACGGGGTGGTGCGCATTGTATGGGTGCGTGTTACATTACATTCACTAGTAGGAGTGAGAAAAACATCACGGGGTGGTGCGCATTGTGTGGGTGTGTGTTACATTACATTCACTAGTAGGAGTGAGAAAAACATCACAGGGTGGTGCACATTGTGTGGGTGTGTGTTACATTACATTCACTAGTAGGAGTGAGAAAATCATCACGGGGTGGTGCGCATTGTATGGGTGTGTGTTACATTACATTCATTAGTAGGAGTGAGAAAAACATCACGGGGTGGTGCGCATTGTATGGCTGTGTGTTACATTACATTCACTAGTAGGAGTGAGAAAAACATCACGGGGTGGTGCGCATTGTATGGGTGTGTGTTACATTACATTCACTAGTAGGAGTGAGAAAAGCATCACGGGGTGGTGCGCATTGTGTGGGTGTGTGTTACATTACATTCACTAGTAGGAGTGAGAAAATCATCACGGGGTGGTGCGCATTGTATGGGTGTGTGTTACATTACATTCATTAGTAGGAGTGAGAAAAACATCACGGGGTGGTGCGCATTGTATGGCTGTGTGTTACATTACATTCACTAGTAGGAGTGAGAAAAACATCACGGGGTGGTGCGCATTGTATGGGTGTGTGTTACATTACATTCACTAGTAGGAGTGAGAAAAACATCACGGGGTGGTGCGCATTGTATGGGTGTGTGTTACATTAGATTCACTAGTAGGAGTGAGAAAAACATCACGGGGTGGTGCGCATTGTATGGGTGTGTGTTACATTACATTCACTAGTAGGAGTGAGAAAATCATCACGAGGTGGTTAGCATTGTATGGGTGTGTGTTACATTATATTCACTAGTAGGAGTGAGAAAAACATCACGGGGTGGTGCGCATTGTATGGGTGTTTGTTACATTTGATTCACTAGTAGGAGTGAGAAAATCATCACAGGGTGGTGCGCATTTTATGGGTGTGTGTTACATTAGATTCTCTAGTAGGAGTGAAAAAACATCATGGGGTGGTGCGCATTGTATGGGTGTGTGTTACATTAGATTCACTAGTAGGAGTGAGAAAAACATCACGGGGTGGTGCGCATTGTATGGGTGTGTGTTACATTACATTCACTAGTAGGAGTGAGAAAAACATCACGGGGTGGTGCGCATTGTGTGGGTGTGTGTTACATTACATTCACTAGTAGGAGTGAGAAAAACATCACGGGGTGGTGCGCATAGTGTGGGTGTGTTTTACATTACATTCACTAGTAGGAGTGAGAAAAACATCACGGGGTGGTGCGCATTGTGTGGGTGTGTGTTACATTACATTCACTAGAAGGAGTGAGAAAAACATCACGGGGTGGTGCGCATTGTATGGGTGTGTGTTACATTCACTAGTAGGAGTGAGAAAAACATCACGGGGTGGTGCGCATTGTATGGGTGTGTGTTACATTAGATTCACTAGTAGGAGTGAGAAAAACATCACGGGGTGGTGCGCATTGTATGGGTGTGTGTTACATTACATTCACTAGTAGGAGTGAGAAAAACATCACGGGGTGGTGCGCATTGTGTGGGTGTGTGTTACATTACATTCACTAGTAGGAGTGAGAAAAACATCACGGGGTGGTGCGCATTGTGTGGGTGTGTTTTACATTACATTCACTAGTAGGAGTGAGAAAAACATCACGGGGTGGTGCGCATTGTGTGGGTGTGTGTTACATTACATTCACTAGTAGGAGTGAGAAAAACATCACGGGGTGGTGCGCATTGTATGGGTGTGTGTTACATTCACTAGTAGGAGTGAGAAAAACATCACGGGGTGGTGCGCATTGTATGGGTGTGTGTTACATTACATTCACTAGTAGGAGTGAGAAAAACATCACGGGGTGGTGAGCATTGTATGGGTGTGTGTTACATTACATTCACTAGTAGGAGTGAGAAAAACATCACGGGGTGGTGCGCATTGTATGGGTGTGTGTTACATTACATTCACTAGTAGGAGTGAGAAAAACATCACGGGGTGGTGCGCATTGTATGGGTGTTTGTTACATTCGATTCACTAGTAGGAGTAAGAAAATCATCACGGGGTGGTGCGCATTTTATGGGTGTGTGTTACATTACATTCACTAGTAGGAGTTAAAAAAACATCACGGAGTGGTGCGCATTGTATGGGTGTGTGTTACATTAGATTCACTAGTAGGAGTGAAAAAACATCACGGGGTGGTGCGCATTGTATGGGTGTGTGTTACATTAGATTCACTAGTAGGAGTGAGAAAAACATCACGGGGTGGTGCGCATTGTATGGGTGTGTGTTACATTACATTCACTAGTAGGAGTGAGAAAAACATCACGGGGTGGTGCGCATTGTATGGGTGTGTGTTACATTACATTCACTAGTAGGAGTCAGAAAAACATCACGGGGTGGTGCGCATTGTATGGGTGTGTGTTACATTAGATTCACTAGTAGGAGTCAGAAAAACATCACGGGGTGGTGCGCATTGTATGGGTGTGTGTTACATTAGATTCACTAGTAGGAGTGAGAAAAACATCACGGGGTGGTGCGCATTGTATGGGTGTGTGTTACATTACATTCACTAGTAGGAGTGTGAAAATCATCACGGGGTGGTGCGCATTGTATGGGTGTGTGTTACATTACATTCACTAGTAGGAGTGAGAAAATCATCACGAGGTGGTTAGCATTGTATGGGTGTGTGTTACATTACATTCACTAGTAGGAGTGAGAAAAACATCACGGGGTGGTGCGCATTGTATGGGTGTTTGTTACATTCGATTCACTAGTAGGAGTGAGAAAATCATCAAAGGGTGGTGCGCATTTTATGGGTGTGTGTTACATTAGATTCTCTAGTAGGAGTGAAAAAACATCACGGGGTGGTGCGCATTGTATGGGTGTGTGTTACATTAGATTCACTAGTAGGAGTGATAAAAACATCACGGGGTGGTGCGCATTGTATGGGTGTGTGTTACATTACATTCACTAGTAGGAGTGAGAAAAACATCACGGGGTGGTGCGCATTGTGTGGGTGTGTGTTACATTACATTCACTAGTAGGAGTGAGAAAAACATCACGGGGTGGTGCGCATTGTGTGGGTGTGTTTTACATTACATTCACTAGTAGGAGTGAGAAAAACATCACGGGGTGGTGCGCATTGTGTGGGTGTGTGTTACATTACATTCACTAGTAGGAGTGAGAAAAACATCACGGGGTGGTGCGCATTGTATGGGTGTGTGTTACATTCACTAGTAGGAGTGAGAAAAACATCACGGGGTGGTGCGCATTGTATGGGTGTGTGTTACATTACATTCACTAGTAGGAGTGAGAAAAACATCACGGGGTGGTGAGCATTGTATGGGTGTGTGTTACATTACATTCACTAGTAGGAGTGAGAAAAACATCACGGGGTGGTGCGCATTGTATGGGTGTGTGTTACATTACATTCACTAGTAGGAGTGAGAAAAACATCACGGGGTGGTGCGCATTGTATGGGTGTGTGTTACATTAGATTCACTAGTAGGAGTGAGAAAAACATCACGGGGTGTTGCGCATTGTATTGGTGTGTGTTACATTACATTCACTAGTAGGAGTGAGAAAAACATCACGGGGTGGTGCGCATTGTATGGGTGTGTGTTACATTACATTCACTAGTAGGAGTGTGAAAATCATCACGGGGTGGTGCGCATTGTATGGGTGTGTGTTACATTACATTCACTAGTAGGAGTGAGAAAAACATCACGGGGTGGTGCGCATTGTAAGGTTGTGTGTTACATTACATTCACTAGTAGGAGTGAGAAAAACATCACGGGTTGGTGCGCATTGTATCGGTGTTTGTTACATTAGATTCACTAGTAGGAGTGAGAAAAACATCACGGGGTGGTGCGCATTGTATGGGTGTGTGTTACATTACATTCACTAGTAGGAGTGAGAAAAACATCACGGGGTGGTGCGCCTTGTATGGGTGTGTGTTACATTAGATTCACTAGTAGGAGTGAGAAAAACATCACGGGGTGGTGCGCATTGTATGGGTGTGTGTTACATTACATTCACTAGTAGGAGTGAGAAAAACATCACGGGGTGGTGCGCATTGTATGGGTGTGTGTTGCATTACATTCACTAGTAGGAGTGAGAAAAACATCACGGGGTGGTGCGCATTGTATGGGTGTGTGTTACATTAGATTCACTAGTAGGAGTGAGAAAAACATCACGGGGTGGTGCGCATTGTATGGGTGTGTGTTACATTACATTCACTAGTAGGAGTGAGAAAAGCATCACCGGGTGGTTAGCATTGTATGGGTGTGTGTTACATTACATTCACTAGTAGGAGTGAGAAAAACATCACGGGGTGGTGCGCATTGTATGGGTGTGTGTTACATTACATTCACTAGTAGGAGTGTGAAAATCATCACGGGGTGGTGCGCATTGTATGGGTGTGTGTTACATTACATTCACTAGTAGGAGTGAGAAAATCATCACGAGGTGGTTAGCATTGTATGGGTGTGTGTTACATTACATTCACTAGTAGGAGTGAGAAAAACATCACGGGGTGGTGCGCATTGTATGGGTGTTTGTTACATTCGATTCACTAGTAGGAGTGAGAAAATCATCACAGGGTGGTGCGCATTTTATGGGTGTGTGTTACATTAGATTCTCTAGTAGGAGTGAAAAAACATCACGGGGTGGTGCGCATTGTATGGGTGTGTGTTACATTAGATTCACTAGTAGGAGTGATAAAAACATCACGGGGTGGTGCGCATTGTATGGGTGTGTGTTACATTACATTCACTAGTAGGAGTGAGAAAAACATCACGGGGTGGTGCGCATTGTGTGGGTGTGTGTTACATTACATTCACTAGTAGGAGTGAGAAAAACATCACGGGGTGGTGCGCATTGTGTGGGTGTGTTTTACATTACATTCACTAGTAGGAGTGAGAAAAACATCACGGGGTGGTGCGCATTGTGTGGGTGTGTGTTACATTACATTCACTAGTAGGAGTGAGAAAAACATCACGGGGTGGTGCGCATTGTATGGGTGTGTGTTACATTCACTAGTAGGAGTGAGAAAAACATCACGGGGTGGTGCGCATTGTATGGGTGTGTGTTACATTACATTCACTAGTAGGAGTGAGAAAAACATCACGGGGTGGTGAGCATTTTATGGGTGTGTGTTACATTACATTCACTAGTAGGAGTGAGAAAAACATCACGGGGTGGTGCGCATTGTATGGGTGTGTGTTACATTACATTCACTAGTAGGAGTGAGAAAAACATCACGGGGTGGTGCGCATTGTATGGGTGTGTGTTACATTAGATTCACTAGTAGGAGTGAGAAAAACATCACGGGGTGTTGCGCATTGTATTGGTGTGTGTTACATTACATTCACTAGTAGGAGTGAGAAAAACATCACGGGGTGGTGCGCATTGTATGGGTGTGTGTTACATTACATTCACTAGTAGGAGTGTGAAAATCATCACGGGGTGGTGCGCATTGTATGGGTGTGTGTTACATTACATTCACTAGTAGGAGTGAGAAAAACATCACGGGGTGGTGCGCATTGTAAGGTTGTGTGTTACATTACATTCACTAGTAGGAGTGAGAAAAACATCACGGGGTGGTGCGCATTGTATCGGTGTTTGTTACATTAGATTCACTAGTAGGAGTGAGAAAAACATCACGGGGTGGTGCGCATTGTATGGGTGTGTGTTACATTACATTCACTAGTAGGAGTGAGAAAAACATCACGGGGTGGTGCGCCTTGTATGGGTGTGTGTTACATTAGATTCACTAGTAGGAGTGAGAAAAACATCACGGGGTGGTGCGCATTGTATGGGTGTGTGTTGCATTACATTCACTAGTAGGAGTGAGAAAAACATCACGGGGTGGTGCGCATTGTATGGGTGTGTGTTGCATTACATTCACTAGTAGGAGTGAGAAAAACATCACGGGGTGGTGCGCATTGTATGGGTGTGTGTTACATTAGATTCACTAGTAGGAGTGAGAAAAACATCACGGGGTGGTGCGCATTGTATGGGTGTGTGTTACATTACATTCACTAGTAGGAGTGAGAAAAGCATCACCGGGTGGTTAGCATTGTATGGGTGTGTGTTACATTACATTCACTAGTAGGAGTGAGAAAAACATCACGAGGTGGTGCGCATTGTATGGGTGTTTGTTACATTCGATTCACTAGTAGGAGTGAGAAAATCATCACGGGGTGGTGCGCATTTTATGGGTGTGTGTTACATTACATTCACTAGTAGGAGTTAGAAAAACATCACGGAGTGGTGCGCATTGTATGGGTGTGTGTTACATTAGATTCACTAGTAGGAGTGAAAAAACATCACGGGGTGGTGCGCATTGTATGGGTGTGTGTTACATTAGATTCACTAGTAGGAGTGAGAAAAACATCACGGGGTGGTGCGCATTGTATGGGTGCGTGTTACATTACATTCACTAGTAGGAGTGAGAAAAACATCACGGGGTGGTGCGCATTGTGTGGGTGTGTGTTACATTACATTCACTAGTAGGAGTGAGAAAAACATCACAGGGTGGTGCACATTGTGTGGGTGTGTGTTACATTACATTCACTAGTAGGAGTGAGAAAATCATCACGGGGTGGTGCGCATTGTATGGGTGTGTGTTACATTACATTCATTAGTAGGAGTGAGAAAAACATCACGGGGTGGTGCGCATTGTATGGCTGTGTGTTACATTACATTCACTAGTAGGAGTGAGAAAAACATCACGGGGTGGTGCGCATTGTATGGGTGTGTGTTACATTACATTCACTAGTAGGAGTGAGAAAAGCATCACGGGGTGGTGCGCATTGTGTGGGTGTGTGTTACATTACATTCACTAGTAGGAGTGAGAAAATCATCACGGGGTGGTGCGCATTGTATGGGTGTGTGTTACATTACATTCATTAGTAGGAGTGAGAAAAACATCACGGGGTGGTGCGCATTGTATGGCTGTGTGTTACATTACATTCACTAGTAGGAGTGAGAAAAACATCACGGGGTGGTGCGCATTGTATGGGTGTGTGTTACATTACATTCACTAGTAGGAGTGAGAAAAACATCACGGGGTGGTGCGCATTGTATGGGTGTGTGTTACATTAGATTCACTAGTAGGAGTGAGAAAAACATCACGGGGTGGTGCGCATTGTATGGGTGTGTGTTACATTACATTCACTAGTAGGAGTGAGAAAATCATCACGAGGTGGTTAGCATTGTATGGGTGTGTGTTACATTATATTCACTAGTAGGAGTGAGAAAAACATCACGGGGTGGTGCGCATTGTATGGGTGTTTGTTACATTTGATTCACTAGTAGGAGTGAGAAAATCATCACAGGGTGGTGCGCATTTTATGGGTGTGTGTTACATTAGATTCTCTAGTAGGAGTGAAAAAACATCATGGGGTGGTGCGCATTGTATGGGTGTGTGTTACATTAGATTCACTAGTAGGAGTGAGAAAAACATCACGGGGTGGTGCGCATTGTATGGGTGTGTGTTACATTACATTCACTAGTAGGAGTGAGAAAAACATCACGGGGTGGTGCGCATTGTGTGGGTGTGTGTTACATTACATTCACTAGTAGGAGTGAGAAAAACATCACGGGGTGGTGCGCATAGTGTGGGTGTGTTTTACATTACATTCACTAGTAGGAGTGAGAAAAACATCACGGGGTGGTGCGCATTGTGTGGGTGTGTGTTACATTACATTCACTAGTAGGAGTGAGAAAAACATCACGGGGTGGTGCGCATTGTATGGGTGTGTGTTACATTCACTAGTAGGAGTGAGAAAAACATCACGGGGTGGTGCGCATTGTATGGGTGTGTGTTACATTACATTCACTAGTAGGAGTGAGAAAAACATCACGGGGTGGTGCGCATTGTATGGGTGTGTGTTACATTACATTCACTAGTAGGAGTGAGAAAAACATCACGGGGTGGTTCGCATTGTATGGGTGTTTGTTACATTCGATTCACTAGTAGGAGTAAGAAAATCATCACGGGGTGGTGCGCATTTTATGGGTGTGTGTTACATTACATTCACTAGTAGGAGTTAGAAAAACATCACGGAGTGGTGCGCATTGTATGGGTGTGTGTTACATTAGATTCACTAGTAGGAGTGAAAAAACATCACGGGGTGGTGCGCATTGTATGGGTGTGTGTTACATTAGATTCACTAGTAGGAGTGAGAAAAACATCACGGGGTGGTGCGCATTGTATGGGTGTGTGTTACATTACATTCACTAGTAGGAGTGAGAAAAACATCACGGGGTGGTGCGCATTGTATGGGTGTGTGTTACATTACATTCACTAGTAGGAGTCAGAAAAACATCACGGGGTGGTGCGCATTGTATGGGTGTGTGTTACATTAGATTCACTAGTAGGAGTCAGAAAAACATCACGGGGTGGTGCGCATTGTATGGGTGTGTGTTACATTAGATTCACTAGTAGGAGTGAGAAAAACATCACGGGGTGGTGCGCATTGTATGGGTGTGTGTTACATTACATTCACTAGTAGGAGTGTGAAAATCATCACGGGGTGGTGCGCATTGTATGGGTGTGTGTTACATTACATTCACTAGTAGGAGTGAGAAAATCATCACGAGGTGGTTAGCATTGTATGGGTGTGTGTTACATTACATTCACTAGTAGGAGTGAGAAAAACATCACGGGGTGGTGCGCATTGTATGGGTGTTTGTTACATTCGATTCACTAGTAGGAGTGAGAAAATCATCACAGGGTGGTGCGCATTTTATGGGTGTGTGTTACATTAGATTCTCTAGTAGGAGTGAAAAAACATCACGGGGTGGTGCGCATTGTATGGGTGTGTGTTACATTAGATTCACTAGTAGGAGTGATAAAAACATCACGGGGTGGTGCGCATTGTATGGGTGTGTGTTACATTACATTCACTAGTAGGAGTGAGAAAAACATCACGGGGTGGTGCGCATTGTGTGGGTGTGTGTTACATTACATTCACTAGTAGGAGTGAGAAAAACATCACGGGGTGGTGCGCATTGTGTGGGTGTGTTTTACATTACATTCACTAGTAGGAGTGAGAAAAACATCACGGGGTGGTGCGCATTGTGTGGGTGTGTGTTACATTACATTCACTAGTAGGAGTGAGAAAAACATCACGGGGTGGTGCGCATTGTATGGGTGTGTGTTACATTACATTCACTAGTAGGAGTGAGAAAAACATCACGGGGTGGTGCGCATTGTATGGGTGTGTGTTACATTAGATTCACTAGTAGGAGTGAGAAAAACATCACGGGGTGGTGCGCATTGTATGGGTGTGTGTTACATTACATTCACTAGTAGGAGTGAGAAAATCATCACGAGGTGGTTAGCATTGTATGGGTGTGTGTTACATTACATTCACTAGTAGGAGTGAGAAAAACATCACGGGGTGGTGCGCATTGTATGGGTGTTTGTTACATTCGATTCACTAGTAGGAGTGAGAAAATCATCACAGGGTGGTGCGCATTTTATGGGTGTGTGTTACATTAGATTCTCTAGTAGGAGTGAAAAAACATCACGGGGTGGTGCGCATTGTATGGGTGTGTGTTACATTAGATTCACTAGTAGGAGTGAGAAAAACATCACGGGGTGGTGCGCATTGTATGGGTGTGTGTTACATTACATTCACTAGTAGGAGTGAGAAAAACATCACGGGGTGGTGCGCATTCTGTGAGTGTGTGTTACATTACATTCACTAGTAGGAGTGAGAAAAACATCACGGGGTGGTGCGCATTGTGTGGGTGTGTTTTACATTACATTCACTAGTAGGAGTGAGAAAAACATCACGGGGTGGTGCGCATTGTGTGGGTGTGTGTTACATTACATTCACTAGTAGGAGTGAGAAAAACATCACGGGGTGGTGCGCATTGTATGGGTGTGTGTTACATTCACTAGTAGGAGTGAGAAAAACATCACGGGGTGGTGCGCATTGTATGGGTGTGTGTTACATTACATTCACTAGTAGGAGTGAGAAAAACATCACGGGGTGGTGAGCATTGTATGGGTGTGTGTTACATTACATTCACTAGTAGGAGTGAGAAAAACATCACGGGGTGGTGCGCATTGTATGGGTGTGTGTTACATTACATTCACTAGTAGGAGTGAGAAAAACATCACGGGGTGGTGCGCATTGTATGGGTGTGTGTTACATTACATTCACTAGTAGGAGTGAGAAAAACATCACGGGGTGGTGCGCATTGTATGGGTGTGTGTTACATTAGATTCACTAGTAGGAGTGAGAAAAACATCACGGGGTGTTGCGCATTGTATTGGTGTGTGTTACATTACATTCACTAGTAGGAGTGAGAAAAACATCACGGGGTGGTGCGCTTTGTATGGGTGTGTGTTACATTACATTCACTAGTAGGAGTGAGAAAAACATCACGGGGTGGTGCGCATTGTATGGGTGTGTGTTACATTACATTCACTAGTAGGAGTGTGAAAATCATCACGGGGTGGTGCGCATTGTATGGGTGTGTGTTACATTACATTCACTAGTAGGAGTGAGAAAAACATCACGGGGTGGTGCGCATTGTAAGGTTGTGTGTTACATTACATTCACTAGTAGGAGTGAGAAAAACAT
The DNA here is from genome assembly GCF_034190915.1 of Cavia porcellus. Lineage (NCBI taxonomy): Eukaryota > Metazoa > Chordata > Mammalia > Rodentia > Caviidae > Cavia > Cavia porcellus. Next base: position 1,039,727 of record NW_026947580.1, on the reverse strand, counting down.
CACGGGGTGGTGCGCATTGTATCGGTGTTTGTTACATTAGATTCACTAGTAGGAGTGAGAAAAACATCACGGGGTGGTGCGCATTGTATGGGTGTGTGTTACATTACATTCACTAGTAGGAGTGAGAAAAACATCACGGGGTGGTGCGCATTGTATGGGTGTGTGTTACATTAGATTCACTAGTAGGAGTGAGAAAAACATCACGGGGTGGTGCGCATTGTATGGGTGTGTGTTACATTACATTCACTAGTAGGAGTGAGAAAAACATCACGGGGTGGTGCGCATTGTATGGGTGTGTGTTGCATTACATTCACTAGTAGGAGTGAGAAAAACATCACGGGGTGGTGCGCATTGTATGGGTGTGTGTTACATTAGATTCACTAGTAGGAGTGAGAAAAACATCACGGGGTGGTGCGCATTGTATGGGTGTGTGTTACATTACATTCACTAGTAGCAGTGAGAAAAGCATCACCGGGTGGTTAGCATTGTATGGGTGTGTGTTACATTACATTCACTAGTAGGAGTGAGAAAAACATCACGAGGTGGTGCGCATTGTATGGGTGTTTGTTACATTCGATTCACTAGTAGGAGTGAGAAAATCATCACGGGGTGGTGCGCATTTTATGGGTGTGTGTTACATTACATTCACTAGTAGGAGTTAGAAAAACATCACGGAGTGGTGCGCATTGTATGGGTGTGTGTTACATTAGATTCACTAGTAGGAGTGAAAAAACATCACGGGGTGGTGCGCATTGTATGGGTGTGTGTTACATTAGATTCACTAGTAGGAGTGAGAAAAACATCACGGGGTGGTGCGCATTGTATGGGTGCGTGTTACATTACATTCACTAGTAGGAGTGAGAAAAACATCACGGGGTGGTGCGCATTGTGTGGGTGTGTGTTACATTACATTCACTAGTAGGAGTGAGAAAAACATCACGGGGTGGTGCGCATTGTGTGGGTGTGTGTTACATTACATTCACTAGTAGGAGTGAGAAAATCATCACGGGGTGGAGCGCATTGTATGGGTGTGTGTTACATTACATTCATTAGTAGGAGTGAGAAAAACATCACGGGGTGGTGCGCATTGTATGGCTGTGTGTTACATTACATTCACTAGTAGGAGTGAGAAAAACATCACGGGGTGGTGCGCATTGTATGGGTGTGTGTTACATTACATTCACTAGTAGGAGTGAGAAAAACATCACGGGGTGGTGCGCATTGTGTGGGTGTGTGTTACATTACATTCACTAGTAGGAGTGAGAAAATCATCACGGGGTGGTGCGCATTGTATGGGTGTGTGTTACATTACATTCATTAGTAGGAGTGAGAAAAACATCACGGGGTGGTGCGCAATGTATGGCTGTGTGTTACATTACATTCACTAGTAGGAGTGAGAAAAACATCACGGGGTGGTGCGCATTGTATGGGTGTGTGTTACATTACATTCACTAGTAGGAGTGAGAAAAACATCACGGGGTGGTGCGCATTGTATGGGTGTGTGTTACATTAGATTCACTAGTAGGAGTGAGAAAAACATCACGGGGTGGTGCGCATTGTATGGGTGTGTGTTACATTACATTCACTAGTAGGAGTGAGAAAATCATCACGAGGTGGTTAGCATTGTATGGGTGTGTGTTACATTACATTCACTAGTAGGAGTGAGAAAAACATCACGGGGTGGTGCGCATTGTATGGGTGTTTGTTACATTCGATTCACTAGTAGGAGTGAGAAAATCATCACAGGGTGGTGCGCATTTTATGGGTGTGTGTTACATTAGATTCTCTAGTAGGAGTGAAAAAACATCACGGGGTGGTGCGCATTGTATGGGTGTGTGTTACATTAGATTCACTAGTAGGAGTGAGAAAAACATCACGGGGTGGTGCGCATTGTATGGGTGTGTGTTACATTACATTCACTAGTAGGAGTGAGAAAAACATCACGGGGTGGTGCGCATTCTGTGAGTGTGTGTTACATTACATTCACTAGTAGGAGTGAGAAAAACATCACGGGGTGGTGCGCATTGTGTGGGTGTGTTTTACATTACATTCACTAGTAGGAGTGAGAAAAACATCACGGGGTGGTGCGCATTGTGTGGGTGTGTGTTACATTACATTCACTAGTAGGAGTGAGAAAAACATCACGGGGTGGTGCGCATTGTATGGGTGTGTGTTACATTCACTAGTAGGAGTGAGAAAAACATCACGGGGTGGTGCGCATTGTATGGGTGTGTGTTACATTACATTCACTAGTAGGAGTGAGAAAAACATCACGGGGTGGTGAGCATTGTATGGGTGTGTGTTACATTACATTCACTAGTAGGAGTGAGAAAAACATCACGGGGTGGTGCGCATTGTATGGGTGTGTGTTACATTACATTCACTAGTAGGAGTGAGAAAAACATCACGGGGTGGTGCGCATTGTATGGGTGTTTGTTACATTCGATTCACTAGTAGGAGTAAGAAAATCATCACGGGGTGGTGCGCATTTTATGGGTGTGTGTTACATTACATTCACTAGTAGGAGTTAGAAAAACATCACGGAGTGGTGCGCATTGTATGGGTGTGTGTTACATTAGATTCACTAGTAGGAGTGAGAAAAACATCACGGGGTGGTGCGCATTGTATGGGTGTGTGTTACATTAGATTCACTAGTAGGAGTGAGAAAAACATCACGGGGTGGTGCGCATTGTATGGGTGTGTGTTACATTACATTCACTAGTAGGAGTGAGAAAAACATCACGGGGTGGTGCGCATTGTATGGGTGTGTGTTACATTACATTCACTAGTAGGAGTCAGAAAAACATCACGGGGTGGTGCGCATTTTATGGGTGTGTGTTACATTAGATTCACTAGTAGGAGTCAGAAAAACATCACGGGGTGGTGCGCATTGTATGGGTGTGTGTTACATTAGATTCACTAGTAGGAGTGAGAAAAACATCACGGGGTGGTGCGCATTGTATGGGTGTGTGTTACATTACATTCACTAGTAGGATTGTGAAAATCATCACGGGGTGGTGCGCATTGTATGGGTGTGTGTTACATTACATTCACTAGTAGGAGTGAGAAAAACATCACGGGGTGGTGCGCATTGTAAGGTTGTGTGTTACATTACATTCAGTAGTAGGAGTGAGAAAAACATCACGGGGTGGTGCGCATTGTATGGGTGTTTGTTACATTAGATTCACTAGTAGGAGTGAGAAAAACATCACGGGGTGGTGCGCATTGTATGGGTGTGTGTTACATTAGATTCACTAGTAGGAGTGAGAAAAACATCACGGGGTGGTGCGCATTATATGAGTGTGTGTTACATTACATTCACTAGTAGGAGTGAGAAACACATCACGGGGTGGTGCGCATTGTATGGGTGTGTGTTACATTAGATTCACTAGTAGGAGTGAGAAAAACATCACGGGGTGATGCGCATTGTATTGGTGTGTGTTACATTACATTCACTAGTAGGAGTGAGAAAAACATCACGGGGTGGTGCGCTTTGTATGGGTGTGTGTTACATTACATTCACTAGTAGGAGTGAGAATAACATCACGGGGTGGTGCGCATTGTATGGGTGTGTGTTACATTACATTCACTAGTAGGAGTGAGAAAAACATCACGGGGTGGTGTGCATTGTATGGGTGTGTGTTACATTAGATTCGCTAGTAGGAGTGAGAAAAACATCACGGGGTGGTGCGCATTGTATGGGTGTGTGTTACATTAGATTCACTAGTAGGAGTGAGAAAAACATCACGGGGTGGTGCGCATTGTATGGGTGTGTGTTACATTAGATTCACTAGTAGGAGTGAGAAAAACATCACGGGGTGGTGCGCATTGTATGGGTGTGTGTTACATTAGATTCACTAGTAGGAGTGAGAAAGTCATCACGGGGTGATGCGCATTGTATGGGTGTGTGTTACATTAGATTCACTAATAGGAGTGAGAAAAACATCACGGGGTGGTGCGCATTGTATGGGTGTGTGTTACATTAGATTCACTAGTAGGAGTGAGAAAAACATCACGGGGTGGTGCGCATTGTATGGGTGTGTGTTACATTACATTCACTAGTAGGAGTGAGAAAAACATCACGGGGTGGTGCGCATTGTATGGGTGTGTGTTACATTAGATTCACTAGTAGGAGTGAGAAAAACATCACGGGGTGGTGCGCATTGTATGGGTGTGTGTTACATTACATTCACTAGTAGGAGTGAGAAAAACATCACGGGGTGGTGCGCATTGTATGGGTGTGTGTTACATTACATTCACTAGTAGGAGTGAGAAAAACATCACGGGGTGGTGCGCATTGTATGGGTGTGTGTTACATTAGATTCACTAGTAGGAGTCAGAAAAACATCACAGGGTGGTGCGCATTGTATGGGTGTGTGTTACATTAGATTCACTAGTAGGAGTGAGAAAAACATCACGGGGTGGTGCGCATTGTATGGGTGTGTGTTACATTACATTCAATAGTAGGAGTGTGAAAATCATCACGGGGTGGTGCGCATTGTATGGGTGTGTGTTACATTACATTCACTAGTAGGAGTGAGAAAAACATCACGGGGTGGTGCGCATTGTAAGGTTGTGTGTTACATTACATTCACTAGTAGGAGTGAGAAAAACATCACGGGGTGGTGCGCATTGTATGGGTGTTTGTTACATTAGATTCACTAGTAGGAGTGAGAAAAACATCACGGGGTGGTGCGCATTGTATGGGTGTGTGTTACATTACATTCACTAGTAGGAGTGAGAAAAACATCACGGGGTGGTGCGCATTGTATGGGTGTGTGTTACATTACATTCACTAGTAGGAGTGAGAAACACATCACGGGGTGGTGCGCATTGTATGGGTGTGTGTTACATTAGATTCACTAGTAGGAGTGAGAAAACATCACGGGGTGTTGCGCATTGTATTGGTGTGTGTTATATTACATTCACTAGTAGGAGTGAGAAAAACATCACGGGGTGGTGCGCTTTGTATGGGTGTGTGTTACATTACATTCACTAGTAGGAGTGAGAATAACATCACGGGGTGGTGCGCATTGTATGGGTGTGTGTTACATTACATTCACTAGTAGGAGTGAGAAAAACATCACGGGGTGGTGCGCATTGTATGGGTGTGTGTTACATTAGATTCGCTAGTAGGAGTGAGAAAAACATCACGGGGTGGTGCGCATTGTATGGGTGTGTGTTACATTAGATTCACTAGTAGGAGTGAGAAAAACATCACGGGGTGGTGCCCATTGTATGGGTGTGTGTTACATTACATTCACTAGTAGGAGTGAGAAAATCATCACGGGGTGGTTAGCATTGTATGGGTGTGTGTTACATTACATTCACTAGTAGGAGTGAGAAAAACATCACGGGGTGGTGCGCATTGTATGGGTGTTTGTTACATTCGATTCACTAGTAGGAGTGAGAAAATCATCACAGGGTGGTGCGCATTTTATGGGTGTGTGTTACATTACATTCACTAGTAGGAGTTAGAAAAACATCACGGAGTGGTGCGCACTGTATGGGTGTGTGTTACATTACATTCACTAGTAGGAGTGAGAAAAACATCACGGGGTGGTGCGCATTGTATGGGTGTTTGTTACATTCGATTCACTAGTAGGAGTGAGAAAATCATCACAGGGTGGTGCGCATTTTATGGGTGTGTGTTACATTACATTCACTAGTAGGAGTTAGAAAAACATCACGGAGTGGTGCGCATTGTATGGGTGTGTGTTACATTAGATTCTCTAGTAGGAGTGAAAAAACATCACGGGGTGGTGCGCATTGTATGGGTGTGTTTTACATTAGATTCACTAGTAGGATTGAGAAAAACATCATGGGGTGGTGCGCATTGTATGGGTGTGTGTTACATTACATTCACTAGTAGGAGTGAGAAAAACATCTCGGGGTGGTGCGCATTGTGTGGGTGTGTGTTACATTACATTCACAAGTAGGAGTGAGAAAAACATCACGGGGTGGTGCGCATTGTGTGGGTGTGTGTTACATTACATTCACTAGTAGGAGTGAGAAAAACATCACGGGGTGGTGCGCATTGTGTGGGTGTGTGTTACATTCACTAGTAGGAGTGAGAAAAACATCACGGGGTGGTGCGCATTGTATGGGTGTGTGTTACATTACATTCACTAGTAGGTGTGAGAAAAACATCACGGGGTGGTGAGCATTGTATGGGTGTGTGTTACATTACATTCACTAGTAGGAGTGAGAAAAACATCACGGGGTGGTGCGCATTGTATGGGTGTGTGTTACATTACATTCACTAGTAGGAGTGAGAAAAACATCACGGGGTGGTGCGCATTGTATGGGTGTGTGTTACATTAGATTCACTAGGAGGAGTGAGAAAAACATCACGGGGTGTTGCGCATTGTATTGGTGTGTGTTACATTACATTCACTAGTAGGAGTGAGAAAAACATCACGGGGTGGTGCGCTTTGTATGGGTGTGTGTTACATTACATTCACTAGTAGGAGTGAGAAAAACATCACGGGGTGGTGCGCATTGTATGGGTGTGTGTTACATTACATTCACTAGTAGGAGTGTGAAAATCATCACGGGGTGGTGCGCATTGTATGGGTGTGTGTTACATTACATTCACTAGTAGGAGTGAGAAAAACATCACGGGGTGGTGCGCATTGTAAGGTTGTGTGTTACATTACATTCACTAGTAGGAGTGAGAAAAACATCACGGGGTGGTGCGCATTGTATCGGTGTTTGTTACATTAGATTCACTAGTAGGAGTGAGAAAAACATCACGGGGTGGTGCGCATTGTATGGGTGTGTGTTACATTACATTCACTAGTAGGAGTGAGAAAAACATCACGGGGTGGTGCGCATTGTATGGGTGTGTGTTACATTAGATTCACTAGTAGGAGTGAGAAAAACATCACGGGGTGGTGCGCATTGTATGGGTGTGTGTTACATTACATTCACTAGTAGGAGTGAGAAAAACATCACGGGGTGGTGCGCATTGTATGGGTGTGTGTTGCATTACATTCACTAGTAGGAGTGAGAAAAACATCACGGGGTGGTGCGCATTGTATGGGTGTGTGTTACATTAGATTCACTAGTAGGAGTGAGAAAAACATCACGGGGTGGTGCGCATTGTATGGGTGTGTGTTACATTACATTCACTAGTAGGAGTGAGAAAAGCATCACCGGGTGGTTAGCATTGTATGGGTGTGTGTTACATTACATTCACTAGTAGGAGTGAGAAAAACATCACGGGGTGGTGCGCATTGTGTGGGTGTGTTTTACATTACATTCACTAGTAGGAGTGAGAAAAACATCACGGGGTGGTGCGCATTGTGTGGGTGTGTGTTACATTACATTCACTAGTAGGAGTGAGAAAAACATCACGGGGTGGTGCGCATTGTATGGGTGTGTGTTACATTCACTAGTAGGAGTGAGAAAAACATCACGGGGTGGTGCGCATTGTATGGGTGTGTGTTACATTACATTCACTAGTAGGAGTGAGAAAAACATCACGGGGTGGTGAGCATTGTATGGGTGTGTGTTACATTACATTCACTAGTAGGAGTGAGAAAAACATCACGGGGTGGTGCGCATTGTATGGGTGTGTGTTACATTACATTCACTGGTAGGAGTGAGAAAAACATCACGGGGTGGTGCGCATTGTATGGGTGTTTGTTACATTCGATTCACTAGTAGGAGTAAGAAAATCATCACGGGGTGGTGCGCATTTTATGGGTGTGTGTTACATTACATTCACTAGTAGGAGTTAGAAAAACATCACGGAGTGGTGCGCATTGTATGGGTGTGTGTTACATTAGATTCACTAGTAGGAGTGAGAAAAACATCACGGGGTGGTGCGCATTGTATGGGTGTGTGTTACATTAGATTCACTAGTAGGAGTGAGAAAAACATCACGGGGTGGTGCGCATTGTATGGGTGTGTGTTACATTACATTCACTAGTAGGAGTGAGAAAAACATCACGGGGTGGTGCGCATTGTATGGGTGTGTGTTACATTACATTCACTAGTAGGAGTCAGAAAAACATCACGGGGTGGTGCGCATTGTATGGGTGTGTGTTACATTAGATTCACTAGTAGGAGTCAGAAAAACATCACGGGGTGGTGCGCATTGTATGGGTGTGTGTTACATTAGATTCACTAGTAGGAGTGAGAAAAACATCACGGGGTGGTGCGCATTGTATGGGTGTGTGTTACATTACATTCACTAGTAGGATTGTGAAAATCATCACGGGGTGGTGCGCATTGTATGGGTGTGTGTTACATTACATTCACTAGTAGGAGTGAGAAAAACATCACGGGGTGGTGCGCATTGTAAGGTTGTGTGTTACATTACATTCACTAGTAGGAGTGAGAAAAACATCACGGGGTGGTGCGCATTGTATGGGTGTTTGTTACATTAGATTCACTAGTAGGAGTGAGAAAAACATCACGGGGTGGTGCGCATTGTATGGGTGTGTGTTACATTAGATTCACTAGTAGGAGTGAGAAAAACATCACGGGGTGGTGCGCATTATATGAGTGTGTGTTACATTACATTCACTAGTAGGAGTGAGAAACACATCACGGGGTGGTGCGCATTGTATGGGTGTGTGTTACATTAGATTCACTAGTAGGAGTGAGAAAAACATCACGGGGTGATGCGCATTGTATTGGTGTGTGTTACATTACATTCACTAGTAGGAGTGAGAAAAACATCACGGGGTGGTGCGCTTTGTATGGGTGTGTGTTACATTACATTCACTAGTAGGAGTGAGAATAACATCACGGGGTGGTGCGCATTGTATGGGTGTGTGTTACATTACATTCACTAGTAGGAGTGAGAAAAACATCACGGGGTGGTGTGCATTGTATGGGTGTGTGTTACATTAGATTCGCTAGTAGGAGTGAGAAAAACATCACGGGGTGGTGCGCATTGTATGGGTGTGTGTTACATTAGATTCACTAGTAGGAGTGAGAAAAACATCACGGTGTGGTGCGCATTGTATGGGTGTGTGTTACATTAGATTCACTAGTAGGAGTGAGAAAAACATCACGGGGTGGTGCGCATTGTATGGGTGTTTGTTACATTAGATTCACTAGTAGGAGTGAGAAAGTCATCACGGGGTGATGCGCATTGTATGGGTGTGTGTTACATTAGATTCACTAATAGGAGTGAGAAAAACATCACGGGGTGGTGCGCATTGTATGGGTGTGTGTTACATTAGATTCACTAGTAGGAGTGAGAAAAACATCACGGGGTGGTGCGCATTGTATGGGTGTTTTTACATTACATTCACTAGTAGGAGTGAGAAAAACATCACGGGGTGGTGCGCATTGTATGGGTGTGTGTTACATTAGATTCACTAGTAGGAGTGAGAAAAACATCACGGGGTGGTGCGCATTGTATGGGTGTGTGTTACATTACATTCACTAGTAGGAGTGAGAAAAACATCACGGGGTGGTGCGCATTGTATGGGTGTGTGTTACATTACATTCACTAGTAGGAGTGAGAAAAACATCACGAGGTGGTGCGCATTGTATGGGTGTGTGTTACATTAGATTCACTAGTAGGAGTCAGAAAAACATCACGGGGTGGTGCGCATTGTATGGGTGTGTGTTACATTAGATTCACTAGTAGGAGTGAGAAAAACATCACGGGGTGGTGCGCATTGTATGGGTGTGTGTTACATTACATTCAATAGTAGGAGTGTGAAAATCATCACGGGGTGGTGCGCATTGTATGGGTGTGTGTTACATTACATTCACTAGTAGGAGTGAGAAAAACATCACGGGGTGGTGCGCATTGTAAGGTTGTGTGTTACATTACATTCACTAGTAGGAGTGAGAAAAACATCACGGGGTGGTGCGCATTGTATGGGTGTTTGTTACATTAGATTCACTAGTAGGAGTGAGAAAAACATCACGGGGTGGTGCGCATTGTATGGGTGTGTGTTACATTACATTCACTAGTAGGAGTGAGAAAAACATCACGGGGTGGTGCGCATTATATGGGTGTGTGTTACATTACATTCACTAGTAGGAGTGAGAAACACATCACGGGGTGGTGCGCATTGTATGGGTGTGTGTTACATTAGATTCACTAGTAGGAGTGAGAAAAACATCACGGGGTGTTGCGCATTGTATTGGTGTGTGTTACATTACATTCACTAGTAGGAGTGAGAAAAACATCACGGGGTGGTGCGCTTTGTATGGGTGTGTGTTACATTACATTCACTAGTAGGAGTGAGAATAACATCACGGGGTGGTGCGCATTGTATGGGTGTGTGTTACATTACATTCACTAGTAGGAGTGAGAAAAACATCACGGGGTGGTGCGCATTGTATGGGTGTGTGTTACATTAGATTCGCTAGTAGGAGTGAGAAAAACATCACGGGGTGGTGCGCATTGTATGGGTGTGTGTTACATTAGATTCACTAGTAGGAGTGAGAAAAACATCACGGGGTGGTGCGCATTGTATGGGTGTGTGTTACATTACATTCACTAGTAGGAGTGAGAAAATCATCACGCGGTGGTTAGCATTGTATGGGTGTGTGTTACATTACATTCACTAGTAGGAGTGAGAAAAACATCACGGGGTGGTGCGCATTGTATGGGTGTTTGTTACATTCGATTCACTAGTAGGAGTGAGAAAATCATCACAGGGTGGTGCGCATTTTATGGGTGTGTGTTACATTACATTCACTAGTAGGAGTTAGAAAAACATCACGGAGTGGTGCGCACTGTATGGGTGTGTGTTACATTACATTCACTAGTAGGAGTGAGAAAAACATCACGGGGTGGTGCGCATTGTATGGGTGTTTGTTACATTCGATTCACTAGTAGGAGTGAGAAAATCATCACAGGGTGGTGCGCATTTTATGGGTGTGTGTTACATTACATTCACTAGTAGGAGTTAGAAAAACATCACGGAGTGGTGCGCATTGTATGGGTGTGTGTTACATTAGATTCTCTAGTAGGAGTGAAAAAACATCACGGGGTGGTGCGCATTGTATGGGTGTGTGTTACATTAGATTCACTAGTAGGATTGAGAAAAACATCACGGGGTGGTGCGCATTGTATGGGTGTGTGTTACATTACATTCATTAGTAGGAGTGAGAAAAACATCTCGGGGTGGTGCGCATTGTGTGGGTGTGTGTTACATTACATTCACTAGTAGGAGTGAGAAAAACATCACGGGGTGGTGCGCATTGTGTGGGTGTGTGTTACATTACATTCACTAGTAGGAGTGAGAAAAACATCACGGGGTGGTGCGCATTGTGTGGGTGTGTGTTACATTACATTCACTAGTAGGAGTGAGAAAAACATCACGGGGTGGTGCGCATTGTAGGGGTGTGTGTTACATTCACTAGTAGGAGTGAGAAAAACATCACGGGGTGGTGCGCATTGTATGGGTGTGTGTTACATTAGATTCACTAGTAGGAGTGAAAAAACATCACGGGGTGGTGCGCATTGTATGGGTGTGTGTTACATTAGATACACTAGTAGGAGTGAGAAAAACATCACGGGGTGGTGCGCATTGTATGGGTGTGTGTTACATTACATTCACTAGTAGGAGTGAGAAAAACATCACGGGGTGGTGCGCATTGTATTCGTGTGTGTTACATTACATTCACTAGTAGGAGTCAGAAAAACATCACGGGGTGGTGCGCATTGTATGGGTGTGTGTTACATTAGATTCACTAGTAGGAGTCAGAAAAACATCACGGGGTGGTGCGCATTGTATGGGTGTGTGTTACATTAGATTCACTAGTAGGAGTGACAAAAACATCACGGGGTGGTGCGCATTGTATGGGTGTGTGTTACATTAGATTCACTAGTAGTAGTGAGAAAAACATCACGGGGTGGTGCGCATTGTATGGGTGTGTGTTACATTACATTCACTAGTAGGAGTGAGAAAAACATCACGGGGTGGTGCGCATTGTGTGGGTGTGTGTTACATTACATTCACTAGTAGGAGTTAGAAAAACATCACGGAGTGGTGCGCATTGTATGGGTGTATGTTACATTAGATTCACTAGTAGGAGTGAAAAAACATCACGGGTTGGTGCGCATTGTATGGGTGTGTGTTACATTAGATTCACTAGTAGGAGTGAGAAAAACATCACGGGGTGGTGCGCATTGTATGGGTGTGTGTTACATTACATTCACTAGTAGGAGTGAGAAAAACATCACGGGGTGGTGCGCATTGTGTGGGTGTGTGTTACATTACATTCACTAGTAGGAGTGAGAAAAACATCACGGGGTGGTGCGCATTGTGTGGGTGTGTGTTACATTACATTCACTAGTAGGAGTGAGAAAAACATCACGGGGTGGTGCGCATTGTGTGGGTGTGTGTTACATTACATTCACTAGTAGGAGTGAGAAAAACATCACGGGGTGGTGCGCATTGTATGGGTGTGTGTTACATTCACTAGTAGGAGTGAGAAAAACATCACGGGGTGGTGCGCATTGTATGGGTGTGTGTTACATTACATTCACTAGTAGGAGTGAGAAAAACATCACGGGGTGGTGAGCATTGTATGGGTGTGTGTTACATTACATTCACTAGTAGGAGTGAGAAAAACATCACGGGGTGGTGCGCATTGTATGGGTGTGTGTTACATTACATTCACTAGTAGGAGTGAGAAAAACATCACGGGGTGGTGCGCATTGTATGGGTGTTTGTTACATTCGATTCACTAGTAGGAGTGAGAAAATCATCACGGGGTGGTGCGCATTTTATGGGTGTGTGTTACATTACATTCACTAGTAGGAGTGAGAAAAACATCACGGAGTGGTGCGCATTGTATGGGTGTGTGTTACATTAGATTCACTAGTAGGAGTGAAAAAACATCACGGGGTGGTGCGCATTGTATGGGTGTGTGTTACATTAGATTCACTAGTAGGAGTGAGAAAAACATCACGGGGTGGTGCGCATTGTATGGGTGTTTGTTACATTCGATTCACTAGTAGGAGTGAGAAAATCATCACGGGGTGGTGCGCATTTTATGGGTGTGTGTTACATTACATTCACTAGTAGGAGTGAGAAAAACATCACGGGGTGGTGCGCATTGTATGGGTTTGTGTTACATTACATTCACTAGTAGGAGTGAGAAAAACATCACGGGGTGGTGCGCATTTTATGGGTGTGTGTTACATTACATTCACTAGTAGGAGTTAGAAAAACATCACGGAGTGGTGCGCATTGTATGGGTGTGTGTTACATTAGATTCACTAGTAGGAGTGAAAAAAACATCACGGGGTGGTGCGCATTGTATGGGTGTGTGTTACATTAGATTCACTAGTAGGAGTGAGAAAAACATCACGGGGTGGTGCGCATTGTATGGGTGTGTGTTACATTACATTCACTAGTAGGGGTGAGAAAAACATCACGTGGTGGTGCGCATTGTATGGGTGTGTGTTAAATTAGATTCACTAGTAGGAGTGAGAAAAACATCACGGGGTGGTGCGCATTGTATGGGTTTGTGTTACATTACATTCACTAGTAGGAGTGAGAAAAACATCACGGGGTGGTGCGCATTGTATGGGTGTGTGTTACATTAGATTCACTAGTAGGAGTGAGAAAAACATCACGGGGTGGTGCGCATTGTATGGGTGTGTGTTACATTAGATTCACTAGTAGGAGTGAGAAAAACATCACGGGGTGGTGCGCATTGTATGGGTGTGTGTTGCATTACATTCACTAGTAGGAGTGAGAAAAACATCACGGGGTGGTGCGCATTGTATGGGTGTGTGTTACATTAGATTCACTAGTAGGATTGAGAAAAACATCACTGGGTGGTGCGCATTTTATGGGTGTGTGTTACATTACATTCACTAGTAGGAGTTAGAAAAACATCACGGAGTGGTGCGCATTGTATGGGTGTGTGTTACATTAGATTCTCTAGTAGGAGTGAAAAAACATCACGGGGTGGTGCGCATTGTATGGGTGTGTGTTACATTAGATTCACTAGTAGGATTGAGAAAAACATCACGGGGTGGTGCGCATTGTATGGGTGTGTGTTACATTACATTCACTAGTAGGAGTGAGAAAAACATCTCGGGGTGGTGCGCATTGTGTGGGTGTGTGTTACATTACATTCACTAGTAGGAGTGAGAAAAACATCACGGGGTGGTGCGCATTGTGTGGGTGTGTGTTACATTACATTCACTAGTAGGAGTGAGAAAAACATCACGGGGTGGTGCGCATTGTGTGGGTGTGTGTTACATTACATTCACTAGTAGGAGTGAGAAAAACATCACGGGGTGGTGCGCATTGTAGGGGTGTGTGTTACATTCACTAGTAGGAGTGAGAAAAACATCACGGGGTGGTGCGCATTGTATGGGTGTGTGTTACATTAGATTCACTAGTAGGAGTGAGAAAAACATCACGGGGTGGTGCGCATTGTATGGGTGTGTGTTACATTACATTCACTAGTAGGAGTGAGAAAAACATCACGGGGTGGTGCGCATTGTATGGGTGTGTGTTGCATTACATTCACTAGTAGGAGTGAGAAAAACATCACGGGGTGGTGCGCATTGTATGGGTGTGTGTTACATTAGATTCACTAGTAGGAGTGAGAAAAACATCACGGGGTGGTGCGCATTGTATGGGTGTGTGTTACATTACATTCACTAGTAGGAGTGAGAAAAGCATCACCGGGTGGTTAGCATTGTATGGGTGTGTGTTACATTACATTCACTAGTAGGAGTGAGAAAAACATCACGAGGTGGTGCGCATTGTATGGGTGTTTGTTACATTCGATTCACTAGTAGGACTGAGAAAATCATCACGGGGTGGTGCGCATTTTATGGGTGTGTGTTACATTACATTCACTAGTAGGAGTTAGAAAAACATCACGGAGTGGTGCGCATTGTATGGGTGTGTGTTACATTAGATTCACTAGTAGGAGTGAAAAAACATCACGGGGTGGTGCGCATTGTATGGGTGTGTGTTACATTAGATTCACTAGTAGGAGTGAGAAAAACATCACGGGGTGGTGCGCATTGTATGGGTGCGTGTTACATTACATTCACTAGTAGGAGTGAGAAAAACATCACGGGGTGGTGCGCATTGTGTGGGTGTGTGTTACATTACATTCACTAGTAGGAGTGAGAAAAACATCACGGGGTGGTGCACATTGTGTGGGTGTGTGTTACATTACATTCACTAGTAGGAGTGAGAAAATCATCACGGGGTGGAGCGCATTGTATGGGTGTGTGTTACATTACATTCATTAGTAGGAGTGAGAAAAACATCACGGGGTGGTGCGCATTGTATGGCTGTGTGTTACATTACATTCACTAGTAGGAATGAGAAAAACATCACGGGGTGGTGCGCATTGTATGGGTGTGTGTTACATTACATTCACTAGTAGGAGTGAGAAAAACATCACGGGGTGGTGCGCATTGTGTGGGTGTGTGTTACATTACATTCACTAGTAGGAGTGAGAAAATCATCACGGGGTGGTGCGCATTGTATGGGTGTGTGTTACATTACATTCATTAGTAGGAGTGAGAAAAACATCACGGGGTGGTGCGCAATGTATGGCTGTGTGTTACATTACATTCACTAGTAGGAGTGAGAAAAACATCACGGGGTGGTGCGCATTGTATGGGTGTGTGTTACATTACATTCACTAGTAGGAGTGAGAAAAACGTCACGGGGTGGTGCGCATTGTATGGGTGTGTGTTACATTACATTCACTAGTAGGAGTGAGAAAAACATCACGGGGTGGTGCGCATTGTATGGGTGTGTGTTACATTACATTCACTAGTAGGAGTGAGAAAATCATCACGAGGTGGTTAGCATTGTATGGGTGTGTGTTACATTACATTCACTAGTAGGAGTGAGAAAAACATCACGGGGTGGTGCGCATTGTATGGGTGTTTGTTACATTCGATTCACTAGTAGGAGTGAGAAAATCATCACAGGGTGGTGCGCATTTTATGGGTGTGTGTTACATTAGATATTCTAGTAGGAGTGAAAAAACATCACGGGGTGGTGCGCATTGTATGGGTGTGTGTTACATTAGATTCACTAGTAGGAGTGAGAAAAACATCACGGGGTGGTGCGCATTGTATGGGTGTGTGTTACATTACATTCACTAGTAGGAGTGAGAAAAACATCACGGGGTGGTGCGCATTGTGTGGGTGTGTGTTACATTACATTCACTAGTAGGAGTGAGAAAAACATCACGGGGTGGTGCGCATTGTGTGGGTGTGTTTTACATTACATTCACTAGTAGGAGTGAGAAAAACATCACGGGGTGGTGCGCATTGTGTGGGTGTGTGTTACATTACATTCACTAGTAGGAGTGAGAAAAACATCACGGGGTGGTGCGCATTGTATGGGTGTGTGTTACATTCACTAGTAGGAGTGAGAAAAACATCACGGGGTGGTGCGCATTGTATGGGTGTGTGTTACATTACATTCACTAGTAGGAGTGAGAAAAACATCACGGGGTGGTGAGCATTGTATGGGTGTGTGTTACATTACATTCACTAGTAGGAGTGAGAAAAACATCACGGGGTGGTGCGCATTGTATGGGTGTGTGTTACATTACATTCACTGGTAGGAGTGAGAAAAACATCACGGGGTGGTGCGCATTGTATGGGTGTTTGTTACATTCGATTCACTAGTAGGAGTAAGAAAATCATCACGGGGTGGTGCGCATTTTATGGGTGTGTGTTACATTACATTCACTAGTAGGAGTTAGAAAAACATCACGGAGTGGTGCGCATTGTATGGGTGTGTGTTACATTAGATTCACTAGTAGGAGTGAGAAAAACATCACGGGGTGGTGCGCATTGTATGGGTGTGTGTTACATTAGATTCACTAGTAGGAGTGAGAAAAACATCACGGGGTGGTGCGCATTGTATGGGTGTGTGTTACATTACATTCACTAGTAGGAGTGAGAAAAACATCACGGGGTGGTGCGCATTGTATGGGTGTGTGTTACATTACATTCACTAGTAGGAGTCAGAAAAACATCACGGGGTGGTGCGCATTGTATGGGTGTGTGTTACATTAGATTCACTAGTAGGAGTCAGAAAAACATCACGGGGTGGTGCGCATT
Organism: Cavia porcellus; assembly: GCF_034190915.1. Classification (NCBI taxonomy): domain Eukaryota; kingdom Metazoa; phylum Chordata; class Mammalia; order Rodentia; family Caviidae; genus Cavia; species Cavia porcellus. The sequence goes on along the minus strand of NW_026947580.1, from coordinate 1,022,671 downwards.
GTATGGGTGTGTGTTACATTAGATTCACTAGTAGGAGTGAGAAAAACATCACGGGGTGGTGCGCATTGTATGGGTGTGTGTTACATTACATTCACTAGTAGGATTGTGAAAATCATCACGGGGTGGTGCGCATTGTATGGGTGTGTGTTACATTACATTCACTAGTAGGAGTGAGAAAAACATCACGGGGTGGTGCGCATTGTAAGGTTGTGTGTTACATTACATTCACTAGTAGGAGTGAGAAAAACATCACGGGGTGGTGCGCATTGTATGGGTGTTTGTTACATTAGATTCACTAGTAGGAGTGAGAAAAACATCACGGGGTGGTGCGCATTGTATGGGTGTGTGTTACATTAGATTCACTAGTAGGAGTGAGAAAAACATCACGGGGTGGTGCGCATTATATGAGTGTGTGTTACATTACATTCACTAGTAGGAGTGAGAAACACATCACGGGGTGGTGCGCATTGTATGGGTGTGTGTTACATTAGATTCACTAGTAGGAGTGAGAAAAACATCACGGGGTGATGCGCATTGTATTGGTGTGTGTTACATTACATTCACTAGTAGGAGTGAGAAAAACATCACGGGGTGGTGCGCTTTGTATGGGTGTGTGTTACATTACATTCACTAGTAGGAGTGAGAATAACATCACGGGGTGGTGCGCATTGTATGGGTGTGTGTTACATTACATTCACTAGTAGGAGTGAGAAAAACATCACGGGGTGGTGTGCATTGTATGGGTGTGTGTTACATTAGATTCGCTAGTAGGAGTGAGAAAAACATCACGGGGTGGTGCGCATTGTATGGGTGTGTGTTACATTAGATTCACTAGTAGGAGTGAGAAAAACATCACGGTGTGGTGCGCATTGTATGGGTGTGTGTTACATTAGATTCACTAGTAGGAGTGAGAAAAACATCACGGGGTGGTGCGCATTGTATGGGTGTTTGTTACATTAGATTCACTAGTAGGAGTGAGAAAGTCATCACGGGGTGATGCGCATTGTATGGGTGTGTGTTACATTAGATTCACTAATAGGAGTGAGAAAAACATCACGGGGTGGTGCGCATTGTATGGGTGTGTGTTACATTAGATTCACTAGTAGGAGTGAGAAAAACATCACGGGGTGGTGCGCATTGTATGGGTGTTTTTACATTACATTCACTAGTAGGAGTGAGAAAAACATCACGGGGTGGTGCGCATTGTATGGGTGTGTGTTACATTAGATTCACTAGTAGGAGTGAGAAAAACATCACGGGGTGGTGCGCATTGTATGGGTGTGTGTTACATTACATTCACTAGTAGGAGTGAGAAAAACATCACGGGGTGGTGCGCATTGTATGGGTGTGTGTTACATTACATTCACTAGTAGGAGTGAGAAAAACATCACGAGGTGGTGCGCATTGTATGGGTGTGTGTTACATTAGATTCACTAGTAGGAGTCAGAAAAACATCACGGGGTGGTGCGCATTGTATGGGTGTGTGTTACATTAGATTCACTAGTAGGAGTGAGAAAAACATCACGGGGTGGTGCGCATTGTATGGGTGTGTGTTACATTACATTCAATAGTAGGAGTGTGAAAATCATCACGGGGTGGTGCGCATTGTATGGGTGTGTGTTACATTACATTCACTAGTAGGAGTGAGAAAAACATCACGGGGTGGTGCGCATTGTAAGGTTGTGTGTTACATTACATTCACTAGTAGGAGTGAGAAAAACATCACGGGGTGGTGCGCATTGTATGGGTGTTTGTTACATTAGATTCACTAGTAGGAGTGAGAAAAACATCACGGGGTGGTGCGCATTGTATGGGTGTGTGTTACATTACATTCACTAGTAGGAGTGAGAAAAACATCACGGGGTGGTGCGCATTATATGGGTGTGTGTTACATTACATTCACTAGTAGGAGTGAGAAACACATCACGGGGTGGTGCGCATTGTATGGGTGTGTGTTACATTAGATTCACTAGTAGGAGTGAGAAAAACATCACGGGGTGTTGCGCATTGTATTGGTGTGTGTTACATTACATTCACTAGTAGGAGTGAGAAAAACATCACGGGGTGGTGCGCTTTGTATGGGTGTGTGTTACATTACATTCACTAGTAGGAGTGAGAATAACATCACGGGGTGGTGCGCATTGTATGGGTGTGTGTTACATTACATTCACTAGTAGGAGTGAGAAAAACATCACGGGGTGGTGCGCATTGTATGGGTGTGTGTTACATTAGATTCGCTAGTAGGAGTGAGAAAAACATCACGGGGTGGTGCGCATTGTATGGGTGTGTGTTACATTAGATTCACTAGTAGGAGTGAGAAAAACATCACGGGGTGGTGCGCATTGTATGGGTGTGTGTTACATTACATTCACTAGTAGGAGTGAGAAAATCATCACGCGGTGGTTAGCATTGTATGGGTGTGTGTTACATTACATTCACTAGTAGGAGTGAGAAAAACATCACGGGGTGGTGCGCATTGTATGGGTGTTTGTTACATTCGATTCACTAGTAGGAGTGAGAAAATCATCACAGGGTGGTGCGCATTTTATGGGTGTGTGTTACATTACATTCACTAGTAGGAGTTAGAAAAACATCACGGAGTGGTGCGCACTGTATGGGTGTGTGTTACATTACATTCACTAGTAGGAGTGAGAAAAACATCACGGGGTGGTGCGCATTGTATGGGTGTTTGTTACATTCGATTCACTAGTAGGAGTGAGAAAATCATCACAGGGTGGTGCGCATTTTATGGGTGTGTGTTACATTACATTCACTAGTAGGAGTTAGAAAAACATCACGGAGTGGTGCGCATTGTATGGGTGTGTGTTACATTAGATTCTCTAGTAGGAGTGAAAAAACATCACGGGGTGGTGCGCATTGTATGGGTGTGTGTTACATTAGATTCACTAGTAGGATTGAGAAAAACATCACGGGGTGGTGCGCATTGTATGGGTGTGTGTTACATTACATTCACTAGTAGGAGTGAGAAAAACATCTCGGGGTGGTGCGCATTGTGTGGGTGTGTGTTACATTACATTCACTAGTAGGAGTGAGAAAAACATCACGGGGTGGTGCGCATTGTGTGGGTGTGTGTTACATTACATTCACTAGTAGGAGTGAGAAAAACATCACGGGGTGGTGCGCATTGTGTGGGTGTGTGTTACATTACATTCACTAGTAGGAGTGAGAAAAACATCACGGGGTGGTGCGCATTGTAGGGGTGTGTGTTACATTCACTAGTAGGAGTGAGAAAAACATCACGGGGTGGTGCGCATTGTATGGGTGTGTGTTACATTAGATTCACTAGTAGGAGTGAAAAAACATCACGGGGTGGTGCGCATTGTATGGGTGTGTGTTACATTAGATACACTAGTAGGAGTGAGAAAAACATCACGGGGTGGTGCGCATTGTATGGGTGTGTGTTACATTACATTCACTAGTAGGAGTGAGAAAAACATCACGGGGTGGTGCGCATTGTATGGGTGTGTGTTACATTACATTCACTAGTAGGAGTCAGAAAAACATCACGGGGTGGTGCGCATTGTATGGGTGTGTGTTACATTAGATTCACTAGTAGGAGTCAGAAAAACATCACGGGGTGGTGCGCATTGTATGGGTGTGTGTTACATTAGATTCACTAGTAGGAGTGACAAAAACATCACGGGGTGGTGCGCATTGTATGGGTGTGTGTTACATTAGATTCACTAGTAGTAGTGAGAAAAACATCACGGGGTGGTGCGCATTGTATGGGTGTGTGTTACATTACATTCACTAGTAGGAGTGAGAAAAACATCACGGGGTGGTGCGCATTGTGTGGGTGTGTGTTACATTACATTCACTAGTAGGAGTTAGAAAAACATCACGGAGTGGTGCGCATTGTATGGGTGTATGTTACATTAGATTCACTAGTAGGAGTGAAAAAACATCACGGGTTGGTGCGCATTGTATGGGTGTGTGTTACATTAGATTCACTAGTAGGAGTGAGAAAAACATCACGGGGTGGTGCGCATTGTATGGGTGTGTGTTACATTACATTCACTAGTAGGAGTGAGAAAAACATCACGGGGTGGTGCGCATTGTGTGGGTGTGTGTTACATTACATTCACTAGTAGGAGTGAGAAAAACATCACGGGGTGGTGCGCATTGTGTGGGTGTGTGTTACATTACATTCACTAGTAGGAGTGAGAAAAACATCACGGGGTGGTGCGCATTGTGTGGGTGTGTGTTACATTACATTCACTAGTAGGAGTGAGAAAAACATCACGGGGTGGTGCGCATTGTATGGGTGTGTGTTACATTCACTAGTAGGAGTGAGAAAAACATCACGGGGTGGTGCGCATTGTATGGGTGTGTGTTACATTACATTCACTAGTAGGAGTGAGAAAAACATCACGGGGTGGTGAGCATTGTATGGGTGTGTGTTACATTACATTCACTAGTAGGAGTGAGAAAAACATCACGGGGTGGTGCGCATTGTATGGGTGTGTGTTACATTACATTCACTAGTAGGAGTGAGAAAAACATCACGGGGTGGTGCGCATTGTATGGGTGTTTGTTACATTCGATTCACTAGTAGGAGTGAGAAAATCATCACGGGGTGGTGCGCATTTTATGGGTGTGTGTTACATTACATTCACTAGTAGGAGTGAGAAAAACATCACGGAGTGGTGCGCATTGTATGGGTGTGTGTTACATTAGATTCACTAGTAGGAGTGAAAAAACATCACGGGGTGGTGCGCATTGTATGGGTGTGTGTTACATTAGATTCACTAGTAGGAGTGAGAAAAACATCACGGGGTGGTGCGCATTGTATGGGTGTTTGTTACATTCGATTCACTAGTAGGAGTGAGAAAATCATCACGGGGTGGTGCGCATTTTATGGGTGTGTGTTACATTACATTCACTAGTAGGAGTGAGAAAAACATCACGGGGTGGTGCGCATTGTATGGGTTTGTGTTACATTACATTCACTAGTAGGAGTGAGAAAAACATCACGGGGTGGTGCGCATTTTATGGGTGTGTGTTACATTACATTCACTAGTAGGAGTTAGAAAAACATCACGGAGTGGTGCGCATTGTATGGGTGTGTGTTACATTAGATTCACTAGTAGGAGTGAAAAAAACATCACGGGGTGGTGCGCATTGTATGGGTGTGTGTTACATTAGATTCACTAGTAGGAGTGAGAAAAACATCACGGGGTGGTGCGCATTGTATGGGTGTGTGTTACATTACATTCACTAGTAGGGGTGAGAAAAACATCACGTGGTGGTGCGCATTGTATGGGTGTGTGTTAAATTAGATTCACTAGTAGGAGTGAGAAAAACATCACGGGGTGGTGCGCATTGTATGGGTTTGTGTTACATTACATTCACTAGTAGGAGTGAGAAAAACATCACGGGGTGGTGCGCATTGTATGGGTGTGTGTTACATTAGATTCACTAGTAGGAGTGAGAAAAACATCACGGGGTGGTGCGCATTGTATGGGTGTGTGTTACATTAGATTCACTAGTAGGAGTGAGAAAAACATCACGGGGTGGTGCGCATTGTATGGGTGTGTGTTGCATTACATTCACTAGTAGGAGTGAGAAAAACATCACGGGGTGGTGCGCATTGTATGGGTGTGTGTTACATTAGATTCACTAGTAGGATTGAGAAAAACATCACTGGGTGGTGCGCATTTTATGGGTGTGTGTTACATTACATTCACTAGTAGGAGTTAGAAAAACATCACGGAGTGGTGCGCATTGTATGGGTGTGTGTTACATTAGATTCTCTAGTAGGAGTGAAAAAACATCACGGGGTGGTGCGCATTGTATGGGTGTGTGTTACATTAGATTCACTAGTAGGATTGAGAAAAACATCACGGGGTGGTGCGCATTGTATGGGTGTGTGTTACATTACATTCACTAGTAGGAGTGAGAAAAACATCTCGGGGTGGTGCGCATTGTGTGGGTGTGTGTTACATTACATTCACTAGTAGGAGTGAGAAAAACATCACGGGGTGGTGCGCATTGTGTGGGTGTGTGTTACATTACATTCACTAGTAGGAGTGAGAAAAACATCACGGGGTGGTGCGCATTGTGTGGGTGTGTGTTACATTACATTCACTAGTAGGAGTGAGAAAAACATCACGGGGTGGTGCGCATTGTAGGGGTGTGTGTTACATTCACTAGTAGGAGTGAGAAAAACATCACGGGGTGGTGCGCATTGTATGGGTGTGTGTTACATTACATTCACTAGTAGGAGTGAGAAAAACATCACGGGGTGGTGAGCATTGTATGGGTGTGTGTTACATTACATTCACTAGTAGGAGTGAGAAAAACATCACGGGGTGGTGCGCATTGTATGGGTGTGTGTTACATTACATTCACTAGTAGGAGTGAGAAAAACATCACGGGGTGGTGCACATTGTATGGGTGTTTGTTACATTCGATTCACTAGTAGGAGTGAGAAAATCATCACGGGGTGGTGCGCATTTTATGGGTGTGTGTTACATTACATTCACTAGTAGGAGTTAGAAAAACATCACGGAGTGGTGCGCATTGTATGGGTGTGTGTTACATTAGATTCACTAGTAGGAGTGAAAAAACATCACGGGGTGGTGCGCATTGTATGGGTGTGTGTTACATTAGATTCACTAGTAGGAGTGAGAAAAACATCACGGGGTGGTGCGCATTGTATGGGTGTGTGTTACATTACATTCACTAGTAGGAGTGAGAAAAACATCACGGGGTGGTGCGCATTGTATGGGTGTGTGTTACATTACATTCACTAGTAGGAGTCAGAAAAACATCACGGGGTGGTGCGCATTGTATGGGTGTGTGTTACATTAGATTCACTAGTAGGAGTCAGAAAAACATCACGGGGTGGTGCGCATTGTATGGGTGTGTGTTACATTAGATTCACTAGTAGGAGTGAGAAAAACATCACGGGGTGGTGCGCATTGTATGGGTGTGTGTTACATTAGATTCACTAGTAGTAGTGAGAAAAACATCACGGGGTGGTGCGCATTGTATGGGTGTGTGTTACATTACATTCACTAGTAGGAGTGAGAAAAACATCACGGGGTGGTGCGCATTTTATGGGTGTGTGTTACATTACATTCACTAGTAGGAGTGATAAAAACATCACGGTGTGGTGCGCATTGTATGGGTGTGTGTTACATTAGATTCTCTAGTAGGAGTGAAAAAACATCACGGGGTGGTGCGCATTGTATGGGTGTGTGTTACATTAGATTCACTAGTAGGAGTGAGAAAAACATCACGGGGTGGTGCGCATTGTATGGGTGTGTGTTACATTACATTCACTAGTAGGAGTGAGAAAAACATCACGGGGTGGTGCGCATTGTGTGGGTGTGTGTTACATTACATTCACTAGTAGGAGTGAGAAAAACATCACGGGGTGGTGCGCATTGTGTGGGTGTGTGTTACATTACATTCACTAGTAGGAGTGAGAAAAACATCACGGGGTGGTGCGCATTGTGTGGGTGTGTGTTACATTACATTCACTAGTAGGAGTGAGAAAAACATCACGGGGTGGTGCGCATTGTATGGGTGTGTGTTACATTCACTAGTAGGAGTGAGAAAAACATCACGGGGTGGTGCGCATTGTATGGGTGTGTGTTACATTACATTCACTAGTAGGAGTGAGAAAAACATCACGGGGTGGTGAGCATTGTATGGGTGTGTGTTACGTTACATTCACTAGTAGGAGTGAGAAAAACATCACGGGGTGGTGCGCATTGTATGGGTGTGTGTTACATTACATTCACTAGTAGGAGTGAGAAAAACATCACGGGGTGGTGCGCATTGTATGGGTGTTTGTTACATTCGATTCACTAGTAGGAGTGAGAAAATCATCACGGGGTGGTGCGCATTTTATGGGTGTGTGTTACATTACATTCACTAGTAGGAGTGAGAAAAACATCACGGAGTGGTGCGCATTGTATGGGTGTGTGTTACATTAGATTCACTAGTAGGAGTGAAAAAACATCACGGTGTGGTGCGCATTGTATGGGTGTGTGTTACATTAGATTCACTAGTAGGAGTGAGAAAATCATCACGGGGTGCTGCGCATTGTATGGGTGTTTGTTACATTCGATTCACTAGGAGGAGTGAGAAAATCATCACGGGGTGGTGCGCATTTTATGGGTGTGTGTTACATTACATTCACTAGTAGGAGTTAGAAAAACATCACGGAGTGGTGCGCATTGTATGGGTGTGTCTTACATTAGATTCACTAGTAGGAGTGAAAAAACATCACGGGGTGGTGCGCATTGTATGGGTGTGTGTTACATTAGATTCACTAGTAGGAGTGAGAAAAACATCACGGGGTGGTGCGCATTGTATGGGTGTGTGTTACATTACATTCACTAGTAGGGGTGAGAAAAACATCACGTGGTGGTGCGCATTGTATGGGTGTGTGTTAAATTAGATTCACTAGTAGGAGTGAGAAAAACATCACGGGGTGGTGCGCATTGTATGGGTGTGTGTTACATTACATTCACTAGTAGGAGTGAGAAAAACATCACGGGGTGGTGCGCATTGTATGGGTGTGTGTTACATTAGATTCACTAGTAGGAGTGAGAAAAACATCACGGGGTGGTGCGCATTGTATGGGTGTGTGTTACATTACATTCACTAGTAGGAGTGAGAAAAACATCACGGGGTGGTGCGCATTGTATGGGTGTGTGTTGCATTACATTCACTAGTAGGAGTGAGAAAAACATCACGGGGTGGTGCGCATTGTATGGGTGTGTGTTACATTAGATTCACTAGTAGGAGTGAGAAAAACATCACGGGGTGGTGCGCATTGTATGGGTGTGTGTTACATTACATTCACTAGTAGGAGTGAGAAAATCATCACGGGGTGGTTAGCATTGTATGGGTGTGTGTTACATTACATTCACTAGTAGGAGTGAGAAAATCATCACGGGGTGGTGCGCATTGTATGGGTGTTTGTTACATTCGATTCACTAGTAGGAGTGAGAAAATCATCACGGGGTGGTGCGCATTTTATGGGTGTGTGTTACATTACATTCACTAGTAGGAGTTAGAAAAACATCACGGAGTGGTGCGCATTGTATGGGTGTGTGTTACATTAGATTTACTAGTAGGAGTGAAAAAACATCACGGGGTGGTGCGCATTGTATGGGTGTGTGTTACATTAGATTCACTAGTAGGAGTGAGAAAAACATCACGGGGTGGTGCGCATTGTATGGGTGTGTGTTACATTACATTCACTAGTAGGAGTGAGAAAAACATCACGGGGTGGTGCGCATTGTGTGGGTGTGTGTTACATTACATTCACTAGTAGGAGTGAGAAAAACATCACGGGGTGGTGCGCATTGTGTGGGTGTGTGTTACATTACATTCACTAGTAGGAGTGAGAAAAACATCACGGGGTGGTGCGCATTGTGTGGGTGTGTGTTACATTACATTCACTAGTAGGAGTGAGAAAAACATCACGGGGTGGTGCGCATTGTATGGGTATGTGTTACATTCACTAGTAGGAGTGAGAAAAACATCACGGGGTGGTGCGCATTGTATGGGTGTGTGTTACATTACATTCACTAGTAGGAGTGAGAAAAACATCACGGGGTGGTGAGCATTGTATGGGTGTGTGTTACATTACATTCACTAGTAGGAGTGAGAAAAACATCACGGGGTGGTGCGCATTGTATGGGTGTGTGTTACATTACATTCACTAGTAGGAGTGAGAAAAACATCACGGGGTGGTGCGCATTGTATGGGTGTTTGTTACATTCGATTCACTAGTAGGAGTGAGAAAATCATCACGGGGTGGTGCGCATTTTATGGGTGTGTGTTACATTACATTCACTAGTAGGAGTGAGAAAAACATCACGGAATGGTGCGCATTGTATGGGTGTGTGTTACATTAGATTCACTAGTAGGAGTGAAAAAACATCACGGGGTGGTGCGCATTGTATGGGTGTGTGTTACATTAGATTCACTAGTAGGAGTGAGAAAAACATCACGGGGTGGTGCGCATTGTATGGGTGTTTGTTACATTCGATTCACTAGTAGGAGTGAGAAAATCATCACGGGGTGGTGCGCATTTTATGGGTGTGTGTTACATTACATTCACTAGTAGGAGTTAGAAAAACATCACGGAGTGGTGCGCATTGTATGGGTGTGTGTTACATTAGATTCACTAGTAGGAGTGAAAAAACATCACGGGGTGGTGCGCATTGTATGGGTGTGTGTTACATTAGATTCACTAGTAGGAGTGAGAAAAACATCACGGGGTGGTGCGCATTGTATGGGTGTGTGTTACATTACATTCACTAGTAGGGGTGAGAAAAACATCACGTGGTGGTGCGCATTGTACGGGTGTGTGTTAAATTAGATTCACTAGTAGGAGTGAGAAAAACATCACGGGGTGGTGCGCATTGTATGGGTTTGTGTTACATTACATTCACTAGTAGGAGTGAGAAAAACATCACGGGGTGGTGCGCATTGTATGGGTGTGTGTTACATTAGATTCACTAGTAGGAGTGAGAAAAACATCACGGGGTGGTGCGCATTGTATGGGTGTGTGTTACATTAGATTCACTAGTAGGAGTGAGAAAAACATCACGGGGTGGTGCGCATTGTATGGGTGTGTGTTGCATTACATTCACTAGTAGGAGTGAGAAAAACATCACGGGGTGGTGCGCATTGTATGGGTGTGTGTTACATTAGATTCACTAGTAGGAGTGAGAAAAACATCACGGGGTGGTGCGCATTGTATGGGTGTGTGTTACATTACATTCACTAGTAGGAGTGAGAAAATCATCACGGGGTGGTTAGCATTGTATGGGTGTGTGTTACATTACATTCACTAGTAGGAGTGAGAAAAACATCACGGGGTGGTGCGCATTGTATGGGTGTTTGTTACATTCGATTCACTAGTAGGAGTGAGAAAATCATCACGGGGTGGTGCGCATTTTATGGGTGTGTGTTACATTACATTCACTAGTAGGAGTTAGAAAAACATCACGGAGTGGTGCGCATTGTATGGGTGTGTGTTACATTAGATTCACTAGTAGGAGTGAAAAAACATCACGGGGTGGTGCGCATTGTATGGGTGTGTGTTACATTACATTCACTAGTAGGAGTGAGAAAAACATCACGGGGTGGTGCGCATTGTATGGGTGTGTGTTACATTAAATTCACTAGTAGGAGTGAGAAAAACATCACGGGGTGGTGCGCATTGTGTGGGTGTGTGTTACATTACATTCACTAGTAGGAGTGAGAAAAACATCACGGGGTGGTGCGCATTGTGTGGGTGTGTGTTACATTACATTCACTAGTAGGAGTGAGAAAATCATCACGGGGTGGTGCGCATTGTATGGGTGTGTGTTACATTACATTCATTAGTAGGAGTGAGAAAAACATCACGGGGTGGTGCGCATTGTATGGCTGTGTGTTACATTACATTCACTAGTAGGAGTGAGAAAAACATCACGGGGTGGTGCGCATTGTATGGGTGTTTGTTACATTCGATTCACTAGTAGGAGTGAGAAAATCATCACGGGGTGGTGCGCATTTTATGGGTGTGTGTTACATTACATTCACTAGTAGGAGTTAGAAAAACATCACGGAGTGGTGCGCATTGTATGGGTGTGTGTTACATTAGATTCACTAGTAGGAGTGAAAAAACATCACGGGGTGGTGCGCATTGTATGGGTGTGTGTTACATTAGATTCACTAGTAGGAGTGAGAAAAACATCACGGGGTGGTGCGCATTGTATGGGTGTGTGTTACATTACATTCACTAGTAGGAGTGAGAAAAACATCACGGGGTGGTGCGCATTGTATGGGTGTGTGTTACATTACATTCACTAGTAGGAGTCAGAAAAACATCACGGGGTGGTGCGCATTGTATGGGTGTGTGTTACATTAGATTCACTAGTAGGAGTCAGAAAAACATCACGGGGTGGTGCGCATTGTATGGGTGTGTGTTACATTAGATTCACTAGTAGGAGTGAGAAAAACATCACGGGGTGGTGCGCATTGTATGGGTGTGTGTTACATTAGATTCACTAGTAGTAGTGAGAAAAACATCACGGGGTGGTGCGCATTGTATGGGTGTGTGTTACATTACATTCACTAGTAGGAGTGAGAAAAACATCACGGGGTGGTGCGCATTTTATGGGTGTGTGTTACATTACATTCACTAGTAGGAGTGATAAAAACATCACGGTGTGGTGCGCATTGTATGTGTGTTTTACATTAGATTCTCTAGTAGGAGTGAAAAAACATCACGGGGTGGTGCGCATTGTATGGGTGTGTGTTACATTAGATTCACTAGTAGGAGTGAGAAAAACATCACGGGGTGGTGCGCATTGTATGGGTGTGTGTTACATTACATTCACTAGTAGGAGTGAGAAAAACATCACGGGGTGGTGCGCATTGTGTGGGTGTGTGTTACATTACATTCACTAGTAGGAGTGAGAAAAACATCACGGGGTGGTGCGCATTGTGTGGGTGTGTGTTACATTACATTCACTAGTAGGAGTGAGAAAAACATCACGGGGTGGTGCGCATTGTGTGGGTGTGTGTTACATTACATTCACTAGTAGGAGTGAGAAAAACATCACGGGGTGGTGCGCATTGTATGGGTGTGTGTTACATTCACTAGTAGGAGTGAGAAAAACATCACGGGGTGGTGCGCATTGTATGGGTGTGTGTTACATTACATTCACTAGTAGGAGTGAGAAAAACATCACGGGGTGGTGAGCATTGTATGGGTGTGTGTTACATTACATTCACTAGTAGGAGTGAGAAAAACATCACGGGGTGGTGCGCATTGTATGGGTGTGTGTTACATTACATTCACTAGTAGGAGTGAGAAAAACATCACGGGGTGGTGCGCATTGTATGGGTGTTTGTTACATTCGATTCACTAGTAGGAGTGAGAAAATCATCACGGGGTGGTGCGCATTTTATGGGTGTGTGTTACATTACATTCACTAGTAGGAGTGAGAAAAACATCACGGAGTGGTGCGCATTGTATGGGTGTGTGTTACATTAGATTCACTAGTAGGAGTGAAAAAACATCACGGGGTGGTGCGCATTGTATGGGTGTGTGTTACATTAGATTCACTAGTAGGAGTGAGAAAATCATCACGGGGTGCTGCGCATTGTATGGGTGTTTGTTACATTCGATTCACTAGTAGGAGTGAGAAAATCATCACGGGGTGGTGCGCATTTTATGGGTGTGTGTTACATTACATTCACTAGTAGGAGTTAGAAAAACATCACGGAGTGGTGCGCATTGTATGGGTGTGTGTTACATTAGATTCACTAGTAGGAGTGAAAAAACATCACGGGGTGGTGCGCATTGTATGGGTGTGTGTTACATTAGATTCACTAGTAGGAGTGAGAAAAACATCACGGGGTGGTTCGCATTGTATGGGTGTGTGTTACATTACATTCACTAGTAGGGGTGAGAAAAACATCACGTGGTGGTGCGCATTGTATGGGTGTGTGTTAAATTAGATTCACTAGTAGGAGTGAGAAAAACATCACCGGGTGGTGCGCATTGTATGGGTGTGTGTTACATTACATTCACTAGTAGGAGTGTTAAAAACATCACGGGGTGGTGCCCATTGTATGGGTGTGTGTTACATTAGATTCACTAGTAGGAGTGAGAAAAACATCACGGGGTGGTGCGCATTGTATGGGTGTGTGTTACATTACATTCACTAGTAGGAGTGAGAAAAACATCACGGGGTGGTGCGCATTGTATGGGTGTGTGTTGCATTACATTCACTAGTAGGAGTGAGAAAAACATCACGGGGTGGTGCGCATTGTATGGGTGTGTGTTACATTAGATTCACTAGTAGGAGTGAGAAAAACATCACGGGGTGGTGCGCATTGTATGGGTGTGTGTTACATTACATTCACTAGTAGGAGTGAGAAAATCATCACGGGGTGGTTAGCATTGTATGGGTGTGTGTTACATTACATTCACTAGTAGGAGTGAGAAAATCATCACGGGGTGGTGCGCATTGTATGGGTGTTTGTTACATTCGATTCACTAGTAGGAGTGAGAAAATCATCACGGGGTGGTGCGCATTTTATGGGTGTGTGTTACATTACATTCACTAGTAGGAGTTAGAAAAACATCACGGAGTGGTGCGCATTGTATGGGTGTGTGTTACATTAGATTCACTAGTAGGAGTGAAAAAACATCACGGGGTGGTGCGCATTGTATGGGTGTGTGTTACATTAGATTCACTAGTAGGAGTGAGAAAAACATCACGGGGTGGTGCGCATTGTATGGGTGTGTGTTACATTACATTCACTAGTAGGAGTGAGAAAAACATCACGGGGTGGTGCGCATTGTGTGGGTGTGTGTTACATTACATTCACTAGTAGGAGTGAGAAAAACATCACGGGGTGGTGCGCATTGTGTGGGTGTGTGTTACATTACATTCACTAGTAGGAGTGAGAAAAACATCACGGGGTGGTGCGCATTGTGTGGGTGTGTGTTACATTACATTCACTAGTAGGAGTGAGAAAAACATCACGGGGTGGTGCGCATTGTATGGGTGTGTGTTACATTCACTAGTAGGAGTGAGAAAAACATCACGGGGTGGTGCGCATTGTATGGGTGTGTGTTACATTACATTCACTAGTAGGAGTGAGAAAAACATCACGGCGTGGTGAGCATTGTATGGGTGTGTGTTACATTCACTAGTAGGAGTGAGAAAAACATCACGGGGTGGTGCGCATTGTATGGGTGTGTGTTACATTACATTCACTAGTAGGAGTGAGAAAAACATCACGGGGTGGTGCGCATTGTATGGGTGTTTGTTACATTCGATTCACTAGTAGGAGTGAGAAAATCATCACGGGGTGGTGCGCATTTTATGGGTGTGTGTTACATTACATTCACTAGTAGGAGTGAGAAAAACATCACGGGGTGGTGCGCTTTGTATGGGTTTGTGTTACATTACATTCACTAGTAGGAGTGAGAAAAACATCACGGGGTGGTGCGCATTGTATGGGTGTGTGTTACATTAGATTCACTAGTAGGAGTGAAAAAACATCACGGGGTGGTGCGCATTGTATGGGTGTGTGTTACATTAGATTCACTAGTAGGAGTGAGAAAAACATCACGGGGTGGTGCGCATTGTATGGGTGTTTGTTACATTCGATACACTAGTAGGAGTGAGAAAATCATCACGGGGTGGTGCGCATTTTATGGGTGTGTGTTACATTACATTCACTAGTAGGAGTTAGAAAAACATCACGGAGTGGTGCGCATTGTATGGGTGTGTGTTACATTAGATTCACTAGTAGGAGTGAAAAAACATCACGGGGTGGTGCGCATTGTATGGGTGTGTGTTACATTAGATTCACTAGTAGGAGTGAGAAAAACATCACGGGGTGGTGCGCATTGTATGGGTGTGTGTTACATTACATTCACTAGTAGGGGTGAGAAAAACATCACGTGGTGGTGCGCATTGTACGGGTGTGTGTTAAATTAGATTCACTAGTAGGAGTGAGAAAAACATCACGGGGTGGTGCGCATTGTATGGGTTTGTGTTACATTACATTCACTAGTAGGAGTGAGAAAAACATCACGGGGTGGTGCGCATTGTATGGGTGTGTGTTACATTAGATTCACTAGTAGGAGTGAGAAAAACATCACGGGGTGGTGCGCATTGTATGGGTGTGTGTTACATTAGATTCACTAGTAGGAGTGAGAAAAACATCACGGGGTGGTGCGCATTGTATGGGTGTGTGTTGCATTACATTCACTAGTAGGAGTGAGAAAAACATCACGGGGTGGTGCGCATTGTATGGGTGTGTGTTACATTAGATTCACTAGTAGGAGTGAGAAAAACATCACGGGGTGGTGCGCATTGTATGGGTGTGTGTTACATTACATTCACTAGTAGGAGTGAGAAAATCATCACGGGGTGGTTAGCATTGTATGGGTGTGTGTTACATTACATTCACTAGTAGGAGTGAGAAAAACATCACGGGGTGGTGCGCATTGTATGGGTGTTTGTTACATTCGATTCACTAGTAGGAGTGAGAAAATCATCATGGGGTGGTGCGCATTTTATGGGTGTGTGTTACATTACATTCACTAGTAGGAGTTAGAAAAACATCACGGAGTGGTGCGCATTGTATGGGTGTGTGTTACATTAGATTCACTAGTAGGAGTGAAAAAACATCACGGGGTGGTGCGCATTGTATGGGTGTGTGTTACATTACATTCACTAGTAGGAGTGAGAAAAACATCACGGGGTGGTGCGCATTGTATGGGTGTGTGTTACATTACATTCACTAGTAGGAGTGAGAAAAACATCACGGGGTGGTGCGCATTGTGTGGGTGTGTGTTACATTACATTCACTAGTAGGAGTGAGAAAAACATCACGGGGTGGTGCGCATTGTGTGGGTGTGTGTTACATTACATTCACTAGTAGGAGTGAGAAAATCATCACGGGGTGGTGCGCATTGTATGGGTGTGTGTTACATTACATTCATTAGTAGGAGTGAGAAAAACATCACGGGGTGGTGCGCATTGTATGGCTGTGTGTTACATTACATTCACTAGTAGGAGTGAGAAAAACATCACGGGGTGGTGCGCATTGTATGGGTGTGTGTTACATTACATTCACTAGTAGGAGTGAGAAAAACATCACGGGGTGGTGCGCATTGTATGGGTGTGTGTTACATTAGATTCACTAGTAGGAGTGAGAAAAACATCACGGGGTGGTGCGCATTGTATGGGTGTGTGTTACATTACATTCACTAGTAGGAGTGAGAAAATCATCACGGGGTGGTTAGCATTGTATGGGTGTGTGTTACATTACATTCACTAGTAGGAGTGAGAAAAACATCACGGGGTGGTGCGCATTGTATGGGTGTTTGTTACATAAGATTCACTAGTAGGAGTGAGAAAATCATCACAGGGTGGTGCGCATTTTATGGATGTGTGTTACATTACATTCACTAGTAGGAGTTAGAAAAACATCACGGAGTGGTGCGCATTGTATGGGTGTGTGTTACATTACATTCACTAGTAGGAGTGAGAAAAACATCACGGGGTGGTGCGCATTGTATGGGTGTTTGTTACATTCGATTCACTAGTAGGAGTGAGAAAATCATCACAGGGTGGTGCGCATTTTATGGGTGTGTGTTACATTACATTCACTAGTAGGAGTTAGAAAAACATCACGGAGTGGTGCGCATTGTATGGGTGTGTGTTACATTAGATTCTCTAGTAGGAGTGAAAAAACATCACGGGGTGGTGCGCATTGTATGGGTGTGTGTTACATTAGATTCACTAGTAGGAGTGAGAAAAACATCACGGGGTGGTGCGCATTGTATGGGTGTGTGTTACATTACATTCACTAGTAGGAGTGAGAAAAACATCACGGGGTGGTGCGCATTGTGTGGGTGTGTGTTACATTACATTCACTAGTAGGAGTGAGAAAAACATCACGGGGTGGTGCGCATTGTGTGGGTGTGTGTTACATTACATTCACTAGTAGGAGTGAGAAAAACATCACGGGGTGGTGCGCATTGTGTGGGTGTGTGTTACATTACATTCACTAGTAGGAGTGAGAAAAACATCACGGGGTGGTGCGCATTGTATGGGTGTGTGTTACATTCACTAGTAGGAGTGAGAAAAACATCACGGGGTGGTGCGCATTGTATGGGTGTGTGTTATATTACATTCACTAGTAGGAGTGAGAAAAACATCACGGGGTGGTAAGCATTGTATGGGTGTGTGTTACATTACATTCACTAGTAGGAGTGAGAAAAACATCACGGGGTGGTGCGCATTGTATGGGTGTGTGTTACATTACATTCACTAGTAGGAGTGAGAAAAACATCACGGGGTGGTGCGCATTGTATGGGTGTTTGTTACATTCGATTCACTAGTAGGAGTGAGAAAATCATCACGGGGTGGTGCGCATTTTATGGGTGTGTGTTACATTACATTCACTAGTAGGAGTTAGAAAAACATCACGGAGTGGTGCGCATTGTATGGGTGTGTGTTACATTAGATTCACTAGTAGGAGTGAAAAAACATCACGGGGTGGTGCGCATTGTATGGGTGTGTGTTACATTAGATTCACTAGTAGGAGTGAGAAAAACATCACGGGGTGGTGCGCATTGTATGGGTGTGTGTTACATTACATTCACTAGTAGGAGTGAGAAAAACATCACGGGGTGGTGCGCATTGTATGGGTGTTTGTTACATTAGATTCACTAGTAGCAGTGAGAAAAACATCACGGGGTGGTGCGCATTGTATGGGTGTGTGTTACATTAGATTCACTAGTAGGAGTGAGAAAAACATCACGGGGTGGTGCGCATTATATGGGTGTGTGTTACATTACATTCACTAGTAGGAGTGAGAAACACATCACGGGGTGGTGCGCATTGTATGGGTGTGTGTTACATTAGATTCACTAGTAGGAGTGAGAAAAACATCACGGGGTGTTGCGCATTGTATTGGTGTGTGTTACATTACATTCACTAGTAGGAGTGAGAAAAACATCACGGGGTGGTGCGCTTTGTATGGGTGTGTGTTACATTACATTCACTAGTAGGAGTGAGAATAACATCACGGGGTGGTGCGCATTGTATGGGTGTGTGTTACATTACATTCACTAGTAGGAGTGAGAAAAACATCACGGGGTGGTGCGCATTGTATGGGTGTGTGTTACATTAGATTCGCTAGTAGGAGTGAGAAAAACATCACGGGGTGGTGCACATTGTATGGGTGTGTGTTACATTAGATTCACTAGTAGGAGTGAGAAAAACATCACGGGGTGTTGCGCATTGTATGGGTGTGTGTTACATTAGATTCACTAGTAGGAGTGAGAAAAACATCACGGGGTGGTGCGCATTGTATGGGTGTGTGTTACATTCACTAGTAGGAGTGAGAAAAACATCACGGGGTGGTGCGCATTGTATGGGTGTGTGTTACATTACATTCACTAGTAGGAGTGAGAAAAACATCACGGGGTGGTGCGCATTGTATGGGTGTGTGTTACATTACATTCACTAGTAGGAGTGAGAAAAACATCACGGGGTGGTGCGCATTGTATGGCTGTGTGTTACATTAGATTCTCTAGTAGGAGTGAAAAAACATCACGGGGTGGTGCGCATTGTATGGGTGTGTGTTACATTAGATTCACTAGTAGGAGTGAGAAAAACATCACGGGGTGGTGCGCATTGTGTGGGTGTGTGTTACATTACATTCACTAGTAGGAGTGAGAAAAACATCACGGGGTGGTGCGCATTGTGTGGGTGTGTGTTACATTACATTCATTAGTAGGAGTGAGAAAAACATCACGGGGTGGTGCGCATTGAGTGGGTGTGTGTTACATTACATTCACTAGTAGGAGTGAGAAAAACATCACGGGGTGGTGCGCATTGTATGGGTGTGTGTTATATTCACTAGTAGGAGTGAGAAAAACATCACGGGGTGGTGCGCATTGTATGGGTGTGTGTTATATTACATTCACTAGTAGGAGTGAGAAAAAAATCACGGGGTGGTGAGCATTGTATGGGTGTGTGTTACATTACATTGACTAGTAGGAGTGAGAAAAACATCACGGGGTGGTGCGCATTGTATGGGTGTTTGTTACATTAGATTCACTAGTAGGAGTGAGAAAGTCATCACGGGGTGATGCGCATTGTATGGGTGTGTGTTACATTACATTCACTAGTAGGAGTGAGAAAAACATCACGGGGTGGTGCGCATTGTATGGGTGTGTGTTACATTCACTAGTAGGAGTGAGAAAAACATCACGGGGTGGTGCGCATTGTATGGGTGTGTGTTACATTACATTCACTAGTAGGAGTGAGAAAAACATCACGGGGTGGTGCGCATTGTATGGGTGTGTGTTACATTAGATTCTCTAGTAGGAGTGAAAAAACATCACGGGGTGGTGCGCATTGTATGGGTGTGTGTTACATTAGATTCACTAGTAGGAGTGAGAAAAACATCACGGGGTGGTGCGCATTGTGTGGGTGTGTGTTACATTACATTCACTAGTAGGAGTGAGAAAAACATCACGGGGTGGTGCGAATTGTATGGGTGTGTGTTACATTACATTCACTAGTAGGAGTGAGAAAAACATCACGGGGTGGTGCGCATTGTATGGGTGTTTGTCACATTCGATTCACTAGTAGGAGTGAGAAAATCATCACGGGGTGGTGCGCATTTTATGGGTGTGTGTTACATTACATTCACTAGTAGGAGTTAGAAAAACATCACGGAGTGGTGCGCATTGTATGGGTGTGTGTTACATTAGATTCACTAGTAGGAGTGAAAAAACATCACGGGGTGGTGCGCATTGTATGGGTGTGTGTTACATTAGATTCACTAGTAGGAGTGAGAAAAACATCACGGGGTGGTGCGCATTGTATGGGTGTGTGTTACATTACATTCACTAGTAGGAGTGAGAAAAACATCACGGGGTGGTGCGCATTGTATGGGTGTGTGTTACATTACATTCACTAGTAGGAGTCAGAAAAACATCACGGGGTGGTGCGCATTGTATGGGTGTGTGTTACATTAGATTCACTAGTAGGAGTCAGAAAAACATCACGGGGTGGTGCGCATTGTATGGGTGTTTGTTACATTCGATTCACTAGTAGGAGTGAGAAAATCATCACGGGGTGGTGCGCATTTTATGGGTGTGTGTTACATTCGATTCACTAGTAGGAGTGAGAAAAACATCACGGGGTGGTGCCCATTGTATGGGTGTGTGTTACATTACATTCACTAGTAGGAGTGAGAAAAACATCACGGGGTGGTGCGCATTGTATGGGTGTGTGTTACATTACATTCACTAGTAGGAGTCAGAAAAACATCACGGGGTGGTGCGCATTGTATGGGTGTGTGTTACATTAGATTCACTAGTAGGAGTCAGAAAAACATCACGGGGTGGTGCGCATTGTATGGGTGTGTGTTACATTACATTCACTAGTAGGAGTGTGAAAATCATCACGGGGTGGTGCGCATTGTATGGGTGTGTGTTACATTACATTCACTAGTAGGAGTGAGAAAAACATCACGGGGTGGTGCGCATTGTAAGGTTGTGTGTTACATTACATTCACTAGTAGGAGTGAGAAAAACATCACGGGGTGGTGCGCATTGTATGGGTGTTTGTTACATTAGATTCACTAGTAGGAGTGAGAAAAACATCACGGGGTGGTGCGCATTGTATGGGTGTGTGTTACATTAGATTCACTAGTAGGAGTGAGAAAAACATCACGGGGTGGTGCGCATTATATGGGTGTGTGTTACATTACATTCACTAGTAGGAGTGAGAAACACATCACGGGGTGGTGCGCATTGTATGGGTGTGTGTTACATTGGATTCACTAGTAGGAGTGAGAAAAACATCACGGGGTGTTGCGCATTGTATTGGTGTGTGTTACATTACATTCACTAGTAGGAGTGAGAAAAACATCACGGGGTGGTGCGCTTTGTATGGGTGTGTGTTACATTACATTCACTAGTAGGAGTGAGAATAACATCACGGGGTGGTGCGCATTGTATGGGTGTGTGTTACATTACATTCACTAGTAGGAGTGAGAAAAACATCACGGGGTGGTGCGCATTGTATGGGTGTGTGTTACATTAGATTCGCTAGTAGGAGTGAGAAAAACATCACGGGGTGGTGCGCATTGTATGGGTGTGTGTTACATTAGATTCACTAGTAGGAGTGAGAAATACATCACGGGGTGTTGCGCATTGTATGGGTGTGTGTTACATTAGATTCACTAGTAGGAGTCAGAAAAACATCACGGGGTGGTGCGCATTGTATGGGTGTGTGTTACATTACATTCACTAGTAGGAGTCAGAAAAACATCACGGGGTGGTGCGCATTGTATGGGTGTGTGTTACATTAGATTCACTAGTAGGAGTGAGAAAAACATCACGGGGTGGTGCGCATTGTATGGGTGTGTGTTACATTACATTCACTAGTAGGAGTGTGAAAATCATCACGGGGTGGTGCGCATTGTATGGGTGTGTGTTACATTACATTCACTAGTAGGAGTGAGAAAAACATCACGGGGTGGTGCGCATTGTAAGGTTGTGTGTTACATTGCATTCACTACTAGGAGTGAGAAAAACATCACGGGGTGGTGCGCATTCTATGGGTGTTTGTTACATTAGATTCACTAGTAGGAGTGAGAAAAACATCACGGGGTGGTGCGCATTGTATGGGTGTGTGTTACATTACATTCACTAGTAGGAGTGAGAAAAACATCACGGGGTGGTGCGCATTATATGGGTGTGTGTTACATTACATTCACTAGTAGGAGTGAGAAACACATCACGGGGTGGTGCGCATTGTATGGGTGTGTGTTACATTAGATTCACTAGTAGGAGTGAGAAAAACATCACGGGGTGTTGCGCATTGTATTGGTGTGTGTTAGATTACATTCACTAGTAGGAGTGAGAAAAACATCACGGGGTGGTGCGCTTTGTATGGGTGTGTGTTACATTACATTCACTAGTAGGAGTGAGAATAACATCACGGGGTGGGGCGCATTGTATGGGTGTGTGTTACATTACATTCACTAGTAGGAGTGAGAAAAACATCACGGGGTGGTGCGCATTGTATGGGTGTGTGTTACATTAGATTCGCTAGTAGGAGTGAGAAAAACATCACGGGGTGGTGCGCATTTTATGGGTGTGTGTTACATTAGATTCACTAGTAGGAGTGAGAAAAACATCACGGGGTGGTGCGCATTGTATGGGTGTGTGTTACATTACATTCACTAGTAGGAGTGAGAAAATCATCACGGGGTGGTTAGCATTGTATGGGTGTGTGTTACATTACATTCACTAGTAGGAGTGAGAAAAACATCACGGGGTGGTGCGCATTGCATGGGTGTTTGTTACATTCGATTCACTAGTAGGAGTGAGAAAATCATCACAGGGTGGTGCGCATTTTATGGGTGTGTGTTACATTACATTCACTAGTAGGAGTTAGAAAAACATCACGGAGTGGTGCGCATTGTATGGGTGTGTGTTACATTACATTCACTAGTAGGAGTGAGAAAAACATCACGGGGTGGTTCGCATTGTATGGGTGTTTGTTACATTCGATTCACTAGTAGGAGTGAGAAAATCATCACAGGGTGGTGCGCATTTTATGGGTGTGTGTTACATTACATTCACTAGTAGGAGTTAGAAAAACATCACGGAGTGGTGCGCATTGTATGGGTGTGTGTTACATTAGATTCTCTAGTAGGAGTGAAAAAACATCACGGGGTGGTGCGCATTGTATGGGTGTGTGTTACATTAGATTCACTAGTAGGATTGAGAAAAACATCACGGGGTGGTGCGCATTGTATGGGTGTGTGTTACATTACATTCACTAGTAGGAGTGAGAAAAACATCACGGGGTGGTGCGCATTGTGTGGGTGTGTGTTACATTACATTCACTAGTAGGAATGAGAAAAACATCACGGGGTGGTGCGCATTGTGTGGGTGTGTGTTACATTACATTCACTAGTAGGAGTGAGAAAAACATCACGGGGTGGTGCGCATTGTATGGGTGTGTGTTACATTCACTAGTAGGAGTGAGAAAAACATCACGGGGTGGTGCGCATTGTGTGGGTGTGTGTTACATTACATTCACTAGTAGGAGTGAGAAAAACATCACGGGGTGGTGCGCATTGTATGGGTGTGTGTTACATTCACTAGTAGGAGTGAGAAAAACATCACGGGGTGGTGCGCATTGTATGGGTGTGTGTTACATTACATTCACTAGTTGGAGTGAGAAAAACATCACGGGGTGGTGAGCATTGTATGGGTGTGTGTTACATTACATTCACTAGTAGGAGTGAGAAAAACATCACGGGGTGGTGCGCATTGTATGGGTGTGTGTTACATTACATTCACTAGTAGGAGTGAGAAAAACATCACGGGGTGGTGCGCATTGTATGGGTGTTTGTTACATTCGATTCACTAGTAGGAGTGAGAAAATCATCACGGGGTGGTGCGCATTTTATGGGTGTGTGTTACATTACATTCACTAGTAGGAGTTAGAAAAACATCACGGAGTGGTGCGCATTGTATGGGTGTGTGTTACATTAGATTCACTAGTAGGAGTGAAAAAACATCACGGGGTGGTGCGCATTGTATGGGTGTGTGTTACATTAGATTCACTAGTAGGAGTGAGAAAAACATCACGGGGTGGTGCGCATTGTATGGGTGTGTGTAACATTACATTCACTAGTAGGAGTGAGAAAAACATCACGGGGTGGTGCGCATTGTATGGGTGTGTGTTACATTACATTCACTAGTAGGAGTCAGAAAAACATCACGGGGTGGTGCGCATTGTATGGGTGTGTGTTACATTAGATTCACTAGTAGGAGTCAGAAAAACATCACGGGGTGGTGCGAATTGTATGGGTGTGTGTTACATTACATTCACTAGTAGGAGTGAAAAAACATCACGGGGTGGTGCGCATTGTATGGGTGTGTGTTACATTAGATTCACTAGTAGGAGTGAGAAAAACATCACGGGGTGGTGCGCATTGTATGGGTGTGTGTTACATTACATTCACTAGTAGGAGTGAGAAAAACATCACGGGGTGGTGCGCATTGTGTGGGTGTGTGTTACATTACATTCACTAGTAGGAGTGAGAAAAACATCACGGGGTGGTGCGCATTGTGTGCGTGTGTGTTACATTACATTCACTAGTAGGAGTGAGAAAAACATCACGGGGTGGTGCGCATTGTGTGGGTGTGTGTTACATTACATTCACTAGTAGGAGTGAGAAAAACATCACGGGGTGGTGCGCATTGTATGGGTGTGTGTTACATTCACTAGTAGGAGTGAGAAAAACATCACGGGGTGGTGCGCATTGTATGGGTGTGTATTACATTACATTCACTAGTAGGAGTGAGAAAAACATCACGGGGTGGTGAGCATTGTATGGGTGTGTGTTACATTCACTAGTAGGAGTGAGAAAAACATCACGGGGTGGTGCGCATTGTATGGGTGTGTGTTACATTACATTCACTAGTAGGAGTGAGAAAAACATCACGGGGTGGTGCGCATTGTATGGGTGTTTGTTACATTCGATTCACTAGTAGGAGTGAGAAAATCATCACGGGGTGGTGCGCATTTTATGGGTGTGTGTTACATTACATTCACTAGTAGGAGTGAGAAAAACATCACGGAGTGGTGCGCATTGTATGGGTGTGTGTTACATTAGATTCACTAGTAGGAGTGAAAAAACATCACGGGGTGGTGCGCATTGTATGGGTGTGTGTTACATTAGATTCACTAGTAGGAGTGAGAAAAACATCACGGGGTGGTGCGCATTGTATGGGTGTTTGTTACATTCGATTCACTAGTAGGAGTGAGAAAATCATCACGGGGTGGTGCGCATTTTATGGGTGTGTGTTACATTACATTCACTAGTAGGAGTTAGAAAAACATCACGGAGTGGTGCGCATTGTATGGGTGTGTGTTACATTAGATTCACTAGTAGGAGTGAAAAAACATCACGGGGTGGTGCGCATTGTATGGGTGTGTGTTACATTAGATTCAATAGTAGGAGTGAGAAAAACATCACGGGGTGGTGCGCATTGTATGGGTGTGTGTTACATTACATTCACTAGTAGGGGTGAGAAAAACATCACGTGGTGGTGCGCATTGTACGGGTGTGTGTTAAATTAGATTCACTAGTAGGAGTGAGAAAAACATCACGGGGTGGTGCGCATTGTATGGGTTTGTGTTACATTACATTCACTAGTAGGAGTGAGAAAAACATCACGGGGTGGTGCGCATTGTATGGGTGTGTGTTACATTAGATTCACTAGTAGGAGTGAGAAAAACATCACGGGGTGGTGCGCATTGTATGGGTGTGTGTTACATTAGATTCACTAGTAGGAGTGAGAAAAACATCACGGGGTGGTGCGCATTGTATGGGTGTGTGTTGCATTACATTCACTAGTAGGAGTGAGAAAAACATCACGGGGTGGTGCGCATTGTATGGGTGTGTGTTACATTAGATTCACTAGTAGGAGTGAGAAAAACATCACGGGGTGGTGCGCATTGTATGGGTGTGTGTTACATTACATTCACTAGTAGGAGTGAGAAAATCATCACGGGGTGGTTAGCATTGTATGGGTGTGTGTTACATTACATTCACTAGTAGGAGTGAGAAAAACATCACGGGGAGGTGCGCATTGTATGGGTGTTTGTTACATTCGATTCACTAGTAGGAGTGAGAAAATCATCACGGGGTGGTGCGCATTTTATGGGTGTGTGTTACATTACATTCACTAGTAGGAGTTAGAAAAACATCACGGAGTGGTGCGCATTGTATGGGTGTGTGTTACATTAGATTCACTAGTAGGAGTGAAAAAACATCACGGGGTGGTGCGCATTGTATGGGTGTGTGTTACATTACATTCACTAGTAGGAGTGAGAAAAACATCACGGGGTGGTGCGCATTGTATGGGTGTGTGTTACATTACATTCACTAGTAGGAGTGAGAAAAACATCACGGGGTGGTGCGCATTGTGTGGGTGTGTGTTACATTACATTCACTAGTAGGAGTGAGAAAAACATCACGGGGTGGTGCGCATTGTGTGGGTGTGTGTTACATTACATTCACTAGTAGGAGTGAGAAAATCATCACGGGGTGGTGCGCATTGTATGGCTGTGTGTTACATTACATTCACTAGTAGGAGTGAGAAAAACATCACGGGGTGGTGCGCATTGTATGGGTGTGTGTTACATTACATTCACTAGTAGGAGTGAGAAAAACATCACGGGGTGGTGCGCATTGTATGGGTGTGTGTTACATTAGATTCACTAGTAGGAGTGAGAAAAACATCACGGGGTGGTGCGCATTGTATGGGTGTGTGTTACATTACATTCACTAGTAGGAGTGAGAAAATCATCACGGGGTGGTTAGCATTGTATGGGTGTGTGTTACATTACATTCACTAGTAGGAGTGAGAAAAACATCACGGGGTTTTGCGCATTGTATGGGTGTTTGTTACATTCGATTCACTAGTAGGAGTGAGAAAATCATCACAGGGTGGTGCGCATTTTATGGGTGTGTGTTACATTACATTCACTAGTAGGAGTTAGAAAAACATCACGGAGTGGTGCGCATTGTATGGGTGTGTGTTACATTAGATTCTCTAGTAGGAGTGAAAAAACATCACGGGGTGGTGCGCATTGTATGGGTGTGTGTTACATTAGATTCACTAGTAGGAGTGAGAAAAACATCACGGGGTGGTGCGCATTGTATGGGTGTGTGTTACATTACATTCACTAGTAGGAGTGAGAAAAACATCACGGGGTGGTGCGCATTGTGTGGGTGTGTGTTACATTACATTCACTAGTAGGAGTGAGAAAAACATCACGGGGTGGTGCGCATTGTGTGGGTGTGTGTTACATTACATTCACTAGTAGGAGTGAGAAAAACATCACGGGGTGGTGCGCATTGTGTGGGTGTGTGTTACATTACATTCACTAGTAGGAGTGAGAAAAACATCACGGGGTGGTGCGCATTGTATGGGTGTGTGTTACATTCACTAGTAGGAGTGAGAAAAACATCACGGGGTGGTGCGCATTGTATGGGTGTGTGTTATATTACATTCACTAGTAGGAGTGAGAAAAACATCACGGGGTGGTGAGCATTGTATGGGTGTGTGTTACATTACATTCACTAGTAGGAGTGAGAAAAACATCACGGGGTGGTGCGCATTGTATGGGAGTGTGTTACATTACATTCACTAGTAGGAGTGAGAAAAACATCACGGGGTGGTGCGCATTGTATGGGTGTTTGCTACATTCGATTCACTAGTAGGAGTGAGAAAATCATCACGGGGTTTTGCGCATTTTATGGGTGTGTGTTACATTACATTCACTAGTAGGAGTTAGAAAAACATCACGGAGTGGTGCGCATTGTATGGGTGTGTGTTACATTAGATTCACTAGTAGGAGTGAAAAAACATCACGGGGTGGTGCGCATTGTATGGGTGTGTGTTACATTAGATTCACTAGTAGGAGTGAGAAAAACATCACGGGGTGGTGCGCATTGTATGGGTGTGTGTTACATTACATTCACTAGTAGGAGTGAGAAAAACATCACGGGGTGGTGCGCATTGTATGGGTGTGTGTTACATTACATTCACTAGTAGGAGTCAGAAAAACATCACGGGGTGGTGCGCATTGTATGGGTGTGTGTTACATTAGATTCACTAGTAGGAGTCAGAAAAACATCACGGGGTGGTGCGCATTGTATGGGTGTTTGTTACATTCGATTCACTAGTAGGAGTGAGAAAATCATCACGGGGTGGTGCGCATTGTATGGGTGTGTGTTACATTAGATTCACTAGTAGGAGTGAAAAAACATCACGGGGTGGTGCGCATTGTATGGGTGTGTGTTACATTAGATTCACTAGTAGGAGTGAGAAAAACATCACGGGGTGGTGCGCATTGTATGGGTGTGTGTTACATTACATTCACTAGTAGGAGTGAGAAAAACATCACGGGGTGGTGCGCATTGTATGGGTGTTTGTTACATTAGATTCACTAGTAGCAGTGAGAAAAACATCACGGGGTGGTGCGCATTGTATGGGTGTGTGTTACATTAGATTCACTAGTAGGAGTGAGAAAAACATCACGGGGTGGTGCGCATTATATGGGTGTGTGTTACATTACATTCACTAGTAGGAGTGAGAAACACATCACGGGGTGGTGCGCATTGTATGGGTGTGTGTTACATTAGATTCACTAGTAGGAGTGAGAAAAACATCACGGGGTGTTGCGCATTGTATTGGTGTGTGTTACATTACATTCACTAGTAGGAGTGAGAAAAACATCACGGGGTGGTGCGCTTTGTATGGGTGTGTGTTACATTACATTCACTAGTAGGAGTGAGAATAACATCACGGGGTGGTGCGCATTGTATGGGTGTGTGTTACATTACATTCACTAGTAGGAGTGAGAAAAACATCACGGGGTGGTGCGCATTGTATGGGTGTGTGTTACATTAGATTCGCTAGTAGGAGTGAGAAAAACATCACGGGGTGGTGCGCATTGTATGGGTGTGTGTTACATTAGATTCACTAGTAGGAGTGAGAAAAACATCACGGGGTGTTGCGCATTGTATGGGTATGTGTTACATTAGATTCACTAGTAGGAGTGAGAAAAACATCACGGGGTGGTGCGCATTGTATGGGTGTGTGTTACATTCACTAGTAGGAGTGAGAAAAACATCACGGGGTGGTGCGCATTGTATGGGTGTGTGTTACATTACATTCACTAGTAGGAGTGAGAAAAACATCACGGGGTGGTGCGCATTGTATGGGTGTGTGTTACATTCACTAGTAGGAGTGAGAAAAACATCACGGGGTGGTGCGCATTGTATGGGTGTGTGTTACATTACATTCACTAGTAGGAGTGAGAAAAACATCACGGGGTGGTGCGCATTGTATGGGTGTGTGTTACATTACATTCACTAGTAGGAGTGAGAAAAACATCACGGGGTGGTGCGCATTGTATGGGTGTGTGTTACATTAGATTCTCTAGTAGGAGTGAAAAAACATCACGGGGTGGTGCGCATTGTATGGGTGTGTGTTACATTAGATTCACTAGTAGGAGTGAGAAAAACATCACGGGGTGGTGCGCATTGTGTGGGTGTGTGTTACATTACATTCACTAGTAGGAGTGAGAAAAACATCACGGGGTGGTGCGCATTGTGTGGGTGTGTGTTAGATTACATTCATTAGTAGGAGTGAGAAAAACATCACGGGGTGGTGCGCATTGAGTGGGTGTGTGTTACATTACATTCACTAGTAGGAGTGAGAAAAACATCACGGGGTGGTGCGCATTGTATGGGTGTGTGTTATATTCACTAGTAGGAGTGAGAAAAACATCACGGGGTGGTGCGCATTGTATGGGTGTGTGTTATATTACATTCACTAGTAGGAGTGAGAAAAAAATCACGGGGTGGTGAGCATTGTATGGGTGTGTGTTACATTACATTCCCTAGTAGGAGTGAGAAAAACATCACGGGGTGGTGCGCATTGTATGGGTGTTTGTTACATTAGATTCACTAGTAGGAGTGAGAAAGTCATCACGGGGTGATGCGCATTGTATGGGTGTGTGTTACATTACATTCACTAGTAGGAGTGAGAAAAACATCACGGGGTGGTGCGCATTGTATGGGTGTGTGTTACATTCACTAGTAGGAGTGAGAAAAACATCACGGGGTGGTGCGCATTGTATGGGTGTGTGTTACATTACATTCACTAGTAGGAGTGAGAAAAACATCACGGGGTGGTGCGCATTGTATGGGTGTGTGTTACATTAGATTCTCTAGTAGGAGTGAAAAAACATCACGGGGTGGTGCGCATTGTATGGGTGTGTGTTACATTAGATTGACTAGTAGGAGTGAGAAAAACATCACGGGGTGGTGCGCATTGTGTGGGTGTGTGTTACATTACATTCACTAGTAGGAGTGAGAAAAACATCACGGGGTGGTGCGAATTGTATGGGTGTGTGTTACATTACATTCACTAGTAGGAGTGAGAAAAACATCACGGGGTGGTGCGCATTGTATGGGTGTTTGTTACATTCGATTCACTAGTAGGAGTGAGAAAATCATCACGGGGTGGTGCGCATTTTATGGGTGTGTGTTACATTACATTCACTAGTAGGAGTTAGAAAAACATCACGGAGTGGTGCGCATTGTATGGGTGTGTGTTACATTAGATTCACTAGTAGGAGTGAAAAAACATCACGGGGTGGTGCGCATTGTATGGGTGTGTGTTACATTAGATTCACTAGTAGGAGTGAGAAAAACATCACGGGGTGGTGCGCATTGTATGGGTGTGTGTTACATTACATTCACTAGTAGGAGTGAGAAAAACATCACGGGGTGGTGCGCATTGTATGGGTGTGTGTTACATTACATTCACTAGTAGGAGTCAGAAAAACATCACGGGGTGGTGCGCATTGTATGGGTGTGTGTTACATTAGATTCACTAGTAGGAGTCAGAAAAACATCACGGGGTGGTGCGCATTGTATGGGTGTTTGTTACATTCGATTCACTAGTAGGAGTGAGAAAATCATCACGGGGTGGTGCGCATTTTATGGGTGTGTGTTACATTCGATTCACTAGTAGGAGTGAGAAAAACATCACGGGGTGGTGCGCATTGTATGGGTGTGTGTTACATTACATTCACTAGTAGGAGTGAGAAAAACATCACGGGGTGGTGCGCATTGTATGGGTGTGTGTTACATTACATTCACTAGTAGGAGTCAGAAAAACATCACGGGGTGGTGCGCATTGTATGGGTGTGTGTTACATTAGATTCACTAGTAGGAGTCAGAAAAACATCACGGGGTGGTGCGCATTGTATGGGTGTGTGTTACATTAGATTCACTAGTAGGAGTGAGAAAAACATCACGGGGTGGTGCGCATTGTATGGGTGTGTGTTACATTACATTCACTAGTAGGAGTGTGAAAATCATCACGGGGTGGTGCGCATTGTATAGGTGTGTGTTACATTACATTCACTAGTAGGAGTGAGAAAAACATCACGGGGTGGTGCGCATTGTAAGGTTGTGTGTTACATTACATTCACTAGTAGGAGTGAGAAAAACATCACGGGGTGGTGCGCATTGTATGGGTGTTTGTTACATTAGATTCACTAGTAGGAGTGAGAAAAACATCACGGGGTGGTGCGCATTGTATGGGTGTGTGTTACATTAGATTCACTAGTAGGAGTGAGAAAAACATCACGGGGTGGTGCGCATTATATGGGTGTGTGTTACATTACATTCACTAGTAGGAGTGAGAAACACATCACGGGGTGGTGCGCATTGTATGGGTGTGTGTTACATTGGATTCACTAGTAGGAGTGAGAAAAACATCACGGGGTGTTGCGCATTGTATTGGTGTGTGTTACATTACATTCACTAGTAGGAGTGAGAAAAACATCACGGGGTGGTGCGCTTTGTATGGGTGTGTGTTACATTACATTCACTAGTAGGAGTGAGAATAACATCACGGGGTGGTGCGCATTGTATGGGTGTGTGTTACATTACATTCAATATTAGGAGTGAGAAAAACATCACGGGGTGGTGCGCATTGTATGGGTGTGTGTTACATTAGATTCGCTAGTAGGAGTGAGAAAAACATCACGGGGTGGTGCGCATTGTATGGGTGTGTGTTACATTAGATTCACTAGTAGGAGTGAGAAATACATCACGGGGTGTTGCGCATTGTATGGGTGTGTGTTACATTAGATTCACTAGTAGGAGTCAGAAAAACATCACGGGGTGGTGCGCATTGTATGGGTGTGTGTTACATTACATTCACTAGTAGGAGTGAGAAAAACATCACGGGGTGGTGCGCATTGTATGGGTGTGTGTTACATTACATTCACTAGTAGGAGTGAGAAAAACATCACGGGGTGGTGCGCATTGTATGGGTGTGTGTTACATTACATTCACTAGTAGGAGTGAGAAAAACATCACGGGGTGGTGCGCATTGTATGGGTGTGTGTTACATTACATTCACTAGTAGGAGTGAGAAAAACATCACGGGGTGGTGCGCATTGTATGGGTGTGTGTTACATTACATTCACTAGTAGGAGTGAGAAAATCATCACGGGGTGGTGCGCATTGTATGGGTGTGTGTTACATTACATTCACTAGTAGGAGTGAGAAAAACATCACGGGGTGGTGCGCATTGTATGGGTGTGTGTTACATTACATTCACTACTATGAGTGAGAAAAACATCACGGGGTGGTGCGCATTGTATGGGTGTGTGTTACATTACATTCACTAGTAGGAGTGAGAAAAACATCACGGGGTGGTGCGCATTGTATGGGTGTGTGTTACATTACATTCACTAGTAGGAGTGAGAAAAACATCACGGGGTGGTGCGCATTGTATGGGTGTGTGTTACATTACATTCACTAGTAGGAGTGAGAATAACATCACGGGGTGGTGCGCATTGTTTGGGTGTGTGTTACATTACATTCACTAGTAGGAGTGAGAAAAACATCACGGGGTGGTGCGCATTGTATGGGTGTGTGTTACATTAGATTCGCTAGTAGGAGTGAGAAAAACATCACGGGGTGGTGCGCATTGTATGGGTGTGTGTTACATTAGATTCACTAGTAGGAGTGAGAAAAACATCACGGGGTGGTGCGCATTGTATGGGTGTGTGTTACATTACATTTACTAGTAGGAGTGAGAAAAACATCACGGGGTGGTGCGCATTGTATGGGTGTTTGTTACATTAGATTCACTAGTAGGAGTGAGAAAAACATCACGGGGTGGTTCGCATTGTATGGGTGTGTGTTACATTACATTCACTAGTAGGAGTGAGAAAAACATCACGGGGTGGTGCGCATTGTATGGGTGTTTGTTACATTAGATTCACTAGTAGGAGTGAGAAAAACATCACGGGGTGGTGCGCATTGTATGGGTGTGTGTTACATTACATTCACTAGTAGGAGTGAGAAAAACATCACGGGGTGGTGCGCATTATATGGGTGTGTGTTACATTACATTCACTAGTAGGAGTGAGAAACACATCACGGGGTGGTGCGCATTGTATGGGTGTGTGTTACATTAGATTCACTAGTAGGAGTGAGAAAAACATCACGGGGTGTTGCGCATTGTATTGGTGTGTGTTACATTACATTCACTAGTAGGAGTGAGAAAAACATCACGGGGTGGTGCGCATTGTATGGGTGTGTGTTACATTACATTCACTAGTAGGAGTGAGAAAATCATCACGGGGTGGTGCGCATTGTATGGGTGTGTGTTACATTACATTCACTAGTAGGAGTGAGAAAAACATCACGGGGTGGTGCGCATTGTATGGGTGTGTGTTACATTACATTCACTACTATGAGTGAGAAAAACATCACGGGGTGGTGCGCATTGTATGGGTGTGTGTTACATTACATTCACTAGTAGGAGTGAGAAAAACATCACGGGGTGGTGCGCATTGTATGGGTGTGTGTTACATTACATTCACTAGTAGGAGTGAGAAAAACATCACGGGGTGGTGCGCATTGTATGGGTGTTTGTTACATTCGATTCACTAGTAGGAGTGAGAAAATCATCACAGGGTTGTGCGCATTTTATGGGTGTGTGTTACATTACATTCACTAGTAGGAGTTAGAAAAACATCACGGAGTGGTGCGCATTGTATGGGTGTGTGTTACATTACATTCACTAGTAGGAGTGAGAAAAACATCACGGGGTGGTGCGCATTGTATGGGTGTTTGTTACATTCGATTCACTAGTAGGAGTGAGAAAATCATCACAGGGTGGTGCGCATTTTATGGGTGTGTGTTACATTACATTCACTAGTAGGAGTTAGAAAAACATCACGGAGTGGTGCGCATTGTATGGGTGTGTGTTACATTAGATTCTCTAGTAGGAGTGAAAAAACATCACGGGGTGGTGCGCATTGTATGGGTGTGTGTTACATTACATTCACTAGTAGGAGTGAGAAAAACATCACGGGGTGGTGCGCATTGTATGGGTGTGTGTTACATTACATTCACTAGTAGGAGTGAGAAAAACATCACGGGGTGGTGCGCATTGTGTGGGTGTGTGTTACATTACATTCACTAGTAGGAGTGAGAAAAACATCACGGGGTGGTGCGCATTGTGTGGGTGTGTGTTACATTACATTCACTAGTAGGAGTGAGAAAAACATCACGGGGTGGTGCGCATTGTGTGGGTGTGTGTTACATTACATTCACTAGTAGGAGTGAGAAAAACATCACGGGGTGGTGCGCATTGTATGGGTGTGTGTTACATTCACTAGTAGGAGTGAGAAAAACATCACGGGGTGGTGCGCATTGTATGGGTGTGTGTTACATTACATTCACTAGTAGGAGTGAGAAAAACATCACGGGGTGGTGAGCATTGTATGGGTGTGTGTTACATTACATTCACTAGTAGGAGTGAGAAAAACATCACGGGGTGGTGCGCATTGTATGGGTGTGTGTTACATTACATTCACTAGTAGGAGTGAGAAAAACATCACGGGGTGGTGCGCATTGTATGGGTGTTTGTTACATTAGATTCACTAGTAGGAGTGAGAAAAACATCACGGGGTGGTGCGCATTGTATGGGTGTGTGTTACATTACATTCACTAGTAGGAGTGAGAAAAACATCACGGGGTGGTGCGCATTATATGGGTGTGTGTTACATTACATTCACTAGTAGGAGTGAGAAACACATCACGGGGTGGTGCGCATTGTATGGGTGTGTGTTACATTAGATTCACTAGTAGGAGTGAGAAAAACATCACGGGGTGGTGCGCATTGTATGGGTGTGTGTTACATTACATTCACTAGTAGGAGTGAGAAAAACATCACGGGGTGGTGCGCATTGTATGGGTGTTTGTTACATTCGATTCACTAGTAGGAGTGAGAAAATCATCACAGGGTGGTGCGCATTTTATGGGTGTGTGTTACATTACATTCACTAGTAGGAGTTAGAAAAACATCACGGAGTGGTGCGCATTGTATGGGTGTGTGTTACATTACATTCACTAGTAGGAGTGAGAAAAACATCACGGGGTGGTGCGCATTGTATGGGTGTTTGTTACATTCGATTCACTAGTAGGAGTGAGAAAATCATCACAGGGTGGTGCGCATTTTATGGGTGTGTGTTACATTACATTCACTAGTAGGAGTTAGAAAAACATCACGGAGTGGTGCGCATTGTATGGGTGTGTGTTACATTAGATTCTCTAGTAGGAGTGAAAAAACATCACGGGGTGGTGCGCATTGTATGGGTGTGTGTTACATTAGATTCACTAGTAGGATTGAGAAAAACATCACGGGGTGGTGCGCATTGTATGGGTGTGTGTTACATTACATTCACTAGTAGGAGTGAGAAAAACATCACGGGGTGGTGCGCATTGTGTGGGTGTGTGTTACATTACATTCACTAGTAGGAGTGAGAAAAACATCACGGGGTGGTGCGCATTGTGTGGGTGTGTGTTACATTACATTCACTAGTAGGAGTGAGAAAAACATCACGGGGTGGTGCGCATTGTGTGGGTGTGTGTTACATTACATTCACTAGTAGGAGTGAGAAAAACATCACGGGGTGGTGCGCATTGTATGGGTGTGTGTTACATTCACTAGTAGGAGTGAGAAAAACATCACGGGGTGGTGCGCATTGTATGGGTGTGTGTTACATTACATTCACTAGTAGGAGTGAGAAAAACATCACGGGGTGGTGAGCATTGTATGGGTGTGTGTTACATTACATTCACTAGTAGGAGTGAGAAAAACATCACGGGGTGGTGCGCATTGTATGGGTGTGTGTTACATTACATTCACTAGTAGGAGTGAGAAAAACATCACGGGGTGGTGCGCATTGTATGGGTGTTTGTTACATTCGATTCACTAGTAGGAGTGAGAAAATCATCACTGGGTGGTGCGCATTTTATGGGTGTGTGTTACATTACATTCACTAGTAGGAGTTAGAAAAACATCACGGAGTGGTGCGCATTGTATGGGTGTGTGTTACATTAGATTCACTAGTAGGAGTGAAAAAACATCACGGGGTGGTGCGCATTGTATGGGTGTGTGTTACATTAGATTCACTAGTAGGAGTGAGAAAAACATCACGGGGTGGTGCGCATTGTATGGGTGTGTGTTACATTACATTCACTAGTAGGAGTGAGAAAAACATCACGGGGTGGTGCGCATTGTATGGGTGTGTGTTACATTACATTCACTAGTAGGAGTGAGAAAAACATCACGGGGTGGTGCGCATTGTATGGGTGTGTGTTACATTACATTCACTACTATGAGTGAGAAAAACATCACGGGGTGGTGCGCATTGTATGGGTGTGTGTTACATTACATTCACTAGTAGGAGTGAGAAAAACATCACGGGGTGGTGCGCATTGTATGGGTGTGTGTTACATTACATTCACTAGTAGGAGTGAGAAAAACATCACGGGGTGGTGCGCATTGTATGGGTGTGTGTTACATTACATTCACTAGTAGGAGTGAGAATAACATCACGGGGTGGTGCGCATTGTTTGGGTGTGTGTTACATTACATTCACTAGTAGGAGTGAGAAAAACATCACGGGGTGGTGCGCATTGTATGGGTGTGTGTTACATTAGATTCGCTAGTAGGAGTGAGAAAAACATCACGGGGTGGTGCGCATTGTATGGGTGTGTGTTACATTAGATTCACTAGTAGGAGTGAGAAAAACATCACGGGGTGGTGCGCATTGCATGGGTGTGTGTTACATTACATTTACTAGTAGGAGTGAGAAAAACATCACGGGGTGGTGCGCATTGTATGGGTGTTTGTTACATTAGATTCACTAGTAGGAGTGAGAAAAACATCACGGGGTGGTTCGCATTGTATGGGTGTGTGTTACATTACATTCACTAGTAGGAGTGAGAAAAACATCACGGGGTGGTGCGCATTGTATGGGTGTTTGTTACATTAGATTCACTAGTAGGAGTGAGAAAAACATCACGGGGTGGTGCGCATTGTATGGGTGTGTGTTACATTACATTCACTAGTAGGAGTGAGAAAAACATCACGGGGTGGTGCGCATTATATGGGTGTGTGTTACATTACATTCACTAGTAGGAGTGAGAAACACATCACGGGGTGGTGCGCATTGTATGGGTGTGTGTTACATTAGATTCACTAGTAGGAGTGAGAAAAACATCACGGGGTGTTGCGCATTGTATTGGTGTGTGTTACATTACATTCACTAGTAGGAGTGAGAAAAACATCACGGGGTGGTGCGCATTGTATGGGTGTGTGTTACATTACATTCACTAGTAGGAGTGAGAAAATCATCACGGGGTGGTGCGCATTGTATGGGTGTGTGTTACATTACATTCACTAGTAGGAGTGAGAAAAACATCACGGGGTGGTGCGCATTGTATGGGTGTGTGTTACATTACATTCACTACTATGAGTGAGAAAAACATCACGGGGTGGTGCGCATTGTATGGGTGTGTGTTACATTACATTCACTAGTAGGAGTGAGAAAAACATCACGGGGTGGTGCGCATTGTATGGGTGTGTGTTACATTACATTCACTAGTAGGAGTGAGAAAAACATCACGGGGTGGTGCGCATTGTATGGGTGTTTGTTACATTCGATTCACTAGTAGGAGTGAGAAAATCATCACAGGGTGGTGCGCATTTTATGGGTGTGTGTTACATTACATTCACTAGTAGGAGTTAGAAAAACATCACGGAGTGGTGCGCATTGTATGGGTGTGTGTTACATTACATTCACTAGTAGGAGTGAGAAAAACATCACGGGGTGGTGCGCATTGTATGGGTGTTTGTTACATTCGATTCACTAGTAGGAGTGAGAAAATCATCACAGGGTGGTGCGCATTTTATGGGTGTGTGTTACATTACATTCACTAGTAGGAGTTAGAAAAACATCACGGAGTGGTGCGCATTGTATGGGTGTGTGTTACATTAGATTCTCTAGTAGGAGTGAAAAAACATCACGGGGTGGTGCGCATTGTATGGGTGTGTGTTACATTAGATTCACTAGTAGGATTGAGAAAAACATCACGGGGTGGTGCGCATTGTATGGGTGTGTGTTACATTACATTCACTAGTAGGAGTGAGAAAAACATCACGGGGTGGTGCGCATTGTGTGGGTGTGTGTTACATTACATTCACTAGTAGGAGTGAGAAAAACATCACGGGGTGGTGCGCATTGTGTGGGTGTGTGTTACATTACATTCACTAGTAGGAGTGAGAAAAACATCACGGGGTGGTGCGCATTGTGTGGGTGTGTGTTACATTACATTCACTAGTAGGAGTGAGAAAAACATCACGGGGTGGTGCGCATTGTATGGGTGTGTGTTACATTCACTAGTAGGAGTGAGAAAAACATCACGGGGTGGTGCGCATTGTATGGGTGTGTGTTACATTACATTCACTAGTAGGAGTGAGAAAAACATCACGGGGTGGTGAGCATTGTATGGGTGTGTGTTACATTACATTCACTAGTAGGAGTGAGAAAAACATCACGGGGTGGTGCGCATTGTATGGGTGTGTGTTACATTACATTCACTAGTAGGAGTGAGAAAAACATCACGGGGTGGTGCGCATTGTATGGGTGTTTGTTACATTCGATTCACTAGTAGGAGTGAGAAAATCATCACGGGGTGGTGCGCATTTTATGGGTGTGTGTTACATTACATTCACTAGTAGGAGTTAGAAAAACATCACGGAGTGGTGCGCATTGTATGGGTGTGTGTTACATTAGATTCACTAGTAGGAGTGAAAAAACATCACGGGGTGGTGCGCATTGTATGGGTGTGTGTTACATTAGATTCACTAGTAGGAGTGAGAAAAACATCACGGGGTGGTGCGCATTGTATGGGTGTGTGTTACATTACATTCACTAGTAGGAGTGAGAAAAACATCACGGGGTGGTGCGCATTGTATGGGTGTGTGTTACATTACATTCACTAGTAGGAGTCAGAAAAACATCACGAGGTGGTGCGCATTGTATGGGTGTGTGTTACATTAGATTCAGTAGTAGGAGTCAGAAAAACATCACGGGGTGGTGCGCATTGTATGGGTGTGTGTTACATTATATTCACTAGTAGGAGTGAGAAAAACATCA
The DNA here is from genome assembly GCF_034190915.1 of Cavia porcellus. Taxonomy (NCBI): domain Eukaryota; kingdom Metazoa; phylum Chordata; class Mammalia; order Rodentia; family Caviidae; genus Cavia; species Cavia porcellus. The sequence goes on along the minus strand of NW_026947580.1, from coordinate 982,988 downwards.
CGGGGTGGTGCGCATTGTATGGGTGTGTGTTACATTACATTCACTAGTAGGAGTGTGAAAATCATCACGGGGTGGTGCGCATTGTATGGGTGTGTGTTACATTACATTCACTAGTAGGAGTGAGAAAAACATCACGGGGTGGTGCGCATTGTAAGGTTGTGTGTTACATTACATTCACTAGTAGGAGTGAGAAAAACATCACGGGGTGGTGCGCATTGTATGGGTGTTTGTTACATTAGATTCAATAGTAGGAGTGAGAAAAACATCACGGGGTGGTGCGCATTGTATGGGTGTGTGTTACATTACATTCACTAGTAGGAGTGAGAAAAACATCACGGGGTGGTGCGCATTATATGGGTGTGTGTTACATTACATTCACTAGTAGGAGTGAGAAACACATCACGGGGTGGTGCGCATTGTATGGGTGTGTGTTACATTAGATTCACTAGTAGCAGTGAGAAAAACATCACGGGGTGTTGCGCATTGTATTGGTGTGTGTTACATTACATTCACTAGTAGGAGTGAGAAAAACATCACGGGGTGGTGCGCTTTGTATGGGTGTGTGTTACATTACATTCACTAGTAGGAGTGAGAATAACATCACGGGGTGGTGCGCATTGTATGGGTGTGTGTTACATTACATTCACTCGTAGGAGTGAGAAAAACATCACGGGGTGGTGCGCATTGTATGGGTGTGTGTTACATTAGATTCGCTAGTAGGAGTGAGAAAAACATCACGGGGTGGTGCGCATTGTATGGGTGTGTGTTACATTACATTCACTAGTAGGAGTGAGAAAAACATCACGGGGTGGTGCGCATTGTATGGGTGTGTGTTACATTACATTCACTAGTAGGAGTGAGAAAAACATCACGGGGTGGTGCGCATTGTATCGGTGTTTGTTACATTAGATTCACTAGTAGGAGTGAGAACGTCATCACGGGGTGGTGCGCATTGTATGGGTGTGTGTTACATTAGATTCACTAATAGGAGTGAGAAAAACATCACGGGGTGGTGCGCATTGTATGGGTGTGTGTTACATTACATTCACTAGTAGGAGTGAGAAAAACATCACGGGGTGGTGCGCATTGTATGGGTGTGTGTTACATTACATTCACTAGTAGGAGTGAGAAAAACATCACGGGGTGGTGCGCATTGTATGGGTGTGTGTTACATTACATTCACTAGTAGGAGTGAGAAAAACATCACGGGGTGGTGCGCATTGTATGGGTGTGTGTTACATTACATTCACTAGTAGGAGTGAGAAAAACATCACGGGGTGGTGCGCATTGTATGGGTGTGTGTTACATTACATTCACTAGTAGGAGTGAGAAAATCATCACGGGGTGGTGCGCATTGTATGGGTGTGTGTTACATTACATTCACTAGTAGGAGTGAGAAAAACATCACGGGGTGGTGCGCATTGTATGGGTGTGTGTTACATTACATTCACTACTATGAGTGAGAAAAACATCACGAGGTGGTGCGCATTGTATGGGTGTGTGTTACATTACATTCACTAGTAGGAGTGAGAAAAACATCACGGGGTGGTGCGCATTGTATGGGTGTGTGTTACATTACATTCACTAGTAGGAGTGAGAAAAACATCACGGGGTGGTGCGCATTGTATGGGTGTGTGTTACATTACATTCACTAGTAGGAGTGAGAATAACATCACGGGGTGGTGCGCATTGTTTGGGTGTGTGTTACATTACATTCACTAGTAGGAGTGAGAAAAACATCACGGGGTGGTGCGCATTGTATGGGTGTGTGTTACATTAGATTCGCTAGTAGGAGTGAGAAAAACATCACGGGGTGGTGCGCATTGTATGGGTGTGTGTTACATTACATTCACTAGTAGGAGTGAGAAAAACATCACGGGGTGGTGCGCATTGTATGGGTGTGTGTTACATTACATTTACTAGTAGGAGTGAGAAAAACATCACGGGGTGGTGCGCATTGTATGGGTGTTTGTTACATTAGATTCACTAGTAGGAGTGAGAAAAACATCACGGGGTGGTGCGCATTGTATGGGTGTGTGTTACATTACATTCACTAGTAGGAGTGAGAAAAACATCACGGGGTGGTGCACATTGTATGGGTGTTTGTTACATTAGATTCACTAGTAGGAGTGAGAAAAACATCACGGGGTGGTGCGCATTGTATGGGTGTGTGTTACATTACATTCACTAGTAGGAGTGAGAAAAACATCACGGGGTGGTGCGCATTATATGGGTGTGTGTTACATTACATTCACTAGTAGGAGTGAGAAACACATCACGGGGTGGTGCGCATTGTATGGGTGTGTGTTACATTAGATTCACTAGTAGGAGTGAGAAAAACATCACGGGGTGTTGCGCATTGTATTGGTGTGTGTTACATTACATTCACTAGTAGCAGTGAGAAAAACATCACGGGGTGGTGCGCTTTGTATGGGTGTGTGTTACATTACATTCACTAGTAGGAGTGAGAATAACATCACGGGGTGGTGCGCATTGTATGGGTGTGTGTTACATTACATTCACTAGTAGGAGTGAGAAAAACATCACGGGGTGGTGCGCATTGTATGGGTGTGTGTTACATTACATTCACTAGTAGGAGTGAGAAAAACATCACGGGGTGGTGCGCATTGTATGGGTGTGTGTTACATTAGATTCACTAGTAGGAGTGAGAAAAACATCACGGGGTGGTGCGCACTGTATGGGTGTGTGTTACATTACATTCACTAGTAGGAGTGAGAAAATCATCACGGGGTGGTTAGCATTGTATGGGTGTGTGTTACATTACATTCACTAGTAGGAGTGAGAAAAACATCACGGGGTGGTGCGCATTGTATGGGTGTTTGTTACATTCGATTCACTAGTAGGAGTGAGAAAATCATCACAGGGTGGTGCGCATTTTATGGGTGTGTGTTACATTACATTCACTAGTAGGAGTTAGAAAAACATCACGGAGTGGTGCGCATTGTATGGGTGTGTGTTACATTAGATTCTCTGGTAGGAGTGAAAAAACATCACGGGGTGGTGCGCATTGTATGGGTGTGTGTTACATTAGATTCACTAGTAGGAGTGAGAAAAACATCACGGGGTGGTGCGCATTGTATGGGTGTGTGTTACATTACATTCACTAGTAGGAGTGAGAAAAACATCACGGGGTGGTGCGCATTGTGTGGGTGTGTGTTACATTACATTCACTAGTAGGAGTGAGAAAAACATCACGGGGTGGTGCGCATTGTGTGGGTGTGTGTTACATTACATTCACTAGTAGGAGTGAGAAAAACATCACGGGGTGGTGCGCATTGTGTGAGTGTGTGTTACATTACGTTCACTAGTAGGAGTGAGAAAAACATCACGGGGTGGTGCGCATTGTATGGGTGTGTGTTACATTCACTAGTAGGAGTGAGAAAAACATCACGGGGTGGTGCGCATTGTATGGGTGTGTGTTACATAACATTCACTAGTAGGAGTGAGAAAAACATCACGGGGTGGTGAGCATTGTATGGGTGTGTGTTACATTACATTCACTAGTAGGAGTGAGAAAAACATCACGGGGTGGTGCGCATTGTATGGGTGTGTGTTACATTACATTCAGTAGTAGGAGTGAGAAAAACATCACGGGGTGGTGCGCATTGTATGGGTGTTTGTTACATTCGATTCACTAGTAGGAGTGAGAAAATCATCACGGGGTGGTGCGCTTATTATGGGTGTGTGTTACATTACATTCACTAGTAGGAGTTAGAAAATCATCACGGAGTGGTGCGCATTGTATGGGTGTGTGTTACATTAGATTCACTAGTAGGAGTGAAAAAACATCACGGGGTGGTGCGCATTGTATGGGTGTGTGTTACATTAGATTCACTAGTAGGAGTGAGAAAAACATCACGGGGTGGTGCGCATTGTATGGGTGTGTGTTACATTACATTCACTAGTAGGAGTGAGAAAAACATCACGGGGTGGTGCGCATTGTATGGGTGTGTGTTACATTACATTCACTAGTAGGAGTCAGAAAAACATCACGGGGTGGTGCGCATTGTATAGGTGTGTGTTACATTAGATTCACTAGTAGGAGTCAGAAAAACATCACGGGGTGGTGCGCATTGTATGGGTGTGTGTTACATTAGATTCACTAGTAGGAGTGAGAAAAACATCACGGGGTGGTGCGCATTGTATGGGTGTTTGTTACATTACATTCACTAGTAGGAGTGTGAAAATCATCACGGGGTGGTGCGCATTGTATGGGTGTGTGTTACATTACATTCACTAGTAGGAGTGAGAAAAACATCACGGGTTGGTGCGCATTGTAAGGTTGTGTGTTACATTACATTCACTAGTAGGAGTGAGAAAAACATCACGGGGTGGTGCGCATTGTATGGGTGTTTGTTACATTAGATTCACTAGTAGGAGTGAGAAAAACATCACGGGGTGGTGCGCATTGTATGGGTGTGTGTTACATTACATTCACTAGTAGGAGTGAGAAAAACATCACGGGGTGGTGCGCATTATATGGGTGTGTGTTACATTACATTCACTAGTAGGAGTGAGAAACACATCACGGTGTGGTGCGCATTGTATGGGTGTGTGTTACATTAGATTCACTAGTAGGAGTGAGAAAAACATCACGGGGTGTTGCGCATTGTATTGGTGTGTGTTACATTACATTCACTAGTAGGAGTGAGAAAAACATCACGGGGTGGTGCGCTTTGTATGGGTGTGTGTTACATTACATTCACTAGTAGGAGTGAGAATAACATCACGGGGTGGTGCGCATTGTATGGGTGTGTGTTACATTACATTCACTAGTAGGAGTGAGAAAAACAACACGGGGTGGTGCGCATTGTATGGGTGTGTGTTACATTAGATTCGCTAGTAGGAGTGAGAAAAACATCACGGGGTGGTGCGCATTGTATGGGTGTGTGTTACATTAGATTCACTAGTAGGAGTGAGAAAAACATCACAGGGTGGTGCGCATTGTATGGGTGTGTGTTACATTAGATTCACTAGTAGGAGTGAGAAAAACATCACGGGGTGGTGTGCATTGTATGGGTGTGTGTTACATTACATTTACTAGTAGGAGTGAGAAAAACATCACGGGGTGGTGCGCATTGTATGGGTGTTTGTTACATTAGATTCACTAGTAGGAGTGAGAAAAACATCACGGGGTGGTGCGCATTGTATGGGTGTGTGTTACATTACATTCACTAGTAGGAGTGAGAAAAACATCACGGGGTGGTGCGCATTGTATGGGTGTTTGTTACATTAGATTCACTAGTAGGAGTGAGAAAAACATCACGGGGTGGTGCGCATTGTATGGGTGTGTGTTACATTACATTCACTAGTAGGAGTGAGAAAAACATCACGGGGTGGTGCGCATTATATGGGTGTGTGTTACATTACATTCACTAGTAGGAGTGAGAAACACATCACGGGATGGTGCGCATTGTATGGGTGTGTGTTACATTAGATTCACTAGTAGGAGTGAGAAAAACATCACGGGGTGTTGCGCATTGTATTGGTGTGTGTTACATTACATTCACTAGTAGGAGTGAGAAAAACATCACGGGGTGGTGCGCTTTGTATGGGTGTGTGTTACATTACATTCACTAGTAGGAGTGAGAATAACATCACGGGGTGGTGCGCATTGTATGGGTGTGTGTTACATTACATTCACTAGTAGGAGTGAGAAAAACATCACGGGGTGGTGCGCATTGTATGGGTGTGTGTTACATTACATTCACTAGTAGGAGTGAGAAAAACATCACGGGGTGGTGCGCATTGTATGGGTGTGTGTTACATTAGATTCACTAGTAGGAGTGAGAAAAACATCACGGGGTGGTGCGCATTGTATGGGTGTGTGTTACATTACATTCACTAGTAGGAGTGAGAAAATCATCACGGGGTGGTTAGCATTGTATGGGTGTGTGTTACATTACATTCACTAGTAGGAGTGAGAAAAATATCACGGGGTGGTGCGCATTGTATGGGTGTTTGTTACATTCGATTCACTAGTAGGAGTGAGAAAATCATCACAGGGTGGTGCGCATTTTATGGGTGTGTGTTACATTACATTCACTAGTAGGAGTTAGAAAAACATCACGGAGTGGTGCGCATTGTATGGGTGTGTGTTACATTAGATTCTCTGGTAGGAGTGAAAAAACATCACGGGGTGGTGCGCATTGTATGGGTGTGTGTTACATTACATTCACTAGTAGGAGTGAAAAAACATCACGGGGTGGTGCGCATTGTATGGGTGTTTGTTACATTCGATTCACTAGTAGGAGTGAGAAAATCATCACAGGGTGGTGCGCATTTTATGGGTGTGTGTTACATTACATTCACTAGTAGGAGTTAGAAAAACATCACGGAGTGGTGCGCATTGTATGGGTGTGTGTTACATTAGATTCTCTGGTAGGAGTGAAAAAACATCACGGGGTGGTGCGCATTGTATGGGTGTGTGTTACATTACATTCACTAGTAGGAGTGAGAAAAACATCACGGGGTGGTGCGCATTGTGTGGGTGTGTGTTACATTACATTCACTAGTAGGAGTGAGAAAAACATCACGGGGTGGTGCGCATTGTATGGGTGTGTGTTACATTACATTCAGTAGTAGGAGTGAGAAAAACATCACGGGGTGGTGCGCATTGTATGGGTGTTTGTTACATTCGATTCACTAGTAGGAGTGAGAAAATCATCACGGGGTGGTGCGCATATTATGGGTGTGTGTTACATTACATTCACTAGTAGGAGTTAGAAAATCATCACGGAGTGGTGCGCATTGTATGGGTGTGTGTTACATTAGATTCACTAGTAGGAGTGAAAAAACATCACGGGGTGGTGCGCATTGTATGGGTGTGTGTTACATTAGATTCACTAGTAGGAGTGAGAAAAACATCACGGGGTGGTGCGCATTGTATGGGTGTGTGTTACATTACATTCACTAGTAGGAGTGAGAAAAACATCACGGGGTCGTGCGCATTGTATGGGTGTGTGTTACATTACATTCACTAGTAGGAGTCAGAAAAACATCACGGGGTGGTGCGCATTGTATGGGTGTGTGTTACATTAGATTCACTAGTAGGAGTCAGAAAAACATCACGGGGTGGTGCGCATTGTATGGGTGTGTGTTACATTAGATTCACTAGTAGGAGTGAGAAAAACATCACGGGGTGGTGCGCATTGTATGGGTGTTTGTTACATTACATTCACTAGTAGGAGTGTGAAAATCATCACGGGGTGGTGCGCATTGTATGGGTGTGTGTCACATTACATTCACTAGTAGGAGTGAGAAAAACATCACGGGTTGGTGCGCATTGTAAGGTTGTGTGTTACATTACATTCACTAGTAGGAGTGAGAAAAACATCACGGGGTGGTGCGCATTGTATGGGTGTTTGTTACATTAGATTCACTAGTAGGAGTGAGAAAAACATCACGGGGTGGTGCGCATTGTATGGGTGTGTGTTACATTACATTCACTAGTAGGAGTGAGAAAAACATCACGGGGTGGTGCGCATTATATGGGTGTGTGTTACATTGCATTCACTAGTAGGAGTGAGAAACACATCACGGGGTGGTGCGCATTGTATGGGTGTGTGTTACATTAGATTCACTAGTAGGAGTGAGAAAAACATCACGGGGTGTTGCGCATTGTATTGGTGTGTGTTACATTACATTCACTAGTAGGAGTGAGAAAAACATCACGGGGTGGTGCGCTTTGTATGGGTGTGTGTTACATTACATTCACTAGTAGGAGTGAGAATAACATCACGGGGTGGTGCGCATTGTATGGGTGTGTGTTACATTACATTCACTAGTAGGAGTGAGAAAAACATCACGGGGTGGTGCGCATTGTATGGGTGTGTGTTACATTAGATTCGCTAGTAGGAGTGAGAAAAACATCACGGGGTGGTGCGCATTGTATGGGTGTGTGTTACATTAGATTCACTAGTAGGAGTGAGAAAAACATCACGGGGTGGTGCGCATTGTATGGGTGTGTGTTACATTAGATTCACTAGTAGGAGTGAGAAAAACATCACGGGGTGGTGTGCATTGTATGGGTGTGTGTTACATTACATTTACTAGTAGGAGTGAGAAAAACATCACGGGGTGGTGCGCATTGTATGGGTGTTTGTTACATTAGATTCACTAGTAGGAGTGAGAAAAACATCACGGGGTGGTGCGCATTGTATGGGTGTGTGTTACATTACATTCACTAGTAGGAGTGAGAAAAACATCACGGGGTGGTGCGCATTGTATGGGTGTTTGTTACATTAGATTCACTAGTAGGAGTGAGAAAAACATCACGGGGTGGTGCGCATTGTATGGGTGTGTGTTACATTACATTCACTAGTAGGAGTGAGAAAAACATCACGGGGTGGTGCGCATTATATGGGTGTGTGTTACATTACATTCACTAGTAGGAGTGAGAAACACATCACGGGGTGGTGCGCATTGTATGGGTGTGTGTTACATTAGATTCACTAGTAGGAGTGAGAAAAACATCACGGGGTGTTGCGCATTGTATGGGTGTGTGTTACATTACATTCACTAGTAGGAGTGAGAAAAACATCACGGGGTGGTGCGCTTTGTATGGGTGTGTGTTACATTACATTCACTAGTAGGAGTGAGAATAACATCACGGGGTGGTGCGCATTATTGTATGGGTGTGTGTTACATTACATTCACTAGTAGGAGTGAGAAAAACATCACGGGGTGGTGCGCATTGTATGGGTGTGTGTTACATTACATTCACTAGTAGGAGTGAGAAAAACATCACGGGGTGGTGCGCATTGTATGGGTGTGTGTTACATTAGATTCACTAGTAGGAGTGAGAAAAACATCACGGGGTGGTGCGCATTGTATGGGTGTGTGTTACATTACATTCACTAGTAGGAGTGAGAAAATCATCACGGGGTGGTTAGCATTGTATGGGTGTGTGTTACATTACATTCACTAGTAGGAGTGAGAAAAACATCACGGGGTGGTGCGCATTGTATGGGTGTTTGTTACATTCGATTCACTAGTAGGAGTGAGAAAATCATCACAGGGTGGTGCGCATTTTATGGGTGTGTGTTACATTACATTCACTAGTAGGAGTTAGAAAAACATCACGGAGTGGTGCGCATTGTATGGGTGTGTGTTACATTAGATTCTCTGGTAGGAGTGAAAAAACATCACGGGGTGGTGCGCATTGTATGGGTGTGTGTTACATTACATTCACTAGTAGGAGTGAAAAAACATCACGGGGTGGTGCGCATTGTATGGGTGTTTGTTACATTCGATTCACTAGTAGGAGTGAGAAAATCATCACAGGGTGGTGCGCATTTTATGGGTGTGTGTTACATTACATTCACTAGTAGGAGTTAGAAAAACATCACGGAGTGGTGCGCATTGTATGGGTGTGTGTTACATTAGATTCTCTGGTAGGAGTGAAAAAACATCACGGGGTGGTGCGCATTGTATGGGTGTGTGTTACATTACATTCACTAGTAGGAGTGAGAAAAACATCACGGGGTGGTGCGCATTGTGTGGGTGTGTGTTACATTACATTCACTAGTAGGAGTGAGAAAAACATCACGGGGTGGTGCGCATTGTGTGGGTGTGTGTTACATTACATTCACTAGTAGGAGTGAGAAAAACATCACGGGGTGGTGCGCATTGTGTGGGTGTGTGTTACATTGAATTCACTAGTAGGAGTGAGAAAAACATCACGGGGTGGTGCGCATTGTATGGGTGTGTGTTACATTCACTAGTAGGAGTGAGAAAAACATCACGGGGTGGTGCGCATTGTATGGGTGTGTGTTACATTACATTCACTAGTAGGAGTGAGAAAAACATCACGGGGTGGTGAGCATTGTATGGGTGTGTGTTACATTACATTCACTAGTAGGAGTGAGAAAAACATCACGGGGTGGTGCGCATTGTATGGGTGTGTGTTACATTACATTCACTAGTAGGAGTGAGAAAAACATCACGGGGTGGTGCGCATTGTATGGGTGTTTGTTACATTCGATTCACTAGTAGGAGTGAGAAAATCATCACGGGGTGGTGCGCATTTTATGGGTGTGTGTTACATTACATTCACTAGTAGGAGTTAGAAAACATCACGGAGTGGTGCGCATTGTATGGCTGTGTGTTACATTAGATTCACTAGTAGGAGTGAAAAAACATCACGGGGTGGTGCGCATTGTATGGGTGTGTGTTACATTACATTCACTAGTAGGAGTGAGAAAAACATCACGGGGTGGTGCGCATTGTATGGGTGTGTGTTACATTACATTCACTAGTAGGAGTCAGAAAAACATCACGGGGTGGTGCGCATTGTATGGGTGTGTGTTACATTAGATTCACTAGTAGGAGTCAGAAAAACATCACGGGGTGGTGCGCATTGTATGGGTGTGTGTTACATTACATTCACTAGTAGGAGTGAGAAAAACATCACGGTGTGGTGCGCATTGTATGGGTGTGTGTTACATTACATTCACTACTATGAGTGAGAAAAACATCACGAGGTGGTGCGCATTGTATGGGTGTGTGTTACATTACATTCACTAGTAGGAGTGAGAAAAACATCACGGGGTGGTGCGCATTGTATGGGTGTGTGTTACATTACATTCACTAGTAGGAGTGAGAAAAACATCACGGGGTGGTGCGCATTGTATGGGTGTGTGTTACATTACATTCACTAGTAGGAGTGAGAATAACATCACGGGGTGGTGCGCATTGTTTGGGTGTGTGTTACATTACATTCACTAGTAGGAGTGAGAAAAACATCACGGGGTGGTGCGCATTGTATGGGTGTGTGTTACATTAGATTCGCTAGTAGGAGTGAGAAAAACATCACGGGGTGGTGCGCATTGTATGGGTGTGTGTTACATTACATTCACTAGTAGGAGTGAGAAAAACATCACGGGGTTGTGCGCATTGTATGGGTGTTTGTTACATTAGATTCACTAGTAGGAGTGAGAAAAACATCACGGGGTGGTGCGCATTGTATGGTGTGTGTTACATTACATTCACTAGTAGGAGTGAGAAACACATCACGGGGTGGTGCGCATTGTATGGGTGTGTGTTACATTAGATTCACTAGTAGGAGTGAGAAAAACATCACGGGTGTTGCGCATTGTATTGGTGTGTGTTACATTACATTCACTAGTAGGAGTGAGAAAAACATCACGGGGTGGTGCGCTTTGTATGGGTGTGTGTTACATTACATTCACTAGTAGGAGTGAGAATAACATCACGGGGTGGTGCGCATTGTATGGGTGTGTGTTACATTACATTCACTAGTAGGAGTCAGAAACACATCACGGGGTGGTGCGCATTGTATGGGTGTGTGTTACATTAGATTCACTAGTAGGAGTGAGAAAAACATCACGGGGTGTTGCGCATTGTATTGGTGTGTGTTACATTACATTCACTAGTAGGAGTGAGAAAAACATCACGGGGTGGTGCGCTTTGTATGGGTGTGTGTTACATTACATTCACTAGTAGGAGTGAGAAAAACATCACGGGGTGGTGCGCATTGTATGGGTGTGTGTTACATTAGATTCACTAGTAGGAGTGAGAAAAACATCACGGGGTGGTGCGCATTGTATGGGTGTGTGTTACATTACATTCACTAGTAGGAGTGAGAAAATCATCACGGGGTGGTTAGCATTGTATGGGTGTGTGTTACATTACATTCACTAGTAGGAGTGAGAAAAACATCACGGGGTGGTGCGCATTGTATGGGTGTTTGTTACATTCGATTCACTAGTAGGAGTGAGAAAATCATCACAGGGTGGTGCGCATTTTATGGGTGTGTGTTACATTACATTCACTAGTAGGAGTTAGAAAAACATCACGGAGTGGTGCGCATTGTATGGGTGTGTGTTACATTAGATTCTCTGGTAGGAGTGAAAAAACATCACGGGGTGGTGCGCTTTGTATGGGTGTGTGTTACATTACATTCACTAGTAGGAGAGAAAAAACATCACGGGGTGGTGCGCATTGTATGGGTGTTTGTTACATTCGATTCACTAGTAGGAGTGAGAAAATCATCACAGGGTGGTGCGCATTTTATGGGTGTGTGTTACATTACATTCACTAGTAGGAGTTAGAAAAACATCACGGAGTGGTGCGCATTGTATGGGTGTGTGTTACATTAGATTCTCTGGTAGGAGTGAAAAAACATCACGGGGTGGTGCGCATTGTATGGGTGTGTGTTACATTACATTCACTAGTAGGAGTGAGAAAAACATCACGGGGTGGTGCGCATTGTGTGGGTGTGTGTTACATTACATTCACTAGTAGGAGTGAGAAAAACATCACGGGGTGGTGCGCATTGTGTGGGTGTGTGTTACATTACATTCACTAGTAGGAGTGAGAAAAACATCACGGGTGGTGCGCATTGTGTGGGTGTGTGTTACATTGAATTCACTAGTAGGAGTGAGAAAAACATCACGGGGTGGTGCGCATTGTATGGGTGTGTGTTACATTCACTAGTAGGAGTGAGAAAAACATCATGGGGTGGTGCGCATTGTATGGGTGTGTGTTACATTACATTCACTAGTAGGAGTGAGAAAAACATCACGGGGTGGTGAGCATTGTATGGGTGTGTGTTACATTACATTCACTAGTAGGAGTGAGAAAAACATCACGGGGTGGTGCGCATTGTATGGGTGTGTGTTACATTACATTCACTAGTAGGAGTGAGAAAAACATCACGGGGTGGTGCGCATTGTATGGGTGTTTGTTACATTCGATTCACTAGTAGGAGTGAGAAAATCATCACGGGGTGGTGCGCATTTTATGGGTGTGTGTTACATTACATTCACTAGTAGGAGTTAAAAAACATCACGGAGTGGTGCGCATTGTATGGGTGTGTGTTACATTAGATTCACTAGTAGGAGTGAAAAAACATCACGGGGTGGTGCGCATTGTATGGGTGTGTGTTACATTACATTCACTAGTAGGAGTGAGAAAACATCACGGGGTGGTGCGCATTGTATGGGTGTGTGTTACATTACATTCACTAGTAGGAGTCAGAAAAACATCACGGGGTGGTGCGCATTGTATGGGTGTGTGTTACATTAGATTCACTAGTAGGAGTCAGAAAAACATCACGGGGTGGTGCGCATTGTATGGGTGTGTGTTACATTACATTCACTAGTAGGAGTGAGAAAAACATCACGGTGTGGTGCGCATTGTATGGGTGTGTGTTACATTACATTCACTACTATGAGTGAGAAAAACATCACGAGGTGGTGCGCATTGTATGGGTGTGTGTTACATTACATTCACTAGTAGGAGTGAGAAAAACATCACGGGGTGGTGCGCATTGTATGGGTGTGTGTTACATTACATTCACTAGTAGGAGTGAGAAAAACATCACGGGGTGGTGCGCATTGTATGGGTGTGTGTTACATTACATTCACTAGTAGGAGTGAGAATAACATCACGGGGTGGTGCGCATTGTTTGGGTGTGTGTTACATTACATTCACTAGTAGGAGTGAGAAAAACATCACGGGGTGGTGCGCATTGTATGGGTGTGTGTTACATTAGATTCGCTAGTAGGAGTGAGAAAAACATCACGGGGTGGTGCGCATTGTATGGGTGTGTGTTACATTACATTCACTAGTAGGAGTGAGAAAAACATCACGGGATGGTGCGCATTGTATGGGTGTGTGTTACATTACATTTACTAGTAGGAGTGAGAAAAACATCACGGGGTGGTGCGCATTGTATGGGTGTTTGTTACATTAGATTCACTAGTAGGAGTGAGAAAAACATCACGGGGTGGTGCGCATTGTATGGGTGTGTGTTACATTACATTCACTAGTAGGAGTGAGAAAAACATCACGGGGTGGTGCACATTGTATGGGTGTTTGTTACATTAGATTCACTAGTAGGAGTGAGAAAAACATCACGGGGTGGTGCGCATTGTATGGGTGTGTGTTACATTACATTCACTAGTAGGAGTGAGAAAAACATCACGGGGTGGTGCGCATTATATGGGTGTGTGTTACATTACATTCACTAGTAGGAGTGAGAAACACATCACGGGGTGGTGCGCATTGTATGGGTGTGTGTTACATTAGATTCACTAGTAGGAGTGAGAAAAACATCACGGGGTGTTGCGCATTGTATTGGTGTGTGTTACATTACATTCACTAGTAGCAGTGAGAAAAACATCACGGGGTGGTGCGCTTTGTATGGGTGTGTGTTACATTACATTCACTAGTAGGAGTGAGAATAACATCACGGGGTGGTGCGCATTGTATGGGTGTGTGTTACATTACATTCACTAGTAGGAGTGAGAAAAACATCACGGGGTGGTGCGCATTGTATGGGTGTGTGTTACATTACATTCACTAGTAGGAGTGAGAAAAACATCACGGGGTGGTGCGCATTGTATGGGTGTGTGTTACATTAGATTCACTAGTAGGAGTGAGAAAAACATCACGGGGTGGTGCGCACTGTATGGGTGTGTGTTACATTACATTCACTAGTAGGAGTGAGAAAATCATCACGGGGTGGTTAGCATTGTATGGGTGTGTGTTACATTACATTCACTAGTAGGAGTGAGAAAAACATCACGGGGTGGTGCGCATTGTATGGGTGTTTGTTACATTCGATTCACTAGTAGGAGTGAGAAAATCATCACAGGGTGGTGCGCATTTTATGGGTGTGTGTTACATTACATTCACTAGTAGGAGTTAGAAAAACATCACGGAGTGGTGCGCATTGTATGGGTGTGTGTTACATTAGATTCTCTGGTAGGAGTGAAAAAACATCACGGGGTGGTGCGCATTGTATGGGTGTGTGTTACATTAGATTCACTAGTAGGAGTGAGAAAAACATCACGGGGTGGTGCGCATTGTATGGGTGTGTGTTACATTACATTCACTAGTAGGAGTGAGAAAAACATCACGGGGTGGTGCGCATTGTGTGGGTGTGTGTTACATTACATTCACTAGTAGGAGTGAGAAAAACATCACGGGGTGGTGCGCATTGTGTGGGTGTGTGTTACATTACATTCACTAGTAGGAGTGAGAAAAACATCACGGGGTGGTGCGCATTGTGTGAGTGTGTGTTACATTACGTTCACTAGTAGGAGTGAGAAAAACATCACGGGGTGGTGCGCATTGTATGGGTGTGTGTTACATTCACTAGTAGGAGTGAGAAAAACATCACGGGGTGGTGCGCATTGTATGGGTGTGTGTTACATTACATTCACTAGTAGGAGTGAGAAAAACATCACGGGGTGGTGAGCATTGTATGGGTGTGTGTTACATTACATTCACTAGTAGGAGTGAGAAAAACATCACGGGGTGGTGCGCATTGTATGGGTGTGTGTTACATTACATTCAGTAGTAGGAGTGAGAAAAACATCACGGGGTGGTGCGCATTGTATGGGTGTTTGTTACATTCGATTCACTAGTAGGAGTGAGAAAATCATCACGGGGTGGTGCGCATATTATGGGTGTGTGTTACATTACATTCACTAGTAGGAGTTAGAAAATCATCACGGAGTGGTGCGCATTGTATGGGTGTGTGTTACATTAGATTCACTAGTAGGAGTGAAAAAACATCACGGGGTGGTGCGCATTGTATGGGTGTGTGTTACATTAGATTCACTAGTAGGAGTGAGAAAAACATCACGGGGTGGTGCGCATTGTATGGGTGTGTGTTACATTACATTCACTAGTAGGAGTGAGAAAAATATCACGGGGTGGTGCGCATTGTATGGGTGTGTGTTACATTACATTCACTAGTAGGAGTCAGAAAAACATCACGGGGTGGTGCGCATTGTATAGGTGTGTGTTACATTAGATTCACTAGTAGGAGTCAGAAAAACATCACGGGGTGGTGCGCATTGTATGGGTGTGTGTTACATTAGATTCACTAGTAGGAGTGAGAAAAACATCACGGGGTGGTGCGCATTGTATGGGTGTTTGTTACATTACATTCACTAGTAGGAGTGTGAAAATCATCACGGGGTGGTGCGCATTGTATGGGTGTGTGTTACATTACATTCACTAGTAGGAGTGAGAAAAACATCACGGGTTGGTGCGCATTGTAAGGTTGTGTGTTACATTACATTCACTAGTAGGAGTGAGAAAAACATCACGGGGTGGTGCGCATTGTATGGGTGTTTGTTACATTAGATTCACTAGTAGGAGTGAGAAAAACATCACGGGGTGGTGCGCATTGTATGGGTGTGTGTTACATTACATTCACTAGTAGGAGTGAGAAAAACATCACGGGGTGGTGCGCATTATATGGGTGTGTGTTACATTACATTCACTAGTAGGAGTGAGAAACACATCACGGTGTGGTGCGCATTGTATGGGTGTGTGTTACATTAGATTCACTAGTAGGAGTGAGAAAAACATCACGGGGTGTTGCGCATTGTATTGGTGTGTGTTACATTACATTCACTAGTAGGAGTGAGAAAAACATCACGGGGTGGTGCGCTTTGTATGGGTGTGTGTTACATTACATTCACTAGTAGGAGTGAGAATAACATGACGGGGTGGTGCGCATTGTATGGGTGTGTGTTACATTACATTCACTAGTAGGAGTGAGAAAAACATCACGGGGTGGTGCGCATTGTATGGGTGTGTGTTACATTAGATTCGCTAGTAGGAGTGAGAAAAACATCACGGGGTGGTGCGCATTGTATGGGTGTGTGTTACATTAGATTCACTAGTAGGAGTGAGAAAAACATCACAGGGTGGTGCGCATTGTATGGGTGTGTGTTACATTAGATTCACTAGTAGGAGTGAGAAAAACATCACGGGGTGGTGTGCATTGTATGGGTGTGTGTTACATTACATTTACTAGTAGGAGTGAGAAAAACATCACGGGGTGGTGCGCATTGTATGGGTGTTAGTTACATTAGATTCACTAGTAGGAGTGAGAAAAACATCACGGGGTGGTGCGCATTGTATGGGTGTGTGTTACATTACATTCACTAGTAGGAGTGAGAAAAACATCACGGGGTGGTGCGCATTGTATGGGTGTTTGTTACATTAGATTCACTAGTAGGAGTGAGAAAAACATCACGGGGTGGTGCGCATTGTATGGGTGTGTGTTACATTACATTCACTAGTAGGAGTGAGAAACACATCACGGGGTGGTGCGCATTGTATGGGTGTGTGTTACATTAGATTCACTAGTAGGAGTGAGAAAAACATCACGGGGTGTTGCGCATTGTATTGGTGTGTGTTACATTACATTCACTAGTAGGAGTGAGAAAAACATCACGGGGTGGTGCGCTTTGTATGGGTGTGTGTTACATTACATTCACTAGTAGGAGTGAGAATAACATCACGGGGTGGTGCGCATTGTATGGGTGTGTGTTACATTACATTCACTAGTAGGAGTGAGAAAAACATCACGGGGTGGTGCGCATTGTATGGGTGTGTGTTACATTACATTCACTAGTAGGAGTGAGAAAAACATCACGGGGTGGTGCGCATTGTATGGGTGTGTGTTACATTAGATTCACTAGTAGGAGTGAGAAAAACATCACGGGGTGGTGCGCATTGTATGGGTGTGTGTTACATTACATTCACTAGTAGGAGTGAGAAAATCATCACGGGGTGGTTAGCATTGTATGGGTGTGTGTTACATTACATTCACTAGTAGGAGTGAGAAAAACATCACGGGGTGGTGCGCATTGTATGGGTGTTTGTTACATTCGATTCACTAGTAGGAGTGAGAAAATCATCACAGGGTGGTGCGCATTTTATGGGTGTGTGTTACATTACATTCACTAGTAGGAGTTAGAAAAACATCACGGAGTGGTGCGCATTGTATGGGTGTGTGTTACATTAGATTCTCTGGTAGGAGTGAAAAAACATCACGGGGTGGTGCGCTTTGTATGGGTGTGTGTTACATTACATTCACTAGTAGGAGAGAAAAAACATCACGGGGTGGTGCGCATTGTATGGGTGTTTGTTACATTCGATTCACTAGTAGGAGTGAGAAAATCATCACGGGGTGGTGCGCATTTTATGGGTGTGTGTTACATTACATTCACTAGTAGGAGTTAGAAAAACATCACGGAGTGGTGCGCATTGTATGGGTGTGTGTTACATTAGATTCTCTGGTAGGAGTGAAAAAACATCAAGGGGTGGTGCGCATTGTATGGGTGTGTGTTACATTACATTCACTAGTAGGAGTGAGAAAAACATCACGGGGTGGTGCGCATTGTGTGGGTGTGTGTTACATTACATTCACTAGTAGGAGTGAGAAAAACATCACGGGGTGGTGCGCATTGTGTGGGTGTGTGTTACATTACATTCACTAGTAGGAGTGAGAAAAACATCACGGGGTGGTGCGCATTGTGTGGGTGTGTGTTACATTGAATTCACTAGTAGGAGTGAGAAAAACATCACGGGGTGGTGCGCATTGTATGGGTGTGTGTTACATTCACTAGTAGGAGTGAGAAAAACATCACGGGGTGGTGCGCATTTTATGGGTGTGTGTTACATTACATTCACTAGTAGGAGTGAGAAAAACATCACGGGGTGGTGAGCATTGTATGGGTGTGTGTTACATTACATTCACTAGTAGGAGTGAGAAAAACATCACGGGGTGGTGCGCATTGTATGGGTGTGTGTTACATTACATTCACTAGTAGGAGTGAGAAAAACATCACGGGGTGGTGCGCATTGTATGGGTGTTTGTTACATTCGATTCACTAGTAGGAGTGAGAAAATCATCACGGGGTGGTGCGCATTTTATGGGTGTGTGTTACATTACATTCACTAGTAGGAGTTAGAAAAACATCACGGAGTGGTGCGCATTGTATGGGTGTGTGTTACATTAGATTCACTAGTAGGAGTGAAAAAACATCACGGGGTGGTGCGCATTGTATGGGTGTGTGTTACATTACATTCACTAGTAGGAGTGAGAAAAACATCACGGGGTGGTGCGCATTGTATGGGTGTGTGTTACATTACATTCACTAGTAGGAGTCAGAAAAACATCACGGGGTGGTGCGCATTGTATGGGTGTGTGTTACATTAGATTCACTAGTAGGAGTGAGAAAAACATCACGGGGTGGTGCGCATTGTATGGGTGTGTGTTACATTACATTCACTAGTAGGAGTGAGAAAAACATCACGGTGTGGTGCGCATTGTATGGGTGTGTGTTACATTACATTCACTACTATGAGTGAGAAAAACATCACGAGGTGGTGCGCATTGTATGGGTGTGTGTTACATTACATTCACTAGTAGGAGTGAGAAAAACATCACGGGGTGGTGCGCATTGTATGGGTGTGTGTTACATTACATTCACTAGTAGGAGTGAGAAAAACATCACGGGGTGGTGCGCATTGTATGGGTGTGTGTTACATTACATTCACTAGTAGGAGTGAGAATAACATCACGGGGTGGTGCGCATTGTTTGGGTGTGTGTTACATTACATTCACTAGTAGGAGTGAGAAAAACATCACGGGGTGGTGCGCATTGTATGGGTGTGTGTTACATTAGATTCGCTAGTAGGAGTGAGAAAAACATCACGGGGTGGTGCGCATTGTATGGGTGTGTGTTACATTACATTCACTAGTAGGAGTGAGAAAAACATCACGGGGTGGTGCGCATTGTATGGGTGTGTGTTACATTACATTTACTAGTAGGAGTGAGAAAAACATCACGGGGTGGTGCGCATTGTATGGGTGTTTGTTACATTAGATTCACTAGTAGGAGTGAGAAAAACATCACGGGGTGGTGCGCATTGTATGGGTGTGTGTTACATTACATTCACTAGTAGGAGTGAGAAAAACATCACGGGGTGGTGCACATTGTATGGGTGTTTGTTACATTAGATTCACTAGTAGGAGTGAGAAAAACATCACGGGGTGGTGCGCATTGTATGGGTGTGTGTTACATTACATTCACTAGTAGGAGTGAGAAAAACATCACGGGGTGGTGCGCATTATATGGGTGTGTGTTACATTACATTCACTAGTAGGAGTGAGAAACACATCACGGGGTGGTGCGCATTGTATGGGTGTGTGTTACATTAGATTCACTAGTAGGAGTGAGAAAAACATCACGGGGTGTTGCGCATTGTATTGGTGTGTGTTACATTACATTCACTAGTAGCAGTGAGAAAAACATCACGGGGTGGTGCGCTTTGTATGGGTGTGTGTTACATTACATTCACTAGTAGGAGTGAGAATAACATCACGGGGTGGTGCGCATTGTATGGGTGTGTGTTACATTACATTCACTAGTAGGAGTGAGAAAAACATCACGGGGTGGTGCGCATTGTATGGGTGTGTGTTACATTACATTCACTAGTAGGAGTGAGAAAAACATCACGGGGTGGTGCGCACTGTATGGGTGTGTGTTACATTACATTCACTAGTAGGAGTGAGAAAATCATCACGGGGTGGTTAGCATTGTATGGGTGTGTGTTACATTACATTCACTAGTAGGAGTGAGAAAAACATCACGGGGTGGTGCGCATTGTATGGGTGTTTGTTACATTCGATTCACTAGTAGGAGTGAGAAAATCATCACAGGGTGGTGCGCATTTTATGGGTGTGTGTTACATTACATTCACTAGTAGGAGTTAGAAAAACATCACGGAGTGGTGCGCATTGTATGGGTGTGTGTTACATTAGATTCTCTGGTAGGAGTGAAAAAACATCACGGGGTGGTGCGCATTGTATGGGTGTGTGTTACATTAGATTCACTAGTAGGAGTGAGAAAAACATCACGGGGTGGTGCGCATTGTATGGGTGTGTGTTACATTACATTCACTAGTAGGAGTGAGAAAAACATCACGGGGTGGTGCGCATTGTGTGGGTGTGTGTTACATTACATTCACTAGTAGGAGTGAGAAAAACATCACGGGGTGGTGCGCATTGTGTGAGTGTGTGTTACATTACGTTCACTAGTAGGAGTGAGAAAAACATCACGGGGTGGTGCGCATTGTATGGGTGTGTGTTACATTCACTAGTAGGAGTGAGAAAAACATCACGGGGTGGTGCGCATTGTATGGGTGTGTGTTACATTACATTCACTAGTAGGAGTGAGAAAAACATCACGGGGTGGTGAGCATTGTATGGGTGTGTGTTACATTACATTCACTAGTAGGAGTGAGAAAAACATCACGGGGTGGTGCGCATTGTATGGGTGTGTGTTACATTACATTCAGTAGTAGGAGTGAGAAAAACATCACGGGGTGGTGCGCATTGTATGGGTGTTTGTTACATTCGATTCACTAGTAGGAGTGAGAAAATCATCACGGGGTGGTGCGCATATTATGGGTGTGTGTTACATTACATTCACTAGTAGGAGTTAGAAAATCATCACGGAGTGGTGCGCATTGTATGGGTGTGTGTTACATTAGATTCACTAGTAGGAGTGAAAAAACATCACGGGGTGGTGCGCATTGTATGGGTGTGTGTTACATTAGATTCACTAGTAGGAGTGAGAAAAACATCACGGGGTGGTGCGCATTGTATGGGTGTGTGTTACATTACATTCACTAGTAGGAGTGAGAAAAACATCACGGGGTGGTGCGCATTGTATGGGTGTGTGTTACATTACATTCACTAGTAGGAGTCAGAAAAACATCACGGGGTGGTGCGCATTGTATAGGTGTGTGTTACATTAGATTCACTAGTAGGAGTCAGAAAAACATCACGGGGTGGTGCGCATTGTATGGGTGTGTGTTACATTAGATTCACTAGTAGGAGTGAGAAAAACATCACGGGGTGGTGCGCATTGTATGGGTGTTTGTTACATTACATTCACTAGTAGGAGTGTGAAAATCATCACGGGGTGGTGCGCATTGTATGGGTGTGTGTTACATTACATTCACTAGTAGGAGTGAGAAAAACATCACGGGTTGGTGCGCATTGTAAGGTTGTGTGTTACATTACATTCACTAGTAGGAGTGAGAAAAACATCACGGGGTGGTGCGCATTGTATGGGTGTTTGTTACATTAGATTCACTAGTAGGAGTGAGAAAAACATCACGGGGTGGTGCGCATTGTATGGGTGTGTGTTACATTACATTCACTAGTAGGAGTGAGAAAAACATCACGGGGTGGTGCGCATTATATGGGTGTGTGTTACATTACATTCACTAGTAGGAGTGAGAAACACATCACGGTGTGGTGCGCATTGTATGGGTGTGTGTTACATTAGATTCACTAGTAGGAGTGAGAAAAACATCACGGGGTGTTGCGCATTGTATTGGTGTGTGTTACATTACATTCACTAGTAGGAGTGAGAAAAACATCACGGGGTGGTGCGCTTTGTATGGGTGTGTGTTACATTACATTCACTAGTAGGAGTGAGAATAACATCACGGGGTGGTGCGCATTGTATGGGTGTGTGTTACATTACATTCACTAGTAGGAGTGAGAAAAACATCACGGGGTGGTGCGCATTGTATGGGTGTGTGTTACATTAGATTCGCTAGTAGGAGTGAGAAAAACATCACGGGGTGGTGCGCATTGTATGGGTGTGTGTTACATTAGATTCACTAGTAGGAGTGAGAAAAACATCACAGGGTGGTGCGCATTGTATGGGTGTGTGTTACATTAGATTCACTAGTAGGAGTGAGAAAAACATCACGGGGTGGTGTGCATTGTATGGGTGTGTGTTACATTACATTTACTAGTAGGAGTGAGAAAAACATCACGGGGTGGTGCGCATTGTATGGGTGTTTGTTACATTAGATTCACTAGTAGGAGTGAGAAAAACATCACGGGGTGGTGCGCATTGTATGGGTGTGTGTTACATTACATTCACTAGTAGGAGTGAGAAAAACATCACGGGGTGGTGCGCATTGTATGGGTGTTTGTTACATTAGATTCACTAGTAGGAGTGAGAAAAACATCACGGGGTGGTGCGCATTGTATGGGTGTGTGTTACATTACATTCACTAGTAGGAGTGAGAAAAACATCACGGGGTGGTGCGCATTATATGGGTGTGTGTTACATTACATTCACTAGTAGGAGTGAGAAACACATCACGGGATGGTGCGCATTGTATGGGTGTGTGTTACATTAGATTCACTAGTAGGAGTGAGAAAAACATCACAGGGTGTTGCGCATTGTATTGGTGTGTGTTACATTACATTCACTAGTAGGAGTGAGAAAAACATCACGGGGTGGTGCGCTTTGTATGGGTGTGTGTTACATTACATTCACTAGTAGGAGTGAGAATAACATCACGGGGTGGTGCGCATTGTATGGGTGTGTGTTACATTACATTCACTAGTAGGAGTGAGAAAAACATCACGGGGTGGTGCGCATTGTATGGGTGTGTGTTACATTACATTCACTAGTAGGAGTGAGAAAAACATCACGGGGTGGTGCGCATTGTATGGGTGTGTGTTACATTAGATTCACTAGTAGGAGTGAGAAAAACATCACGGGGTGGTGCGCATTGTATGGGTGTGTGTTACATTACATTCACTAGTAGGAGTGAGAAAATCATCACGGGGTGGTTAGCATTGTATGGGTGTGTGTTACATTACATTCACTAGTAGGAGTGAGAAAAATATCACGGCGTGGTGCGCATTGTATGGGTGTTTGTTACATTCGTTTCACTAGTAGGAGTGAGAAAATCATCACAGGGTGGTGCGCATTTTATGGGTGTGTGTTACATTACATTCACTAGTAGGAGTTAGAAAAACATCACGGAGTGGTGCGCATTGTATGGGTGTGTGTTACATTAGATTCTCTGGTAGGAGTGAAAAAACATCACGGGGTGGTGCGCATTGTATGGGTGTGTGTTACATTACATTCACTAGTAGGAGTGAAAAAACATCACGGGGTGGTGCGCATTGTATGGGTGTTTGTTACATTCGATTCACTAGTAGGAGTGAGAAAATCATCACAGGGTGGTGCGCATTTTATGGGTGTGTGTTACATTACATTCACTAGTAGGAGTTAGAAAAACATCACGGAGTGGTGCGCATTGTATGGGTGTGTGTTACATTAGATTCTCTGGTAGGAGTGAAAAAACATCACGGGGTGGTGCGCATTGTATGGGTGTGTGTTACATTACATTCACTAGTAGGAGTGAGAAAAACATCACGGGGTGGTGCGCATTGTGTGGGTGTGTGTTACATTACATTCACTAGTAGGAGTGAGAAAAACATCACGGGGTGGTGCGCATTGTATGGGTGTGTGTTACATTACATTCAGTAGTAGGAGTGAGAAAAACATCACGGGGTGGTGCGCATTGTATGGGTGTTTGTTACATTCGATTCACTAGTAGGAGTGAGAAAATCATCACGGGGTGGTGCGCATATTATGGGTGTGTGTTACATTACATTCACTAGTAGGAGTTAGAAAATCATCACGGAGTGGTGCGCATTGTATGGGTGTGTGTTACATTAGATTCACTAGTAGGAGTGAAAAAACATCACGGGGTGGTGCGCATTGTATGGGTGTGTGTTACATTAGATTCACTAGTAGGAGTGAGAAAAACATCACGGGGTGGTGCGCATTGTATGGGTGTGTGTTACATTACATTCACTAGTAGGAGTGAGAAAAACATCACGGGGTCGTGCGCATTGTATGGGTGCGTGTTACATTACATTCACTAGTAGGAGTCAGAAAAACATCACGGGGTGGTGCGCATTGTATGGGTGTGTGTTACATTAGATTCACTAGTAGGAGTCAGAAAAACATCACGGGGTGGTGCGCATTGTATGGGTGTGTGTTACATTAGATTCACTAGTAGGAGTGAGAAAAACATCACGGGGTGGTGCGCATTGTATGGGTGTTTGTTACATTACATTCACTAGTAGGAGTGTGAAAATCATCACGGGGTGGTGCGCATTGTATGGGTGTGTGTCACATTACATTCACTAGTAGGAGTGAGAAAAACATCACGGGTTGGTGCGCATTGTAAGGTTGTGTGTTACATTACATTCACTAGTAGGAGTGAGAAAAACATCACGGGGTGGTGCGCATTGTATGGGTGTTTGTTACATTAGATTCACTAGTAGGAGTGAGAAAAACATCACGGGGTGGTGCGCATTGTATGGGTGTGTGTTACATTACATTCACTAGTAGGAGTGAGAAAAACATCACGGGGTGGTGCGCATTATATGGGTGTGTGTTACATTGCATTCACTAGTAGGAGTGAGAAACACATCACGGGGTGGTGCGCATTGTATGGGTGTGTGTTACATTAGATTCACTAGTAGGAGTGAGAAAAACATCACGGGGTGTTGCGCATTGTATTGGTGTGTGTTACATTACATTCACTAGTAGGAGTGAGAAAAACATCACGGGGTGGTGCGCTTTGTATGGGTGTGTGTTACATTACATTCACTAGTAGGAGTGAGAATAACATCATGGGGTGGTGCGCATTGTATGGGTGTGTGTTACATTACATTCACTAGTAGGAGTGAGAAAAACATCACGGGGTGGTGCGCATTGTATGGGTGTGTGTTACATTAGATTCGCTAGTAGGAGTGAGAAAAACATCACGGGGTGGTGCGCATTGTATGGGTGTGTGTTACATTAGATTCACTAGTAGGAGTGAGAAAAACATCACGGGGTGGTGCGCATTGTATGGGTGTGTGTTACATTAGATTCACTAGTAGGAGTGAGAAAAACATCACGGGGTGGTGTGCATTGTATGGGTGTGTGTTACATTACATTTACTAGTAGGAGTGAGAAAAACATCACGGGGTGGTGCGCATTGTATGGGTGTTTGTTACATTAGATTCACTAGTAGGAGTGAGAAAAACATCACGGGGTGGTGCGCATTGTATGGGTGTGTTTTACATTACATTCACTAGTAGGAGTGAGAAAAACATCACGGGGTGGTGCGCATTGTATGGGTGTTTGTTACATTAGATTCACTAGTAGGAGTGAGAAAAACATCACGGGGTGGTGCGCATTGTATGGGTGTGTGTTACATTACATTCACTAGTAGGAGTGAGAAAAACATCACGGGGTGGTGCGCATTATATGGGTGTGTGTTACATTACATTCACTAGTAGGAGTGAGAAACACATCACGGGGTGGTGCGCATTGTATGGGTGTGTGTTACATTAGATTCACTAGTAGGAGTGAGAAAAACATCACGGGGTGTTGCGCATTGTATTGGTGTGTGTTACATTACATTCACTAGTAGGAGTGAGAAAAACATCACGGGGTGGTGCGCTTTGTATGGGTGTGTGTTACATTACATTCACTAGTAGGAGTGAGAATAACATCACGGGGTGGTGCGCATTGTATGGGTGTGTGTTACATTACATTCACTAGTAGGAGTGAGAAAAACATCACGGGGTGGTGCGCATTGTATGGGTGTGTGTTACATTACATTCACTAGTAGGAGTGAGAAAAACATCACGGGGTGGTGCGCATTGTATGGGTGTGTGTTACATTAGATTCACTAGTAGGAGTGAGAAAAACATCACGGGGTGGTGCGCATTGTATGGGTGTGTGTTACATTACATTCACTAGTAGGAGTGAGAAAATCATCACGGGGTGGTTAGCATTGTATGGGTGTGTGTTACATTACATTCACTAGTAGGAGTGAGAAAAACATCACGGGGTGGTGCGCATTGTATGGGTGTTTGTTACATTCGATTCACTAGTAGGAGTGAGAAAATCATCACAGGGTGGTGCGCATTTTATGGGTGTGTGTTACATTACATTCACTAGTAGGAGTTAGAAAAACATCACGGAGTGGTGCGCATTGTATGGGTGTGTGTTACATTAGATTCTCTGGTAGGAGTGAAAAAACATCACGGGGTGGTGCGCATTGTATGGGTGTGTGTTACATTACATTCACTAGTAGGAGTGAAAAAACATCACGGGGTGGTGCGCATTGTATGGGTGTTTGTTACATTCGATTCACTAGTAGGAGTGAGAAAATCATCACAGGGTGGTGCGCATTTTATGGGTGTGTGTTACATTACATTCACTAGTAGGAGTTAGAAAAACATCACGGAGTGGTGCGCATTGTATGGGTGTGTGTTACATTAGATTCTCTGGTAGGAGTGAAAAAACATCACGGGGTGGTGCGCATTGTATGGGTGTGTGTTACATTACATTCACTAGTAGGAGTGAGAAAAACATCACGGGGTGGTGCGCATTGTGTGGGTGTGTGTTACATTACATTCACTAGTAGGAGTGAGAAAAACATCACGGGGTGGTGCGCATTGTATGGGTGTGTGTTACATTACATTCACTAGTAGGAGTGAGAAAAACATCACGGGGTGGTGCGCATTGTATGGGTGTTTGTTACATTCGATTCACTAGTAGGAGTGAGAAAATCATCACGGGGTGGTGCGCATTTTATGGGTGTGTGTTACATTACATTCACTAGTAGGAGTTAGAAAAACATCACGGAGTGGTGCGCATTGTATGGGTGTGTGTTACATTAGATTCACTAGTAGGAGTGAAAAAACATCACGGGGTGGTGCGCATTGTATGGGTGTGTGTTACATTACATTCACTAGTAGGAGTGAGAAAAACATCACGGGGTGGTGCGCATTGTATGGGTGTGTGTTACATTACATTCACTAGTAGGAGTCAGAAAAACATCACGGGGTGGTGCGCATTGTATGGGTGTGTGTTACATTAGATTCACTAGTAGGAGTCAGAAAAACATCACGGGGTGGTGCGCATTGTATGGGTGTGTGTTACATTAGATTCACTAGTAGGAGTGAGAAAAACATCACGGGGTGGTGCGCATTGTATGGGTGTTTGTTACATTACATTCACTAGTAGGAGTGTGAAAATCATCACGGGGTGGTGCGCATTGTATGGGTGTGTGTTACATTACATTCACTAGTAGGAGTGAGAAAAACATCACGGGGTGGTGCGCATTGTAAGGTTGTGTGTTACATTACATTCACTAGTAGGAGTGAGAAAAACATCACGGGGTGGTGCGCATTGTATGGGTGTTTGTTACATTAGATTCACTAGTAGGAGTGAGAAAAACATCACGGGGTGGTGCGCATTGTATGGGTGTGTGTTACATTACATTCACTAGTAGGAGTGAGAAAAACATCACGGGGTGGTGCGCATTATATGGGTGTGTGTTACATTACATTCACTAGTAGGAGTGAGAAACACATCACGGGGTGGTGCGCATTGTATGGGTGTGTGTTACATTAGATTCACTAGTAGGAGTGAGAAAAACATCACGGGGTGTTGCGCATTGTATTGGTGTGTGTTACATTAGATTCGCTAGTAGGAGTGAGAAAAACATCACGGGGTGGTGCGCATTGTATGGGTGTGTGTTACATTAGATTCACTAGTAGGAGTGAGAAAAACATCACGGGGTGGTGCGCATTGTATGGGTGTGTGTTACATTACATTCACTAGTAGGAGTGAGAAAAACATCACGGGGTGGTGCGCATTATATGGGTGTGTGTTACATTACATTCACTAGTAGGAGTGAGAAACACATCACGGGGTGGTGCGCATTGTATGGGTGTGTGTTACATTAGATTCACTAGTAGGAGTGAGAAAAACATCACGGGGTGTTGCGCATTGTATTGGTGTGTGTTACATTACATTCACTAGTAGGAGTGAGAAAAACATCACGGGGTGGTGCGCTTTGTATGGGTGTGTGTTACATTACATTCACTAGTAGGAGTGAGAATAACATCACGGGGTGGTGCGCATTGTATGGGTGTGTGTTACATTACATTCACTAGTAGGAGTGAGAAAAACATCACGGGGTGGTGCGCATTGTATGGGTGTGTGTTACATTACATTCACTAGTAGGAGTGAGAAAAACATCACGGGGTGGTGCGCATTGTATGGGTGTGTGTTACATTAGATTCACTAGTAGGAGTGAGAAAAACATCACGGGGTGGTGCGCATTGTATGGGTGTGTGTTACATTACATTCACTAGTAGGAGTGAGAAAAACATCACGGGGTGGTGCGCATTGTATGGGTGTTTGTTACATTCGATTCACTAGTAGGAGTGAGAAAATCATCACAGGGTGGTGCGCATTTTATGGGTGTGTGTTACATTACATTCACTAGTAGGAGTTAGAAAAACATCACGGAGTGGTGCGCATTGTATGGGTGTGTGTTACATTAGATTCTCTGGTAGGAGTGAAAAAACATCACGGGGTGGTGCGCATTGTATGGGTGTGTGTTACATTACATTCACTAGTAGGAGTGAAAAAACATCACGGGGTGGTGCGCATTGTATGGGTGTTTGTTACATTCGATTCACTAGTAGGAGTGAGAAAATCATCACAGGGTGGTGCGCATTTTATGGGTGTGTGTTACATTACATTCACTAGTAGGAGTTAGAAAAACATCACGGAGTGGTGCGCATTGTATGGGTGTGTGTTACATTAGATTCTCTGGTAGGAGTGAAAAAACATCACGGGGTGGTGCGCATTGTATGGGTGTGTGTTACATTACATTCACTAGTAGGAGTGAGAAAAACATCACGGGGTGGTGCGCATTGTGTGGGTGTGTGTTACATTACATTCACTAGTAGGAGTGAGAAAAACATCACGGGGTGGTGCGCATTGTGTGGGTGTGTGTTACATTACATTCACTAGTAGGAGTGAGAAAAACATCATGGGGTGGTGCGCATTGTGTGGGTGTGTGTTACATTGAATTCACTAGTAGGAGTGAGAAAAACATCACGGTGTGGTGCGCATTGTATGGGTGTGTGTTACATTCACTAGTAGGAGTGAGAAAAACATCACGGGGTGGTGCGCATTGTATGGGTGTGTGTTACATTACATTCACTAGTAGGAGTGAGAAAAACATCACGGGGTGGTGAGCATTGTATGGGTGTGTGTTACATTACATTCACTAGTAGGAGTGAGAAAAACATCACGGGGTGGTGCGCATTGTATGGGTGTGTGTTACATTACATTCACTAGTAGGAGTGAGAAAAACATCACGGGGTGGTGCGCATTGTATGGGTGTTTGTTACATTCGATTCACTAGTAGGAGTGAGAAAATCATCACGGGGTGGTGCGCATTTTATGGGTGTGTGTTACATTACATTCACTAGTAGGAGTTAGAAAAACATCACGGAGTGGTGCGCATTGTATGGGTGTGTGTTACATTAGATTCACTAGTAGGAGTGAAAAAACATCACGGGGTGGTGCGCATTGTATGGGTGTGTGTTACATTACATTCACTAGTAGGAGTGAGAAAAACATCACGGGGTGGTGCGCATTGTATGGGTGTGTGTTACATTACATTCACTAGTAGGAGTCAGAAAAACATCACGGGGTGGTGCGCATTGTATGGGTGTGTGTTACATTAGATTCACTAGTAGGAGTCAGAAAAACATCACGGGGTGGTGCGCATTGTATGGGTGTGTGTTACATTAGATTCACTAGTAGGAGTGAGAAAAACATCACGGGGTGGTGCGCATTGTATGGGTGTTTGTTACATTACATTCACTAGTAGGAGTGTGAAAATCATCACGGGGTGGTGCGCATTGTATGGGTGTGTGTTACATTACATTCACTAGTAGGAGTGAGAAAAACATCACGGGGTGGTGCGCATTGTAAGGTTGTGTGTTACATTACATTCACTAGTAGGAGTGAGAAAAACATCACGGGGTGGTGCGCATTGTATGGGTGTTTGTTACATTAGATTCACTAGTAGGAGTGAGAAAAACATCACGGGGTGGTGCGCATTGTATGGGTGTGTGTTACATTACATTCACTAGTAGGAGTGAGAAAAACATCACGGGGTGGTGCGCATTATATGGGTGTGTGTTACATTACATTCACTAGTAGGAGTGAGAAACACATCACGGGGTGGTGCGCATTGTATGGGTGTGTGTTACATTAGATTCACTAGTAGGAGTGAGAAAAACATCACGGGGTGTTGCGCATTGTATTGGTGTGTGTTACATTAGATTCGCTAGTAGGAGTGAGAAAAACATCACGGGGTGGTGCGCATTGTATGGGTGTGTGTTACATTAGATTCACTAGTAGGAGTGAGAATAACATCACGGGGTGGTGCGCATTGTATGGGTGTGTGTTACATTACATTCAGTAGTAGGAGTGAGAAAAACATCACGGGGTGGTGCGCATTGTATGGGTGTGTGTTACATTAGATTCGCTAGTAGGAGTGAGAAAAACATCACGGGGTGGTGCGCATTGTATGGGTGTGTGTTACATTAGATTCACTAGTAGGAGTGAGAAAAACATCACGGGGTGGTGCGCATTGTATGGGTGTGTGTTACATTACATTCACTAGTAGGAGTGAGAAAAACATCACGGGGTGGTGCGCATTGTATGGGTGTTTGTTACATTAGATTCACTAGTAGGAGTGAGAAAGTCATCACGGGGTGGTGCGCATTGTATGGGTGTGTGTTACATTAGATTCACTAATAGGAGTGAGAAAAACATCACGGGGTGGTGCGCATTGTATGGGTGTGTGTTACATTACATTCACTAGTAGGAGTGAGAAAAACATCACGGGGTGGTGCGCATTGTATGGGTGTGTGTTACATTACATTCACTAGTAGGAGTGAGAAAAACATCACGGGGTGGTGCGCATTGTATGGGTGTGTGTTACATTAGATTCACTAGTAGGAGTGAGAAAAACATCACGGGGTGGTGCGCATTGTATGGGTGTGTGTTACATTACATTCACTAGTAGGAGTGAGAAAATCATCACGGGGTGGTTAGCATTGTATGGGTGTGTGTTACATTACATTCACTAGTAGGAGTGAGAAAAACATCACGGGGTGGTGCGCATTGTATGGGTGTTTGTTACATTCGATTCACTAGTAGGAGTGAGAAAATCATCACAGGGTGGTGCGCATTTTATGGGTGTGTGTTACATTACATTCACTAGTAGGAGTTAGAAAAACATCACGGAGTGGTGCGCATTGTATGGGTGTGTGTTACATTAGATTCTCTGGTAGGAGTGAAAAAACATCACGGGGTGGTGCGCATTGTATGGGTGTGTGTTACATTACATTCACTAGTAGGAGTGAAAAAACATCACGGGGTGGTGCGCATTGTATGGGTGTTTGTTACATTCGATTCACTAGTAGGAGTGAGAAAATCATCACAGGGTGGTGCGCATTTTATGGGTGTGTGTTACATTACATTCACTAGTAGGAGTTAGAAAAACATCACGGAGTGGTGCGCATTGTATGGGTGTGTGTTACATTAGATTCTCTGGTAGGAGTGAAAAAACATCACGGGGTGGTGCGCATTGTATGGGTGTGTGTTACATTACATTCACTAGTAGGAGTGAGAAAAACATCACGGGGTGGTGCGCATTGTGTGGGTGTGTGTTACATTACATTCACTAGTAGGAGTGAGAAAAACATCACGGGGTGGTGCGCATTGTGTGGGTGTGTGTTACATTACATTCACTAGTAGGAGTGAGAAAAACATCATGGGGTGGTGCGCATTGTGTGGGTGTGTGTTACATTGAATTCACTAGTAGGAGTGAGAAAAACATCACGGTGTGGTGCGCATTGTATGGGTGTGTGTTACATTCACTAGTAGGAGTGAGAAAAACATCACGGGGTGGTGCGCATTGTATGGGTGTGTGTTACATTACATTCACTAGTAGGAGTGAGAAAAACATCACGGGGTGGTGAGCATTGTATGGGTGTGTGTTACATTACATTCACTAGTAGGAGTGAGAAAAACATCACGGGGTGGTGCGCATTGTATGGGTGTGTGTTACATTACATTCACTAGTAGGAGTGAGAAAAACATCACGGGGTGGTGCGCATTGTATGGGTGTTTGTTACATTCGATTCACTAGTAGGAGTGAGAAAATCATCACGGGGTGGTGCGCATTTTATGGGTGTGTGTTACATTACATTCACTAGTAGGAGTTAGAAAAACATCACGGAGTGGTGCGCATTGTATGGGTGTGTGTTACATTAGATTCACTAGTAGGAGTGAAAAAACATCACGGGGTGGTGCGCATTGTATGGGTGTGTGTTACATTACATTCACTAGTAGGAGTGAGAAAAACATCACGGGGTGGTGCGCATTGTATGGGTGTTTGTTACATTAGATTCACTAGTAGGAGTGAGAAAGTCATCACGGGGTGGTGCGCATTGTATGGGTGTGTGTTACATTAGATTCACTAATAGGAGTGAGAAAAACATCACGGGGTGGTGCGCATTGTATGGGTGTGTGTTACATTACATTCACTAGTAGGAGTGAGAAAAACATCACGGGGTGGTGCGCATTGTATGGGTGTGTGTTACATTACATTCACTAGTAGGAGTGAGAAAAACATCACGGGGTGGTGCGCATTGTATGGGTGTGTGTTACATTAGATTCACTAGTAGGAGTGAGAAAAACATCACGGGGTGGTGCGCATTGTATGGGTGTGTGTTACATTACATTCACTAGTAGGAGTGAGAAAATCATCACGGGGTGGTTAGCATTGTATGGGTGTGTGTTACATTACATTCACTAGTAGGAGTGAGAAAAACATCACGGGGTGGTGCGCATTGTATGGGTGTTTGTTACATTCGATTCACTAGTAGGAGTGAGAAAATCATCACAGGGTGGTGCGCATTTTATGGGTGTGTGTTACATTACATTCACTAGTAGGAGTTAGAAAAACATCACGGAGTGGTGCGCATTGTATGGGTGTGTGTTACATTAGATTCTCTGGTAGGAGTGAAAAAACATCACGGGGTGGTGCGCATTGTATGGGTGTGTGTTACATTACATTCACTAGTAGGAGTGAAAAAACATCACGGGGTGGTGCGCATTGTATGGGTGTTTGTTACATTCGATTCACTAGTAGGAGTGAGAAAATCATCACAGGGTGGTGCGCATTTTATGGGTGTGTGTTACATTACATTCACTAGTAGGAGTTAGAAAAACATCACGGAGTGGTGCGCATTGTATGGGTGTGTGTTACATTAGATTCTCTGGTAGGAGTGAAAAAACATCACGGGGTGGTGCGCATTGTATGGGTGTGTGTTACATTACATTCACTAGTAGGAGTGAGAAAAACATCACGGGGTGGTGCGCATTGTGTGGGTGTGTGTTACATTACATTCACTAGTAGGAGTGAGAAAAACATCACGGGGTGGTGCGCATTGTGTGGGTGTGTGTTACATTACATTCACTAGTAGGAGTGAGAAAAACATCATGGGGTGGTGCGCATTGTGTGGGTGTGTGTTACATTGAATTCACTAGTAGGAGTGAGAAAAACATCACGGTGTGGTGCGCATTGTATGGGTGTGTGTTACATTCACTAGTAGGAGTGAGAAAAACATCACGGGGTGGTGCGCATTGTATGGGTGTGTGTTACATTACATTCACTAGTAGGAGTGAGAAAAACATCACGGGGTGGTGAGCATTGTATGGGTGTGTGTTACATTACATTCACTAGTAGGAGTGAGAAAAACATCACGGGGTGGTGCGCATTGTATGGGTGTGTGTTACATTACATTCACTAGTAGGAGTGAGAAAAACATCACGGGGTGGTGCGCATTGTATGGGTGTTTGTTACATTCGATTCACTAGTAGGAGTGAGAAAATCATCACGGGGTGGTGCGCATTTTATGGGTGTGTGTTACATTACATTCACTAGTAGGAGTTAGAAAAACATCACGGAGTGGTGCGCATTGTATGGGTGTGTGTTACATTAGATTCACTAGTAGGAGTGAAAAAACATCACGGGGTGGTGCGCATTGTATGGGTGTGTGTTACATTACATTCACTAGTAGGAGTGAGAAAAACATCACGGGGTGGTGCGCATTGTATGGGTGTGTGTTACATTACATTCACTAGTAGGAGTCAGAAAAACATCACGGGGTGGTGCGCATTGTATGGGTGTGTGTTACATTAGATTCACTAGTAGGAGTCAGAAAAACATCACGGGGTGGTGCGCATTGTATGGGTGTGTGTTACATTAGATTCACTAGTAGGAGTGAGAAAAACATCACGGGGTGGTGCGCATTGTATGGGTGTTTGTTACATTACATTCACTAGTAGGAGTGTGAAAATCATCACGGGGTGGTGCGCATTGTATGGGTGTGTGTTACATTACATTCACTAGTAGGAGTGAGAAAAACATCACGGGGTGGTGCGCATTGTAAGGTTGTGTGTTACATTACATTCACTAGTAGGAGTGAGAAAAACATCACGGGGTGGTGCGCATTGTATGGGTGTTTGTTACATTAGATTCACTAGTAGGAGTGAGAAAAACATCACGGGGTGGTGCGCATTGTATGGGTGTGTGTTACATTACATTCACTAGTAGGAGTGAGAAAAACATCACGGGGTGGTGCGCATTATATGGGTGTGTGTTACATTACATTCACTAGTAGGAGTGAGAAACACATCACGGGGTGGTGCGCATTGTATGGGTGTGTGTTACATTAGATTCACTAGTAGGAGTGAGAAAAACATCACGGGGTGTTGCGCATTGTATTGGTGTGTGTTACATTAGATTCGCTAGTAGGAGTGAGAAAAACATCACGGGGTGGTGCGCATTGTATGGGTGTGTGTTACATTAGATTCACTAGTAGGAGTGAGAAAAACATCACGGGGTGGTGCGCATTGTATGGGTGTGTGTTACATTACATTCACTAGTAGGAGTGAGAAAAACATCACGGGGTGGTGCGCATTATATGGGTGTGTGTTACATTACATTCACTAGTAGGAGTGAGAAACACATCACGGGGTGGTGCGCATTGTATGGGTGTGTGTTACATTAGATTCACTAGTAGGAGTGAGAAAAACATCACGGGGTGTTGCGCATTGTATTGGTGTGTGTTACATTACATTCACTAGTAGGAGTGAGAAAAACATCACGGGGTGGTGCGCTTTGTATGGGTGTGTGTTACATTACATTCACTAGTAGGAGTGAGAATAACATCACGGGGTGGTGCGCATTGTATGGGTGTGTGTTACATTACATTCACTAGTAGGAGTGAGAAAAACATCACGGGGTGGTGCGCATTGTATGGGTGTGTGTTACATTACATTCACTAGTAGGAGTGAGAAAAACATCACGGG
This sequence comes from Cavia porcellus, assembly GCF_034190915.1. Taxonomy (NCBI): domain Eukaryota; kingdom Metazoa; phylum Chordata; class Mammalia; order Rodentia; family Caviidae; genus Cavia; species Cavia porcellus. The sequence goes on along the minus strand of NW_026947580.1, from coordinate 947,028 downwards.
GTGGTGCGCATTGTATGGGTGTGTGTTACATTAGATTCACTAGTAGGAGTGAGAAAAACATCACGGGGTGGTGCGCATTGTATGGGTGTGTGTTACATTACATTCACTAGTAGGAGTGAGAAAATCATCACGGGGTGGTTAGCATTGTATGGGTGTGTGTTACATTACATTCACTAGTAGGAGTGAGAAAAACATCACGGGGTGGTGCGCATTGTATGGGTGTTTGTTACATTCGATTCACTAGTAGGAGTGAGAAAATCATCACAGGGTGGTGCGCATTTTATGGGTGTGTGTTACATTACATTCACTAGTAGGAGTTAGAAAAACATCACGGAGTGGTGCGCATTGTATGGGTGTGTGTTACATTAGATTCTCTGGTAGGAGTGAAAAAACATCACGGGGTGGTGCGCATTGTATGGGTGTGTGTTACATTACATTCACTAGTAGGAGTGAAAAAACATCACGGGGTGGTGCGCATTGTATGGGTGTTTGTTACATTCGATTCACTAGTAGGAGTGAGAAAATCATCACAGGGTGGTGCGCATTTTATGGGTGTGTGTTACATTACATTCACTAGTAGGAGTTAGAAAAACATCACGGAGTGGTGCGCATTGTATGGGTGTGTGTTACATTAGATTCTCTGGTAGGAGTGAAAAAACATCACGGGGTGGTGCGCATTGTATGGGTGTGTGTTACATTACATTCACTAGTAGGAGTGAGAAAAACATCACGGGGTGGTGCGCATTGTGTGGGTGTGTGTTACATTACATTCACTAGTAGGAGTGAGAAAAACATCACGGGGTGGTGCGCATTGTGTGGGTGTGTGTTACATTACATTCACTAGTAGGAGTGAGAAAAACATCATGGGGTGGTGCGCATTGTGTGGGTGTGTGTTACATTGAATTCACTAGTAGGAGTGAGAAAAACATCACGGTGTGGTGCGCATTGTATGGGTGTGTGTTACATTCACTAGTAGGAGTGAGAAAAACATCACGGGGTGGTGCGCATTGTATGGGTGTGTGTTACATTACATTCACTAGTAGGAGTGAGAAAAACATCACGGGGTGGTGAGCATTGTATGGGTGTGTGTTACATTACATTCACTAGTAGGAGTGAGAAAAACATCACGGGGTGGTGCGCATTGTATGGGTGTGTGTTACATTACATTCACTAGTAGGAGTGAGAAAAACATCACGGGGTGGTGCGCATTGTATGGGTGTTTGTTACATTCGATTCACTAGTAGGAGTGAGAAAATCATCACGGGGTGGTGCGCATTTTATGGGTGTGTGTTACATTACATTCACTAGTAGGAGTTAGAAAAACATCACGGAGTGGTGCGCATTGTATGGGTGTGTGTTACATTAGATTCACTAGTAGGAGTGAAAAAACATCACGGGGTGGTGCGCATTGTATGGGTGTGTGTTACATTACATTCACTAGTAGGAGTGAGAAAAACATCACGGGGTGGTGCGCATTGTATGGGTGTGTGTTACATTACATTCACTAGTAGGAGTCAGAAAAACATCACGGGGTGGTGCGCATTGTATGGGTGTGTGTTACATTAGATTCACTAGTAGGAGTCAGAAAAACATCACGGGGTGGTGCGCATTGTATGGGTGTGTGTTACATTAGATTCACTAGTAGGAGTGAGAAAAACATCACGGGGTGGTGCGCATTGTATGGGTGTTTGTTACATTACATTCACTAGTAGGAGTGTGAAAATCATCACGGGGTGGTGCGCATTGTATGGGTGTGTGTTACATTACATTCACTAGTAGGAGTGAGAAAAACATCACGGGGTGGTGCGCATTGTAAGGTTGTGTGTTACATTACATTCACTAGTAGGAGTGAGAAAAACATCACGGGGTGGTGCGCATTGTATGGGTGTTTGTTACATTAGATTCACTAGTAGGAGTGAGAAAAACATCACGGGGTGGTGCGCATTGTATGGGTGTGTGTTACATTACATTCACTAGTAGGAGTGAGAAAAACATCACGGGGTGGTGCGCATTATATGGGTGTGTGTTACATTACATTCACTAGTAGGAGTGAGAAACACATCACGGGGTGGTGCGCATTGTATGGGTGTGTGTTACATTAGATTCACTAGTAGGAGTGAGAAAAACATCACGGGGTGTTGCGCATTGTATTGGTGTGTGTTACATTAGATTCGCTAGTAGGAGTGAGAAAAACATCACGGGGTGGTGCGCATTGTATGGGTGTGTGTTACATTAGATTCACTAGTAGGAGTGAGAATAACATCACGGGGTGGTGCGCATTGTATGGGTGTGTGTTACATTACATTCAGTAGTAGGAGTGAGAAAAACATCACGGGGTGGTGCGCATTGTATGGGTGTGTGTTACATTAGATTCGCTAGTAGGAGTGAGAAAAACATCACGGGGTGGTGCGCATTGTATGGGTGTGTGTTACATTAGATTCACTAGTAGGAGTGAGAAAAACATCACGGGGTGGTGCGCATTGTATGGGTGTGTGTTACATTACATTCACTAGTAGGAGTGAGAAAAACATCACGGGGTGGTGCGCATTGTATGGGTGTTTGTTACATTAGATTCACTAGTAGGAGTGAGAAAGTCATCACGGGGTGGTGCGCATTGTATGGGTGTGTGTTACATTAGATTCACTAATAGGAGTGAGAAAAACATCACGGGGTGGTGCGCATTGTATGGGTGTGTGTTACATTACATTCACTAGTAGGAGTGAGAAAAACATCACGGGGTGGTGCGCATTGTATGGGTGTGTGTTACATTACATTCACTAGTAGGAGTGAGAAAAACATCACGGGGTGGTGCGCATTGTATGGGTGTTTGTTACATTAGATTCACTAGTAGAAGTGAGAAAAACATCACGGGGTGGTGCGCATTGTATGGGTGTGTGTTACATTACATTCACTAGTAGGAGTGAGAAAAACATCACGGGGTGGTGCGCATTGTATGGGTGTGTGTTACATTACATTCACTAGTAGGAGTCAGAAAAACATCACGGGGTGGTGCGCATTGTATGGGTGTGTGTTACATTAGATTCACTAGTAGGAGTCAGAAAAACATCACGGGGTGGTGCGCATTGTATGGGTGTGTGTTACATTAGATTCACTAGTAGGAGTGAGAAAAACATCACGGGGTGGTGCGCATTGTATGGGTGTGTGTTACATTACATTCACTAGTAGGAGTGTGAAAATCATCACGGGGTGGTGCGAATTGTATGGGTGTGTGTTACATTACATTCACTAGTAGGAGTGAGAAAAACATCACGGGGTGGTGCGCATTGTAAGGTTGTGTGTTACATTACATTCACTAGTAGGAGTGAGAAAAACATCACGGGGTGGTGCGCATTGTATGGGTGTTTGTTACATTAGATTCACTAGTAGGAGTGAGAAAAACATCACGGGGTGGTGCGCATTGTATGGGTGTGTGTTACATTACATTCACTAGTAGGAGTGAGAAAAACATCACGGGGTGGTGCGCATTATATGGGTGTGTGTTACACTACATTCACTAGTAGGAGTGAGAAACACATCACGGGGTGGTGCACATTGTATGGGTGTGTGTTACATTAGATTCACTAGTAGGAGTGAGAAAAACATCACGGGGTGTTGCGCATTGTATTGGTGTGTGTTACATTACATTCACTAGTAGGAGTGAGAAAAACATCACGGGGTGGTGCGCTTTGTATGGGTGTGTGTTACATTACATTCACTAGTAGGAGTGAGAATAACATCACGGGGTGGTGCGCATTGTATGGGTGTGTGTTACATTACATTCACTAGTAGGAGTGAGAAAAACATCACGGGGTGGTGCGCATTGTATGGGTGTGTGTTACATTAGATTCGCTAGTAGGAGTGAGAAAAACATCACGGGGTGGTGCGCATTGTATGGGTGTGTGTTACATTAGATTCACTAGTAGGAGTGAGAAAAACATCACGGGGTGGTGTGCATTGTATGGGTGTGTGTTACATTACATTCACTAGTAGGAGTGAGAAAATCATCACGGGGTGGTTAGCATTGTATGGGTGTGTGTTACATTACATTCACTAGTAGGAGTGAGAAAAACATCACGGGATGGTGCGCATTGTATGGGTGTTTGTTACATTCGATTCACTAGTAGGAGTGAGAAAATCATCACAGGGTGGTGCGCATTTTATGGGTGTGTGTTACATTACATTCACTAGTAGGAGTTAGAAAAACATCACGGAGTGGTGCGCATTGTATGGGTGTGTGTTACATTACATTCACTAGTAGGAGTGAGAAAAACATCACGGGGTGGTGCGCATTGTATGGGTGTTTGTTACATTCGATTCACTAGTAGGAGTGAGAAAATCATCACAGGGTGGTGCGCATTTTATGGGTGTGTGTTACATTACATTCACTAGTAGGAGTTAGAAAAACATCACGGAGTGGTGCGCATTGTATGGGTGTGTGTTACATTAGATTCTCTAGTAGGAGTGAAAAAACATCACGGGGTGGGGCGCATTGTATGGGTGTGTGTTACATTAGATTCACTAGTAGGAGTGAGAAAAACATCACGGGGTGGTGCGCATTGTATGGGTGTGTGTTACATTACATTCACTAGTAGGAGTGAGAAAAACATCACGGGGTGGTGCGCATTGTGTGGGTGTGTGTTACATTACATTCACTAGTAGGAGTGAGAAAAACATCACGGGGTGGTGCGCATTGTGTGGGTGTGTGTTACATTACATTCACTAGTAGGAGTGAGAAAAACATCACGGGGTGGTGCGCATTGTGTGGGTGTGTGTTACATTACATTCACTAGTAGGAGTGAGAAAAACATCACGGGGTGGTGCGCATTGTATGGGTGTGTGTTACATTCACTAGTAGGAGTGAGAAAAACATCACGGGGTGGTGCGCATTGTATGGGTGTGTGTTACATTACATTCACTAGTAGGAGTGAGAAAAACATCACGGGGTGGTGAGCATTGTATGGGTGTGTGTTACATTACATTCACTAGTAGGAGTGAGAAAAACATCACGGGGTGGTGCGCATTGTATGGGTGTTTGTTACATTCGATTCACTAGTAGGAGTGAGAAAATCATCACGGGGTGGTGCGCATTTTATGGGTGTGTGTTACATTACATTCACTAGTAGGAGTTAGAAAAACATCACGGAGTGGTGCGCATTGTATTTGTGTGTGTTACATTAGATTCACTAGTAGGAGTGAAAAAACATCACGGGGTGGTGCGCATTGTATGGGTGTGTGTTACATTAGATTCACTAGTAGGAGTGAGAAAAACATCACGGGGTGGTGCGCATTGTATGGGTGTGTGTTACATTACATTCACTAGTAGGAGTGAGAAAAACATCACGGGGTGGTGCGCATTGTATGGGTGTGTGTTACATTACATTCACTAGTAGGAGTCAGAAAAACATCACGGGGTGGTGCGCATTGTATGGGTGTGTGTTACATTAGATTCACTAGTAGGAGTCAGAAAAACATCACGGGGTGGTGCGCATTGTATGGGTGTGTGTTACATTAGATTCACTAGTAGGAGTGAGAAAAACATCACGGGGTGGTGCGCATTGTATGGGTGTGTGTTACATTACATTCACTAGTAGGAGTGTGAAAATCATCACGGGGAGGTGCGCATTGTATGGGTGTGTGTTACATTACATTCACTAGTAGGAGTGAGAAAAACATCACGGGGTGGTGCGCATTGTAAGGTTTTGTGTTACATTACATTCACTAGTAGGAGTGAGAAAAACATCACGGGGTGGTGCGCATTGTATGGGTGTTTGTTACATTAGATTCACTAGTAGGAGTGAGAAAAACATCACGGGGTGGTGCGCATTGTATGGGTGTGTGTTACATTACATTCACTAGTAGGAGTGAGAAAAACATCACGGGGTGGTGCGCATTATATGGGTGTGTGTTACATTACATTCACTAGTAGGAGTGAGAAACACATCACGGGGTGGTGCGCATTTTATGGGTGTGTGTTACATTAGATTCACTAGTAGGAGTGAGAAAAACATCACGGGGTGGTGCGCATTGTATTGGTGTGTGTTACATTACATTCACTAGTAGGAGTGAGAAAAACATCACGGGGTGGTGCGCTTTGTATGGGTGTGTGTTACATTACATTCACTAGTAGGAGTGAGAATAACATCACGGGGTGGTGCGCATTGTATGGGTGTGTGTTACATTACATTCACTAGTAGGAGTGAGAAAAACATCACGGGGTGGTGCGCATTGTATGGGTGTGTGTTACATTAGATTCGCTAGTAGGAGTGAGAAAAACATCACGCGGTGGTGCGCATTGTATGGGTGTGTGTTACATTAGATTCACTAGTAGGAGTGAGAAAAACATCACGGGGTGGTGCGCATTGTATGGGTGTGTGTTACATTACATTCACTAGTAGGAGTGAGAAAAACATCACGGGGTGGTGCGCATTGTATGGGTGTTTGTTACATTAGATTCACTAGTAGGAGTGAGAAAGTCATCACGGGGTGGTGCGCATTGTATGGGTGTGTGTTACATTACATTCACTAATAGGAGTGAGAAAAACATCACGGGGTGGTGCGCATTGTATGGGTGTGTGTTACATTACATTCACTAGTAGGAGTGAGAAAAACATCACGGGGTGGTGCGCATTGTATGGGTGTGTGTTACATTACATTCACTAGTAGGAGTGAGAAAAACATCACGGGGTGGTGCGCATTGTATGGGTGTGTGTTACATTACATTCACTAGTAGGAGTGAGAAAAACATCACGGGGTGGTGCGCATTGTATGGGTGTGTGTTACATTACATTCACTAGTAGGAGTGAGAAAAACATCACGGGGTGGTGCGCATTGTATGGGTGTGTGTTACATTACATTCACTAGTAGGAGTGAGAAAATCATCACGGGGTGGTGCGCATTGTATGGGTGTGTGTTACATTACATTCACTAGTAGGAGTGAGAAAAACATCACGGGGTGGTGCGCATTGTATGGGTGTGTGTTACATTACATTCACTACTATGAGTGAGAAAAACATCACGGGGTGGTGCGCATTGTATGGGTGTGTGTTACATTACATTCACTAGTAGGAGTGAGAAAAACATCACGGGGTGGTGCGCATTGTATGGGTGTGTGTTACATTACATTCACTAGTAGGAGTGAGAAAAACATCACGGGGTGGTGCGCATTGTATGGTTGTGTGTTACATTACATTCACTAATAGGAGTGAGAAAAACATCACGGGGTGGTGCGCATTGTATGGGTGTGTGTTACATTACATTCACTAGTAGGAGTGAGAAAAACATCACGGGGTGGTGCGCATTGTATGGGTGTGTGTTACATTACATTCACTAGTAGGAGTGAGAAAAACATCACGGGGTGGTGCGCATTGTATGGGTGTGTGTTACATTACATTCACTAGTAGGAGTGAGAAAAACATCACGGGTTGGTGCGCATTGTATGGGTGTGTGTTACATGAGATTCACTAGTAGGAGTTAGAAAAACATCACGGGGTGGTGCGCATTGTATGGGTGTGTGTTACATTAGATTCACTAGTAGGAGTGAGAAAAACATCACGGGGTGGTGCGCATTGTATGGGTGTGTGTTACATTACATTCACTAGTAGGAGTGAGAAAAACATCACGGGGTGGTGCGCATTGTATGGGTGTGTGTTACATTACATTCACTAGTAGGAGTGAGAAAAACATCACGGGTTGGTGCGCATTGTATGGGTGTGTGTTACATGAGATTCACTAGTAGGAGTGAGAAAAACATCACGGGGTGGTGCGCATTGTATGGGTGTGTGTTACGTTAGATTCACTAGTAGGAGTGAGAAAAACATCACGGGGTGGTGCGCATTGTATGGGTGTGTGTTACATTACATTCACTAGTAGGAGTGAGAAAAACATCACGGGGTGGTGCGCATTGTATGGGTGTGTGTTACATTACATTCACTAGTAGGAGTGAGAAAAACATCACGGGGTGGTGCGCAGTGTATGGGTGTTTGTTACATTACATTCACTAGTAGGAGTGAGAAAAACATCACGGGGTGGTGCGCATTGTATGGGTGTGTGTTACATTACATTCACTAGTAGGAGTGAGAAAAACATCACGGGGTGGTGCGCATTGTATGGGTGTGTGTTACATTACATTCACTAGTAGGAGTGAGAAAAACATCACGGGGTGGTGTGCATTGTATGGGTGTGTGTTACATTACATTCACTAGTAGGAGTGAGAAAAACATCACGGGGTGGTGCGCATTGTATGGGTGTGTGTTACATTAGATTCACTAGTAGGAGTGAGAAAAACATCACGGGGTGGTGCGCATTGTATGGGTGTGTGTTACATTACATTCACTAGTAGGAGTGAGAAAAACATCACGGGGTGGTGCGCATTGTATGGGTGTGTGTTACATTAGATTCGCTAGTAGGAGTGAGAAAAACATCACGGGGTGGTGCGCATTGTATGGGTGTGTGTTACATTAGATTCACTAGTAGGAGTGAGAAAAACATCACGGGGTGGTGCGTATTGTATGGGTGTGTGTTACATTACATTCACTAGTAGGAGTGAGAAAAACATCACGGGGTGGTGCGCATTTTATGGGTGTTTGTTACATTAGATTCACTAGTAGGAGTGAGAAAGTCATCACGGGGTGGTGCGCATTGTATGGGTGTGTGTTACATTAGATTCACTAATAGGAGTGAGAAAAACATCACGGGGTGGTGCGCATTGTATGGGTGTTTGTTACATTAGATTCACTAGTAGGAGTGAGAAAAACATCACGGGGTGGTGCGCATTGTATGGGTGTGTGTTACATTACATTCACTAGTAGGAGTGAGAAAAACATCACGGGGTGGTGCGCATTGTATGGGTGTGTGTTACATTAGATTCACTAGTAGGAGTGAGAAAAACATCACGGGGTGGTGCGCATTGTATGGGTGTGTGTTACATTACATTCACTAGTAGGAGTGAGAAAAACATCACGGGGTGGTGCGCATTGTAAGGTTGTGTGTTACATTACATTCACTAGTAGGAGTGAGAAAAACATCACGGGGTGGTGCGCATTGTATGGGTGTTTGTTACATTAGATTCACTAGTAGGAGTGAGAAAAACATCACGGGGTGGTGCGCATTGTATGGGTGTGTGTTACATTACATTCACTAGTAGGAGTGAGAAAAACATCACGGGGTGGTGCGCATTGTATGGGTGTGTGTTACATTACATTCACTAGTAGGAGTGAGAAAAACATCACGGGGTGGTGCGCATTGTATGGGTGTTTGTTACATTACATTCACTAGTAGGAGTGAGAAAAAACATCACGGGGTGGTGCGCATTGTATGGGTGTGTGTTACATTACATTCACTAGTAGGAGTGAGAAAAACATCACGGGGTGGTGCGCATTGTATGGGTGTGTGTTACATTACATTCACTAGTAGGAGTGAGAAAAACATCACGGGGTGGTGCGCATTGTATGGGTGTGTGTTACATTACATTCACTAGTAGGAGTGAGAAAAACATCACGGGGTGGTGCGCATTGTATGGGTGTGTGTTACATTAGATTCACTAGTAGGAGTGAGAAAAACATCACGGGGTGGTGCGCATTGTATGGGTGTGTGTTACATTACATTCACTAGTAGGAGTGAGAAAAACATCATGGGGTGGTGCGCATTGTATGGGTGTGTGTTACATTAGATTCGCTAGTAGGAGTGAGAAAAACATCACGGGGTGGTGCGCATTGTATGGGTGTGTGTTACATTAGATTCACTAGTAGGAGTGAGAAAAACATCACGGGGTGGTGCGCATTGTATGGGTGTGTGTTACATTACATTCACTAGTAGGAGTGAGAAAAACATCACGGGGTGGTGCGCATTGTATGGGTGTTTGTTACATTAGATTCACTAGTAGGAGTTAGAAAGTCATCACGGGGTGGTGCGCATTGTATGGGTGTGTGTTACATTAGATTCACTAATAGGAGTGAGAAAAACATCACGGGGTGGTGCGCATTGTATGGGTGTGTGTTACATTACATTCACTAGTAGGAGTGAGAAAAACATCACGGGGTGGTGCGCATTGTATGGGTGTGTGTTACATTCGATTCACTAGTAGGAGTGAGAAAAACATCACGGGGTGGTGCCCATTGTATGGGTGTGTGTTACATTCGATTCACTAGTAGGAGTGAGAAAAACATCACGGGGTGGTGCGCATTTTATGGGTGTGTGTTACATTAGATTCACTAGTAGGAGTGAGAAAAACCTCACGGGGTGGTGCGCATTGTATGGGTGTGTGTTACATTCGATTCACTAGTAGGAGTCAGAAAAACATCACGGGGTGGTGCGCATTGTATGGGTGTGTGTTACATTAGATTCACTAGTAGGAGTGAGAAAAACATCACGGGGTGGTGCGCATTGTATGGGTGTGTGTTACATTACATTCACTAGTAGGAGTGTGAAAATCATCACGGGGTGGTGCGCATTGTATGGGTGTGTGTTACATTACATTCACTAGTAGGAGTGAGAAAAACATCACGGGGTGGTGCGCATTGTAAGGTTGTGTGTTACATTACATTCACTAGTAGGAGTGAGAAAAACATCACGGGGTGGTGCGCATTGTATGGGTGTTTGTTACATTAGATTCACTAGTAGGAGTGAGAAAAACATCACGGGGTGGTGCGCATTGTATGGGTGTGTGTTACATTACATTCACTAGTAGGAGTGAGAAAAACATCACGGGGTGGTGCGCATTATATGGGTGTGTGTTACATTACATTCACTAGTAGGAGTGAGAAACACATCACGGGGTGGTGCGCATTGTATGGGTGTGTGTTACATTAGATTCACTAGTAAGAGTGAGAAAAACATCACGGGGTGTTGCGCATTGTATTGGTGTGTGTTACATTACATTCACTAGTAGGAGTGAGAAAAACATCACGGGGTGGTGCGCTTTGTATGGGTGTGTGTTACATTACATTCACTAGTAGGAGTGAGAATAACATCACGGGGTGGTGCGCATTTTATGGGTGTGTGTTACATTACATTCACTAGTAGGAGTGAGAAAAACATCACGGGGTGGTGCGCATTGTATGGGTGTGTGTTACATTAGATTCGCTAGTAGGAGTGAGAAAAACATCACGGGGTGGTGCGCATTGTATGGGTGTGTGTTACATTAGATTCACTAGTAGGAGTGAGAAAAACATCACGGGGTGGTGCGCATTGTATGGGTGTGTGTTACATTACATTCACTAGTAGGAGTGAGAAAATCATCACGGGGTGGTTAGCATTGTATGGGTGTGTGTTACATTTCATTCACTAGTAGGAGTGAGAAAAACATCACGGGGTGGTGCGCATTGTATGGGTGTTTGTTACATTCGATTCACTAGTAGGAGTGACAAAATCATCACACGGTGGTGCGCATTTTATGGGTGTGTGTTACGTTACATTCACTAGTAGGAGTTAGAAAAACATCACGGAGTGGTGCGCATTGTATGGGTGTGTGTTACATTACATTCACTAGTAGGAGTGAGAAAAACATCACGGGGTGGTGCGCATTGTATGGGTGTTTGTTACATTCGATTCACTAGTAGGAGTGAGAAAATCATCACAGGGTGGTGCGCATTTTATGGGTGTGTGTTACATTACATTCACTAGTAGGAGTTAGAAAAACATCACAGAGTGGTGCGCATTGTATGGGTGTGTGTTACATTAGATTCTCTAGTAGGAGTGAAAAAACATCACGGGGTGGTGCGCATTGTATGGGTGTGTGTTACATTAGATTCACTAGTAGGAGTGAGAAAAACATCACGGGGTGGTGTGCATTGTGTGGGTGTGTGTTACATTAAATTCACTAGTAGGAGTGAGAAAAACATCACGGGGTGGTGCTCATTGTGTGGGTGTGTGTTACATTACATTCACTAGTAGGAGTGAGAAAAACATCACGGGGTGGTGCGCATTGTGTGGGTGTGTGTTACATTACATTCACTAGTAGGAGTGAGAAAAACATCACGGGGTGGTGCGCATTGTGTGGGTGTGTGTTACATTACATTCACTAGTAGGAGTGAGAAAAACATCACGGGGTGGTGCGCATTGTGTGGGTGTGTGTTACATTACATTCACTAGTAGGAGTGAGAATAACATCACGGGGTGGTGCGCATTGTATGGGTGTGTGTTACATTACATTCACTAGTAGGAGTGAGAAAAACATCACGGGGTGGTGCGCATTGTATGGGTGTGTGTTACATTAGATTCGCTAGTAGGAGTGAGAAAAACATCACGGAGTGGTGCGCATTGTATGGGTGTGTGTTACATTAGATTCACTAGTAGGAGTGAGAAAAACATCACGGGGTGGTGCGCATTGTATGGGTGTGTGTTACATTACATTCACTAGTAGGAGTGAGAAAATCATCACGGGGTGGTTAGCATTGTATGGGTGTGTGTTACATTACATTCACTAGTAGGAGTGAGAAAAACATCACGGGGTGGTGCGCATTGTATGGGTGTTTGTTACATTCGATTCACTAGTAGGAGTGACAAAATCATCACAGGGTGGTGCGCATTTTATGGGTGTGTGTTACATTACATTCACTAGTAGGAGTTAGAAAAACATCACGGAGTGGTGCGCATTGTATGGGTGTGTGTTACATTACATTCACTAGTAGGAGTGAGAAAAACATCACGGGGTGGTGCGCATTGTATGGGTGTTTGTTACATTCGATTCACTAGTAGGAGTGAGAAAATCATCACAGGGTGGTGCGCATTTTATGGGTGTGTGTTACATTACATTCACTAGTAGGAGTTAGAAAAACATCATGGAGTGGTGCGCATTGTATGGGTGTGTGTTACATTAGATTCTCTAGTAGGAGTGAAAAAACATCACGGGGTGGTGCGCATTGTATGGGTGTGTGTTTCGTTAGATTCACTAGTAGGAATGAGAAAAACATCACGGGGTGGTGCGCATTGTATGGGTGTGTGTTACATTACATTCACTAGTAGGAGTGAGAAAAACATCACGGGGTGGTGCGCATTGTGTGGGTGTGTGTTACATTACATTCACTAGTAGGAGTGAGAAAAACATCACGGGGTGGTGCGCATTGTGTGGGTGTGTGTTACATTACATTCACTAGTAGGAGTGAGAAAAACATCACGGGGTGGTGCGCATTGTGTGGGTGTGTGTTACATTACATTCACTAGTAGGAGTGAGAAAAACATCACGGGGTGGTGCGCATTGTATGGGTGTGTGTTACATTCACTAGTAGGAGTGAGAAAAACATCACGGGGTGGTGCGCATTGTATGGGTGTGTGTTACATTACATTCACTAGTAGGAGTGAGAAAAACATCACTGGGTGGTGAGCATTGTATGGGTGTGTGTTACATTACATTCACTAGTAGGAGTGAGAAAAACATCACGGGGTGGTGCGCATTGTATGGGTGTGTGTTACATTATATTCACTAGTAGGAGTGAGAAAATCATCACGGGGTGGTGCGCATTTTATGGGTGTGTGTTACATTGCATTCACTAGTAGGAGTTAGAAAAACATCACGGAGTGGTGCGCATTGTATGGGTGTGTGTTACATTAGATTCACTAGTAGGAGTGAAAAAACATCACGGGGTGGTGCGCATTGTATGGGTGTGTGTTACATTAGATTCACTAGTAGGAGTGAGAAAAACATCACGGGGTGGTGCGCATTGTATGGGTGTGTGTTACATTACATTCACTAGTAGGAGTGAGAAAAACATCACGGGGTGGTGCGCATTGTATGGGTGTGTGTTACATAACATTCACTAGTAGGAGTCAGAAAAACATCATGGGGTGGTGCGCATTGTATGTGTGTGTGTTACATTAGATTCACTAGTAGGAGTCAGAAAAACATCACGGGGTGGTGCGCATTGTATGGGTGTGTGTTACATTAGATTCACTAGTAGGAGTGAGAAAAACATCACGGGGTGGTGCGCATTGTATGGGTGTGTGTTACATTACATTCACTACTAGGAGTGTGAAAATCATCACGGGGTGGTGCGCATTGTATGGGTGTGTGTTACATTACATTCACTAGTAGGAGTGAGAAAATCATCACGGGGTGGTGCGCATTTTATGGGTGTGTGTTACATTACATTCACTAGTAGGAGTTAGAAAAACATCACGGAGTGGTGCGCATTGTATGGGTGTGTGTTACATTAGATTCACTAGTAGGAGTGAAAAAACATCACGGGGTGGTGCGCATTGTATGGGTGTGTGTTACATTACATTCCCTAGTAGGAGTGAGAAAATCATCACGGGGTGGTGTGCATTGTATGGGTGTGTGTTACATTATATTCACTAGTAGGAGTGAGAAAATCATCACGGGGTGGTGCGCATTTTATGGGTGTGTGTTACATTACATTCACTAGTAGGAGTTATAAAAACATCACGGAGTGGTGCGCATTGTATGGGTGTGTGTTACATTAGATTCACTAGTAGGAGTGAAAAAACATCACGGGGTGGTGCGCATTGTATGGGTGTGTGTTACATTAGATTCACTAGTAGGAGTGAGAAAAACATCACGGGGTGGTGCGCATTGTATGGGTGTGTGTTACATTACATTCACTAGTAGGAGTGAGAAAAACATCATGGGGTGGTGCGCATTGTATGGGTGTGTGTTACATTACATTCACTAGTAGGAGTCAGAAAAACATCACGGGGTGGTGCGCATTGTATGGGTGTGTGTTACATTAGATTCACTAGTAGGAGTCAGAAAAACATCACGGGGTGGTGCGCATTGTATGGGTGTGTGTTACATTAGATTCACTAGTAGGAGTGAGAAAAACATCACGGGGTGGGGCGCATTGTATGGGTGTGTGTTACATTACATTCACTACTAGGAGTGTGAAAATCATCACGGGGTGGTGCGCATTGTATGGGTGTGTGTTACATTACATTCACTAGTAGGAGTGAGAAAAACATCACGGGGTGGTGCGCATTGTAAGGTTGTGTGTTACATTACATTCACTAGTAGGAGTGAGAAAAACATCACGGGGTGGTGCGCATTGTATGGGTGTTTGTTACATTAGATTCACTAGTAGGAGTGAGAAAAACATCACGGGGTGGTGCGCATTGTATGGGTGTGTGTTACATTACATTCACTAGTAGGAGTGAGAAAAACATCACGGGGTGGTGCGCATTATATGGGTGTGTGTTACATTACATTCACTAGTAGGAGTGAGAAACACATCACGGGGTGGTGCGCATTGTATGGGTGTGTGTTACATTAGATTCACTAGTAGGAGTGAGAAAAACATCACGGGGTGTTGCGCATTGTATTGGTGTGTGTTACATTACATTCACTAGTAGGAGTGAGAAAAACATCACGGGGTGGTGCGCTTTGTATGGGTGTGTGTTACATTACATTCACTAGTAGGAGTGAGAATAACATCACGGGGTGGTGCGCATTGTATGGGTGTGTGTTACATTACATTCACTAGTAGGAGTGAGAAAAACATCACGGGGTGGTGCGCATTGTATGGGTGTGTGTTACATTAGATTCGCTAGTAGGAGTGAGAAAAACATCACGGGGTGGTGCGCATTGTATGGGTGTGTGTTACATTAGATTCACTAGTAGGAGTGAGAAAAACATCACGGGGTGGTGCGCATTGTATGGGTGTGTGTTACATTACATTCACTAGTAGGAGTGAGAAAAACATCACGGGGTGGTGCGCATTGTATGGGTGTTTGTTACATTAGATTCACTACTAGGAGTGAGAAAGTCATCACGGGGTGGTGCGCATTGTATGGGTGTGTGTT
The DNA here is from genome assembly GCF_034190915.1 of Cavia porcellus. Classification (NCBI taxonomy): domain Eukaryota; kingdom Metazoa; phylum Chordata; class Mammalia; order Rodentia; family Caviidae; genus Cavia; species Cavia porcellus. The sequence continues at coordinate 931,281 of NW_026947580.1, read as the reverse complement.
ACATTAGATTCACTAATAGGAGTGAGAAAAACATCACGGGGTGGTGCGCATTGTATGGGTGTGTGTTACATTAGATTCTCTAGTAGGAGTGAAAAAACATCACGGGGTGGTGCGCATTGTATGGGTGTGTGTTACATTAGATTCACTAGTAGGAGTGAGAAAAACATCACGGGGTGGTGCGCATTGTGTGGGTGTGTGTTACATTACATTCACTAGTAGGAGTGAGAAAAACATCACGGGGTGGTGCTCATTGTGTGGGTGTGTGTTACATTACATTCACTAGTAGGAGTGAGAAAAACATCACGGGGTGGTGCGCATTGTGTGGGTGTGTGTTACATTACATTCACTAGTAGGAGTGAGAAAAACATCACGGGGTGGTGCGCATTGTGTGGGTGTGTGTTACATTACATTCACTAGTAGGAGTGAGAAAAACATCACGGGGTGGTGCGCATTGTGTGGGTGTGTGTTACATTACATTCACTAGTAGGAGTGAGAATAACATCACGGGGTGGTGCGCATTGTATGGGTGTGTGTTACATTACATTCACTAGTAGGAGTGAGAAAAACATCACGGGGTGGTGCGCATTGTATGGGTGTGTGTTACATTAGATTCGCTAGTAGGAGTGAGAAAAACATCACGGGGTGGTGCGCATTGTATGGGTGTGTGTTACATTAGATTCACTAGTAGGAGTGAGAAAAACATCACGGGGTGGTGCGCATTGTATGGGTGTGTGTTACATTACATTCACTAGTAGGAGTGAGAAAATCATCACGGGGTGGTTAGCATTGTATGGGTGTGTGTTACATTACATTCACTAGTAGGAGTGAGAAAAACATCACGGGGTGGTGCGCATTGTATGGGTGTTTGTTACATTCGATTCACTAGTAGGAGTGACAAAATCATCACAGGGTGGTGCGCATTTTATGGGTGTGTGTTACATTACATTCACTAGTAGGAGTTAGAAAAACATCACGGAGTGGTGCGCATTGTATGGGTGTGTGTTACATTACATTCACTAGTAGGAGTGAGAAAAACATCACGGGGTGGTGCGCATTGTATGGGTGTTTGTTACATTCGATTCACTAGTAGGAGTGAGAAAATCATCACAGGGTGGTGCGCATTTTATGGGTGTGTGTTACATTACATTCACTAGTAGGAGTTAGAAAAACATCATGGAGTGGTGCGCATTGTATGGGTGTGTGTTACAATAGATTCTCTAGTAGGAGTGAAAAAACATCACGGGGTGGTGCGCATTGTATGGGTGTGTGTTTCATTAGATTCACTAGTAGGAATGAGAAAAACATCACGGGGTGGTGCGCATTGTATGGGTGTGTGTTACATTACATTCACTAGTAGGAGTGAGAAAAACATCACGGGGTGGTGCGCATTGTGTGGGTGTGTGTTACATTACATTCACTAGTAGGAGTGAGAAAAACATCACGGGGTGGTGCGCATTGTGTGGGTGTGTGTTACATTACATTCACTAGTAGGAGTGAGAAAAACATCACGGGGTGGTGCGCATTGTGTGGGTGTGTGTTACATTACATTCACTAGTAGGAGTGAGAAAAACATCACGGGGTGGTGCGCATTGTATGGGTGTGTGTTACATTCACTAGTAGGAGTGAGAAAAACATCACGGGGTGGTGCGCATTGTATGGGTGTGTGTTACATTACATTCACTAGTAGGAGTGAGAAAAACATCACGGGGTGGTGAGCATTGTATGGGTGTGTGTTACATTACATTCACTAGTAGGAGTGAGAAAAACATCACGGGGTGGTGCGCATTGTATGGGTGTGTGTTACATTATATTCACTAGTAGGAGTGAGAAAATCATCACGGGGTGGTGCGCATTTTATGGGTGTGTGTTACATTGCATTCACTAGTAGGAGTTAGAAAAACATCACGGAGTGGTGCGCATTGTATGGGTGTGTGTTACATTAGATTCACTAGTAGGAGTGAAAAAACATCACGGGGTGGTGCGCATTGTATGGGTGTGTGTTACATTAGATTCACTAGTAGGAGTGAGAAAAACATCACGGGGTGGTGCGCATTGTATGGGTGTGTGTTACATTAGATTCACTAGTAGGAGTGAGAAAAACATCACGGGGTGGTGCGCATTGTATGGGTGTGTGTTACATTACATTCACTAGTAGGAGTGAGAAAAACATCATGGGGTGGTGCGCATTGTATGGGTGTGTGTTACATTACATTCACTAGTAGGAGTCAGAAAAACATCACGGGGTGGTGCGCATTGTATGGGTGTGTGTTACATTAGATTCACTAGTAGGAGTCAGAAAAACATCACGGGGTGGTGCGCATTGTATGGGTGTGTGTTACATTAGATTCACTAGTAGGAGTGAGAAAAACATCACGGGGTGGGGCGCATTGTATGGGTGTGTGTTACATTACATTCACTACTAGGAGTGTGAAAATCATCACGGGGTGGTGCGCATTGTATGGGTGTGTGTTACATTACATTCACTAGTAGGAGTGAGAAAAACATCACGGGGTGGTGCGCATTGTAAGGTTGTGTGTTACATTACATTCACTAGTAGGAGTGAGAAAAACATCACGGGGTGGTGCGCATTGTATGGGTGTTTGTTACATTAGATTCACTAGTAGGAGTGAGAAAAACATCACGGGGTGGTGCGCATTGTATGGGTGTGTGTTACATTACATTCACTAGTAGGAGTGAGAAAAACATCACGGGGTGGTGCGCATTATATGGGTGTGTGTTACATTACATTCACTAGTAGGAGTGAGAAACACATCACGGGGTGGTGCGCATTGTATGGGTGTGTGTTACATTAGATTCACTAGTAGGAGTGAGAAAAACATCACGGGGTGTTGCGCATTGTATTGGTGTGTGTTACATTACATTCACTAGTAGGAGTGAGAAAAACATCACGGGGTGGTGCGCTTTGTATGGGTGTGTGTTACATTACATTCACTAGTAGGAGTGAGAATAACATCACGGGGTGGTGCGCATTGTATGGGTGTGTGTTACATTACATTCACTAGTAGGAGTGAGAAAAACATCACGGGGTGGTGCGCATTGTATGGGTGTGTGTTACATTAGATTCGCTAGTAGGAGTGAGAAAAACATCACGGGGTGGTGCGCATTGTATGGGTGTGTGTTACATTAGATTCACTAGTAGGAGTGAGAAAAACATCACGGGGTGGTGCGCATTGTATGGGTGTGTGTTACATTACATTCACTAGTAGGAGTGAGAAAAACATCACGGGGTGGTGCGCATTGTATGGGTGTTTGTTATATTAGATTCACTACTAGGAGTGAGAAAGTCATCACGGGGTGGTGCGCATTGTATGGGTGTGTGTTACATTAGATTCACTAATAGGAGTGAGAAAAACATCACGGGGTGGTGCGCATTGTATGGGTGTGTGTTACATTAGATTCTCTAGTAGGAGTGAAAAAACATCACGGGGTGGTGCGCATTGTATGGGTGTGTGTTACATTAGATTCACTAGTAGGAGTGAGAAAAACATCACGGGGTGGTGCGCATTGTGTGGGTGTGTGTTACATTACATTCACTAGTAGGAGTGAGAAAAACATCACGGGGTGGTGCTCATTGTGTGGGTGTGTGTTACATTACATTCACTAGTAGGAGTGAGAAAAACATCACGGGGTGGTGCGCATTGTGTGGGTGTGTGTTACATTACATTCACTAGTAGGAGTGAGAAAAACATCACGGGGTGGTGCGCATTGTGTGGGTGTGTGTTACATTACATTCACTAGTAGGAGTGAGAAAAACATCACGGGGTGGTGCGCATTGTGTGGGTGTGTGTTACATTACATTCACTAGTAGGAGTGAGAATAACATCACGGGGTGGTGCGCATTGTATGGGTGTGTGTTACATTACATTCACTAGTAGGAGTGAGAAAAACATCACGGGGTGGTGCGCATTGTATGGGTGTGTGTTACATTAGATTCGCTAGTAGGAGTGAGAAAAACATCACGGGGTGGTGCGCATTGTATGGGTGTGTGTTACATTAGATTCACTAGTAGGAGTGAGAAAAACATCACGGGGTGGTGCGCATTGTATGGGTGTGTGTTACATTACATTCACTAGTAGGAGTGAGAAAATCATCACGGGGTGGTTAGCATTGTATGGGTGTGTGTTACATTACATTCACTAGTAGGAGTGAGAAAAACATCACGGGGTGGTGCGCATTGTATGGGTGTTTGTTACATTCGATTCACTAGTAGGAGTGACAAAATCATCACAGGGTGGTGCGCATTTTATGGGTGTGTGTTACATTACATTCACTAGTAGGAGTTAGAAAAACATCACGGAGTGGTGCGCATTGTATGGGTGTGTGTTACATTACATTCACTAGTAGGAGTGAGAAAAACATCACGGGGTGGTGCGCATTGTATGGGTGTTTGTTACATTCGATTCACTAGTAGGAGTGAGAAAATCATCACAGGGTGGTGCGCATTTTATGGGTGTGTGTTACATTACATTCACTAGTAGGAGTTAGAAAAACATCATGGAGTGGTGCGCATTGTATGGGTGTGTGTTACAATAGATTCTCTAGTAGGAGTGAAAAAACATCACGGGGTGGTGCGCATTGTATGGGTGTGTGTTTCATTAGATTCACTAGTAGGAATGAGAAAAACATCACGGGGTGGTGCGCATTGTATGGGTGTGTGTTACATTACATTCACTAGTAGGAGTGAGAAAAACATCACGGGGTGGTGCGCATTGTGTGGGTGTGTGTTACATTACATTCACTAGTAGGAGTGAGAAAAACATCACGGGGTGGTGCGCATTGTGTGGGTGTGTGTTACATTACATTCACTAGTAGGAGTGAGAAAAACATCACGGGGTGGTGCGCATTGTGTGGGTGTGTGTTACATTACATTCACTAGTAGGAGTGAGAAAAACATCACGGGGTGGTGCGCATTGTATGGGTGTGTGTTACATTCACTAGTAGGAGTGAGAAAAACATCACGGGGTGGTGCGCATTGTATGGGTGTGTGTTACATTACATTCACTAGTAGGAGTGAGAAAAACATCACGGGGTGGTGAGCATTGTATGGGTGTGTGTTACATTACATTCACTAGTAGGAGTGAGAAAAACATCACGGGGTGGTGCGCATTGTATGGGTGTGTGTTACATTATATTCACTAGTAGGAGTGAGAAAATCATCACGGGGTGGTGCGCATTTTATGGGTGTGTGTTACATTGCATTCACTAGTAGGAGTTAGAAAAACATCACGGAGTGGTGCGCATTGTATGGGTGTGTGTTACATTAGATTCACTAGTATGAGTGAAAAAACATCACGGGGTGGTGCGCATTGTATGGGTGTGTGTTACATTAGATTCACTAGTAGGAGTGAGAAAAACATCACGGGGTGGTGCGCATTGTATGGGTGTGTGTTACATTAGATTCACTAGTAGGAGTGAGAAAAACATCACGGGGTGGTGCGCATTGTATGGGTGTGTGTTACATTACATTCACTAGTAGGAGTGAGAAAAACATCACGGGGTGGTGCGCATTGTATGGGTGTTTGTTACATTAGATTCACTACTAGGAGTGAGAAAGTCATCACGGGGTGGTGCGCATTGTATGGGTGTGTGTTACATTAGATTCACTAATAGGAGTGAGAAAAACATCACGGGGTGGTGCGCATTGTATGGGTGTGTGTTACATTACATTCACTAGTAGGAGTGAGAAAAACATCACGGGGTGGTGCGCATTGTATGGGTGTGTGTTACATTACATTCACTAGTAGGAGTGAGAAAAACATCACGGGGTGGTGCGCATTGTATGGGTGTGTGTTACATTACATTCACTAGTAGGAGTGAGAAAAACATCACGGGGTGGTGCGCATTGTATGGGTGTGTGTTACATTACATTCACTAGTAGGAGTGAGAAAAACATCACGGGGTGGTGCGCATTGTATGGGTGTGTGTTACATTACATTCACTAGTAGGAGTGAGAAAAACATCACGGGGTGGTGCGCATTGTATAGGTGCGTGTTACATTACATTCACTAGTAGGAGTGAGAAAAACATCACGGGGTGGTGCGCATTGTATGGGTGTGTGTTACATTACATTCACTACTATGAGTGAGAAAAACATCACGGGGTGGTGCGCATTGTATGGGTGTGTGTTACATTACATTCACTAGTAGGAGTGAGAAAAACATCACGGGGTGGTGCGCATTGTATGGGTGTGTGTTACATTACATTCACTAGTAGGAGTGAGAAAAACATCACGGGTTGGTGGGCATTGTATGGGTGTGTGTTACATGAGATTCACTAGTAGGAGTTAGAAAAACATCACGGGGTGGTGCGCATTGTATGGGTGTGTGTTACATTACATTCACTAGTAGGAGTGAGAAAAACATCACAGGGTGGTGCGCATTGTATGGGTGTGTGTTACATTACATTCACTAGTAGGAGTCAGAAAAACATCAGGGGGTGGTGCGCATTGTATGGGTGTGTGTTACATTAGATTCACTAGTAGGAGTCAGAAAAACATCACGGGGTGGTGCGCATTGTATGGGTGTGTGTTACATTAGATTCACTAGTAGGAGTGAGAAAAACATCACGGGTTGGTGCGCATTTTATGGGTGTGTGTTACATTACATTCACTAGTAGGAGTGTGAAAATCATCACGGGGTGGTGCGCATTGTATGGGTGTGTGTTACATTACATTCACTAGTAGGAGTGAGAAAAACATCACGGGGTGGTGCGCATTGTAAGGTTGTGTGTTACATTACATTCACTAGTAGGAGTGAGAAAAACATCACGGGGTGGTGCGCATTGTATGGGTGTTTGTTACATTAGATTCACTAGTAGGAGTGAGAAAAACATCATGGGGTGGTGCGCATTATATGGGTGTGTGTTACATTACATTCACTAGTAGGAGTGAGAAACACATCACGGGGTGTTGCGCATTGTATGGGTGTGTGTTACATTAGATTCACTAGTAGGAGTGAGAAAATCATCACGGGGTGGTGCGCATTTTATGGGTGTGTGTTACATTGCATTCACTAGTAGGAGTTAGAAAAACATCACGGAGTGGTGCGCATTGTATGGGTGTGTGTTACATTAGATTCACTAGTAGGTGTGAAAAAACATCACGGGGTGGTGCGCATTGTATGGGTGTGTGTTACATTAGATTCACTAGTAGGAGTGAGAAAAACATCACGGGGTGGTGCGCATTGTATGGGTGTGTGTTACATTACATTCACTAGTAGGAGTGAGAAAAACATCACGGGGTGGTGCGCATTGTATGGGTGTGTGTTACATAACATTCACTAGTAGGAGTCAGAAAAACATCATGGGGTGGTGCGCATTGTATGTGTGTGTGTTACATTAGATTCACTAGTAGGAGTCAGAAAAACATCACGGGGTGGTGCGCATTGTATGGGTGTGTGTTACATTAGATTCACTAGTAGGAGTGAGAAAAACATCACGGGGTGGTGCGCATTGTATGGGTGTGTGTTACATTACATTCACTACTAGGAGTGTGAAAATCATCACGGGGTGGTGCGCATTGTATGGGTGTGTGTTACATTACATTCACTAGTAGGAGTGAGAAAATCATCACGGGGTGGTGCGCATTTTATGGGTGTGTGTTACATTACATTCACTAGTAGGAGTTAGAAAAACATCAGGGAGTGGTGCGCATTGTATGGGTGTGTGTTACATTAGATTCACTAGTAGGAGTGAAAAAACATCACGGGGTGGTGCGCATTGTATGGGTGTGTGTTACATTACATTCCCTAGTAGGAGTGAGAAAATCATCACGGGGTGGTGTGCATTGTATGGGTGTGTGTTACATTATATTCACTAGTAGGAGTGAGAAAATCATCACGGGGTGGTGCGCATTTTATGGGTGTGTGTTACATTACATTCACTAGTAGGAGTTAGAAAAACATCACGGAGTGGTGCGCATTGTATGGGTGTGTGTTACATTAGATTCACTAGTAGGAGTGAAAAAACATCACGGGGTGGTGCGCATTGTATGGGTGTGTGTTACATTAGATTCACTAGTAGGAGTGAGAAAAACATCACGGGGTGGTGCGCATTGTATGGGTGTGTGTTACATTACATTCACTAGTAGGAGTGAGAAAAACATCATGGGGTGGTGCGCATTGTATGGGTGTGTGTTACATTACATTCACTAGTAGGAGTCAGAAAAACATCACGGGGTGGTGCGCATTGTATGGGTGTGTGTTACATTAGATTCACTAGTAGGAGTCAGAAAAACATCACGGGGTGGTGCGCATTGTATGGGTGTGTGTTACATTAGATTCACTAGTAGGAGTGAGAAAAACATCACGGGGTGGGGCGCATTGTATGGGTGTGTGTTACATTACATTCACTACTAGGAGTGTGAAAATCATCACGGGGTGGTGCGCATTGTATGGGTGTGTGTTACATTACATTCACTAGTAGGAGTGAGAAAAACATCACGGGGTGGTGCGCATTGTAAGGTTGTGTGTTACATTACATTCACTAGTAGGAGTGAGAAAAACATCACGGGGTGGTGCGCATTGTATGGGTGTTTGTTACATTAGATTCACTAGTAGGAGTGAGAAAAACATCACGGGGTGGTGCGCATTGTATGGGTGTGTGTTACATTACATTCACTAGTAGGAGTGAGAAAAACATCACGGGGTGGTGCGCATTATATGGGTGTGTGTTACATTACATTCACTAGTAGGAGTGAGAAACACATCACGGGGTGGTGCGCATTGTATGGGTGTGTGTTACATTAGATTCACTAGTAGGAGTGAGAAAAACATCACGGGGTGTTGCGCATTGTATTGGTGTGTGTTACATTACATTCACTAGTAGGAGTGAGAAAAACATCACGGGGTGGTGCGCTTTGTATGGGTGTGTGTTACATTACATTCACTAGTAGGAGTGAGAATAACATCACGGGGTGGTGCGCATTGTATGGGTGTGTGTTACATTACATTCACTAGTAGGAGTGAGAAAAACATCACGGGGTGGTGCGCATTGTATGGGTGTGTGTTACATTAGATTCGCTAGTAGGAGTGAGAAAAACATCACGGGGTGGTGCGCATTGTATGGGTGTGTGTTACATTAGATTCACTAGTAGGAGTGAGAAAAACATCACGGGGTGGTGCGCATTGTATGGGTGTGTGTTACATTACATTCACTAGTAGGAGTGAGAAAAACATCACGGGGTGGTGCGCATTGTATGGGTGTTTGTTACATTAGATTCACTACTAGGAGTGAGAAAGTCATCACGGGGTGGTGCGCATTGTATGGGTGTGTGTTACATTAGATTCACTAATAGGAGTGAGAAAAACATCACGGGGTGGTGCGCATTGTATGGGTGTGTGTTACATTAGATTCTCTAGTAGGAGTGAAAAAACATCACGGGGTGGTGCGCATTGTATGGGTGTGTGTTACATTAGATTCACTAGTAGGAGTGAGAAAAACATCACGGGGTGGTGCGCATTGTGTGGGTGTGTGTTACATTACATTCACTAGTAGGAGTGAGAAAAACATCACGGGGTGGTGCTCATTGTGTGGGTGTGTGTTACATTACATTCACTAGTAGGAGTGAGAAAAACATCACGGGGTGGTGCGCATTGTGTGGGTGTGTGTTACATTACATTCACTAGTAGGAGTGAGAAAAACATCACGGGGTGGTGCGCATTGTGTGGGTGTGTGTTACATTACATTCACTAGTAGGAGTGAGAAAAACATCACGGGGTGGTGCGCATTGTGTGGGTGTGTGTTACATTACATTCACTAGTAGGAGTGAGAATAACATCACGGGGTGGTGCGCATTGTATGGGTGTGTGTTACATTACATTCACTAGTAGGAGTGAGAAAAACATCACGGGGTGGTGCGCATTGTATGGGTGTGTGTTACATTAGATTCGCTAGTAGGAGTGAGAAAAACATCACGGGGTGGTGCGCATTGTATGGGTGTGTGTTACATTAGATTCACTAGTAGGAGTGAGAAAAACATCACGGGGTGGTGCGCATTGTATGGGTGTGTGTTACATTACATTCACTAGTAGGAGTGAGAAAATCATCACGGGGTGGTTAGCATTGTATGGGTGTGTGTTACATTACATTCACTAGTAGGAGTGAGAAAAACATCACGGGGTGGTGCGCATTGTATGGGTGTTTGTTACATTCGATTCACTAGTAGGAGTGACAAAATCATCACAGGGTGGTGCGCATTTTATGGGTGTGTGTTACATTACATTCACTAGTAGGAGTTAGAAAAACATCACGGAGTGGTGCGCATTGTATGGGTGTGTGTTACATTACATTCACTAGTAGGAGTGAGAAAAACATCACGGGGTGGTGCGCATTGTATGGGTGTTTGTTACATTCGATTCACTAGTAGGAGTGAGAAAATCATCACAGGGTGGTGCGCATTTTATGGGTGTGTGTTACATTACATTCACTAGTAGGAGTTAGAAAAACATCATGGAGTGGTGCGCATTGTATGGGTGTGTGTTACAATAGATTCTCTAGTAGGAGTAAAAAAACATCACGGGGTGGTGCGCATTGTATGGGTGTGTGTTTCATTAGATTCACTAGTAGGAATGAGAAAAACATCACGGGGTGGTGCGCATTGTATGGGTGTGTGTTACATTACATTCACTAGTAGGAGTGAGAAAAACATCACGGGGTGGTGCGCATTGTGTGGGTGTGTGTTACATTACATTCACTAGTAGGAGTGAGAAAAACATCACGGGGTGGTGCGCATTGTGTGGGTGTGTGTTACATTACATTCACTAGTAGGAGTGAGAAAAACATCACGGGGTGGTGCGCATTGTGTGGGTGTGTGTTACATTACATTCACTAGTAGGAGTGAGAAAAACATCACGGGGTGGTGCGCATTGTATGGGTGTGTGTTACATTCACTAGTAGGAGTGAGAAAAACATCACGGGGTGGTGCGCATTGTATGGGTGTGTGTTACATTACATTCACTAGTAGGAGTGAGAAAAACATCACGGGGTGGTGAGCATTGTATGGGTGTGTGTTACATTACATTCACTAGTAGGAGTGAGAAAAACATCACGGGGTGGTGCGCATTGTATGGGTGTGTGTTACATTATATTCACTAGTAGGAGTGAGAAAATCATCACGGGGTGGTGCGCATTTTATGGGTGTGTGTTACATTGCATTCACTAGTAGGAGTTAGAAAAACATCACGGAGTGGTGCGCATTGTATGGGTGTGTGTTACATTAGATTCACTAGTAGGAGTGAAAAAACATCACGGGGTGGTGCGCATTGTATGGGTGTGTGTTACATTAGATTCACTAGTAGGAGTGAGAAAAACATCACGGGGTGGTGCGCATTGTATGGGTGTGTGTTACATTACATTCACTAGTAGGAGTGAGAAAAACATCACGGGGTGGTGCGCATTGTATGGGTGTGTGTTACATTACATTCACTAGTAGGAGTCAGAAAAACATCACGGGGTGGTGCGCATTGTATGTGTGTGTTACATTAGATTCACTAGTAGGAGTCAGAAAAACATCACGGGGTGGTGCGCATTGTATGGGTGTGTGTTACATTAGATTCACTAGTAGGAGTGAGAAAAACATCACGGGGTGGTGCGCATTGTATGGGTGTGTGTTACATTACATTCACTACTAGGAGTGTGAAAATCATCACGGGGTGGTGCGCATTGTATGGGTGTGTGTTACATTACATTCACTAGTAGGAGTGAGAAAATCATCACGGGGTGGTGCGCATTTTATGGGTGTGTGTTACATTACATTCACTAGTAGGAGTTAGAAAAACATCACGGAGTGGTGCGCATTGTATGGGTGTGTGTTACATTAGATTCACTAGTAGGAGTGAAAAAACATCACGGGGTGGTGCGCATTGTATGGGTGTGTGTTACATTACATTCCCTAGTAGGAGTGAGAAAATCATCACGGGGTGGTGCGCATTGTATGGGTGTGTGTTACATTATATTCACTAGTAGGAGTGAGAAAATCATCACGGGTTGGTGCGCATTTTATGGGTGTGTGTTACATTACATTCACTAGTAGGAGTTAGAAAAACATCACGGAGTGGTGCGCATTGTATGGGTGTGTGTTACATTAGATTCACTAGTAGGAGTGAAAAAACATCACGGGGTGGTGCGCATTGTATGGGTGTGTGTTACATTAGATTCACTAGTAGGAGTGAGAAAAACATCACGGGGTGGTGCGCATTGTATGGGTGTGTGTTACATTACATTCACTAGTAGGAGTGAGAAAAACATCACGGGGTGGTGCGCATTGTATGGGTGTGTGTTACATTACATTCACTAGTAGGAGTCAGAAAAACATCACGGGGTGGTGCGCATTGTATGGGTGTGTGTTACATTAGATTCACTAGTAGGAGTCAGAAAAACATCACGGGGTGGTGCGCATTGTATGGGTGTGTGTTACATTAGATTCACTAGTAGGAGTGAGAAAAACATCACGGGGTGGTGCGCATTGTATGGGTGTGTGTTACATTACATTCACTACTAGGAGTGTGAAAATCATCACGGGGTGGTGCGCATTGTATGGGTGTGTGTTACATTACATTCACTAGTAGGAGTGAGAAAAACATCACGGGGTGGTGCGCATTGTAAGGTTGTGTGTTACATTACATTCACTAGTAGGAGTGAGAAAAACATCACGGGGTGGTGCGCATTGTATGGGTGTTTGTTACATTAGATTCACTAGTAGGAGTGAGAAAAACATCACGGGGTGGTGCGCATTGTATGGGTGTGTGTTACATTACATTCACTAGTAGGAGTGAGAAAAACATCACGGGGTGGTGCGCATTATATGGGTGTGTGTTACATTACATTCACTAGTAGGAGTGAGAAACACATCACGGGGTGGTGCGCATTGTATGGGTGTGTGTTACATTAGATTCACTAGTAGGAGTGAGAAAAACATCACGGGGTGTTGCGCATTGTATTGGTGTGTGTTACATTACATTCACTAGTAGGAGTGAGAAAAACATCACGGGGTGGTGCGCTTTGTATGGGTGTGTGTTACATTACATTCACTAGTAGGAGTGAGAATAACATCACGGGGTGGTGCGCATTGTATGGGTGTGTGTTACATTACATTCACTAGTAGGAGTGAGAAAAACATCACGGGGTGGTGCGCATTGTATGGGTGTGTGTTACATTAGATTCGCTAGTAGGAGTGAGAAAAACATCACGGGGTGGTGCGCATTGTATGGGTGTGTGTTACATTAGATTCACTAGTAGGAGTGAGAAAAACATCACGGGGTGGTGCGCATTGTATGGGTGTGTGTTACATTACATTCACTAGTAGGAGTGAGAAAAACATCACGGGGTGGTGCGCATTGTATGGGTGTTTGTTACATTAGATTCACTACTAGGAGTGAGAAAGTCATCACGGGGTGGTGCGCATTGTATGGGTGTGTGTTACATTAGATTCACTAATAGGAGTGAGAAAAACATCACGGGGTGGTGCGCATTGTATGGGTGTGTGTTACATTACATTCACTAGTAGGAGTGAGAAAAACATCACGGGGTGGTGCGCATTGTATGGGTGTGTGTTACATTACATTCACTAGTAGGAGTGAGAAAAACATCACGGGGTGGTGCGCATTGTATGGGTGTGTGTTACATTACATTCACTAGTAGGAGTGAGAAAAACATCACGGGGTGGTGCGCATTGTATGGGTGTGTGTTACATTACATTCACTAGTAGGAGTGAGAAAAACATCACGGGGTGGTGCGCATTGTATGGGTGTGTGTTACATTACATTCACTAGTAGGAGTGAGAAAAACATCACGGGGTGGTGCGCATTGTATAGGTGCGTGTTACATTACATTCACTAGTAGGAGTGAGAAAAACATCACGGGGTGGTGCGCATTGTATGGGTGTGTGTTACATTACATTCACTACTATGAGTGAGAAAAACATCACGGGGTGGTGCGCATTGTATGGGTGTGTGTTACATTACATTCACTAGTAGGAGTGAGAAAAACATCACGGGGTGGTGCGCATTGTATGGGTGTGTGTTACATTACATTCACTAGTAGGAGTGAGAAAAACATCACGGGTTGGTGGGCATTGTATGGGTGTGTGTTACATGAGATTCACTAGTAGGAGTTAGAAAAACATCACGGGGTGGTGCGCATTGTATGGGTGTGTGTTACATTACATTCACTAGTAGGAGTGAGAAAAACATCACAGGGTGGTGCGCATTGTATGGGTGTGTGTTACATTACATTCACTAGTAGGAGTCAGAAAAACATCAGGGGGTGGTGCGCATTGTATGGGTGTGTGTTACATTAGATTCACTAGTAGGAGTCAGAAAAACATCACGGGGTGGTGCGCATTGTATGGGTGTGTGTTACATTAGATTCACTAGTAGGAGTGAGAAAAACATCACGGGGTGGTGCGCATTTTATGGGTGTGTGTTACATTACATTCACTAGTAGGAGTGTGAAAATCATCACGGGGTGGTGCGCATTGTATGGGTGTGTGTTACATTACATTCACTAGTAGGAGTGAGAAAAACATCACGGGGTGGTGCGCATTGTAAGGTTGTGTGTTACATTACATTCACTAGTAGGAGTGAGAAAAACATCACGGGGTGGTGCGCATTGTATGGGTGTTTGTTACATTAGATTCACTAGTAGGAGTGAGAAAAACATCATGGGGTGGTGCGCATTATATGGGTGTGTGTTACATTACATTCACTAGTAGGAGTGAGAAACACATCACGGGGTGTTGCGCATTGTATGGGTGTGTGTTACATTAGATTCACTAGTAGGAGTGAGAAAAACATCACGGGATGTTGCGCATTGTATTGGTGTGTGTTACATTCACTAGTAGGAGTGAGAAAAACATCACGGGGTGGTGCGCTTTGTATGGGTGTGTGTTACATTACATTCACTAGTAGGAGTGAGAATAACATCACGGGGTGGTGCGCATTGTATGGGTGTGTGTTACATTACATTCACTAGTAGGAGTGAGAAAAACATCACGGGGTGGTGCGCATTGTATGGGTGTGTGTTACATTAGATTCGCTAGTAGGAGTGAGAAAAACATCACGGGGTGGTGCGCATTGTATGGGTGTGTGTTACATTACATTCACTAGTAGGAGTGAGAAAAACATCACGGGGTGGTGCGCATTGTATGGGTGTGTGTTACATTACATTCACTACTATGAGTGAGAAAAACATCACGGGGTGGTGCGCATTGTATGGGTGTGTGTTACATTAGATTCACTAGTAGGAGTGAGAAAAACATCACGGGGTGGTGCGCATTGTATGGGTGTGTGTTACATTACATTCACTAGTAGGAGTGAGAAAAACATCACGGGGTGGTGCGCATTGTATGGGTGTGTGTTACATTACATTCACTAGTAGGAGTGAGAAAAACATCACGGGGTGGTGCGCATTGTATGGGTGTGTGTTACATTACATTCACTAGTAGGAGTGAGAAAAACATCACGGGGTGGTGCGCATTGTATAGGTGCGTGTTACATTACATTCACTAGTAGGAGTGAGAAAAACATCACGGGGTGGTGCGCATTGTATGGGTGTGTGTTACATTACATTCACTACTATGAGTGAGAAAAACATCACGGGGTGGTGCGCATTGTATGGGTGTGTGTTACATTACATTCACTAGTAGGAGTGAGAAAAACATCACGGGGTGGTGCGCATTGTATGGGTGTGTGTTACATTACATTCACTAGTAGGAGTGAGAAAAACATCACGGGTTGGTGGGCATTGTATGGGTGTGTGTTACATGAGATTCACTAGTAGGAGTTAGAAAAACATCACGGGGTGGTGCGCATTGTATGGGTGTGTGTTACATTACATTCACTAGTAGGAGTGAGAAAAACATCACAGGGTGGTGCGCATTGTATGGGTGTGTGTTACATTACATTCACTAGTAGGAGTCAGAAAAACATCAGGGGGTGGTGCGCATTGTATGGGTGTGTGTTACATTAGATTCACTAGTAGGAGTCAGAAAAACATCACGGGGTGGTGCGCATTGTATGGGTGTGTGTTACATTAGATTCACTAGTAGGAGTGAGAAAAACATCACGGGGTGGTGCGCATTTTATGGGTGTGTGTTACATTACATTCACTAGTAGGAGTGTGAAAATCATCACGGGGTGGTGCGCATTGTATGGGTGTGTGTTACATTACATTCACTAGTAGGAGTGAGAAAAACATCACGGGGTGGTGCGCATTGTAAGGTTGTGTGTTACATTACATTCACTAGTAGGAGTGAGAAAAACATCACGGGGTGGTGCGCATTGTATGGGTGTTTGTTACATTAGATTCACTAGTAGGAGTGAGAAAAACATCATGGGGTGGTGCGCATTATATGGGTGTGTGTTACATTACATTCACTAGTAGGAGTGAGAAACACATCACGGGGTGTTGCGCATTGTATGGGTGTGTGTTACATTAGATTCACTAGTAGGAGTGAGAAAAACATCACGGGATGTTGCGCATTGTATTGGTGTGTGTTACATTCACTAGTAGGAGTGAGAAAAACATCACGGGGTGGTGCGCTTTGTATGGGTGTGTGTTACATTACATTCACTAGTAGGAGTGAGAATAACATCACGGGGTGGTGCGCATTGTATGGGTGTGTGTTACATTACATTCACTAGTAGGAGTGAGAAAAACATCACGGGGTGGTGCGCATTGTATGGGTGTGTGTTACATTAGATTCGCTAGTAGGAGTGAGAAAAACATCACGGGGTGGTGCGCATTGTATGGGTGTGTGTTACATTACATTCACTAGTAGGAGTGAGAAAAACATCACGGGGTGGTGCGCATTGTATGGGTGTGTGTTACATTACATTCACTACTATGAGTGAGAAAAACATCACGGGGTGGTGCGCATTGTATGGGTGTGTGTTACATTACATTCACTAGTAGGAGTGAGAAAAACATCACGGGGTGGTGCGCATTGTATGGGTGTGTGTTACATTACATTCACTAGTAGGAGTGAGAAAAACATCACGGGGTGGTGCGCATTGTATGGGTGTGTGTTACATTACATTCACTAGTAGGAGTGAGAAAAACATCACGGGTTGGTGCGCATTGTATGGGTGTGTGTTACATGAGATTCACTAGTAGGTGTTAGAAAAACATCACGGGGTGGTGCGCATTGTATGGGTGTGTGTTACATTACATTCACTAGTAGGAGTGAGAAAAACATCACGGGGTGGTGCGCATTGTATGGGTGTGTGTTACATTACATTCACTAGTAGGAGTCAGAAAAACATCACGGGGTGGTGCGCATTGTATGGGTGTGTGTTACATTAGATTCACTAGTAGGAGTCAGAAAAACATCACGGGGTGGTGCGCATTGTATGGGTGTGTGTTACATTAGATTCACTAGTAGGAGTGAGAAAAACATCACGGGGTGGTGCGCATTGTATGGGTGTGTGTTACATTACATTCACTAGTAGGAGTGTGAAAATCATCACGGGGTGGTGCGCATTGTATGGGTGTGTGGTACATTACATTCACTAGTAGGAGTGAGAAAAACATCACGGGGTGGTGCGCATTGTAAGGTTGTGTGTTACATTACATTCACTAGTAGGAGTGAGAAAAACATCACGGGGTGGTGCGCATTGTATGGGTGTTTGTTACATTAGATTCACTAGTAGGAGTGAGAAAAACATCACGGGGTGGTGCGCATTGTATGGGTGTGTGTTACATTACATTCACTAGTAGGAGTGAGAAAAACATCACGGGGTGGTGCGCATTATATGGGTGTGTGTTACATTACATTCACTAGTAGGAGTGAGAAACACATCACGGGGTGTTGCGCATTGTATGGGTGTGTGTTACATTAGATTCACTAGTAGGAGTGAGAAAAACATCACGGGGTGTTGCGCATTGTATTGGTGTGTGTTACATTACATTCACTAGTAGGAGTGAGAAAAACATCACGGGGTGGTGCGCTTTGTATGGGTGTGTGTTACATTACATTCACTAGTAGGAGTGAGAATAACATCACGGGGTGGTGCGCATTGTATGGGTGTGTGTTACATTACATTCACTAGTAGGAGTGAGAAAAACATCACGGGGTGGTGCGCATTGTATGGGTGTGTGTTACATTAGATTCGCTAGTAGGAGTGAGAAAAACATCACGGGGAGGTGCGCATTGTATGGGTGTGTGTTACATTAGATTCACTAGTAGGAGTGAGAAAAACATCACGGGGTGGTGCGCATTGTATGGGTGTGTGTTACATTACATTCACTAGTAGGAGTGAGAAAAACATCACGGGGTGGTGCGCATTGTATGGGTGTTTGTTACATTAGATTCACTAGTAGGAGTGAGAAAGTCATCACGGGGTGGTGCGCATTGTATGGGTGTGTGTTACATTAGATTCACTAATAGGAGTGAGAAAAACATCACGGGGTGGTGCGCATTGTATGGGTGTGTGTTACATTACATTCACTAGTAGGAGTGAGAAAAACATCACGGGGTGGTGCGCATTGTATGGGTGTGTGTTACATTACATTCACTAGTAGGAGTGAGAAAAACATCACGGGGTGGTGCGCATTGTATGGGTGTGTGTTACATTAGATTCACTAGTAGGAGTGAGAAAAACATCACGGGGTGGTGCGCATTGTATGGGTGTGTGTTACATTACATTCACTAGTAGGAGTGAGAAAAACATCAAGGGGTGGTGCGCATTGTATGGGTGTGTGTTACATTACATTCACTAGTAGGAGTCAGAAAAACATCACGGGGTGGTGCGCATTGTATGGGTGTGTGTTACATTAGATTCACTAGTAGGAGTCAGAAAAACATCACGGGGTGGTGCGCATTGTATGGGTGTGTGTTACATTAGATTCACTAGTAGGAGTGAGAAAAACATCACGGGGTGGTGCGCATTGTATGGGTGTGTGTTACATTACATTCACAATAGGAGTGTGAAAATCATCACGGGGTGGTGCGCATTGTATGGGTGTGTGTTACATTACATTCACTAGTAGGAGTGAGAAAAACATCAAGGGGTGGTGCGCATTGTAAGGTTGTGTGTTACATTACATTCACTAGTAGGAGTGAGAAAAACATCACGGGGTGGTGCGCATTGTATGGGTGTTTGTTACAATAGATTCACTAGTAGGAGTGAGAAAAACATCACGGGGTGGTGCGCATTATATGGGTGTGTGTTACATTACATTCTCTAGTAGGATTGAGAAACACATCACGGGGTGGTGCGCATTGTATGGGTGTGTGTTACATTACATTCACTAGTAGGAGTGAGAAAAACATCACGGGGTGGTGCGCATTGTATGGGTGTGTGTTACATTACATTCACTAGTAGGAGTGAGAAAAACATCACGGGGTGGTGCGCATTGTATGGGTGTGTGTTACATTACATTCACTAGTAGGAGTGAGAAAAACATCACGCGGTGGTGCGCATTGTATGGGTGTGTGTTACATTACATTCACTAGTAGGAGTGAGAAAAACATCACGGGGTGGTGCGCATTGTATGGGTGTTTGTTACATTAGATTCACTAGTAGGAGTGAGAAAGTCATCACGGGGTGGTGCGCATTGTATGGGTGTGTGTTACATTAGATTCACTAATAGGAGTGAGAAAAACATCACGGGGTGGTGCGCATTGTATGGGTGTGTGTTACATTACATTCACTAGTAGGAGTGAGAAAAACATCACGGGGTGGTGCGCATTGTATGGGTGTGTGTTACATTACATTCACTAGTAGGAGTGAGAAAAACATCAAGGGGTGGTGCGCATTGTATGGGTGTGTGTTACATTACATTCACTAGTAGGAGTCAGAAAAACATCACGGGGTGGTGCGCATTGTATGGGTGTGTGTTACATTAGATTCACTAGTAGGAGTCAGAAAAACATCACGGGGTGGTGCGCATTGTATGGGTGTGTGTTACATTAGATTCACTAGTAGGAGTGAGAAAAACATCACGGGGTGGTGCGCATTGTATGGGTGTGTGTTACATTACATTCACAATAGGAGTGTGAAAATCATCACGGGGTGGTGCGCATTGTATGGGTGTGTGTTACATTACATTCACTAGTAGGAGTGAGAAAAACATCAAGGGGTGGTGCGCATTGTAAGGTTGTGTGTTACATTACATTCACTAGTAGGAGTGAGAAAAACATCACGGGGTGGTGCGCATTGTATGGGTGTTTGTTACAATAGATTCACTAGTAGGAGTGAGAAAAACATCACGGGGTCGTGCGCATTATATGGGTGTGTGTTACATTACATTCTCTAGTAGGATTGAGAAACACATCACGGGGTGGTGCGCATTGTATGGGTGTGTGTTACATTACATTCACTAGTAGGAGTGAGAAAAACATCACGGGGTGGTGCCCATTGTATGGGTGTGTGTTACATTACATTCACTAGTAGGAGTGAGAAAAACATCACGGGGTGGTGCGCATTGTATGGGTGTGTGTTACATTACATTCACTAGTAGGAGTGAGAAAAACATCACGCGGTGGTGCGCATTGTATGGGTGTGTGTTACATTACATTCACTAGTAGGAGTGAGAAAAACATCACGGGGTGGTGCGCATTGTATGGGTGTTTGTTACATTAGATTCACTAGTAGGAGTGAGAAAGTCATCACGGGGTGGTGCGCATTGTATGGGTGTGTGTTACATTAGATTCACTAATAGGAGTGAGAAAAACATCACGGGGTGGTGCGCATTGTATGGGTGTGTGTTACATTACATTCACTAGTAGGAGTGAGAAAAACATCACGGGGTGGTGCGCATTGTATGGGTGTGTGTTACATTACATTCACTAGTAGGAGTGAGAAAAACATCACGGGGTGGTGCGCATTGTATGGGTGTGTGTTACATTACATTCACTAGTAGGAGTCAGAAAAACATCACGGGGTGGTGCGCATTGTATGGGTGTGTGTTACATTACATTCACTAGTAGGAGTCAGAAAAACATCACGGGGTGGTGCGCATTGTATGGGTGTGTGTTACATTAGATTCACTAGTAGGAGTGAGAAAAACATCACGGGGTGGTGCGCATTTTATGGGTGTGTGTTACATTACATTCACTAGTAGGAGTGTGAAAATCATCACGGGGTGGTGCGCATTGTATGGGTGTGTGTTACATTACATTCACTAGTAGGAGTGAGAAAAACATCACGGGGTGGTGCGCATTGTAAGGTTGTGTGTTACATTACATTCACTAGTAGGAGTGAGAAAAACATCACGGGGTGGTGCGCATTGTATGGGTGTTTGTTACATTAGATTCACTAGTAGGAGTGAGAAAATCATCACGGGGTGGTGCGCATTATATGGGTGTGTGTTACATTACATTCACTAGTAGGAGTGAGAAACACATCACGGGGTGGTGCGCATTGTATGGGTGTGTGTTACATTAGATTCACTAGTAGGAGTGAGAAAAACATCACGGGGTGTTGCGCATTGTATTGGTGTGTGTTACATTACATTCACTAGTAGGAGTGAGAAAAACATCACGGGGTGGTGCGCTTTGTATGGGTGTGTGTTACATTACATTCACTAGTAGGAGTGAGAATAACATCACGGGGTGGTGCGCATTGTATGGGTGTGTGTTACATTACATTCACTAGTAGGAGTGAGAAAAACATCACGGGGTGGTGCGCATTGTATGGGTGTGTGTTACATTAGATTCGCTAGTAGGAGTGAGAAAAACATCAAGGGGTGGTGCGCATTGTATGGGTGTGTGTTACATTACATTCACTAGTAGGAGTGAGAAAAACATCACGGGGTGGTGCGCATTGTATGGGTCTGTGTTACATTACATTCACTACTATGAGTGAGAAAAACATCACGGGGTGGTGCGCATTGTATGGGTGTGTGTTACATTACATTCACTAGTAGGAGTGAGAAAAACATCACGGGGTGGTGCGCATTGTATGGGTGTGTGTTACATTACATTCACTAGTAGGAGTGAGAAAAACATCACGGGGTGGTGCGCATTGTATGGTTGTGTGTTACATTACATTCACTAATAGGAGTGAGAAAAACATCACGGGGTGGTGCGCATTGTATGGGTGTGTGTTACATTACATTCACTAGTAGGAGTGAGAAAAACATCACGGGGTGGTGCGCATTGTATGGGTGTGTGTTACATTACATTCACTAGTAGGAGTGAGAAAAACATCACGGGGTGGTGCGCATTGTATGGGTGTGTGTTACATTACATTCACTAGTAGGAGTGAGAAAAACATCACGGGTTGGTGCGCATTGTATGGGTGTGTGTTACATGAGATTCACTAGTAGGAGTTAGAAAAACATCACGGGGTGGTGCGCATTGTATGGGTGTGTGTTACATTACATTCACTAGTAGGAGTGAGAAAAACATCACGGGGTGGTGCGCATTGTATTGGTGTGTGTTACATTACATTCACTAGTAGGAGTGAGAAAAACATCACGGGGTGGTGCGCTTTGTATGGGTGTGTGTTACATTACATTCACTAGTAGGAGTGAGAATAACATCACGGGGTGGTGCGCATTGTATGGGTGTGTGTTACATTACATTCACTAGTAGGAGTGAGAAAAACATCACGGGGTGGTGCGCATTGTATGGGTGTGTGTTACATTAGATTCGCTAGTAGGAGTGAGAAAAACATCACGGGGAGGTGCGCATTGTATGGGTGTGTGTTACATTAGATTCACTAGTAGGAGTGAGAAAAACATCACGGGGTGGTGCGCATTGTATGGGTGTGTGTTACATTACATTCACTAGTAGGAGTGAGAAAAACATCACGGGGTGGTGCGCATTGTATGGGTGTTTGTTACATTAGATTCACTAGTAGGAGTGAGAAAGTCATCACGGGGTGGTGCGCATTGTATTGGTGTGTGTTACATTAGATTCACTTATAGGAGTGAGAAAAACATCACGGGGTGGTGCGCATTGTATGGGTGTGTGTTACATTACATTCACTAGTAGGAGTGAGAAAAACATCACGGGGTGGTGCGCATTGTATGGGTGTGTGTTACATTACATTCACTAGTAGGAGTGAGAAAAACATCACGGGGTGGTGCGCATTGTATGGGTGTGTGTTACATTAGATTCACTAGTAGGAGTGAGAAAAACATCACGGGGTGGTGCGCATTGTATGGGTGTGTGTTACATTACATTCACTAGTAGGAGTGAGAAAAACATCAAGGGGTGGTGCGCATTGTATGGGTGTGTGTTACATTACATTCACTAGTAGGAGTCAGAAAAACATCACGGGGTGGTGCGCATTGTATGGGTGTGTGTTACATTAGATTCACTAGTAGGAGTCAGAAAAACATCACGGGGTGGTGCGCATTGTATGGGTGTGTGTTACATTAGATTCACTAGTAGGAGTGAGAAAAACATCACGGGGTGGTGCGCATTGTATGGGTGTGTGTTACATTACATTCACAATAGGAGTGTGAAAATCATCACGGGGTGGTGCGCATTGTATGGGTGTGTGTTACATTACATTCACTAGTAGGAGTGAGAAAAACATCAAGGGGTGGTGCGCATTGTAAGGTTGTGTGTTACATTACATTCACTAGTAGGAGTGAGAAAAACATCACGGGGTGGTGCGCATTGTATGGGTGTTTGTTACAATAGATTCACTAGTAGGAGTGAGAAAAACATCACGGGGTGGTGCGCATTATATGGGTGTGTGTTACATTACATTCTCTAGTAGGATTGAGAAACACATCACGGGGTGGTGCGCATTGTATGGGTGTGTGTTACATTACATTCACTAGTAGGAGTGAGAAAAACATCACGGGGTGGTGCGCATTGTATGGGTGTGTGTTACATTACATTCACTAGTAGGAGTGAGAAAAACATCACGGGGTGGTGCGCATTGTATGGGTGTGTGTTACATTACATTCACTAGTAGGAGTGAGAAAAACATCACGCGGTGGTGCGCATTGTATGGGTGTGTGTTACATTACATTCACTAGTAGGAGTGAGAAAAACATCACGGGGTGGTGCGCATTGTATGGGTGTTTGTTACATTAGATTCACTAGTAGGAGTGAGAAAGTCATCACGGGGTGGTGCGCATTGTATGGGTGTGTGTTACATTAGATTCACTAATAGGAGTGAGAAAAACATCACGGGGTGGTGCGCATTGTATGGGTGTGTGTTACATTACATTCACTAGTAGGAGTGAGAAAAACTTCACGGGGTGGTGCGCATTGTATGGGTGTGTGTTACATTACATTCACTAGTAGGAGTGAGAAAAACATCACGGGGTGGTGCGCATTGTATGGGTGTGTGTTACATTACATTCACTAGTAGGAGTCAGAAAAACATCACGGGGTGGTGCGCATTGTATGGGTGTGTGTTACATTACATTCACTAGTAGGAGTCAGAAAAACATCACGGGGTGGTGCGCATTGTATGGGTGTGTGTTACATTAGATTCACTAGTAGGAGTGAGAAAAACATCACGGGGTGGTGCGCATTTTATGGGTGTGTGTTACATTACATTCACTAGTAGGAGTGTGAAAATCATCACGGGGTGGTGCGCATTGTATGGGTGTGTGTTACATTACATTCACTAGTAGGAGTGAGAAAAACATCACGGGGTGGTGCGCATTGTAAGGTTGTGTGTTACATTACATTCACTAGTAGGAGTGAGAAAAACATCACGGGGTGGTGCGCATTGTATGGGTGTTTGTTACATTAGATTCACTAGTAGGAGTGAGAAAAACATCACGGGGTGGTGCGCATTATATGGGTGTGTGTTACATTACATTCACTAGTAGGATTGAGAAACACATCACGGGGTGGTGCGCATTGTATGGGTGTGTGTTACATTAGATTCACTAGTAGGAGTGAAAAAAACATCACGGGGTGTTGCGCATTGTATTGGTGTGTGTTACATTACATTCACTAGTAGGAGTGAGAAAAACATCACGGGGTGGTGCGCTTTGTATGGGTGTGTGTTACATTACATTCACTAGTAGGAGTGAGAAAAACATCACGGGGTGGTGCGCATTGTATGGGTGTGTGTTACATTACATTCACTAGTAGGAGTGAGAAAAACATCACGGGGTGGTGCGCATTGTATGGTTGTGTGTTACATTACATTCACTAATAGGAGTGAGAAAAACATCACGGGGTGGTGCGCATTGTATGGGTGTGTGTTACATTACATTCACTAGTAGGAGTGAGAAAAACATCACGGGGTGGTGCGCATTGTATGGGTGTGTGTTACATTACATTCACTAGTAGGAGTGAGAAAAACATCACGGGTTGGTGCGCATTGTATGGGTGTGTGTTACATGAGATTCACTAGTAGGAGTTAGAAAAACATCACGGGGTGGTGCGCATTGTATGGGTGTGTGTTACATTACATTCACTAGTAGGAGTGAGAAAAACATCACGGGGTGGTGCGCATTGTATGGGTGTGTGTTACATTACATTCACTAGTAGGAGTGAGAAAAACATCACGGGGTGGTGCGCATTGTATGGGTGTGTGTTACATTACATTCACTAGTAGGAGTGTGAAAATCATCACGGGGTGGTGCGCATTGTATGGGTGTGTGGTACATTACATTCACTAGTAGGAGTGAGAAAAACATCACGGGGTGGTGCGCATTATATGGGTGTGTGTTACATTACATTCACTAGTAGGAGTGAGAAACACATCACGGGGTGGTGCGCATTGTATGGGTGTGTGTTACATTAGATTCACTAGTAGGAGTGAGAAAAACATCACGGGGTGTTGCGCATTGTATTGGTGTGTGTTACATTACATTCACTAGTAGGAGTGAGAAAAACATCACGGGGTGGTGCGCTTTGTATGGGTTTGTGTTACATTACATTCACTAGTAGGAGTGAGAATAACATCACGGGGTGGTGCGCATTGTATGGGTGTGTGTTACATTACATTCACTAGTAGGAGTGAGAAAAACATCACGGGGGGGTGCGCATTGTATGGGTGTGTGTTACATTAGATTCGCTAGTAGGAGTGAGAAAAACATCACGGGGAGGTGCGCATTGTATGGGTGTGTGTTACATTAGATTCACTAGTAGGAGTGAGAAAAACATCACGGGGTGGTGCGCATTGTATGGGTGTGTGTTACATTACATTCACTAGTAGGAGTGAGAAAAACATCACGGGGTGGTGCGCATTGTATGGGTGTTTGTTACATTAGATTCACTAGTAGGAGTGAGAAAGTCATCATGGGGTGGTGCGCATTGTATGGGTGTGTGTTACATTAGATTCACTAATAGGAGTGAGAAAAACATCACGGGGTGGTGCGCATTGTATGGGTGTGTGTTACATTACATTCACTAGTAGGAGTGAGAATAACATCACGGGGTGGTGCGCATTGTATGGGTGTGTGTTACATTACATTCACTAGTAGGAGTGAGAAAAACATCACGGGGTGGTGCGCATTGTATGGGTGTGTGTTACATTAGATTCACTAGTAGGAGTGAGAAAAACATCACGGGGTGGTGCGCATTGTATGGGTGTGTGTTACATTACATTCACTAGTAGGAGTGAGAAAAACATCAAGGGGTGGTGCGCATTGTATGGGTGTGTGTTACATTACATTCACTAGTAGGAGTCAGAAAAACATCACGGGGTGGTGCGCATTGTATGGGTGTGTGTTACATTAGATTCACTAGTAGGAGTCAGAAAAACATCACGGGGTGGTGCGCATTGTATGGGTGTGTGTTACATTAGATTCACTAGTAGGAGTGAGAAAAACATCACGGGGTGGTGCGCATTGTATGGGTGTGTGTTACATTACATTCACTAGTAGGAGTGTGAAAATCATCACGGGGTGGTCCGCATTGTATGGGTGTGTGTTACATTACATTCACTAGTAGGAGTGAGAAAAACATCAAGGGGTGGTGCGCATTGTAAGGTTGTGTGTTACATTACATTCACTAGTAGGAGTGAGAAAAACATCACGGGGTGGTGCGCATTGTATGGGTGTTTGTTACATTAGATTCAGTAGTAGGAGTGAGAAAAACATCACGGGGTGGTGCGCATTATATGGGTGTGTGTTACATTACATTCACTAGTAGGAGTGAGAAACACATCACGGGGTGGTGCGCATTGTATGGGTGTGTGTTACATTACATTCACTAGTAGGAGTGAGAAAAACATCACGGGGTGGTGCGCATTGTATGGGTGTGTGTTACATTACATTCACTAGTAGGAGTGAGAAAAACATCACGGGGTGGTGCGCATTGTATGGGTGTTTGTTACATTACATTCGCTAGTAGGAGTGAGAAAATCATCACGGGGTGGTGCGCATTGTATGGGTGTGTGTTACATTACATTCGCTAGTAGGAGTGACAAAAACATCACGGGGTGGTGCGCATTGTATGGGTGTGTGTTACATTACATTCACTAGTAGGAGTGAGAAATACATCACGGGGTGGTGCGCATTGTATGGGTGTGTGTTACATTACATTCACTAGTAGGAGTGAGAAAAACATCACGGGGTGGTGCGCATTGTATGGGTGTTTGTTACATTAGATTCACTACTAGGAGTGAGAAAGTTATCACGGGGTGGTGCGCATTGTATGGGTGTGTGTTACATTACATTCACTAGTAGGAGTGAGAAAAACATCACGGGGTGGTGCGCTTTGTATGGGTGTGTGTTACATTACATTCACTAGTAGGAGTGAGAATAACATCACGGGGTGGTGCGCATTGTATGGGTGTGTGTTACATTACATTCACTAGTAGGAGTGAGAAAAACATCACGGGGTGGTGCGCATTGTATGGGTGTGTGTTACATTAGATTCGCTAGTAGGAGTGAGAAAAACATCACGGGGAGGTGCGCATTGTATGGGTGTGTGTTACATTAGATTCACTAGTAGGAGTGAGAAAAACATCACGGGGTGGTGCGCATTGTATGGGTGTGTGTTACATTACATTCACTAGTAGGAGTGAGAAAAACATCACGGGGTGGTGCGCATTGTATGGGTGTGTGTTACATTAGATTCGCTAGTAGGAGTGAGAAAAACATCACGGGGAGGTGCGCATTGTATGGGTGTGTGTTACATTAGATTCACTAGTAGGAGTGAGAAAAACATCACGCGGTGGTGCGCATTGTATGGGTGTGTGTTACATTACATTCACTAGTAGGAGTGAGAAAAACCTCACGGGGTGGTGCGCATTGTATGGGTGTTTGTTACATTAGATTCACTAGTAGGAGTGAGAAAGTCATCACGGGGTGGTGCGCATTGTATGGGTGTGTGTTACATTAGATTCACTAATAGGAGTGAGAAAAACATCATGGGGTGGTGCGCATTGTATGGGTGTGTGTTACATTACATTCACTAGTAGGAGTGAGAAAAACATCACGGGGTGGTGCGCATTGTATGGGTGTGTGTTACATTACATTCACTAGTAGGAGTGAGAAAAACATCACGGGGTGGTGCGCATTGTATGGGTGTGTGTTACATTAGATTCACTAGTAGCAGTGAGAAAAACATCACGGGGTGGTGCGCATTGTATGGGTGTGTGTTACATTACATTCACTAGTAGGAGTGAGAAAAACATCAAGGGGTGGTGCGCATTGTATGGGTGTGTGTTACATTACATTCACTAGTAGGAGTCAGAAAAACATCACGGGGTGGTGTGCATTGTATGGGTGTGTGTTACATTAGATTCACTAGTAGGAGTCAGAAAAACATCACGGGGTGGTGCGCATTGTATGGGTGTGTGTTACATTAGATTCACTAGTAGGAGTGAGAAAAACATCACGGGGTGGTGCGCATTGTATGGGTGTGTGTTACATTACATTCACTAGTAGGAGTGTGAAAATCATCACGGGGTGGTGCGCATTGTATGGGTGTGTGTTACATTACATTCACTAGTAGGAGTGAGAAAAACATCAAGGGGTGGTGCGCATTGTAAGGTTGTGTGTTACATTACATTCACTAGTAGGAGTGAGAAAAACATCACGGGGTGGTGCGCATTGTATGGGTGTTTGTTACATTAGATTCACTAGTAGGAGTGAGAAAAACATCACGGGGTGGTGCGCATTATATGGGTGTGTGTTACATTACATTCACTAGTAGGAGTGAGAAACACATCACGGGGTGGTGCGCATTGTATGGGTGTGTGTTACATTACATTCACTAGTAGGAGTGAGAAACACATCACGGGGTGGTGCGCATTATATGGGTGTGTGTTACATTACATTCACTAGTAGGAGTGAGAAACACATCACGGGGTGGTGCGCATTGTATGGGTGTGTGTTACATTACATTCACTAGTAGGAGTGAGAAAAACATCACGGGGTGGTGCGCATTGTATGGGTGTTTGTTACATTACATTCGCTAGTAGGAGTGAGAAAATCATCACGGGGTGGTGCGCATTGTATGGGTGTGTGTTACATTACATTCGCTAGTAGGAGTGAGAAAAACATCACGGGGTGGTGCACATTGTATGGGTGTGTGTTACATTACATTCACTAGTAGGAGTGAGAAATACATCACGGGGTGGTGCGCATTGTATGGGTGTGTGTTACATTACATTCACTAGTAGGAGTGAGAAAAACATCACGGGGTGGTGCGCATTGTATGGGTGTTTGTTACATTAGATTCACTAGTAGGAGTGAGAAAGTTATCACGGGGTGGTGCGCATTGTATGGGTGTGTGTTACATTACATTCACTAGTAGGAGTGAGAAAAACATCACGGGGTGGTGCGCATTGTATGGGTGTGTGTCACATTAGATTCACTAGTAGGAGTGAGAAAAACATCACGGGGTGGTGCGCATTGTATGGGTGTGTGTTACATTACATTCACTAGTAGGAGTGAGAAAAACATCACGGGGTGGTGCGCATTGCATGGGTGTGTGTTACATTACATTCACTAGTAGGAGTGAGAAAAACATCACGGGGTGGTGCGCATTGTATGGGTGTGTGTTACATTAGATTCACTAGTAGGAGTGAAAAAACATCACGGGGTGGTGCGCATTGTATGGGTGTGTTTTACATTACATTCACTAGTAGGAGTGAGAAAAACATCACGGGGTGGTGCGCATTGTATGGGTGTGTTTTACATTACATTCACTAGTAGGAGTGAGAAAAACATCACGGGGTGGTGCGCATTGTATGGGTGTGTGTTACATAACATTCACTAGTAGGAGTGAGAAAAACATCACGGGGTGGTGCGCATTGTATGGGTGTGTGTTACATTACATTCACTAGTAGGAGTGAGAAAAACATCACGGGGTGGTGCGCATTGTATGGGTGTGTGTTACATTACATTCACTAGTAGGAGTGAGAAAAACATCACGGGGTGGTGCGCATTGTATGGGTGTGTGTTACATTAGATTCACTAGTAGGAGTGAGAAAAACATCACGGGGTGGTGCGCATTGTATGGGTGTGTGTTACATTACATTCGCTAATAGGAGCGAGAAAAACATCACGGGGTGGTGCGCCTTGTATGGGTGTGTGTTACATTAGATTCGCTAGTTGGAGTGAGAAAAATATCACGGGGTGGTGCGTATTGTATGGGTGTGTGTTACATTAGATTCACTAGTAGGAATGAGAAAAACATCACGGGGTGGTGCGCATTGTATGGGTGTGTGTTACATTACATTTACTAGTAGGAGTGAGAAAAACATCATGGGGTGGTGCGCATTGTATGGGTGTTTGTTACATTAGATTCACTAGTAGGAGTGAGAAAGTCATCACGGGGTGGTGCGCATTGTATGGGTGTGTGTTACATTAGATTCACTAGTAGGAGTGAGAAAAACATCACGGGGTGGTGCGCATTGTATGGGTGTGTGTTACATTACATTCACTAGTAGGAGTGAGAAAAACATCACGGGGTTGTGCGCATTGTATGGGTGTGTGTTACATTACATTCACTAGTAGGAGTGAGAAAAACATCACGGGGTGGTGCGCATTGTATGGGTGTGTGTTACATTACATTCACTAGTAGGAGTGAGAAAATCCTCACGGGGTGGTGCGCATTGTATGTGTGTGTGTTACATTACATTCACTAGTAGGAGTGAGAAAAACATCACGGGGTGGTGCGCATTGTATTGGTGTGTGTTACATTACATTCACTAGTAGGAGTGAGAAAAACATCACGGGGTGGTGCGCATTGTATGGTTGTGTGTTACGTTACATTCACTAGTAGGAGTGAGAAAAACATCACGGGGTGGTGCGCATTGTATGGGTGTGTGTTACATTACATTCACTAGTAGGAGTGAGAAAAACATCACGGGGTGGTGCGCATTGTATGGGTGTGTGTTACATTACATTCACTAGTAGGAGTGAGAAAATCGTCACGGGGTGGTTAGCATTGTATGGGTGTGTGTTACATTACATTCACTAGTAGGAGTGAGAAAAACATCACGGGGTGGTGCGCATTGTATGGGTGTGTGTTACATTACATTCACTAGTAGGAGTGAGAAAAACTTCACGGGGTGGTGCGCATTGTATGGGTGTGTGTTACATTACATTCACTAGTAGGAGTGAAAAAACATCACGGGGTGGTGCGCATTGTATGGGTGTGTGTTACATTACATTCACTAGTAGGAGTGAGAAAAACATCACGGGGTGGTGCGCATTGTATGGGTGTGTGTGTCACATTACATTCACTAGTAGGAGTGAGAAAAACATCACGGGGTGGTGCGCATTGTATGGGTGTGTGTTACATTACATTCACTAGTAGGAGTGAGAAAAACATCACGGGGTGGTGCGCATTGTATGGGTGTGTGTTACATTACATTCACTAGTAGGAGTGAGAAAAACATCACGGGGTGGTGCGCATTGTATGGGTGTGTGTTACATTACATTCATTAGTAAGAGTGAGAAAAACATCACGGTGTGGTGCGCATTGTATGGGTGTGTGTTACATTACATTCACTAGTAGGAGTGAGAAAAACATCACGGGGTGGTGCGCATTGTATGGGTGTGTGTTACATTACATTCACTAGTAGGAGTGAGAAAAACATCACGGGGTGGTGCGCATTGTATGGGTGTGTGTTACATTAGATTCACTAGTAGGAGTGAGAAAAACATCACGGGGTGGTGCGCATTGTATGGGTGTGTGTTACATTACATTCACTAGTAGGAGTGAGAAAATCATCACGGGGTGGTTAGCATTGTAAGGGTGTGTGTTACATTACATTCACTAGTAGGAGTGAGAAAAACATCACGGGGTGGTGCGCATTGTATGGGTGTGTTTTACATTAGATTCGCTAGTAGGAGTGAGAAAAATATCACGGGGTGGTGCGCATTGTATGGGTGTGTGTTACATTAAATTCGCTAGTAGGAGTGAGAAAAACATCACGGGGTGGTGCGCATTGTATGGGTGTGTGTTACATTACATTCACTAGTAGGAGTGAGAAAAACATCACGGGGTGGTGCGCAATGTATGGGTGTTTGTTACATTAGATTCACTAGTAGGAGTGAGAAAGTCATCACGGGGTGGTGCGCATTGTATGGGTGTGTGTTACATTACATTCACTAGTAGGAGTGAGAAAAAAATCACGGGGTGGTGCGCATTGTATGGGTGTGTGTTACATTACATTCACTTGTAGGAGTGAGAAAAACATCACGGGGTGGTGCGCATTGTATGGGTGTGTGTTACATTACATTCACTAGTAGGAGTGAGAAAAACATCACGGGGTGGTGCGCATTGTATGGGTGTGTGTTACATTACATTCACTAGTAGGAGTGAGAAAATCATCACGGGGTGGTGCGCATTGTATGGGTGTGTGTTACATTACATTCACTAGTAGGAGTGAGAAAAACATCACGGGGTGGTGCGCATTGTATGGGTGTGTGTTACATTACATTCACTAGTAGGAGTGAGAAAAACATCACGGGGTGGTGCCCATTGTATGGGTGTGTGTTACATTACATTCACTAGTAGGAGTGAGAAAAACATCACGTGGTGGTGCGCATTGTATGGGTGTGTGTTACATTACATTCACTAGTAGGAGTGAGAAAAACATCACGGGGTGGTGCGCATTGTATGGGTGTGTGTTACATTACATTCACTAGTAGGAGTGAGAAAAACATCACGGGGTGGTGCGCATTGTATGTGTGTGTGTTACATTACATTCACTAGTAGGAGTGAGAAAAACATCACGGGGTGGTGCGCATTGTATGGGTGTGTGTTACATTACATTCACTAGTAGGAGTGAGAAAAACATCACGGGGTGGTGCGCATTGTATGGGTGTGTGTTACATTACATTCACTAGTAGGAGTGAGAAAAACATCACGGGGTGGTGCGCATTGTATGGGTGTGTGTTACATTACATTCACTAGTAGGAGTGAGAAAAACATCACGGGGTGGTGCGCATTGTATGGGTGTGTGTTACATTACATTCACTAGTAGGAGTGAGAAAATCATCACGGGGTGGTTAGCATTGTATCGGTGTGTGTTACATTACATTCACTAGTAGGAGTGAGAAAAACATCACGGGGTGGTGCGCACTGTATGGGTGTGTGTTACATTACATTCACTAGTAGAAGTGAGAAAAACATCACGGGGTGGTGCGCATTGTATGGGTGTTTGTTACATTAGATTCACAAGTAGGATTGAGAAAATCATCACGGGGTGGTGCGCATTGTATGGGTGTGTGTTACATTACATTCGCTAGTAGGAGTGAGAAAAACATCACGGGGTGGTGCGCATTGTATGGGTGTGTGTTATATTACATTCACTAGTAGGAGTGAGAAAAACATCACGGGGTGGTGCGCACTGTATGAGTGTGTGTTACATTACATTCCCTAGTAGGAGTGAGAAAAACATCACGGGGTGGTGCGCATTGTATGGGTGTGTGTTACATTACATTCATTAGTAGGAGTGAGAAAAACATCACGGGGTGGTGCGCATTGTATGGGTGTGTGTTACATTCGATTCACTAGTAGGAGTGAAAAAACATCACGGGGTGGTGCGCATTTTATGGGTGTGTGTTACATTACATTCACTAGTAGGAGTGAGAAAAACATCACGGGGTGGTGCGCATTGTATGGGTGTGTGTTACATTAGATTCACTAGTAGGAGTGAAAAAACATCACGGGGTGGTGCGCATTTTATGGGTGTGTGTTACATTACATTCACTAGTAGGAGTGAGAAAAACATCACGGTGTGGTGCGCATTGTATGGGTGTGTGTTACATTACATTCACTAGTAGGAGTGAGAAAAACATCACGGGGTGGTGCGCATTGTATGGGTGTGTGTTACATTACATTCACTAGTAGGAGTGAGAAAAACATCACGGGGTGGTGCACATTGTATGGGTGTGTGTTACATTACATTCACTAGTAGGAGTGAGAAAAACATCACGGGGTGGTGCGCATTGTATGGGTGTGTGTTACATTACATTCACTAGTAGGAGTGAGAAAAACATCACGGGGTGGTGCGCATTGTATGGGTGTGTGTTACATTACATTCACTAGTAGGAGTGAAAAAAACATCACGGGGTGGTGCGCATTGTATGGGTGTGTGTTACATTACATTCACTAGTAGGAGTGAGAAAAACATCACGGGGTGGTGCGCATTGTATGGGTGTGTGTTACATTACATTCACTAGTAGGAGTGAGAAAAACATCACGGGGTGGTGCGCATTGTATGGGTATGTGTTACATTACATTCACTAGTAGGAGTGAGAAAAACATCACCTGGTGGTGCGCATTGTATGGGTGTGTGTTACATTACATTCACTAGTAGGAGTGAAAAAACATCACGGGGTGGTGCGCATTGTATGGGTGTGTGTTACATTACATTCACTAGTAGGAGTGAGAAAAACATCACGGGGTGGTGCGCATTGTATGGGTGTGTGTGTCACATTACATTCACTAGTAGGAGTGAGAAAAACATCACGGGGTGGTGCGCATTGTATGGGTGTGTGTTACATTACATTCACTAGTAGGAGTGAGAAAAACATCACGGGGTGGTGCGCATTGTATGGGTGTGTGTTACATTACATTCACTAGTAGGAGTGAGAAAAACATCACGGGGTGGTGCGCATTGTATGGGTGTGTGTTACATTAGATTCACTAGTACGAGTGAGAAAAACATCACGGGGTGGTGCGCATTGTATGGGTGTGTGTTACATTAGATTCACTAGTAGGAGTGAGAAAAACATCACGGGGTGGTGCGCATTGTATGGGTGTGTGTTACATTACATTCACTAGTAGGAGTGAGAAAAACATTACGGGGTGGTGCGCATTGTATGGGTGTTTGTTACATTAGATTCACAAGTAGGAGTGAGAAAATCATCACGGGGTGGTGCGCATTGTATGGGTGTGTGTTACATTACATTCGCTAGTAGGAGTGAGAAAAACATCACGGGGTGGTGCGCATTGTATGGGTGTGTGTTACATTAGATTCACTAGTAGGAGTGAGAAAAACATCACGGGGTGGTGCGCACTGTATGGGTGTGTGTTACATTACATTCACTAGTAGGAGTGAGAAAAAAATCACGGGGTGGTGCGCATTGTATGGGTGTTTGTTACATTAGATTCACTAGTAGGAGTGAGAAAGTCATCACGGGGTGGTGCGCATTGTATGGGTGTGTGTTACATTACATTCACTAGTAGGAGTGAGAAAAACATCACGGGGTGGTGCGCATTGTATGAGTGTGTGTTACATTAGATTCACTAGTAGGAGTGAGAAAAACATCACGGGGTGGTGCGCATTGTATGGGTGTGTGTTACATTACATTCACTAGTAGGAGTGAGAAAAACATCACGGGGTGGTGCGCATTGTATGGGTGTGTGTTACATTACATTCACTAGTAGGAGTGAGAAAAACATCACGGGGTGGTGCGCATTGTATGGGTGTGTGTTACATTACATTCAGTAGTAGGAGTGAGAAAAACATCACGGGGTGGTGCGCATTGTATGGGTGTGTGTTACATTCGATTCACTAGTAGGAGTGAAAAAACATCACGGGGTGGTGCGCATTTTATGGGTGTGTGTTACATTACATTCACTAGTAGGAGTGAGAAAAACATCACGGGGTGGTGCGCATTGTATGGGTGTGTGTGTCACATTACATTCACTAGTAGGAGTGAGAAAAACATCACGGGGTGGTGCGCATTGTATGGGTGTGTGTTACATTACATTCACTAGTAGGAGTGAGAAAAACATCACGGGGTGGTGCGCATGGTATGGGTGTGTGTTACATTACATTCACTAGTAGGAGTGAGAAAAACATCACGGGGTGGTGCGCATTGTATGGGTGTGTGTTACATTACATTCACTAGTAGGAGTGAGAAAATCATCACGGGGTGGTTAGCATTGTATGGGTGTGTGTTACATTACATTCACTAGTAGGAGTGAGAAAAACATCACGGCGTGGTGCGCATTGTATGGGTGTGTGTTACATTAGATTCACTAGTAGGAGTGAGAAAAACATCACGGGGTGGTGCGCACTGTATGGGTGTGTGTTACATTACATTCACTAGTAGGAGTGAGAAAAACATCACGGGGTGGTGCGCATTGTATGGGTGTGTGTTACATTACATTCACTAGTAGGAGTGAGAAAAACATCACGGGGTGGTGCGCATTGTATGGGTGTGTGTTACATTCGATTCACTAGTAGGAGTGAAAAAACATCACGGGGTGGTGCGCATTTTATGGGTGTGTGTTACATTACATTCACTAGTAGGAGTGAGAAAAACATCACGGGGTGGTGCGCATTGTATGGGTGTGTGTTACATTACATTCACTAGTAGGAGTGAAAAAACATCACGGGGTGGTGCGCATTGTATGGATGTGTGTTACATTACATTCACTAGTAGGAGTGAGAAAAACATCACGGGGTGGTGCGCATTGTATGGGTGTGTGTGTCACATTACATTCACTAGTAGGAGTGAGAAAAACATCACGGGGTGGTGCGCATTGTATGGGTGTGTGTTACATTACATTCACTAGTAGGAGTGAGAAAAACATCACGAGGTGGTGTGCATTGTATGGGTGTGTGTTACATTACATTCACTAGTAGGAGTGAGAAAAACATCACGGGGTGGTGCGCATTGTATGGGTGTGTGTTACA
Source organism: Cavia porcellus (assembly GCF_034190915.1). Taxonomy (NCBI): domain Eukaryota; kingdom Metazoa; phylum Chordata; class Mammalia; order Rodentia; family Caviidae; genus Cavia; species Cavia porcellus. Next base: position 894,271 of record NW_026947580.1, on the reverse strand, counting down.
TTAGATTCACTAGTAGGAGTGAGAAAAACATCACGGGGTGGTGCGCATTGTATGGGTGTGTGTTACATTAGATTCACTAGTAGGAGTGAGAAAAACATCACGGGGTGGTGCGCATTGTATGGGTGTGTGTTACATTACATTCACTAGTAGGAGTGAGAAAAACATCACGGGGTGGTGCGCATTGTATGGGTGTTTGTTACATTAGATTCACAAGTAGGAGTGAGAAAATCATCACGGGGTGGTGCGCATTGTATGGGTGTGTGTTACATTACATTCGCTAGTAGGAGTGAGAAAAACATCACGGGGTGGTGCGCATTGTATGGGTGTGTGTTACATTACATTCGCTAGTAGGAGTGAGAAAAACATCACGGGGTGGTGCGCATTGTATGGGTGTGTGTTACATTAGATTCACTAGTAGGAGTGAGAAAAACATCACGGGGTGGTGCGCACTGTATGGGTGTGTGTTACATTACATTCACTAGTAGGAGTGAGAAAAAAATCACGGGGTGGTGCGCATTGTATGGGTGTTTGTTACATTAGATTCACTAGTAGGAGTGAGAAAGTCATCACGGGGTGGTGCGCATTGTATGGGTGTGTGTTACATTACATTCATTAGTAGGAGTGAGAAAAACATCACGGGGTGGTGCGCATTGTATGGGTGTGTGTTACATTCGATTCACTAGTAGGAGTGAAAAAACATCACGGGGTGGTGCGCATTTTATGGGTGTGTGTTACATTACATTCACTAGTAGGAGTGAGAAAAACATCACGGGGTGGTGCGCATTGTATGGGTGTGTGTTACATTAGATTCACTAGTAGGAGTGAAAAAACATCACGGGGTGGTGCGCATTTTATGGGTGTGTGTTACATTACATTCACTAGTAGGAGTGAGAAAAACATCACGGTGTGGTGCGCATTGTATGGGTGTGTGTTACATTACATTCACTAGTAGGAGTGAGAAAAACATCACGGGGTGGTGCGCATTGTATGGGTGTGTGTTACATTACATTCACTAGTAGGAGTGAGAAAAACATCACGGGGTGGTGCGCATTGTATGGGTGTGTGTTACATTACATTCACTAGTAGGAGTGAGAAAAACATCACGGGGTGGTGCGCATTGTATGGGTGTGTGTTACATTACATTCACTAGTAGGAGTGAGAAAAACATCACGGGGTGGTGCGCATTGTATGGGTGTGTGTTACATTACATTCACTAGTAGGAGTGAAAAAAACATCACGGGGTGGTGCGCATTGTATGGGTGTGTGTTACATTACATTCACTAGTAGGAGTGAGAAAAACATCACGGGGTGGTGCGCATTGTATGGGTGTGTGTTACATTACATTCACTAGTAGGAGTGAGAAAAACATCACGGGGTGGTGCGCATTGTATGGGTGTGTGTTACATTACATTCACTAGTAGGAGTGAGAAAAACATCACCTGGTGGTGCGCATTGTATGGGTGTGTGTTACATTACATTCACTAGTAGGAGTGAAAAAACATCACGGGGTGGTGCGCATTGTATGGGTGTGTGTTACATTACATTCACTAGTAGGAGTGAGAAAAACATCACGGGGTGGTGCGCATTGTATGGGTGTGTGTGTCACATTACATTCACTAGTAGGAGTGAGAAAAACATCACGGGGTGGTGCGCATTGTATGGGTGTGTGTTACATTACATTCACTAGTAGGAGTGAGAAAAACATCACGGGGTGGTGCGCATTGTATGGGTGTGTGTTACATTACATTCACTAGTAGGAGTGAGAAAAACATCACGGGGTGGTGCGCATTGTATGGGTGTGTGTTACATTAGATTCACTAGTACGAGTGAGAAAAACATCACGGGGTGGTGCGCATTGTATGGGTGTGTGTTACATTAGATTCACTAGTAGGAGTGAGAAAAACATCACGGGGTGGTGCGCATTGTATGGGTGTGTGTTACATTACATTCACTAGTAGGAGTGAGAAAAACATTACGGGGTGGTGCGCATTGTATGGGTGTTTGTTACATTAGATTCACAAGTAGGAGTGAGAAAATCATCACGGGGTGGTGCGCATTGTATGGGTGTGTGTTACATTACATTCGCTAGTAGGAGTGAGAAAAACATCACGGGGTGGTGCGCATTGTATGGGTGTGTGTTACATTAGATTCACTAGTAGGAGTGAGAAAAACATCACGGGGTGGTGCGCACTGTATGGGTGTGTGTTACATTACATTCACTAGTAGGAGTGAGAAAAAAATCACGGGGTGGTGCGCATTGTATGGGTGTTTGTTACATTAGATTCACTAGTAGGAGTGAGAAAGTCATCACGGGGTGGTGCGCATTGTATGGGTGTGTGTTACATTACATTCACTAGTAGGAGTGAGAAAAACATCACGGGGTGGTGCGCATTGTATGAGTGTGTGTTACATTAGATTCACTAGTAGGAGTGAGAAAAACATCACGGGGTGGTGCGCATTGTATGGGTGTGTGTTACATTACATTCACTAGTAGGAGTGAGAAAAACATCACGGGGTGGTGCGCATTGTATGGGTGTGTGTTACATTACATTCACTAGTAGGAGTGAGAAAAACATCACGGGGTGGTGCGCATTGTATGGGTGTGTGTTACATTACATTCAGTAGTAGGAGTGAGAAAAACATCACGGGGTGGTGCGCATTGTATGGGTGTGTGTTACATTCGATTCACTAGTAGGAGTGAAAAAACATCACGGGGTGGTGCGCATTTTATGGGTGTGTGTTACATTACATTCACTAGTAGGAGTGAGAAAAACATCACGGGGTGGTGCGCATTGTATGGGTGTGTGTGTCACATTACATTCACTAGTAGGAGTGAGAAAAACATCACGGGGTGGTGCGCATTGTATGGGTGTGTGTTACATTACATTCACTAGTAGGAGTGAGAAAAACATCACGGGGTGGTGCGCATGGTATGGGTGTGTGTTACATTACATTCACTAGTAGGAGTGAGAAAAACATCACGGGGTGGTGCGCATTGTATGGGTGTGTGTTACATTACATTCCCTAGTAGGAGTGAGAAAATCATCACGGGGTGGTTAGCATTGTATGGGTGTGTGTTACATTACATTCACTAGTAGGAGTGAGAAAAACATCACGGCGTGGTGCGCATTGTATGGGTGTGTGTTACATTAGATTCACTAGTAGGAGTGAGAAAAACATCACGGGGTGGTGCGCACTGTATGGGTGTGTGTTACATTACATTCACTAGTAGGAGTGAGAAAAACATCACGGGGTGGTGCGCATTGTATGGGTGTGTGTTACATTACATTCACTAGTAGGAGTGAGAAAAACATCACGGGGTGGTGCGCATTGTATGGGTGTGTGTTACATTCGATTCACTAGTAGGAGTGAAAAAACATCACGGGGTGGTGCGCATTTTATGGGTGTGTGTTACATTACATTCACTAGTAGGAGTGAGAAAAACATCACGGGGTGGTGCGCATTGTATGGGTGTGTGTTACATTACGTTCACTAGTAGGAGTGAAAAAACATCACGGGGTGGTGCGCATTGTATGGATGTGTGTTACATTACATTCACTAGTAGGAGTGAGAAAAACATCACGGGGTGGTGCGCATTGTATGGGTGTGTGTGTCACATTACATTCACTAGTAGGAGTGAGAAAAACATCACGGGGTGGTGCGCATTGTATGGGTGTGTGTTACATTACATTCACTAGTAGGAGTGAGAAAAACATCACGGGGTGGTGTGCATTGTATGGGTGTGTGTTACATTACATTCACTAGTAGGAGTGAGAAAAACATCACGGGGTGGTGCGCATTGTATGGGTGTGTGTTACATTAGATTCACTAGTAGGAGTGAGAAAAACATCACGGGGTGGTGCGCATTGTATGGGTGTGTGTTACATTAGATTCACTAGTAGGAGTGAGAAAAACATCACGGGGTGGTGCGCATTGTATGGGTGTGTGTTACATTACATTCACTAGTAGGAGTGAGAAAAACATCACGGGGTGGTGCGCATTGTATGGGTGTTTGTTACATTAGATTCACAAGTAGGAGTGAGAAAATCATCACGGGGTGGTGCGCATTGTATGGGTGTGTGTTACATTACATTCGCTAGTAGGAGTGAGAAAAACATCACGGGGTGGTGCGCATTGTATGGGTGTGTGTTACATTACATTCGCTAGTAGGAGTGAGAAAAACATCACGGGGTGGTGCGCATTGTATGGGTGTGTGTTACATTAGATTCACTAGTAGGAGTGAGAAAAACATCACGGGGTGGTGCGCACTGTATGGGTGTGTGTTACATTACATTCACTAGTAGGAGTGAGAAAAAAATCACGGGGTGGTGCGCATTGTATGGGTGTTTGTTACATTAGATTCACTAGTAGGAGTGAGAAAGTCATCACGGGGTGGTGCGCATTGTATGGGTGTGTGTTACATTACATTCACTAGTAGGAGTGAGAAAAACATCACGGGGTGGTGCGCATTGTATGAGTGTGTGTTACATTAGATTCACTAGTAGGAGTGGAAAAACATCACGGGGTGGTGCGCATTGTATGGGTGTGTGTTACATTACATTCACTAGTAGGAGTGAGAAAAACATCACGGGGTGGTGCGCATTGTATGGGTGTGTGTTACATTACATTCACTAGTAGGAGTGAGAAAAACATCACGGGGTGGTGCGCATTGTATGGGTGTGTGTTACATTACATTCACTAGTAGGAGTGAGAAAAACATCACGGGGTGGTGCGCATTGTATGGGTGTGTGTTACATTACATTCACTAGTAGGAGTGAGAAAAACATCACGGGGTGGTGCGCATTGTATGGGTGTGTTTTACATTCGATTCACTAGTAGGAGTGAAAAAACATCACGGGGTGGTGCGCATTTTATGGGTGTGTGTTACATTATATTCACTAGTAGGAGTGAGAAAAACATCACGGGGTGGTGCGCATTGTATGGGTGTGTGTTACATTAGATTCACTAGTAGGAGTGAAAAAACATCACGGGGTGGTGCGCATTGTATGGGTGTGTGTTACATTACATTCACTAGTAGGAGTGAGAAAAACATCACGGGGTGGTGCGCATTGTATGGGTGTGTGTTACATTACATTCACTAGTAGGAGTGAGAAAAACATCACGGGGTGGTGCGCATTGTATGGGTGTGTGTTACATTACATTCACTAGTAGGAGTGAGAAAAACATCACGGGGTGGTGCGCATTGTATGGGTGTGTGTTACATTACATTCACTAGTAGGAGTGAGAAAAACATCACGGGGTGGTGCGCATTGTATGGGTGTGTGTTACATTAGATTCACTAGTAGGAGTGAGAAAAACATCACGGGGTGGTGCGCATTGTATGGGTGTGTGTTACATTACATTCACTAGTAGGAGTGAGAAAAACATCACGGGGTCGTGCGCATTGTATGGGTGTTTGTTACATTAGATTCACAAGTAGGAGTGAGAAAATCATCACGGGGTGGTGCGCATTGTATGGGTGTGTGTTACATTACATTCGCTAGTAGGAGTGAGAAAAACATCACGGGGTGGTGCGCATTGTATGGGTGTGTGTTACATTAGATTCACTAGTAGGAGTGAGAAAAACATCACGGGGTGGTGCGCACTGTATGGGTGTGTGTTACATTACATTCACTAGTAGGAGTGAGAAAAAAATCACGGGGTGGTGCGCATTGTATGGGTGTTTGTTACATTAGATTCACTAGTAGGAGTGAGAAAGTCATCACGGGGTGGTGCGCATTGTATGGGTGTGTGTTACATTACATTCACTAGTAGGAGTGAGAAAAACATCACGGGGTGGTGCGCATTGTATGAGTGTGTGTTACATTAGATTCACTAGTAGGAGTGAGAAAAACATCACGGGGTGGTGCGCATTGTATGGGTGTGTGTTACATTACATTCACTAGTAGGAGTGAGAAAAACATCACGGGGTGGTGCGCATTGTATGGGTGTGTGTTACATTACATTCACTAGTAGGAGTGAGAAAAACATCACGGGGTGGTGCGCATTGTATGGGTGTGTGTTACATTACATTCACTAGTAGGAGTGAGAAAAACATCACGGGGTGGTGCGCATTGTATGGGTGTGTGTTACATTACGTTCACTAGTAGGAGTGAGAAAAACATCACGGGGTGGTGCGCATTGTATGGGTGTGTTTTACATTCGATTCACTAGTAGGAGTGAAAAAACATCACGGGGTGGTGCGCATTTTATGGGTGTGTGTTACATTACATTCACTAGTAGGAGTGAGAAAAACATCACGGGGTGGTGCGCATTGTATGGGTGTGTGTTACATTAGATTCACTAGTAGGAGTGAAAAATCATCACGGGGTGGTGCGCATTGTATGGGTGTGTGTTACATTACATTCACTAGTAGGAGTGAGAAAAACATCACGGGGTGGTGCGCATTGTATGGGTGTTTGTTACATTACATTCACTAGTAGGAGTGAGAAAAACATCACGGGGTGGTGCGCATTGTATGGGTGTGTGTTACATTACATTCACTAGTAGGAGTGAGAAAAACATCACGGGGTGGTGCGCATTGTATGGGTGTGTGTTACATTACATTCACTAGTAGGAGTGAGAAAAACATCACGGGGTGGTGCGCATTGTATGGGTGTGTGTTACATTACATTCACTAGTAGTGAGAAAAACATCACGGGGTGGTGCGCATTGTATGGGTGTGTGTTACATTAGATTCACTAGTAGGAGTGAGAAAAACATCACGGGGTGGTGCGCATTGTATGGGTGTGTGTTACATTACATTCACTAGTAGGAGTGAGAAAATCATCACGGGGTGGTGCGCATTGTATGGGTGTGTGTTACATTACATTCATTAGTAGGAGTGAGAAAAACATCACGGGGTGGTGCGCATTGTATGGGTGTGTGTGTCACATTACATTCACTAGTAGGAGTGAGAAAAACATCACGGGGTGGTGCGCATTGTATGGGTGTGTGTTACATTACATTCACTAGTAGGAGTGAGAAAAACATCACGGGGTGGTGCGCATTGTATGGGTGTGTGTTACATTACATTCACTAGTAGGAGTGAGAAAAACATCACGGGGTGGTGCGCATGGTATGGGTGTGTGTTACATTACATTCACTAGTAGGAGTGAGAAAAACATCACGGGGTGGTGCGCATTGTATGGGTGTGTGTTACATTACATTCACTAGTAGGAGTGAGAAAAACATCACGGGGTGGTGCGCATTGTATGGGTGTGTGTTACATTACATTCACTAGTAGGAGTGAGAAAAACATCACGGGGTGGTGCGCATTGTATGGGTGTGTGTTACATTCGATTCACTAGTAGGAGTGAAAAAACATCACGGGGTGGTGCGCATTTTATGGGTGTGTGTTACATTACATTCACTAGTAGGAGTGAGAAAAACATCACGGGGTGGTGCGCATTGTATGGGTGTGTGTTACATTACATTCACTAGTAGGAGTGAAAAAACATCACGGGGTGGTGCGCATTGTATGGATGTGTGTTACATTACATTCACTAGTAGGAGTGAGAAAAACATCACGGGGTGGTGCGCATTGTATGGGTGTGTGTGTCACATTACATTCACTAGTAGGAGTGAGAAAAACATCACGGGGTGGTGCGCATTGTATGGGTGTGTGTTACATTACATTCACTAGTAGGAGTGAGAAAAACATCACGGGGTGGTGCGCATTGTATGGGTGTGTGTTACATTACATTCACTAGTAGGAGTGAGAAAAACATCACGGGGTGGTGCGCATTGTATGGGTGTGTGTTACATTAGATTCACTAGTAGGAGTGAGAAAAACATCACGGGGTGGTGCGCATTGTATGGGTGTGTGTTACATTAGATTCACTAGTAGGAGTGAGAAAAACATCACGGGGTGGTGCGCATTGTATGGGTGTGTGTTACATTACATTCACTAGTAGGAGTGAGAAAAACATCACGGGGTGGTGCGCATTGTATGGGTGTTTGTTACATTAGATTCACAAGTAGGAGTGAGAAAATCATCACGGGGTGGTGCGCATTGTATGGGTGTGTGTTACATTACATTCGCTAGTAGGAGTGAGAAAAACATCACGGGGTGGTGCGCATTGTATGGGTGTGTGTTACATTAGATTCACTAGTAGGAGTGAGAAAAACATCACGGGGTGGTGCGCACTGTATGGGTGTGTGTTACATTACATTCACTAGTAGGAGTGAGAAAAAAATCACGGGGTGGTGCGCATTGTATGGGTGTTTGTTACATTAGATTCACTAGTAGGAGTGAGAAAGTCATCACGGGGTGGTGCGCATTGTATGGGTGTGTGTTACATTACCTTCACTAGTAGGAGTGAGAAAAACATCACGGGGTGGTGCGCATTGTATGAGTGTGTGTTACATTAGATTCACTAGTAGGAGTGGAAAAACATCACGGGGTGGTGCGCATTGTATGGGTGTGTGTTACATTACATTCACTAGTAGGAGTGAGAAAAACATCACGGGGTGGTGCGCATTGTATGGGTGTGTGTTACATTACATTCACTAGTAGGAGTGAGAAAAACATCACGGGGTGGTGCGCATTGTATGGGTGTGTGTTACATTCGATTCACTAGTAGGAGTGAAAAAACATCACGGGGTGGTGCGCATTTTATGGGTGTGTGCTACATTACATTCACTAGTAGGAGTGAGAAAAACATCACGGGGTGGTGCGCATTGTATGGGTGTGTGTTACATTAGATTCACTAGTAGGAGTGAAAAAACATCACGGGGTAGTGCGCATTGTATGGGTGTGTGTTACATTACATTCACTAGTAGGAGTGACAAAAACATCACGGGGTGGTGCGCATTGTATGGGTGTGTGTTACAATAGATTCACTAGTAGGAGTGAGAAAAACATCACGGGGTGGTGCGCATTGTATGGGTGTGTGTTACATTACATTCACTAGTAGGAGTGAGAAAAACATCACGGGGTGGTGCGCATTTTATGGGTGTGTGTTACATTACATTCACTAGTAGGAGTGAGAAAAACATCACGGGGTGGTGCGCATTGTATGGGTGTGTGTTACATTAGATTCACTAGTAGGAGTGAAAAAACATCACGGGGTGGTGCGCATTGTATGGGTGTGTGTTACATTACATTCACTAGTAGGAGTGAGAAAAACATCACGGGGTGGTGCGCATTGTATGGGTGTTTGTTACATTACATTCACTAGTAGGATTGAGCAAAACATCACGGGGTGGTGCGCATTGTATGGGTGTGTGTTACATTACATTCACTAGTAGGAGTGAGAAAAACATCACGGGGTGGTGCGCATTGTATGGGTGTGTGTTACATTACATTCACTAGTAGGAGTGAGAAAAACATCACGGGGTGGTGGCATTGTATGGGTGTGTGTTACATTACATTCACTAGTAGGAGTGAGAAAAACATCACGGGGTGGTGCGCATTGTATGGGTGTGTGTTACATTAGATTCACTAGTAGGAGTGAGAAAAACATCACGGGGTGGTGCGCATTGTATGGGTGTGTGTTACATTACATTCACTAGTAGGAGTGAGAAAAACATCACGGGGTGGTGCGCATTGTATGGGTGTGTGTTACATTACATTCACTAGTAGGAGTGAGAAAAACATCACGTGGTGGTGCGCATTGTATGGGTGTGTGTTACATTACATTCACTAGTAGGAGTGAGAAAAACATCACGGGGTGGTGCGCATTGTATGGGTGTGTGTTACATTACATTCACTAGTAGGAGTGAGAAAAACATCACGGGGTGGTGCGCATTGTATGGGTGTGTGTTACATTACATTCACTAGTAGGAGTGAGAAAAACATCACGGGGTGGTGCGCATTGTATGGGTGTGTGTGTCACATTACATTCACTAGTAGGAGTGAGAAAAACATCACGGGGTGGTGCGCATTGTATGGGTGTGTGTTACATTACATTCACTAGTAGGAGTGAGAAAAACATCACGGGGTGGTGCGCATTGTATGGGTGTGTGTTACATTACATTCACTAGTAGGAGTGAGAAAAACATCACGTGGTGGTGCGCATTGTATGGGAGTGTGTTACATTACATTCACTAGTAGGAGTGAGAAAAACATCACGGGGTGGTGCGCATTGTATGGGTGTGTGTTACATTACATTCACTAGTAGGAGTGAGAAAAACATCACGGGGTGGTGCGCATTGTATGGGTGTGTGTTACATTACATTCACTAGTAGGAGTGAGAAAAACATCACGGGGTGGTGCGCATTGTATGGGTGTGTGTTACATTACATTCACTAGTAGGAGTGAAAAAACATCACGGGGTGGTGCGCATTGTATGGATGTGTGTTACATTACATTCACTAGTAGGAGTGAGAAAAACATCACGGGGTGGTGCGCATTGTATGGGTGTGTGTGTCACATTACATTCACTAGTAGGAGTGAGAAAAACATCACGGGGTGGTGCGCATTGTATGGGTGTGTGTTACATTACATTCACTAGTAGGAGTGAGAAAAACATCACGGGGTGGTGCGCATTGTATGGGTGTGTGTTACATTACATTCACTAGTAGGAGTGAGAAAAACATCACGGGGTGGTGCGCATTGTATGGGTGTGTGTTACATTACATTCACTAGTAGGAGTGAGAAAAACATCACGGGGTGGTGCGCATTGTATGGGTGTGTGTTACATTAGATTCACTAGTAGGAGTGAGAAAAACATCACGGTGTGGTGCGCATTGTATGGGTGTGTGTTACATTACATTCACTAGTAGGAGTGAGAAAAACATCACGGGGTGGTGCGCATTGTATGGGTGTTTGTTACATTAGATTCACAAGTAGGAGTGAGAAAATCATCACGGGGTGGTGCGCATTGTATGGGTGTGTGTTACATTACATTCACTAGTAGGAGTGAGAAAAACATCACGGGGTGGTGCGCATTGTATGGGTGTGTGTTACATTAGATTCACTAGTAGGAGTGAGAAAAACATCACGGGGTGGTGCGCACTGTATGGGTGTGTGTTACATTACATTCACTAGTAGGAGTGAGAAAAAAATCACGGGGTGGTGCGCATTGTATGGGTGTTTGTTACATTAGATTCACTAGTAGGAGTGAGAAAGTCATCACGGGGTGGTGCGCATTGTATGGGTGTGTGTTACATTACATTCACTAGTAGGAGTGAGAAAAACATCACGGGGTGGTGCGCATTGTATGAGTGTGTGTTACATTAGATTCACTAGTAGGAGTGAGAAAAACATCACGGGGTGGTGCGCATTGTATGGGTGTGTGTTACATTACATTCACTAGTAGGAGTGAGAAAAACATCACGGGGTGGTGCGCATTGTATGGGTGTGTGTTACATTACATTCACTAGTAGGAGTGAGAAAAACATCACGGGGTGGTGCGCATTGTATGGGTGTGTGTTACATTACATTCACTAGTAGGAGTGAGAAAAACATCACGGGGTGGTGCGCATTGTATGGGTGTGTGTTACATTACATTCACTAGTAGGAGTGAGAAAAACATCACGGGGTGGTGCGCATTGTATGGGTGTGTGTTACATTACATTCACTAGTAGGAGTGAGAAAAACATCACGGGGTGGTGCGCATGGTATGGGTGTGTGTTACATTACATTCACTAGTAGGAGTGAGAAAAACATCACGGGGTGGTGCGCATTGTATGGGTGTGTGTTACATTACATTCACTAGTAGGAGTGAGAAAATCATCACGGGGTGGTTAGCATTGTATGGGTGTGTGTTACATTACATTCACTAGTAGGAGTGAGAAAAACATCACGGGTTGGTGCGCATTGTATGGGTGTGTGTTACATGAGATTCACTAGTAGGAGTGAGAAAAACATCACGGGGTGGTGCGCATTGTATGGGTGTGTGTTACACTACATTCACTAGTAGGAGTGAGAAAAACATCACGGGGTGGTGCGCATTGTATGGGTGTGTGTTACATTAGATTCACTAGTAGGAGTGACAAAAACATCACGGGGTGGTGCGCATTGTATGGGTGTGTGTTACATTAATTCACTAGTAGGAGTGAGAAAAACATCACGGGGTGGTGCGCATTGTATGGGTGTGTGTTACATTACATTCACTAGTAGGAGTGAGAAAAACATCACGGGGTGGTGCGCATTGTATGGGTGTGTGTTACATTACATTCACTAGTATGAGTGAGAAAAACATCACGGGGTGGTGCGCATTGTATGGGTGTGTGTTACATTACATTCACTAGTAGGAGTGAGAAAAACATCACGGGGTGGTGCGCATTGTATGGGTGTGTGTTACATTACATTCACTAGTAGGAGTGAGAAAAACATCACGGAGTGGTGCGCATTGTATGGGTGTGTGTTACATTCGATTCACTAGTAGGAGTGAAAAAACATCACGGGGTGGTGCGCATTTTATGGGTGTGTGTTACATTACATTCACTAGTAGGAGTGAGAAAAACATCACGGGGTGGTGCGCATTGTATGGGTGTGTGTTACATTAGATTCACTAGTAGGAGTGAGAAAATCATCACGGGGTGGTTAGCATTGTATGGGTGTGTGTTACATTACATTCACTAGTAGGAGTGAGAAAAACATCACGGGTTGGTGCGCATTGTATGGGTGTGTGTTACATGAGATTCACTAGTAGGAGTGAGAAAAACATCACGGGTTGGTGCGCATTGTATGGGTGTGTGTTACATGAGATTCACTAGTAGGAGTGAGAAAAACATCACGGGGTGGTGCGCATTGTATGGGTGTGTGTTACACTACATTCACTAGTAGGAGAGAGAAAAACATCACGGGGTGGTGCGCATTGTATGGGTGTGTGTTACATTAGATTCACTAGTAGGAGTGAGAAAAACATCACGGGGTGGTGCGCATTGTATGGGTGTGTGTTACATTACATTCACTAGTAGGAGTGGGAAAAACATCACGGGGTGGTGCGCATTGTATGGGTGTGTGTTACATTACATTCACTAGTAGGAGTGAGAAAAACATCACGGGGTGGTGCGCATTGTATGGGTGTTTGTTACATTAGATTCACTAGTAGGAGTGAGAAAGTCATCACGGGGTGGTGCGCATTGTATGGGTGTGTGTTACATTAGATTCACTAATAGGAGTGAGAAAAATATCACGGGGTGGTGCGCATTGTATGGGTGTGTGTTACATTAGATTCGCTAGTAGGAGTGAGAAAAACATCACGGGGTGGTGCGCATTGTATGGGTGTGTGTTACATTAGATTCACTAGTAGGAGTGAGAAAAACATCACGGGGTGGTGCGCATTGTATGGGTGTGTGTTACATTACATTCACTAGTAGGAGTGAGAAAAACATCACGGGGTGGTGCGCATTGTATGGGTGTGTGTTACATTACATTCACTAGTAGGAGTGAGAAAAACATCACGGGGTGGTGCGCATTGTATGGGTGTGTGTTACATTACATTCGCTAGTAGGAGTGAGAAAAACATCACGGGGTGGTGCGCCTTGTATGGGTGTGTGTTACATTAGATTCGCTAGTAGGAGTGAGAAAAACATCACGGGGTGGTGCGCATTGTATGGGTGTGTGTTACATTACATTCACTAGTAGGAGTGAGAAAATCATCACGGGGTGGTGCGCATTGTATGGGTGTGTGTTACATTACATTCACTAGTAGGAGTGAGAAAAACATCACGGGGTGGTGCGCATTGTATGGGTGTGTGTTACATTACATTCACTAGTAGGAGTGAGAAAAACATCACGGGGTGGTGCGCATTGTATGGGTGTGTGTTACATTACATTCACTAGTAGGAGTGAGAAAAACATCACGGGGTGGTGCGCATTGTATGGGTGTGTGTTACATTACATTCGCTAGTAGGAGTGAGAAAAACATCACGGGGTGGTGCGCCTTGTATGGGTGTGTGTTACATTAGATTCGCTAGTAGGAGTGAGAAAAACATCACGGGGTGGTGCGCATTGTATGGGTGTGTGTTACATTAGATTCACTAGTAGGAGTGAGAAAAACATCACGGGGTGGTGCGCATTGTATGGGTGTGTGTTACATTACATTCACTAGTAGGAGTGAGAAAAACATCACGGGGTGGTGCGCATTGTATGGGTGTTTGTTACATTAGATTCACTAGTAGGAGTGAGAAAGTCATCACGGGGTGGTGCGCATTGTATGGGTGTGTGTTACATTAGATTCACTAATAGGAGTGAGAAAAATATCACGGGGTGGTGCGCATTGTATGGGTGTGTGTTACATTAGATTCGCTAGTAGGAGTGAGAAAAACATCACGGGGTGGTGCGCATTGTATGGGTGTGTGTTACATTACATTCACTAGTAGGAGTGAGAAAAACATCACGGGGTGGTGCGCATTGTATGGGTGTGTGTTACATTACATTCACTAGTAGGAGTGAGAAAAACATCACGGGGTGGTGCGCATTGTATGGGTGTTTGTTACATTAGATTCACTAGTAGGAGTGAGAAAAACATCACGGGGTGGTGCGCATTGTATGGGTGTGTGTTACATTAGATTCACTAATAGGAGTGAGAAAAACATCACGGGGTGGTGCGCATTGTATGGGTGTGTGTTACATTACATTCACTAGTAGGAGTGAGAAAAACATCACGGGGTGGTGCGCATTGTATGGGTGTGTGTTACATTACATTCACTAGTAGGAGTGAGAAAAACATCACGGGGTGGTGCGCATTGTATGGGTGTGTGTTACATTACATTCACTAGTAGGAGTGAGAAAAACATCACGGGGTGGTGCGCATTGTATGGGTGTGTGTTACATTACATTCACTAGTAGGAGTGAGAAAATCATCACGGGGTGGTGCGCATTGTATGGGTGTGTGTTACATTACATTCACTAGTAGGAGTGAGAAAAATATCACGGGGTGGTGCGCATTGTATGGGTGTGTGTTACATTACATTCACTAGTAGGAGTGAGAAAAACATCACGGGGTGGTGCGCATTGTATGGGTGTGTGTTACATTACATTCACTAGTAGGAGTGAGAAAAACATCACGGGGTGGTGGGCATTGTATGGGTGTGTGTTACATTACATTCACTAGTAGGAGTGAGAAAATCATCACGGGGTGGTGCGCATTGTATGGGTGTGTGTTACATTAGATTCACTAATAGGAGTGAGAAAAACATCACGGGGTGGTGCGCATTGTATGGGTGTGTGTTACATTACATTCACTAGTAGGAGTGAGAAAAACATCACGGGGTGGTGCGCATTGTATGGGTGTGTGTTACATTACATTCACTAGTAGGAGTGAGAAAAACATCACGGGGTGGTGCGCATTGTATGGGTGTGTGTTACATTACATTCACTAGTAGGAGTGAGAAAAACATCACGGGGTGGTGCGCATTGTATGGGTGTGTGTTACATTACATTCACTAGTAGGAGTGAGAAAATCATCACGGGGTGGTGCGCATTGTATGGGTGTGTGTTACATTACATTCACTAGTAGGAGTGAGAAAAACATCACGGGGTGGTGCGCATTGTATGGGTGTGTGTTACATTACATTCACTAGTAGGAGTGAGAAAAACATCACAGGGTGGTGCGCATTGTATGGGTGTGTGTTACATTACATTCACTAGTAGGAGTGAGAAAAACATCACGGGGTGGTGCGCATTGTATGGGTGTGTGTTACATTACATTCACTAGTAGGAGTGAGAAAATCATCACGGGGTGGTGCGCATTGTATGGGTGTGTGTTACATTACATTCACTAGTAGGAGTGAGAAAAACATCACGGGGTGGTGCGCATTGTATGGGTGTGTGTTACATTACATTCACTAGTAGGAGTGAGAAAATCATCACGGGGTGGTTAGCATTGTATGAGTGTGTGTTACATTACATTCACTAGTAGGAGTGAGAAAAACATCACGGGGTGGTGCGCATTGTATGGGTGTTTGTTACATTACATTCACTAGCATGAGTGAGAAAAACATCACGGGGTGGTGCGCATTTTATGGGTGTGTGTTACATTACATTCACTAGTAGGAGTGAGAAAAACATCACGGGGTGGTGCGCATTGTACGGGTGTGTGTTACATTACATTCACTAGTAGGAGTGAAAAAACATCACGGGGTGGTGCGAATTGTATGGGTGTGTGTTACATTACATTCACTAGTAGGAGTGAGTAAAACATCACGGGGTGGTGCGCATTGTATGGGTGTGTGTGTCACATTACATTCACTAGTAGGAGTGAGAAAAACATCACGGGGTGGTGCGCATTTTATGGGTGTGTGTTACATTACATTCACTAGTAGGAGTGAGAAAAACATCACGGGGTGGTGCGCATTGTATGGGTGTGTGTTACATTACATTCACTAGTAGGAGTGAGAAAAACATCACGGGGTGGTGCGCATTGTATGGGTGTGTGTTACATTACATTCACTAGTATGAGTGAGAAAAACATCACGGGGTGGTGCGCATTGTATGGGTGTGTGTTACATTACATTCACTAGTAGGAGTGAGAAAAACATCACGGGGTGGTGCGCATTGTATGGGTGTGTGTTACATTACATTCACTAGTAGGAGTGAGAAAAACATCACGGTGTGGTGCGCATTGTATGGGTGTGTGTTACATTACTTTCACTAGTAGGAGTGAGAAAAACATCACGGGGTGGTGCGCATTGTATGGGTGTGTGTTACATTACATTCACTATTAGGAGTGAGAAAAACATCACGGGGTGGTGTGCATGGTATGGGTGTGTGTTACATTATATTCACTAGTAGGAGTGAGAAAAACATCACGGGGTGGTGCGCATTGTATGGGTGTGTGTTACATTACATTCACTAGTAGGAGAGAGAAAATCATCACGGGGTGGTTAGCATTGTATGGGTGTGTGTTACATTACATTCACTAGTAGGAGTGAGAAAAACATCACGGGGTGGTGCGCATTGTATGGGTGTTTGTTACATTAGATTCACTAGTAGGAGTGAGAAAATCATCACGGTGTGGTGCGCATTTTATGGGTGTGTGTTACATTACATTCACTAGTAGGAGTGAGAAAAACATCACGGGGTGGTGCGCATTGTATGGGTGTGTGTTACATTAGATTCACTAGTAGGAGTGAAAAAACATCCCGGGGTGGTGCGCATTGTATGGGTGTGTGTTACATTACATTCACTAGTAGGAGTGAGAAAAACATCACGGGGTGGTGCGCATTGTATGGGTGTGTGTTAAATTACATTCACTAGTAGGAGTGAGAAAAACATCACGGGGTGTTGCGCATTGTATGGGTGTGTGTTACATTACATTCACTAGTAGGAGTGAGAAAAACATCACGGGGTGGTGCGCATTGTATGGGTGTGTGTTACATTACATTCACTAGTAGGAGTGAGAAAATCATCACGGGGTGGTGCGCATTGTATGGGTGTGTGTTACATTACATTCACTAGTAGGAGTGAGAAAAACATCACGGGGTGGTGCGCATTGTATGGGTGTGTGTTAAATTACATTCACTAGTAGGAGTGAGAAAAACATCACGGGGTGGTGCGCATTGTATGGGTGTGTGTTACATTACATTCACTAGTAGGAGTGAGAAAAACATCACGGGGTGGTGCGCATTGTATGGGTGTGTGTTACATTACATTCACTAGTAGGAGTGAGAAAAACATCACGGGGTGGTGCGCATTGTATGGGTGTGTGTTACATTACATTCACTAGTAGGAGTGAGAAAAACATCACGGGGTGGTGCGCATTGTATGGGTGTGTGTTACATTACATTCGCTAGTAGGAGTGAGAAAAACATCACGGGGTGGTGCGCCTTGTATGGGTGTGTGTTACATTAGATTCGCTAGTAGGAGTGAGAAAAACATCACGGGTGGTGCGCATTGTATGGGTGTGTGTTACATTAGATTCACTAGTAGGAGTGAGAAAAACATCACGGGGTGGTGCGCATTGTATGGGTGTGTGTTACATTACATTCACTAGTAGGAGTGAGAAAAACATCACGGGGTGGTGCGCATTGTATGGGTGTTTGTTACATTAGATTCACTAGTAGGAGTGAGAAAGTCATCACGGGGTGGTGCGCATTGTATGGGTGTGTGTTACATTAGATTCACTAATAGGAGTGAGAAAAATATCACGGGGTGGTGCGCATTGTATGGGTGTGTGTTACATTAGATTCGCTAGTAGGAGTGAGAAAAACATCACGGGGTGGTGCGCATTGTATGGGTGTGTGTTACATTAGATTCACTAGTAGGAGTGAGAAAAACATCACGGGGTGGTGCGCATTGTATGGGTGTGTGTTACATTACATTCACTAGTAGGAGTGAGAAAAACATCACGGGGTGGTGCGCATTGTATGGGTGTTTGTTACATTAGATTCACTAGTAGGAGTGAGAAAAACATCACGGGGTGGTGCGCATTGTATGGGTGTGTGTTACATTAGATTCACTAATAGGAGTGAGAAAAACATCACGGGGTGGTGCGCATTGTATGGGTGTGTGTTACATTACATTCACTAGTAGGAGTGAGAAAAACATCACGGGGTGGTGCGCATTGTATGGGTGTGTGTTACATTACATTCACTAGTAGGAGTGAGAAAAACATCACGGGGTGGTGCGCATTGTATGGGTGTGTGTTACATTACATTCACTAGTAGGAGTGAGAAAAACATCACGGGGTGGTGCGCATTGTATGGGTGTGTGTTACATTACATTCACTAGTAGGAGTGAGAAAATCATCACGGGGTGGTGCGCATTGTATGGGTGTGTGTTACATTACATTCACTAGTAGGAGTGAGAAAAATATCACGGGGTGGTGCGCATTGTATGGGTGTGTGTTACATTACATTCACTAGTAGGAGTGAGAAAAACATCACGGGGTGGTGCGCATTGTATGGGTGTGTGTTACATTACATTCACTAGTAGGAGTGAGAAAAACATCACGGGGTGGTGGGCATTGTATGGGTGTGTGTTACATTACATTCACTAGTAGGAGTGAGAAAATCATCACGGGGTGGTGCGCATTGTATGGGTGTGTGTTACATTACATTCACTAGTAGGAGTGAGAAAATCATCACGGGGTGGTGCGCATTGTATGGGTGTGTGTTACATTAGATTCACTAATAGGAGTGAGAAAAACATCACGGGGTGGTGCGCATTGTATGGGTGTGTGTTACATTACATTCACTAGTAGGAGTGAGAAAAACATCACGGGGTGGTGCGCATTGTATGGGTGTGTGTTACATTACATTCACTAGTAGGAGTGAGAAAAACATCACGGGGTGGTGCGCATTGTATGGGTGTGTGTTACATTACATTCACTAGTAGGAGTGAGAAAAACATCACGGGGTGGTGCGCATTGTATGGGTGTGTGTTACATTACATTCACTAGTAGGAGTGAGAAAAACATCACGGGGTGGTGCGCATTGTATGGGTGTGTGTTACATTACATTCACTAGTAGGAGTGAGAAAATCATCCCGGGGTGGTGCGCATTGTATGGGTGTGTGTTACATTACATTCACTAGTAGGAGTGAGAAAAACATCACGGGGTGGTGCGCATTGTATGGGTGTGTGTTACATTACATTCACTAGTAGGAGTGAGAAAAACATCACGGGGTGGTGCGCATTGTATGGGTGTGTGTTACATTACATTCACTAGTAGGAGTGAGAAAAACATCACGGGGTGGTGCGCATTGTATGGGTGTGTGTTACATTACATTCACTAGTAGGAGTGAGAAAATCATCACGGGGTGGTGCGCATTGTATGGGTGTGTGTTACATTAGATTCACTAATAGGAGTGAGAAAAACATCACGGGGTGGTGCGCATTGTATGGGTGTGTGTTACATTACATTCACTAGTAGGAGTGAGAAAAACATCACGGGGTGGTGCGCATTGTATGGGTGTGTGTTACATTACATTCACTAGTAGGAGTGAGAAAAACATCACGGGGTGGTGCGCATTGTATGGGTGTGTGTTACATTACATTCACTAGTAGGAGTGAGAAAAACATCACGGGGTGGTGCGCATTGTATGGGTGTGTGTTACATTACATTCACTAGTAGGAGTGAGAAAAACATCACGGGGTGGTGCGCATTGTATGGGTGTGTGTTACTTTACATTCACTAGTAGGAGTGAGAAAATCATCACGGGGTGGTGCGCATTGTATGGGTGTGTGTTACATTACATTCACTAGTAGGAGTGAGAAAAACATCACGGGGTGGTGCGCATTGTATGGGTGTGTGTTACATTACATTCACTAGTAGGAGTGAGAAAAACATCACGGGGTGGTGCGCATTGTATGGGTGTGTGTTACATTACATTCACTAGTAGGAGTGAGAAAAACATCACGGGGTGGTGCGCATTGTATGGGTGTGTGTTACATTACATTCACTAGTAGGAGTGAGAAAATCATCACGGGGTGGTGCGCATTGTATGGGTGTGTGTTACATTACATTCACTAGTAGGAGTGAGAAAAACATCACGGGGTGGTGCGCATTGTATGGGTGTGTGTTACATTACATTCACTACTATGAGTGAGAAAAACATCACGGGGAGGTGCGCATTGTATGGGTGTGTGTTACATTACATTCACTAGTAGGAGTGAGAAAAACATCACGGGGTGGTGCGCATTGTATGGGTGTGTGTTACATTAGATTCACTAGTAGGAGTGAAAAAACATCACGGGGTGGTGCGCATTGTATGGGTGTGTGTTACATTACATTCACTAGTAGGAGTGAGAAAAACATCACGGGGTGGTGCGCATTGTATGGGTGTTTGTTACATTACATTCACTAGTAGGAGTGAGAAAAACATCACGGGGTGTTGCGCATTGTATGGGTGTGTGTTACATTACATTCACTAGTAGGAGTGAGAAAAACATCACGGGGTGGTGCGCATTGTATGGGTGTGTGTTACATTACATTCACTAGTAGGAGTGAGAAAAACATCACGGGGTGGTGCGCATTGTATGGGTGTGTGTTACATTACATTCACTAGTAGGAGTGAAAAAACATCACGGGGTGGTGCGCATTGTATGGGTGTGTGTTACATTACATTCACTAGTAGGAGTGAGAAAAACATCACGGGGTGGTGCGCATTGTATGGGTGTGTGTGTCACATTACATTCACTAGTAGGAGTGAGAAAAACATCACGGGGTGGTGCGCATTGTATGGGTGTGTGTTACATTACATTCACTAGTAGGAGTGAGAAAAACATCACGGGGTGGTGCGCATTGTATGGGTGTGTGTTACATTACATTCACTAGTAGGAGTGAGAAAAACATCACGGGGTGGTGCGCATTGTATGGGTGTGTGTTACATTACATTCACTAGTAGGAGTGAGAAAATCATCACGGGGTGGTGCGCATTGTATGGGTGTGCGTTACATTACATTCACTAGTAGGAGTGAGAAAAACATCACGGGGTGGTGGGCATTGTATGGGTGTGTGTTACATTACATTCACTAGTAGGAGTGAGAAAAACATCACGGGGTGGTGCGCATTGTATGGGTGTGTGTTACATTACATTCACTAGTAGGAGTGAGAAAAACATCACGGGGTGGTGCGCATTGTATGGGTGTGTGTTACATTACATTCACTAGTAGGAGTGAGAAAAACATCACGGGGTGGTGCGCATTGTATGGGTGTGTGTTACATTACATTCACTAGTAGGAGTGAGAAAAACATCACGGGGTGGTGCGCATTGTATGGGTGTGTGTTACATTACATTCACTAGTAGGATTGAGAAAAACATCACGGGGTGGTGCGCATTGTATGGGTGTGTGTTACATTACATTCACTAGTAGGATTGAGAAAAACATCACGGGGTGGTGCGCATTGTATGGGTGTGTGTTACATTACATTCACTAGTAGGAGTGAGAAAATCATCACGGGGTGGTTAGCATTGTATGGGTGTGTGTTACATTACATTCACTAGTAGGAGTGAGAAAAACATCACGGGGTGGTGCGCATTTTATGGGTGTTTGTTACATTACATTCACTAGCAGGAGTGAGAAAAACATCACGGGGTGGTGCGCATTGTATGGGTGTGTGTTACATTACATTCACTAGTAGGAGTGAGAAAAACATCACGGGGTGGTGCGCATTTTATGGGTGTGTGTTACATTACATTCACTAGTAGGAGTGAAAAAACATCACGGGGTGGTGCGAATTGTATGGTTGTGTGTTACATTACATTCACTAGTAGGAGTGAGTAAAACATCACGGGGTGGTGCGCATTGTATGGGTGTGTGTGTCACATTACATTCACTAGTAGGAGTGAGAAAAACATCACGGGGTGGTGCGCATTTTATGGGTGTGTGTTACATTACATTCACTAGTAGGAGTGAGAAAAACATCACGGGCTGGTGCGCATTGTATGGGTGTGTGTTACATTACATTCACTAGTAGGAGTGAGAAAAACATCACGGGGTGGTGCGCATTGTATGGGTGTGTGTTACATTACACTCACTAGTAGGAGTGAGAAAAACATCACGGGGTGGTGCGCATTGTATGGGTGTGTGTTACATTACATTCACTAGTATGAGTGAGAAAAACATCACGGGGTGGTGCGCATTGTATGGGTGTGTGTTACATTACATTCACTAGTAGGAGTGAGAAAAACATCACGGTGTGGTGCGCATTGTATGGGTGTGTGTTACATTACTTTCACTAGTAGGAGTGAGAAAAACATCACGGGGTGGTGCGCATTGTATGGGTGTGTGTTACATTACATTCACTAGTAGGAGTGAGAAAAACATCACGGGGTGGTGTGCATGGTATGGGTGTGTGTTACATTACATTCACTAGTAGGAGTGAGAAAAACATCACGGGGTGGTGCGCATTGTATGGGTGTGTGTTACATTACATTCACTAGTAGGAGTGAGAAAATCATCACGGGGTGGTTAGCATTGTATGGGTGTGTGTTACATTACATTCACTAGTAGGAGTGAGAAAATCATCACGGGGTGGTGCGCATTGTATGGGTGTTTGTTACATTAGATTCACTAGTAGGAGTGAGAAAATCATCACGGTGTGGTGCGCATTTTATGGGTGTGTGTTACATTACATTCACTAGTAGGAGTGAGAAAAACATCACGGGGTGGTGCGCATCGTATGGGTGTTTGTTACATTAGATTCACTAGTAGGAGTGAAAAAACATCCCGGGGTGGTGCGCATTGTATGGGTGTGTGTTACATTACATTCACTAGTAGGAGTGAGAAAAACATCACGGGGTGGTGCGCATTGTATGGGTGTGTGTTACATTACATTCACTAGTAGGAGTGAGAAAAACATCACGGGGTGGTGCGCATTGTATGGGTGTGTGTTACATTACATTCACTAGTAGGAGTGAGAAAAACATCACGGGGTGGTGCGCATTGTATGGGTGTGTGTTACATTACATTCACTAGTAGGAGTGAGAAAATCATCACGGGGTGGTGCGCATTGTATGGGTGTGTGTTACATTACATTCACTAGTAGGAGTGAGAAAAACATCACGGGGTGGTGCCCATTGTATGGGTGTGTGTTACATTACATTCACTAGTAGGAGTGAGAAAAACATCACGGGGTGGTGCCCATTGTATGGGTGTGTGTTACATTACATTCACTAGTAGGAGTGAGAAAAACATCACGGGGTGGTGCGCATTGTATGGGTGTGTGTTACATTACATTCACTAGTAGGAGTGAGAAAAACACGGGGTGGTGCGCATTGTATGGGTGTGTGTTACATTACATTTACTAGTAGGAGTGAGAAAAACATCACGGGGTGGTGCGCATTGTATGGTGTGTGTTACATTACATTCACTAGTAGGAGTGAGAAAAACATCACGGGGTGGTGCGCATTGTATGGGTGTGTGTTACATTACATTCACTAGTAGGAGTGAGAAAAACATCACGGGGTGGTGCGCATTGTATGGGTGTGTGTTACATTACATTCACTAGTAGGAGTGAGAAAAACATCACGGGGTGGTGCGCATTGTATGGGTGTGTGTTACATTACATTCACTAGTAGGAGTGAGAAAAACATCACGGGTTGGTGCGCATTGTATGGGTGTGTGTTACATGAGATTCACTAGTAGGAGTGAGAAAAACATCACGGGGTGGTGCGCATTGTATGGGTGTGTGTTACACTACATTCACTAGTAGGAGTGAGAAAAACATCACGGGGTGGTGCGCATTGTATGGGTGTGTGTTACATTACATTCACTAGTAGGAGTGAGAAAAACATCACGGGGTGGTGCGCATTTTATGGGTGTGTGTTACATTACATTCACTAGTAGGAGTGAAAAAACATCACGGGGTGGTGCGAATTGTATGGTTGTGTGTTACATTACATTCACTAGTAGGAGTGAGTAAAACATCACGGGGTGGTGCGCATTGTATGGGTGTGTGTGTCACATTACATTCACTAGTAGGAGTGAGAAAAACATCACGGGGTGGTGCGCATTTTATGGGTGTGTGTTACATTACATTCACTAGTAGGAGTGAGAAAAACATCACGGGCTGGTGCGCATTGTATGGGTGTGTGTTACATTACATTCACTAGTAGGAGTGAGAAAAACATCACGGGGTGGTGCGCATTGTATGGGTGTGTGTTACATTACACTCACTAGTAGGAGTGAGAAAAACATCACGGGGTGGTGCGCATTGTATGGGTGTGTGTTACATTACATTCACTAGTATGAGTGAGAAAAACATCACGGGGTGGTGCGCATTGTATGGGTGTGTGTTACATTACATTCACTAGTAGGAGTGAGAAAAACATCACGGTGTGGTGCGCATTGTATGGGTGTGTGTTACATTACTTTCACTAGTAGGAGTGAGAAAAACATCACGGGGTGGTGCGCATTGTATGGGTGTGTGTTACATTACATTCACTAGTAGGAGTGAGAAAAACATCACGGGGTGGTGTGCATGGTATGGGTGTGTGTTACATTACATTCACTAGTAGGAGTGAGAAAAACATCACGGGGTGGTGCGCATTGTATGGGTGTGTGTTACATTACATTCACTAGTAGGAGTGAGAAAATCATCACGGGGTGGTTAGCATTGTATGGGTGTGTGTTACATTACATTCACTAGTAGGAGTGAGAAAATCATCACGGGGTGGTGCGCATTGTATGGGTGTTTGTTACATTAGATTCACTAGTAGGAGTGAGAAAATCATCACGGTGTGGTGCGCATTTTATGGGTGTGTGTTACATTACATTCACTAGTAGGAGTGAGAAAAACATCACGGGGTGGTGCGCATCGTATGGGTGTTTGTTACATTAGATTCACTAGTAGGAGTGAAAAAACATCCCGGGGTGGTGCGCATTGTATGGGTGTGTGTTACATTACATTCACTAGTAGGAGTGAGAAAAACATCACGGGGTGGTGCGCATTGTATGGGTGTGTGTTACATTACATTCACTAGTAGGAGTGAGAAAAACATCACGGGGTGGTGCGCATTGTATGGGTGTGTGTTACATTACATTCACTAGTAGGAGTGAGAAAAACATCACGGGGTGGTGCGCATTGTATGGGTGTGTGTTACATTACATTCACTAGTAGGAGTGAGAAAATCATCACGGGGTGGTGCGCATTGTATGGGTGTGTGTTACATTACATTCACTAGTAGGAGTGAGAAAAACATCACGGGGTGGTGCCCATTGTATGGGTGTGTGTTACATTACATTCACTAGTAGGAGTGAGAAAAACATCACGGGGTGGTGCCCATTGTATGGGTGTGTGTTACATTACATTCACTAGTAGGAGTGAGAAAAACATCACGGGGTGGTGCGCATTGTATGGGTGTGTGTTACATTACATTCACTAGTAGGAGTGAGAAAAACACGGGGTGGTGCGCATTGTATGGGTGTGTGTTACATTACATTTACTAGTAGGAGTGAGAAAAACATCACGGGGTGGTGCGCATTGTATGGGTGTGTGTTACATTACATTCACTAGTAGGAGTGAGAAAAACATCACGGGGTGGTGCGCATTGTATGGGTGTGTGTTACATTACATTCACTAGTAGGAGTGAGAAAAACATCACGGGGTGGTGCGCATTGTATGGGTGTGTGTTACATTACATTCACTAGTAGGAGTGAGAAAAACATCACGGGGTGGTGCGCATTGTATGGGTGTGTGTTACATTACATTCACTAGTAGGAGTGAGAAAAACATCACGGGTTGGTGCGCATTGTATGGGTGTGTGTTACATGAGATTCACTAGTAGGAGTGAGAAAAACATCACGGGGTGGTGCGCATTGTATGGGTGTGTGTTACACTACATTCACTAGTAGGAGTGAGAAAAACATCACGGGGTGGTGCGCATTGTATGGGTGTGTGTTACATTACATTCACTAGTAGGAGTGAGAAAAACATCACGGGGTGGTGCGCATTGTATGGGTGTGTGTTACTTTACATTCACTAGTAGGAGTGAGAAAATCATCACGGGGTGGTGCGCATTGTATGGGTGTGTGTTACATTACATTCACTAGTAGGAGTGAGAAAAACATCACGGGGTGGTGCGCATTGTATGGGTGTGTGTTACATTACATTCACTAGTTGGAGTGAGAAAAACATCACGGGGTGGTGCGCATTGTATGGGTGTGTGTTACATTACATTCACTAGTAGGAGTGAGAAAAACATCACGGGGTGGTGCGCATTGTATGGGTGTGTGTTACATTACATTCACTAGTAGGAGTGAGAAAATCATCACGGGGTGGTGCGCATTGTATGGGTGTGTGTTACATTACATTCACTAGTAGGAGTGAGAAAAACATCACGGGGTGGTGCGCATTGTATGGGTGTGTGTTACATTACATTCACTACTATGAGTGAGAAAAACATCACGGGGAGGTGCGCATTGTATGGGTGTGTGTTACATTACATTCACTAGTAGGAGTGAGAAAAACATCACGGGGTGGTGCGCATTGTATGGGTGTGTGTTACATTAGATTCACTAGTAGGAGTGAAAAAACATCACGGGGTGGTGCGCATTGTATGGGTGTGTGTTACATTACATTCACTAGTAGGAGTGAGAAAAACATCACGGGGTGGTGCGCATTGTATGGGTGTTTGTTACATTACATTCACTAGTAGGAGTGAGAAAAACATCACGGGGTGTTGCGCATTGTATGGGTGTGTGTTACATTACATTCACTAGTAGGAGTGAGAAAAACATCACGGGGTGGTGCGCATTGTATGGGTGTGTGTTACATTACATTCACTAGTAGGAGTGAGAAAAACATCACGGGGTGGTGCGCATTGTATGGGTGTGTGTTACATTACATTCACTAGTAGGAGTGAAAAAACATCACGGGGTGGTGCGCATTGTATGGGTGTGTGTTACATTACATTCACTAGTAGGAGTGAGAAAAACATCACGGGGTGGTGCGCATTGTATGGGTGTGTGTGTCACATTACATTCACTAGTAGGAGTGAGAAAAACATCACGGGGTGGTGCGCATTGTATGGGTGTGTGTTACATTACATTCACTAGTAGGAGTGAGAAAAACATCACGGGGTGGTGCGCATTGTATGGGTGTGTGTTACATTACATTCACTAGTAGGAGTGAGAAAAACATCACGGGGTGGTGCGCATTGTATGGGTGTGTGTTACATTACATTCACTAGTAGGAGTGAGAAAATCATCACGGGGTGGTGCGCATTGTATGGGTGTGCGTTACATTACATTCACTAGTAGGAGTGAGAAAAACATCACGGGGTGGTGGGCATTGTATGGGTGTGTGTTACATTACATTCACTAGTAGGAGTGAGAAAAACATCACGGGGTGGTGCGCATTGTATGGGTGTGTGTTACATTACATTCACTAGTAGGAGTGAGAAAAACATCACGGGGTGGTGCGCATTGTATGGGTGTGTGTTACATTACATTCACTAGTAGGAGTGAGAAAAACATCACGGGGTGGTGCGCATTGTATGGGTGTGTGTTACATTACATTCACTAGTAGGAGTGAGAAAAACATCACGGGGTGGTGCGCATTGTATGGGTGTGTGTTACATTACATTCACTAGTAGGATTGAGAAAAACATCACGGGGTGGTGCGCATTGTATGGGTGTGTGTTACATTACATTCACTAGTAGGAGTGAGAAAAACATCACGGGGTGGTGCGCATTGTATGGGTGTGTGTTACATTACATTCACTACTATGAGTGAGAAAAACACGGGGTGGTGCGCATTGTATGGGTGTGTGTTACATTACATTTACTAGTAGGAGTGAGAAAAACATCACGGGGTGGTGCGCATTGTATGGGTGTGTGTTACATTACATTCACTAGTAGGAGTGAGAAAAACATCACGGGGTGGTGCGCATTGTATGGGTGTGTGTTACATTACATTCACTAATAGGAGTGAGAAAAACATCACGGGGTGGTGCGCATTGTATGGGTGTGTGTTACATTACATTCACTAGTAGGAGTGAGAAAAACATCACGGGGTGGTGCGCATTGTATGGGTGTGTGTTACATTACATTCACTAGTAGGAGTGAGAAAAACATCACGGGGTGGTGCGCATTGTATGGGTGTGTGTTACATTACATTCACTAGTAGGAGTGAGAAAAACATCACGGGTTGGTGCGCATTGTATGGGTGTGTGTTACATGAGATTCACTAGTAGGAGTGAGAAAAACATCACGGGGTGGTGCGCATTGTATGGGTGTGTGTTACATTACATTCACTAGTAGGAGTGAGAAAAACATCACGGGGTGGTGCGCATTGTATGGGTGTGTGTTACATTAGATTCACTAGTAGGAGTGAGAAAAACATCACGGGGTGGTGCGCATTGTATGGGTGTGTGTTACATTACATTCACTAGTAGGAGTGAGAAAAACATCACGGGGTGGTGCGCATTGTATGGGTGTGTGTTACATTACATTCACTAGTAGGAGTGAAAAAACATCACGGGGTGGTGCGCATTGTATGGGTGTGTGTTACATTACATTCACTAGTAGGAGTGAGAAATACATCTCGGGGTGGTGCGCATTGTATGGGTGTGGGTTACATTACATTCACTAGTAGGAGTGAGAAAAACATCACGGGGTGGTGAGCATTGTATGGGTGTGTGTTACATTAGATTCACTAATAGGAGTGAAAAAACATCACGGGTTGGTGCGCATTGTATGGGTGTGTGTTACATTACATTCACTAGTAGGAGTGAGAAAAACATCACGGGGTGGTGCGCATTGTATGGGTGTGTGTTACATTACATTCACTAGTAGGAGTGAGAAAAACATCACGGGGTGTTGCGCATTGTATGGGTGTGTGTTACATTACATTCACTAGTAGGAGTGAGAAAAACATCACGGGGTGGTGCGCATTGTATGGGTGTGTGTTACATTACATTCACTAGTAGGAGTGAGAAAATCATCACGGGGTGGTGCGCATTGTATGGGTGTGTGTTACATTACATTCACTAGTAGGAGTGAGAAAAACATCACGGGGTGGTGCGCATTGTATGGGTGTGTGTTACATTACATTCACTAGTAGGAGTGAGAAAAACATCACGGGGTGGTGCGCATTGTATGGGTGTGTGTTATATTACATTCACTAGTAGGAGTGAGAAAAACATCACGGGGTGGTGCGCATTGTATGGGTGTGTGTTACATTACATTCACTACTATGAGTGAGAAAAACACGGGGTGGTGCGCATTGTATGGGTGTGTGTTACATTACATTTACTAGTAGGAGTGAGAAAAACATCACGGGGTGGTGCGCATTGTATGGGTGTGTGTTACATTACATTCACTAGTAGGAGTGAGGAAAACATCACGGGGTGGTGCGCATTGTATGGGTGTGTGTTACATTACATTCACTAATAGGAGTGAGAAAAACATCACGGGGTGGTGCGCATTGTATGGGTGTGTGTTACATTACATTCACTAGTAGGAGTGAGAAAAACATCACGGGGTGGTGCGCATTGTATGGTTGTGTGTTACATTACATTCACTAGTAGGAGTGAGAAAAACATCACGGGGTGGTGCGCATTGTATGGGTGTGTGTTACATTACATTCACTAGTAGGAGTGAGAAAAACATCACGGGGTGGTGCGCATTGTATGGGTGTGTGTTACATGAGATTCACTAGTAGGAGTGAGAAAAACATCACGGGGTGGTGCGCATTGTATGGGTGTGTGTTACATTACATTCACTAGTAGGAGTGAGAAAAACATCACGGGGTGGTGCGCATTGTATGGGTGTGTGTTACATGAGATTCACTAGTAGGAGTGAGAAAAACATCACGGGGTGGTGCGCATTGTATGGGTGTGTGTTACATTACATTCACTAGTAGGAGTGAGAAAAACATCACGGGGTGGTGCGCATTGTATGGGTGTGTGTTACATTACATTCACTAGTAGGAGTGAAAAAACATCACGGGGTGGTGCGCATTGTATGGGTGTGTGTTACATTACATTCACTAGTAGGAGTGAGAAATACATCACGGGGTGGTGCGCATTGTATGGGTGTGGGTTACATTACATTCACTAGTAGGAGTGAGAAAAACATCACGAGGTGGTGAGCATTGTATGGGTGTGTGTTACATTAGATTCACTAGTAGGAGTGAAAAAACATCACGGGGTGGTGCGCATTGTATGGGTGTGTGTTACATTACATTCACTAGTAGGAGTGAGAAAAACATCACGGGGTGGTGCGCATTGTATGGGTGTGTGTTACATTACATTTACTAGTAGGAGTGAGAAAAACATCACGGGGTGGTGCGCATTGTATGGGTGTGTGTTACATTACATTCACTAGTAGGAGTGAGAAAAACATCACGGGGTGGTGCGCATTGTATGGGTGTGTGTTACATTACATTCACTAGTAGGAGTGAGAAAAACATCACGGGGTGGTGCGCATTGTATGGGTGTGTGTTACATTACATTCATTAGTAGGAGTGAGAAAAACATCACGGGGTGGTGCGCCTTGTATGGGTGTGTGTTACATTAGATTCGCTAGTAGGAGTGAGAAAAACATCACGGGGTGGTGCGCATTGTATGGGTGTGTGTTACATTACATTCGCTAGTAGGAGTGAGAAAAACATCACGGGGTGGTGCGCATTGTATGGGTGTGTGTTACATTACATTCACTAGTAGGAGTGAGAAAAACATCACGGGGTGGTGCGCATTGTATGGGTGTTTGTTACATTAGATTCACTAGTAGGAGTGAGAAAGTCATCACGGGGTGGTGCGCATTGTGTGGGTGTGTGTTACATTAGATTCACTAATAGGATTGAGAAAAACATCACGGGGTGGTGCGCATTGTATGGGTGTGTGTTACATTACATTCACTAGTAGGAGTGAGAAAAACATCACGGGGTGGTGCGCATTGTATGGGTGTGTGTTACATTACATTCACTAGTAGGAGTGAGAAAAACATCACGGGGTGGTGCGCATTGTATGGGTGTGTGTTACATTACATTCACTAGTAGGAGTGAGAAAAACATCACGGGGTGGTGCGCATTGTATGGGTGTGTGTTACATTACATTCACTAGTAGGAGTGAGAAAAACATCACGGGGTGGTGCGAATTGTATGGGTGTTTGTTACATTACATTCGCTAGTAGGAGTGAGAAAATCATCACGGGGTGGTGCGCATTGTATGGGTGTGTGTTACATTACATTCGCTAGTAGGAGTGAGAAAAACATCACGGGGTGGTGCGCATTGTATGGGTGTGTGTTACATTACATTCACTAGTAGGAGTGAGAAATACATCACGGGGTGGTGCGCATTGTATGGGTGTGTGTTACATTACATTCACTAGTAGGAGTGAGAAAAACATCACGGGGTGGTGCGCATTGTATGGGTGTTTGTTACATTAGATTCACTAGTAGGAGTGAGAAAGTTATCACGGGGTGGTGCGCATTGTATGGGTGTGTGTTACATTACATTCACTAGTAGGAGTGAGAAAAACATCACGGGGTGGTGCGCATTGTATGGGTGTGTGTTACATTAGATTCACTAGTAGGAGTGAGAAAAATATCACGGGGTGGTGCGCATTGTATGGGTGTGTGTTACATTACATTCACTAGTAGGAGTGAGAAAAACATCACGGGGTGGTGCGCATTGTATGGGTGTGTGTTACATTACATTTACTAGTAGGAGTGAGAAAAACATCACGGGGTGGTGCGCATTGTATGGGTGTGTGTTACATTACATTCACTAGTAGTAGTGAGAAAAACATCACGGGGTGGTGCGCATTGTATGGGTGTGTGTTACATTACATTCACTAGTAGGAGTGAGAAAAACATCACGGGGTGGTGCGCATTGTATGGGTGTGTGTTACATTACATTCACTAGTAGGAGTGAGAAAAACATCACGGGGTGGTGCGCATTGTATGGGTGTGTGTTACATTATATTCACTAGTAGGAGTGAGAAAAACATCACGGGGTGGTGCGCATTGTATGGGTGTGTGTTACATTACATTCGCTAGTAGGACTGAGAAAAACATCACGGGGTGGTGCGCCTTGTATGGGTGTGTGTTACATTAGATTCGCTAGTAGGAGTGAGAAAAACATCACGGGGTGGTGCGCATTGTATGGGTGTGTGTTACATTACATTCGCTAGTAGGAGTGAGAAAAACATCACGGGGTGGTGCGCATTGTATGGGTGTGTGTTACATTACATTCACTAGTAGGAGTGAGAAAAACATCACGGGGTGGTGCGCATTGTATGGGTGTTTGTTACATTAGATTCACTAGTAGGAGTGAGAAAGTCATCACGGGGTGGTGCGCATTGTGTGGGTGTGTGTTACATTAGATTCACTAATAGGATTGAGAAAAACATCATGGGGTGGTGCGCATTGTATGGGTGTGTGTTACATTACATTCACTAGTAGGAGTGAGAAAAACATCACGGGGTGGTGCGCATTGTATGGGTGTGTGTTACATTACATTCACTAGTAGGAGTGAGAAAAACATCACGGGGTGGTGCGCATTATATGGGTGTGTGTTACATTACATTCACTAGTAGGAGTGAGAAAAACATCACGGGGTGGTGCGCATTGTATGGGTGTGTGTTACATTACATTCACTAGTAGGAGTGAGAAAAACATCACGGGGTGGTGCGAATTGTATGGGTGTGTGTTACATTACATTCACTAGTAGGAGTGAGAAAATCATCACGGGGTGGTGCGCATTGTATGGGTGTGTGTTACATTACATTCACTAGTAGGAGTGAGAAAAACATCACGGGGTGGTGCGCATTGTATGGGTGTGTGTTACATTACATTCACTACTATGAGTGAGAAAAACATCACGGGGTGGTGCGCATTTTATGGGTGTGTGTTACATTACATTCACTAGTAGGAGTGAGAAAAACATCACGGGATGGTGCGCATTGTATGGGTGTGTGTTACATTACATTCACTAGTAGGAGTGAGAAAAACATCACGGGGTGGTGCGCATTGTATGGGTGTGTGTTACATTACATTCACTAATAGGAGTGAGAAAAACATCACGGGGTGGTGCGCATTGTATGGGTGTGTGTTACATTACATTCACTAGTAGGAGTGAGAAAAACATCACGGGTTGGTGCGCATTGTATGGGTGTGTGTTACATTACATTCTCTAGTAGGAGTGAGAAAAACATCACGGGGTGGTGCGCATTGTATTGGTGTGTGTTACATTACATTCACTAGTAGGAGTGAGAAAAACATCACGGGTTGGTGCGCATTGTATGGGTGTGTGTTACATGAGATTCACTAGTAGGAGTTAGAAAAACATCACGGGGTGGTGCGCATTGTATGGGTGTGTGTTACATTAGATTCACTAGTAGGAGTGAGAAAAACATCACGGGGTGGTGCGCATTGTATGGGTGTGTGTTACATTACATTCACTAGTAGGAGTGAGAAAAACATCACGGGGTGGTGCGCATTGTATGGGTGTGTGTTACATTACATTCACTAGTAGGAGTGAGAAAAACATCACGGGGTGGTGCGCATTGTATGGGTGTGTGTTACATTACATTCACTAGTAGGAGTGAGAAAAACATCACGGGTTGGTGCGCATTGTATGGGTGTGTGTTACATGAGATTCACTAGTAGGAGTGAGAAAAACATCACGGGGTGGTGCGCATTGTATGGGTGTGTGTTACATTACATTCACTAGTAGGAGTGAGAAAAACATCACGGTGTGGTGCGCATTGTATGGGTGTGTGTTACATTACATTCACTAGTAGGAGTGAGAAAAACATCACGGGGTGGTGCGCATTGTATGGGTGTGTGTTACATTACATTCACTAGTAGGAGTGAGAAAAACATCATGGGGTGGTGCGCATTGTATGGGTGTGTGTTACATTACATTCACTAGTAGGAGTGAGAAAAACATCACGGGGTGGTGCGCATTGTATGGGTGTGTGTTACATTACATTCACTAGTAGGAGTGAGAAAAACATCACGGGGTGGTGCGCATTGTATGGGTGTGTGTTACATTACATTCACTAGTAGGAGTGAGAAAAACATCACGGGGTGGTGCGCATTGTATGGGTGTGTGTTACATTACATTCACTAGTAGGAGTGAGAAAAACATCACGGGGTGGTGCGCATTGTATGGGTGTGTGTTACATTACATTCACTAGTAGGAGTGAGAAAAACATCACGGGGTGGTGCGCATTGTATGGGTGTTTGTTACATTACATTCGCTAGTAGGAGTGAGAAAATCATTACGGGGTGGTGCGCATTGTATGGGTGTGTGTTACATTACATTCGCTAGTAGGAGTGAGAAAAACATCACGGGGTGGTGCGCATTGTATGGGTGTGTGTTACATTACATTCACTAGTAGGAGTGAGAAATACCTCACGGGGTGGTGCGCATTGTATGGGTGTGTGTTACATTACATTCACTAGTAGGAGTGAGAAAAACATCACGGGGTGGTGCGCATTGTATGGGTGTTTGTTACATTAGATTCACTAGTAGGAGTGAGAAAGTTATCACGGGGTGGTGCGCATTGTATGGGTGTGTGTTACATTACATTCACTAGTAGGAGTGAGAAAAACATCACGGGGTGGTGCGCATTGTATGGGTGTGTGTTACATTAGATTCACTAGTAGGAGTGAGAAAAACATCACGGGGTGGTGCGCATTGTATGGGTGTGTGTTACATTACATTCACTAGTAGGAGTGAGAAAAACATCACGGGGTGGTGCGCATTGCATGGGTGTGTGTTACATTACATTCACTAGTAGGAGTGAAAAAACATCACGGGGTGGTGCGCATTTTATGGGTGTGTGTTACATTACATTCACTAGTAGGAGTGAGAAAAACATCACGGGGTGGTGCGCATTGTATGGGTGTGTGTTACATTAGATTCACTAGTAGGAGTGAGAAAAACATCACGGGGTGGTGCGCATTGTATGGGTGTGTTACATTACATTCACTAGTAGGAGTGAGAAAAACATCACGGGGTGGTGCGCATTGTATGGGTGTGTTTTACATTACATTCACTAGTAGGAGTGAGAAAAACATCACGGGGTGGTGCGCATTGTATGGGTGTGTGTTACATAACATTCACTAGTAGGAGTGAGAAAAACATCACGGGGTGGTGCGCATTGTATGGGTGTGTGTTACATTACATTCACTAGTAGGAGTGAGAAAAACATCACGGGGTGGTGCGCATTGTATGGGTGTGTGTTACATTACATTCACTAGTAGGAGTGAGAAAAACATCACGGGGTGGTGCGCATTGTATGGGTGTGTGTTACATTACATTCGCTAGTAGGAGTGAGAAAAACATCACGGGGTGGTGCGCATTGTATGGGTGTGTGTTACATTACATTCGCTAGTAGGAGTGAGAAAAACATCACGGGGTGGTGCGCCTTGTATGGGTGTGTGTTACATGAGATTCACTAGTAGGAGTTAGAAAAACATCACGGGGTGGTGCGCATTGTATGGGTGTGTGTTACATGAGATTCACTAGTAGGAGTGAGAAAAACATCACGGGGTGGTGCGCATTGTATGGGTGTGTGTTACATTACATTCACTAGTAGGAGTGAGAAAAACATCACGGGGTGGTGCGCATTGTATGGGTGTGTGTTACATTACATTCACTAGTAGGAGTGAGAAAAACATCACGGGGTGGTGCGCATTGTATGGGTATGTGTTACATTACATTCACTAGTAGGAGTGAGAAAAACATCACGGGTTGGTGCGCATTGTATGGGTGTGTGTTACATGAGATTCACTAGTAGGAGTGAGAAAAACATCACGGGGTGGTGCGCATTGTATGGGTGTGTGTTACATGAGATTCACTAGTAGGAGTGAGAAAAACATCACGGGGTGGTGCGCATTGTATGGGTGTGTGTTACATGAGATTCACTAGTAGGAGTGAGAAAAACATCACGGTGTGGTGCGCATTGTATGGGTGTGTGTTACATTACATTCACTAGTAGGAGTGAGAAAAACATCACGGGGTGGTGCGCATTGTATGGGTGTGTGTTACATTACATTCACTAGTAGGAGTGAGAAAAACATCACGGGGTGGTGCGCATTGTATGGGTGTGTGTTACATTACATTCACTAGTAGGAGTGAGAAAAACATCACGGGGTGGTGCGCATTGTATGGGTGTGTGTTACATTACATTCACTAGTAGGAGTGAGAAAAACATCACGGGGTGGTGCGCATTGTATGGGTGTGTGTTACATTACATTCACTAGTAGGAGTGAGAAAAACATCACGGGGTGGTGCGCATTGTATGGGTGTGTGTTACATTACATTCACTAGTAGGAGTGAGAAAAACATCACGGGGTGGTGCGCATTGTATGGGTGTTTGTTACATTACATTCGCTAGTAGGAGTGAGAAAATCATCACGGGGTGGTGCGCATTGTATGGGTGTGTGTTACATTACATTCGCTAGTAGGAGTGAGAAAAACATCACGGGGTGGTGCGCATTGTATGGGTGTGTGTTACATTACATTCACTAGTAGGAGTGAGAAATACATCACGGGGTGGTGCGCATTGTATGGGTGTGTGTTACATTACATTCACTAGTAGGAGTGAGAAAAACATCACGGGGTGGTGCGCATTGTATGGGTGTTTGTTACATTAGATTCACTAGTAGGAGTGAGAAAGTTATCACGGGGTGGTGCGCATTGTATGGGTGTGTGTTACATTACATTCACTAGTAGGAGTGAGAAAAACATCACGGGGTGGTGCGCATTGTATGGGTGTGTGTTACATTAGATTCACTAGTAGGAGTGAGAAAAATATCACGGGGTGGTGCGCATTGTATGGGTGTGTGTTACATTACATTCACTAGTAGGAGTGAGAAAAACATCACGGGGTGGTGCGCATTGCATGGGTGTGTGTTACATTACATTCACTAGTAGGAGTGAAAAAACATCACGGGGTGGTGCGCATTTTATGGGTGTGTGTTACATTACATTCACTAGTAGGAGTGAGAAAAACATCACGGGGTGGTGCGCATTGTATGGGTGTGTGTTACATTAGATTCACTAGTAGGAGTGAAAAAACATCACGGGGTGGTGCGCATTGTATGGGTGTGTTTTACATTACATTCACTAGTAGGAGTGAGAAAAACATCACGGGGTGGTGCGCATTGTATGGGTGTGTGTTACATTACATTCACTAGTAGGAGTGAGAAAAACATCACGGGGTGGTGCGCATTGTATGGGTGTGTTTTACATTACATTCACTAGTAGGAGTGAGAAAAACATCACGGGGTGGTGCGCATTGTATGGGTGTGTGTTACATAACATTCACTAGTAGGAGTGAGAAAAACATCACGGGGTGGTGCGCATTGTATGGGTGTGTGTTACATTACATTCACTACTAGGAGTGAGAAAAACATCACGGGGTGGTGCGCATTGTATGGGTGTGTGTTACATTACATTCACTAGTAGGAGTGAGAAAAACATCACGGGGTGGTGCGCTTTGTATGGGTGTGTGTTACATTACATTCACTAGTAGGAGTGAAAAAACATCACGGGGTGGTGCGCATTGTATGGGTGTGTGTTACATTACATTCGCTAGTAGGAGTGAGAAAAACATCACTGGGTGGTGCGACTTGTATGGGTGTGTGTTACATTACATTCACTAGTAGGAGTGAGAAAAACATCACGGGGTGGTGCGCATTGTATGGGTGTGTGTTACATTACATTCACTAGTAGGAGTGAGAAAAACATCACGGAGTGGTGC
This sequence comes from Cavia porcellus, assembly GCF_034190915.1. Lineage (NCBI taxonomy): Eukaryota > Metazoa > Chordata > Mammalia > Rodentia > Caviidae > Cavia > Cavia porcellus. The sequence continues at coordinate 856,205 of NW_026947580.1, read as the reverse complement.
GCATTGTATGGGTGTGTGTGTCACATTACATTCACTAGTAGGAGTGAGAAAAACATCACGGGGTGGTGCGCATTGTATGGGTGTGTGTTACATTACATTCACTAGTAGGAGTGAGAAAAACATCACGGGGTGGTGCGCATTGTATGGGTGTGTGTTACATTACATTCACTAGTAGGAGTGAGAAAAACATCACGGGGTGGTGCGCATTGTATGGGTGTGTGTTACATTACATTCACTAGTAGGAGTGAGAAAAACATCACGGGGTGGTGCGCATTGTATGGGTGTGTGTTACATTACATTCACTAGTAGGAGTGAGAAAAACATCACGGGGTGGTGCGCATTGTATGGGTGTGTGTTACATTACATTCACTAGTAGGAGTGAGAAAAACAACACGGGGTGGTGCGCATGGTATGGGTGTGTGTTACATTACATTCACTAGTAGGAGTGAGAAAAACATCACGGGGTGGTGCGCATTGTATGGATGTGTGTTACATTACATTCAGTAGTAGGAGTGAGAAAATCATCACGGGGTGGTGCGCATTGTATGGGTGTGTGTTACATTACATTCACTAGTAGGAGTGAGAAAAACATCACAGGGTGGTGCGCATTGTATGGGTGTGTGTTACATTACATTCACTACTATGAGTGAGAAAAACATCACGGGGTGGTGCGCATTGTATGGGTGTGTGTTACATTACATTCACTAGTAGGAGTGAGAAAAACATCACGGGGTGGTGCGCATTGTATGGGTGTGTGTTACATTACATTCACTAGTAGGAGTGAGAAAAACATCACGGGGTGGTGCGCATTGTATGGGTGTGTGTTACATTACATTCACTAATAGGAGTGAGAAAAACATTACGGGGTGATGCGCATTGTATGGGTGTGTGTTACATTACATTCACTAGTAGGAGTGAGAAAAACATCACGGGGTGGTGCGCATTGTATGGGTGTGTGTTACATTACATTCACTAGTAGGAGTGAGAAAAACATCACGGGGTGGTGCGCATTGTATGGGTGTGTGTTACATTACATTCACTAGTAGGAGTGAGAAAAACATCACGGGTTGGTACGCATTGTATGGGTGTGTGTTACATGAGATTCACTAGTAGGAGTTAGAAAAACATCACGGGGTGGTGCGCATTGTATGGGTGTGTGTTACATTAGATTCACTAGTAGGAGTGAGAAAAACATCACGGGGTGGTGCGCATTGTATGGGTGTGTGTTACATTACATTCACTAGTAGGAGTGAGAAAAACATCACGGGGTGGTGCGCATTGTATGGGTGTGTGTTACATTACATTCACTAGTAGGAGTGAGAAAATCATCACGGGTTGGTGCGCATTGTATGGGTGTGTGTTACATGAGATTCACTAGTAGGAGTGAGAAAAACATCACGGGGTGGTGCGCATTGTATGGGTGTGTGTTACATTAGATTCACTAGTAGGAGTGAGAAAAACATCACGGGGTGGTGCGCATTGTATGGGTGTGTGTTACATTACATTCACTAGTAGGAGTGAGAAAAACATCACGGGGTGGTGCGCATTGTATGGGTGTGTGTTACATTACATTCACTAGTAGGAGTGAGAAAAACTTCACGGGGTGGTGCGCATTGTATGGGTGTGTGTTACATTACATTCACTAGTAGGAGTGAGAAAAACATCACGGGGTGGTGCGCATTGTATGGGTGTGTGTTACATTACATTCACTAGCAGGAGTGAGAAAAACATCACGGGGTGGTGCGCATTGTATGGGTGTGTGTTACATTACATTCACTAGTAGGAGTGAGAAAAACATCACGGGGTGGTGCGCATGGTATGGGTGTGTGTTACATTACATTCACTAGTAGGAGTGAGAAAAACATCACGGGGTGGTGCGCATTGTATGGATGTGTGTTACATTACATTCACTAGTAGGAGTGAGAAAATCATCACGGGGTGGTTAGCATTGTATGGGTGTGTGTTACATTACATTCACTAGTAGGAGTGAGAAAAACATCACGGGGTGGTGCGCATTGTATGGGTGTGTGTTACATTCGATTCACTAGTAGGAGTGAAAAAACATCACGGGGTGGTGCGCATTTTATGGGTGTGTGTTACATTACATTCACTAGTAGGAGTGAGAAAAACATCACGGGGTGGTGCGCATTGTATGGGTGTGTGTTACATTAGATTCACCAGTAGGAGTGAGAAAAACATCACGGGGTGGTGCGCATTGTATGGGTGTGTGTTACATTACATTCACCAGTAGGAGTGAGAAAAACATCACGGGGTGGTGCCCATTGTATGGGTGTGTGTTACATTACATTCACTAGTAGGAGTGAGAAAAACATCACGGGGTGGTGCGCATTGTATGGGTGTGTGTTACATTACATTCACTAGTAGGAGTGAGAAAAAGATCACGGGGTGGTGCGCATTGTATGGGTGTGTGTTACATTACATTCACTAGTAGGAGTGAGAAAAACATCACGGGGTGGTGCGCATTGTATGGGTGTGTGTTACATTACATTCACTAGTAGGAGTGAGAAAAACATCACGGGGTGGTGCGCATTGTATGGGTGTGTGTTACATTACATTCACTAGTAGGAGTGAGAAAAACATCACGGGGTGGTGCGCATTGTATGGGTGTGTGTTACATTACATTCACTAGTAGGAGTGAGAAAAACATCACGGGGTGGTGCGCATTGTATGGGTGTGTGTTACATTACATTCACTAGTAGGAGTGAGAAAAACATCACGGGGTGGTGCGCATTGTATGGGTGTGTGTTACATTACATTCGCTAGTAGGAGTGAGAAAAACATCACGGGGTGGTGCGCATTGTATGGGTGTGTGTTACATTAGATTCGCTAGTAGGAGTGAGAAAAACATCATGGGGTGGTGCGCATTGTATGGGTGTGTGTTACATTAGATTCACTAGTAGGAGTGAGAAAAACATCACGGGGTGGTGCGCATTGTATGAGTGTGTGTTACATTACATTCACTAGTAGGAGTGAGAAAATCATCACGGGGTGGTGCGCATTGTATGGGTGTGTGTTACATTAGATTCACTAGTAGGAGTGAGAAAAACATCACGGGGTGGTGCGCATTGTATGGGTGTGTGTTACATTACATTCACTAGTAGGAGTGAGAAAAACATCACGGGGTGGTGCGCATTGTATGGGTGTGTGTTACATTAGATTCACTAGTAGGAGTGAGAAAAACATCACGGGGTGGTGCGCATTGTATGAGTGTGTGTTACATTACATTCACTAGTAGGAGTGAGAAAATCATCACGGGGTGGTGCGCATTGTATGGGTGTGTGTTACATTAGATTCACTCGTAGGAGTGAAAAAACATCCCGGGGTGGTGCGCATTGTATGGGTGTGTGTTACATTACATTCACTAGTAGGAGTGAGAAAAACATCACGGGGTGGTGCGCATTGTATGGGTGTGTGTTACATTACATTCACCAGTAGGAGTGAGAAAAACATCACGGGGTGGTGCCCATTGTATGGGTGTGTGTTACATTACATTCACTAGTAGGAGTGAGAAAAACATCACGGGGTGGTGCGCATTGTATGGGTGTGTGTTACATTACATTCACTAGTAGGAGTGAGAAAAACATCACGGGGTGGTGCGCATTGTATGGGTGTGTGTTACATTACATTCACTAGTAGGAGTGAGAAAAACATCACGGGGTGGTGCGCATTGTATGGGTGTGTGTTACATTACATTCACTAGTAGGAGTGAGAAAAACATCACGGGGTGGTGCGCATTGTATGGGTGTGTGTTACATTACATTCACTAGTAGGAGTGAGAAAAACATCACGGGGTGGTGCGCATTGTATGGGTGTGTGTTACATTACATTCACTAGTAGGAGTGAGAAAAACATCACGGGGTGGTGCGCATTGTATGGGTGTGTGTTACATTACATTCACTAGTAGGAGTGAGAAAAACATCACGGGGTGGTGCGCATTGTATGGGTGTGTGTTACATTACATTCGCTAGTAGGAGTGAGAAAAACATCACGGGGTGGTGCGCATTGTATGGGTGTGTGTTACATTAGATTCGCTAGTAGGAGTGAGAAAAACATCATGGGGTGGTGCGCATTGTATGGGTGTGTGTTACATTAGATTCACTAGTAGGAGTGAGAAAAACATCACGGGGTGGTGCGCATTGTATGAGTGTGTGTTACATTACATTCACTAGTAGGAGTGAGAAAATCATCACGGGGTGGTGCGCATTGTATGGGTGTGTGTTACATTAGATTCACTAGTAGGAGTGAGAAAAACATCACGGGGTGGTGCGCATTGTATGGGTGTGTGTTACATTACATTCACTAGTAGGAGTGAGAAAAACATCACGGGGTGGTGCGCATTGTATGGGTGTGTGTTACATTAGATTCACTAGTAGGAGTGAGAAAAACATCACGGGGTGGTGCGCATTGTATGAGTGTGTGTTACATTACATTCACTAGTAGGAGTGAGAAAATCATCACGGGGTGGTGCGCATTGTATGGGTGTGTGTTACATTACATTCACTCGTAGGAGTGAAAAAACATCCCGGGGTGGTGCGCATTGTATGGGTGTGTGTTACATTACATTCACTAGTAGGAGTGAGAAAAACATCACGGGGTGGTGCGCATTGTATGGGTGTGTGTTACATTACATTCACTAGTAGGAGTGAGAAAAACATCACGGGGTGTTGCGCATTGTATGGGTGTGTGTTACATTACATTCACTAGTAGGAGTGAGAAAAACATCACGGGGTGGTGCGCATTGTATGGGTGTGTGTTACATTACATTCACTAGTAGGAGTGAGAAAATCATCACGGGGTGGTGCGCATTGTATGGGTGTGTGTTACATTACATTCACTAGTAGGAGTGAGAAAAACATCACGGGGTGGTGCGCATTGTATGGGTGTGTGTTACATTACATTCACTAGTAGGAGTGAGAAAAACATCACGGGGTGGTGCGCATTGTATGGGTGTGTGTTACATTAGATTCACTAGTAGGAGTGAGAAAGTCATCACGAGGTGGTGCGCATTGTATGGGTGTGTGTTACATTACATTCACTAGTAGGAGTGAGAAAAACATCACGGGGTGGTGCGCATTGTATGGGTGTGTGTTACATTACATTCACTAGTAGGAGTGAGAAAAACATCACGGGGTGGTGCGCATTGTATGGGTGTGTGTTACATTACATTCACTACTATGAGTGAGAAAAACATCACGGGGTGGTGCGCATTGTATGGGTGTGTGTTACATTACATTTACTAGTAGGAGTGAGAAAAACATCACGGGGTGGTGCGCATTGTATGGGTGTGTGTTACATTACATTCACTAGTAGGAGTGAGAAAAACATCACGGGGTGGTGCGCATTGTATGGGTGTGTGTTACATTACATTCACTAATAGGAGTGAGAAAAACATCACGGGGTGGTGCGCATTGTATGGGTGTGTGTCACATTACATTCACTAGTAGGAGTGAGAAAAACATCACGGGGTGGTGCGCATTGTATGGGTGTGTGTTACATTACATTCACTAGTAGGAGTGAGAAAAACATCACGGGGTGGTGCGCATTGTATGGGTGTGTGTTACATTACATTCACTAGTAGGAGTGAGAAAAACATCACGGGTTGGTGCGCATTGTATGGGTGTGTGTTACATGAGATTCACTAGTAGGAGTGAGAAAAACATCACGGGGTGGTGCGCATTGTATGGGTGTGTGTTACATGAGATTCACTAGTAGGAGTGAGAAAAACATCACGAGGTGGTGCGCATTGTATGGGTGTGTGTTACATTACATTCACTAGTAGGAGTGAGAAAAACATCACGGGGTGGTGCGCATTGTATGGGTGTGTGTTACATTACATTCACTAGTAGGAGTGAGAAAAACATCACGGGGTGGTGCGCATTGTATGGGTGTGTGTTACATTACATTCGCTAGTAGGAGTGAGAAAAACATCACGGGGTGGTGCGCATTGTATGGGTGTGTGTTACATTAGATTCGCTAGTAGGAGTGAGAAAAACATCATGGGGTGGTGCGCATTGTATGGGTGTGTGTTACATTAGATTCACTAGTAGGAGTGAGAAAAACATCACGGGGTGGTGCGCATTGTATGAGTGTGTGTTACATTACATTCACTAGTAGGAGTGAGAAAATCATCACGGGGTGGTGCGCATTGTATGGGTGTGTGTTACATTAGATTCACTAGTAGGAGTGAGAAAAACATCACGGGGTGGTGCGCATTGTATGGGTGTGTGTTACATTACATTCACTAGTAGGAGTGAGAAAAACATCACGGGGTGGTGCGCATTGTATGGGTGTGTGTTACATTAGATTCACTAGTAGGAGTGAGAAAAACATCACGGGGTGGTGCGCATTGTATGAGTGTGTGTTACATTACATTCACTAGTAGGAGTGAGAAAATCATCACGGGGTGGTGCGCATTGTATGGGTGTGTGTTACATTAGATTCACTCGTAGGAGTGAAAAAACATCCCGGGGTGGTGCGCATTGTATGGGTGTGTGTTACATTACATTCACTAGTAGGAGTGAGAAAAACATCACGGGGTGGTGCGCATTGTATGGGTGTGTGTTACATTACATTCACTAGTAGGAGTGAGAAAAACATCACGGGGTGTTGCGCATTGTATGGGTGTGTGTTACATTACATTCACTAGTAGGAGTGAGAAAAACATCACGGGGTGGTGCGCATTGTATGGGTGTGTGTTACATTACATTCACTAGTAGGAGTGAGAAAATCATCACGGGGTGGTGCGCATTGTATGGGTGTGTGTTACATTACATTCACTAGTAGGAGTGAGAAAAACATCACGGGGTGGTGCGCATTGTATGGGTGTGTGTTACATTACATTCACTAGTAGGAGTGAGAAAAACATCACGGGGTGGTGCGCATTGTATGGGTGTGTGTTACATTACATTCACTAGTAGGAGTGAGAAAAACATCACGGGGTGGTGCGCATTGTATGGGTGTGTGTTACATTAGATTCACTAGTAGGAGTGAGAAAGTCATCACGAGGTGGTGCGCATTGTATGGGTGTGTGTTACATTACATTCACTAGTAGGAGTGAGAAAAACATCACGGGGTGGTGCGCATTGTATGGGTGTGTGTTACATTACATTCACTAGTAGGAGTGAGAAAAACATCACGGGGTGGTGCGCATTGTATGGGTGTGTGTTACATTACATTCACTACTATGAGTGAGAAAAACATCACGGGGTGGTGCGCATTGTATGGGTGTGTGTTACATTACATTTACTAGTAGGAGTGAGAAAAACATCACGGGGTGGTGCGCATTGTATGGGTGTGTGTTACATTACATTCACTAGTAGGAGTGAGAAAAACATCACGGGGTGGTGCGCATTGTATGGGTGTGTGTTACATTACATTCACTAATAGGAGTGAGAAAAACATCACGGGGTGGTGCGCATTGTATGGGTGTGTGTCACATTACATTCACTAGTAGGAGTGAGAAAAACATCACGGGGTGGTGCGCATTGTATGGGTGTGTGTTACATTACATTCACTAGTAGGAGTGAGAAAAACATCACGGGGTGGTGCGCATTGTATGGGTGTGTGTTACATTACATTCACTAGTAGGAGTGAGAAAAACATCACGGGTTGGTGCGCATTGTATGGGTGTGTGTTACATGAGATTCACTAGTAGGAGTGAGAAAAACATCACGGGGTGGTGCGCATTGTATGGGTGTGTGTTACATGAGATTCACTAGTAGGAGTGAGAAAAACATCACGAGGTGGTGCGCATTGTATGGGTGTGTGTTACATTACATTCACTAGTAGGAGTGAGAAAAACATCACGGGGTGGTGCGCATTGTATGGGTGTGTGTTACATTACATTCACTAGTAGGAGTGAGAAAAACATCACGGGGTGGTGCGCATTGTATGGGTGTGTGTTACATTACATTCACTAGTAGGAGTGAAAAAACATCACGGGGTGGTGCGCATTGTATGGGTGTGTGTTACATTACATTCACTAGTAGGAGTGAGAAATACATCACGGGGTGGTGCGCATTGTATGGGTGTGTGTTACATTACATTCACTAGTAGGAGTGAGAAAAACATCACGGGGTGGTGAGCATTGTATGGGTGTGTGTTACATTAGATTCACTAATAGGAGTGAAAAAACATCACGAGGTGGTGCGCATTTTATGGGTGTGTGTTACATTACATTCACTAGTAGGAGTGAGAAAAACATCACGGGGTGGTGCGCATTGTATGGGTGTGTGTTACATTACATTTACTAGTAGGAGTGAGAAAAACATCACGGGGTGGTGCGCATTGTATGGGTGTTTGTTACATTACATTCACTAGTAGGAGTGAGAAAAACATCACGGGGTGTTGCGCATTGTATGGGTGTGTGTTACATTACATTCACTAGTAGGAGTGAGAAAATCGTCACGGGGTGGTTAGCATTGTATGGGTGTGTGTTACATTACATTCACTAGTAGGAGTGAGAAAAACATCACGGGGTGGTGCGCATTGTATGGGTATTTGTTACATTACATTCACTAGTAGGAGTGAGAAAAACATCACGGGGTGGTGCGCATTTTATGGGTGTGTGTTACTTTACATTCACTAGTAGGAGTGAGAAAAACATCACGGGGTGGTGCGCATTGTATGGGTGTGTGTTACATTACATTCACTAGTAGGAGTGAGAAAAACATCACGGGGTGGTGCGCATTGTATGGGTGTGTGTTACATTACATTCACTAGTAGGAGTGAGAAAAACATCACGGGGTGGTTCGCATTGTATGGGTGTGTGTTACAGGAGATTCACTAGTAGGAGTGAGAAAAACATCACGGGGTGGTGCGCATTGTATGGGTGTGTGTTACATTAGATTAACTAGTAGGAGTGAGAAAAACATCACGGGGTGGTGCGCATTGTATGGGTGTGTGTTACATTACATTCACTAGTAGGAGTGAGAAAAACATCACGGGGTGGTGCGCATTGTATGGGTGTGTGTTACATTACATTCACTAGTAGGAGTGAGAAAAACATCACGGGGTGGTGCGCATTGTATGGGTGTGTGTTACATTACATTCACTAGTAGGAGTGAGAAAAACATCACGGGGTGGTGCGCATTGTATGGGTGTTTGTTACATTACATTCACTAGTAGGATTGAGAAAAACATCACGGGGTGGTGCGCATTTTATGGGTGTGTGTTACTTTACATTCACCAGTAGGAGTGAGAAAAACATCACGGGGTGGTGCGCATTGGATGGGTGTGTGTTACATTACATTCACTAGTAGGAGTGAGAAAAACATCACGGGGTGGTGCGCATTGTATGGGTGTGTGTTACATTACATTCGCTAATAGGAGTGAGAAAAACATCACAGGGTGGTGCGCCTTGTATGGGTGTGTGTTACATTAGATTCGCTAGTAGGAGTGAGAAAAACATCACGGGGTGCTGCGCATTGTATGGGTGTGTGTTACATTACATTCGCTAGTAGGAGTGAAAAAACATCACGGGGTGGTGCGCATTGTATGGGTGTGTGTTACATTACATTCACTAGTAGGAGTGAGAAAAACATCACGGGGTGGTGCGCATTGTATGGGTGTGTGTTACATTACATTCGCTAGTAGGAGTGAGAAAAACATCACGGGGTGGTGCGCATTGTATGGGTGTGTGTTACATTACATTCACTAGTAGGAGTGAGAAAAACATCACGGGGTGGTGCGCATTGTATGGGTGTGTGTTACATTACATTCACTAGTAGGAGTGAGAAAAACATCACGGGGTGGTGCGCATTGTATGGGTGTGTGTTACATTACATTCACTAATAGGAGTGAGAAAAACATCACGGGGTGGTGCGCATTGTATGGGTGTGTGTTACATTACATTCACTAGTAGGAGTGAGAAAAACATCACGGGGTGGTGCGCATTGTATGGGTGTGTGTTACATTACATTCACTAGTAGGAGTGAGAAAAACATCACGGGGTGGTGCGCATTGTATGGGTGTGTGTTACATTACATTCACTAGTAGGAGTGAGAAAAACATCACGGGGTGGTGCGCATTGTATGGGTGTGTGTTACATTACATTCACTAGTAGGAGTGAGAAAAACATCACGGGGTGGTGCGCATTGTATGGGTGTGTGTTACATTACATTCACTAGTAGGAGTGAAAAAACATCACGGGGTGGTGCGCATTGTATGGGTGTGTGTTACATTACATTCACTAGTAGGAGTGAGAAAAACATCACGGGGTGGTGCGCATTGTATGGGTGTGTGTTACATTACATTCACTAGTAGGAGTGAGAAAAACATCACGGGGTGGTGCGCATTGTATGGGTGTGTGTTACATTACATTCACTAGTAGGAGTGAGAAAAACATCACGGGGTGGTGCGCATTGTATGGGTGTGTGTTACATTACATTCACTAGTAGGAGTGAGAAAAACATCACGGGGTGGTGCGCATTGTATGGGTGTTTGTTACATTACATTCGCTAGTAGGAGTGAGAAAATCATCACGGGGTGGTGCGCATTGTATGGGTGTGTGTTACATTACATTCGCTAGTAGGAGTGAGAAAAACATCACGGGGTGGTGCGCATTGTATGGGTGTGTGTTACATTACATTCACTAGTAGGAGTGAGAAATACATCACGGGGTGATGCGCATTGTGTGGGTGTGTGTTACATTACATTCACTAGTAGGAGTGAGAAAAACATCACGGGGTGGTGCGCATTGTATGGGTGTTTGTTACATTAGATTCACTAGTAGGAGTGAGAAAGTTATCACGGGGTGGTGCGCATTGTATGGGTGTGTGTTACATTACATTCACTAGTAGGAGAGAGAAAAACATCACGGGGTGGTGCGCATTGTATGGGTGTGTGTTACATTAGATTCATGGGAGTGAGAAAAACATCACGGGGTGGTGCGCATTGTATGGGTGTGTGTTACATTACATTCACTAGTAGGAGTGAGAAAAACATCACGGGGTGGTGCGCATTGTATGGGTTTGTGTTACATTAGATTCACTAGTAGGAGTGAGAAAAACATCACGGGTTGGTGCGCATTGTATGGGTGTGTGTTACATGAGATTCACTAGTAGGAGTGAGAAAAACATCACGGGGTGGTGCGCATTGTATGGGTGTGTGTTACATTAGATTCACTAGTAGGAGTGAGAAAAACATCACGGGGTGGTGCGCATTGTATGGGTGTGTGTTACATTACATTCACTAGTAGGAGTGAGAAAAACATCACGGGTTGGTGCGCACTGTATGGGTGTGTGTTACATGAGATTCACTAGTAGGAGTGAGAAAAACATCACGGGGTGGTGCGCATTTTATGGGTGTGTGTTACATTAGATTCACTAGTAGGAGTGAGAAAAACATCACGGGGTGGTGCGCATTGTATGGGTGTGTGTTACATTACATTCACTAGTAGGAGTGAGAAAAACATCACGGGGTGGTGCGCATTGTATGGGTGTGTGTTACATTACATTCACTAGTAGGAGTGAGAAAAACATCACGGGGTGGTGCGCATTGTATGGGTGTGTGTTACATTACATTCACTAGTAGGAGTGAGAAAAACATCACGGGGTGGTGCGCATTGTATGGGTGTGTGTTACATTACATTCACTAGTAGGAGTGAGAAAAACATCACGGGGTGGTGCGCATTGTATGGGTGTGTGTTACATTACATTCACTAGTAGGAGTGAGAAAAACATCACGGGGTGGTGCGCATTGTATGGGTGTGTGTTACATTACATTCACTAGTAGGAGTGAGAAAAACATCACGGGGTGGTGCGCATTGTATGGGTGTGTGTTACATTACATTCACTAGTAGGAGTGAGAAAAACATCACGGGGTGGTGCGCATTGTATGGGTGTTTGTTACATTACATTCGCTAGTAGGAGTGAGAAAATCATCACGCGGTGGTGCACATTGTATGGGTGTGTGTTACATTACATTCGCTAGTAGGAGTGAGAAAAACATCACGGGGTGGTGCGCATTGTATGGGTGTGTGTTACATTACATTCACTAGTAGGAGTGAGAAATACATCACGGGGTGGTGCGCATTGTATGGGTGTGTGTTACATTACATTCACTAGTAGGAGTGAGAAAAACATCACGGGGTGGTGCGCATTGTATGGGTGTTTGTTACATTAGATTCACTAGTAGGAGTGAGAAAGTTATCACGGGGTGGTGCGCATTGTATGGGTGTGTGTTACATTACATTCACTAGTAGGAGTGAGAAAAACATCACGGGGTGGTGCGCATTGTATGGGTGTGTGTTACATTAGATTCACTAGTAGGAGTGAGAAAAACATCACGGGGTTGTGCGCATTGTATGGGTGTGTGTTACATTACATTCACTAGTAGGAGTGAGAAAAACATCACGGGGTGGTGCGCATTGCATGGGTGTGTGTTACATTACATTCACTAGTAGGAGTGAAAAAACATCACGGGGTGGTGCGCATTTTATGGGTGTGTGTTACATTACATTCACTAGTAGGAGTGAGAAAAATATCACGGGGTGGTGCGCATTGTATGGGTGTGTGTTACATTAGATTCACTAGTAGGAGTGAAAAAACATCACGGGGTGGTGCGCATTGTATGGGTGTGTTTTACATTACATTCACTAGTAGGAGTGAGAAAAACATCACGGGGTGGTGCGCATTGTATGGGTGTGTTTTACATTACATTCACTAGTAGGAGTGAGAAAAACATCACGGGGTGGTGCGCATTGTATGCGTGTGTGTTACATAACATTCACTAGTAGGAGTGAGAAAAACATCACGGGGTGGTGCGCATTGTATGGGTGTGTGCTACATTACATTCACTAGTAGGAGTGAGAAAAACATCACGGGGTGGTGCGCATTGTATGGGTGTGTGTTACATTACATTCACTAGTAGGAGTGAGAAAAACATCACGGGGTGGTGCGCATTGTATGGGTGTGTGTTACATTACATTCACTAGTAGGAGTGAGAAAAACATCACGGGGTGGTGCGCATTGTATGGGTGTGTGTTACATTACATTCGCTAGTAGGAGTGAGAAAAACATCACGGGGTGGTGCGCCTTGTATGGGAGTGTGTTACATTAGATTCGCTAGTAGGAGTGAGAAAAATATCACGGGGTGGTGCGCATTGTATGGGTGTGTGTTACATTAGATTCACTAGTAGGAGTGAGAAAAACATCACGGGGTGGTGCGCATTGTATGGGTGTGTGTTACATTACATTTACTAGTAGGAGTGGGAAAAACATCACGGGGTGGTGCGCATTGTATGGGTGTTTGTTACATTAGATTCACTAGTAGGAGTGAGAAAGTCATCACGGGTTGGTGCGCATTGTATGGGTGTGTGTTACATTAGATTCACTAGTAGGAGTGAGAAAAACATCACGGGGTGGTGCGCATTGTATGGGTGTGTGTTACATTACATTCACTAGTAGGAGTGAGAAAAACATCACGGGGTGATGCGCATTTTATGGGTGTGTGTTACATTACATTCACTAGTAGGAGTGAGAAAAACATCACGGGGTGGTGCGCATTGTATGGGTGTGTGTTACATTACATTCACTAGTAGGAGTGAGAAAATCATCACGGGGTGGTGCGCATTGTATGGGTGTGTGTTACATTACATTCACTAGTAGGAGGGAGAAAAACATCACGGGGTGATGCGCATTGTATGGGTGTGTGTTACATTACATTCACTAGTAGGAGTGAGAAAAACATCACGGGGTGGTGCGCATTGTATGGGTGTGTGTTACATTACATTCACTAGTAGGAGTGAGAAAAACATCACGGGGTGGTGCGCATTGTATGGGTGTGTGTTACATTACATTCACTAGTAGGAGTGAGAAAAACATCACGGGGTGGTGCGCATTGTGTGGGTGTGTGTTACATTACATTCACTAGTAGGAGTGAGAAAAACATCACGGGGTGGTGCGCATTGTATGGGTGTGTGTTACATTACATTCACTAGTAGGAGTGAGAAAAACATCACGGGGTGGTGCGCATTGTATGGGTGTGTGTTACATTACATTCACTAGTAGGAGTGAGAAAATCGTCACGGGGTGGTTAGCATTGTATGGGTGTGTGTTACATTACATTCACTAGTAGGAGTGAGAAAAACATCACGGGGTGGTGCGCATTTTATGGGTGTGTGTTACTTTACATTCACCAGTAGGAGTGAGAAAAACATCACGGGGTGGTGCGCATTGGATGGGTGTGTGTTACATTACATTCACTAGTAGGAGTGAGAAAAACATCACGGGGTGGTGCGCATTGTATGGGTGTGTGTTACATTACATTCGCTAATAGGAGTGAGAAAAACATCACAGGGTGGTGCGCCTTGTATGGGTGTGTGTTACATTAGATTCGCTAGTAGGAGTGAGAAAAACATCACGGGGTGCTGCGCATTGTATGGGTGTGTGTTACATTACATTCGCTAGTAGGAGTGAAAAAACATCACGGGGTGGTGCGCATTGTATGGGTGTGTGTTACATTACATTCACTAGTAGGAGTGAGAAAAACATCACGGGGTGGTGCGCATTGTATGGGTGTGTGTTACATTACATTCGCTAGTAGGAGTGAGAAAAACATCACGGGGTGGTGCGCATTGTATGGGTGTGTGTTACATTACATTCACTAGTAGGAGTGAGAAAAACATCACGGGGTGGTGCGCATTGTATGGGTGTGTGTTACATTACATTCACTAGTAGGAGTGAGAAAAACATCACGGGGTGGTGCGCATTGTATGGGTGTGTGTTACATTACATTCACTAATAGGAGTGAGAAAAACATCACGGGGTGGTGCGCATTGTATGGGTGTGTGTTACATTACATTCACTAGTAGGAGTGAGAAAAACATCACGGGGTGGTGCGCATTGTATGGGTGTGTGTTACATTACATTCACTAGTAGGAGTGAGAAAAACATCACGGGGTGGTGCGCATTGTATGGGTGTGTGTTACATTACATTCACTAGTAGGAGTGAGAAAAACATCACGGGGTGGTGCGCATTGTATGGGTGTGTGTTACATTACATTCACTAGTAGGAGTGAGAAAAACATCACGGGGTGGTGCGCATTGTATGGGTGTGTGTTACATTACATTCACTAGTAGGAGTGAGAAAAACATCACGGGGTGGTGCGCATTGTATGGGTGTGTGTTACATTACATTCACTAGTAGGAGTGAAAAAACATCACGGGGTGGTGCGCATTGTATGGGTGTGTGTTACATTACATTCACTAGTAGGAGTGAGAAAAACATCACGGGGTGGTGCGCATTGTATGGGTGTGTGTTACATTACATTCACTAGTAGGAGTGAGAAAAACATCACGGGGTGGTGCGCATTGTATGGGTGTGTGTTACATTACATTCACTAGTAGGAGTGAGAAAAACATCACGGGGTGGTGCGCATTGTATGGGTGTGTGTTACATTACATTCACTAGTAGGAGTGAGAAAAACATCACGGGGTGGTGCGCATTGTATGGGTGTTTGTTACATTACATTCGCTAGTAGGAGTGAGAAAATCATCACGGTGTGGTGCGCATTGTATGGGTGTGTGTTACATTACATTCGCTAGTAGGAGTGAGAAAAACATCACGGGGTGGTGCGCATTGTATGGGTGTGTGTTACATTACATTCACTAGTAGGAGTGAGAAATACATCACGGGGTGATGCGCATTGTGTGGGTGTGTGTTACATTACATTCACTAGTAGGAGTGAGAAAAACATCACGGGGTGGTGCGCATTGTATGGGTGTTTGTTACATTAGATTCACTAGTAGGAGTGAGAAAGTTATCACGGGGTGGTGCGCATTGTATGGGTGTGTGTTACATTACATTCACTAGTAGGAGAGAGAAAAACATCACGGGGTGGTGCGCATTGTATGGGTGTGTGTTACATTAGATTCATGGGAGTGAGAAAAACATCACGGGGTGGTGCGCATTGTATGGGTGTGTGTTACATTACATTCACTAGTAGGAGTGAGAAAAACATCACGGGGTGGTGCGCATTGTATGGGTTTGTGTTACATTAGATTCACTAGTAGGAGTGAGAAAAACATCACGGGTTGGTGCGCATTGTATGGGTGTGTGTTACATGAGATTCACTAGTAGGAGTGAGAAAAACATCACGGGGTGGTGCGCATTGTATGGGTGTGTGTTACATTAGATTCACTAGTAGGAGTGAGAAAAACATCACGGGGTGGTGCGCATTGTATGGGTGTGTGTTACATTACATTCACTAGTAGGAGTGAGAAAAACATCACGGGTTGGTGCGCACTGTATGGGTGTGTGTTACATGAGATTCACTAGTAGGAGTGAGAAAAACATCACGGGGTGGTGCGCATTTTATGGGTGTGTGTTACATTAGATTCACTAGTAGGAGTGAGAAAAACATCACGGGGTGGTGCGCATTGTATGGGTGTGTGTTACATTACATTCACTAGTAGGAGTGAGAAAAACATCACGGGGTGGTGCGCATTGTATGGGTGTGTGTTACATTACATTCACTAGTAGGAGTGAGAAAAACATCACGGGGTGGTGCGCATTGTATGGGTGTGTGTTACATTACATTCACTAGTAGGAGTGAGAAAAACATCACGGGGTGGTGCGCATTGTATGGGTGTGTGTTACATTACATTCACTAGTAGGAGTGAGAAAAACATCACGGGGTGGTGCGCATTGTATGGGTGTGTGTTACATTACATTCACTAGTAGGAGTGAGAAAAACATCACGGGGTGGTGCGCATTGTATGGGTGTGTGTTACATTACATTCACTAGTAGGAGTGAGAAAAACATCACGGGGTGGTGCGCATTGTATGGGTGTGTGTTACATTACATTCACTAGTAGGAGTGAGAAAAACATCACGGGGTGGTGCGCATTGTATGGGTGTTTGTTACATTACATTCGCTAGTAGGAGTGAGAAAATCATCACGCGGTGGTGCACATTGTATGGGTGTGTGTTACATTACATTCGCTAGTAGGAGTGAGAAAAACATCACGGGGTGGTGCGCATTGTATGGGTGTGTGTTACATTACATTCACTAGTAGGAGTGAGAAATACATCACGGGGTGGTGCGCATTGTATGGGTGTGTGTTACATTACATTCACTAGTAGGAGTGAGAAAAACATCACGGGGTGGTGCGCATTGTATGGGTGTTTGTTACATTAGATTCACTAGTAGGAGTGAGAAAGTTATCACGGGGTGGTGCGCATTGTATGGGTGTGTGTTACATTACATTCACTAGTAGGAGTGAGAAAAACATCACGGGGTGGTGCGCATTGTATGGGTGTGTGTTACATTAGATTCACTAGTAGGAGTGAGAAAAACATCAAGGGGTTGTGCGCATTGTATGGGTGTGTGTTACATTACATTCACTAGTAGGAGTGAGAAAAACATCACGGGGTGGTGCGCATTGCATGGGTGTGTGTTACATTACATTCACTAGTAGGAGTGAAAAAACATCACGGGGTGGTGCGCATTTTATGGGTGTGTGTTACATTACATTCACTAGTAGGAGTGAGAAAAACATCACGGGGTGGTGCGCATTGTATGGGTGTGTGTTACATTAGATTCACTAGTAGGAGTGAAAAAACATCACGGGGTGGTGCGCATTGTATGGGTGTGTTTTACATTACATTCACTAGTAGGAGTGAGAAAAACATCACGGGGTGGTGCGCATTGTATGGGTGTGTTTTACATTACATTCACTAGTAGGAGTGAGAAAAACATCACGGGGTGGTGCGCATTGTATGCGTGTGTGTTACATAACATTCACTAGTAGGAGTGAGAAAAACATCACGGGGTGGTGCGCATTGTATGGGTGTGTGCTACATTACATTCACTAGTAGGAGTGAGAAAAACATCACGGGGTGGTGCGCATTGTATGGGTGTGTGTTACATTACATTCACTAGTAGGAGTGAGAAAAACATCACGGGGTGGTGCGCATTGTATGGGTGTGTGTTACATTACATTCACTAGTAGGAGTGAGAAAAACATCACGGGGTGGTGCGCATTGTATGGGTGTGTGTTACATTACATTCGCTAGTAGGAGTGAGAAAAACATCACGGGGTGGTGCGCCTTGTATGGGAGTGTGTTACATTAGATTCGCTAGTAGGAGTGAGAAAAATATCACGGGGTGGTGCGCATTGTATGGGTGTGTGTTACATTAGATTCACTAGTAGGAGTGAGAAAAACATCACGGGGTGGTGCGCATTGTATGGGTGTGTGTTACATTACATTTACTAGTAGGAGTGGGAAAAACATCACGGGGTGGTGCGCATTGTATGGGTGTTTGTTACATTAGATTCACTAGTAGGAGTGAGAAAGTCATCACGGGTTGGTGCGCATTGTATGGGTGTGTGTTACATTAGATTCACTAGTAGGAGTGAGAAAAACATCACGGGGTGGTGCGCATTGTATGGGTGTGTGTTACATTACATTCACTAGTAGGAGTGAGAAAAACATCACGGGGTGATGCGCATTTTATGGGTGTGTGTTACATTACATTCACTAGTAGGAGTGAGAAAAACATCACGGGGTGGTGCGCATTGTATGGGTGTGTGTTACATTACATTCACTAGTAGGAGTGAGAAAATCATCACGGGGTGGTGCGCATTGTATGGGTGTGTGTTACATTACATTCACTAGTAGGAGGGAGAAAAACATCACGGGGTGATGCGCATTGTATGGGTGTGTGTTACATTACATTCACTAGTAGGAGTGAGAAAAACATCACGGGGTGGTGCGCATTGTATGGGTGTGTGTTACATTACATTCACTAGTAGGAGTGAGAAAAACATCACGGGGTGGTGCGCATTGTATGGGTGTGTGTTACATTACATTCACTAGTAGGAGTGAGAAAAACATCACGGGGTGGTGCGCATTGTGTGGGTGTGTGTTACATTACATTCACTAGTAGGAGTGAGAAAAACATCACGGGGTGGTGCGCATTGTATGGGTGTGTGTTACATTACATTCACTAGTAGGAGTGAGAAAAACATCACGGGGTGGTGCGCATTGTATGGGTGTGTGTTACATTACATTCACTAGTAGGAGTGAGAAAATCGTCACGGGGTGGTTAGCATTGTATGGGTGTGTGTTACATTACATTCACTAGTAGGAGTGAGAAAAACATCACGGGGTGGTGCGCATTGTATGGGTGTTTGTTACATTACATTCACTAGTAGGAGTGAGAAAAACATCACGGGGTGGTGCGCATTGTATGGGTGTGTGTTACATTACATTCACTAGTAGGAGTGAGAAAAACATCACGGGGTGGTGCGCATTGTATGGGTGTGTGTTACATTACATTCACTAGTAGGAGTGAGAAAAACATCACGGGGTGGTGCGCATTGTATGGGTGTGTGTTACATTACATTCACTAGTAGGAGTGAGAAAAACATCACGGGGTGGTGCGCATTGTATGGGTGTTTGTTACATTACATTCGCTAGTAGGAGTGAGAAAATCATCACGGGGTGGTGCGCATTGTATGGGTGTGTGTTACATTACATTCGCTAGTAGGAGTGAGAAAAACATCACGGGGTGGTGCGCATTGTATGGGTGTGTGTTACATTACATTCACTAGTAGGAGTGAGAAATACATCACGGGGTGATGCGCATTGTGTGGGTGTGTGTTACATTACATTCACTAGTAGGAGTGAGAAAAACATCACGGGGTGGTGCGCATTGTATGGGTGTTTGTTACATTAGATTCACTAGTAGGAGTGAGAAAGTTATCACGGGGTGGTGCGCATTGTATGGGTGTGTGTTACATTACATTCACTAGTAGGAGAGAGAAAAACATCACGGGGTGGTGCGCATTGTATGGGTATGTGTTACATTAGATTCATGGGAGTGAGAAAAACATCACGGGGTGGTGCGCATTGTATGGGTGTGTGTTACATTACATTCACTAGTAGGAGTGAGAAAAACATCACGGGGTGGTGCGCATTGTATGGGTGTGTGTTACATTAGATTCACTAGTAGGAGTGAGAAAAACATCACGGGTTGGTGCGCATTGTATGGGTGTGTGTTACATGAGATTCACTAGTAGGAGTGAGAAAAACATCACGGGGTGGTGCGCATTGTATGGGTGTGTGTTACATTAGATTCACTAGTAGGAGTGAGAAAAACATCACGGGGTGGTGCGCATTGTATGGGTGTGTGTTACATTACATTCACTAGTAGGAGTGAGAAAAATATCACGGGTTGGTGCGCATTGTATGGGTGTGTGTTACATGAGATTCACTAGTAGGAGTGAGAAAAACATCACGGGGTGGTGCGCATTGTATGGGTGTGTGTTACATTAGATTCACTAGTAGGAGTGAGAAAAACATCACGGGGTGGTGCGCATTGTATGGGTGTGTGTTACATTACATTCACTAGTAGGAGTGAGAAAAACATCACGGGGTGGTGCGCATTGTATGGGTGTGTGTTACATTACATTCACTAGTAGGAGTGAGAAAATCATCACGGGGTGGTGCGCATTGTATGGGTGTGTGTTACATTACATTCACTAGTAGGAGTGAGAAAAACATCACGGGGTGGTGCGCATTGTATGGGTGTGTGTTACATTACATTCACTAGTAGGAGTGAGAAAAACATCACGGGGTGGTGCGCATTGTATGGGTGTGTGTTACATTACATTCACTAGTAGGAGTGAGAAAAACATCACGGGGTGGTGCGCATTGTATGGGTGTGTGTTACATTACATTCGCTAGTAGGAGTGAGAAAAACATCACGGGGTGGTGCGCATTGTATGGGTGTGTGTTACATTACATTCGCTAGTAGGAGTGAGAAAATCATCACGGGGTGGTGCACATTGTATGGGTGTGTGTTACATTACATTCGCTAGTAGGAGTGAGAAAAACATCACGGGGTGGTGCGCATTGTATGGGTGTGTGTTACATTACATTCACTAGTAGGAGTGAGAAATACATCACGGGGTGGTGCGCATTGTATGGGTGTGTGTTACATTACATTCACTAGTAGGAGTGAGAAAAACATCACGGGGTGGTGCGCATTGTATGGGTGTTTGTTACATTAGATTCACTAGTAGGAGTGAGAAAGTTATCACGGGGTGGTGCGCATTGTATGGGTGTGTGTTACATTACATTCACTAGTAGGAGTGAGAAAAACATCACGGGGTGGTGCGCATTGTATGGGTGTGTGTTACATTACATTCACTAGTAGGAGTGAGAAAAACATCACGGGGTGGTGCGCATTGTATGGGTGTTTGTTACATTACATTCACTAGTAGGAGTGAGAAAAACATCACGGGGTTGTGCGCATTGTATGGGTGTGTGTTACATTACATTCACTAGTAGGAGTGAGAAAAACATCACGGGGTGGTGCGCATTGTATGGGTGTGTGTTACATTACATTCACTAGTAGGAGTGAGAAAAACATCACGGGGTGGTGCGCATTGTATGGGTGTGTGTTACAGGAGATTAACTAGTAGGAGTGAGAAAAACATCACGGGGTGGTGCGCATTGTATGGGTGTGTGTTACATTACATTCACTAGTAGGAGTGAGAAAAACATCACGGGGTGGTGCGCATTGTATGGGTGTGTGTTACATTACATTCACTAGTACGAGTGAGAAAAACATCACGGGGTGGTGCGCATTGTATGGGTGTGTGTTACATTACATTCACTAGTAGGAGTGAGAAAAACATCACGGGGTGGTGCGCATTGTATGGGTGTTTGTTACATTACATTCACTAGTAGGATTGAGAAAAACATCACGGGGTGGTGCGCATTTTATGGGTGTGTGTTACTTTACATTCACTAGTAGGAGTGAGAAAAACATCACGGGGTGGTGCGCATTGTATGGGTGTGTGTTACATTACATTCACTAGTAGGAGTGAGAAAAACATCACGGGGTGGTGCGCATTGTATGGGTGTGTGTGTCACATTACATTCACTAGTAGGAGTGAGAAAAACATCACGGGGTGGTGCGCATTGTATGGGTGTGTGTTACATTAGATTCACTAGTAGGAGTGAGAAAAACATCACGGGGTGGTGCGCATTGTATGGGTGTGTGTTACATTACATTCACTAGTAGGAGTGAGAAAAACATCACGGTGTGGTGCGCATTGTATGGGTGTGTGTTACATTACATTCACTAGTAGGAGTGAGAAAAACATCACGGGGTGGTGCGCATTGTATGGGTGTGTGTTACATTACATTCACTAGTAGAAGTGAGAAAAACATCACGGGGTGGTGCGCATGGTATGGGTGTGTGTTACATTACATTCACTAGTAGGAGTGAGAAAAACATCACGGGGTGGTGCGCATTGTATGGGTGTGTGTTACATTACATTCACTAGTAGGAGTGAGAAAATCATCACGGGGTGGTTAACATTGTATGGGTGTGTGTTACATTACATTCACTAGTAGGAGTGAGAAAAACATCACGGGGTGGTGCGCATTGTATGGGTGTTTGTTACATTAGATTCACTAGTAGGAGTGAGAAAATCATCACGGTGTGGTGCGCATTTTATGGGTGTGTGTTACATTACATTCACTAGTAGGAGTGAGAAAAACATCACGGGGTGGTGCGCATTGTATGGGTGTGTGTTACATTAGATTCACTAGTAGGAGTGAAAAAACATCCCGGGGTGGTGCGCATTGTATGGGTGTGTGTTACATTACATTCACTAGTAGGATTGAGAAAAACATCACGGGGTGGTGCACATTGTATGGGTGTGTGTTACATTACATTCACTAGTAGGAGTGAGAAAAACATCACGGGGTGGTGCGCATTGTATGGGTGTGTGTTACATTACATTCACTAGTAGGAGTGAGAAAAACATCACGGTGTGGTGCGCATTGTATGGGTGTGTGTTACATTACATTCACTAGTAGGAGTGAGAAAATTATCACGGGGTGGTGCGCATTGTATGGGTGTGTGTTACATTACATTCACTAGTAGGAGTGAGAAAAACATCACGGGGTGGTGTGCATTGTATGGGTGTGTGTTACATTACATTCACTAGTAGGAGTGAGAAAAACATCACGGGGTGGTGCGCATTGTATGGGTGTGTGTTACATTAGATTCACTAGTAGGAGTGAGAAAAACATCACGGGGTGGTGCGCATTGTATGGGTGTGTGTTACATTACATTCACTAGTAGGAGTGAGAAAATCATCACGGGGTGGTTAGCATTGTATGGGTGTGTGTTACATTACATTCACTAGTAGGAGTGAGAAAAACATCACGGTGTGGTGCGCATTGTATGGGTGTGTGTTACATTACATTCACTAGTAGGAGTGAGAAAAACATCACGGGGTGGTGCGCATTTTATGGGTGTGTGTTACATTACATTCACTAGTAGAAGTGAGAAAAACATCACGGGGTGGTGCGCATGGTATGGGTGTGTGTTACATTACATTCACTAGTAGGAGTGAGAAAAACATCACGGGGTGGTGCGCATTGTATGGGTGTGTGTTACATTACATTCACTAGTAGGAGTGAGAAAATCATCACGGGGTGGTTAGCATTGTATGGGTGTGTGTTACATTACATTCACTAGTAGGAGTGAGAAAAACATCACGGTGTGGTGCGCATTGTATGGGTGTTTGTTACATTAGATTCACTAGTAGGAGTGAGAAAATCATCACGGTGTGGTGCGCATTTTATGGGTGTGTGTTACATTACATTCACTAGTAGGAGTGAGAAAAACATCACGGGGTGGTGCGCATTGTATGGGTGTGTGTTACAGTAGATTCACTAGTAGGAGTGAAAAAACATCCCGGGGTGGTGCGCATTGTATGGGTGTGTGTTACATTACATTCACTAGTAGGAGTGAGAAAAACATCACGGGGTGGTGCACATTGTATGGGTGTGTGTTACATTACATTCACTAGTAGGAGTGAGAAAAACATCACGGGGTGGTGCGCATTGTATGGCTGTGTGTTACATTACATTCAATAGTAGTAGTGAGAAAAACATCACGGGGTGGTGCGCATTGTATGGGTGTGTGTTACATTACATTCACTAGTAGGAGTGAGAAAATTATCACGGGGTGGTGCGCATTGTATGGGTGTGTGTTACATTACATTCACTAGTAGGAGTGAGAAAAACATCACGGGGTGGTGTGCATTGTATGGGTGTGTGTTACATTACATTCACTAGTAGGAGTGAGAAAAACATCACGGGGTGGTGCGCATTGTATGGGTGTGTGTTACATTAGATTCACTAGTAGGAGTGAGAAAAACATCACGGGGTGGTGCGCATTGTATGGGTGTGTGTTACATTACATTCACTAGTAGGAGTGAGAAAATCATCACGGGGTGGTTAGCATTGTAAGGGTGTGTGTTACATTACATTCACTAGTAGGAGTGAGAAAAACATCACGGGGTGGTGCGCATTGTATGGGTGTGTGTTACATTACATTCACTAGTAGGAGTGAGAAAAACATCACGGGGTGGTGCGCATTGTATGGGTGTGTGTTACATTACATTCACTAGTAGGAGTGAGAAAAACATCACGGGGTGGTGCGCATTGTATGGGTGTGTGTTACATTACATTCACTAGTAGGAGTGAGAAAAACATCACGGGGTGGTGCGCATTGTATGGGTGTGTGTTACATTACATTCACTAGTAGGAGTGAGAAAAACATCACGGGGTGGTGCGCATTGTATGGGTGTGTGTTACATTACATTCACTAGTAGGAGTGAGAAAAACATCACGGGGTGGTGCGCATTGTATGGGTGTGTGTTACATTACATTCACTAGTAGGAGTGAGAAAATCATCACGGGGTGGTTAGCATTGTATGGGTGTGTGTTACATTACATTCACTAGTAGGAGTGAGAAAAACATCACGGGGTGGTGCGCATTGTATGGGTGTTTGTTACATTACATTCACTAGTAGGAGTGAGAAAAACATCACGGGGTGGTGCGCATTTTATGGGTGTGTGTTACATTACATTCACTAGTAGGAGTGAGAAAAACATCACGGGGTGGTGCGCATTGTATGGGTGTGTGTTACATTACATTCACTAGTAGGAGTGAGAAAAACATCACGGGGTGGTGCGCATTGTATGGGTGTGTGTTACATTAGATTCACTAATAGGAGTGAAAAAACATCACGGGGTGGTGCGCATTGTATGGGTGTGTGTTACATTACATTCACTAGTAGGAGTGAGAAAAACATCACGGGGTGGTGCGCATTGTATGGGTGTGTGTTACATTAGATTCACTAGTAGGAGTGAGAAAAACATCACGGGGTGGTGCGCATTGTATGGGTGTGTGTTACATTACATTCACTAGTAGGAGTGAGAAAAACATCACGGGGTGGTGCGCATTGTATGGGTGTGTGTTACATTACATTCAGTAGTAGGAGTGAGAAAAACATCACGGGGTGGTGCGCATTGTATGGGTGTGTGTTACATTACATTCACTAGTAGGAGTGAGAAAAACATCACGGGGTGGTGCGCATTGTATGGGTGTGTGTTACATTACATTCACTAGTAGGAGTGAGAAAAACATCACGGGGTGGTGTGCATTGTATGGGTGTGTGTTACATTACATTCGCTAGTAGGAGTGAGAAAAACATCACGGGGTGGTGCGCCTTGTATGGGTGTGTGTTACATTAGATTCGCTAGTAGGAGTGAGAAAAACATCACGGGGTGGTGCGCATTGTATGGGTGTTTGTTACATTAGATTCACTAGTAGGAGTGAGAAAGTCATCACGGGGTGGTGCGCATTGTATGGGTGTGTGTTACATTAGATTCACTAATAGGAGTGAGAAAAACATCACGGGGTGGTCCGCATTGTATGGGTGTGTGTTACATTACATTCACTAGTAGGAGTGAGAAAAACATCACGGGGTGGTGCGCATTGTATGGGTGTGTGTTACATTACATTCACTAGTAGGAGTGAGAAAAACATCACGGGGTGGTGCGCATTGTATGGGTGTGTGTTACATTAGATTCACTAGTAGGAGTGAGAAAAACATCACGGGGTGGTGCGCATTGTATGGGTGTGTGTTACATTACATTCACTAGTAGGAGTGAGAAAAACATCACGGGGTGGTGCGCATTTTATGGGTGTGTGTTACATTACATTCACTAGTAGGAGTGAGAAAATCATCACGGGGTGGTGCGCATTGTATGGGTGTGTGTTACATTACATTCACTAGTAGGAGTGAGAAAAACATCACGGGGTGGTGCGCATTGTATGGGTGTGTGTTACATTACATTCACTACTATGAGTGAGAAAAACATCACGGGGTGGTGCGCATTGTATGGGTGTGTGTTACATTACATTCACTAGTAGGAGTGAGAAAAACATCACGGGGTGGTGCGCATTGTATGTGTGTGTGTTACATTACATTCACTAGTAGGAGTGAGAAAAACATCACGGGGTGGTGCGCATTTTATGGGTGTGTGTTACATTACATTCACTAGTAGGAGTGAGAAAAACATCACGGGGTGGTGCGCATTGTATGGGTGTGTGTTACATTACATTCGCTAGTAGGAGTGAGAAAAACATCACGGGGTGGTGCGCCTTGTATGGGTGTGTGTTACATTAGATTCGCTAGTAGGAGTGAGAAAAACATCACGGGGTGGTGCGCATTGTATGGGTGTTTGTTACATTAGATTCACTAGTAGGAGTGAGAAAGTCATCACGGGGTGGTGCGCATTGTATGTGTGTGTGTTACATTAGATTCACTAATAGGAGTGAGAAAAACATCACGGGGTGGTGCGCATTGTATGGGTGTGTGTTACATTACATTCACTAGTAGGAGTGAGAAAAACATCACGGGGTGGTGCGCATTGTATGGGTGTGTGTTACATGAGATTCACTAGTAGGAGTGAGAAAAACATCACGGGGTGGTGCGCATTGTATGGGTGTGTGTTACATTAGATTCACTAGTAGGAGTGAGAAAAACATCACGGGGTGGTGCGCATTGTATGGGTGTGTGTTACATTACATTCACTAGTAGGAGTGAGAAAAACATCACGGGGTGGTGCGCATTTTATGGGTGTGTGTTACATTACATTCACTAGTAGGAGTGAGAAAATCATCACGGGGTGGTGCGCATTGTATGGGTGTGTGTTACATTACATTCACTAGTAGGAGTGAGAAAAACATCACGGGGTGGTGCGCATTGTATGGGTGTGTGTTACATTAGATTCACTAGTAGGAGTGAGAAAAACATCACGGGGTGGTGCGCATTGTATGGGTGTGTGTTACATTACATTCACTAGTAGGAGTGAGAAAAACATCACGGGGTGGTGCGCATTGTATGGGTGTGTGTTACATTACATTCAGTAGTAGGAGTGAGAAAAACATCACGGGGTGGTGCGCATTGTATGGGTGTGTGTTACATTACATTCACTAGTAGGAGTGAGAAAAACATCACGGGGTGGTGCGCATTGTA
Organism: Cavia porcellus; assembly: GCF_034190915.1. Lineage (NCBI taxonomy): Eukaryota > Metazoa > Chordata > Mammalia > Rodentia > Caviidae > Cavia > Cavia porcellus. The sequence goes on along the minus strand of NW_026947580.1, from coordinate 828,819 downwards.
TGGGTGTGTGTTACATTACATTCACTAGTAGGAGTGAGAAAAACATCACGGGGTGGTGTGCATTGTATGGGTGTGTGTTACATTACATTCGCTAGTAGGAGTGAGAAAAACATCACGGGGTGGTGCGCCTTGTATGGGTGTGTGTTACATTAGATTCGCTAGTAGGAGTGAGAAAAACATCACGGGGTGGTGCGCATTGTATGGGTGTTTGTTACATTAGATTCACTAGTAGGAGTGAGAAAGTCATCACGGGGTGGTGCGCATTGTATGGGTGTGTGTTACATTAGATTCACTAATAGGAGTGAGAAAAACATCACGGGGTGGTCCGCATTGTATGGGTGTGTGTTACATTACATTCACTAGTAGGAGTGAGAAAAACATCACGGGGTGGTGCGCATTGTATGGGTGTGTGTTACATTACATTCACTAGTAGGAGTGAGAAAAACATCACGGGGTGGTGCGCATTGTATGGGTGTGTGTTACATTAGATTCACTAGTAGGAGTGAGAAAAACATCACGGGGTGGTGCGCATTGTATGGGTGTGTGTTACATTACATTCACTAGTAGGAGTGAGAAAAACATCACGGGGTGGTGCGCATTTTATGGGTGTGTGTTACATTACATTCACTAGTAGGAGTGAGAAAATCATCACGGGGTGGTGCGCATTGTATGGGTGTGTGTTACATTACATTCACTAGTAGGAGTGAGAAAAACATCACGGGGTGGTGCGCATTGTATGGGTGTGTGTTACATTACATTCACTACTATGAGTGAGAAAAACATCACGGGGTGGTGCGCATTGTATGGGTGTGTGTTACATTACATTCACTAGTAGGAGTGAGAAAAACATCACGGGGTGGTGCGCATTGTATGTGTGTGTGTTACATTACATTCACTAGTAGGAGTGAGAAAAACATCACGGGGTGGTGCGCATTGTATGGGTGTGTGTTACATTACATTCACTAGTAGGAGTGAGAAAAACATCACGGGGTGGTGCGCATTGTATGGGTGTGTGTTACATTACATTCGCTAGTAGGAGTGAGAAAAACATCACGGGGTGGTGCGCCTTGTATGGGTGTGTGTTACATTAGATTCGCTAGTAGGAGTGAGAAAAACATCACGGGGTGGTGCGCATTGTATGGGTGTTTGTTACATTAGATTCACTAGTAGGAGTGAGAAAGTCATCACGGGGTGGTGCGCATTGTATGTGTGTGTGTTACATTAGATTCACTAATAGGAGTGAGAAAAACATCACGGGGTGGTGCGCATTGTATGGGTGTGTGTTACATTACATTCACTAGTAGGAGTGAGAAAAACATCACGGGGTGGTGCGCATTGTATGGGTGTGTGTTACATGAGATTCACTAGTAGGAGTGAGAAAAACATCACGGGGTGGTGCGCATTGTATGGGTGTGTGTTACATTAGATTTACTAGTAGGAGTGAGAAAAACATCACGGGGTGGTGCGCATTGTATGGGTGTGTGTTACATTACATTCACTAGTAGGAGTGAGAAAAACATCACGGGGTGGTGCGCATTTTATGGGTGTGTGTTACATTACATTCACTAGTAGGAGTGAGAAAATCATCACGGGGTGGTGCGCATTGTATGGGTGTGTGTTACATTACATTCACTAGTAGGAGTGAGAAAAACATCACGGGGTGGTGCGCATTGTATGGGTGTGTGTTACATTACATTCACTACTATGAGTGAGAAAAACATCACGGGGTGGTGCGCATTGTATGGGTGTGTGTTACATTACATTCACTAGTAGGAGTGAGAAAAACATCACGGGGTGGTGCGCATTGTATGGGTGTGTGTTACATTACATTCACTAGTAGGAGTGAGAAAAACATCACGGGGTGGTGCGCATTGTATGGGTGTGTGTTACATTACATTCACTAATAGGAGTGAGAAAAACATCACGGGGTGGTGCGCATTGTATGGGTGTGTGTTACATTACATTCACTAGTAGGAGTGAGAAAAACATCACGGGGTGGTGCGCATTGTATGGGTGTGTGTTACATTACATTCACTAGTAGGAGTGAGAAAAACATCACGGGGTGGTGCGCATTGTATGGGTGTGTGTTACATGAGATTCACTAGTAGGAGTGAGAAAAACATCACGGGGTGGTGCGCATTGTATGGGTGTGTGTTACATTACATTCACTAGTAGGAGTGAGAAAAACATCACGGGGTGGTGCGCATTGTATGGGTGTGTGTTACATTACATTCACTAGTAGGAGTGAGAAAAACATCACGGGGTGGTGCGCATTGTATGGGTGTGTGTTACATTACATTCACTAGTAGGAGTGAGAAAAACATCACGGGTTGGTTCGCATTGTATGGGTTTGTGTTACATGAGATTCACTAGTAGGAGTGAGAAAAACATCACGGGGTGGTGCGCATTGTATGGGTGTGTGTTACATTACATTCACTAGTAGGAGTGAGAAAAACATCACGGGGTGGTGCGCATTGTATGGGTGTGTGTTACATGAGATTCACTAGTAGGAGTGAGAAAAACATCACGGGGTGGTGCGCATTGTATGGGTGTGTGTTACATGAGATTCACTAGTAGGAGTGAGAAAAACATCACGGGGTGGTGCGCATTGTATGGGTGTGTGTTACATTAGATTCACTAGTAGGAGTGAGAAAAACATCACGGGGTGGTGCGCATTTTATGGGTGTGTGTTACATTACATTCACTAGTAGGAGTGAGAAAAACATCACGGGGTGGTGCGCATTGTATGGGTGTGTGTTACATTACATTCACTAGTAGGAGTGAAAAAACATCACGGGGTGGTGCGCATTGTATGGGTGTGTGTTACATTAGATTCACTAATAGGAGTGAAAAAACATCACGGGGTGGTGCGCATTGTATGGGTGTGTGTTACATTACATACACTAGTAGGAGTGAGAAAAACATCACGGGGTGGTGCGCATTGTATGGGTGTGTGTTACATTACATTTACTAGTAGGAGTGAGAAAAACATCACGGGGTGGTGCGCATTGTATGGGTGTGTGTTACATTACATTCACTAGTAGGAGTGAGAAAAACATCACGGGGTGGTGCGCATTGTATGGGTGTGTGTTACATTACATTCACTAGTAGTAGTGAGAAAAACATCACGGGGTGGTGCGCATTGTATGGGTGTGTGTTACATTACATTCACTAGTAGGAGTGAGAAAAACATCACGGGGTGGTGCGCATTGTATGGGTGTGTGTTACATTACATTCACAAGTAGGAGTGAGAAAAACATCACGGGGTGGTGCGCATTGTATGGGTGTGTGTTACATTACATTCACTAGTAGGAGTGAGAAAAACATCACGGGGTGGTGCGCATTGTTTGGGTGTGTGTTACATTACATTCACTAGTAGGAGTGAGAAAAACATCACGGGGTGGTGCGCATTGTATGGGTGTGTGTTACATTACATTCACTAGTAGGAGTGAGAAAAACATCACGGGGTGGTGCGCATTGTATGGGTGTGTTTTACATTACATTCACTACTATGAGTGAGAAAAACATCACGGGGTGGTGCGCATTGTATGGGTGTGTGTTACATTACATTCACTAGTAGGAGTGAGAAAAACATCACGGGGTGGTGCGCATTGTATGGGTGTGTGTTACATTACATTCACTAGTAGGAGTGAGAAAAACATCACGGGGTGGGGCGCATTGTATGGGTGTGTGTTACATTACATTCACTAATAGGAGTGAGAAAAACATCACGGGGTGGTGCGCATTGTATGGGTGTGTGTTACATTACATTCACTAGTAGGAGTGAGAAAAACATCACGGGGTGGTGCGCATTGTATGGGTGTGTGTTACATTACATTCACTAGTAGGAGTGAGAAAAACATCACGGGGTGGTGCGCATTGTATGGGTGTGTGTTACATGAGATTCACTAGTAGGAGTGAGAAAAACATCACGGGGTGGTGCGCATTGTATGGGTGTGTGTTACATTAGATTCACTAGTAGGAGTGAGAAAAACATCACGGGGTGGTGCGCATTGTATGGGTGTGTGTTACATTACATTCACTAGTAGGAGTGAGAAAAACATCACGGGGTGGTGCGCATTGTATGGGTGTGTGTTACATTACATTCACTAGTAGGAGTGAGAAAAACATCACGGGTTGGTTCGCATTGTATGGGTTTGTGTTACATGAGATTCACTAGTAGGAGTGAGAAAAACATCACGGGGTGGTGCGCATTGTATGGGTGTGTGTTACATTACATTCACTAGTAGGAGTGAGAAAAACATCACGGGGTGGTGCGCATTGTATGGGTGTGTGTTACATGAGATTCACTAGTAGGAGTGAGAAAAACATCACGGGGTGGTGCGCATTGTATGGGTGTGTGTTACATGAGATTCACTAGTAGGAGTGAGAAAAACATCACGGGGTGGTGCGCATTGTATGGGTGTGTGTTACATTAGATTCACTAGTAGGAGTGAGAAAAACATCACGGGGTGGTGCGCATTGTATGGGTGTGTGTTACATTACATTCACTAGTAGGAGTGAAAAAACATCACGGGGTGGTGCGCATTGTATGGGTGTGTGTTACATTACATTCACTAGTAGGAGTGAGAAATACATCACGGGGTTGTGCGCATTGTATGGGTGTGTGTTACATTACATTCACTAGTAGGAGTGAGAAAAACATCACGGGGTGGTGCGCATTGTATGGGTGTGTGTTACATTACATTCACTAGTAGGAGTGAGAAAAACATCACGGGGTGGTGCGCATTGTATGGGTGTGTGTTACATTACATTCACTAGTAGGAGTGAGAAAAACATCACGGGGTGGTGCGCATTGTATGGGTGTGTGTTACATTACATACACTAGTAGGAGTGAGAAAAACATCACGGGGTGGTGCGCATTGTATGGGTGTGTGTTACATTACATTCACTAGTAGGAGTGAGAAAAACATCACGGGGTGGTGCGCATTGTATGGGTGTGTGTTACATTACATTCACTAGTAGGAGTGAGAAAAACATCACGGGGTGGTGCGCACTGCATGGGTGTGTGTTACATTACATTCACTAGTAGGAGTGAAAAAACATCACGGGGTGGTGCGCATTTTATGGGTGTGTGTTACATTACATTCACTAGTAGGAGTGAGAAAAACATCACGGGGTGGTGCGCATTGTATGGGTGTGTGTTACATTAGATTCACTAGTAGGAGTGAAAAAACATCACGGGGTGGTGCGCATTGTATGGGTGTGTTTTACATTACATTCACTAGTAGGAGTGAGAAAAACATCACGGGGTGGTGCGCATTGTATGGGTGTGTGTTACATTACATTCACTAGTAGGAGTGAGAAAATCATCACGGGGTGGTTAGCATTGTATGGGTGTGTGTTACATTACATTCACTAGTAGGAGTGAGAAAAACATCACGGGGTGGTGCACATTGTATGGGTGTGTGTTACATTACATTCGCTATTAGGAGTGAGAAAAACATCACGGGGTGGTGCGCCTTGTATGGGTGTGTGTTACATTAGATTCGCTAGTAGGAGTGAGAAAAACATCACGGGGTGGTGCGCATTGTATGGGTGTGTGTTACATTACATTCACTAGTAGGAGTGAGAAAATCATCACGGGTTGGTGCGCATTGTATGGGTGTGTGTTACATTACATTCACTAGTAGGAGTGAGAAAAACATCACGGGGTGGTGCGCATTGTATGGGTGTGTGTTACATTACATTCACTAGTAGGAGTGAGAAAAACATCACGGGGTGGTGCGCATTGTATGGGTGTGTGTTACATGAGATTCACTAGTAGGAGTGAGAAAAACATCACGGGGTGGTGCGCATTGTATGGGTGTGTGTTACATTAGATTCACTAGTAGGAGTGAGAAAAACATCACGGGGTGGTGCGCATTGTATGGGTGTGTGTTACATTAGATTCACTAGTAGGAGTGAGAAAAACATCACGGGGTGGTGCGCATTGTATGGGTGTGTGTTACATTAGATTCACTAGTAGGAGTGAGAAAAACATCACGGGGTGGTGCGCATTGTATGGGTGTGTGTTACATTACATTCACTAGTAGGAGTGAGAAAAACATCACGGGGTGGTGCGCATTGTATGGGTGTGTGTTACATTACATTCACTAGTAGGAGTGAGAAATACATCACGGGGTGGTGCGCATTGTATGGGTGTGTGTTACATTACATTCACTAGTAGGAGTGAGAAAAACATCACGGGGTGGTGCGCATTGTATGGGTGTGTGTTACATTACATTCACTAGTAGGAGTGAGAAAAACATCACGGGGTGGTGCGCATTGTATGGGTGTGTGTTACATTACATTCACTAGTAGGAGTGAGAAATACATCACGGGGTGGTGCGCATTGTATGGGTGTGTGTTACATTACATTCACTAGTAGGAGTGAGAAAAACATCACGGGGTGGTGCGCATTGTATGGGTGTTTGTTACATTAGATTCACTAGTAGGAGTGAGAAAGTCATCACGGGGTGGTGCGCATTGTATGGGTGTGTGTTACATTACATTCACTAGTAGGAGTGAGAAAAACATCACGGGGTGGTGCGCATTGTATGGGTGTGTGTTACATTAGATTCACTAGTAGGAGTGAGAAAAACATCACGGGGTGGTGTGCATTGTATGGGTGTGTGTTACATTACATTCACTAGTAGGAGTGAGAAAAACATCACGGGGTGGTGCGCATTGCATGGGTGTGTGTTACATTACATTCACTAGTAGGAGTGAAAAAACATCGCGGTGTGGTGCGCCTTTTATGGGTGTGTGTTACATTACATTCACTAGTAGGAGTGAGAAAAACATCACGGGGTGGTGCGCATTGTATGGGTGTGTGTTACATTAGATTCACTAGTAGGAGTGAAAAAACATCACGGGGTGGTGCGCATTGTATGGGTGTGTTTTACATTACATTCACTAGTAGGAGTGAGAAAAATATCACGGGGTGGTGCGCATTGTATGGGTGTGTGTTACATTACATTCACTAGTAGGAGTGAGAAAATCATCACGGGGTGGTTAGCATTGTATGGGTGTGTGTTACATTACATTCACTAGTAGGAGTGAGAAAAACATCACGGGGTGGTGCGCATTGTATGGGTGTGTGTTACATTACATTCGCTATTAGGAGTGAGAAAAACATCACGGGGTGGTGCGCCTTGTATGGGTGTGTGTTACATTAGATTCGCTAGTAGGAGTGAGAAAAATATCACGGGGTGGTGCGCATTGTATGGGTGTGTGTTACATTACATTCACTAGTAGGAGTGAGAAAAACATCACGGTGTGGTGCGCATTGTATGGGTGTGTGTTACATTACATTCACTAGTAGGAGTGAGAAAAACATCACGGGGTGGTGCGCATTGTATGGGTGTGTGTTACATTAGATTCACTAGTAGGAGTGAGAAAGTCATCACAGGGTGGTGCGCCTTGTATGGGTCTGTGTTACATTAGATTCGCTAATAGGAGTGAGAAAAACATCACGGGGTGGTGCGCATTGTATGGGTGTGTGTTACATTACATTCACTAGTAGGAGTGAGAAAAACATCACGGGGTGGTGCGCATTGTATGTGTGTGTGTTACATTACATTCACTAGTAGAAGTGAGAAAAACATCACGGGGTGGTGCGCATTGTATGGGTGTGTGTTACATTACATTCACTAGTAGGAGTGAGAAAAACATCACGGTGTGGTGCGCATTGTATGGGTGTGTGTTACACTACATTCACTAGTAGGAGTGAGAAAAACATCACGGGGTGGTGCGCATTGTATGGGTATGTGTTACATTACATTCACTAGTAGGAGTGAGAAAAACATCACGGGGTGGTGCGCATTGTATGGGTGTGTGTTACATTACATTCACTAGTAGGAGTGAGAAAAACATCACGTGGTGGTGCGCATTGCATGGGTGTGTGTTACATTACATTCACTAGTAGGAGTGAGAAAATCATCACGGGGTGGTTAGCATTGTATGGGTGTGTGTTACATTACATTCACTAGTAGGAGTGAGAAAAACATCACGGGGTGGTGCGCATTGTATGGGTGTTTGTTACATTAGATTCACTAGTAGGAGTGAGAAAATCATCACGGTGTGGTGCGCATTTTATGGGTGTGTGTTACATTACATTCACTAGTAGGAGTGAGAAAAACATCACGGGGTGGTGCGCATTGTATGGGTGTGTGTTACATTAGATTCACTAGTAGGAGTGAAAAAACATCCCGGGGTGGTGCGCATTGTATGGGTGTGTGTTACATTACATTCACTAGTAGGAGTGAGAAAAACATCACGGGGTGGTGCGCATTGTATGGGTGTGTGTTACATTACATTCACTAGTAGGAGTGAGAAAAACATCACGGGGTGGTGCGCATTGTATGGGTGTGTGTTACATTACATTCACTAGTAGGAGTGAGAAAAACATCACGGGGTGGTGCGCATTGTATGGGTGTGTGTTACATTACATTCACTAGTAGGAGTGAGAAAATTATCACGTGGTGGTGAGCATTGTATGGGTGTGTGTTACATTACATTCACTAGTAGGAGTGAGAAAAACATCACGGGGTGGTGTGCATTGTATGGGTGTGTGTTACATTACATTCACTAGTAGGAGTGAGAAAAACATCACGGGGTGGTGCGCATTGTATGGGTGTGTGTTACATTAGATTCACTAGTAGGAGTGAGAAAAACATCACGGGGTGGTGCGCATTGAATGGGTGTGTGTTACATTACATTCACTAGTAGGAGTGAGAAAATCATCACGGGGTGGTTAGCATTGTATGGGTGTGTGTTACATTAGATTCACTAGTAGGAGTGAGAAAGTCATCACGGGGTGGTGCGCATTGTATGGGTGTTTGTTACATTAGATTCACTAGTAGGAGTGAGAAAGTCATCACGGGGTGGTGCGCATTGTATGGGTGTGTGTTACATTAGATTCACTAGTAGGAGTGAGAAAAACATCACGGGGTGGTGCGCATTGTATGGGTGTGTGTTACATTACATTCACTAGTAGGAGTGAGAAAAACATCACGGGGTGGTGCGAATTGTATGGGTGTGTGTTACATTACATTCACTAGTAGGAGTGAGAAAATCATCACGGGGTGGTGCGCATTGTATGGGTGTGTGTTACATTACATTCTCTAGTAGGAGTGAGAAAAACATCACGGGGTGGTGCGCATTGTATGGGTGTGTGTTACATTACATTCACTAGTAGGAGTGAGAAAAACATCACGGGGTGGTGCGCATTGTATGGGTGTGTGTTACATTACATTCACTAGTAGGAGTGAGAAAAACATCACGGGGTGGTGCGCATTGTATGGGTGTGTGTTACATTACATTCACTAGTAGGAGTGAGAAAAACATCACGGGGTGGTGCGCATTGTATGGGTGTGTGTTACATTACATTCACTAGTAGGAGTGAGAAAAACATCACGGGGTGGTGCGCATTGTATGGGTGTGTGTTACATTACATTCACTAGTAGGAGTGAGAAAAACATCACGGGGTGGTGCGCATTGTATGGGTGTGTGTTACATTACATTCACTAGTAGGAGTGAGAAAATCATCACGGGGTGGTTAGCATTGTATGGGTGTGTGTTACATTACATTCACTAGTAGGAGTGAGAAAAACATCACGGGGTGGTGCGCATTGTATGGGTGTTTGTTACATTAGATTCACTAGTAGGAGTGAGAAAAACATCACGGTGTGGTGCGCATTTTATGGGTGTGTGTTACATTAAATTCACTAGTAGGAGTGAGAAAAACATCACGGGGTGGTGCGCATTGTATGGTTGTGTGTTACATTAGATTCACTAGTAGGAGTGAAAAAACATCACGGGGTGGTGCACTTTGTATGGGTGTGTGTTACATTACATTCACTAGTAGGAGTGAGAAAAACATCACGGGGTGGTGCGCATTGTATGGGTGTGTGTTACATTACATTCACTAGTAGGAGTGAGAAAAACATCACGGGGTGGTGCGCATTGTATGGGTGTGTGTTACATTCGATTCACTAGTAGGAGTGAAAAAACATCACGGCGTGGTGCGCATTTTATGGGTGTGTGTTACATTACATTCACTAGTAGGAGTGAGAAAAACATCACGGGGTGGTGCGCATTGTATGGGTGTGTGTTACATTAGATTCACTAGTAGGAGTGAAAAAACATCACGGGGTGGTGCGCATTGTATGGGTGTGTGTTACATTACATTCACTAGTAGGAGTGAGAAAAACATCACGGGGTGGTGCGCATTGTATGGGTGTGTGTTACATTACATTCACTAGTAGGAGTGAGAAAAACATCACGGGGTGGTGCGCATTGTATGGGTGTGTTTTACATTACATTCACTAGTAGGAGTGAGAAAAACATCACGGGGTGGTGCGCATTGTATGGGTGTGTGTTACATTACATTCACTAGTAGGAGTGAGAAAAACATCACGGGGTGGTGCGCATTGTATGGGTGTGTGTTACATTACATTCACTAGTAGGAGTGAGAAAAACATCACGGGGTGGTGCGCATTGTATGGGTGTGTGTTACATTACATTCACTAGTAGGAGTGAGAAAAACATCACGGGGTGGTGCGCATTGTATGGGTGTGTGTTACATTACATTCACTAGTAGGAGTGAGAAAAACATCACGGGGTGGTGCGCATTGTATCTGTGTGTGTTACATTACATTCGCTAGTAGGAGTGAGAAAAACATCACGGGGTGGTGCGCATTGTATGGGTGTGTGTTACATTAGATTCACTAGTAGGAGTGAGAAAAACATCACGGGGTGGTGCGCATTGTATGGGTGTGTGTTACATTACATTCACTAGTAGGAGTGAGAAAAACATCACGGGGTGGTGCGCATTGTATGGGTGTGTGTTACATTACATTCACTAGTAGGAGTGAGAAAATCATCACGGGGTGGTTAGCATTGTATGGGTGTGTGTTACATTACATTCACTAGTAGGAGTGAGAAAAACATCACGGGGTGGTGCGCATTGTATGGGTGTTTGTTACATTAGATTCACTAGTAGGAGTGAGAAAAACATCACGGTGTGGTGCGCATTTTATGGGTGTGTGTTACATTAAATTCACTAGTAGGAGTGAGAAAAACATCACGGGGTGGTGCGCATTGTATGGGTGTGTGTTACATTAGATTCACTAGTAGGAGTGAAAAAACATCACGGGGTGGTGCACTTTGTATGGGTGTGTGTTACATTACATTCACTAGTAGGAGTGAGAAAAACATCACGGGGTGGTGCGCATTGTATGGGTGTGTGTTACATTACATTCACTAGTAGGAGTGAGAAAAACATCACGGGGTGGTGCGCTTTGTATGGGTGTGTGTTACATTACATTCACTAGTAGGAGTGAGAAAAACATCACGGGGTGGTGCGCATTGTATGGGTGTGTGTTACATTACATTCACTAGTAGGAGTGAGAAAAACATCACGGGGTGGTGCGCATTGTATGGGTGTTTGTTACATTAGATTCACTAGTAGGAGTGAGAAAGTCATCACGGGGTGGTGCGCATTGTATGGGTGTGTGTTAGATTACATTCACTAGTAGGAGTGAGAAAAACATCACGGGGTGGTGCGCATTGTATGGGTGTGTGTTACATTAGATTCACTAGTAGGAGTGAGAAAAACATCACGGGGTGGTGCGCATTGTATGGGTGTGTGTTACATTACATTCACTAGTAGGAGTGAGAAAAACATCACGGGGTGGTGCGCATTGCATGGGTGTGTGTTACATTACATTCACTAGTAGGAGTGAGAAAAACATCACGGGGTGGTGCGCATTGCATGGGTGTGTGTTACATTACATTCACTAGTAGGAGTGAGAAAAACATCACGGGGTGGTGCGCATTGTATGGGTGTGTGTTACATTACATTCACTAGTAGGAGTGAGAAAAACATCACGGGGTGGTGCGCATTGTATGGGTGTGTGTTACATTCGATTCACTAGTAGGAGTGAAAAAACATCACGGGGTGGTGCGCATTTTATGGGTGTGTGTTACATTACATTCACTAGTAGGAGTGAGAAAAACATCACGGGGTGGTGCGCATTGTATGGGTGTGTGTTACATTAGATTCACTAGTAGGAGTGAAAAAACATCACGGGGTGGTGCGCATTGTATGGGTGTGTGTTACATTACATTCGCTAGTAGGAGTGAGAAAAACATCACGGGGTGGTGCGCATTGTATGGGTGTGTGTTACATTACATTCACTAGTAGGAGTGAGAAAAACATCACGGGGTGGTGCGCATTGTATGGGTGTGTTTTACATTACATTCACTTGTAGGAGTGAGAAAAACATCACGGGGTGGTGCGCATTGTATGGGTGTGTGTTACATTACATTCACTAGTAGGAGTGAGAAAAACATCACGGGGTGGTGCGCATTGTATGGGTGTGTGTTACATTACATTCACTAGTAGGAGTGAGAAAAACATCACGGGGTGGTGCGCATTGTATGGGTGTGTGTTACATTACATTCACTAGTAGGAGTGAGAAAAACATCACGGGGTGGTGCGCATTGTATGGGTGTGTGTTACATTACATTCACTAGTAGGAGTGAGAAAATCATCACGGGGTGGTGCGCATTGTATGGGTGTGTGTTACATTACATTCACTAGTAGGAGTGAGAAAATCATCACGGGGTGGTGCGCATTGTATGGGTGTGTGTTACATTACATTCACTAGTAGGAGTGAGAAAAACATCACGGGGTGGTGCGCATTGTATGGGTGTGTGTTACATTACATTCACTAGTAGGAGTGAGAAAAACATCACGGGGTGGTGCGCATTGTATGGGTGTGTGTTACATTACATTCACTAGTAGGAGTGAGAAAAACATCACGGGGTGGTGCGCATTGTATGGGTGTGTGTTACATTAGATTCACTAGTAGGAGTGAGAAAAACATCACGGGGTGGTGCGCATTGTATGGGTGTGTGTTACATTACATTCACTAGTAGGAGTGAGAAAAACATCACGGGGTGGTGCGCATTGTATGGGTGTGTGTTACATTACATTCACTAGTAGGAGTGAGAAAATCATCACGGGGTGGTTAGCATTGTATGGGTGTGTGTTACATTACATTCACTAGTAGGAGTGAGAAAAACATCACGGGGTGGTGCGCATTGTATGGGTGTTTGTTACATTAGATTCACTAGTAGGAGTGAGAAAAACATCACGGTGTGGTGCGCATTTTATGGGTGTGTGTTACATTAAATTCACTAGTAGGAGTGAGAAAAACATCACGGGGTGGTGCGCATTGTATGGGTGTGTGTTACATTAGATTCACTAGTAGGAGTGAAAAAACATCACGGGGTGGTGCACTTTGTATGGGTGTGTGTTACATTACATTCACTAGTAGGAGTGAGAAAAACATCACGGGGTGGTGCGCATTGTATGGGTGTGTGTTACATTACATTCACTAGTAGGAGTGAGAAAAACATCACGGGGTGGTGCGCTTTGTATGGGTGTGTGTTACATTACATTCACTAGTAGGAGTGAGAAAAACATCACGGGGTGGTGCGCATTGTATGGGTGTGTGTTACATTACATTCACTAGTAGGAGTGAGAAAAACATCACGGGGTCGTGCGCATTGTATGGGTGTTTGTTACATTAGATTCACTAGTAGGAGTGAGAAAGTCATCACGGGGTGGTGCGCATTGTATGGGTGTGTGTTAGATTACATTCACTAGTAGGAGTGAGAAAAACATCACGGGGTGGTGCGCATTGTATGGGTGTGTGTTACATTAGATTCACTAGTAGGAGTGAGAAAAACATCACGGGGTGGTGCGCATTGTATGGGTGTGTGTTACATTACATTCACTAGTAGGAGTGAGAAAAACATCACGGGGTGGTGCGCATTGCATGGGTGTGTGTTACATTACATTCACTAGTAGGAGTGAGAAAAACATCACGGGGTGGTGCGCATTGCATGGGTGTGTGTTACATTACATTCACTAGTAGGAGTGAGAAAAACATCACGGGGTGGTGCGCATTGTATGGGTGTGTGTTACATTACATTCACTAGTAGGAGTGAGAAAAACATCACGGGGTTTTGCGCATTGTATGGGTGTGTGTTACATTCGATTCACTAGTAGGAGTGAAAAAACATCACGGGGTGGTGCGCATTTTATGGGTGTGTGTTACATTACATTCACTAGTAGGAGTGAGAAAAACATCACGGGGTGGTGCGCATTGTATGGGTGTGTGTTACATTAGATTCACTAGTAGGAGTGAAAAAACATCACGGGGTGGTGCGCATTGTATGGGTGTGTGTTACATTACATTCGCTAGTAGGAGTGAGAAAAACATCACGGGGTGGTGCGCATTGTATGGGTGTGTGTTACATTACATTCACTAGTAGGAGTGAGAAAAACATCACGGGGTGGTGCGCATTGTATGGGTGTGTTTTACATTACATTCACTTGTAGGAGTGAGAAAAACATCACGGGGTGGTGCGCATTGTATGGGTGTGTGTTACATTACATTCACTAGTAGGAGTGAGAAAAACATCACGGGGTGGTGCGCATTGTATGGGTGTGTGTTACATTACATTCACTAGTAGGAGTGAGAAAAACATCACGGGGTGGTGCGCATTGTATGGGTGTGTGTTACATTACATTCACTAGTAGGAGTGAGAAAAACATCACGGGGTGGTGCGCATTGTATGGGTGTGTGTTACATTACATTCGCTAGTAGGAGTGAGAAAAACATCACGGGGTGGTGCGCCTTGTATGGGTGTGTGTTACATTACATTCGCTAGTAGGAGTGAGAAAAACATCACGGGGTGGTGCGCCTTGTATGGGTGTGTGTTACATTAGATTCGCTAGTAGGAGTGATAAAAATATCACGGGGTGGTGCGCATTGTATGGGTGGGTGTTACATTAGATTCACTAGTAGGAGTGAGAAAAACATCACGGGGTGGTGCGCATTGTATGGGTGTGTGTTACATTACATTCACTAGTAGGAGAGAGAAAAACATCACGGGGTGGTGCGCATTGTATGGGTGTTTGTTACATTAGATTCACTAGTAGGAGTGAGAAAGTCATCACGGGGTGGTGCGCATTGTATGGGTGTGTGTTACATTACATTCACTAGTAGGAGTGAGAAAAACATCACGGGGTGGTGCGCATTGTATGGGTGTGTGTTACATTACATTCACTAGTAGGAGTGAGAAAAACATCACGGGATGGTGCGCATTGTATGGGTGTGTGTTACATTACATTCGCTAGTAGGAGTGAGAAAAACATCACGGGGTGGTGCGCCTTGTATGGGTGTGTGTTACATTACATTCGCTAGTAGGAGTGAGAAAAACATCACGGGGTGGTGCGCCTTGTATGGGTGTGTGTTACATTAGATTCGCTAGTAGGAGTGAGAAAAACATCACGGGGTGGTGCGCATTGTATGGGTGGGTGTTACATTAGATTCACTAGTAGGAGTGAGAAAAACATCACGGGGTGGTGCGCATTGTATGGGTGTGTGTTACATTACATTCACTAGTAGGAGAGAGAAAAACATCACGGGGTGGTGCGCATTGTATGGGTGTGTGTTACATTACATTCACTAGTTGGAGTGAGAAAAACATCACGGGGTGGTGCGCATTGTATGGGTGTGTGTTACATTACATTCACTAGTAGGAGTGAGAAAAACATCACGGGGTGGTGCGCATTGTATGGGTGTGTGTTACATTACATTCACTAGTAGGAGTGAGAAAATCATCACGGGGTGGTGCGCATTGTATGGGTGTGTGTTACATTACATTCACTAGTAGGAGTGAGAAAAACATCACGGGGTGGTGCGCATTGTATGGGTGTGTGTTACATTACATTCGCTAGTAGGAGTGAGAAAAACATCACGGGGTGGTGCGCATTGTATGGGTGTGTGTTACATTACATTCACTAGTAGGAGTGAGAAAAACATCACGGGGTGGTGCGCATTGTATGGGTGTGTGTTACATTACATTCACTAGTAGGAGTGAGAAAAACATCACGGGGTGGTGCGCATTGTATGGGTGTGTGTTACATTGCATTCACTAGTAGGAGTGAGAAAAACATCACGGGGTGGTGCGCATTGTATGGGTGTGTGTTACATTGCATTCACTAGTAGGAGTGAGAAAAACATCACGGGGTGGTGCGCATTGTATGGGTGTGTGTTACATTGCATTCACTAGTAGGAGTGAGAAAAACATCACGGGGTGGTGCGCATTGTATGGGTGTGTGTTACATTGCATTCACTAGTAGGAGTGAGAAAAACATCACGGGGTGGTGCGCATTGTATGGGTGTGTGTTACATTACATTCACTAGTAGGAGTGAGAAAAACATCACGGGGTGGTGCGCATTGTATGGGTGTGTGTTACATTACATTCACTAGTAGGAGTGAGAAAATCATCACGGGGTGGTGCGCATTGTATGGGTGTGTGTTACATTACATTCACTAGTAGGAGTGAGAAAAACATCACGGGGTGGTGCGCATTGTATGGGTGTGTGTTACATTACATTCACTAGTAGGAGTGAGAAAAACATCACGGGGTGGTGCGCATTGTATGGGTGTGTGTTACATTACATTCACTAGTAGGAGTGAGAAAAACATCACGGGGTGGTGCGCATTGTATGGGTGTGTGTTACATTAGATTCACTAGTAGGAGTGAGAAAAACATCACGGGGTGGTGCGCATTGTATGGGTGTGTGTTACATTACATTCACTAGTAGGAGTGAGAAAAACATCACGGGGTGGTGCGCATTGTATGGGTGTGTGTTACATTACATTCACTAGTAGGAGTGAGAAAAACATCACGGGGTGGTGCGCATTGCATGGGTGTGTGTTACATTACATTCACTAGTAGGAGTGAGAAAAACATCACGGGGTGGTGCGCATTGTATGGGTGTTTGTTACATTAGATTCACTAGTAGGAGTGAGAAAAACATCACGGTGTGGTGCGCATTTTAAGGGTGTGTGTTACATTAAATTCACTAGTAGGAGTGAGAAAAACATCACGGGGTGGTGCGCATTGTATGGGTGTGTGTTACATTAGATTCACTAGTAGGAGTGAAAAAACATCACGGAGTGGTGCACTTTGTATGGGTGTGTGTTACATTACATTCACTAGTAGGAGTGAGAAAAACATCACGGGGTGGTGCGCATTGTATGGGTGTGTGTTACATTACATTCACTAGTAGGAGTGAGAAAAACATCACGGGGTGGTGCGCTTTGTATGGGTGTGTGTTACATTACATTCACTAGTAGGAGTGAGAAAAACATCACGGGGTGGTGCGCATTGTATGGGTGTGTGTTACATTACATTCACTAGTAGGAGTGAGAAAAACATCACGGGGTGGTGCGCATTGTATGGGTGTTTGTTACATTAGATTCACTAGTAGGAGTGAGAAAGTCATCACGGGGTGGTGCGCATTGTATGGGTGTGTGTTACATTACATTCACTAGTAGGAGTGATAAAAACATCACGGGGTGGTGCGCATTGTATGGGTGTGTGTTACATTAGATTCACTAGTAGGAGTGAGAAAAACATCACGGGGTGGTGCGCATTGTATGGGTGTGTGTTACATTACATTCACTAGTAGGAGTGAGAAAAACATCACGGGGTGGTGCGCATTGCATGGGTGTGTGTTACATTACATTCACTAGTAGGAGTGAGAAAAACATCACGGGGTGGTGCGCATTGCATGGGTGTGTGTTACATTACATTCACTAGTAGGAGTGAGAAAAACATCACGGGGTGGTGCGCATTGTATGGGTGTGTGTTACATTACATTCACTAGTAGGAGTGAGAAAAACATCACGGGGTGGTGCGCATTGTATGGGTGTGTGTTACATTCGATTCACTAGTAGGAGTGAAAAAACATCACGGGGTGGTGCGCAATTTATGGGTGTGTGTTACATTACATTCACTAGTAGGAGTGAGAAAAACATCACGGGGTGGTGCGCATTGTATGGGTGTGTGTTACATTAGATTCACTAGTAGGAGTGAAAAAACATCACGGGGTGGTGCGCATTGTATGGGTGTGTGTTACATTACATTCGCTAGTAGGAGTGAGAAAAACATCACGGGGTGGTGCGCATTGTATGGGTGTGTGTTACATTACATTCACTAGTAGGAGTGAGAAAAACATCACGGGGTGGTGCGCATTGTATGGGTGTGTTTTACATTACATTCACTTGTAGGAGTGAGAAAAACATCACGGGGTGGTGCGCATTGTATGGGTGTGTGTTACATTACATTCACTAGTAGGAGTGAGAAAAACATCACGGGGTGGTGCGCATTGTATGGGTGTGTGTTACATTACATTCACTAGTAGGAGTGAGAAAAACATCACGGGGTGGTGCGCATTGTATGGGTGTGTGTTACATTAGATTCACTAGTAGGAGTGAGAAAAACATCACGGGGTGGTGCGCATTGTATGGGTGTGTGTTACATTACATTCGCTAGTAGGAGTGAGAAAAACATCACGGGGTGGTGCGCCTTGTATGGGTGTGTGTTACATTACATTCGCTAGTAGGAGTGAGAAAAACATCACGGGGTGGTGCGCCTTGTATGGGTGTGTGTTACATTAGATTCGCTAGTAGGAGTGAGAAAAATATCACGGGGTGGTGCGCATTGTATGGGTGGGTGTTACATTAGATTCGCTAGTAGGAGTGAGAAAAACATCACGGGGTGGTGCGCATTGTATGGGTGTGTGTTACATTACATTCACTAGTAGGAGAGAGAAAAACATCACGGGGTGGTGCGCATTGTATGGGTGTTTGTTACATTAGATTCACTAGTAGGAGTGAGAAAGTCATCACGGGGTGGTGCGCATTGTATGGGTGTGTGTTACATTACATTCACTAGTAGGAGTGAGAAAAACATCACGGGGTGGTGCGCATTGTATGGGTGTGTGTTACATTACATTCACTAGTAGGAGTGAGAAAAACATCACGGGATGGTGCGCATTGTATGGGTGTGTGTTACATTACATTCGCTAGTAGGAGTGAGAAAAACATCACGGGGTGGTGCGCCTTGTATGGGTGTGTGTTACATTACATTCGCTAGTAGGAGTGAGAAAAACATCACGGGGTGGTGCGCCTTGTATGGGTGTGTGTTACATTAGATTCGCTAGTAGGAGTGAGAAAAATATCACGGGGTGGTGCGCATTGTATGGGTGGGTGTTACATTAGATTCACTAGTAGGAGTGAGAAAAACATCACGGGGTGGTGCGCATTGTATGGGTGTGTGTTACATTACATTCACTAGTAGGAGAGAGAAAAACATCACGGGGTGGTGCGCATTGTATGGGTGTTTGTTACATTAGATTCACTAGTAGGAGTGAGAAAGTCATCACGGGGTGGTGCGCATTGTATGGGTGTGTGTTACATTAGATTCACTAGTAGGAGTGAGAAAAACATCACGGGGTGGTGCGCATTGTATGGGTGTGTGTTACATTACATTCACTAGTAGGAGTGAGAAAAACATCACGGGGTGGTGCGCATTGTATGGGTGTGTGTTACATTACATTCACTAGTAGGAGTGAGAAAAACATCACGGGGTGGTGCGCATTGTATGGGTGTGTGTTACATTACATTCACTAGTAGGAGTGAGAAAATCATCACGGGGTGGTGCGCATTGTATGGGTGTGTGTTACATTACATTCACTAGTAGGAGTGAGAAAAACATCACGGGGTGGTGCGCATTGTATGGGTGTGTGTTACATTACATTCACTAGTAGGAGTGAGAAAAACATCACGGGGTGGTGCGCATTGTATGGGTGTGTGTTACATTACATTCACTAGTAGGAGTGAGAAATACATCATGGGGTGGTGCGCATTGTATGGGTGTGTGTTACATTACATTCACTAGTAGGAGTGAGAAAAACATCACGGGGTGGTGCGCATTGTATGGGTGTGTGTTACATTACATTCACTAGTAGGAGTGAGAAAAACATCACGGGGAGGTGCGCATTGTATGGGTGTGTGTTACATTACATTCACTAGTAGGAGTGAGAAAAACATCACGGGGTGGTGCGCATTGTATGGGTGTGTGTTACATTACATTCACTAGTAGGAGTGATAAAAACATCACGGGGTGGTGCGCATTGTATGGGTGTGTGTTACATTACATTCACTAGTAGGAGTGAGAAAAACATCACGGGGTGGTGCGCATTGTATGGGTGTGTGTTACATTACATTCACTAGTAGGAGTGAGAAAAACATCACGGGGTGGTGCGCATTGTATGGGTGTGTGTTACATTACATTCACTAGTAGGAGTGAGAAAAACATCACGGGGTGGTGCGCATTGTATGGGTGTGTGTTACATTACATTCACTAGTAGGAGTGAGAAAAACATCACGGTGTGGTGCGCATTGTATGGGTGTGTGTTACATTACATTCACTAGTAGGAGTGAGAAAAACATCACGGGGTGGTGCGCAATGTATGGGTGTGTGTTACATTCGATTCACTAGTAGGAGTGAAAAAACATCACGGGGTGGTGCGCATTGTATGGGTGTGTGTTACATTACATTCACTAGTAGGAGTGAGAAAAACATCACGGGGTGGTGCGCATTGTATGGGTGTGTGTTACATTAGATTCACTAGTAGGAGTGAAAAAACATCACGGGGTGGTGCGCATTGTATGGGTGTGTGTTACATTACATTCACTAGTAGGAGTGAGAAAAACATCACGGGGTGGTGCGCATTGTATGGGTGTGTGTTACATTACATTCACTAGTAGGAGTGAGAAAAACATCACGGGGTGGTGCGCATTGTATGGGTGTGTTTTACATTACATTCACTAGTAGGAGTGAGAAAAACATCACGGGGTGGTGCGCATTGTATGGGTGTGTGTTACATTACATTCACTAGTAGGAGTGAGAAAAACATCACAGGGTGGTGCGCATTGTATGGGTGTGTGTTACATTACATTCACTAGTAGGAGTGAGAAAAACATCACGGGGTGGTGCGCATTGTATGGGTGTGTGTTACATTACATTCACTAGTAGGAGTGAGAAAAACATCACGGGGTGGTGCGCATTGTATGGGTGTGTGTTACATTACATTCACTAGTAGGAGTGAGAAAAACATCACGGGATGGTGCGCATTGTATGGGTGTGTGTTACATTACATTCGCTAGTAGGAGTGAGAAAAACATCACGGGGTGGTGCGCCTTGTATGGGTGTGTGTTACATTACATTCGCTAGTAGGAGTGAGAAAAACATCACGGGGTGGTGCGCCTTGTATGGGTGTGTGTTACATTAGATTCGCTAGTAGGAGTGAGAAAAATATCACGGGGTGGTGCGCATTGTATGGGTGGGTGTTACATTAGATTCACTAGTAGGAGTGAGAAAAACATCACGGGGTGGTGCGCATTGTATGGGTGTGTGTTACATTACATTCACTAGTAGGAGTGAGAAAAACATCACGGGGTGGTGCGCATTGTATGGGTGTGTGTTACATTACATTCACTAGTAGGAGTGAGAAAAACATCACGGGGTGGTGCGCATTGTATGGGTGTGTGTTACATTACATTCACTAGTAGGAGTGAGAAAAACATCACGGGGTGGTGCGCATTGTATGGGTGTGTGTTACATTACATTCACTAGTAGGAGTGAGAAAAACATCACGGGATGGTGCGCATTGTATGGGTGTGTGTTACATTACATTCGCTAGTAGGAGTGAGAAAAACATCACGGGGTGGTGCGCCTTGTATGGGTGTGTGTTACATTACATTCGCTAGTAGGAGTGAGAAAAACATCACGGGGTGGTGCGCCTTGTATGGGTGTGTGTTACATTAGATTCGCTAGTAGGAGTGAGAAAAATATCACGGGGTGGTGCGCATTGTATGGGTGGGTGTTACATTAGATTCACTAGTAGGAGTGAGAAAAACATCACGGGGTGGTGCGCATTGTATGGGTGTGTGTTACATTACATTCACTAGTAGGAGAGAGAAAAACATCACGGGGTGGTGCGCATTGTATGGGTGTTTGTTACATTAGATTCACTAGTAGGAGTGAGAAAGTCATCACGGGGTGGTGCGCATTGTATGGGTGTGTGTTACATTAGATTCACTAGTAGGAGTGAGAAAGTCATCACGGGGTGGTGCGCATTGTATGGGTGTGTGTTACATTACATTCACTAGTAGGAGTGAGAAAAACATCACGGGGTGGTGCGCATTGTATGGGTGTGTGTTACATTACATTCACTAGTAGGAGTGAGAAAAACATCACGGGGTGGTGCGCATTGTATGGGTGTGTGTTACATTACATTCGCTAGTAGGAGTGAGAAAAACATCACGGGGTGGTGCGCATTGTATGGGTGTGTGTTACATTACATTCACTAGTAGGAGTGAGAAAATCATCACGGGGTGGTGCGCATTGTATGGGTGTGTGTTACATTACATTCACTAGTAGGAGTGAGAAAAACATCACGGGGTGGTGCGCATTGTATGGGTGTGTGTTACATTAGATTCACTAGTAGGAGTGAGAAAAACATCACGGGGTGGTGCGCATTGTATGGGTGTGTGTTACATTACATTCACTAGTAGGAGTGAGAAAAACATCACGGGGTGGTGCGCATTGTATGGGTGTGTGTTACATTACATTCACTAGTAGGAGTGAGAAAAACATCACGGTGTAGTGCGCATTGTATGGGTGTGTGTTACATTACATTCACTAGTAGGAGTGAGAAAAACATCACGGGGAGGTGCGCATTGTATGGGTGTGTGTTACATTACATTCACTAGTAGGAGTGAGAAAAACATCACGGGGTGGTGCGCATTGTATGGGTGTGTGTCACATTACATTCACTAGTAGGAGTGAAAAAACATCACGGGGTGGTGCGCATTGTATGGGTGTGTGTCACATTACATTCACTAGTAGGAGTGAGAAAAACATCACGGGGTGGTGCGCATTGTATGGGTGTGTGTCACATTACATTCACTAGTAGGAGTGAGAAAAACATCACGGGGTGGTGCGCATTGTATGGGTGTGTGTTACATTACATTCACTAGTAGGAGTGAGAAAAACATCACGGGGTGGTGCGCATTGTATGGGTGTGTGTTACATTACATTCACTAGTAGGAGTGAGAAAAACATCACGGTGTGGTGCGCATTGTATGGGTGTGTGTTACATTACATTCACTAGTAGGAGTGAGAAAAACATCACGGGGTGGTGCGCATTGTATGGGTGTGTGTTACATTACATTCACTAGTAGGAGTGAGAAAAACATCACGGGGTGGTGCGCATTGTATGGGTGTGTGTTACATTACATTCACTAGTAGGAGTGAGAAAAACATCACGGGGAGGTGCGCATTGTATGGGTGTGTGTTACATTACATTCACTAGTAGGAGTGAGAAAAACATCACGGGGTGGTGCGCATTGTATGGGTGTGTGTTACATTACATTCACTAGTAGGAGTGAAAAAACATCACGATGTGGTGCGCATTGTATGGGTGTGTGTTACATTACATTCACTAGTAGGAGTGATAAAAACATCACGGGGTGGTGCGCATTGTATGGGTGTGTGTTACATTACATTCACTAGTAGGAGTGAGAAAAACATCACGGGGTGGTGCGCATTGTATGGGTGTGTGTTACATTACATTCACTAGTAGGAGTGAGAAAAACATCACGGGGTGGTGCGCATTGTATGGGTGTGTGTTACATTACATTCACTAGTAGGAGTGAGAAAAACATCACGGGGTGGTGCGCATTGTATGGGTGTGTGTTACATTACATTCACTAGTAGGAGTGAGAAAAACATCACGGTGTGGTGCGCATTGTATGGGTGTGTGTTACATTAGATTCGCTAGTAGGAGTGAGAAAAACATCACGGGGTGGTGCGCATTGTATGGGTGGGTGTTACATTAGATTCACTAGTAGGAGTGAGAAAAACATCACGGGGTGGTGCGCATTGTATGGGTGTGTGTTACATTACATTCACTAGTAGGAGAGAGAAAAACATCACGGGGTGGTGCGCATTGTATGGGTGTGTGTTACATTACATTCACTAGTTGGAGTGAGAAAAACATCACGGGGTGGTGCGCATTGTATGGGTGTGTGTTACATTACATTCACTAGTAGGAGTGAGAAAAACATCACGGGGTGGTGCGCATTGTATGGGTGTGTGTTACATTACATTCACTAGTAGGAGTGAGAAAATCATCACGGGGTGGTGCGCATTGTATGGGTGTGTGTTACATTACATTCACTAGTAGGAGTGAGAAAAACATCACGGGGTGGTGCGCATTGTATGGGTGTGTGTTACATTACATTCGCTAGTAGGAGTGAGAAAAACATCACGGGGTGGTGCGCATTGTATGGGTGTGTGTTACATTACATTCACTAGTAGGAGTGAGAAAAACATCACGGGGTGGTGCGCATTGTATGGGTGTGTGTTACATTACATTCACTAGTAGGAGTGAGAAAAACATCACGGGGTGGTGCGCATTGTATGGGTGTGTGTTACATTGCATTCACTAGTAGGAGTGAGAAAAACATCACGGGGTGGTGCGCATTGTATGGGTGTGTGTTACATTGCATTCACTAGTAGGAGTGAGAAAAACATCACGGGGTGGTGCGCATTGTATGGGTGTGTGTTACATTGCATTCACTAGTAGGAGTGAGAAAAACATCACGGGGTGGTGCGCATTGTATGGGTGTGTGTTACATTACATTCACTAGTAGGAGTGAGAAAAACATCACGGGGTGGTGCGCATTGTATGGGTGTGTGTTACATTACATTCACTAGTAGGAGTGAGAAAATCATCACGGGGTGGTGCGCATTGTATGGGTGTGTGTTACATTACATTCACTAGTAGGAGTGAGAAAAACATCACGGGGTGGTGCGCATTGTATGGGTGTGTGTTACATTACATTCACTAGTAGGAGTGAGAAAAACATCACGGGGTGGTGCGCATTGTATGGGTGTGTGTTACATTACATTCACTAGTAGGAGTGAGAAAAACATCACGGGGTGGTGCGCATTGTATGGGTGTGTGTTACATTAGATTCACTAGTAGGAGTGAGAAAAACATCACGGGGTGGTGCGCATTGTATGGGTGTGTGTTACATTACATTCACTAGTAGGAGTGAGAAAAACATCACGGGGTGGTGCGCATTGTATGGGTGTGTGTTACATTACATTCACTAGTAGGAGTGAGAAAAACATCACGGGGTGGTGCGCATTGCATGGGTGTGTGTTACATTACATTCACTAGTAGGAGTGAGAAAAACATCACGGGGTGGTGCGCATTGTATGGGTGTTTGTTACATTAGATTCACTAGTAGGAGTGAGAAACACATCACGGTGTGGTGCGCATTTTAAGGGTGTGTGTTACATTAAATTCACTAGTAGGAGTGAGAAAAACATCACGGGGTGGTGCGCATTGTATGGGTGTGTGTTACATTAGATTCACTAGTAGGAGTGAAAAAACATCACGGAGTGGTGCACTTTGTATGGGTGTGTGTTACATTACATTCACTAGTAGGAGTGAGAAAAACATCACGGGGTGGTGCGCATTGTATGGGTGTGTGTTACATTACATTCACTAGTAGGAGTGAGAAAAACATCACGGGGTGGTGCGCTTTGTATGGGTGTGTGTTACATTACATTCACTAGTAGGAGTGAGAAAAACATCACGGGGTGGTGCGCATTGTATGGGTGTGTGTTACATTACATTCAATAGTAGGAGTGAGAAAAACATCACGGGGTGGTGCGCATTGTATGGGTGTTTGTTACATTAGATTCACTAGTAGGAGTGAGAAAGTCATCACGGGGTGGTGCGCATTGTATGGGTGTGTGTTAGATTACATTCACTAGTAGGAGTGAGAAAAACATCACGGGGTGGTGCGCATTGTATGGGTGTGTGTTACATTAGATTCACTAGTAGGAGTGAGAAAAACATCACGGGGTGGTGCGCATTGTATGGGTGTGTGTTACATTAGATTCACTAGTAGGAGTGAGAAAAACATCACGGGGTGGTGCGCATTGCATGGGTGTGTGTTACATTACATTCACTAGTAGGAGTGAGAAAAACATCACGGGGTGGTGCGCATTGCATGGGTGTGTGTTACATTACATTCACTAGTAGGAGTGAGAAAAACATCACGGGGTGGTGCGCATTGTATGGGTGTGTGTTACATTACATTCACTAGTAGGAGTGAGAAAAACATCACGGGGTGGTGCGCATTGTATGGGTGTGTGTTACATTCGATTCACTAGTAGGAGTGAAAAAACATCACGGGGTGGTGCGCATTTTATGGGTGTGTGTTACATTACATTCACTAGTAGGAGTGAGAAAAACATCACGGGGTGGTGCGCATTGTATGGGTGTGTGTTACATTAGATTCACTAGTAGGAGTGAAAAAACATCACGGGGTGGTGCGCATTGTATGGGTGTGTGTTACATTACATTCGCTAGTAGGAGTGAGAAAAACATCACGGGGTGGTGCGCATTGTATGGGTGTGTGTTACATTACATTCACTAGTAGGAGTGAGAAAAACATCACGGGGTGGTGCGCATTGTATGGGTGTGTTTTACATTACATTCACTTGTAGGAGTGAGAAAAACATCACGGGGTGGTGCGCATTGTATGGGTGTGTGTTACATTACATTCACTAGTAGGAGTGAGAAAAACATCACGGGGTGGTGCGCATTGTATGGGTGTGTGTTACATTACATTCACTAGTAGGAGTGAGAAAAACATCACGGGGTGGTGCGCATTGTATGGGTGTGTGTTACATTAGATTCACTAGTAGGAGTGAGAAAAACATCACGGGGTGGTGCGCATTGTATGGGTGTGTGTTACATTACATTCGCTAGTAGGAGTGAGAAAAACATCACGGGGTGGTGTGCCTTGTATGGGTGTGTGTTACATTACATTCGCTAGTAGGAGTGAGAAAAACATCACGGGGTGGTGCGCATTGTATGGGTGTGTGTTACATTAGATTCGCTAGTAGGAGTGAGAAAAATATCACGGGGTGGTGCGCATTGTATGGGTGGGTGTTACATTAGATTCGCTAGTAGGAGTGAGAAAAACATCACGGGGTGGTGCGCATTGTATGGGTGTGTGTTACATTACATTCACTAGTAGGAGAGAGAAAAACATCACGGGGTGGTGCGCATTGTATGGGTGTTTGTTACATTAGATTCACTAGTAGGAGTGAGAAAGTCATCACGGGGTGGTGCGCATTGTATGGGTGTGTGTTACATTACATTCACTAGTAGGAGTGAGAAAAACATCACGGGGTGGTGCGCATTGTATGGGTGTGTGTTGCATTACATTCACTAGTAGGAGTGAGAAAAACATCACGGGATGGTGCGCATTGTATGGGTGTGTGTTACATTACATTCGCTAGTAGGAGTGAGAAAAACATCACGGGGTGGTGCGCCTTGTATGGGTGTGTGTTACATTACATTCGCTAGTAGGAGTGAGAAAAACATCACGGGGTGGTGCGCCTTGTATGGGTGTGTGTTACATTAGATTCGCTAGTAGGAGTGAGAAAAATATCACGGGGTGGTGCGCATTGTATGGGTGGGTGTTACATTAGATTCACTAGTAGGAGTGAGAAAAACATCACGGGGTGGTGCGCATTGTATGGGTGTGTGTTACATTACATTCACTAGTAGGAGAGAGAAAAACATCACGGGGTGGTGCGCATTGTATGGGTGTTTGTTACATTAGATTCACTAGTAGGAGTGAGAAAGTCATCACGGGGTGGTGCGCATTGTATGGGTGTGTGTTACATTAGATTCACTAGTAGGAGTGAGAAAAACATCACGGGGTGGTGCGCATTGTATGGGTGTGTGTTACATTACATTCACTAGTAGGAGTGAGAAAAACATCACGGGGTGGTGCGCATTGTATGGGTGTGTGTTACATTACATTCACTAGTAGGAGTGAGAAAAACATCACGGGGTGGTGCGCATTGTATGGGTGTGTGTTACATTACATTCACTAGTAGGAGTGAGAAAATCATCACGGGGTGGTGCGCATTGTATGGGTGTGTGTTACATTACATTCACTAGTAGGAGTGAGAAAAACATCACGGGGTGGTGCGCATTGTATGGGTGTGTGTTACATTACATTCACTAGTAGGAGTGAGAAAAACATCACGGGGTGGTGCGCATTGTATGGGTGTGTGTTACATTACATTCACTAGTAGGAGTGAGAAATACATCACGGGGTGGTGCGCATTGTATGGGTGTGTGTTACATTACATTCACTAGTAGGAGTGAGAAAAACATCACGGGGTGGTGCGCATTGTATGGGTGTGTGTTACATTACATTCACTAGTAGGAGTGAGAAAAACATCACGGGGAGGTGCGCATTGTATGGGTGTGTGTTACATTACATTCACTAGTAGGAGTGAGAAAAACATCACGGGGTGGTGCGCATTGTATGGGTGTGTGTTACATTACATTCACTAGTAGGAGTGAAAAAACATCACGGGGTGGGGCGCATTGTATGGGTGTGTGTTACATTACATTCACTAGTAGGAGTGATAAAAACATCACGGGGTGGTGCGCATTGTATGGGTGTGTGTTACATTACATTCACTAGTAGGAGTGAGAAAAACATCACGGGGTGGTGCGCATTGTATGGGTGTGTGTTACATTACATTCACTAGTAGGAGTGAGAAAAACATCACGGGGTGGTGCGCATTGTATGGGTGTGTGTTACATTACATTCACTAGTAGGAGTGAGAAAAACATCACGGGGTGGTGCGCATTGTATGGGTGTGTGTTACATTACATTCACTAGTAGGAGTGAGAAAAACATCACGGTGTGGTGCGCATTGTATGGGTGTGTGTTACATTACATTCACTAGTAGGAGTGAGAAAAACATCACGGGGTGGTGCGCAATGTATGGGTGTGTGTTACATTCGATTCACTAGTAGGAGTGAAAAAACATCACGGGGTGGTGCGCATTGTATGGGTGTGTGTTACATTACATTCACTAGTAGGAGTGAGAAAAACATCACGGGGTGGTGCGCATTGTATGGGTGTGTGTTACATTAGATTCACTAGTAGGAGTGAAAAAACATCACGGGGTGGTGCGCATTGTATGGGTGTGTGTTACATTACATTCACTAGTAGGAGTGAGAAAAACATCACGGGGTGGTGCGCATTGTATGGGTGTGTGTTACATTACATTCACTAGTAGGAGTGAGAAAAACATCACGGGGTGGTGCGCATTGTATGGGTGTGTTTTACATTACATTCACTAGTAGGAGTGAGAAAAACATCACGGGGTGGTGCGCATTGTATGGGTGTGTGTTACATTACATTCACTAGTAGGAGTGAGAAAAACATCACAGGGTGGTGCGCATTGTATGGGTGTGTGTTACATTACATTCACTAGTAGGAGTGAGAAAAACATCACGGGGTGGTGCGCATTGTATGGGTGTGTGTTACATTACATTCACTAGTAGGAGTGAGAAAAACATCACGGGGTGGTGCGCATTGTATGGGTGTGTGTTACATTACATTCACTAGTAGGAGTGAGAAAAACATCACGGGATGGTGCGCATTGTATGGGTGTGTGTTACATTACATTCGCTAGTAGGAGTGAGAAAAACATCACGGGGTGGTGCGCCTTGTATGGGTGTGTGTTACATTACATTCGCTAGTAGGAGTGAGAAAAACATCACGGGGTGGTGCGCCTTGTATGGGTGTGTGTTACATTAGATTCGCTAGTAGGAGTGAGAAAAATATCACGGGGTGGTGCGCATTGTATGGGTGGGTGTTACATTAGATTCACTAGTAGGAGTGAGAAAAACATCACGGGGTGGTGCGCATTGTATGGGTGTGTGTTACATTACATTCACTAGTAGGAGTGAGAAAAACATCACGGGGTGGTGCGCATTGTATGGGTGTGTGTTACATTACATTCACTAGTAGGAGTGAGAAAAACATCACGGGGTGGTGCGCATTGTATGGGTGTGTGTTACATTACATTCACTAGTAGGAGTGAGAAAAACATCACGGGGTGGTGCGCATTGTATGGGTATGTGTTACATTACATTCACTAGTAGGAGTGAGAAAAACATCACGGGGTGGTGCGCATTGTATGGGTGTGTGTTACATTACATTCACTAGTAGGAGTGAGAAAAACATCACGGGGTGGTGCGCATTGTATGGGTGTGTGTTACATTACATTCACTAGTAGGAGTGAGAAAAACATCACGGGATGGTGCGCATTGTATGGGTGTGTGTTACATTACATTCGCTAGTAGGAGTGAGAAAAACATCACGGGGTGGTGCGCCTTGTATGGGTGTGTGTTACATTACATTCGCTAGTAGGAGTGAGAAAAACATCACGGGGTGGTGCGCCTTGTATGGGTGTGTGTTACATTAGATTCGCTAGTAGGAGTGAGAAAAATATCACGGGGTGGTGCGCATTGTATGGGTGGGTGTTACATTAGATTCACTAGTAGGAGTGAGAAAAACATCACGGGGTGGTGCGCATTGTATGGGTGTGTGTTACATTACATTCACTAGTAGGAGTGAGAAAAACATCACGGGGTGGTGCGCATTGTATGGGTGTGTGTTACATTACATTCACTAGTAGGAGTGAGAAAAACATCACGGGGTGGTGCGCATTGTATGGGTGTGTGTTACATTACATTCACTAGTAGGAGTGAGAAAAACATCACGGGGTGGTGCGCATTGTATGGGTGTGTGTTACATTACATTCACTAGTAGGAGTGAGAAAAACATCACGGGATGGTGCGCATTGTATGGGTGTGTGTTACATTACATTCGCTAGTAGGAGTGAGAAAAACATCACGGGGTGGTGCGCCTTGTATGGGTGTGTGTTACATTACATTCGCTAGTAGGAGTGAGAAAAACATCACGGGGTGGTGCGCCTTGTATGGGTGTGTGTTACATTAGATTCGCTAGTAGGAGTGAGAAAAATATCACGGGGTGGTGCGCATTGTATGGGTGGGTGTTACATTAGATTCACTAGTAGGAGTGAGAAAAACATCACGGGGTGGTGCGCATTGTATGGGTGTGTGTTACATTACATTCACTAGTAGGAGAGAGAAAAACATCACGGGGTGGTGCGCATTGTATGGGTGTTTGTTACATTAGATTCACTAGTAGGAGTGAGAAAGTCATCACGGGGTGGTGCGCATTGTATGGGTGTGTGTTACATTAGATTCACTAGTAGGAGTGAGAAAAACATCACGGGGTGGTGCGCATTGTATGGGTGTGTGTTACATTACATTCACTAGTAGGAGTGAGAAAAACATCACGGGGTGGTGCGCATTGTATGGGTGTGTGTTACATTACATTCACTAGTAGGAGTGAGAAAAACATCACGGGGTGGTGCGCATTGTATGGGTGTGTGTTACATTACATTCACTAGTAGGAGTGAGAAAATCATCACGGGGTGGTGCGCATTGTATGGGTGTGTGTTACATTACATTCACTAGTAGGAGTGAGAAAAACATCACGGGGTGGTGCGCATTGTATGGGTGTGTGTTACATTAGATTCACTAGTAGGAGTGAGAAAAACATCACGGGGTGGTGCGCATTGTATGGGTGTGTGTTACATTACATTCACTAGTAGGAGTGAGAAAAACATCACGGGGTGGTGCGCATTGTATGGGTGTGTGTTACATTACATTCACTAGTAGGAGTGAGAAAAACATCACGGTGTGGTGCGCATTGTATGGGTGTGTGTTACATTACATTCACTAGTAGGAGTGAGAAAAACATCACGGGGAGGTGCGCATTGTATGGGTGTGTGTTACATTACATTCACTAGTAGGAGTGAGAAAAACATCACGGGGTGGTGCGCATTGTATGGGTGTGTGTCACATTACATTCACTAGTAGGAGTGAAAAAACATCACGGGGTGGTGCGCATTGTATGGGTGTGTGTTACATTACATTCACTAGTAGGAGTGAGAAAAACATCACGGGGTGGTGCGCATTGTATGGGTGTGTGTTACATTACATTCACTAGTAGGAGTGAGAAAAACATCACGGGGTGGTGCGCATTGTATGGGTGTGTGTTACATTACATTCACTAGTAGGAGTGAGAAAAACATCACGGGGTGGTGCGCATTGTATGGGTGTGTGTTACATTACATTCACTAGTAGGAGTGAGAAAAACATCACGGGGTGGTGCGCATTGTATGGGTGTGTGTTACATTACATTCACTAGTAGGAGTGAGAAAAACATCACGGTGTGGTGCGCATTGTATGGGTGTGTGTTACATTACATTCACTAGTAGGAGTGAGAAAAACATCACGGGGTGGTGCGCATTGTATGGGTGTGTGTTACATTACATTCACTAGTAGGAGTGAGAAAAACATCACGGGGTGGTGCGCATTGTATGGGTGTGTGTTACATTACATTCACTAGTAGGAGTGAGAAAAACATCACGGGGTGGTGAGCATTGCATGGGTGTGTGTTACATTACATTCACAAGTAGGAGTGAAAAAACATCACGGGGTGGTGCGCATTGTATGGGTGTGTGTTACATTACATTCACTAGTAGGAGTGAGAAAAACATCACGGGGTGGTGCGCATTGTATGGGTGTGTGTTACATTAGATTCACTAGTAGGAGTGAAAAAACATCACGGGGTGGTGCGCATTGTATGGGTGTGTTTTACATTACATTCACTAGTAGGAGTGAGAAAAACATCACGGGGTGGTGCGCATTGTATGGGTGTGTGTTACATTACGTTCACTAGTAGGAGTGAGAAAAACATCACGGGGTGGTGCGCATTGTATGGGTGTGTGTTACATTACATTCACTAGTAGGAGTGAGAAAAACATCACGGGGTGGTGCGCATTGTTTGGGTGTGTGTTACATTACATTCACTAGTAGGAGTGAGAAAAACATCACGGGGTGGTGCGCCTTGTATGGGTGTGTGTTACATTAGATTCGCTAGTAGGAGTGAGAAAAACATCACGGGGTGGTGCGCATTGTATGGGTGTCTGTTACATTAGATTCACTAGTAGGAGTGAGAAAAACATCACGGGGTGGTGCGCATTGTATGGGTGTGTGTTACATTACATTCACTAGTAGGAGTGAGAAAAACATCACGGGGTGGTGCGCATTGTATGGGTGTGTGTTACATTACATTCACTAGTAGGAGTGAGAAAATCATCACGGGGTGGTGCGCATTGTATGGGTGTGTGTTACATTACATTCTCTAGTAGGAGTGAGAAAAACATCACGGGGTGGTGCGCATTGTATGGGTGTGTTACATTACATTCACTAGTAGGAGTGAGAAAAACATCACGGGGTGGTGCGCATTGTATGGGTGTGTGTTACATTACATTCACTAGTAGGAGTGAGAAAAACATCACGGGGTGGTGCGCATTGTATGGGTGTGTGTTACATTACATTCACTAGTAGGAGTGAGAAAAACATCACGGGGTGGTGCGCATTGTATGGGTGTGTGTTACATTACATTCACTAGTAGGAGTGAGAAAAACATCACGGGGTGGTGCGCATTGTATGGGTGTGTGTTACATTACATTCTCTAGTAGGAGTGAGAAAAACATCACGGGGTGGTGCCCATTGTATGGGTGTGTGTTACATTACATTCACTAGTAGGAGTGAGAAAATCATCACGGGGTGGTTAGCATTGTATGGGTGTGTGTTACATTACATTCACTAGTAGGAGTGAGAAAAACATCACGGGGTGGTGCGCATTGTATGGGTGTTTGTTACATTAGATCCACTAGTAGGAGTGAGAAAATCATCACGGGGTGGTGCGCATTTTATGGGGGTGTGTTACATTAAATTCACTAGTAGGAGTGAGAAAAACATCACGGGGTGGTGCGCATTGTATGGGTGTGTGTTACATTAGATTCACTAGTAGGAGTGAAAAAACATCACGGGTTGGTGCACTTTGTATGGGTGTGTGTTACATTACATTCACTAGTAGGAGTGAGAAAAACATCACGGGGTGGTGCGCATTGTATGGGTGTGTGTTACATTACATTCACTAGTAGGAGTGAGAAAAACATCACGGGGTGGTGCGCTTTGTATGGGTGTGTGTTACATTACATTCACTAGTAGGAGTGAGAAAAACATCACGGTGTGGTGCGCATTGTATGCGTGTGTGTTACATTACATTCACTAGTAGGAGTGAGAAAAACATCACGGGGTGGTTAGCATTGTGTGGGTGTGTGTTACATTAGATTCACTAGTAGGAGTGAGAAAAACATCACGGGGTGGTGCGCATTGTATGGGTGTTTGTTACATTAGATTCACTAGTAGGAGTGAGAAAATCATCACGGGGTGGTGCGCATTTTATGGGTGTGTGTTACATTACATTCACTAGTAGGAGTGAGAAAAACATCACGGGGTGGTGCGCATTGTATGGGTGTGTGTTACATTAGATTCACTAGTAGGAGTGAAAAAACATCCCGGGGTGGTGCGCATTGTATGGGTGTTTGTTACATTACATTCACTAGTAGGAGTGAGAAAAACATCACGGGGTGGTGCGCATTGTATGGGTGTGGGTTACATTACTTTCACTAGTAGGAGTGAGAAAAACATCACGGGGTGGTGCGCATTGTATGGGTGTGTGTTACATTACATTCACTAGTAGGAGTGAGAAAAACATCACGGGGTGGTGCGCATTGTATGGGTGTGTGTTACATTACATTGACTAGTAGGAGTGAGAAAAACATCACGGGGTGGTGCGCATTGTATGGGTGTTTGTTACATTAGATTCACTAGTAGGAGTGAGAAAGTCATCACGGGGTGGTGCGCATTGTTTGGGTGTGTGTTACATTACATTCACTAGTAGGAGTGAGAAAAACATCACGGGGTGGTGCGCATTGTATGGGTGTGTGTTACATTAGATTCACTAGTAGGAGTGAGAAAAACATCACGGGGTGGTGCGCATTGTATGGGTGTGTGTTACATTACATTCACTAGTAGGAGTGAGAAAAACATCACGGGGTGGTGCGCATTGCATGGGTGTGTGTTACATTACATTCACTAGTAGGAGTGAGAAAAACATCACGGGGTGGTGCGCATTGCATGGGTGTGTGTTACATTACATTCACTAGTAGGAGTGAGAAAAACATCACGGGGTGGTGCGCAATGTATGGGTGTGTGTTACATTCGATTCACTAGTAGG
Organism: Cavia porcellus; assembly: GCF_034190915.1. Classification (NCBI taxonomy): domain Eukaryota; kingdom Metazoa; phylum Chordata; class Mammalia; order Rodentia; family Caviidae; genus Cavia; species Cavia porcellus. The sequence continues at coordinate 793,716 of NW_026947580.1, read as the reverse complement.
AGTGAAAAAACATCACGGGGTGGTGCGCATTGTATGGGTGTGTGTTACATTACATTCACTAGTAGGAGTGAGAAAAACATCACGGGGTGGTGCGCATTGTATGGGTGTGTGTTACATTAGATTCACTAGTAGGAGTGAAAAAACATCACGGGGTGGTGCGCATTGTATGGGTGTGTGTTACATTACATTCACTATTAGGAGTGAGAAAAACATCACGGGGTGGTGCGCATTGTATGGGTGTGTTTTACATTACATTCACTAGTAGGAGTGAGAAATACATCACGGGGTGGTGCGCATTGTATGGGTGTGTTTTACATTACATTCACTAGTAGGAGTGAGAAAAACATCACGGGGTGGTGCGCATTGTATGGGTGTGTGTTACATTACATTCACTAGTAGGAGTGAGAAAAACATCACGGGGTGGTGCGCATTGTATGGGTGTGTGTTACATTACATTCACTAGTAGGAGTTAGAAAAACATCACGGGATGGTGCGCATTGTATGGGTGTGTGTTACATTACATTCGCTAGTAGGAGTGAGAAAAACATCACGGGGTGGTGGGCCTTGTATGGGTGTGTGTTACATTACATTCGCTAGTAGGAGTGAGAAAAACATCACGAGGTGGTGCGCCTTGTATGGGTGTGTGTTACATTACATTCGCTAGTAGGAGTGAGAAAAACATCACGGGGTGGTGCGCCTTGTATGGGTGTGTGTTACATTAGATTCGCTAGTAGGAGTGAGAAAAATATCACGGGGTGGTGCGCATTGTATGGGTGGGTGTTACATTAGATTCACTAGTAGGAGTGAGAAAAACATCACGGGGTGGTGCGCATTGTATGGGTGTGTGTTACATTACATTCACTAGTAGGAGTGAGAAAAACATCACGGGGTGGTGCGCATTGTATGGGTGTGTGTTACATTACATTCACTAGTAGGAGTGAGAAAAACATCACGGGGTGGTGCGCATTGTATGGGTGTGTGTTACATTACATTCACTAGTAGGAGTGAGAAAAACATCACGGGGTGGTGCACATTGTATGGGTGTGTGTTACATTACATTCACTAGTAGGAGTGAGAAAAACATCACGGGATGGTGCGCATTGTATGGGTGTGTGTTACATTACATTCGCTAGTAGGAGTGAGAAAAACATCACGGGGTGGTGTGCCTTGTATGGGTGTGTGTTACATTACATTCGCTAGTAGGAGTGAGAAAAACATCACGGGGTGGTGCGCCTTGTATGGGTGTGTGTTACATTAGATTCGCTAGTAGGAGTGAGAAAAACATCACGGGGTGGTGCGCATTGTATGGGTGTGTGTTACATTACATTCACTAGTAGGAGTTAGAAAAACATCACGGGGTGGTGCGCATTGTATGGGTGTGTGTTACATTACATTCACTAGTAGGAGTGAGAAAAACATCACGGGATGGTGCGCATTGTATGGGTGTGTGTTACATTACATTCGCTAGTAGGAGTGAGAAAAACATCACGGGGTGGTGCGCCTTGTATGGGTGTGTGTTACATTACATTCGCTAGTAGGAGTGAGAAAAACATCACGGGGTGGTGCGCCTTGTATGGGTGTGTGTTACATTAGATTCGCTAGTAGGAGTGAGAAAAATATCACGGGCTGGTGCGCATTGTATGGGTGGGTGTTACATTAGATTCACTAGTAGGAGTGAGAAAAACATCACGGGGTGGTGCGCATTGTATGGGTGTGTGTTACATTACATTCACTAGTAGGAGAGAGAAAAACATCACGGGGTGGTGCGCATTGTATGGGTGTTTGTTACATTAGATTCACTAGTAGGAGTGAGAAAGTCATCACGGGGTGGTGCGCATTGTATGGGTGTGTGTTACATTAGATTCACTAGTAGGAGTGAGAAAAACATCACGGGGTGGTGCGCATTGTATGGGTGTGTGTTACATTACATTCACTAGTAGGAGTGAGAAAAACATCACGGGGTGGTGCGCATTGTATGGGTGTGTGTTACATTACATTCACTAGTAGGAGTGAGAAAAACATCACGGGGTGGTGCGCATTGTATGGGTGTGTGTTACATTACATTCACTAGTAGGAGTGAGAAAATCATCACGGGGTGGTGCGCATTGTATGGGTGTGTGTTACATTACATTCACTAGTAGGAGTGAGAAAAACATCACGGGGTGGTGCGCATTGTATGGGTGTGTGTTACATTAGATTCACTAGTAGGAGTGAGAAAAACATCACGGGGTGGTGCGCATTGTATGGGTGTGTGTTACATTACATTCACTAGTAGGAGTGAGAAAAACATCACGGGGTGGTGCGCATTGTATGGGTGTGTGTTACATTACATTCACTAGTAGGAGTGAGAAAAACATCACGGGGTGGTGCGCATTGTATGGGTGTGTGTTACATTACATTCACTAGTAGGAGTGAGAAAAACATCACGGGGTGGTGCGCATTGTATGGGTGTGTGTTACATTACATTCACTAGTAGGAGTGAGAAAAACATCACGGGGTGGTGCGCATTGTATGGGTGTGTGTTACATTACATTCACTAGTAGGAGTGAGAAAAACATCACGGGGTGGTGCGCATTGTATGGGTGTGTGTTACATTACATTCACTAGTAGGAGTGAGAAAATCATCACGGGGTGGTGCGCATTGTATGGGTGTGTGTTACATTACATTCACTAGTAGGAGTGATAAAAACATCACGGGGTGGTGCGCATTGTATGGGTGTGTGTTACATTACATTCACTAGTAGGAGTGAGAAAAACATCACGGGGTGGTGCGCATTGTATGGGTGTGTGTTACATTACATTCACTAGTAGGAGTGAGAAAAACATCACGGGGTGGTGCGCATTGTATGGGTGTGTGTTACATTACATTCACTAGTAGGAGTGAGAAAAACATCACGGGGTGGTGCGCATTGTATGGGTGTGTGTTACATTACATTCACTAGTAGGAGTGAGAAAAACATCACGGTGTGGTGCGCATTGTATGGGTGTGTGTTACATTACATTCACTAGTAGGAGTGAGAAAAACATCACGGGGTGGTGCGCATTGTATGGGTGTGTGTTACATTACATTCACTAGTAGGAGTGAGAAAAACATCACGAGGCGGTGCGCATTGTATGGGTGTGTGTTACATTACATTCACTAGTAGGAGTGAGAAAAACATCACGGGGTGGTGCGCATTGCATGGGTGTGTGTTACATTACATTCACTAGTAGGAGTGAAAAAACATCACGGGGTGGTGCGCATTTTATGGGTGTGTGTTACATTACATTCACTAGTAGGAGTGAGAAAAACATCACGGGGTGGTGCGCATTGTATGGGTGTGTGTTACATTAGATTCACTAGTAGGAGTGAAAAAACATCACGGGGTGGTGCGCATTGTATGGGTGTGTTTTACATTACATTCACTAGTAGGAGTGAGAAAAACATCACGGGGTGGTGCGCATTGTATGGGTGTGTGTTACATTACATTCACTAGTAGGAGTGAGAAAATCATCACGGGGTGGTTAGCATTGTATGGGTGTGTGTTACATTACATTCACTAGTAGGAGTGAGAAATACATCACGGGGTGGTGCGCATTGTATGGGTGTGTGTTACATTACATTCGCTATTAGGAGTGAGAAAAACATCACGGGGTGGTGCGCCTTGTATGGGTGTGTGTTACATTAGATTCGCTAGTAGGAGTGAGAAAAATATCACGGGGTGGTGCGCATTGTATGGGTGTGTGTTACATTAGATTCGCTAGTAGGAGTGAGAAAAACATCACGGGGTGGTGCACATTGTATGGGTGTGTGTTACATTACATTCACTAGTAAGAGTGAGAAAAACATCACGGGGTGGTGCGCATTGTATGGGTGTGTGTTACATTAGATTCACTAGTAGGAGTGAGAAAGTCATCACGGGGTGGTGCGCCTTGTATGGGTGTGTGTTACATTAGATTCGCTAGTAGGAGTGAGAAAGTCATCACGGGGTGGTGCGCCTTGTATGGGTGTGTGTTACATTAGATTCGCTAGTAGGAGTGAGAAAAACATCACGGGGTGGTGCGCATTGTATGGGTGTGTGTTACATTAGATTCACTAGTAGGAGTGAGAAAAACATCACGGGGTGGTGCGCATTGTATGGGTGTGTGTTACATTACATTCACTAGTAGGAGTGAGAAAAACATCACGGGGTGGTGCGCATTGTATGGGTGTGTGTTACATTACATTCACTAGTAGGAGTGAGAAAATCATCACGGGGTGGTGGGCATTGTATGGGTGTGTGTTACATTACATTCTCTAGTAGGAGTGAGAAAAACATCACGGGGTGGTGCGCATTGTATGGGTGTGTGTTACATTACATTCACTAGTAGGAGTGAGAAAAACATCACGGGGTGGTGCGCATTGTATGGGTGTGTGTTACATTACATTCACTAGTAGGAGTGAGAAAAACATCACGGGGTGGTGCGCATTGTATGGGTGTGTGTTACATTACATTCACTAGTAGGAGTGAGAAAAACATCACGGGGTGGTGCGCATTGTATGGGTGTGTGTTACATTACATTCACTAGTAGGAGTGAGAAAAACATCACGGGGTGGTGCGCATTGTATGGGTGTGTGTTACATTACATTCACTAGTAGGAGTGAGAAAAACATCACGGGGAGGTGCGCATTGTATGGGTGTGTGTTACATTACATTCACTAGTAGGAGTGAGAAAATCATCACGGGGTGGTTTGCATTGTATGGGTGTGTGTTACATTACATTCACTAGTAGGAGTGAGAAAAACATCACGGGGTGGTGCGCATTGTATGGGTGTTTGTTACATTAGATTCACTAGTAGGAGTGAGAAAATCATCACGGGGTGGTGCGCATTTTATGGGTGTGTGTTACATTAAATTCACTAGTAGGAGTGAGAAAAACATCACGGGGTGGTGCGCATTGTATGGGTGTGTGTTACATTACATTCACTAGTAGGAGTGAAAAAACATCACGGGTTGGTGCACTTTGTATGGGTGTGTGTTACATTACATTCACTAGTAGGAGTGAGAAAAACATCACGGGGTGGTGCGCATTGTATGGGTGTGTGTTACATTACATTCACTAGTAGGAGTGAGAAAAACATCACGGGGTGGTGCGCTTTGTATGGGTGTGTGTTACATTACATTCACTAGTAGGAGTGAGAAAAACATCACGGTGTGGTGCGCATTGTATGGGTGTGTGTTACATTACATTCACTAGTAGGAGTGAGAAAATCATCACGGGGTGGTTAGCATTGTATGGGTGTGTGTTACATTAGATTCACTAGTAGGAGTGAGAAAAACATCACGGGGTGGTGCGCATTGTATGGGTGTTTGTTACATTAGATTCACTAGTAGGAGTGAGAAAATCATCACTGGGTGGTGCGCATTTTATGGGTGTGTGTTACATTACATTCACTAGTAGGAGTGAGAAAAACATCACGGGGTGGTGCGCATTGTATGGGTGTGTGTTACATTAGATTCACTAGTAGGAGTGAAAAAACATCCCGGGGTGGTGCGCATTGTATGGGTGTGTGTTACATTACATTCACTAGTAGGAGTGAGAAAAACATCACGGGGTGGTGCGCATTGTATGGGTGTGGGTTACATTACATTCACTAGTAGGAGTGAGAAAAACATCACGGGGTGGTGCGCATTGTATGGGTGTGTGTTACATTAGATTCACTAGTAGGAGTGAGAAAAACATCACGGGGTGGTGCGCATGGTATGGGTGTGTGTTACATTATATTCACTAGTAGGAGTGAGAAAAACATCACGGGATGGTGCGCATTGTATGGGTGTGTGTTACATTACATTCACTAGTAGGAGTGAGAAAAACATCACGGGGTGGTGCGCATTGTATGGGTGTTTGTTACATTAGATTCACAAGTAGGAGTGAGAAAATCATCACGGGGTGGTGCGAATTGTATGGGTGTGTGTTACATTACATACGCTAGTAGGAATGAGAAAAACATCACGGGGTGGTGCGCATTGTATGGGTGTGTGTTACATTACATTCACTAGTAGGAGTGAGAAATACATCACGGGGTGGTGCGCATTGTATGGGTGTGTGTTACATTACATTCACTAGTAGGAGTGAGAAAAACATCACGGGGTGGTGCGCATTGTATGGGTGTTTGTTACATTAGATTCACTGGTAGGAGTGAGAAAGTCATCACGGGGTGGTGCGCATTGTATGGGTGTGTGTTACATTACATTCACTAGTAGGAGTGAGAAAAACATCACGGGGTGGTGCGCATTGTATGGGTGTGTGTTACATTAGATTCACTAGTAGGAGTGAGAAAAACATCACGGGGTGGTGCGCATTGTATGGGTGTGTGTTACATTACATTCACTAGTAGGAGTGAGAAAAACATCACGGGGTGGTGCGCATTGCATGGGTGTGTGTTACATTACATTCACTAGTAGGAGTGAGAAAAACATCACGGGGTGGTGCGCATTGCATGGGTGTGTGTTACATTACATTCACTAGTAGGAGTGAGAAAAACATCACGGGGTGGTGCGCAATGTATGGGTGTGTGTTACATTCGATTCACTAGTAGGAGTGAAAAAACATCACGGGGTGGTGCGCATTGTATGGGTGTGTGTTACATTACATTCACTAGTAGGAGTGAGAAAAACATCACGGGGTGGTGCGCACTGTATGGGTGTGTGTTACATTAGATTCACTAGTAGGAGTGAAAAAACATCACGGGGTGGTGCGCACTGTATGGGTGTGTGTTACATTACATTCACTAGTAGGAGTGAGAAAAACATCACGGGGTGGTGCGCATTGTATGGGTGTGTGTTACATTACATTCACTAGTAGGAGTGAGAAAAACATCACGGGGTGGTGCGCATTGTATGGGTGTGTTTTACATTACATTCACTAGTAGGAGTGAGAAAAACATCACGGGGTGGTGCGCATTTTATGGGTGTGTGTTACATTACATTCACTAGTAGGAGTGAGAAAAACATCACGGGGTAGTGCGCATTGTATGGGTGTGTGTTACATTACATTCACTAGTAGGAGTGAGAAAAACATCACGGGGTGGTGCGCATTGTATGGGTGTGTGTTACATTACATTCACTAGTAGGAGTGAGAAAAACATCACGGGGTGGTGCGCATTGTATGGGTGTGTGTTACATTACATTCACTAGTAGGAGTGAGAAAAACATCACGGGATGGTGCGCATTGTATGGGTGTGTGTTACATTACATTCGCTAGTAGGAGTGAGAAAAACATCACGGGATGGTGCGCCTTGTATGGGTGTGTGTTACATTACATTCGCTAGTAGGAGTGAGTAAAACATCACGGGGTGGTGCGCCTTGTATGGGTGTGTGTTACATTAGATTCGCTAGTAGGAGTGAGAAAAACATCACGGGGTGGTGCGCCTTGTATGGGTGTGTGTTACATTAGATTCACTAGTAGGAGTGAGAAAAATATCACGGGGTGGTGCGCATTGTATGGGTGTGTGTTACATTAGATTCACTAGTAGGAGTGAGAAAAACATCACGGGGTGGTGCGCATTGTATGGGTGTTTGTTACATTAGATTCACTAGTAGGAGTGAGAAAGTCATCACGGGGTGGTGCGCATTGTATGGGTGTGTGTTACATTAGATTCACTAGTAGGAGTGAGAAAAACATCACGGGGTGGTGCGCATTGTATGGGTGTGTGTTACATTACATTCACTAGTAGGAGTGAGAAAAACATCACGGGGTGGTGCGCATTGTATGGGTGTGTGTTACATTACATTCACTAGTAGGAGTGAGAAAAACATCACGGGGTGGTGCGCATTGTATGGGTGTGTGTTACATTACATTCACTAGTAGGAGTGAGAAAATCATCACGGGGTGGTGCGCATTGTATGGGTGTGTGTTACATTACATTCACTAGTAGGAGTGAGAAAAACATCAGGGGGTGGTGCGCATTGTATGGGTGTGTGTTACATTACATTCACTAGTAGGAGTGAGAAAAACATCACGGGGTGGTGCGCATTGTATGGGTGTGTGTTACATTACATTCACTCGTAGGAGTGAGAAAAACATCACGGGGTGGTGCGCATTGTATGGGTGTGTGTTACATTACATTCACTCGTAGGAGTGAGAAAAACATCACGGGGAGGTGCGCATTGTATGGGTGTGTGTTACATTACATTCACTAGTAGGAGTGAGAAAAACATCACGGGGTGGTGCGCATTGTATGGGTGTGTGTTACATTACATTCACTAGTAGGAGTGAAAAAACATCACGGGGTGGTGCGCATTGTATGGGTGTGTGTTACATTACATTCACTAGTAGGAGTGATAAAAACATCACGGGGTGGTGCGCATTGTATGGGTGTGTGTTACATTACATTCACTAGTAGGAGTGAGAAAAACATCACGGGGTGGTGCGCATTGTATGGGTGTGTGTTACATTACATTCACTAGTAGGAGTGAGAAAAACATCACGGGGTGGTGCGCATTGTATGTGTGTGTGTTACATTACATTCACTAGTAGGAGTGAGAAAAACATCACGGGGTGGTGCGCATTGTATGGGTGTGTGTTACATTACATTCACTAGTAGGAGTGAGAAAAACATCACGGTGTGGTGCGCATTGTATGGGTGTGTGTTACACTACATTCACTAGTAGGAGTGAGAAAAACATCACGGGGTGGTGCGCATTGTATGGGTATGTGTTACATTACATTCACTAGTAGGAGTGAGAAAAACATCACGGGGTGGTGCGCATTGTATGGGTGTGTGTTACATTACATTCACTAGTAGGAGTGAGAAAATCATCACGGGGTGGTTAGCATTGTATGGGTGTGTGTTACATTAGATTCACTAGTAGGAGTGAGAAAAACATCACGGGGTGGTGCGCATTGTATGGGTGTTTGTTACATTAGATTCACTAGTAGGAGTGAGAAAATCATCACTGGGTGGTGCGCATTTTATGGGTGTGTGTTACATTACATTCACTAGTAGGAGTGAGAAAAACATCACGGGGTGGTGCGCATTGTATGGGTGTGTGTTACATTAGATTCACTAGTAGGAGTGAAAAAACATCCCGGGGTGGTGCGCATTGTATGGGTGTGTGTTACATTACATTCACTAGTAGGAGTGAGAAAAACATCACGGGGTGGTGCGCATTGTATGGGTGTGGGTTACATTACATTCACTAGTAGGAGTGAGAAAAACATCACGGGGTGGTGCGCATTGTATGGGTGTGTGTTACATTAGATTCACTAGTAGGAGTGAGAAAAACATCACGGGGTGGTGCGCATGGTATGGGTGTGTGTTACATTATATTCACTAGTAGGAGTGAGAAAAACATCACGGGATGGTGCGCATTGTATGGGTGTGTGTTACATTACATTCACTAGTAGGAGTGAGAAAAACATCACGGGGTGGTGCGCATTGTATGGGTGTTTGTTACATTAGATTCACAAGTAGGAGTGAGAAAATCATCACGGGCTGGTGCGAATTGTATGGGTGTGTGTTACATTACATACGCTAGTAGGAATGAGAAAAACATCACGGGGTGGTGCGCATTGTATGGGTGTGTGTTACATTACATTCACTAGTAGGAGTGAGAAATACATCACGGGGTGGTGCGCATTGTATGGGTGTGTGTTACATTACATTCACTAGTAGGAGTGAGAAAAACATCACGGGGTGGTGCGCATTGTATGGGTGTTTGTTACATTAGATTCACTGGTAGGAGTGAGAAAGTCATCACGGGGTGGTGCGCATTGTATGGGTGTGTGTTACATTACATTCACTAGTAGGAGTGAGAAAAACATCACGGGGTGGTGCGCATTGTATGGGTGTGTGTTACATTAGATTCACTAGTAGGAGTGAGAAAAACATCACGGGGTGGTGCGCATTGTATGGGTGTGTGTTACATTACATTCACTAGTAGGAGTGAGAAAAACATCACGGGGTGGTGCGCATTGCATGGGTGTGTGTTACATTACATTCACTAGTAGGAGTGAGAAAAACATCACGGGGTGGTGCGCATTGTATGGGTGTGTGTTACATTACATTCACTAGTAGGAGTGAGAAAAACATCACGGGGTAGTGCGCATTGTATGGGTGTGTGTTACATTACATTCACTAGTAGGAGTGAGAAAAACATCACGGGGTGGTGCGCATTGTATGGGTGTGTGTTACATTACATTCACTAGTAGGAGTGAGAAAAACATCACGGGGTGGTGCGCATTGTATGGGTGTGTGTTACATTACATTCACTAGTAGGAGTGAGAAAAACATCACGGGGTGGTGCGCATTGTATGGGTGTGTGTTACATTACATTCACTAGTAGGAGTGAGAAAAACATCACGGGATGGTGCGCATTGTATGGGTGTGTGTTACATTACATTCGCTAGTAGGAGTGAGAAAAACATCACGGGATGGTGCGCCTTGTATGGGTGTGTGTTACATTACATTCGCTAGTAGGAGTGAGAAAAACATCACGGCGTGGTGCGCCTTGTATGGGTGTGTGTTACATTAGATTCGCTAGTAGGAGTGAGAAAAACATCACGGGGTGGTGCGCCTTGTATGGGTGTGTGTTACATTAGATTCACTAGTAGGAGTGAGAAAAATATCACGGGGTGTTGCGCATTGTATGGGTTTGTGTTACATTAGATTCACTAGTAGGAGTGAGAAAAACATCACGGGGTGGTGCGCATTGTATGGGTGTTTGTTACATTAGATTCACTAGTAGGAGTGAGAAAGTCATCACGGGGTGGTGCGCATTGTATGGGTGTGTGTTACATTAGATTCACTAGTAGGAGTGAGAAAAACATCACGGGGTGGTGCGCATTGTATGGGTGTGTGTTACATTACATTCACTAGTAGGAGTGAGAAAAACATCACGGGGTGGTGCGCATTGTATGGGTGTGTGTTACATTACATTCACTAGTACGAGTGAGAAAAACATCACGGGGTGGTGCGCATTGTATGGGTGTGTGTTACATTACATTCACTAGTAGGAGTGAGAAAATCATCACGGGGTGGTGCGCATTGTATGGGTGTGTGTTACATTACATTCACTAGTAGGAGTGAGAAAAACATCACGGGGTGGTGCGCATTGTATGGGTGTGTGTTACATTACATTCACTAGTAGGAGTGAGAAAAACATCAGGGGGTGGTGCGCATTGTATGGGTGTGTGTTACATTACATTCACTAGTAGGAGTGAGAAAAACATCACGGGGTGGTGCGCATTGTATGGGTGTGTGTTACATTACATTCACTCGTAGGAGTGAGAAAAACATCACGGGGTGGTGCGCATTGTATGGGTGTGTGTTACATTACATTCACTCGTAGGAGTGAGAAAAACATCACGGGGAGGTGCGCATTGTATGGGTGTGTGTTACATTACATTCACTAGTAGGAGTGAGAAAAACATCACGGGGTGGTGCGCATTGTATGGGTGTGTGTTACATTACATTCACTAGTAGGAGTGAAAAAACATCACGGGGTGGTGCGCATTGTATGGGTGTGTGTTACATTACATTCACTAGTAGGAGTGATAAAAACATCACGGGGTGGTGCGCATTGTATGGGTGTGTGTTACATTACATTCACTAGTAGGAGTGAGAAAAACATCACGGGGTGGTGCGCATTGTATGGGTGTGTGTTACATTACATTCACTAGTAGGAGTGAGAAAAACATCACGGGGTGGTGCGCATTGTATGTGTGTGTGTTACATTACATTCACTAGTAGGAGTGAGAAAAACATCACGGGGTGGTGCGCATTGTATGGGTGTGTGTTACATTACATTCACTAGTAGGAGTGAGAAAAACATCACGGTGTGGTGCGCATTGTATGGGTGTGTGTTACACTACATTCACTAGTAGGAGTGAGAAAAACATCACGGGGTGGTGCGCATTGTATGGGTATGTGTTACATTACATTCACTAGTAGGAGTGAGAAAAACATCACGGGGTGGTGCGCATTGTATGGGTGTGTGTTACATTACATTCACTAGTAGGAGTGAGAAAATCATCACGGGGTGGTTAGCATTGTATGGGTGTGTGTTACATTAGATTCACTAGTAGGAGTGAGAAAAACATCACGGGGTGGTGCGCATTGTATGGGTGTTTGTTACATTAGATTCACTAGTAGGAGTGAGAAAATCATCACTGGGTGGTGCGCATTTTATGGGTGTGTGTTACATTACATTCACTAGTAGGAGTGAGAAAAACATCACGGGGTGGTGCGCATTGTATGGGTGTGTGTTACATTAGATTCACTAGTAGGAGTGAAAAAACATCCCGGGGTGGTGCGCATTGTATGGGTGTGTGTTACATTACATTCACTAGTAGGAGTGAGAAAAACATCACGGGGTGGTGCGCATTGTATGGGTGTGGGTTACATTACATTCACTAGTAGGAGTGAGAAAAACATCACGGGGTGGTGCGCATTGTATGGGTGTGTGTTACATTAGATTCACTAGTAGGAGTGAGAAAAACATCACGGGGTGGTGCGCATGGTATGGGTGTGTGTTACATTATATTCACTAGTAGGAGTGAGAAAAACATCACGGGATGGTGCGCATTGTATGGGTGTGTGTTACATTACATTCACTAGTAGGAGTGAGAAAAACATCACGGGGTGGTGCGCATTGTATGGGTGTTTGTTACATTAGATTCACAAGTAGGAGTGAGAAAATCATCACGGGGTGGTGCGAATTGTATGGGTGTGTGTTACATTACATACGCTAGTAGGAATGAGAAAAACATCACGGGGTGGTGCGCATTGTATGGGTGTGTGTTACATTACATTCACTAGTAGGAGTGAGAAATACATCACGGGGTGGTGCGCATTGTATGGGTGTGTGTTACATTACATTCACTAGTAGGAGTGAGAAAAACATCACGGGGTGGTGCGCATTGTATGGGTGTGTGTTACATTACATTCACTAGTAGGAGTGAGAAAAACATCACGGGGTAGTGCGCATTGTATGGGTGTGTGTTACATTACATTCACTAGTAGGAGTGAGAAAAACATCACGGGGTGGTGCGCATTGTATGGGTGTGTGTTACATTACATTCACTAGTAGGAGTGAGAAAAACATCACGGGGTGGTGCGCATTGTATGGGTGTGTGTTACATTACATTCACTAGTAGGAGTGAGAAAAACATCACGGGGTGGTGCGCATTGTATGGGTGTGTGTTACATTACATTCACTAGTAGGAGTGAGAAAAACATCACGGGATGGTGCGCATTGTATGGGTGTGTGTTACATTACATTCGCTAGTAGGAGTGAGAAAAACATCACGGGATGGTGCGCCTTGTATGGGTGTGTGTTACATTACATTCGCTAGTAGGAGTGAGAAAAACATCACGGCGTGGTGCGCCTTGTATGGGTGTGTGTTACATTAGATTCGCTAGTAGGAGTGAGAAAAACATCACGGGGTGGTGCGCCTTGTATGGGTGTGTGTTACATTAGATTCACTAGTAGGAGTGAGAAAAATATCACGGGGTGGTGCGCATTGTATGGGTTTGTGTTACATTAGATTCACTAGTAGGAGTGAGAAAAACATCACGGGGTGGTGCGCATTGTATGGGTGTTTGTTACATTAGATTCACTAGTAGGAGTGAGAAAGTCATCACGGGGTGGTGCGCATTGTATGGGTGTGTGTTACATTAGATTCACTAGTAGGAGTGAGAAAAACATCACGGGGTGGTGCGCATTGTATGGGTGTGTGTTACATTACATTCACTAGTAGGAGTGAGAAAAACATCACGGGGTGGTGCGCATTGTATGGGTGTGTGTTACATTACATTCACTAGTACGAGTGAGAAAAACATCACGGGGTGGTGCGCATTGTATGGGTGTGTGTTACATTACATTCACTAGTAGGAGTGAGAAAATCATCACGGGGTGGTGCGCATTGTATGGGTGTGTGTTACATTACATTCACTAGTAGGAGTGAGAAAAACATCACGGGGTGGTGCGCATTGTATGGGTGTGTGTTACATTACATTCACTAGTAGGAGTGAGAAAAACATCAGGGGGTGGTGCGCATTGTATGGGTGTGTGTTACATTACATTCACTAGTAGGAGTGAGAAAAACATCACGGGGTGGTGCGCATTGTATGGGTGTGTGTTACATTACATTCACTCGTAGGAGTGAGAAAAACATCACGGGGTGGTGCGCATTGTATGGGTGTGTGTTACATTACATTCACTCGTAGGAGTGAGAAAAACATCACGGGGAGGTGCGCATTGTATGGGTGTGTGTTACATTACATTCACTAGTAGGAGTGAGAAAAACATCACGGGGTGGTGCGCATTGTATGGGTGTGTGTTACATTACATTCACTAGTAGGAGTGAAAAAACATCACGGGGTGGTGCGCATTGTATGGGTGTGTGTTACATTACATTCACTAGTAGGAGTGATAAAAACATCACGGGGTGGTGCGCATTGTATGGGTGTGTGTTACATTACATTCACTAGTAGGAGTGAGAAAAACATCACGGGGTGGTGCGCATTGTATGGGTGTGTGTTACATTACATTCACTAGTAGGAGTGAGAAAAACATCACGGGGTGGTGCGCATTGTATGTGTGTGTGTTACATTACATTCACTAGTAGGAGTGAGAAAAACATCACGGGGTGGTGCGCATTGTATGGGTGTGTGTTACATTACATTCACTAGTAGGAGTGAGAAAAACATCACGGTGTGGTGCGCATTGTATGGGTGTGTGTTACACTACATTCACTAGTAGGAGTGAGAAAAACATCACGGGGTGGTGCGCATTGTATGGGTATGTGTTACATTACATTCACTAGTAGGAGTGAGAAAAACATCACGGGGTGGTGCGCATTGTATGGGTGTGTGTTACATTACATTCACTAGTAGGAGTGAGAAAATCATCACGGGGTGGTTAGCATTGTATGGGTGTGTGTTACATTAGATTCACTAGTAGGAGTGAGAAAAACATCACGGGGTGGTGCGCATTGTATGGGTGTTTGTTACATTAGATTCACTAGTAGGAGTGAGAAAATCATCACTGGGTGGTGCGCATTTTATGGGTGTGTGTTACATTACATTCACTAGTAGGAGTGAGAAAAACATCACGGGGTGGTGCGCATTGTATGGGTGTGTGTTACATTAGATTCACTAGTAGGAGTGAAAAAACATCCCGGGGTGGTGCGCATTGTATGGGTGTGTGTTACATTACATTCACTAGTAGGAGTGAGAAAAACATCACGGGGTGGTGCGCATTGTATGGGTGTGGGTTACATTACATTCACTAGTAGGAGTGAGAAAAACATCACGGGGTGGTGCGCATTGTATGGGTGTGTGTTACATTAGATTCACTAGTAGGAGTGAGAAAAACATCACGGGGTGGTGCGCATGGTATGGGTGTGTGTTACATTATATTCACTAGTAGGAGTGAGAAAAACATCACGGGATGGTGCGCATTGTATGGGTGTGTGTTACATTACATTCACTAGTAGGAGTGAGAAAAACATCACGGGGTGGTGCGCATTTTATGGGTGTTTGTTACATTAGATTCACAAGTAGGAGTGAGAAAATCATCACGGGGTGGTGCGAATTGTATGGGTGTGTGTTACATTACATACGCTAGTAGGAATGAGAAAAACATCACGGGGTGGTGCGCATTGTATGGGTGTGTGTTACATTACATTCACTAGTAGGAGTGAGAAATACATCACGGGGTGGTGCGCATTGTATGGGTGTGTGTTACATTACATTCACTAGTAGGAGTGAGAAAAACATCACGGGGTGGTGCGCATTGTATGGGTGTTTGTTACATTAGATTCACTGGTAGGAGTGAGAAAGTCATCACGGGGTGGTGCGCATTGTATGGGTGTGTGTTACATTACATTCACTAGTAGGAGTGAGAAAAACATCACGGGGTGGTGCGCATTGTATGGGTGTGTGTTACATTAGATTCACTAGTAGGAGTGAGAAAAACATCACGGGGTGGTGCGCATTGTATGGGTGTGTGTTACATTACATTCACTAGTAGGAGTGAGAAAAACATCACGGGGTGGTGCGCATTGCATGGGTGTGTGTTACATTACATTCACTAGTAGGAGTGAGAAAAACATCACGGGGTGGTGCGCATTGCATGGGTGTGTGTTACATTACATTCACTAGTAGGAGTGAGAAAAACATCACGGGGTGGTGCGCAATGTATGGGTGTGTGTTACATTCGATTCACTAGTAGGAGTGAAAAAACATCACGGGGTGGTGCGCATTGTATGGGTGTGTGTTACATTACATTCACTAGTAGGAGTGAGAAAAACATCACGGGGTGGTGCGCACTGTATGGGTGTGTGTTACATTAGATTCACTAGTAGGAGTGAAAAAACATCACGGGGTGGTGCGCACTGTATGGGTGTGTGTTACATTACATTCACTAGTAGGAGTGAGAAAAACATCACGGGGTGGTGCGCATTGTATGGGTGTGTGTTACATTACATTCACTAGTAGGAGTGAGAAAAACATCACGGGGTGGTGCGCATTGTATGGGTGTGTTTTACATTACATTCACTAGTAGGAGTGAGAAAAACATCACGGGGTGGTGCGCATTTTATGGGTGTGTGTTACATTACATTCACTAGTAGGAGTGAGAAAAACATCACGGGGTAGTGCGCATTGTATGGGTGTGTGTTACATTACATTCACTAGTAGGAGTGAGAAAAACATCACGGGGTGGTGCGCATTGTATGGGTGTGTGTTACATTACATTCACTAGTAGGAGTGAGAAAAACATCACGGGGTGGTGCGCATTGTATGGGTGTGTGTTACATTACATTCACTAGTAGGAGTGAGAAAAACATCACGGGATGGTGCGCATTGTATGGGTGTGTGTTACATTACATTCGCTAGTAGGAGTGAGAAAAACATCACGGGATGGTGCGCCTTGTATGGGTGTGTGTTACATTACATTCGCTAGTAGGAGTGAGAAAAACATCACGGGGTGGTGCGCCTTGTATGGGTGTGTGTTACATTAGATTCGCTAGTAGGAGTGAGAAAAACATCACGGGGTGGTGCGCCTTGTATGGGTGTGTGTTACATTAGATTCACTAGTAGGAGTGAGAAAAATATCACGGGGTGGTGCGCATTGTATGGGTGTGTGTTACATTAGATTCACTAGTAGGAGTGAGAAAAACATCACGGGGTGGTGCGCATTGTATGGGTGTTTGTTACATTAGATTCACTAGTAGGAGTGAGAAAGTCATCACGGGGTGGTGCGCATTGTATGGGTGTGAGTTACATTAGATTCACTAGTAGGAGTGAGAAAAACATCACGGGGTGGTGCGCATTGTATGGGTGTGTGTTACATTACATTCACTAGTAGGAGTGAGAAAAACATCACGGGGTGGTGCGCATTGTATGGGTGTGTGTTACATTACATTCACTAGTAGGAGTGAGAAAAACATCACGGGGTGGTGCGCATTGTATGGGTGTGTGTTACATTACATTCACTAGTAGGAGTGAGAAAATCATCACGGGGTGGTGCGCATTGTATGGGTGTGTGTTACATTACATTCACTAGTAGGAGTGAGAAAAACATCACGGGGTGGTGCGCATTGTATGGGTGTGTGTTACATTACATTCACTAGTAGGAGTGAGAAAAACATCAGGGGGTGGTGCGCATTGTATGGGTGTGTGTTACATTACATTCACTAGTAGGAGTGAGAAAAACATCACGGGGTGGTGCGCATTGTATGGGTGTGTGTTACATTACATTCACTCGTAGGAGTGAGAAAAACATCACGGGGTGGTGCGCATTGTATGGGTGTGTGTTACATTACATTCACTCGTAGGAGTGAGAAAAACATCACGGGGAGGTGCGCATTGTATGGGTGTGTGTTACATTACATTCACTAGTAGGAGTGAGAAAAACATCACGGGGTGGTGCGCATTGTATGGGTGTGTGTTACATTACATTCACTAGTAGGAGTGAAAAAACATCACGGGGTGGTGCGCATTGTATGGGTGTGTGTTACATTACATTCACTAGTAGGAGTGATAAAAACATCACGGGGTGGTGCGCATTGTATGGGTGTGTGTTACATTACATTCACTAGTAGGAGTGAGAAAAACATCACGGGGTGGTGCGCATTGTATGGGTGTGTGTTACATTACATTCACTAGTAGGAGTGAGAAAAACATCACGGGGTGGTGCGCATTGTATGTGTGTGTGTTACATTACATTCACTAGTAGGAGTGAGAAAAACATCACGGGGTGGTGCGCATTGTATGGGTGTGTGTTACATTACATTCACTAGTAGGAGTGAGAAAAACATCACGGTGTGGTGCGCATTTTATGGGTGTGTGTTACACTACATTCACTAGTAGGAGTGAGAAAAACATCACGGGGTGGTGCGCATTGTATGGGTATGTGTTACATTACATTCACTAGTAGGAGTGAGAAAAACATCACGGGGTGGTGCGCATTGTATGGGTGTGTGTTACATTACATTCACTAGTAGGAGTGAGAAAAACATCACGTGGTGGTGCGCATTGCATGGGTGTGTGTTACATTACATTCACTAGTAGGAGTGAGAAAATCATCACGGGGTGGTTAGCATTGTATGGGTGTGTGTTACATTACATTCACTAGTAGGAGTGAGAAAAACATCACGGGGTGGTGCGCATTGTATGGGTGTTTGTCACATTAGATTCACTAGTAGGAGTGAGAAAATCATCACGGTGTGGTGCGCATTTTATGGGTGTGTGTTACATTACATTCACTAGTAGGAGTGAGAAAAACATCACGGGGTGGTGCGCATTGTATGGGTGTGTGTTACATTAGATTCACTAGTAGGAGTGAAAAAACATCCCGGGGTGGTGCGCATTGTATGGGTGTGTGTTACATTACATTCACTAGTAGGAGTGAGAAAAACATCACGGGGTGGTGCACATTGTATGGGTGTGTGTTACATTACATTCACTAGTAGGAGTGAGAAAAACATCACGGGGTGGTGCGCATTGTATGGGTGTGTGTTACATTACATTCACTAGTAGGAGTGAGAAAAACATCACGGGGTGGTGCGCATTGTATGGGTGTGTGTTACATTACATTCACTAGTAGGAGTGAGAAAATTATCACGTGGTGGTGAGCATTGTATGGGTGTGTGTTACATTACATTCACTAGTAGGAGTGAGAAAAACATCACGGGGTGGTGTGCATTGTATGGGTGTGTGTAACATTACATTCACTAGTAGGAGTGAGAAAAACATCACGGGGTGGTGCGCATTGTATGGGTGTGTGTTACATTAGATTCACTAGTAGGAGTGAGAAAAACATCACGGGGTGGTGCACATTGAATGGGTGTGTGTTACATTACATTCACTAGTAGGAGTGAGAAAATCATCACGGGGTGGTTAGCATTGTATGGGTGTGTGTTACATTACATTCACTAGTAGGAGTGAGAAAAACATCACGGGGTGGTGCGCATTGTATGGGTGTGTGTTACATTACATTCGCTATTAGGAGTGAGAAAAACATCACGGGGTGGTGCGCCTTGTATGGGTGTGTGTTACATTAGATTCGCTAGTAGGAGTGAGAAAAATATCACGGGGTGGTGCGCATTGTATGGGTGTGTGTTACGTTAGATTCGCTAGTAGGAGTGAGAAAAACATCACGGGGTGGTGCACATTGTATGGGTGTGTGTTACATTACATTCACTAGTAGGAGTGAGAAAAACATCACGGGGTGGTGCGCATTGTATGGGTGTTTGTTACATTAGATTCACTAGTAGGAGTGAGAAAGTCAACACGGGGTGGTGCGCATTGTATGGGTGTTTGTTACATTAGATTCACTAGTAGGAGTGAGAAAAACATCACGGGGTGGTGCGCATTGTATGGGTGTGTGTTACATTACATTCACTAGTAGGAGTGAGAAAAACATCACGGGGTGGTGCGCATTGTATGGGTGTGTGTTACATTACATTCACTAGTAGGAGTGAGAAAAACATCACGGGGTGGTGCGCATTGTATGGGTGTGTGTTACATTACATTCACTAGTAGGAGTGAGAAAATCATCACGGGGTGGTGCGCATTGTATGGGTGTGTGTTACATTACATTCTCTAGTAGGAGTGAGAAAAACATCACGGGGTGGTGCGCATTGTATGGGTGTGTGTTACATTACATTCACTAGTAGGAGTGAGAAAAACATCACGGGGTGGTGCGCATTGTATGGGTGTGTGTTACATTACATTCACTAGTAGGAGTGAGAAAAACATCACGGGGTGGTGCGCATTGTATGGGTGTGTGTTACATTACATTCACTAGTAGGAGTGAGAAAAACATCACGGGGTGGTGCGCATTGTATGGGTGTGTGTTACATTACATTCACTAGTAGGAGTGAGAAAAACATCACGCGGTGGTGCGCATTGTATGGGTGTGTGTTACATTACATTCACTAGTAGGAGTGAGAAAAACATCACGGGGTGGTGCGCATTGTATGGGTGTGTGTTACATTACATTCACTAGTAGGAGTGAGAAAATCATCACGGGGTGGTTAGCATTGTATGGGTGTGTGTTACATTACATTCACTAGTAGGAGTGAGAAAAACATCACGGGGTGGTGCGCATTTTATGGGTGTGTGTTACATTAGATTCACTAGTAGGAGTGAGAAAAACATCACGGTGTGGTGCGCATTTTATGGGTGTGTGTTACATTAAATTCACTAGTAGGAGTGAGAAAAACATCACGGGGTGGTGCGCATTGTATGGGTGTGTGTTACATTAGATTCACTAGTAGGAGTGAAAAAACATCACGGGGTGGTGCACTTTGTATGGGTGTGTGTTACATTACATTCACTAGTAGGAGTGAGAAAAACATCACGGGGTGGTGCGCATTGTATGGGTGTGTGTTACATTACATTCGCTAGTAGGAGTGAGAAAAACATCACGGGGTGGTGCGCTTTGTATGGGTGTGTGTTACATTACATTCACTAGTAGGAGTGAGAAAAACATCACGGGGTGGTGCGCATTGTATGGGTGTGTGTTACATTACATTCACTAGTAGGAGTGAGAAAATCATCACGGGGTGGTTAGCATTGTATGGGTGTGTGTTACATTACATTCACTAGTAGGAGTGAGAAAAACATCACGGGGTGGTGCGCATTGTATGGGTGTTTGTTACATTAGATTCACTAGTAGGAGTGAGAAAATCATCACGGTGTGGTGCGCATTTTATGGGTGTGTGTTACATTACATTCACTAGTAGGAGTGAGAAAAACATCACGGGGTGGTGCGCATTGTATGGGTGTGTGTTACATTAGATTCACTAGTAGGAGTGAAAAAACATCCCGGGGTGGTGCGCATTGTATGGGTGTGTGTTACATTACATTCACTAGTAGGAGTGAGAAAAACATCACGGGGTGGTGCGCATTGTATGGGTGTGGGTTACATTACATTCACTAGTAGGAGTGAGAAAAACATCATGGGGAGGTGCGCATTGTATGGGTGTGTGTTACATTAGATTCACTAGTAGGAGTGAGAAAAACATCACGGGGTGGTGCGCATTGTATGGGTGTGTGTTACATTACATTCACTAGTAGGAGTGAGAAAAACATCACGGGGTGGTGCGCATTGTATGGGTGTGTGTTACATTACATTCACTAGTAGGAGTGAGAAAAACATCACGGGGTGGTGCGCATTGTATGGGTGTTTGTTACATTAGATTCACAAGTAGTAGTGAGAAAATCATCACGGGGTGGTGCGCATTGTATGGGTGTGTGTTACATTACATTCGCTAGTAGGAATGAGAAAAACATCACGGGGTGGTGCGCATTGGATGGGTGTGTGTTACAATTACATTCACTAGTAGGAGTGAGAAATACATCACGGGGTGGTGCGCATTGTATGGGTGTGTGTTACATTACATTCACTAGTAGGAGTGAGAAAAACATCACGGGGTGGTGCGCATTGTATGGGTGTTTGTTACATTAGATTCACTAGTAGGAGTGAGAAAGTCATCAAGGGGTGGTGCGCATTGTATGGGTGTGTGTTACATTACATTCACTAGTAGGAGTGAGAAAAACATCACGGGGTGGTGCCCATTGTATGGGTGTGTGTTACATTACATTCACTAGTAGGAGTGAGAAAAACATCACGGGGTGGTGCGCTTTGTATGGGTGTGTGTTACATTACATTCACTAGTAGGAGTGAGAAAAACATCACGGGGTGGTGCGCATTGTATGGGTGTGTGTTACATTACATTCACTAGTAGGAGTGAGAAAATCATCACGGGGTGGTTAGCATTGTATGGGTGTGTGTTACATTACATTCACTAGTAGGAGTGAGAAAAACATCACGGGGTGGTGCGCATTGTATGGGTGTTTGTTACATTAGATTCACTAGTAGGAGTGAGAAAATCATCACGGTGTGGTGCGCATTTTATGGGTGTGTGTTACATTACATTCACTAGTAGGAGTGAGAAAAACATCACGGGGTGGTGCGCATTGTATGGGTGTGTGTTACATTAGATTCACTAGTAGGAGTGAAAAAACATCCCGGGGTGGTGCGCATTGTATGGGTGTGTGTTACATTACATTCACTAGTAGGAGTGAGAAAAACATCACGGGGTGGTGCGCATTGTATGGGTGTGGGTTACATTACATTCACTAGTAGGAGTGAGAAAAACATCACGGGGTGGTGCGCATTGTATGGGTGTGTGTTACATTAGATTCACTAGTAGGAGTGAGAAAAACATCACGGGATGGTGCGCATTGTATGGGTGTGTGTTACATTACATTCACTAGTAGGAGTGAGAAAAACATCACGGGGTGGTGCGCATTATATGGGTGTGTGTTACATTACATTCACTAGTAGGAGTGAGAAAAACATCACGGGGTGGTGCGCATTGTATGGGTGTTTGTTACATTAGATTCACAAGTAGGAGTGAGAAAATCATCACGGGGTGGTGCGCATTGTATGGGTGTGTGTTACATTACATTCGCTAGTAGGAATGAGAAAAACATCACGGGGTGGTGCGCATTGGATGGGTGTGTGTTACAATTACATTCACTAGTAGGAGTGAGAAATACATCACGGGGTGGTGCGCATTGTATGGGTGTGTGTTACATTACATTCACTAGTAGGAGTGAAAAAAACATCACGGGGTGGTGCGCATTGTATGGGTGTTTGTTACATTAGATTCACTAGTAGGAGTGAGAAAGTCATCAAGGGGTGGTGCGCATTGTATGGGTGTGTGTTACATTACATTCACTAGTAGGAGTGAGAAAAACATCACGGGGTGGTGCGCATTGTATGGGTGTGTGTTACATTACATTCACTAGTAGGAGTGAGAAAAACATCACGGGGTGGTGCGCATTGTATGGGTGTGTGTTACATTACATTCACTAGTAGGAGTGAGAAAAACATCACGGGGTGGTGCGCATTGCATGGGTGTGTGTTACATTACATTCACTAGTAGGAGTGAGAAAAACATCACGGGGTGGTGCGCATTGTATGGGTGTGTGTTACATTACATTCACTAGTAGGAGTGAGAAAAACATCACGGGGTGGTGCGCATTGTATGGGTGTGTGTTACATTCGATTCACTAGTAGGAGTGAAAAAACATCACGGGGTGGTGCGCATTTTATGGGTGTGTGTTACATTACATTCACTAGTAGGAGTGAGAAAAACATCACGGGGTGGTGCGCATTGTATGGGTGTGTGTTACATTAGATTCACTAGTAGGAGTGAAAAAACATCACGGGGTGGTGCGCATTGTATGGGTGTGTGTTACATTACATTCACTAGTAGGAGTGAGAAAAACATCACGGGGTGGTGCGCATTGTATGGGTGTTTGTTACATTAGATTCACTAGTAGGAGTGAGAACGTCATCACGGGGTGGTGCGCATTGTATGGGTGTGTGTTACATTAGATTCACTAGTAGGAGTGAGAAAAACATCACGGGGTGGTGCGCATTGTATGGGTGTGTGTTACATTACATTCACTAGTAGGAGTGAGAAAATCATCACGGGGTGGTGCGCATTGTATGGGTGTGTGTTACATTACATTCACTAGTAGGAGTGAGAAAAACATCACGGGGTGGTGCGCATTGTATGGGTGTGTGTTACATTACATTCACTAGTAGGAGTGAGAAAAACATCACGGGGTGGTGCGCATTGTATGGGTGTGTGTTACATTACATTCACTAGTAGGAGTGAGAAAAACATCACGGGGTGGTGCGCATTGTATGGGTGTGTGTTACATTACATTCACTAGTAGGAGTGAGAAAAACATCACGGGGTGGTGCGCATTGTATGGGTGTGTGTTACATTACATTCACTAGTTGGAGTGAGAAAAACATCACGGGGTGGTGCGCATTGTATGGGTGTGTGTTACATTACATTCACTAGTAGGAGTGAGAAAAACATCACGGGGTGGTGCGCATTGTATGGGTGTGTGTTACATTACATTCACTAGTAGGAGTGAGAAAATCATCACGGGGTGGTGCGCATTGTATGGGTGTGTGTTACATTACATTCACTAGTAGGAGTGAGAAAAACATCACGGGGTGGTGCGCATTGTATGGGTGTGTGTTACATTACATTCACTAGTAGGAGTGAGAAAAACATCACGGGGTGGTGCGCATTGTATGGGTGTGTGTTACATTACATTCACTAGTAGGAGTGAGAAAAACATCACGGGGTGGTGCGCATTGTATGGGTGTGTGTTACATTACATTCACTAGTAGGAGTGAGAAAAACATCACGGGGTGGTGCGCATTGTATGGGTGTGTGTTACATTGCATTCACTAGTAGGAGTGAGAAAAACATCACGGGGTGGTGCGCATTGTATGGGTGTGTGTTACATTGCATTCACTAGTAGGAGTGAGAAAAACATCACGGGGTGGTGCGCATTGTATGGGTGTGTGTTACATTACATTCACTAGTAGGAGTGAGAAAAACATCACGGGGTGGTGCGCATTGTATGGGTGTGTGTTACATTACATTCACTAGTAGGAGTGAGAAAAACATCACGGGGTGGTGCGCATTGTATGGGTGTGTGTTACATTACATTCACTAGTAGGAGTGAGAAAATCATCACGGGGTGGTGCGCATTGTATGGGTGTGTGTTACATTACATTCACTAGTAGGAGTGAGAAAATCATCACGGGGTGGTGCGCATTGTATGGGTGTGTGTTACATTACATTCACTAGTAGGAGTGAGAAAAACATCACGGGGTGGTGCGCATTGTATGGGTGTGTGTTACATTACATTCACTAGTAGGACTGAGAAAAACATCACGGGGTGGTGCGCATTGTATGGGTGTGTGTTACATTACATTCACTAGTAGGAGTGAGAAAAACATCACGGGGTGGTGCGCATTGTATGGGTGTGTGTTACATTAGATTCACTAGTAGGAGTGAGAAAAACATCACGGGGTGGTGCGCATTGTATGGGTGTGTGTTACATTACATTCACTAGTAGGAGTGAGAAAAACATCACGGGGTGGTGCGCATTGTATGGGTGTGTGTTACATTACATTCACAAGTAGGAGTGAGAAAATCATCACGGGGTGGTTAGCATTGTATGGGTGTGTGTTACATTACATTCACTAGTAGGAGTGAGAAAAACATCACGGGGTGGTGCGCATTGTATGGGTGTTTGTTACATTAGATTCACTAGTAGGAGTGAGAAAAACATCACGGTGTGGTGCGCATTTTATGGGTGTGTGTTACATTAAATTCACTAGTAGGTTGACAAAAACATCACGGGGTGGTGCGCATTGTATGGGTGTGTGTTACATTAGATTCACTAGTAGGAGTGAAAAAACATCACGGGGTGGTGCACTTTGTATGGGTGTGTGTTACATTACATTCACTAGTAGGAGTGAGAAAAACATCACGGGGTGGTGCGCATTGTATGGGTGTGTGTTACATTACATTCACTAGTAGGAGTGAGAAAAACATCACGGGGTGGTGCGCTTTGTATGGGTGTGTGTTACATTACATTCACTAGTAGGAGTGAGAAAAACATCACGGGGTGGTGCGCATTGTATGGGTGTTTGTTACATTAGATTCACTAGTAGGAGTGAGAAAGTCATCACGGGGTGGTGCGCATTGTATGGGTGTGTGTTACATTACATTCACTAGTAGGAGTGAGAAAAACATCACGGGGTGGTGCGCATTGTATGGGTGTGTGTTACATTAGATTCACTAGTAGGAGTGAGAAAAACATCACGGGGTGGTGCGCATTGTATGGGTGTGTGTTACATTACATTCACTAGTAGGAGTGAGAAAAACATCACGGGGTGGTGCGCATTGTATGGGTGTGTGTTACATTACATTCACTAGTTGGAGTGAGAAAAACATCACGGGGTGGTGCGCATTGTATGGGTGTGTGTTACATTACATTCACTAGTAGGAGTGAGAAAAACATCACGGGGTGGTGCGCATTGTATGGGTGTGTGTTACATTACATTCACTAGTAGGAGTGAGAAAATCATCACGGGGTGGTGCGCATTGTATGGGTGTGTGTTACATTACATTCACTAGTAGGAGTGAGAAAAACATCACGGGGTGGTGCGCATTGTATGGGTGTGTGTTACATTACATTCACTAGTAGGAGTGAGAAAAACATCACGGGGTGGTGCGCATTGTATGGGTGTGTGTTACATTACATTCACTAGTAGGAGTGAGAAAAACATCACGGGGTGGTGCGCATTGTATGGGTGTGTGTTACATTACATTCACTAGTAGGAGTGAGAAAAACATCACGGGGTGGTGCGCATTGTATGGGTGTGTGTTACATTGCATTCACTAGTAGGAGTGAGAAAAACATCACGGGGTGGTGCGCATTGTATGGGTGTGTGTTACATTAGATTCACTAGTAGGAGTGAAAAAACATCACGGGGTGGTGCGCATTGTATGGGTGTGTGTTACATTACATTCACTAGTAGGAGTGAGAAAAACATCACGGGGTGGTGCGCATTGTATGGGTGTTTGTTACATTAGATTCACTAGTAGGAGTGAGAAAGTCATCACGGGGTGGTGCGCATTGTATGGGTGTGTGTTACATTAGATTCACTAGTAGGAGTGAGAAAAACATCACGGGGTGGTGCGCATTATATGGGTGTGTGTTACATTACATTCACTAGTAGGAGTGAGAAAAACATCACGGGGTGGTGCGCATTGTATGGGTGTGTGTTACATTACATTCACTAGTAGGAGTGAGAAAATCATCACGGGGTGGTGCGCATTGTATGGGTGTGTGTTACATTACATTCACTAGTAGGAGTGAGAAAAACATCACGGGGTGGTGCGCATTGTATGGGTGTGTGTTACATTACATTCACTAGTAGGAGTGAGAAAAACATCACGGGGTGGTGCGCATTGTATGGGTGTGTGTTACATTACATTCACTAATAGGAGTGAGAAAAACATCACGGGGTGGTGCGCATTGTATGGGTGTGTGTTACATTACATTCACTAGTAGGAGTGAGAAAAACATCACGGGGTGGTGCGCATTGTATGGGTGTGTGTTACATTACATTCACTAGTTGGAGTGAGAAAAACATCACGGGGTGGTGCGCATTGTATGGGTGTGTGTTACATTACATTCACTAGTAGGAGTGAGAAAAACATCACGGGGTGGTGCGCATTGTATGGGTGTGTGTTACATTACATTCACTAGTAGGAGTGAGAAAATCATCACGGGGTGGTGCGCATTGTATGGGTGTGTGTTACATTACATTCACTAGTAGGAGTGAGAAAAACATCACGGGTGGTGCGCATTGTATGGGTGTGTGTTACATTACATTCACTAGTAGGAGTGAGAAAAACATCACGGGGTGGTGCGCATTGTATGGGTGTGTGTTACATTACATTCACTAGTAGGAGTGAGAAAAACATCACGGGGTGGTGCGCATTGTATGGGTGTGTGTTACATTACATTCACTAGTAGGAGTGAGAAAAACATCACGGGGTGGTGCGCATTGTATGGGTGTGTGTTACATTGCATTCACTAGTAGGAGTGAGAAAAACATCACGGGGTGGTGCGCATTGTATGGGTGTGTGTTACATTACATTCACTAGTAGGAGTGAGAAAAACATCACGGGGTGGTGCGCATTGTATGGGTGTTTGTTACATTAGATTCACTAGTAGGAGTGAGAAAAACATCACGGTGTGGTGCGCATTTTATGGGTGTGTGTTACATTAAATTCACTAGTAGGAGTGACAAAAACATCACGGGGTGGTGCGCATTGTATGGGTGTGTGTTACATTAGATTCACTAGTAGGAGTGAAAAAACATCACGGGGTGGTGCACTTTGTATGGGTGTGTGTTACATTACATTCACTAGTAGGAGTGAGAAAAACATCACGGGGTGGTGCGCATTGTATGGGTGTGTGTTACATTACATTCACTAGTAGGAGTGAGAAAAACATCACGGGGTGGTGCGCTTTGTATGGGTGTGTGTTACATTACATTCACTAGTAGGAGTGAGAAAAACATCACGGGGTGGTGCGCATTGTATGGGTGTGTGTTACATTACATTCACTAGTAGGAGTGAGAAAAACATCACGGGGTGGTGCGCATTGTATGGGTGTTTGTTACATTAGATTCACTAGTAGGAGTGAGAAAGTCATCACGGGGTGGTGCGCATTGTATGGGTGTGTGTTACATTACATTCACTAGTAGGAGTGAGAAAAACATCACGGGGTGGTGCGCATTGTATGGGTGTGTGTTACATTAGATTCACTAGTAGGAGTGAGAAAAACATCACGGGTGGTGCGCATTGTATGGGTGTGTGTTACATTACATTCACTAGTAGGAGTGAGAAAAACATCACGGGGTGGTGCGCATTGTATGGGTGTGTGTTACATTACATTCACTAGTTGGAGTGAGAAAAACATCACGGGGTGGTGCGCATTGTATGGGTGTGTGTTACATTACATTCACTAGTAGGAGTGAGAAAAACATCACGGGGTGGTGCGCATTGTATGGGTGTGTGTTACATTACATTCACTAGTAGGAGTGAGAAAATCATCACGGGGTGGTGCGCATTGTATGGGTGTGTGTTACATTACATTCACTAGTAGGAGTGAGAAAAACATCACGGGGTGGTGCGCATTGTATGGGTGTGTGTTACATTACATTCACTAGTAGGAGTGAGAAAAACATCACGGGGTGGTGCGCATTGTATGGGTGTGTGTTACATTACATTCACTAGTAGGAGTGAGAAAAACATCACGGGGTGGTGCGCATTGTATGGGTGTGTGTTACATTACATTCACTAGTAGGAGTGAGAAAAACATCACGGGGTGGTGCGCATTGTATGGGTGTGTGTTACATTGCATTCACTAGTAGGAGTGAGAAAAACATCACGGGGTGGTGCGCATTGTATGGGTGTGTGTTACATTAGATTCACTAGTAGGAGTGAAAAAACATCACGGGGTGGTGCGCATTGTATGGGTGTGTGTTACATTACATTCACTAGTAGGAGTGAGAAAAACATCACGGGGTGGTGCGCATTGTATGGGTGTTTGTTACATTAGATTCACTAGTAGGAGTGAGAAAGTCATCACGGGGTGGTGCGCATTGTATGGGTGTGTGTTACATTAGATTCACTAGTAGGAGTGAGAAAAACATCACGGGGTGGTGCGCATTATATGGGTGTGTGTTACATTACATTCACTAGTAGGAGTGAGAAAAACATCACGGGGTGGTGCGCATTGTATGGGTGTGTGTTACATTACATTCACTAGTAGGAGTGAGAAAATCATCACGGGGTGGTGCGCATTGTATGGGTGTGTGTTACATTACATTCACTAGTAGGAGTGAGAAAAACATCACGGGGTGGTGCGCATTGTATGGGTGTGTGTTACATTACATTCACTAGTAGGAGTGAGAAAAACATCACGGGGTGGTGCGCATTGTATGGGTGTGTGTTACATTACATTCACTAGTAGGAGTGAGAAAAACATCACGGGGTGGTGCGCATTGTATGGGTGTGTGTTACATTACATTCACTAGTAGGAGTGAGAAAAACATCACGGGGTGGTGCGCATTGTATGGGTGTGTGTTACATTACATTCACTAGTTGGAGTGAGAAAAACATCACGGGGTGGTGCGCATTGTATGGGTGTGTGTTACATTACATTCACTAGTAGGAGTGAGAAAAACATCACGGGGTGGTGCGCATTGTATGGGTGTGTGTTACATTACATTCACTAGTAGGAGTGAGAAAATCATCACGGGGTGGTGCGCATTGTATGGGTGTGTGTTACATTACATTCACTAGTAGGAGTGAGAAAAACATCACGGGGTGGTGCGCATTGTATGGGTGTGTGTTACATTACATTCACTAGTAGGAGTGAGAAAAACATCACGGGGTGGTGCGCATTGTATGGGTGTGTGTTACATTACATTCACTAGTAGGAGTGAGAAAAACATCACGGGGTGGTGCGCATTGTATGGGTGTGTGTTACATTACATTCACTAGTAGGAGTGAGAAAAACATCACGGGGTGGTGCGCATTGTATGGGTGTGTGTTACATTGCATTCACTAGTAGGAGTGAGAAAAACATCACGGGGTGGTGCGCATTGTATGGGTGTGTGTTACATTGCATTCACTAGTAGGAGTGAGAAAAACATCACGGGGTGGTGCGCATTGTATGGGTGTGTGTTACATTACATTCACTAGTAGGAGTGAGAAAAACATCACGGGGTGGTGCGCATTGTATGGGTGTGTGTTACATTACATTCACTAGTAGGAGTGAGAAAAACATCACGGGGTGGTGCGCATTGTATGGGTGTGTGTTACATTACATTCACTAGTAGGAGTGAGAAAATCATCACGGGGTGGTGCGCATTGTATGGGTGTGTGTTACATTACATTCACTAGTAGGAGTGAGAAAATCATCACGGGGTGGTGCGCATTGTATGGGTGTGTGTTACATTAGATTCACTAGTAGGAGTGAGAAAAACATCACGGGGTGGTGCGCATTGTATGGGTGTGTGTTACATTACATTCACTAGTAGGAGTGAGAAAAACATCACGGGGTGGTGCGCATTGTATGGGTGTGTGTTACATTACATTCACAAG
Source organism: Cavia porcellus (assembly GCF_034190915.1). NCBI lineage: Eukaryota > Metazoa > Chordata > Mammalia > Rodentia > Caviidae > Cavia > Cavia porcellus. Next base: position 762,660 of record NW_026947580.1, on the reverse strand, counting down.
TAGGAGTGAGAAAATCATCACGGGGTGGTTAGCATTGTATGGGTGTGTGTTACATTACATTCACTAGTAGGAGTGAGAAAAACATCACGGGGTGGTGCGCATTGTATGGGTGTTTGTTACATTAGATTCACTAGTAGGAGTGAGAAAAACATCACGGTGTGGTGCGCATTTTATGGGTGTGTGTTACATTAAATTCACTAGTAGGAGTGAGAAAAACATCACGGGGTGGTGCGCATTGTATGGGTGTGTGTTACATTAGATTCACTAGTAGGAGTGAAAAAACATCACGGGGTGGTGCACTTTGTATGGGTGTGTGTTACATTACATTCACTAGTAGGAGTGAGAAAAACATCACGGGGTGGTGCGCATTGTATGGGTGTGTGTTACATTACATTCACTAGTAGGAGTGAGAAAAACATCACGGGGTGGTGCGCTTTGTATGGGTGTGTGTTACATTACATTCACTAGTAGGAGTGAGAAAAACATCACGGGGTGGTGCGCATTGTATGGGTGTGTGTTACATTACATTCACTAGTAGGAGTGAGAAAAACATCACGGGGTGGTGCGCATTGTATGGGTGTTTGTTACATTAGATTCACTAGTAGGAGTGAGAAAGTCATCACGGGGTGGTGCGCATTGTATGGGTGTGTGTTACATTACATTCACTAGTAGGAGTGAGAAAAACATCACGGGGTGGTGCGCATTGTATGGGTGTGTGTTACATTAGATTCACTAGTAGGAGTGAGAAAAACATCACTGGGTGGTGCGCATTGTATGGGTGTGTGTTACATTACATTCACTAGTAGGAGTGAGAAAAACATCACGGGGTGGTGCGCATTGTATGGGTGTGTGTTACATTACATTCACTAGTTGGAGTGAGAAAAACATCACGGGGTGGTGCGCATTGTATGGGTGTGTGTTACATTACATTCACTAGTAGGAGTGAGAAAAACATCACGGGGTGGTGCGCATTGTATGGGTGTGTGTTACATTACATTCACTAGTAGGAGTGAGAAAATCATCACGGGGTGGTGCGCATTGTATGGGTGTGTGTTACATTACATTCACTAGTAGGAGTGAGAAAAACATCACGGGGTGGTGCGCATTGTATGGGTGTGTGTTACATTACATTCACTAGTAGGAGTGAGAAAAACATCACGGGGTGGTGCGCATTGTATGGGTGTGTGTTACATTACATTCACTAGTAGGAGTGAGAAAAACATCACGGGGTGGTGCGCATTGTATGGGTGTGTGTTACATTGCATTCACTAGTAGGAGTGAGAAAAACATCACGGAGTGGTGCGCATTGTATGGGTGTGTGTTACATTGCATTCACTAGTAGGAGTGAGAAAAACATCACGGGGTGGTGCGCATTGTATGGGTGTGTGTTACATTACATTCACTAGTAGGAGTGAGAAAAACATCACGGGGTGGTGCGCATTGTATGGGTGTGTGTTACATTACATTCACTAGTAGGAGTGAGAAAAACATCACGGGGTGGTGCGCATTGTATGGGTGTGTGTTACATTACATTCACTAGTAGGAGTGAGAAAATCATCACGGGGTGGTGCGCATTGTATGGGTGTGTGTTACATTACATTCACTAGTAGGAGTGAGAAAATCATCACGGGGTGGTGCGCATTGTATGGGTGTGTGTTACATTACATTCACTAGTAGGAGTGAGAAAAACATCACGGGGTGGTGCGCATTGTATGGGTGTGTGTTACATTACATTCACTAGTAGGAGTGAGAAAAACATCACGGGGTGGTGCGCATTGTATGGGTGTGTGTTACATTACATTCACTAGTAGGAGTGAGAAAAACATCACGGGGTGGTGCGCATTGTATGGGTGTGTGTTACATTAGATTCACTAGTAGGAGTGAGAAAAACATCACGGGGTGGTGCGCATTGTATGGGTGTGTGTTACATTACATTCACTAGTAGGAGTGAGAAAAACATCACGGGGTGGTGCGCATTGTATGGGTGTGTGTTACATTACATTCACAAGTAGGAGTGAGAAAATCATCACGGGGTGGTTAGCATTGTATGGGTGTGTGTTACATTACATTCACTAGTAGGAGTGAGAAAAACATCACGGGGTGGTGCGCATTGTATGGGTGTTTGTTACATTAGATTCACTAGTAGGAGTGAGAAAAACATCACGGTGTGGTGCGCATTTTATGGGTGTGTGTTACATTAAATTCACTAGTAGGAGTGAGAAAAACATCACGGGGTGGTGCGCATTGTATGGGTGTGTGTTACATTAGATTCACTAGTAGGAGTGAAAAAACATCACGGGGTGGTGCACTTTGTATGGGTGTGTGTTACATTACATTCACTAGTAGGAGTGAGAAAAACATCACGGGGTGGTTCGCATTGTATGGGTGTGTGTTACATTACATTCACTAGTAGGAGTGAGAAAAACATCACGGGGTGGTGCGCTTTGTATGGGTGTGTGTTACATTACATTCACTAGTAGGAGTGAGAAAAACATCACGGGGTGGTGCGCATTGTATGGGTGTGTGTTACATTACATTCACTAGTAGGAGTGAGAAAAACATCACGGGGTGGTGCGCATTGTATGGGTGTTTGTTACATTAGATTCACTAGTAGGAGTGAGAAAGTCATCACGGGGTGGTGCGCATTGTATGGGTGTGTGTTACATTACATTCACTAGTAGGAGTGAGAAAAACATCACGGGGTGGTGCGCATTGTATGGGTGTGTGTTACATTAGATTCACTAGTAGGAGTGAGAAAAACATCACGGGGTGGTGCGCATTGTATGGGTGTGTGTTACATTACATTCACTAGTAGGAGTGAGAAAAACATCACGGGGTGGTGCGCATTGCATGGGTGTGTGTTACATTACATTCACTAGTAGGAGTGAGAAAAACATCACGGGGTGGTGCGCATTGCATGGGTGTGTGTTACATTACATTCACTAGTAGGAGTGAGAAAAACATCACGGGGTGGTGCGCATTGTATGGGTGTGTGTTACATTACATTCACTAGTAGGAGTGAGAAAAACATCACGGGGTGGTGCGCATTGTATGGGTGTGTGTTACATTCGATTCACTAGTAGGAGTGAAAAAACATCACGGGGTGGTGCGCATTTTATGGGTGTGTGTTACATTACATTCACTAGTAGGAGTGAGAAAAACATCACGGGGTGGTGCGCATTGTATGGGTGTGTGTTACATTAGATTCACTAGTAGGAGTGAAAAAACATCACGGGGTGGTGCGCATTGTATGGGTGTGTGTTACATTACATTCACTAGTAGGAGTGAGAAAAACATCACGGGGTGGTGCGCATTGTATGGGTGTGTGTTACATTACATTCACTAGTAGGAGTGAGAAAAACACGGGGTGGTGCGCATTGTATGGGTGTGTTTTACATTACATTCACTTGTAGGAGTGAGAAAAACATCACGGGGTGGTGCGCATTGTATGGGTGTGTGTTACATTACATTCACTAGTAGGAGTGAGAAAAACATCACGGGGTGGTGCGCATTGTATGGGTGTGTGTTACATTACATTCACTAGTAGGAGTGAGAAAAACATCACGGGGTGGTGCGCATTGTATGGGTGTGTGTTACATTACATTCACTAGTAGGAGTGAGAAAAACATCACGGGTTGGTGCGCATTGTATGGGTGTGTGTTACATTACATTCGCTAGTAGGAGTGAGAAAAACATCACGGGGTGGTGCGCCTTGTATGGGTGTGTGTTACATTACATTCGCTAGTAGGAGTGAGAAAAACATCACGGGGTGGTGCGCCTTGTATGGGTGTGTGTTACATTAGATTCGCTAGTAGGAGTGAGAAAAATATCACGGGGTGGTGCGCATTGTATGGGTGGGTGTTACATTAGATTCACTAGTAGGAGTGAGAAAAACATCACGGGGTGGTGCGCATTGTATGGGTGTGTGTTACATTACATTCATTAGTAGGAGAGAGAAAAACATCACGGGGTGGTGCGCATTGTATGGGTGTTTGTTACATTAGATTCACTAGTAGGAGTGAGAAAGTCATCACGGGGTGGTGCGCATTGTATGGGTGTGTGTTACATTACATTCACTAGTAGGAGTGAGAAAAACATCACGGGGTGGTGCGCATTGTATGGGTGTGTGTTACATTACATTCACTAGTAGGAGTGAGAAAAACATCACGGGATGGTGCGCATTGTATGGGTGTGTGTTACATTACATTCGCTAGTAGGAGTGAGAAAAACATCACGGGGTGGTGCGCCTTGTATTGGTGTGTGTTACATTACATTCGCTAGTAGGAGTGAGAAAAACATCACGGGGTGGTGCGCCTTGTATGGGTGTGTGTTACATTAGATTCGCTAGTAGGAGTGAGAAAAATATCACGGGGTGGTGCGCATTGTATGGGTGGGTGTTACATTAGATTCACTAGTAGGAGTGAGAAAAACATCACGGGGTGGTGCGCATTGTATGGGTGTGTGTTACATTACATTCACTAGTAGGAGAGAGAAAAACATCACGGGGTGGTGCGCATTGTATGGGTGTTTGTTACATTAGATTCACTAGTAGGAGTGAGAAAGTCATCACGGGGTGGTGCGCATTGTATGGGTGTGTGTTACATTAGATTCACTAGTAGGAGTGAGAAAAACATCACGGGGTGGTGCGCATTGTATGGGTGTGTGTTACATTACATTCACTAGTAGGAGTGAGAAAAACATCACGGGGTGGTGCGCATTGTATGGGTGTGTGTTACATTACATTCACTAGTAGGAGTGAGAAAAACATCACGGGGTGGTGCGCATTGTATGGGTGTGTGTTACATTACATTCACTAGTAGGAGTGAGAAAAACATCACGGGGTGGTGCGCATGGTATGGGTGTGTGTTACATTACATTCACTAGTAGGAGTGAGAAAAACATCACGGGGTGGTGCGCATTGTATGGGTGTGTGTTACATTACATTCACTAGTAGGAGTGAGAAAATCATCACGGGGTGGTTAGCATTGTATGGGTGTGTGTTACATTACATTCAATAGTAGGAGTGAGAAAAACATCACGGGGTGGTGCGCATTGTATGGGTTTTTGTTACATTAGATTCACTAGTAGGAGTGAGAAAATCATCACGGTGTGGTGCGCATTTTATGGGTGTGTGTTACATTACATTCACTAGTAGGAGTGAGAAAAACATCACGGGGTGGTGCGCATTGTATGGGTGTGTGTTACATTAGATGCACTAGTAGGAGTGAAAAAACATCCCGGGGTGGTGCGCATTGTATGGGTGTGTGTTACATTACATTCACTAGTAGGAGTGAGAAAAACATCACGGGGTGGTGCACATTGTATGGGTGTGTGTTACATTACATTCACTAGTAGGAGTGAGAAAAACATCACGGAGTGGTGCGCATTGTATGGGTGTGTGTTACATTACATTCACTAGTAGGAGTGAGAAAAACATCACGGGGTGGTGCGCATTGTATGGGTGTGTGTTACATTACATTCACTAGTAGGAGTGAGAAAATTATCACGGGGTGGTGAGCATTGTATGGGTGTGTGTTACATTACATTCACTAGTAGGAGTGAGAAAAACATCACGGGGTGGTGTGCATTGTATGGGTGTGTGTTACATTACATTCACTAGTAGGAGTGAGAAAAACATCACGGGGTGGTGCGCATTGTATGGGTGTGTGTTACATTAGATTCACTAGTAGGAGTGAGAAAAACATCACGGGGTGGTGCGCATTGAATGGGTGTGTGTTACATTACATTCACTAGTAGGAGTGAGAAAATCATCACGGGGTGGTTAGCATTGTATGGGTGTGTGTTACATTACATTCACTAGTAGGAGTGAGAAAAACATCACGGGGTGGTGCGCATTGTATGGGTGTGTGTTACATTACATTTGCTATTAGGAGTGAGAAAAACATCACGGGGTGGTGCGCCTTGTATGGGTGTGTGTTACATTACATTCACTAGTAGGAGTGAGAAAAACATCACGGGGTGGTGCGCATTGTATGGGTGTGTGTTACATTACATTCACTAGTAGGAGTGAGAAAAACATCACGGGGTGGTGCGCATTGTATGGGTGTGTGTTACATTACATTCACTAGTAGGAGTGAGAAAATTATCACTGGGTGGTGAGCATTGTATGGGTGTGTGTTACATTACATTCACTAGTAGGAGTGAGAAAAACATCACGGGGTGGTGTGCATTGTATGGGTGTGTGTTACATTACATTCACTAGTAGGAGTGAGAAAAATATCACGGGGTGGTGCGCATTGGATGGGTGTGTGTTACATTAGATTCACTAGTAGGAGTGAGAAAAACATCACGGGGTGGTGCGCATTGTATGGGTGTGTGTTACATTACATTCACTAGTAGGAGTGAGAAAATCATCACGGGGTGGTGCGCATTGTATGGGTGTGTGTTACATTACATTCACTAGTAGGAGTGAGAAAATCATCACGGGGTGGTGCGCATTGTATGGGTGTGTGTTACATTACATTCTCTAGTAGGAGTGAGAAAAACATCACGGGGTGGTGCGCCTTGTATGGGTGTGTGTTACATTACATTCACTAGTAGGAGTGAGAAAAACATCACGGGGTGGTGCGCATTGTATGGGTGTGTGTTACATTACATTCACTAGTAGGAGTGAGAAAAACATCACGGGGTGGTGCGCATTGTATGGGTGTGTGTTACATTACATTCACTAGTAGGAGTGAGAAAAACATCACGGGGTGGTGCGCATTGTATGGGTGTGTGTTACATTACATTCACTAGTAGGAGTGAGAAAAACATCACGGGGTGGTGCGCATTGTATGGGTGTGTGTTACATTACATTCACTAGTAGGAGTGAGAAAAACATCACGGGGTGGTGCGCATTGTATGGGTGTGTGTTACATTACATTCACTAGTAGGAGTGAGAAAATCATCACGGGGTGGTTAGCATTGTATGGGTGTGTGTTACATTACATTCACTAGTAGGAGTGAGAAAAACATCACGGGGTGGTGCGCATTGTATGGGTGTTTGTTACATTAGATTCACTAGTAGGAGTGAGAAAAACATCACGGTGTGGTGCGCATTTTATGGGTGTGTGTTACATTAAATTCACTAGTAGGAGTGAGAAAAACATCACGGGGTGGTGCGCATTGTATGGGTGTGTGTTACATTAGATTCACTAGTAGGAGTGAAAAAACATCACGGGGTGGTGCACTTTGTATGGGTGTGTGTTACATTACATTCACTAGTAGGAGTGAGAAAAACATCACGGGGTGGTGCGCATTGTATGGGTGTGTGTTACATTACATTCACTAGTAGGAGTGAGAAAAACATCACGGGGTGGTGCGCTTTGTATGGGTGTGTTACATTACATTCACTAGTAGGAGTGAGAAAAACATCACGGGGTGGTGCGCATTGTATGGGTGTGTGTTACATTACATTCACTAGTAGGAGTGAGAAAATCATCACGGGGTGGTTAGCATTGTATGGGTGTGTGTTACATTACATTCACTAGTAGGAGTGAGAAAAACATCACGGGGTGGTGCGCATTGTATGGGTGTTTGTTACATTAGATTCACTAGTAGGAGTGAGAAAATCATCACGGTGTGGTGCGCATTTTATGGGTGTGTGTTACATTACATTCACTAGTAGGAGTGAGAAAAACATCACGGGGTGGTGCGCATTGTATGGGTGTGTGTTACATTAGATTCACTAGTAGGAGTGAAAAAACATCCCAGGGTGGTGCGCATTGTATGGGTGTGTGTTACATTAGATTCACTAGTAGGAGTGAGAAAAACATCACGGGGTGGTGCGCATTGTATGGGTGTGGGTTACATTACATTCACTAGTAGGAGTGAGAAAAACATCACGGGGTGGTGCGCATTGTATGGGTGTGTGTTACATTAGATTCACTAGTAGGAGTGAGAAAAACATCACGGGGTGGTGCGCATTGTATGGGTGTGTGTTACATTACATTCACTAGTAGGAGTGAGAAAAACATCACGGGGTGGTGCGCATTGTATGGGTGTGTGTTACATTACATTCACTAGTAGGAGTGAGAAAAATATCACGGGGTGGTGCGCATTGTATGGGTGTGTGTTACATTAGATTCACAAGTAGGAGTGAGAAAATCATCACGGGGTGGTGCGCATTGTATGGGTGTGTGTTACATTACATTCGCTAGTAGGAATGAGAAAAACATCACGGGGTGGTGCGCATTGTATGGGTGTGTGTTACAATTACATTCACTAGTAGGAGTGAGAAATACATCACGGGGTGGTGCGCATTGTATGGGTGTGTGTTACATTACATTCACTAGTAGGAGTGAGAAAAACATCACGGGGTGGTGCGCATTGTATGGGTGTTTGTTACATTAGATTCACTAGTAGGAGTGAGAAAGTCATCACGGGGTGGTGCGCATTGTATGGGTGTGTGTTACATTACATTCACTAGTAGGAGTGAGAAAAACATCACGGGGTGGTGCGCATTGTATGTGTGTTTTACATTAGATTCACTAGTAGGAGTGAGAAAAACATCACGGGGTGGTGCGCATTGTATGGGTGTGTGTTACATTACATTCACTAGTAGGAGTGAGAAAAACATCACGGGGTGGTGCGCATTGCATGGGTGTGTGTTACATTACATTCACTAGTAGGAGTGAGAAAAACATCACGGGGTGGTGCGCATTGTATGGGTGTGTGTTACATTACATTCACTAGTAGGAGTGAGAAAAACATCACGGGGTGGTGCGCATTGTATGGGTGTGTGTTACATTCGATTCACTAGTAGGAGTGAAAAAACATCACGGGGTGGTGCGCATTTTATGGGTGTGTGTTACATTACATTCACTAGTAGGAGTGAGAAAAACATCACGGGGTGGTGCGCATTGTATGGGTGTGTGTTACATTAGATTCACTAGTAGGAGTGAAAAAACATCACGGGGTGGTGCGCATTGTATGGGTGTGTGTTACATTACATTCACTAGTAGGAGTGAGAAAAACATCACGGGGTGGTGCGCATTGTATGGGTGTGTGTTACATTACATTCACTAGTAGGAATGAGAAAAGCATCACGGGGTGGTGCGCATTGTATGGGTGTGTTTTACATTACATTCACTAGTAGGAGTGAGAAAAACATCACGGGGTGGTGCGCATTGTATGGGTGTGTGTTACATTACATTCACTAGTAGGAGTGAGAAAAACATCACGGGGTGGTGCGCATTGTTTGGGTGTGTGTTACATTACATTCACTAGTAGGAGTGAGAAAAACATCACGGGGTGGTGCGCATTGTATGGGTGTGTGTTACATTACATTCACTAGTAGGAGTGAGAAAAACATCACGGGGTGGTGCGCATTGTATGGGTGTGTGTTACATTACATTCGCTAGTAGGAGTGAGAAAAACATCACGGGGTGGTGTGCCTTGTATGGGTGTGTGTTACATTAGATTCGCTAGTAGGAGTGAGAAAAATATCACGGGGTGGTGCGCATTGTATGGGTGGGTGTTACATTAGATTCACTAGTAGGAGTGAGAAAAACATCACGGGGTGGTGCGCATTGTATGGGTGTGTGTTACATTACATTCACTAGTAGGAGAGAGAAAAACATCACGGGGTGGTGCGCATTGTATGGGTGTGTGTTACATTAGATTCACTAGTAGGAGTGAGAAAGTCATCACGGGGTGGTGCGCATTGTATGGGTGTGTGTTACATTAGATTCACTAGTAGGAGTGAGAAAAACATCACGGGGTGGTGCGCATTGTATGGGTGTGTGTTACATTACATTCACTAGTAGGAGTGAGAAAAACATCACGGGGTGGTGCGCATTGTATGGGTGTGTGTTACATTACATTCACTAGTAGGAGTGAGAAAAACATCACGGGGTGGTGCGCATTGTATGGGTGTGTGTTACATTACATTCACTAGTAGGAGTGAGAAAATCATCACGGGGTGGTGCGCATTGTATGGGTGTGTGTTACATTACATTCACTAGTAGGAGTGAGAAAAACATCACGGGGTGGTGCGCATTGTATGGGTGTGTGTTACATTACATTCACTAGTAGGAGTGAGAAAAACATCACGGGGTGGTGCGCATTGTATGGGTGTGTGTTACATTACATTCACTAGTAGGAGTGAGAAAAACATCACGGGGTGGTGCGCATTGTATGGGTGTGTGTTACATTACATTCACTAGTTGGAGTGAGAAAAACATCACGGGGTGGTGCGCATTGTATGGGTGTGTGTTACATTACATTCACTAGTAGGAGTGAGAAAAACATCACGGGGTGGTGCGCATTGTATGGGTGTGTGTTACATTCGATTCACTAGTAGGAGTGAAAAAACATCACGGGGTGGTGCGCATTTTATGGGTGTGTGTTACATTACATTCACTAGTAGGAGTGAGAAAAACATCACGGGGTGGTGCGCATTGTATGGGTGTGTGTTACATTAGATTCACTAGTAGGAGTGAAAAAACATCACGGGGTGGTGCGCATTGTATGGGTGTGTGTTACATTACATTCACTAGTAGGAGTGAGAAAAACATCACGGGGTGGTGCGCATTGTATGGGTGTGTGTTACATTACATTCACTAGTAGGAGTGAGAAAAGCATCACGGGGTGGTGCGCATTGTATGGGTGTGTTTTACATTACATTCACTAGTAGGAGTGAGAAAAACATCACGGGGTGGTGCGCATTGTATGGGTGTGTGTTACATTACATTCACTAGTAGGAGTGAGAAAAACATCACGGGGTGGTGCGCATTGTTTGGGTGTGTGTTACATTACATTCACTAGTAGGAGTGAGAAAAACATCACGGGGTGGTGCGCATTGTATGGGTGTGTGTTACATTACATTCACTAGTAGGAGTGAGAAAAACATCACGGGGTGGTGCGCATTGTATGGGTGTGTGTTACATTACATTCGCTAGTAGGAGTGAGAAAAACATCACGGGGTGGTGTGCCTTGTATGGGTGTGTGTTACATTAGATTCGCTAGTAGGAGTGAGAAAAATATCACGGGGTGGTGCGCATTGTATGGGTGGGTGTTACATTAGATTCACTAGTAGGAGTGAGAAAAACATCACGGGGTGGTGCGCATTGTATGGGTGTGTGTTACATTACATTCACTAGTAGGAGAGAGAAAAACATCACGGGGTGGTGCGCATTGTATGGGTGTGTGTTACATTAGATTCACTAGTAGGAGTGAGAAAGTCATCACGGGGTGGTGCGCATTGTATGGGTGTGTGTTACATTAGATTCACTAGTAGGAGTGAGAAAAACATCACGGGGTGGTGCGCATTGTATGGGTGTGTGTTACATTACATTCACTAGTAGGAGTGAGAAAAACATCACGGGGTGGTGCGCATTGTATGGGTGTGTGTTACATTACATTCACTAGTAGGAGTGAGAAAAACATCACGGGGTGGTGCGCATTGTATGGGTGTGTGTTACATTACATTCACTAGTAGGAGTGAGAAAATCATCACGGGGTGGTGCGCATTGTATGGGTGTGTGTTACATTACATTCACTAGTAGGAGTGAGAAAAACATCACGGGGTGGTGCGCATTGTATGGGTGTGTGTTACATTACATTCACTAGTAGGAGTGAGAAAAACATCACGGGGTGGTGCGCATTGTATGGGTGTGTGTTACATTACATTCACTAGTAGGAGTGAGAAAAACATCACGGGGTGGTGCGCATTGTATGGGTGTGTGTTACATTACATTCACTAGTTGGAGTGAGAAAAACATCACGGGGTGGTGCGCATTGTATGGGTGTGTGTTACATTACATTCACTAGTAGGAGTGAGAAAAACATCACGGGGTGGTGCGCATTGTATGGGTGTGTGTTACATTACATTCACTAGTAGGAGTGAGAAAATCATCACGGGGTGGTGCGCATTGTATGGGTGTGTGTTACATTACATTCACTAGTAGGAGTGAGAAAAACATCACGGGGTGGTGCGCATTGTATGGGTGTGTGTTACATTACATTCACTAGTAGGAGTGAGAAAAACATCACGGGGTGGTGCGCATTGTATGGGTGTGTGTTACATTACATTCACTAGTAGGAGTGAGAAAAACATCACGGGGTGGTGCGCATTGTATGGGTGTGTGTTACATTGCATTCACTAGTAGGAGTGAGAAAAACATCACGGGGTGGTGCGCATTGTATGGGTGTGTGTTACATTGCATTCACTAGTAGGAGTGAGAAAAACATCACGGGGTGGTGCGCATTGTATGGGTGTGTGTTACATTACATTCACTAGTAGGAGTGAGAAAAACATCACGGGGTGGTGCGCATTGTATGGGTGTGTGTTACATTACATTCACTAGTAGGAGTGAGAAAAACATCACGGGGTGGTGCGCATTGTATGGCTGTGTGTTACATTCGATTCACTAGTAGGAGTGAAAAAACATCACGGGGTGGTGCGCATTTTATGGGTGTGTGTTACATTACATTCACTAGTAGGAGTGAGAAAAACATCACGGGGTGGTGCGCATTGTATGGGTGTGTGTTACATTAGATTCACTAGTAGGAGTGAAAAAACATCACGGGGTGGTGCGCATTGTATGGGTGTGTGTTACATTACATTCACTAGTAGGAGTGAGAAAAACATCACGGGGTGGTGCGCATTGTATGGGTGTGTGTTACATTACATTCACTAGTAGGAGTGAGAAAAGCATCACGGGGTGGTGCGCATTGTATGGGTGTGTTTTACATTACATTCACTAGTAGGAGTGAGAAAAACATCACGGGGTGGTGCGCATTGTATGGGTGTGTGTTACATTACATTCACTAGTAGGAGTGAGAAAAACATCACGGGGTGGTGCGCATTGTTTGGGTGTGTGTTACATTACATTCACTAGTAGGAGTGAGAAAAACATCACGGGGTGGTGCGCATTGTATGGGTGTGTGTTACATTACATTCGCTAGTAGGAGTGAGAAAAACATCACGGGGTGGTGCGCATTGTATGGGTGTGTGTTACATTACATTCGCTAGTAGGAGTGAGAAAAACATCACGGGGTGGTGTGCCTTGTATGGGTGTGTGTTACATTAGATTCGCTAGTAGGAGTGAGAAAAACATCACGGGGTGGTGCGCATTGTATGGGTGGGTGTTACATTAGATTCACTAGTAGGAGTGAGAAAAACATCACGGGGTGGTGCGCATTGTATGGGTGTGTGTTACATTACATTCACTAGTAGGAGAGAGAAAAACATCACGGGGTGGTGCGCATTGTATGGGTGTGTGTTACATTAGATTCACTAGTAGGAGTGAGAAAAACATCACGGGGTGGTGCGCATTGTATGGGTGTGTGTTACATTACATTCACTAGTAGGAGTGAGAAAAACATCACGGGGTGGTGCGCATTGTATGGGTGTGTGTTACATTACATTCACTAGTAGGAGTGAGAAAAACATCACGGGGTGGTGCGCATTGTATGGGTGTGTGTTACATTACATTCACTAGTAGGAGTGAGAAAATCATCACGGGGTGGTGCGCATTGTATGGGTGTGTGTTACATTACATTCACTAGTAGGAGTGAGAAAAACATCACGGGGTGGTGCGCATTGTATGGGTGTGTGTTACATTACATTCACTAGTAAGAGTGAGAAAATCATCACGGGGTGGTGCGCATTGTATGGGTGTGTGTTACATTACATTCACTAGTAGGAGTGAGAAAAACATCACGGGGTGGTGCGCATTGTATGGGTGTGTGTTACATTACATTCACTAGTTGGAGTGAGAAAAACATCACGGGGTGGTGCGCATTGTATGGGTGTGTGTTACATTACATTCACTAGTAGGAGTGAGAAAAACATCACGGGGTGGTGCGCATTGTATGGGTGTGTGTTACATTACATTCACTAGTAGGAGTGAGAAAATCATCACGGGGTGGTGCGCATTGTATGGGTGTGTGTTACATTACATTCACTAGTAGGAGTGAGAAAAACATCACGGGGTGGTGCGCATTGTATGGGTGTGTGTTACATTACATTCACTAGTAGGAGTGAGAAAAACATCACGGGGTGGTGCGCATTGTATGGGTGTGTGTTACATTACATTCACTAGTAGGAGTGAGAAAAACATCACGGGGTGGTGCGCATTGTATGGGTGTGTGTTACATTGCATTCACTAGTAGGAGTGAGAAAAACATCACGGGGTGGTGCGCATTGTATGGGTGTGTGTTACATTGCATTCACTAGTAGGAGTGAGAAAAACATCACGGGGTGGTGCGCATTGTATGGGTGTGTGTTACATTACATTCACTAGTAGGAGTGAGAAAAACATCACGGGGTGGTGCGCATTGTATGGGTGTGTGTTACATTACATTCACTAGTAGGAGTGAGAAAAACATCACGGGGTGGTGCGCATTGTATGGGTGTGTGTTACATTACATTCACTAGTAGGAGTGAGAAAATCATCACGGGGTGGTGCGCATTGTATGGGTGTGTGTTACATTACATTCACTAGTAGGAGTGAGAAAATCATCACGGGGTGGTGCGCATTGTATGGGTGTGTGTTACATTACATTCACAAGTAGGAGTGAGAAAAACATCACGGGGTGGTGCGCATTGTATGGGTGTGTGTTACATTACATTCACTAGTAGGAGTGAGAAAAACATCACGGGGTGGTGCGCATTGTATGGGTGTGTGTTACATTACATTCACTAGTAGGAGTGAGAAACACATCACGGGGTGGTGCGCATTGTATGGGTGTGTGTTACATTACATTCACTGGTAGGAGTGAGAAAAACATCACGGGGTGGTGCGCATTGTATGGGTGTGTGTTACATTACATTCACTAGTAGGAGTGAGAAAAACATCACGGGGTGGTGCGCATTGTATGGGTGTGTGTTACATTAGATTCACTAGTAGGAGTGAGAAAAACATCACGGGGTCGTGCGCATTGTATGGGTGTGTGTTACATTACATTCACTAGTAGGAGTGAGAAAAACATCACGGGGTGGTGCGCATTGTATGGGTGTGTGTTACATTACATTCACTAGTAGGAGTGAGAAAATCATCACGGGGTGGTTAGCATTGTATGGGTGTGTGTTACATTACATTCACTAGTAGGAGTGAGAAAAACATCACGGGGTGGTGCGCATTGTATGGGTGTTTGTTACATTAGATTCACTAGTAGGAGTGAGAAAAACATCACGGTGTGGTGCGCATTTTATGGGTGTGTGTTACATTAAATTCACTAGTAGGAGTGAGAAAAACATCACGGGGTGGTGCGCATTGTATGGGTGTGTGTTACATTAGATTCACTAGTAGGAGTGAAAAAACATCACGGGGTGGTGCACTTTGTATGGGTGTGTGTTACATTACATTCACTAGTAGGAGTGAGAAAAACATCACGGGGTGGTGAGCATTGTATGGGTGTGTGTTACATTACATTCACTAGTAGGAGTGAGAAAAACATCACGGGGTGGTGCGCTTTGTATGGGTGTGTGTTACATTACATTCACTAGTAGGAGTGAGAAAAACATCACGGGGTGGTGCGCATTGTATGGGTGTGTGTTACATTACATTCACTAGTAGGAGTGAGAAAAACATCACGGGGTGGTGCGCATTGTATGGGTGTTTGTTACATTAGATTCACTAGTAGGAGTGAGAAAGTCATCACGGGGTGGTGCGCATTGTATGGGTGTGTGTTACATTACATTCACTAGTAGGAGTGAGAAAAACATCACGGGGTGGTGCGCATTGTATGGGTGTGTGTTACATTAGATTCACTAGTAGGAGTGAGAAAAACATCACGGGGTGGTGCGCATTGTATGGGTGTGTGTTACATTACATTCACTAGTAGGAGTGAGAAAAACATCACGGGGTGGTGCGCATTGTATGGGTGTGTGTTACATTAGATTCACTAGTAGGAGTGAAAAAACATCACGGGGTGGTGCGCATTGTATGGGTGTGTGTTACATTCGATTCACTAGTAGGAGTGAAAAAACATCACGGGGTGGTGTGCATTTTATGGGTGTGTGTTACATTACATTCACTAGTAGGAGTGAGAAAAACATCACGGGGTGGTGCGCATTGTATGGGTGTGTGTTACATTAGATTCACTAGTAGGAGTGAGAAAAACATCACGGGGTGGTGCGCATTGTATGGGTGTGTGTTACATTACATTCACTAGTAGGAGTGAGAAAAACATCACGGGGTGGTGCGCATTGTATGGGTGTGTGTTACATTACATTCACTAGTAGGAGTGAGAAAAACATCACGGGGTGGTGCGCATTGTATGGGTGTGTGTTACATTCGATTCACTAGTAGGAGTGAAAAAACATCACGGGGTGGTGCGCATTTTATGGGTGTGTGTTACATTACATTCACTAGTAGGAGTGAGAAAAACATCACGGGGTGGTGCGCATTGTATGGGTGTGTGTTACATTAGATTCACTAGTAGGAGTGAAAAAACATCACGGGGTGGTGCGCATTGTATGGGTGTGTGTTACATTACATTCACTAGTAGGAGTGAGAAAAACATCACGGGGTGGTGAGCATTGTATGGGTGTGTGTTACATTACATTCACTAGTAGGAGTGAGAAAAACATCACGGGGTGGTGCGCATTGTATGGGTGTGTTTTACATTACATTCACTAGTAGGAGTGAGAAAAACATCACGGGGTGGTGCGCATTGTATGGGTGTGTGTTACATTACATTCACTAGTAGGAGTGAGAAAAACATCACGGGGTGGTGCGCATTGTATGGGTGTGTGTTACATTACATTCACTAGTAGGAGTGAGAAAAACATCACGGGGTGGTGCGCATTGTATGGGTGTGTGTTACATTACATTCACTAGTAGGAGTGAGAAAAACATCACGGGGTGGTGCGCATTGTATGGGTGTGTGTTACATTACATTCACTAGTAGGAGTGAGAAAAACATCACGGGGTGGTGCGCATTGTATGGGTGTGTGTTACATTACATTCGCTAGTAGGAGTGAGAAAAACATCACTGGGTGGTGCGCCTTGTATGGGTGTGTGTTACATTAGATTCGCTAGTAGGAGTGAGAAAAATATCACGGGGTGGTGCGCATTGTATGGGTGGGTGTTACATTAGATTCACTAGTAGGAGTGAGAAAAACATCACGGGGTGGTGCGCATTGTATGGGTGTGTGTTACATTACATTCACTAGTAGGAGAGAGAAAAACATCACGGGGTGGTGCGCATTGTATGGGTGTTTGTTACATTAGATTCACTAGTAGGAGTGAGAAAGTCATCACGGGGTGGTGCGCATTGTATGGGTGTGTGTTACATTAGATTCACTAGTAGGAGTGAGAAAAACATCACGGGGTGGTGCGCATTGTATGGGTGTGTGTTACATTACATTCACTAGTAGGAGTGAGAAAAACATCACGGGGTGGTGCGCATTGTATGGGTGTGTGTTACATTACATTCACTAGTAGGAGTGAGAAAAACATCACGGGGTGGTGCGCATTGTATGGGTGTGTGTTACATTACATTCACTAGTAGGAGTGAGAAAAACATCACAGGGTGGTGCGCATTGTATGGGTGTGTGTTACATTACATTCACTAGTAGGAGTGAGAAAATCATCACGGGGTGGTGTGCATTGTATGGGTGTGTGTTACATTACATTCACTAGTAGGAGTGAGAAAAACATCACGGGGTGGTGCGCATTGTATGGGTGTGTGTTACATTACATTCACTAATAGGAGTGAGAAAAACATCACGGGGTGGTGCGCATTGTATGGGTGTGTGTTACATTACATTCACTAGTTGGAGTGAGAAAAACATCACGGGGTGGTGCGCATTGTATGGGTGTGTGTTACATTACATTCACTAGTAGGAGTGAGAAAAACATCACGGGGTGGTGCGCGTTGTATGGGTGTGTGTTACATTAGATTCACTAGTAGGAGTGAGAAAAACATCACGGGGTGGTGCGCGTTGTATGGGTGTGTGTTACATTACATTCACTAGTAGGAGTGAGAAAAACATCACGGGGTGGTGCGCATTGTATGGGTGTGTGTTACATTACATTCACTAGTAGGAGTGAGAAAAACATCACGGGGTGGTGCGCATTGTATGGGTGTGTGTTACATTACATTCACTAGTAGGAGTGAGAAAAACATCACGGGGTGGTGCGCATTGTATGGGTGTGTGTTACATTCGATTCACTAGTAGGAGTGAAAAAACATCACGGGGTGGTGCGCATTTTATGGGTGTGTGTTACATTACATTCACTAGTAGGAGTGAGAAAAACATCACGGGGTGGTGCGCATTGTATGGGTGTGTGTTACATTAGATTCACTAGTAGGAGTGAAAAAACATCACGGGGTGGTGCGCATTGTATGGGTGTGTGTTACATTACATTCACTAGTAGGAGTGAGAAAAACATCACGGGGTGGTGCGCATTGTATGGGTGTGTGTTACATTACATTCACTAGTAGGAGTGAGAAAAACACGGGGTGGTGCGCATTGTATGGGTGTGTTTTACATTACATTCACTTGTAGGAGTGAGAAAAACATCACGGGGTGGTGCGCATTGTATGGGTGTGTGTTACATTACATTCACTAGTAGGAGTGAGAAAAACATCACGGGGTGGTGCGCATTGTATGGGTGTGTGTTACATTACATTCACTAGTAGGAGTGAGAAAAACATCACGGGGTGGTGCGCATTGTATGGGTGTGTGTTACATTACATTCACTAGTAGGAGTGAGAAAAACATCACGGGGTGGTGCGCATTGTATGGGTGTGTGTTACATTACATTCGCTAGTAGGAGTGAGAAAAACATCACGGGGTGGTGCGCCTTGTATGGGTGTGTGTTACATTACATTCGCTAGTAGGAGTGAGAAAAACATCACGGGGTGGTGCGCCTTGTATGGGTGTGTGTTACATTAGATTCGCTAGTAGGAGTGAGAAAAATATAACGGGGTGGTGCGCATTGTATGGGTGGGTGTTACATTAGATTCACTAGTAGGAGTGAGAAAAACATCACGGGGTGGTGCGCATTGTATGGGTGTGTGTTACATTACATTCACTAGTAGGAGAGAGAAAAACATCACGGGGTGGTGCGCATTGTATGGGTGTTTGTTACATTAGATTCACTAGTAGGAGTGAGAAAGTCATCACGGGGTGGTGCGCATTGTATGGGTGTGTGTTACATTACATTCACTAGTAGGAGTGAGAAAAACATCACGGGGTGGTGCGCATTGTATGGGTGTGTGTTACATTACATTCACTAGTAGGAGTGAGAAAAACATCACGGGATGGTGCGCATTGTATGGGTGTGTGTTACATTACATTCGCTAGTAGGAGTGAGAAAAACATCACGGGGTGGTGCGCCTTGTATTGGTGTGTGTTACATTACATTCGCTAGTAGGAGTGAGAAAAACATCACGGGGTGGTGCGCCTTGTATGGGTGTGTGTTACATTAGATTCGCTAGTAGGAGTGAGAAAAATATCACGGGGTGGTGCGCATTGTATGGGTGGGTGTTACATTAGATTCACTAGTAGGAGTGAGAAAAACATCACGGGGTGGTGCGCATTGTATGGGTGTGTGTTACATTACATTCACTAGTAGGAGAGAGAAAAACATCACGGGGTGGTGCGCATTGTATGGGTGTTTGTTACATTAGATTCACTAGTAGGAGTGAGAAAGTCATCACGGGGTGGTGCGCATTGTATGGGTGTGTGTTACATTAGATTCACTAGTAGGAGTGAGAAAAACATCACGGGGTGGTGCGCATTGTATGGGTGTGTGTTACATTACATTCACTAGTAGGAGTGAGAAAAACATCACGGGGTGGTGCGCATTGTATGGGTGTGTGTTACATTACATTCACTAGTAGGAGTGAGAAAAACATCACGGGGTGGTGCGCATTGTATGGGTGTGTGTTACATTACATTCACTAGTAGGAGTGAGAAAATCATCACGGGGTGGTGCGCATTGTATGGGTGTGTGTTACATTACATTCACTAGTAGGAGTGAGAAAAACATCACGGGGTGGTGCGCATTGTATGGGTGTGTGTTACATTACATTCACTAGTAGGAGTGAGAAAAACATCACGGGGTGGTGCGCATTGTATGGGTGTGTGTTACATTACATTCACTAGTAGGAGTGAGAAAAACATCACGGGGTGGTGCGCATTGTATGGGTGTGTGTTACATTACATTCACTAGTAGGAGTGAGAAAAACATCACGGGGTGGTGCGCATTGTATGGGTGTGTGTTACATTACATTCACTAGAAGGAGTGAGAAAAACATCACGGGGAGGTGCGCATTGTATGGGTGTGTGTTACATTACATTCACTAGTAGGAGTGAGAAAAACATCACGGGGTGGTGCGCATTGTATGGGTGTGTGTTACATTACATTCACTAGTAGGAGTGAAAAAACATCACGGGGTGGTGCGCATTGTATGGGTGTGTGTTACATTACATTCACTAGTAGGAGTGATAAAAACATCACGGGGTGGTGCGCATTGTATGGGTGTGTGTTACATTACATTCACTAGTAGGAGTGAGAAAAACATCACGGGGTGGTGCGCATTGTATGGGTGTGTGTTACATTACATTCACTAGTAGGAGTGAGAAAAACATCTCGGGGTGGTGCGCATTGTATGGGTGTGTGTTACATTACATTCACTAGTAGGAGTGAGAAAAACATCACGGGGTGGTGCGCATTGTATGGGTGTGTGTTACATTACATTCACTAGTAGGAGTGAGAAAAACATCACGGTGTGGTGCGCATTGTATGGGTGTGTGTTACATTACATTCACTAGTAGGAGTGAGAAAAACATCACGGGGTGGTGCGCATTGTATGGGTGTGTGTTACATTACATTCACTAGTAGGAGTGAGAAAAACATCACGGGGTGGTGCGCATGGTATGGGTGTGTGTTACATTACATTCACTAGTAGGAGTGAGAAAAACATCACGGGGTGGTGCGCATTGTATGGGTGTGTGTTACATTACATTCACTAGTAGGAGTGAGAAAATCATCACGGGGTGGTTAGCATTGTATGGGTGTGTGTTACATTACATTCAATAGTCGGAGTGAGAAAAACATCACGGGGTGGTGCGCATTGTATGGGTGTTTGTTACATTAGATTCACTAGTAGGAGTGAGAAAATCATCACGGTGTGGTGCGCATTTTATGGGTGTGTGTTACATTACATTCACTAGTAGGAGTGAGAAAAACATCACGGGGTGGTGCGCATTGTATGGGTGTGTGTTACATTAGATGCACTAGTAGGAGTGAAAAAACATCCCGGGGTGGTGCGCATTGTATGGGTGTGTGTTACATTACATTCACTAGTAGGAGTGAGAAAAACATCACGGGGTGGTGCACATTGTATGGGTGTGTGTTACATTACATTCACTAGTAGGAGTGAGAAATACATCACGGAGTGGTGCGCATTGTATGGGTGTGTGTTACATTACATTCACTAGTAGGAGTGAGAAAAACATCACGGGGTGGTGCGCATTGTATGGGTGTGTGTTACATTACATTCACTAGTAGGAGTGAGAAAATTATCACGGGGTGGTGAGCATTGTATGGGTGTGTGTTACATTACATTCACTAGTAGGAGTGAGAAAAACATCACGGGGTGGTGTGCATTGTATGGGTGTGTGTTACATTACATTCACTAGTAGGAGTGAGAAAAACATCACGGGGTGGTGCGCATTGTATGGGTGTGTGTTACATTAGATTCACTAGTAGGAGTGAGAAAAACATCACGGGGTGGTGCGCATTGAATGGGTGTGTGTTACATTACATTCACTAGTAGGAGTGAGAAAATCATCACGGGGTGGTTAGCATTGTATGGGTGTGTGTTACATTACATTCACTAGTAGGAGTGAGAAAAACATCACGGGGTGGTGCGCATTGTATGGGTGTGTGTTACATTACATTTGCTATTAGGAGTGAGAAAAACATCACGGGGTGGTGCGCCTTGTATGGGTGTGTGTTACATTACATTCACTAGTAGGAGTGAGAAAAACATCACGGGGTGGTGCGCATTGTATGGGTGTGTGTTACATTACATTCACTAGTAGGAGTGAGAAAAACATCACGGGGTGGTGCGCATTGTATGGGTGTGTGTTACATTACATTCACTAGTAGGAGTGAGAAAATTATCACGGGGTGGTGAGCATTGTATGGGTGTGTGTTACATTACATTCACTAGTAGGAGTGAGAAAAACATCAAGGGGTGGTGTGCATTGTATGGGTGTGTGTTACATTACATTCACTAGTAGGAGTGAGAAAAATATCACGGGGTGGTGCGCATTGTATGGGTGTGTGTTACATTAGATTCACTAGTAGGAGTGAGAAAAACATCACGGGGTGGTGCGCATTGTATGGGTGTGTGTTACATTACATTCACTAGTAGGAGTGAGAAAATCATCACGGGGTGGTGCGCATTGTATGGGTGTGTGTTACATTACATTCACTAGTAGGAGTGAGAAAATCATCACGGGGTGGTGCGCATTGTATGGGTGTGTGTTACATTACATTCTCTAGTAGGAGTGAGAAACACATCACGGGGTGGTGCGCCTTGTATGGGTGTGTGTTACATTACATTCACTAGTAGGAGTGAGAAAAACATCACGGGGTGGTGCGCATTGTATGGGTGTGTGTTACATTACATTCACTAGTAGGAGTGAGAAAAACATCACGGGGTGGTGCGCATTGTATGGGTGTGTGTTACATTACATTCACTAGTAGGAGTGAGAAAAACATCACGGGGTGGTGCGCATTGTATGGGTGTGTGTTACATTACATTCACTAGTAGGAGTGAGAAAAACATCACGGGGTGGTGCGCATTGTATGGGTGTGTGTTACATTACATTCACTAGTAGGAGTGAGAAAAACATCACGGGGTGGTGCGCATTGTATGGGTGTGTGTTACATTAGATTCACTAGTAGGAGTGAGAAAATCATCACGGGGTGGTTAGCATTGTATGGGTGTGTGTTACATTACATTCACTAGTAGGAGTGAGAAAAACATCACGGGGTGGTGCGCATTGTATGGGTGTGTGTTACATTACATTCACTAGTTGGAGTGAGAAAAACATCACGGGGTGGTGCGCATTGTATGGGTGTGTGTTACATTACATTCACTAGTAGGAGTGAGAAAAACATCACGGGGTGGTGCGCATTGTATGGGTGTGTGTTAAATTACATTCACTAGTAGGAGTGAGAAAATCATCACGGGGTGGTGCGCATTGTATGGGTGTGTGTTACATTACATTCACTAGTAGGAGTGAGAAAAACATCACGGGGTGGTGCGCATTGTATGGGTGTGTGTTACATTACATTCACTAGTAGGAGTGAGAAAAACATCACGGGGTGGTGCGCATTGTATGGGTGTGTGTTACATTACATTCACTAGTAGGAGTGAGAAAAACATCACGGGGTGGTGCGCATTGTATGGGTGTGTGTTACATTGCATTCACTAGTAGGAGTGAGAAAAACATCACGGGGTGGTGCGCATTGTATGGGTGTGTGTTACATTGCATTCACTAGTAGGAGTGAGAAAAACATCACGGGGTGGTGCGCATTGTATGGGTGTGTGTTACATTGCATTCACTAGTAGGAGTGAGAAAAACATCACGGGGTGGTGCGCATTGTATGGGTGTGTGTTACATTACATTCACTAGTAGGAGTGAGAAAAACATCACGGGGTGGTGCGCATTGTATGGGTGTGTGTTACATTACATTCACTAGTAGGAGTGAGAAAATCATCACGGGGTGGTGCGCATTGTATGGGTGTGTGTTACATTACATTCACTAGTAGGAGTGAGAAAATCATCACGGGGTGGTGCGCATTGTATGGGTGTGTGTTACATTACATTCACAAGTAGGAGTGAGAAAAACATCACGGGGTGGTGCGCATTGTATGGGTGTGTGTTACATTACATTCACTAGTAGGAGTGAGAAAAACATCACGGGGTGGTGCGCATTGTATGGGTGTGTGTTACATTACATTCACTAGTAGGAGTGAGAAACACATCACGGGGTGGTGCGCATTGTATGGGTGTGTGTTACATTACATTCACTGGTAGGAATGAGAAAAACATCACGGGGTGGTGCGCATTGTATGGGTGTGTGTTACATTACATTCACTAGTAGGAGTGAGAAAAACATCACGGGGTGGTGCGCATTGTATGGGTGTGTGTTACATTAGATTCACTAGTAGGAGTGAGAAAAACATCACGGGGTCGTGCGCATTGTATGGGTGTGTGTTACATTACATTCACTAGTAGGAGTGAGAAAAACATCACGGGGTGGTGCGCATTGTATGGGTGTGTGTTACATTACATTCACTAGTAGGAGTGAGAAAATCATCACGGGGTGGTTAGCATTGTATGGGTGTGTGTTACATTACATTCACTAGTAGGAGTGAGAAAAACATCACGGGGTGGTGCGCATTGTATGGGTGTTTGTTACATTAGATTCACTAGTAGGAGTGAGAAAAACATCACGGTGTGGTGCGCATTTTATGGGTGTGTGTTACATTAAATTCACTAGTAGGAGTGAGAAAAACATCTCGGGGTGGTGCGCATTGTATGGGTGTGTGTTACATTAGATTCACTAGTAGGAGTGAAAAAACATCACGGGGTGGTGCACTTTGTATGGGTGTGTGTTACATTACATTCACTAGTAGGAGTGAGAAAAACATCACGGGGTGGTGAGCATTGTATGGGTGTGTGTTACATTACATTCACTAGTAGGAGTGAGAAAAACATCACGGGGTGGTACGCTTTGTATGGGTGTGTGTTACATTACATTCACTAGTAGGAGTGAGAAAAACATCACGGGGTGGTGCGCATTGTATGGGTGTGTGTTACATTACATTCACTAGTAGGAGTGAGAAAAACATCACGGGGTGGTGCGCATTGTATGGGTGTTTGTTACATTAGATTCACTAGTAGGAGTGAGAAAGTCATCACGGGGTGGTGCGCATTGTATGGGTGTGTGTTACATTACATTCACTAGTAGGAGTGAGAAAAACATCACGGGGTGGTGCGCATTGTATGGGTGTGTGTTACATTAGATTCACTAGTAGGAGTGAGAAAAACATCACGGGGTGGTGCGCATTGTATGGGTGTGTGTTACATTACATTCACTAGTAGGAGTGAGAAAAACATCACGGGGTGGTGCGCATTGTATGGGTGTGTGTTACATTAGATTCACTAGTAGGAGTGAAAAAACATCACGGGGTGGTGCGCATTGTATGGGTGTGTGTTACATTCGATTCACTAGTAGGAGTGAAAAAACATCACGGGGTGGTGCGCATTTTATGGGTGTGTGTTACATTACATTCACTAGTAGGAGTGAGAAAAACATCACGGGGTGGTGCGCATTGTATGGGTGTGTGTTACATTAGATTCACTAGTAGGAGTGAGAAAAACATCACGGGGTGGTGCGCATTGTATGGGTGTGTGTTACATTACATTCACTAGTAGGAGTGAGAAAAACATCACGGGGTGGTGCGCATTGTATGGGTGTGTGTTACATTACATTCACTAGTAGGAGTGAGAAAAACATCACGGGGTGGTGCGCATTGTATGGGTGTGTGTTACATTCGATTCACTAGTAGGAGTGAAAAAACATCACGGGGTGGTGCGCATTTTATGGGTGTGTGTTACATTACATTCACTAGTAGGAGTGAGAAAAACATCACGGGGTGGTGCGCATTGTATGGGTGTGTGTTACATTAGATTCACTAGTAGGAGTGAAAAAACATCACGGGGTGGTGCGCATTGTATGGGTGTGTGTTACATTACATTCACTAGTAGGAGTGAGAAAAACATCACGGGGTGGTGCGCATTGTATGGGTGTGTGTTACATTACATTCACTAGTAGGAGTGAGAAAAACATCACGGGGTGGTGCGCATTGTATGGGTGTGTTTTACATTACATTCACTAGTAGGAGTGAGAAAAACATCACGGGGTGGTGCGCATTGTATGGGTGTGTGTTACATTACATTCACTAGTAGGAGTGAGAAAAACATCACGGGGTGGTGCGCATTGTATGGGTGTGTGTTACATTACATTCACTAGTAGGAGTGAGAAAAACATCACGGGGTGGTGCGCATTGTATGGGTGTGTGTTACATTACATTCACTAGTAGGAGTGAGAAAAACATCACGGGGTGGTGCGCATTGTATGGGTGTGTGTTACATTACATTCACTAGTAGGAGTGAGAAAAACATCACGGGGTGGTGCGCATTGTATGGGTGTGTGTTACATTACATTCGCTAGTAGGAGTGAGAAAAACATCACTGGGTGGTGCGCCTTGTATGGGTGTGTGTTACATTAGATTCGCTAGTAGGAGTGAGAAAAATATCACGGGGTGGTGCGCATTGTATGGGTGGGTGTTACATTAGATTCACTAGTAGGAGTGAGAAAAACATCACGGGGTGGTGCGCATTGTATGGGTGTGTGTTACATTACATTCACTAGTAGGAGAGAGAAAAACATCACGGGGTGGTGCGCATTGTATGGGTGTTTGTTACATTAGATTCACTAGTAGGAGTGAGAAAGTCATCACGGGGTGGTGCGCATTGTATGGGTGTGTGTTACATTAGATTCACTAGTAGGAGTGAGAAAAACATCACGGGGTGGTGCGCATTGTATGGGTGTGTGTTACATTACATTCACTAGTAGGAGTGAGAAAAACATCACGGGGTGGTGCGCATTGTATGGGTGTGTGTTACATTACATTCACTAGTAGGAGTGAGAAAAACATCACGGGGTGGTGCGCATTGTATGGGTGTGTGTTACATTACATTCACTAGTAGGAGTGAGAAAAACATCACGGGGTGGTGCGCATTGTATGGGTGTGTGTTACATTACATTCACTAGTAGGAGTGAGAAAATCATCACGGGGTGGTGTGCATTGTATGGGTGTGTGTTACATTACATTCACTAGTAGGAGTGAGAAAAACATCACGGGGTGGTGCGCATTGTATGGGTGTGTGTTACATTACATTCACTAATAGGAGTGAGAAAAACATCACGGGGTGGTGCGCATTGTATGGGTGTGTGTTACATTACATTCACTAGTTGGAGTGAGAAAAACATCACGGGGTGGTGCGCATTGTATGGGTGTGTGTTACATTACATTCACTAGTAGGAGTGAGAAAAACATCACGGTGTGGTGCGCGTTGTATGGGTGTGTGTTACATTAGATTCACTAGTAGGAGTGAGAAAAACATCACGGGGTGGTGCGCGTTGTATGGGTGTGTGTTACATTACATTCACTAGTAGGAGTGAGAAAAACATCACGGGGTGGTGCGCATTGTATGGGTGTGTGTTACATTACATTCACTAGTAGGAGTGAGAAAAACATCACGGGGTGGTGCGCATTGTATGGGTGTGTGTTACATTACATTCACTAGTAGGAGTGAGAAAAACATCACGGGGTGGTGCGCATTGTATGGGTGTGTGTTACATTCGATTCACTAGTAGGAGTGAAAAAACATCACGGGGTGGTGCGCATTTTATGGGTGTGTGTTACATTACATTCACTAGTAGGAGTGAGAAAAACATCACGGTGTGGTGCGCATTGTATGGGTGTGTGTTACATTAGATTCACTAGTAGGAGTGAAAAAACATCACGGGGTGGTGCGCATTGTATGGGTGTGTGTTACATTACATTCACTAGTAGGAGTGAGAAAAACATCACGGGGTGGTGCGCATTGTATGGGTGTGTGTTACATTACATTCACTAGTAGGAGTGAGAAAAACACGGGGTGGTGCGCATTGTATGGGTGTGTTTTACATTACATTCACTTGTAGGAGTGAGAAAAACATCACGGGGTGGTGCGCATTGTATGGGTGTGTGTTACATTACATTCACTAGTAGGAGTGAGAAAAACATCACGGGGTGGTGCGCATTGTATGGGTGTGTGTTACATTACATTCACTAGTAGGAGTGAGAAAAACATCACGGGGTGGTGCGCATTGTATGGGTGTGTGTTACATTACATTCGCTAGTAGGAGTGAGAAAAACATCACGGGGTGGTGCGCCTTGTATGGGTGTGTGTTACATTACATTCGCTAGTAGGAGTGAGAAAAACATCACGGGGTGGTGCGCCTTGTATGGGTGTGTGTTACATTAGATTCGCTAGTAGGAGTGAGAAAAATATAACGGGGTGGTGCGCATTGTATGGGTGGGTGTTACATTAGATTCACTAGTAGGAGTGAGAAAAACATCACGGGGTGGTGCGCATTGTATGGGTGTGTGTTACATTACATTCACTAGTAGGAGAGAGAAAAACATCACGGGGTGGTGCGCATTGTATGGGTGTTTGTTACATTAGATTCACTAGTAGGAGTGAGAAAGTCATCACGGGGTGGTGCGCATTGTATGGGTGTGTGTTACATTACATTCACTAGTAGGAGTGAGAAAAACATCACGGGGTGGTGCGCATTGTATGGGTGTGTGTTACATTACATTCACTAGTAGGAGTGAGAAAAACATCACGGGATGGTGCGCATTGTATGGGTGTGTGTTACATTACATTCGCTAGTAGGAGTGAGAAAAACATCACGGGGTGGTGCGCCTTGTATTGGTGTGTGTTACATTACATTCGCTAGTAGGAGTGAGAAAAACATCACGGGGTGGTGCGCCTTGTATGGGTGTGTGTTACATTAGATTCGCTAGTAGGAGTGAGAAAAATATCACGGGGTGGTGCGCATTGTATGGGTGGGTGTTACATTAGATTCACTAGTAGGAGTGAGAAAAACATCACGGGGTGGTGCGCATTGTATGGGTGTGTGTTACATTACATTCACTAGTAGGAGAGAGAAAAACATCACGGGGTGGTGCGCATTGTATGGGTGTTTGTTACATTAGATTCACTAGTAGGAGTGAGAAAGTCATCACGGGGTGGTGCGCATTGTATGGGTGTGTGTTACATTAGATTCACTAGTAGGAGTGAGAAAAACATCACGGGGTGGTGCGCATTGTATGGGTGTGTGTTACATTAGATTCACTAGTAGGAGTGAAAAAACATCACGGGGTGGTGCGCATTGTATGGGTGTGTGTTACATTACATTCACTAGTAGGAGTGAGAAAAACATCACGGGGTGGTGCGCATTGTATGGGTGTGTGTTACATTACATTCACTAGTAGGAGTGAGAAAAACACGGGGTGGTGCGCATTGTATGGGTGTGTTTTACATTACATTCACTTGTAGGAGTGAGAAAAACATCACGGGGTGGTGCGCATTGTATGGGTGTGTGTTACATTACATTCACTAGTAGGAGTGAGAAAAACATCACGGGGTGGTGCGCATTGTATGGGTGTGTGTTACATTACATTCACTAGTAGGAGTGAGAAAAACATCACGGGGTGGTGCGCATTGTATGGGTGTGTGTTACATTACATTCGCTAGTAGGAGTGAGAAAAACATCACGGGGTGGTGCGCCTTGTATGGGTGTGTGTTACATTACATTCGCTAGTAGGAGTGAGAAAAACATCACGGGGTGGTGCGCCTTGTATGGGTGTGTGTTACATTAGATTCGCTAGTAGGAGTGAGAAAAATATAACGGGGTGGTGCGCATTGTATGGGTGGGTGTTACATTAGATTCACTAGTAGGAGTGAGAAAAACATCACGGGGTGGTGCGCATTGTATGGGTGTGTGTTACATTACATTCACTAGTAGGAGAGAGAAAAACATCACGGGGTGGTGCGCATTGTATGGGTGTTTGTTACATTAGATTCACTAGTAGGAGTGAGAAAGTCATCACGGGGTGGTGCGCATTGTATGGGTGTGTGTTACATTACATTCACTAGTAGGAGTGAGAAAAACATCACGGGGTGGTGCGCATTGTATGGGTGTGTGTTACATTACATTCACTAGTAGGAGTGAGAAAAACATCACGGGATGGTGCGCATTGTATGGGTGTGTGTTACATTACATTCGCTAGTAGGAGTGAGAAAAACATCACGGGGTGGTGCGCCTTGTATTGGTGTGTGTTACATTACATTCGCTAGTAGGAGTGAGAAAAACATCACGGGGTGGTGCGCCTTGTATGGGTGTGTGTTACATTAGATTCGCTAGTAGGAGTGAGAAAAATATCACGGGGTGGTGCGCATTGTATGGGTGGGTGTTACATTAGATTCACTAGTAGGAGTGAGAAAAACATCACGGGGTGGTGCGCATTGTATGGGTGTGTGTTACATTACATTCACTAGTAGGAGAGAGAAAAACATCACGGGGTGGTGCGCATTGTATGGGTGTTTGTTACATTAGATTCACTAGTAGGAGTGAGAAAGTCATCACGGGGTGGTGCGCATTGTATGGGTGTGTGTTACATTAGATTCACTAGTAGGAGTGAGAAAAACATCACGGGGTGGTGCGCATTGTATGGGTGTGTGTTACATTACATTCACTAGTAGGAGTGAGAAAAACATCACGGGGTGGTGCGCATTGTATGGGTGTGTGTTACATTACATTCACTAGTAGGAGTGAGAAAAACATCACGGGGTGGTGCGCATTGTATGGGTGTGTGTTACATTACATTCACTAGTAGGAGTGAGAAAATCATCACGGGGTGGTGCGCATTGTATGGGTGTGTGTTACATTACATTCACTAGTAGGAGTGAGAAAAACATCACGGGGTGGTGCGCATTGTATGGGTGTGTGTTACATTACATTCACTAGTAGGAGTGAGAAAAACATCACGGGGTGGTGCGCATTGTATGGGTGTGTGTTACATTACATTCACTAGTAGGAGTGAGAAAAACATCACGGGGTGGTGCGCATTGTATGGGTGTGTGTTACATTACATTCACTAGTAGGAGTGAGAAAAACATCACGGGGTGGTGCGCATTGTATGGGTGTGTGTTACATTACATTCACTAGAAGGAGTGAGAAAAACATCACGGGGAGGTGCGCATTGTATGGGTGTGTGTTACATTACATTCACTAGTAGGAGTGAGAAAAACATCACGGGGTGGTGCGCATTGTATGGGTGTGTGTTACATTACATTCACTAGTAGGAGTGAAAAAACATCACGGGGTGGTGCGCATTGTATGGGTGTGTGTTACATTACATTCACTAGTAGGAGTGATAAAAACATCACGGGGTGGTGCGCATTGTATGGGTGTGTGTTACATTACATTCACTAGTAGGAGTGAGAAAAACATCACGGGGTGGTGCGCATTGTATGGGTGTGTGTTACATTACATTCACTAGTAGGAGTGAGAAAAACATCTCGGGGTGGTGCGCATTGTATGGGTGTGTGTTACATTACATTCACTAGTAGGAGTGAGAAAAACATCACGGGGTGGTGCGCATTGTATGGGTGTGTGTTACATTACATTCACTAGTAGGAGTGAGAAAAACATCACGGTGTGGTGCGCATTGTATGGGTGTGTGTTACATTACATTCACTAGTAGGAGTGAGAAAAACATCACGGGGTGGTGCGCATTGTATGGGTGTGTGTTACATTACATTCACTAGTAGGAGTGAGAAAAACATCACGGGGTGGTGCGCATGGTATGGGTGTGTGTTACATTACATTCACTAGTAGGAGTGAGAAAAACATCACGGGGTGGTGCGCATTGTATGGGTGTGTGTTACATTACATTCACTAGTAGGAGTGAGAAAATCATCACGGGGTGGTTAGCATAGTATGGGTGTGTGTTACATTACATTCAATAGTCGGAGTGAGAAAAACATCACGGGGTGGTGCGCATTGTATGGGTGTTTGTTACATTAGATTCACTAGTAGGAGTGAGAAAATCATCACGGTGTGGTGCGCATTTTATGGGTGTGTGTTACATTACATTCACTAGTAGGAGTGAGAAAAACATCACGGGGTGGTGCGCATTGTATGGGTGTGTGTTACATTAGATGCACTAGTAGGAGTGAAAAAACATCCCGGGGTGGTGCGCATTGTATGGGTGTGTGTTACATTACATTCACTAGTAGGAGTGAGAAAAACATCACGGGGTGGTGCACATTGTATGGGTGTGTGTTACATTACATTCACTAGTAGGAGTGAGAAAAACATCACGGAGTGGTGCGCATTGTATGGGTGTGTGTTACATTACATTCACTAGTAGGAGTGAGAAAAACATCACGGGGTGGTGCGCATTGTATGGGTGTGTGTTACATTACATTCACTAGTAGGAGTGAGAAAATTATCACGGGGTGGTGAGCATTGTATGGGTGTGTGTTACATTACATTCACTAGTAGGAGTGAGAAAAACATCACGGGGTGGTGTGCATTGTATGGGTGTGTGTTACATTACATTCACTAGTAGGAGTGAGAAAAACATCACGGGGTGGTGCGCATTGTATGGGTGTGTGTTACATTAGATTCACTAGTAGGAGTGAGAAAAACATCACGGGGTGGTGCGCATTGAATGGGTGTGTGTTACATTACATTCACTAGTAGGAGTGAGAAAATCATCACGGGGTGGTTAGCATTGTATGGGTGTGTGTTACATTACATTCACTAGTAGGAGTGAGAAAAACATCACGGGGTGGTGCGCATTGTATGGGTGTGTGTTACATTACATTTGCTATTAGGAGTGAGAAAAACATCACGGGGTGGTGCGCCTTGTATGGGTGTGTGTTACATTACATTCACTAGTAGGAGTGAGAAAAACATCACGGGGTGGTGCGCATTGTATGGGTGTGTGTTACATTACATTCACTAGTAGGAGTGAGAAAAACATCACGGGGTGGTGCGCATTGTATGGGTGTGTGTTACATTACATTCACTAGTAGGAGTTAGAAAATTATCACGGGGTGGTGAGCATTGTATGGGTGTGTGTTACATTACATTCACTAGTAGGAGTGAGAAAAACATCACGGGGTGGTGTGCATTGTATGGGTGTGTGTTACATTACATTCACTAGTAGGAGTGAGAAAAATATCACGGGGTGGTGCGCATTGTATGGGTGTGTGTTACATTAGATTCACTAGTAGGAGTGAGAAAAACATCACGGGGTGGTGCGCATTGTATGGGTGTGTGTTACATTACATTCACTAGTAGGAGTGAGAAAATCATCACGGGGTGGTGCGCATTGTATGGGTGTGTGTTACATTACATTCACTAGTAGGAGTGAGAAAATCATCACGGGGTGGTGCGCATTGTATGGGTGTGTGTTACATTACATTCTCTAGTAGGAGTGAGAAACACATCACGGGGTGGTGCGCCTTGTATGGGTGTGTGTTACATTACATTCACTAGTAGGAGTGAGAAAAACATCACGGGGTGGTGCGCATTGTATGGGTGTGTGTTACATTACATTCACTAGTAGGAGTGAGAAAAACATCACGGGGTGGTGCGCATTGTATGGGTGTGTGTTACATTACATTCACTAGTAGGAGTGAGAAAAACATCACGGGGTGGTGCGCATTGTATGGGTGTGTGTTACATTACATTCACTAGTAGGAGTGAGAAAAACATCACGGGGTGGTGCGCATTGTATGGGTGTGTGTTACATTACATTCACTAGTAGGAGTGAGAAAAACATCACGGGGTGGTGCGCATTGTATGGGTGTGTGTTACATTAGATTCACTAGTAGGAGTGAGAAAATCATCACGGGGTGGTTAGCATTGTATGGGTGTGTGTTACATTACATTCACTAGTAGGAGTGAGAAAAACATCACGGGGTGGTGCGCATTGTATGGGTGTTTGTTACATTAGATTCACTAGTAGGAGTGAGAAAAACATCACGGTGTGGTGCGCATTTTATGGGTGTGTGTTACATTAAATTCACTAGTAGGAGTGAGAAAAACATCACGGGGTGGTGCGCATTGTATGGGTGTGTGTTACATTAGATTCACTAGTAGGAGTGAAAAAACATCACGGGGTGGTGCACTTTGTATGGCTGTGTGTTACATTACATTCACTAGTAGGAGTGAGAAAACATCACGGGGTGGTGCGCATTGTATGGGTGTGTGTTACATTACATTCACTAGTAGGAGTGAGAAAAACATCACGGGGTGGTGCGCTTTGTATGGGTGTGTTACATTACATTCACTAGTAGGAGTGAGAAAAACATCACGGGGTGGTGCGCATTGTATGGGTGTGTGTTACATTACATTCACTAGTAGGAGTGAGAAAATCATCACGGGGTGGTTAGCATTGTATGGGTGTGTGTTACATTACATTCACTAGTAGGAGTGAGAAAAACATCACGGGGTGGTGCGCATTGTATGGGTGTTTGTTACATTAGATTCACTAGTAGGAGTGAGAAAATCATCACGGTGTGGTGCGCATTTTATGGGTGTGTGTTACATTACATTCACTAGTAGGAGTGAGAAAAAACATCACGGGGTGGTGCGCATTGTATGGGTGTGTGTTACATTAGATTCACTAGTAGGAGTGAAAAAACATCCCAGGGTGGTGCGCATTGTATGGGTGTGTGTTACATTAGATTCACTAGTAGGAGTGAGAAAAACATCACGGGGTGGTGCGCATTGTATGGGTGTGGGTTACATTACATTCACTAGTAGGAGTGAGAAAAACATCACGGGGTGGTGCGCATTGTATGGGTGTGTGTTACATTAGATTCACTAGTAGGAGTGAGAAAAACATCACGGGGTGGTGCGCATTGTATGGGTGTGTGTTACATTACATTCACTAGTAGGAGTGAGAAAAACATCACGGGGTGGTGCGCATTGTATGGGTGTGTGTTACATTACATTCACTAGTAGGAGTGAGAAAAATATCACGGGGTGGTGCGCATTGTATGGGTGTGTGTTACATTAGATTCACAAGTAGGAGTGAGAAAATCATCACGGGGTGGTGCGCATTGTATGGGTGTGTGTTACATTACATTCGCTAGTAGGAATGAGAAAAACATCACGGGGTGGTGCGCATTGTATGGGTGTGTGTTACAATTACATTCACTAGTAGAGTGAGAAATACATCACGGGGTGGTGCGCATTGTATGGGTGTGTTACATTACATTCACTAGTAGGAGTGAGAAAAACATCACGGGGTGGTGCGCATTGTATGGGTGTTTGTTACATTAGATTCACTAGTAGGAGTGAGAAAGTCATCACGGGGTGGTGCGCATTGTATGGGTGTGTGTTACATTACATTCACTAGTAGGAGTGAGAAAAACATCACGGGGTGGTGCGCATTGTATGTGTGTTTTACATTAGATTCACTAGTAGGAGTGAGAAAAACATCACGGGGTGGTGCGCATGGTATGGGTGTGTGTTACATTACATTCACTAGTAGGAGTGAGAAAAACATCACGGGGTGGTGCGCATTGCATGGGTGTGTGTTACATTACATTCACTAGTAGGAGTGAGAAAAACATCACGGGGTGGTGCGCAGTTACATTACATTCACTAGTAGGAGTGAGAAAAACATCACGGGGTGGTGCGCATTGTATGGGTGTGTGTTACATTCGATTCACTAGTAGGAGTGAAAAAACATCACGGGGTGGTGCGCATTTTATGGGTGTGTGTTACATTACATTCACTAGTAGGAGTGAGAAAAACATCACGGGGTGGTGCGCATTGTATGGGTGTGTGTTACATTAGATTCACTAGTAGGAGTGAAAAAACATCACGGGGTGGTGCGCATTGTATGGGTGTGTGTTACATTACATTCACTAGTAGGAGTGAGAAAAACATCACGGGGTGGTGCGCATTGTATGGGTGTGTGTTACATTACATTCACTAGTAGGAGTGAGAAAAGCATCACGGGGTGGTGCGCATTGTATGGGTGTGTTTTACATTACATTCACTAGTAGGAGTGAGAAAAACATCACGGGGTGGTGCGCATTGTATGGGTGTGTGTTACATTACATTCACTAGTAGGAGTGAGAAAAACATCACGGGGTGGTGCGCATTGTTTGGGTGTGTGTTACATTACATTCACTAGTAGGAGTGAGAAAAACATCACGGGGTGGTGCGCATTGTATGGGTGTGTGTTACATTACATTCACTAGTAGGAGTGAGAAAAACATCACGGGGTGGTGCGCATTGTATGGGTGTGTGTTACATTACATTCGCTAGTAGGAGTGAGAAAAACATCACGGGGTGGTGTGCCTTGTATGGGTGTGTGTTACATTAGATTCGCTAGTAGGAGTGAGAAAAATATCACGGGGTGGTGCGCATTGTATGGGTGGGTGTTACATTAGATTCACTAGTAGGAGTGAGAAAAACATCACGGGGTGGTGCGCATTGTATGGGTGTGTGTTACATTACATTCACTAGTAGGAGAGAGAAAAACATCACGGGGTGGTGCGCATTGTATGGGTGTGTGTTACATTAGATTCACTAGTAGGAGTGAGAAAGTCATCACGGGGTGGTGCGCATTGTATGGGTGTGTGTTACATTAGATTCACTAGTAGGAGTGAGAAAAACATCACGGGGTGGTGCGCATTGTATGGGTGTGTGTTACATTACATTCACTAGTAGGAGTGAGAAAAACATCACGGGGTGGTGCGCATTGTATGGGTGTGTGTTACATTACATTCACTAGTAGGAGTGAGAAAAACATCACGGGGTGGTGCGCATTGTATGGGTGTGTGTTACATTACATTCACTAGTAGGAGTGAGAAAATCATCACGGGGTGGTGCGCATTGTATGGGTGTGTGTTACATTACATTCACTAGTAGGAGTGAGAAAAACATCACGGGGTGGTGCGCATTGTATGGGTGTGTGTTACATTACATTCACTAGTAGGAGTGAGAAAAACATCACGGGGTGGTGCGCATTGTATGGGTGTGTGTTACATTACATTCACTAGTAGGAGTGAGAAAAACATCACGGGGTGGTGCGCATTGTATGGGTGTGTGTTACATTACATTCACTAGTTGGAGTGAGAAAAACATCACGGGGTGGTGCGCATTGTATGGGTGTGTGTTACATTACATTCACTAGTAGGAGTGAGAAAAACATCACGGGGTGGTGCGCATTGTATGGGTGTGTGTTACATTACATTCACTAGTAGGAGTGAGAAAATCATCACGGGGTGGTGAGCATTGTATGGGTGTGTGTTACATTACATTCACTAGTAGGAGTGAGAAAAAACATCACGGGGTGGTGCGCATTGTATGGGTGTGTGTTACATTACATTCACTAGTAGGAGTGAGAAAAACATCACGTGGTGGTGCGCATTGTATGGGTGTGTGTTACATTACATTCACTAGTAGGAGTGAGAAAAACATCACGGGGTGGTGCGCATTGTATGGGTGTGTGTTACATTGCATTCACTAGTAGGAGTGAGAAAAACATCACGGGGTGGTGCGCATTGTATGGGTGTGTGTTACATTGCATTCACTAGTAGGAGTGAGAAAAACATCACGGGGTGGTGCGCATTGTATGGGTGTGTGTTACATTACATTCACTAGTAGGAGTGAGAAAAACATCACGGGGTGGTGCGCATTGTATGGGTGTGTGTTACATTACATTCACTAGTAGGAGTGAGAAAAACATCACGGGGTGGTGCGCATTGTATGGGTGTGTGTTACATTCGATTCACTAGTAGGAGTGAAAAAACATCACGGGGTGGTGCGCATTTTATGGGTGTGTGTTACATTACATTCACTAGTAGGAGTGAGAAAAACATCACGGGGTGGTGCGCATTGTATGGGTGTGTGTTACATTAGATTCACTAGTAGGAGTGAAAAAACATCACGGGGTGGTGCGCATTGTATGGGTGTGTGTTACATTACATTCACTAGTAGGAGTGAGAAAAACATCACGGGGTGGTGCGCATTGTATGGGTGTGTGTTACATTACATTCACTAGTAGGAGTGAGAAAAGCATCACGGGGTGGTGCGCATTGTATGGGTGTGTTTTACATTACATTCACTAGTAGGAGTGAGAAAAACATCACGGGGTGGTGCGCATTGTATGGGTGTGTGTTACATTACATTCACTAGTAGGAGTGAGAAAAAACATCACGGGGTGGTGCGCATTGTTTGGGTGTGTGTTACATTACATTCACTAGTAGGAGTGAGAAAAACATCACGGGGTGGTGCGCATTGTATGGGTGTGTGTTACATTACATTCACTAGTAGGAGTGAGAAAAACATCACGGGGTGGTGCGCATTGTAT
Organism: Cavia porcellus; assembly: GCF_034190915.1. NCBI lineage: Eukaryota > Metazoa > Chordata > Mammalia > Rodentia > Caviidae > Cavia > Cavia porcellus. The sequence goes on along the minus strand of NW_026947580.1, from coordinate 724,635 downwards.
GGGTGTGTGTTACATTACATTCGCTAGTAGGAGTGAGAAAAACATCACGGGGTGGTGTGCCTTGTATGGGTGTGTGTTACATTAGATTCGCTAGTAGGAGTGAGAAAAACATCACGGGGTGGTGCGCATTGTATGGGTGGGTGTTACATTAGATTCACTAGTAGGAGTGAGAAAACATCACGGGGTGGTGCGCATTGTATGGGTGTGTGTTACATTACATTCACTAGTAGGAGAGAGAAAAAACATCACGGGGTGGTGCGCATTGTATGGGTGTGTGTTACATTAGATTCACTAGTAGGAGTGAGAAAAACATCACGGGGTGGTGCGCATTGTATGGGTGTGTGTTACATTACATTCACTAGTAGGAGTGAGAAAAACATCACGGGGTGGTGCGCATTGTATGGGTGTGTGTTACATTACATTCACTAGTAGGAGTGAGAAAAACATCACGGGGTGGTGCGCATTGTATGGGTGTGTGTTACATTACATTCACTAGTAGGAGTGAGAAAATCATCACGGGGTGGTGCGCATTGTATGGGTGTGTGTTACATTACATTCACTAGTAGGAGTGAGAAAAACATCACGGGGTGGTGCGCATTGTATGGGTGTGTGTTACATTACATTCACTAGTAAGAGTGAGAAAATCATCACGGGGTGGTGCGCATTGTATGGGTGTGTGTTACATTACATTCACTAGTAGGAGTGAGAAAAACATCACGGGGTGGTGCGCATTGTATGGGTGTGTGTTACATTACATTCACTAGTTGGAGTGAGAAAAACATCACGGGGTGGTGCGCATTGTATGGGTGTGTGTTACATTACATTCACTAGTAGGAGTGAGAAAAACATCACGGGGTGGTGCGCATTGTATGGGTGTGTGTTACATTACATTCACTAGTAGGAGTGAGAAAATCATCACGGGGTGGTGCGCATTGTATGGGTGTGTGTTACATTACATTCACTAGTAGGAGTGAGAAAAACATCACGGGGTGGTGCGCATTGTATGGGTGTGTGTTACATTACATTCACTAGTAGGAGTGAGAAAACATCACGGGGTGGTGCGCATTGTATGGGTGTGTGTTACATTACATTCACTAGTAGGAGTGAGAAAAACATCACGGGGTGGTGCGCATTGTATGGGTGTGTGTTACATTGCATTCACTAGTAGGAGTGAGAAAAAACATCACGGGGTGGTGCGCATTGTATGGGTGTGTGTTACATTGCATTCACTAGTAGGAGTGAGAAAAACATCACGGGGTGGTGCGCATTGTATGGGTGTGTGTTACATTACATTCACTAGTAGGAGTGAGAAAAACATCACGGGGTGGTGCGCATTGTATGGGTGTGTGTTACATTACATTCACTAGTAGGAGTGAGAAAAACATCACGGGGTGGTGCGCATTGTATGGGTGTGTTTTTAACATTACATTCACTAGTAGGAGTGAGAAAATCATCACGGGGTGGTGCGCATTGTATGGGTGTGTGTTACATTACATTCACTAGTAGGAGTGAGAAAATCATCACGGGGTGGTGCGCATTGTATGGGTGTGTGTTACATTACATTCACAAGTAGGAGTGAGAAAAACATCACGGGGTGGTGCGCATTGTATGGGTGTGTGTTACATTACATTCACTAGTAGGAGTGAGAAAAACATCACGGGGTGGTGCGCATTGTATGGGTGTGTGTTACATTACATTCACTAGTAGGAGTGAGAAACACATCACGGGGTGGTGCGCATTGTATGGGTGTGTGTTACATTACATTCACTGGTAGGAGTGAGAAAAACATCACGGGGTGGTGCGCATTGTATGGGTGTGTGTTACATTACATTCACTAGTAGGAGTGAGAAAAACATCACGGGGTGGTGCGCATTGTATGGGTGTGTGTTACATTAGATTCACTAGTAGGAGTGAGAAAAACATCACGGGGGTCGTGCGCATTGTATGGGTGTGTGTTACATTACATTCACTAGTAGGAGTGAGAAAAACATCACGGGGTGGTGCGCATTGTATGGGTGTGTGTTACATTACATTCACTAGTAGGAGTGAGAAAATCATCACGGGGTGGTTAGCATTGTATGGGTGTGTGTTACATTACATTCACTAGTAGGAGTGAGAAAAAACATCACGGGGTGGTGCGCATTGTGTGGGTGTTTGTTACATTAGATTCACTAGTAGGAGTGAGAAAAACATCACGGTGTGGTGCGCATTTTATGGGTGTGTGTTACATTAAATTCACTAGTAGGAGTGAGAAAAACATCACGGGGTGGTGCGCATTGTATGGGTGTGTGTTACATTAGATTCACTAGTAGGAGTGAAAAAACATCACGGGGTGGTGCACTTTGTATGGGTGTGTGTTACATTACATTCACTAGTAGGAGTGAGAAAAACATCACGGGGTGGTGAGCATTGTATGGGTGTGTGTTACATTACATTCACTAGTAGGAGTGAGAAAAACATCACGGGGTGGTGCGCATTGTATGGGTGTGTGTTACATTCGATTCACTAGTAGGAGTGAAAAAACATCACGGGGTGGTGCGCATTTATGGGTGTGTGTTACATTACATTCACTAGTAGGAGTGAGAAAAACATCACGGGGTGGTGCGCATTGTATGGGTGTGTGTTACATTAGATTCACTAGTAGGAGTGAAAAAAACATCACGGGGTGGTGCGCATTGTATGGGTGTGTGTTACATTACATTCACTAGTAGGAGTGAGAAAAACATCACGGGGTGGTGCGCATTGTATGGGTGTGTGTTACATTACATTCACTAGTAGGAGTGAGAAAAGCATCACGGGGTGGTGCGCATTGTATGGGTGTGTTTTACATTACATTCACTAGTAGGAGTGAGAAAAACATCACGGGGTGGTGCGCATTGTATGGGTGTGTGTTACATTACATTCACTAGTAGGAGTGAGAAAAACATCACGGGGTGGTGCGCATTGTTTGGGTGTGTGTTACATTACATTCACTAGTAGGAGTGAGAAAAACATCACGGGGTGGTGCGCATTGTATGGGTGTGTGTTACATTACATTCACTAGTAGGAGTGAGAAAAACATCACGGGGTGGTGCGCATTGTATGGGTGTGTGTTACATTACATTCGCTAGTAGGAGTGAGAAAAACATCACGGGGTGGTGTGCCTTGTATGGGTGTGTGTTACATTAGATTCGCTAGTAGGAGTGAGAAAAACATCACGGGGTGGTGCGCATTGTATGGGTGGGTGTTACATTAGATTCACTAGTAGGAGTGAGAAAAACATCACGGGGTGGTGCGCATTGTATGGGTGTGTGTTACATTACATTCACTAGTAGGAGAGAGAAAAACATCACGGGGTGGTGCGCATTGTATGGGTGTGTGTTACATTAGATTCACTAGTAGGAGTGAGAAAAACATCACGGGGTGGTGCGCATTGTATGGGTGTGTGTTACATTACATTCACTAGTAGGAGTGAGAAAAACATCACGGGGTGGTGCGCATTGTATGGGTGTGTGTTACATTACATTCACTAGTAGGAGTGAGAAAAACATCACGGGGTGGTGCGCATTGTATGGGTGTGTGTTACATTACATTCACTAGTAGGAGTGAGAAAATCATCACGGGGTGGTGCGCATTGTATGGGTGTGTGTTACATTACATTCACTAGTAGGAGTGAGAAAAACATCACGGGGTGGTGCGCATTGTATGGGTGTGTGTTACATTACATTCACTAGTAAGAGTGAGAAAATCATCACGGGGTGGTGCGCATTGTATGGGTGTGTGTTACATTACATTCACTAGTAGGAGTGAGAAAAACATCACGGGGTGGTGCGCATTGTATGGGTGTGTGTTACATTACATTCACTAGTTGGAGTGAGAAAAACATCACGGGGTGGTGCGCATTGTATGGGTGTGTGTTACATTACATTCACTAGTAGGAGTGAGAAAAACATCACGGGGTGGTGCGCATTGTATGGGTGTGTGTTACATTACATTCACTAGTAGGAGTGAGAAAATCATCACGGGGTGGTGCGCATTGTATGGGTGTGTGTTACATTACATTCACTAGTAGGAGTGAGAAAAACATCACGGGGTGGTGCGCATTGTATGGGTGTGTGTTACATTACATTCACTAGTAGGAGTGAGAAAAACATCACGGGGTGGTGCGCATTGTATGGGTGTGTGTTACATTACATTCACTAGTAGGAGTGAGAAAAACATCACGGGGTGGTGCGCATTGTATGGGTGTGTGTTACATTGCATTCACTAGTAGGAGTGAGAAAAACATCACGGGGTGGTGCGCATTGTATGGGTGTGTGTTACATTGCATTCACTAGTAGGAGTGAGAAAAACATCACGGGGTGGTGCGCATTGTATGGGTGTGTGTTACATTACATTCACTAGTAGGAGTGAGAAAAACATCACGGGGTGGTGCGCATTGTATGGGTGTGTGTTACATTACATTCACTAGTAGGAGTGAGAAAAACATCACGGGGTGGTGCGCATTGTATGGGTGTGTTTTACATTACATTCACTAGTAGGAGTGAGAAAATCATCACGGGGTGGTGCGCATTGTATGGGTGTGTGTTACATTACATTCACTAGTAGGAGTGAGAAAATCATCACGGGGTGGTGCGCATTGTATGGGTGTGTGTTACATTACATTCACAAGTAGGAGTGAGAAAAACATCACGGGGTGGTGCGCATTGTATGGGTGTGTGTTACATTACATTCACTAGTAGGAGTGAGAAAAACATCACGGGGTGGTGCGCATTGTATGGGTGTGTGTTACATTACATTCACTAGTAGGAGTGAGAAACACATCACGGGGTGGTGCGCATTGTATGGGTGTGTGTTACATTACATTCACTGGTAGGAGTGAGAAAAACATCACGGGGTGGTGCGCATTGTATGGGTGTGTGTTACATTACATTCACTAGTAGGAGTGAGAAAAACATCACGGGGTGGTGCGCATTGTATGGGTGTGTGTTACATTAGATTCACTAGTAGGAGTGAGAAAAACATCACGGGGTCGTGCGCATTGTATGGGTGTGTGTTACATTACATTCACTAGTAGGAGTGAGAAAAACATCACGGGGTGGTGCGCATTGTATGGGTGTGTGTTACATTACATTCACTAGTAGGAGTGAGAAAATCATCACGGGGTGGTTAGCATTGTATGGGTGTGTGTTACATTACATTCACTAGTAGGAGTGAGAAAAACATCACGGGGTGGTGCGCATTGTGTGGGTGTTTGTTACATTAGATTCACTAGTAGGAGTGAGAAAAAACATCACGGTGTGGTGCGCATTTTATGGGTGTGTGTTACATTAAATTCACTAGTAGGAGTGAGAAAAACATCACGGGGTGGTGCGCATTGTATGGGTGTGTGTTACATTAGATTCACTAGTAGGAGTGAAAAAACATCACGGGGTGGTGCACTTTGTATGGGTGTGTGTTACATTACATTCACTAGTAGGAGTGAGAAAAACATCACGGGGTGGTGAGCATTGTATGGGTGTGTGTTACATTACATTCACTAGTAGGAGTGAGAAAAACATCACGGGGTGGTGCGCTTTGTATGGGTGTGTGTTACATTACATTCACTAGTAGGAGTGAGAAAAACATCACGGGGTGGTGCGCATTGTATGGGTGTGTGTTACATTACATTCACTAGTAGGAGTGAGAAAAACATCACGGGGTGGTGCGCATTGTATCGGTGTTTGTTACATTAGATTCACTAGTAGGAGTGAGAAAGTCATCACGGGGTGGTGCGCATTGTATGGGTGTGTGTTACATTACATTCACTAGTAGGAGTGAGAAAAACATCACGGGGTGGTGCGCATTGTATGGGTGTGTGTTACATTAGATTCACTAGTAGGAGTGAGAAAAACATCACGGGGTGGTGCGCATTGTATGGGTGTGTGTTACATTACATTCACTAGTAGGAGTGAGAAAAACATCACGGGGTGGTGCGCATTGTATGGGTGTGTGTTACATTAGATTCACTAGTAGGAGTGAAAAAACATCACGGGGTGGTGCGCATTGTATGGGTGTGTGTTACATTCGATTCACTAGTAGGAGTGAAAAAACATCACGGGGTGGTGCGCATTTTATGGGTGTGTGTTACATTACATTCACTAGTAGGAGTGAGAAAAACATCACGGGGTGGTGCGCATTGTATGGGTGTGTGTTACATTAGATTCACTAGTAGGAGTGAGAAAAACATCACGGGGTGGTGCGCATTGTATGGGTGTGTGTTACATTCGATTCACTAGTAGGAGTGAAAAAACATCACGGGGTGGTGCGCATTTTATGGGTGTGTGTTACATTACATTCACTAGTAGGAGTGAGAAAAACATCACGGGGTGGTGCGCATTGTATGGGTGTGTTTTACATTAGATTCACTAGTAGGAGTGAAAAAACATCACGGGGTGGTGCGCATTGTATGGGTGTGTGTTACATTACATTCACTAGTAGGAGTGAGAAAAACATCACGGGGTGGTGCGCATTGTATGGGTGTGTGTTACATTACATTCACTAGTAGGAGTGAGAAAAACATCACGGGGTGGTGCGCATTGTATGGGTGTGTGTTACATTACATTCACTAGTAGGAGTGAGAAAAACATCACGGGGTGGTGCGCATTGTATGGGTGTGTGTTACATTACATTCACTAGTAGGAGTGAGAAAAACATCACGGGGTGGTGCGCATTGTATGGGTGTGTGTTACATTACATTCACTAGTAGGAGTGAGAAAAACATCACGGGGTGGTGCGCATTGTATGGGTGTGTGTTACATTACATTCACTAGTAGGAGTGAGAAAAACATCACGGGGTGGTGCGCATTGTATGGGTGTGTGTTACATTACATTCACTAGTAGGAGTGAGAAAAACATCACGGGGTGGTGCGCATTGTATGGGTGTGTGTTACATTACATTCGCTAGTAGGAGTGAGAAAAACATCACTGGGTGGTGCGCCTTGTATGGGTGTGTGTTACATTAGATTCGCTAGTAGGAGTGAGAAAAATATCACGGGGTGGTGCGCATTGTATGGGTGGGTGTTACATTAGATTCACTAGTAGGAGTGAGAAAAACATCACGGGGTGGTGCGCATTGTATGGGTGTGTGTTACATTACATTCACTAGTAGGAGAGAGAAAAACATCACGGGGTGGTGCGCATTGTATGGGTGTTTGTTACATTAGATTCACTAGTAGGAGTGAGAAAGTCATCACGGGGTGGTGCGCATTGTATGGGTGTGTGTTACATTAGATTCACTAGTAGGAGTGAGAAAAACATCACGGGGTGGTGCGCATTGTATGGGTGTGTGTTACATTACATTCACTAGTAGGAGTGAGAAAAACATCACGGGGTGGTGCGCATTGTATGGGTGTGTGTTACATTACATTCACTAGTAGGAGTGAGAAAAACATCACGGGGTGGTGCGCATTGTATGGGTGTGTGTTACATTACATTCACTAGTAGGAGTGAGAAAAACATCACGGGGTGGTGCGCATTGTATGGGTGTGTGTTACATTACATTCACTAGTAGGAGTGAGAAAATCATCACGGGGTGGTGTGCATTGTATGGGTGTGTGTTACATTACATTCACTAGTAGGAGTGAGAAAAACATCACGGGGTGGTGCGCATTGTATGGGTGTGTGTTACATTACATTCACTAATAGGAGTGAGAAAAACATCACGGGGTGGTGCGCATTGTATGGGTGTGTGTTACATTACATTCACTAGTTGGAGTGAGAAAAACATCACGGGGTGGTGCGCATTGTATGGGTGTGTGTTACATTACATTCACTAGTAGGAGTGAGAAAAACATCACGGGGTGGTGCGCGTTGTATGGGTGTGTGTTACATTAGATTCACTAGTAGGAGTGAGAAAAACATCACGGGGTGGTGCGCGTTGTATGGGTGTGTGTTACATTACATTCACTAGTAGGAGTGAGAAAAACATCACGGGGTGGTGCGCATTGTATGGGTGTGTGTTACATTACATTCACTAGTAGGAGTGAGAAAAACATCACGGGGTGGTGCGCATTGTATGGGTGTGTGTTACATTACATTCACTAGTAGGAGTGAGAAAAACATCACGGGGTGGTGCGCATTGTATGGGTGTGTGTTACATTCGATTCACTAGTAGGAGTGAAAAAACATCACGGGGTGGTGCGCATTTTATGGGTGTGTGTTACATTACATTCACTAGTAGGAGTGAGAAAAACATCACGGGGTGGTGCGCATTGTATGGGTGTGTGTTACATTAGATTCACTAGTAGGAGTGAAAAAACATCACGGGGTGGTGCGCATTGTATGGGTGTGTGTTACATTACATTCACTAGTAGGAGTGAGAAAAACATCACGGGGTGGTGCGCATTGTATGGGTGTGTGTTACATTACATTCACTAGTAGGAGTGAGAAAAACACGGGGTGGTGCGCATTGTATGGGTGTGTTTTACATTACATTCACTTGTAGGAGTGAGAAAAACATCACGGGGTGGTGCGCATTGTATGGGTGTGTGTTACATTACATTCACTAGTAGGAGTGAGAAAAACATCACGGGGTGGTGCGCATTGTATGGGTGTGTGTTACATTACATTCACTAGTAGGAGTGAGAAAAACATCACGGGGTGGTGCGCATTGTATGGGTGTGTGTTACATTACATTCACTAGTAGGAGTGAGAAAAACATCACGGGGTGGTGCGCATTGTATGGGTGTGTGTTACATTACATTCACTAGTAGGAGTGAGAAAAACATCACGGGGTGGTGCGCCTTGTATGGGTGTGTGTTACATTACATTCGCTAGTAGGAGTGAGAAAAACATCACGGGGTGGTGCGCCTTGTATGGGTGTGTGTTACATTAGATTCGCTAGTAGGAGTGAGAAAAATATAACGGGGTGGTGCGCATTGTATGGGTGGGTGTTACATTAGATTCACTAGTAGGAGTGAGAAAAACATCACGGGGTGGTGCGCATTGTATGGGTGTGTGTTACATTACATTCACTAGTAGGAGAGAGAAAAACATCACGGGGTGGTGCGCATTGTATGGGTGTTTGTTACATTAGATTCACTAGTAGGAGTGAGAAAGTCATCACGGGGTGGTGCGCATTGTATGGGTGTGTGTTACATTACATTCACTAGTAGGAGTGAGAAAAACATCACGGGGTGGTGCGCATTGTATGGGTGTGTGTTACATTACATTCACTAGTAGGAGTGAGAAAAACATCACGGGATGGTGCGCATTGTATGGGTGTGTGTTACATTATATTCGCTAGTAGGAGTGAGAAAAACATCACGGGGTGGTGCGCCTTGTATTGGTGTGTGTTACATTACATTCGCTAGTAGGAGTGAGAAAAACATCACGGGGTGGTGCGCCTTGTATGGGTGTGTGTTACATTAGATTCGCTAGTAGGAGTGAGAAAAATATCACGGGGTGGTGCGCATTGTATGGGTGGGTGTTACATTAGATTCACTAGTAGGAGTGAGAAAAACATCACGGGGTGGTGCGCATTGTATGGGTGTGTGTTACATTACATTCACTAGTAGGAGAGAGAAAAACATCACGGGGTGGTGCGCATTGTATGGGTGTTTGTTACATTAGATTCACTAGTAGGAGTGAGAAAGTCATCACGGGGTGGTGCGCATTGTATGGGTGTGTGTTACATTAGATTCACTAGTAGGAGTGAGAAAAACATCACGGGGTGGTGCGCATTGTATGGGTGTGTGTTACATTACATTCACTAGTAGGAGTGAGAAAAACATCACGGGGTGGTGCGCATTGTATGGGTGTGTGTTACATTACATTCACTAGTAGGAGTGAGAAAAACATCACGGGGTGGTGCGCATTGTATGGGTGTGTGTTACATTACATTCACTAGTAGGAGTGAGAAAATCATCACGGGGTGGTGCGCATTGTATGGGTGTGTGTTACATTACATTCACTAGTAGGAGTGAGAAAAACATCACGGGGTGGTGCGCATTGTATGGGTGTGTGTTACATTACATTCACTAGTAGGAGTGAGAAAAACATCACGGGGTGGTGCGCATTGTATGGGTGTGTGTTACATTACATTCACTAGTAGGAGTGAGAAAAACATCACGGGGTGGTGCGCATTGTATGGGTGTGTGTTACATTACATTCACTAGTAGGAGTGAGAAAAACATCACGGGGTGGTGCGCATTGTATGGGTGTGTGTTACATTACATTCACTAGAAGGAGTGAGAAAAACATCACGGGGAGGTGCGCATTGTATGGGTGTGTGTTACATTACATTCACTAGTAGGAGTGAGAAAAACATCACGGGGTGGTGCGCATTGTATGGGTGTGTGTTACATTACATTCACTAGTAGGAGTGAAAAAACATCACGGGGTGGTGCGCATTGTATGGGTGTGTGTTACATTACATTCACTAGTAGGAGTGATAAAAACATCACGGGGTGGTGCGCATTGTATGGGTGTGTGTTACATTACATTCACTAGTAGGAGTGAGAAAAACATCACGGGGTGGTGCGCATTGTATGGGTGTGTGTTACATTACATTCACTAGTAGGAGTGAGAAAAACATCTCGGGGTGGTGCGCATTGTATGGGTGTGTGTTACATTACATTCACTAGTAGGAGTGAGAAAAACATCACGGGGTGGTGCGCATTGTATGGGTGTGTGTTACATTACATTCACTAGTAGGAGTGAGAAAAACATCACGGTGTGGTGCGCATTGTATGGGTGTGTGTTACATTACATTCACTAGTAGGAGTGAGAAAAACATCACGGGGTGGTGCGCATTGTATGGGTGTGTGTTACATTACATTCACTAGTAGGAGTGAGAAAAACATCACGGGGTGGTGCGCATGGTATGGGTGTGTGTTACATTACATTCACTAGTAGGAGTGAGAAAAACATCACGGGGTGGTGCGCATTGTATGGGTGTGTGTTACATTACATTCACTAGTAGGAGTGAGAAAATCATCACGGGGTGGTTAGCATTGTATGGGTGTGTGTTACATTACATTCAATAGTCGGAGTGAGAAAAACATCACGGGGTGGTGCGCATTGTATGGGTGTTTGTTACATTAGATTCACTAGTAGGAGTGAGAAAATCATCACGGTGTGGTGCGCATTTTATGGGTGTGTGTTACATTACATTCACTAGTAGGAGTGAGAAAAACATCACGGGGTGGTGCGCATTGTATGGGTGTGTGTTACATTAGATGCACTAGTAGGAGTGAAAAAACATCCCGGGGTGGTGCGCATTGTATGGGTGTGTGTTACATTACATTCACTAGTAGGAGTGAGAAAAACATCACGGGGTGGTGCACATTGTATGGGTGTGTGTTACATTACATTCACTAGTAGGAGTGAGAAAAACATCACGGAGTGGTGCGCATTGTATGGGTGTGTGTTACATTACATTCACTAGTAGGAGTGAGAAAAACATCACGGGGTGGTGCGCATTGTATGGGTGTGTGTTACATTACATTCACTAGTAGGAGTGAGAAAATTATCACGGGGTGGTGAGCATTGTATGGGTGTGTGTTACATTACATTCACTAGTAGGAGTGAGAAAAACATCACGGGGTGGTGTGCATTGTATGGGTGTGTGTTACATTACATTCACTAGTAGGAGTGAGAAAAACATCACGGGGTGGTGCGCATTGTATGGGTGTGTGTTACATTAGATTCACTAGTAGGAGTGAGAAAAACATCACGGGGTGGTGCGCATTGAATGGGTGTGTGTTACATTACATTCACTAGTAGGAGTGAGAAAATCATCACGGGGTGGTTAGCATTGTATGGGTGTGTGTTACATTACATTCACTAGTAGGAGTGAGAAAAACATCACGGGGTGGTGCGCCTTGTATGGGTGTGTGTTACATTACATTCACTAGTAGGAGTGAGAAAAACATCACGGGGTGGTGCGCATTGTATGGGTGTGTGTTACATTACATTCACTAGTAGGAGTGAGAAAAACATCACGGGGTGGTGCGCATTGTATGGGTGTGTGTTACATTACATTCACTAGTAGGAGTGAGAAAATTATCACGGGGTGGTGAGCATTGTATGGGTGTGTGTTACATTACATTCACTAGTAGGAGTGAGAAAAACATCACGGGGTGGTGTGCATTGTATGGGTGTGTGTTACATTACATTCACTAGTAGGAGTGAGAAAAATATCACGGGGTGGTGCGCATTGTATGGGTGTGTGTTACATTAGATTCACTAGTAGGAGTGAGAAAAACATCACGGGGTGGTGCGCATTGTATGGGTGTGTGTTACATTACATTCACTAGTAGGAGTGAGAAAATCATCACGGGGTGGTGCGCATTGTATGGGTGTGTGTTACATTACATTCACTAGTAGGAGTGAGAAAATCATCACGGGGTGGTGCGCATTGTATGGGTGTGTGTTACATTACATTCTCTAGTAGGAGTGAGAAACACATCACGGGGTGGTGCGCCTTGTATGGGTGTGTGTTACATTACATTCACTAGTAGGAGTGAGAAAAACATCACGGGGTGGTGCGCATTGTATGGGTGTGTGTTACATTACATTCACTAGTAGGAGTGAGAAAAACATCACGGGGTGGTGCGCATTGTATGGGTGTGTGTTACATTACATTCACTAGTAGGAGTGAGAAAAACATCACGGGGTGGTGCGCATTGTATGGGTGTGTGTTACATTACATTCACTAGTAGGAGTGAGAAAAACATCACGGGGTGGTGCGCATTGTATGGGTGTGTGTTACATTACATTCACTAGTAGGAGTGAGAAAAACATCACGGGGTGGTGCGCATTGTATGGGTGTGTGTTACATTAGATTCACTAGTAGGAGTGAGAAAATCATCACGGGGTGGTTAGCATTGTATGGGTGTGTGTTACATTACATTCACTAGTAGGAGTGAGAAAAACATCACGGGGTGGTGCGCATTGTATGGGTGTGTGTTACATTACATTCACTAGTTGGAGTGAGAAAAACATCACGGGGTGGTGCGCATTGTATGGGTGTGTGTTACATTACATTCACTAGTAGGAGTGAGAAAAACATCACGGGGTGGTGCGCATTGTATGGGTGTGTGTTACATTACATTCACTAGTAGGAGTGAGAAAATCATCACGGGGTGGTGCGCATTGTATGGGTGTGTGTTACATTACATTCACTAGTAGGAGTGAGAAAAACATCACGGGGTGGTGCGCATTGTATGGGTGTGTGTTACATTACATTCACTAGTAGGAGTGAGAAAAACATCACGGGGTGGTGCGCATTGTATGGGTGTGTGTTACATTACATTCACTAGTAGGAGTGAGAAAAACATCACGGGGTGGTGCGCATTGTATGGGTGTGTGTTACATTGCATTCACTAGTAGGAGTGAGAAAAACATCACGGGGTGGTGCGCATTGTATGGGTGTGTGTTACATTGCATTCACTAGTAGGAGTGAGAAAAACATCACGGGGTGGTGCGCATTGTATGGGTGTGTGTTACATTACATTCACTAGTAGGAGTGAGAAAAACATCACGGGGTGGTGCGCATTGTATGGGTGTGTGTTACATTACATTCACTAGTAGGAGTGAGAAAAACATCACGGGGTGGTGCGCATTGTATGGGTGTGTGTTACATTACATTCACTAGTAGGAGTGAGAAAATCATCACGGGGTGGTGCGCATTGTATGGGTGTGTGTTACATTACATTCACTAGTAGGAGTGAGAAAATCATCACGGGGTGGTGCGCATTGTATGGGTGTGTGTTACATTACATTCACAAGTAGGAGTGAGAAAAACATCACGGGGTGGTGCGCATTGTATGGGTGTGTGTTACATTACATTCACTAGTAGGAGTGAGAAAAACATCACGGGGTGGTGCGCATTGTATGGGTGTGTGTTACATTACATTCACTAGTAGGAGTGAGAAACACATCACGGGGTGGTGCGCATTGTATGGGTGTGTGTTACATTACATTCACTGGTAGGAGTGAGAAAAACATCACGGGGTGGTGCGCATTGTATGGGTGTGTGTTACATTACATTCACTAGTAGGAGTGAGAAAAACATCACGGGGTGGTGCGCATTGTATGGGTGTGTGTTACATTAGATTCACTAGTAGGAGTGAGAAAAACATCACGGGGTCGTGCGCATTGTATGGGTGTGTGTTACATTACATTCACTAGTAGGAGTGAGAAAAACATCACGGGGTGGTGCGCATTGTATGGGTGTGTGTTACATTACATTCACTAGTAGGAGTGAGAAAATCATCACGGGGTGGTTAGCATTGTATGGGTGTGTGTTACATTACATTCACTAGTAGGAGTGAGAAAAACATCACGGGGTGGTACGCATTGTATGGGTGTTTGTTACATTAGATTCACTAGTAGGAGTGAGAAAAACATCACGGTGTGGTGCGCATTTTATGGGTGTGTGTTACATTAAATTCACTAGTAGGAGTGAGAAAAACATCTCGGGGTGGTGCGCATTGTATGGGTGTGTGTTACATTAGATTCACTAGTAGGAGTGAAAAAACATCACGGGGTGGTGCACTTTGTATGGGTGTGTGTTACATTACATTCACTAGTAGGAGTGAGAAAAACATCACGGGGTGGTGAGCATTGTATGGGTGTGTGTTACATTACATTCACTAGTAGGAGTGAGAAAAACATCACGGGGTGGTGCGCTTTGTATGGGTGTGTGTTACATTACATTCACTAGTAGGAGTGAGAAAAACATCACGGGGTGGTGCGCATTGTATGGGTGTGTGTTACATTACATTCACTAGTAGGAGTGAGAAAAACATCACGGGGTGGTGCGCATTGTATGGGTGTTTGTTACATTAGATTCACTAGTAGGAGTGAGAAAGTCATCACGGGGTGGTGCGCATTGTATGGGTGTGTGTTACATTACATTGACTAGTAGGAGTGAGAAAAACATCACGGGGTGGTGCGCATTGTATGGGTGTGTGTTACATTAGATTCACTAGTAGGAGTGAGAAAAACATCACGGGGTGGTGCGCATTGTATGGGTGTGTGTTACATTACATTCACTAGTAGGAGTGAGAAAAACATCACGGGGTGGTGCGCATTGTATGGGTGTGTGTTACATTAGATTCACTAGTAGGAGTGAAAAAACATCACGGGGTGGTGCGCATTGTATGGGTGTGTGTTACATTCGATTCACTAGTAGGAGTGAAAAAACATCACGGGGTGGTGCGCATTTTATGGGTGTGTGTTACATTACATTCACTAGTAGGAGTGAGAAAAACATCACGGGGTGGTGCGCATTGTATGGGTGTGTGTTACATTAGATTCACTAGTAGGAGTGAAAAAACATCACGGGGTGGTGCGCATTGTATGGGTGTGTGTTACATTACATTCACTAGTAGGAGTGAGAAAAACATCACGGGGTGGTGCGCATTGTATGGGTGTGTGTTACATTAGATTCACTAGTAGGAGTGAGAAAAACATCACGGGGTGGTGCGCATTGTATGGGTGTGTGTTACATTACATTCACTAGTAGGAGTGAGAAAAACATCACGGGGTGGTGCGCATTGTATGGGTGTGTGTTACATTACATTCACTAGTAGGAGTGAGAAAAACATCACGGGGTGGTGCGCATTGTATGGGTGTGTGTTACATTACATTCACTAGTAGGAGTGAGAAAAACATCACGGGGTGGTGCGCATTGTATGGGTGTGTGTTACATTACATTCACTAGTAGGAGTGAGAAAATCATCACGGGGTGGTGTGCATTGTATGGGTGTGTGTTACATTACATTCACTAGTAGGAGTGAGAAAAACATCACGGGGTGGTGCGCATTGTATGGGTGTGTGTTACATTACATTCACTAATAGGAGTGAGAAAAACATCACGGGGTGGTGCGCATTGTATGGGTGTGTGTTACATTACATTCACTAGTTGGAGTGAGAAAAACATCACGGGGTGGTGCGCATTGTATGGGTGTGTGTTACATTACATTCACTAGTAGGAGTGAGAAAAACATCACGGGGTGGTGCGCGTTGTATGGGTGTGTGTTACATTAGATTCACTAGTAGGAGTGAGAAAAACATCACGGGGTGGTGCGCGTTGTATGGGTGTGTGTTACATTACATTCACTAGTAGGAGTGAGAAAAACATCACGGGGTGGTGCGCATTGTATGGGTGTGTGTTACATTACATTCACTAGTAGGAGTGAGAAAAACATCACGGGGTGGTGCGCATTGTATGGGTGTGTGTTACATTACATTCACTAGTAGGAGTGAGAAAAACATCACAGGGTGGTGCGCATTGTATGGGTGTGTGTTACATTCGATTCACTAGTAGGAGTGAAAAAACATCACGGGGTGGTGCGCATTGTATGGGTGTGTGTTACATTACATTCACTAGTAGGAGTGAGAAAAACATCACGGGGTGGTGCGCATTGTATGGGTGTGTGTTACATTAGATTCACTAGTAGGAGTGAAAAAACATCACGGGGTGGTGCGCATTGTATGGGTGTGTGTTACATTACATTCACTAGTAGGAGTGAGAAAAACATCACGGGGTGGTGCGCATTGTATGGGTGTGTGTTACATTACATTCACTAGTAGGAGTGAGAAAAACACGGGGTGGTGCGCATTGTATGGGTGTGTTTTACATTACATTCACTTGTAGGAGTGAGAAAAACATCACGGGGTGGTGCGCATTGTATGGGTGTGTGTTACATTACATTCACTAGTAGGAGTGAGAAAAACATCACGGGGTGGTGCGCATTGTATGGGTGTGTGTTACATTACATTCACTAGTAGGAGTGAGAAAAACATCACGGGGTGGTGCGCATTGTATGGGTGTGTGTTACATTACATTCACTAGTAGGAGTGAGAAAAACATCACGGGGTGGTGCGCATTGTATGGGTGTGTGTTACATTACATTCGCTAGTAGGAGTGAGAAAAACATCACGGGGTGGTGCGCCTTGTATGGGTGTGTGTTACATTACATTCGCTAGTAGGAGTGAGAAAAACATCACGGGGTGGTGCGCCTTGTATGGGTGTGTGTTACATTAGATTCGCTAGTAGGAGTGAGAAAAATATAACGGGGTGGTGCGCATTGTATGGGTGGGTGTTACATTAGATTCACTAGTAGGAGTGAGAAAAACATCACGGGGTGGTGCGCATTGTATGGGTGTGTGTTACATTACATTCACTAGTAGGAGAGAGAAAAACATCACGGGGTGGTGCGCATTGTATGGGTGTTTGTTACATTAGATTCACTAGTAGGAGTGAGAAAGTCATCACGGGGTGGTGCGCATTGTATGGGTGTGTGTTACATTACATTCACTAGTAGGAGTGAGAAAAACATCACGGGGTGGTGCGCATTGTATGGGTGTGTGTTACATTACATTCACTAGTAGGAGTGAGAAAAACATCACGGGATGGTGCGCATTGTATGGGTGTGTGTTACATTACATTCGCTAGTAGGAGTGAGAAAAACATCACGGGGTGGTGCGCCTTGTATTGGTGTGTGTTACATTACATTCGCTAGTAGGAGTGAGAAAAACATCAGGGGTGGTGCGCCTTGTATGGGTGTGTGTTACATTAGATTCGCTAGTAGGAGTGAGAAAAATATCACGGGGTGGTGCGCATTGTATGGGTGGGTGTTACATTAGATTCACTAGTAGGAGTGAGAAAAACATCACGGGGTGGTGCGCATTGTATGGGTGTGTGTTACATTACATTCACTAGTAGGAGAGAGAAAAACATCACGGGGTGGTGCGCATTGTATGGGTGTTTGTTACATTAGATTCACTAGTAGGAGTGAGAAAGTCATCACGGGGTGGTGCGCATTGTATGGGTGTGTGTTACATTAGATTCACTAGTAGGAGTGAGAAAAACATCACGGGGTGGTGCGCATTGTATGGGTGTGTGTTACATTACATTCACTAGTAGGAGTGAGAAAAACATCACGGGGTGGTGCGCATTGTATGGGTGTGTGTTACATTACATTCACTAGTAGGAGTGAGAAAAACATCACGGGGTGGTGCGCATTGTATGGGTGTGTGTTACATTACATTCACTAGTAGGAGTGAGAAAATCATCACGGGGTGGTGCGCATTGTATGGGTGTGTGTTACATTACATTCACTAGTAGGAGTGAGAAAAACATCACGGGGTGGTGCGCATTGTATGGGTGTGTGTTACATTACATTCACTAGTAGGAGTGAGAAAAACATCACGGGGTGGTGCGCATTGTATGGGTGTGTGTTACATTACATTCACTAGTAGGAGTGAGAAAAACATCACGGGGTGGTGCGCATTGTATGGGTGTGTGTTACATTACATTCACTAGTAGGAGTGAGAAAAACATCACGGGGTGGTGCGCATTGTATGGGTGTGTGTTACATTACATTCACTAGAAGGAGTGAGAAAAACATCACGGGGAGGTGCGCATTGTATGGGTGTGTGTTACATTACATTCACTAGTAGGAGTGAGAAAAACATCACGGGGTGGTGCGCATTGTATGGGTGTGTGTTACATTACATTCACTAGTAGGAGTGAAAAAACATCACGGGGTGGTGCGCATTGTATGGGTGTGTGTTACATTACATTCACTAGTAGGAGTGATAAAAACATCACGGGGTGGTGCGCATTGTATGGGTGTGTGTTACATTACATTCACTAGTAGGAATGAGAAAAACATCACGGGGTGGTGCGCATTGTATGGGTGTGTGTTACATTACATTCACTAGTAGGAGTGAGAAAAACATCTCGGGGTGGTGCGCATTGTATGGGTGTGTGTTACATTACATTCACTAGTAGGAGTGAGAAAAACATCACGGGGTGGTGCGCATTGTATTGGTGTGTGTTACATTACATTCACTAGTAGGAGTGAGAAAAACATCACGGTGTGGTGCGCATTGTATGGGTGTGTGTTACATTACATTCACTAGTAGGAGTGAGAAAAACATCACGGGGTGGTGCGCATTGTATGGGTGTGTGTTACATTACATTCACTAGTAGGAGTGAGAAAAACATCACGGGGTGGTGCGCATGGTATGGGTGTGTGTTACATTACATTCACTAGTAGGAGTGAGAAAAACATCACGGGGTGGTGCGCATTGTATGGGTGTGTGTTACATTACATTCACTAGTAGGAGTGAGAAAATCATCACGGGGTGGTTAGCATTGTATGGGTGTGTGTTACATTACATTCAATAGTCGGAGTGAGAAAAACATCACGGGGTGGTGCGCATTGTATGGGTGTTTGTTACATTAGATTCACTAGTAGGAGTGAGAAAATCATCACGGTGTGGTGCGCATTTTATGGGTGTGTGTTACATTACATTCACTAGTAGGAGTGAGAAAAACATCACGGGGTGGTGCGCATTGTATGGGTGTGTGTTACATTGGATGCACTAGTAGGAGTGAAAAAACATCCCGGGGTGGTGCGCATTGTATGGGTGTGTGTTACATTACATTCACTAGTAGGAGTGAGAAAAACATCACGGGGTGGTGCACATTGTATGGGTGTGTGTTACATTACATTCACTAGTAGGAGTGAGAAAAACATCACGGAGTGGTGCGCATTGTATGGGTGTGTGTTACATTACATTCACTAGTAGGAGTGAGAAAAACATCACGGGGTGGTGCGCATTGTATGGGTGTGTGTTACATTACATTCACTAGTAGGAGTGAGAAAATTATCACGGGGTGGTGAGCATTGTATGGGTGTGTGTTACATTACATTCACTAGTAGGAGTGAGAAAAACATCACGGGGTGGTGTGCATTGTATGGGTGTGTGTTACATTACATTCACTAGTAGGAGTGAGAAAAACATCACGGGGTGGTGCGCATTGTATGGGTGTGTGTTACATTAGATTCACTAGTAGGAGTGAGAAAAACATCACGGGGTGGTGCGCATTGAATGGGTGTGTGTTACATTACATTCACTAGTAGGAGTGAGAAAATCATCACGGGGTGGTTAGCATTGTATGGGTGTGTGTTACATTACATTCACTAGTAGGAGTGAGAAAAACATCACGGGGTGGTGCGCATTGTATGGGTGTGTGTTACATTACATTTGCTATTAGGAGTGAGAAAAACATCACGGGGTGGTGCGCCTTGTATGGGTGTGTGTTACATTACATTCACTAGTAGGAGTGAGAAAAACATCACGGGGTGGTGCGCATTGTATGGGTGTGTGTTACATTACATTCACTAGTAGGAGTGAGAAAAACATCACGGGGTGGTGCGCATTGTATGGGTGTGTGTTACATTACATTCACTAGTAGGAGTGAGAAAATTATCACGGGGTGGTGAGCATTGTATGGGTGTGTGTTACATTACATTCACTAGTAGGAGTGAGAAAAACATCACGGGGTGGTGTGCATTGTATGGGTGTGTGTTACATTAGATTCACTAGTAGGAGTGAGAAAAACATCACGGTGTGGTGCGCATTTTATGGGTGTGTGTTACATTACATTCACTAGTAGGAGTGAGAAAAACATCACGGGGTGGTGCGCATTGTATGGGTGTGTGTTACATTAGATTCACTAGTAGGAGTGAAAAAACATCCCAGGGTGGTGCGCATTGTATGGGTGTGTGTTACATTAGATTCACTAGTAGGAGTGAGAAAAACATCACGGGGTGGTGCGCATTGTATGGGTGTGGGTTACATTACATTCACTAGTAGGAGTGAGAAAAACATCACGGGGTGGTGCGCATTTTATGGGTGTGTGTTACATTAGATTCACTAGTAGGAGTGAGAAAAACATCACGGGGTGGTGCGCATTGTATGGGTGTGTGTTACATTACATTCACTAGTAGGAGTGAGAAAAACATCACGGGGTGGTGCGCATTGTATGGGTGTGTGTTACATTACATTCACTAGTAGGAGTGAGAAAAATATCACGGGGTGGTGCGCATTGTATGGGTGTGTGTTACATTAGATTCACAAGTAGGAGTGAGAAAATCATCACGGGGTGGTGCGCATTGTATGGGTGTGTGTTACATTACATTCGCTAGTAGGAATGAGAAAAACATCACGGGGTGGTGCGCATTGTATGGGTGTGTGTTACAATTACATTCACTAGTAGGAGTGAGAAATACATCACGGGGTGGTGCGCATTGTATGGGTGTGTGTTACATTACATTCACTAGTAGGAGTGAGAAAAACATCACGGGGTGGTGCGCATTGTATGGGTGTTTGTTACATTAGATTCACTAGTAGGAGTGAGAAAGTCATCACGCGGTGGTGCGCATTGTATGGGTGTGTGTTACATTACATTCACTAGTAGGAGTGAGAAAAACATCACGGGGTGGTGCGCATTGTATGTGTGTTTTACATTAGATTCACTAGTAGGAGTGAGAAAAACATCACGGGGTGGTGCGCATTGTATGGGTGTGTGTTACATTACATTCACTAGTAGGAGTGAGAAAAACATCACGGGGTGGTGCGCATTGCATGGGTGTGTGTTACATTACATTCACTAGTAGGAGTGAGAAAAACATCACGGGGTGGTGCGCATTGTATGGGTGTGTGTTACATTACATTCACTAGTAGGAGTGAGAAAAACATCACGGGGTGGTGCGCATTGTATGGGTGTGTGTTACATTCGATTCACTAGTAGGAGTGAAAAAACATCACGGGGTGGTGCGCATTTTATGGGTGTGTGTTACATTACATTCACTAGTAGGAGTGAGAAAAACATCACGGGGTGGTGCGCATTGTATGGGTGTGTGTTACATTAGATTCACTAGTAGGAGTGAAAAAACATCACGGGGTGGTGCGCATTGTATGGGTGTGTGTTACATTACATTCACTAGTAGGAGTGAGAAAAACATCACGGGGTGGTGCGCATTGTATGGGTGTGTGTTACATTACATTCACTAGTAGGAGTGAGAAAAGCATCACGGGGTGGTGCGCATTGTATGGGTGTGTTTTACATTACATTCACTAGTAGGAGTGAGAAAAACATCACGGGGTGGTGCGCATTGTATGGGTGTGTGTTACATTACATTCACTAGTAGGAGTGAGAAAAACATCACGGGGTGGTGCGCATTGTTTGGGTGTGTGTTACATTACATTCACTAGTAGGAGTGAGAAAAACATCACGGGGTGGTGCGCATTGTATGGGTGTGTGTTACATTACATTCACTAGTAGGAGTGAGAAAAACATCACGGGGTGGTGCGCATTGTATGGGTGTGTGTTACATTACATTCGCTAGTAGGAGTGAGAAAAACATCACGGGGTGGTGTGCCTTGTATGGGTGTGTGTTACATTAGATTCGCTAGTAGGAGTGAGAAAAATATCACGGGGTGGTGCGCATTGTATGGGTGGGTGTTACATTAGATTCACTAGTAGGAGTGAGAAAAACATCACGGGGTGGTGCGCATTGTATGGGTGTGTGTTACATTACATTCACTAGTAGGAGAGAGAAAAACATCACGGGGTGGTGCGCATTGTATGGGTGTGTGTTACATTAGATTCACTAGTAGGAGTGAGAAAGTCATCACGGGGTGGTGCGCATTGTATGGGTGTGTGTTACATTAGATTCACTAGTAGGAGTGAGAAACACATCACGGGGTGGTGCGCATTGTATGGGTGTGTGTTACATTACATTCACTAGTAGGAGTGAGAAAAACATCACGGGGTGGTGCGCATTGTATGGGTGTGTGTTACATTACATTCACTAGTAGGAGTGAGAAAAACATCACGGGGTGGTGCGCATTGTATGGGTGTGTGTTACATTACATTCACTAGTAGGAGTGAGAAAATCATCACGGGGTGGTGCGCATTGTATGGGTGTGTGTTACAATACATTCACTAGTAGGAGTGAGAAAAACATCACGGGGTGGTGCGCATTGTATGGGTGTGTGTTACATTACATTCACTAGTAGGAGTGAGAAAAACATCACGGGGTGGTGCGCATTGTATGGGTGTGTGTTACATTACATTCACTAGTAGGTGTGAGAAAAACATCACGGGGTGGTGCGCATTGTATGGGTGTGTGTTACATTACATTCACTAGTTGGAGTGAGAAAAACATCACGGGGTGGTGCGCATTGTATGGGTGTGTGTTACATTACATTCACTAGTAGGAGTGAGAAAAACATCACGGGGTGGTGCGCATTGTATGGGTGTGTGTTACATTACATTCACTAGTAGGAGTGAGAAAATCATCACGGGGTGGTGCGCATTGTATGGGTGTGTGTTACATTACATTCACTAGTAGGAGTGAGAAAAACATCACGGGGTGGTGCGCATTGTATGGGTGTGTGTTACATTACATTCACTAGTAGGAGTGAGAAAAACATCACGGGGTGGTGCGCATTGTATGGGTGTGTGTTACATTACATTCACTAGTAGGAGTGAGAAAAACATCACCGGGTGGTGCGCATTGTATGGGTGTGTGTTACATTACATTCACTAGTAGGAGTGAGAAAAACATCACGGGGTGGTGCGCATTGTATGGGTGTGTGTTACATTAGATTCACTAGTAGGAGTGAGAAAAACATCACGGGGTGGTGCGCATTGTATGGGTGTGTGTTACATTACATTCACTAGTAGTAGTGAGAAAAACATCACGGGGTGGTGCGCATTGCATGGGTGTGTGTTACATTACATTCACTAGTAGGAGTGAGAAAAACATCACGGGGTGGTGCGCATTGTATGGGTGTGTGTTACATTACATTCACTAGTAGGAGTGAGAAAAACATCACGGGGTGGTGCGCATTGTATGGGTGTGTGTTACATTCGATTCACTAGTAGGAGTGAAAAAACATCACGGGGTGGTGCGCATTTTATGGGTGTGTGTTACATTACATTCACTAGTAGGAGTGAGAAAAACATCACGGGGTGGTGCGCATTGTATGGGTGTGTGTTACATTAGATTCACTAGTAGGAGTGAAAAAACATCACGGGGTGGTGCGCATTGTATGGGTGTGTGTTACATTACATTCACTAGTAGGAGTGAGAAAAACATCACGGGGTGGTGCGCATTGTATGGGTGTGTGTTACATTACATTCACTAGTAGGAGTGAGAAAAGCATCACGGGGTGGTGCGCATTGTATGGGTGTGTTTTACATTACATTCACTAGTAGGAGTGAGAAAAACATCACGGGGTGGTGCGCATTGTATGGGTGTGTGTTACATTACATTCACTAGTAGGAGTGAGAAAAACATCACGGGGTGGTGCGCATTGTTTGGGTGTGTGTTACATTACATTCACTAGTAGGAGTGAGAAAAACATCACGGGGTGGTGCGCATTGTATGGGTGTGTGTTACATTACATTCACTAGTAGGAGTGAGAAAAACATCACGGGGTGGTGCGCATTGTATGGGTGTGTGTTACATTACATTCGCTAGTAGGAGTGAGAAAAACATCACGGGGTGGTGTGCCTTGTATGGGTGTGTGTTACATTAGATTCGCTAGTAGGAGTGAGAAAAATATCACGGGGTGGTGCGCATTGTATGGGTGGGTGTTACATTAGATTCACTAGTAGGAGTGAGAAAAACATCACGGGGTGGTGCGCATTGTATGGGTGTGTGTTACATTACATTCACTAGTAGGAGAGAGAAAAACATCACGGGGTGGTGCGCATTGTATGGGTGTGTGTTACATTAGATTCACTAGTAGGAGTGAGAAAGTCATCACGGGGTGGTGCGCATTGTATGGGTGTGTGTTACATTAGATTCACTAGTAGGAGTGAGAAAAACATCACGGGGTGGTGCGCATTGTATGGGTGTGTGTTACATTACATTCACTAGTAGGAGTGAGAAAAACATCACGGGGTGGTGCGCATTGTATGGGTGTGTGTTACATTACATTCACTAGTAGGAGTGAGAAAAACATCACGGGGTGGTGCGCATTGTATGGGTGTGTGTTACATTACATTCACTAGTAGGAGTGAGAAAATCATCACGGGGTGGTGCGCATTGTATGGGTGTGTGTTACATTACATTCACTAGTAGGAGTGAGAAAAACATCACGGGGTGGTGCGCATTGTATGGGTGTGTGTTACATTACATTCACTAGTAGGAGTGAGAAAAACATCACGGGGTGGTACGCATTGTATGGGTGTGTGTACATTACATTCACTAGTAGGAGTGAGAAAAACATCACGGGGTGGTGCGCATTGTATGGGTGTGTGTTACATTACATTCACTAGTTGGAGTGAGAAAAACATCACGGGGTGGTGCGCATTGTATGGGTGTGTGTTACTTACATTCACTAGTAGGAGTGAGAAAAACATCACGGGGTGGTGCGCATTGTATGGGTGTGTGTTACATTACATTCACTAGTAGGAGTGAGAAAATCATCACGGGTGGTGCGCATTGTATGGGTGTGTGTTACATTACATTCACTAGTAGGAGTGAGAAAAACATCACGGGGTGGTGCGCATTGTATGGGTGTGTGTTACATTACATTCACTAGTAGGAGTGAGAAAAACATCACGGGGTGGTGCGCATTGTATGGGTGTGTGTTACATTACATTCACTAGTAGGAGTGAGAAAAACATCACGGGGTGGTGCGCATTGTATGGGTGTGTGTTACATTACATTCACTAGTAGGAGTGAGAAAAACATCACGGGTGGTGCGCATTGTATGGGTGTGTGTTACATTAGATTCACTAGTAGGAGTGAGAAAAACATCACGGGGTGGTGCGCATTGTATGGGTGTGTGTTACATTACATTCACTAGTAGGAGTGAGAAAAACATCACGGGGTGTGCGCATTGCATGGGTGTGTGTTACATTACATTCACTAGTAGGAGTGAGAAAAACATCACGGGGTGGTGCGCATTGTATGGGTGTGTGTTACATTACATTCACTAGTAGGAGTGAGAAAAACATCACGGGGTGGTGCGCATTGTATGGGTGTGTGTTACATTCGATTC
Organism: Cavia porcellus; assembly: GCF_034190915.1. Lineage (NCBI taxonomy): Eukaryota > Metazoa > Chordata > Mammalia > Rodentia > Caviidae > Cavia > Cavia porcellus. Next base: position 698,784 of record NW_026947580.1, on the reverse strand, counting down.
ACTAGTAGGAGTGAAAAAACATCACGGGGTGGTGCGCATTTTATGGGTGTGTGTTACATTACATTCACTAGTAGGAGTGAGAAAAACATCACGGGGTGGTGCGCATTGTATGGGTGTGTGTTACATTAGATTCACTAGTAGGAGTGAAAAAACATCACGGGGTGGTGCGCATTGTATGGTGTGTGTTACATTACATTCACTAGTAGGAGTGAGAAAAACATCACGGGGTGGTGCGCATTGTATGGGTGTGTGTTACATTACATTCACTAGTAGGAGTGAGAAAAGCATCACGGGGTGGGGCGCATTGTATGGGTGTGTTTTACATTACATTCACTAGTAGGAGTGAGAAAAACATCACGGGGTGGTGCGCATTGTATGGGTGTGTGTTACATTACATTCACTAGTAGGAGTGAGAAAAACATCACGGGGTGGTGCGCATTGTTTGGGTGTGTGTTACATTACATTCACTAGTAGGAGTGAGAAAAACATCACGGGGTGGTGCGCATTGTATGGGTGTGTGTTACATTACATTCACTAGTAGGAGTGAGAAAAACATCACGGGGTGGTGCGCATTGTATGGGTGTGTGTTACATTACATTCGCTAGTAGGAGTGAGAAAAACATCACGGGGTGGTGTGCCTTGTATGGGTGTGTGTTACATTAGATTCGCTAGTAGGAGTGAGAAAAACATCACGGGGTGGTGCGCATTGTATGGGTGGGTGTTACATTAGATTCACTAGTAGGAGTGAGAAAAACATCACGGGGTGGTGCGCATTGTATGGGTGTGTGTTACATTACATTCACTAGTAGGAGAGAGAAAAACATCACGGGGTGGTGCGCATTGTATGGGTGTGTGTTACATTAGATTCACTAGTAGGAGTGAGAAAGTCATCACGTGGTGGTGCGCATTGTATGGGTGTGTGTTACATTAGATTCACTAGTAGGAGTGACAAAAACATCACGGGGTGGTGCGCATTGTATGGGTGTGTGTTACATTACATTCACTAGTAGGAGTGAGAAAAACATCACGGGGTGGTGCGCATTGTATGGGTGTGTGTTACATTACATTCACTAGTAGGAGTGAGAAAAACATCACGGGGTGGTGCGCATTGTATGGGTGTGTGTTACATTACATTCACTAGTAGGAGTGAGAAAATCATCACGGGGTGGTGCGCATTGTATGGGTGTGTGTTACATTACATTCACTAGTAGGAGTGAGAAAAACATCACGGGGTGGTGCGCATTGTATGGGTGTGTGTTACATTACATTCACTAGTAAGAGTGAGAAAATCATCACGGGGTGGTGCGCATTGTATGGGTGTGTGTTACATTACATTCACTAGTAGGAGTGAGAAAAACATCACGGGGTGGTGCGCATTGTATGGGTGTGTGTTACATTACATTCACTAGTTGGAGTGAGAAAAACATCACGGGGTGGTGCGCATTGTATGGGTGTGTGTTACATTACATTCACTAGTAGGAGTGAGAAAAACATCACGGGGTGGTGCGCATTGTATGGGTGTGTGTTACATTACATTCACTAGTAGGAGTGAGAAAATAATCACGGGGTGGTGCGCATTGTATGGGTGTGTGTTACATTACATTCACTAGTAGGAGTGAGAAAACATCACGGGGTGGTGCGCATTGTATGGGTGTGTGTTACATTACATTCACTAGTAGGAGTGAGAAAAACATCACGGGGTGGTGCGCATTGTATGGGTGTGTGTTACATTAGATTCACTAGTAGGAGTGAGAAAAACATCACGGGGTGGTGCGCATTGTATGGGTGTGTGTTACATTGCATTCACTAGTAGGAGTGAGAAAAACATCACGGGGTGGTGCGCATTGTATGGGTGTGTGTTACATTGCATTCACTAGTAGGAGTGAGAAAAACATCACGGGGTGGTGCGCATTGTATGGGTGTGTGTTACATTACATTCACTAGTAGGAGTGAGAAAAACATCACGGGGTGGTGCGCATTGTATGGGTGTGTGTTACATTACATTCACTAGTAGGAGTGAGAAAAACATCACGGGGTGGTGCGCATTGTATGGGTGTGTGTTACATTACATTCACTAGTAGGAGTGAGAAAATCATCACGGGGTGGTGCGCATTGTATGGGTGTGTGTTACATTACATTCACTAGTAGGAGTGAGAAAATCATCACGGGTGGTGCGCATTGTATGGGTGTGTGTTACATTACATTCACTAGTAGGAGTGAGAAAAACATCACGGGGTGGTGCGCATTGTATGGGTGTGTGTTACATTACATTCACTAGTAGGAGTGAGAAAAACATCACGGGGTGGTGCGCATTGTATGGGTGTGTGTTACATTACATTCACTAGTAGGAGTGAGAAACACATCACGGGGTGGTGCGCATTGTATGGGTGTGTGTTACATTACATTCACTAGTAGGAGTGAGAAAAACATCACGGGGTGGTGCGCATTGTATGGGTGTGTGTTACATTACATTCACTAGTAGGAGTGAGAAAAACATCACGGGTGGTGCGCATTGTATGGGTGTGTGTTACATTAGATTCACTAGTAGGAGTGAGAAAAACATCACGGGGTCGTGCGCATTGTATGGGTGTGTGTTACATTACATTCACTAGTAGGAGTGAGAAAAACATCACGGGGTGGTGCGCATTGTATGGGTGTGTGTTACATTACATTCACTAGTAGGAGTGAGAAAATCATCACGGGGTGGTTAGCATTGTATGGGTGTGTGTTACATTACATTCACTAGTAGGAGTGAGAAAAACATCACGGGGTGGTGCGCATTGTATGGGTGTTTGTTACATTAGATTCACTAGTAGGAGTGAGAAAAACATCACGGTGTGGTGCGCATTTTATGGGTGTGTGTTACATTAAATTCACTAGTAGGAGTGAGAAAAACATCACGGGGTGGTGCGCATTGTATGGGTGTGTGTTACATTAGATTCACTAGTAGGAGTGAAAAAACATCACGGGGTGGTGCACTTTGTATGGGTGTGTGTTACATTACATTCACTAGTAGGAGTGAGAAAAACATCACGGGGTGGTGAGCATTGTATGGGTGTGTGTTACATTACATTCACTAGTAGGAGTGAGAAAAACATCACGGGGTGGTGCGCTTTGTATGGGTGTGTGTTACATTACATTCACTAGTAGGAGTGAGAAAAACATCACGGGGTGGTGCGCATTGTATGGGTGTGTGTTACATTACATTCACTAGTAGGAGTGAGAAAAACATCACGGGGTGGTGCGCATTGTATGGGTGTTTGTTACATTAGATTCACTAGTAGGAGTGAGAAAGTCATCACGGGGTGGTGCGCATTGTATGGGTGTGTGTTACATTACATTCACTAGTAGGAGTGAGAAAACATCACGGGTGGTGCGCATTGTATGGTTGTGTGTTACATTAGATTCACTAGTAGGAGTGAGAAAAACATCACGGGGTGGTGCGCATTGTATGGGTGTGTGTTACATTACATTCACTAGTAGGAGTGAGAAAAACATCACGGGGTGGTGCGCATTGTATGGGTGTGTGTTACATTAGATTCACTAGTAGGAGTGAAAAAACATCACGGGGTGGTGCGCATTGTATGGGTGTGTGTTACATTCGATTCACTAGTAGGAGTGAAAAAACATCACGGGGTGGTGCGCATTTTATGGGTGTGTGTTACATTACATTCACTAGTAGGAGTGAGAAAAACATCACGGGGTGGTGCGCATTGTATGGGTGTGTGTTACATTAGATTCACTAGTAGGAGTGAGAAAAACATCACGGGGTGGTGCGCATTGTATGGGTGTGTGTTACATTACATTCACTAGTAGGAGTGAGAAAAACATCACGGGGTGGTGCGCATTGTATGGGTGTGTGTTACATTACATTCACTAGTAGGAGTGAGAAAAACATCACGGGGTGGTGCGCATTGTATGGGTGTGTGTTACATTCGATTCACTAGTAGGAGTGAAAAAACATCACGGGGTGGTGCGCATTTTATGGGTGTGTGTTACATTACATTCACTAGTAGGAGTGAGAAAAACATCACGGGGTGGTGCGCATTGTATGGGTGTGTGTTACATTAGATTCACTAGTAGGAGTGAAAAAACATCACGGGGTGGTGCGCATTGTATGGGTGTGTGTTACATTACATTCACTAGTAGGAGTGAGAAAACATCACGGGGTGGTGCGCATTGTATGGGTGTGTGTTACATTACATTCACTAGTAGGAGTGAGAAAAACATCACGGGGTGGTGCGCATTGTATGGGTGTGTTTTACATTACATTCACTAGTAGGAGTGAGAAAAACATCACGGGGTGGTGCGCATTGTATGGGTGTGTGTTACATTACATTCACTAGTAGGAGTGAGAAAAACATCACGGGGTGGTGCGCATTGTATGGGTGTGTGTTACATTACATTCACTAGTAGGAGTGAGAAAAACATCACGGGGTGGTGCGCATTGTATGGGTGTGTGTTACATTACATTCACTAGTAGGAGTGAGAAAAACATCACGGGGTGGTGCGCATTGTATGGGTGTGTGTTACATTACATTCACTAGTAGGAGTGAGAAAAACATCACGGGGTGGTGCGCATTGTATGGGTGTGTGTTACATTACATTCGCTACTAGGAGTGAGAAAAACATCACTGGGTGGTGCGCCTTGTATGGGTGTGTGTTACATTAGATTCGCTAGTAGGAGTGAGAAAAATATCACGGGGTGGTGCGCATTGTATGGGTGGGTGTTACATTAGATTCACTAGTAGGAGTGAGAAAAACATCACGGGGTGGTGCGCATTGTATGGGTGTGTGTTACATTACATTCACTAGTAGGAGAGAGAAAAACATCACGGGGTGGTGCGCATTGTATGGGTGTTTGTTACATTAGATTCACTAGTAGGAGTGAGAAAGTCATCACGGGGTGGTGCGCATTGTATGGGTGTGTGTTACATTAGATTCACTAGTAGGAGTGAGAAAAACATCACGGGGTGGTGCGCATTGTATGGGTGTGTGTTACATTACATTCACTAGTAGGAGTGAGAAAAACATCACGGGGTGGTGCGCATTGTATGGGTGTGTGTTACATTACATTCACTAGTAGGAGTGAGAAAAACATCACGGGGTGGTGCGCATTGTATGGGTGTGTGTTACATTACATTCACTAGTAGGAGTGAGAAAAACATCACGGGGTGGTGCGCATTGTATGGGTGTGTGTTACATTACATTCACTAGTAGGAGTGAGAAAATCATCACGGGGTGGTGTGCATTGTATGGGTGTGTGTTACATTACATTCACTAGTAGGAGTGAGAAAACATCACGGGGTGGTGCGAATTGTATGGGTGTGTGTTACATTACATTCACTAATAGGAGTGAGAAAACATCACGGGGTGGTGCGCATTGTATGGGTGTGTGTTACATTACATTCACTAGTTGGAGTGAGAAAAACATCACGGGGTGGTGCGCATTGTATGGGTGTGTGTTACATTACATTCACTAGTAGGAGTGAGAAAAACATCACGGGGTGGTGCGCATTGTATGGGTGTGTGTTACATTACATTCACTAGTAGGAGTGAGAAAAACATCACGGGGTGGTGCGCATTGTATGGGTGTGTGTTACATTACATTCACTAGTAGGAGTGAGAAAAACATCACGGGGTGGTGCGCATTGTATGGGTGTGTGTTACATTAGATTCACTAGTAGGAGTGAGAAAAACATCACGGGGTGGTGCGCATTGTATGGGTGTGTGTTACATTACATTCACTAGTAGGAGTGAGAAAAATATCACGGGGTGGTGCGCATTGTATGGGTGTGTGTTACATTGCATTCACTAGTAGGAGTGAGAAAAACATCACGGGGTGGTGCGCATTGTATGGGTGTGTGTTACATTGCATTCACTAGTAGGAGTGAGAAAAACATCACGGGTGGTGCGAATTGTATGGGTGTGTGTTACATTACATTCACTAGTAGGAGTGAGAAAAACATCACGGGGTGGTGCGCATTGTATGGGTGTGTGTTACATTACATTCACTAGTAGGAGTGAGAAAAACATCACGGGGTGGTGCGCATTGTATGGGTGTGTGTTACATTACATTCACTAGTAGGAGTGAGAAAAACATCCACGGGGTGGTGCGCATTGTATGGGTGTGTGTTACATTACATTCACTAGTAGGAGTGAGAAAATCATCACGGGGTGGTGCGCATTGTATGGGTGTGTGTTACATTACATTCACTAGTAGGAGTGAGAAAAACATCACGGGGTGGTGCGCATTGTATGGGTGTGTGTTACATTACATTCACTAGTAGGAGTGAGAAAAACATCACGGGGTGGTGTGCCTTGTATGGGTGTGTGTTACATTAGATTCGCTAGTAGGAGTGAGAAAAACATCACGGGGTGGTGTGCCTTGTATGGGTGTGTGTTACATTAGATTCGCTAGTAGGAGTGAGAAAAATATCACGGGGTGGTGCGCATTGTATGGGTGGGTGTTACATTAGATTCACTAGTAGGAGTGAGAAAAACATCACGGGGTGGTGCGCATTGTATGGGTGTGTGTTACATTACATTCACCAGTAGGAGAGAGAAAAACATCACGGGGTGGTGCGCATTGTATGGGTGTTTGTTACATTAGATTCACTAGTAGGAGTGAGAAAGTCATCACGGGGTGGTGCGCATTGTATGGGTGTGTGTTACATTAGATTCACTAGTAGGAGTGAGAAAAACATCACGGGGTGGTGCGCATTGTATGGGTGTGTGTTACATTACATTCACTAGTAGGAGTGAGAAAAACATCACGGGGTGGTGCGCATTGTATGGGTGTGTGTTAAATTACATTCACTAGTAGGAGTGAGAAAAACATCACGGGGTGGTGCGCATTGTATGGGTGTGTGTTACATTACATTCACTAGTAGGAGTGAGAAAATCATCACGGGGTGGTGTGCATTGTATGGGTGTGTGTTACATTACATTCACTAGTAGGAGTGAGAAAAACATCACGGGGTGGTGCGCATTGTATGGGTGTGTGTTACATTACATTCACTAGTAGGAGTGAGAAAAACATCACGGGGTGGTGCGCATTGTATGGGTGTGTGTTACATTACATTCACTAGTAGGAGTGAGAAAAACATCACGGGGTGGTGCGCATTGTATGGGTGTGTGTTACATTACATTCACTAGTTGGAGTGAGAAAAACATCACGGGGTGGTGCGCATTGTATGGGTGTGTGTTACATTAGATTCACTAGTAGGAGTGAGAAAAACATCACGGGGTGGTGCGCATTGTATGGGTGTGTGTTACATTACATTCACTAGTAGGAGTGAGAAAAACATCACGGGGTGGTGCGCATTGTATGGGTGTGTGTTACATTACATTCACTAGTAGGAGTGAGAAAAACATCACGGGGTGGTGCGCATTGTATGGGTGTGTGTTACATTACATTCACTAGTAGGAGAGAGAAAAACATCACGGGGTGGTGCGCATTGTATGGGTGTGTGTTACATTAGATTCACTAGTAGGAGTGAGAAAGTCATCACGGGGTGGTGCGCATTGTATGGGTGTGTGTTACATTAGATTCACTAGTAGGAGTGAGAAAAACATCACGGGGTGGTGCGCATTGTATGGGTGTGTGTTACATTACATTCACTAGTAGGAGTGAGAAAAACATCACGGGGTGGTGCGCATTGTATGGGTGTGTGTTACATTACATTCAGTAGTAGGAGAGAGAAAAACATCACGGGGTGGTGCGCATTGTATGGGTGTGTGTTACATTAGATTCACTAGTAGGAGTGAGAAAATCATCACGGGGTGGTGCGCATTGTATGGGTGTGTGTTACATTACATTCGCTAGTAGGAGTGAGAAAAACATCACGGGGTGGTGCGCATTGTATGGGTGTGTGTTACATTAGATTCACTAGTAGGAGTGAGAAAAACATCACGGGGTGGTGCGCATTGTATGGGTGTGTGTTACATTACATTCACTAGTAGGAGTGAGAAAAACATCACGGGGTGGTGCGCATTGTATGGGTGTGTGTTACATTACATTCACTAGTAGGAGTGAGAAAATCATCACGGGGTGGTGCGCATTGTATGGGTGTGTGTTACATTACATTCACTAGTAGGAGTGAGAAAAACATCACGGGGTGGTGCGCATTGTATGGGTGTGTGTTACATTACATTCACTAGTAGGAGTGAGAAAAACATCACGGGGTGGTGCGCATTGTATGGGTGTGTGTTACATTACATTCACTAGTAGGAGTGAGAAAAACATCACGGGGTGGTGCGCATTGTATGGGTGTGTGTTACATTACATTCACTAGTAGGAGTGAGAAAAACATCACGGGGTGGTGCGCATTGTATGGGTGTGTGTTACATTACATTCACTAGTAGGAGTGAGAAAAACATCACGGGGTGGTGCGCATTGTATGGGTGTGTGTTACATTACATTCACTAGTAGGAGTGAGAAAAACATCACGGGGTGGTGCGCATTGTATGGGTGTGTGTTACATTACATTCACTAGTAGGAGTGAGAAAAACATCACGGGGTGGTGCGCATTGTATGGGTGTGTGTTACATTACATTCACTAGTAGGAGTGAAAAAAACATCACGGGGTGGTGCGCATTGTATGGGTGTGTGTTACATTACATTCACAAGTAGGAGTGAGAAAAACATCACGGGGTGGTGCGCATTGTATGGGTGTGTGTTACATTGCATTCACTAGTAGGAGTGAGAAAAACATCACGGGGTGGTGCGCATTGTATGGGTGTGTGTTACATTGCATTCAGTAGTAGGAGTGAGAAAAACATCACGGGGTGGTGCGCATTGTATGGGTGTGTGTTACATTACATTCACTAGTAGGAGTGAGAAAAACATCACGGGGTGGTGCGCATTGTATGGGTGTCTGTTACATTACATTCACTAGTAGGAGTGAGAAAAACATCACGGGGTGGTGCGCATTGTATGGGTGTGTGTTACATTACATTCACTAGTAGGAGTGAGAAAAACATCACGGGGTGGTGCGCATTGTATGGGTGTGTGTTACATTACATTCACTAGTAGGAGTGAGAAAATCATCACGGGGTGGTGCGCATTGTATGGGTGTGTGTTACATTACATTCACTAGTAGGAGTGAGAAAAACATCACGGGGTGGTGCGCATTGTATGGGTGTGTGTTACATTACATTCACTAGTAGGAGTGAGAAAAACATCACGGGGTGGTGCGCATTGTATGGGTGTGTGTTACATTACATTCACTAGTAGGAGTGAGAAAAACATCACGGGGTGGTGCGCATTGTATGGGTGTGTGTTACATTACATTCACTAGTAGGAGTGAGAAAAACATCACGGGGTGGTGCGCATTGTATGGGTGTGTGTTACATTAGATTCACTAGTAGGAGTGAGAAAAACATCACGGGGTGGTGCGCATTGTATGGGTGTGGGTTACATTACATTCACTAGTAGGAGTGAGAAAAACATCACGGGGTGGTGCGCATTGTATGGGTGTGTGTTACATTAGATTCACTAGTAGGAGTGAGAAAAACATCACGGGGTGGTGCGCATTGTATGGGTGTGTGTTACATTACATTCACTAGTAGGAGTGAGAAAAACATCACGGGGTGGTGCGCATTGTATGGGTGTGTGTTACATTACATTCGCTAGTAGGAATGAGAAAAACATCACGGGGTGGTGCGCATTGTATGGGTGTGTGTTACAATTACATTCACTAGTAGGAGTGAGAAATACATCACAGGGTGGTGCGCATTGTATGGGTGTGTGTTACATTACATTCACTAGTAGGAGTGAGAAAAACATCACGGGGTGGTGCGCATTGTATGGGTGTGTGTTACATTAGATTCACTAGTAGGAGTGAAAAAACATCACGGGGTGGTGCGCATTGTATGGGTGTGTGTTACATTACATTCACTAGTAGGAGTGAGAAAAACATCACGGGGTGGTGCGCATTGTATGGGTGTGTGTTACATTACATTCACTAGTAGGAGTGAGAAAAACATCACGGGGTGGTGCGCATTGTATGGGTGTGTTTTACATTACATTCACTAGTAGGAGTGAGAAAAACATCACGGGGTGGTGCGCATTGTATGGGTGTGTGTTACATTACATTCACTAGTAGGAGTGAGAAAAACATCACGGGGTGGTGCGCATTGTATGGGTGTGTGTTACATTACATTCACTAGTAGGAGTGAGAAAAACATCACGGGGTGGTGCGCATTGTATGGGTGTGTGTTACATTACATTCACTAGTAGGAGTGAGAAAAACATCACGGGGTGGTGCGCATTGTATGGGTGTGTGTTACATTACATTCACTAGTAGGAGTGAGAAAAACATCACGGGGTGGTGCGCATTGTATGGGTGTGTGTTACATTACATTCGCTAGTAGGAGTGAGAAAAACATCACGGGGTGGTGCGCCTTGTATGGGTGTGTGTTACATTAGATTCGCTAGTAGGAGTGAGAAAAATATCACGGGGTGGTGCGCATTGTATGGGTGGGTGTTACATTAGATTCACTAGTAGGAGTGAGAAAAACATCACGGGGTGGTGCGCATTGTATGGGTGTGTGTTACATTACATTCACTAGTAGGAGAGAGAAAAACATCACGGGGTGGTGCGCATTGTATGGGTGTTTGTTACATTAGATTCACTAGTAGGAGTGAGAAAGTCATCACGGGGTGGTGCGCATTGTATGGGTGTGTGTTACATTACATTCACTAGTAGGAGTGAGAAAAACATCACGGGGTGGTGCGCATTGTATGGGTGTGTGTTACATTAGATTCACTAGTAGGAGTGAGAAAAACATCACGGGGTGGTGCGCATTGTATGGGTGTGTGTTACATTACATTCACTAGTAGGAGTGAGAAAAACATCACGGGGTGGTGCGCATTGTATGGGTGTGTGTTACATTACATTCACTAGTAGGAGTGAGAAAATCATCACGGGGTGGTGCGCATTGTATGGGTGTGTGTTACATTACATTCACTAGTAGGAGTGATAAAAACATCACGGGGTGGTGCACATTGTATGGGTGTGTGTTACATTACATTCACTAGTAGGAGTGAGAAAAACATCACGGGGTGGTGCGCATTGTATGGGTGTGTGTTACATTACATTCACTAGTAGGAGTGAGAAAAACATCACGGGGTGGTGCGCATTGTATGGGTGTGTGTTACATTACATTCACTAGTAGGAGTGAGAAAAACATCACGGGGTGGTGCGCATTGTATGGGTGTGTGTTACATTACATTCACTAGTAGGAGTGAGAAAATCATCACGGGGTGGTGCGCATTGTATGGGTGTGTGTTACATTACATTCACTAGTAGGAGTGATAAAAACATCACGGGGTGGTGCGCATTGTATGGGTGTGTGTTACATTACATTCACTAGTAGGAGTGAGAAAAACATCACGGGGTGGTGCGCATTGTATGGGTGTGTGTTACATTACATTCACTAGTAGGAGTGAGAAAAACATCACGGGGTGGTGCGCATTGTATGGGTGTGTGTTACATTACATTCACTAGTAGGAGTGAGAAAAACATCACGGGGTGGTGCGCATTGTATGGGTGTGTGTTACATTACATTCACTAGTAGGAGTGAGAAAAACATCACGGGGTGGTGCGCATTGTATGGGTGTGTGTTACATTACATTCACTAGTAGGAGTGAGAAAAACATCACGGGGTGGTGCGCATTGTATGGGTGTGTGTTACATTACATTCACTAGTAGGAGTGAGAAAATCATCACGGGGTGGTGCGCATTGTATGGGTGTGTGTTACATTACATTGACTAGTAGGAGTGAGAAAAACATCACGGGGTGGTGCGCATTGTATGGGTGTGTGTTACATTACATTCACTAGTAGGAGTGAGAAAAACATCACGGGGTGGTGCGCATTGTATGGGTGTGTGTTACATTACATTCCCTAGTAGGAGTGAGAAAAACATCACGGGGTGGTGCGCATTGTATGGGTGTGTGTTACATTACATTCACTAGTAGGAGTGAGAAAAACATCACGGGGTGGTGCGCATTGTGTGGGTGTGTGTTACATTACATTCACTAGTAGGAGTGAGAAAATCATCACGGGGTGGTGCGCATTGTATGGGTGTGTGTTACATTACATTCACTAGTAGGAGTGAGAAAAACATCACGGGGTGGTGCGCATTGTATGGGTGTGTGTTACATTACATTCACTATTAGGAGTGAGAAAAACATCACGGGGTGGTGCGCATTGTATGGGTGTGTGTTACATTACATTCACTAGTAAGAGTGAGAAAATCATCACGGGGTGGTGCGCATTTTATGGGTGTGTGTTACATTACATTCACTAGTAGGAGTGAGAAAAACATCACGGGGTGGTGCGCATTGTATGGGTGTGTGTTACATTACGTTCACTAGTAGGAGTGAGAAAAACATCACGGGGTGGTGCGCATTGTATGGGTGTGTGTTACATTACATTCACTAGTAGTAGTGAAAAAACATCACGGGGTGGTGCGCATTGTATGGGTGTGTGTTACATTACATTCACTAGTAGGAGTGAGAAAAACATCACGGGGTGGTGCGCATTGTATGGGTGTGTGTGTCACATTACATTCACTAGTAGGAGTGAGAAAAACATCACGGGGTGGTGCGCATTGTATGGGTGTGTGTTACATTACATTCACTAGTAGGAGTGAGAAAAACATCACGGGGTGGTGCGCATTGTATGGGTGTGTGTTACATTACATTCACTAGTAGGAGTGAGAAAAACATCACGGGGTGCTGCGCATTGTATGGGTGTGTGTTACATTACATTCACTAGTAGGAGTGAGAAAAACATCACGGGGTGGTGCGCATTGTATGGGTGTGTGTTACATTACATTCACTAGTAGGAGTGAGAAAAACATCACGGGGTGGTGCGCATTGTATGGGTGTGTGTTACATTACATTCACTAGTAGGAGTGAGAAAAACATCACGGGGTGGTGCGCATTGTATGGGTGTGTGTTACATTACATTCACTAGTAGGAGTGAGAAAATCATCACGGTGTGGTTAGCATTGTATGGGTGTGTGTTACATTACATTCACTAGTAGGAGTGAGAAAAACATAACGGGGTGGTGCGCATTTTATGGGTGTTTGTTACATTAGATTCACTAGTAGGAGTGAGAAAATCATCACGGTGTGGTGCGCATTTTATGGGTGTGTGTTACATTACATTCACTAGTAGGAGTGAGAAAAACATCACGGGGTGGTGCGCATTGTATGGGTGTGTGTTACATTAGATTCACTAGTAGGAGTGAAAAAACATCCCGGGGTGGTGCGCATTGTATGGGTGTGTGTTACATTACATTCACTAGTAGAAGTGAGAAAAACATCACGGGGTGTTGCACATTGTATGAGTGTGTGTTACATTACATTCACTAGTAGGAGTGAGAAAAACATCACGGGGTGGTGCGCATTGTATGGGTGTGTGTTACATTACATTCACTAGTAGGAGTGAGAAAAACATCACGGGGTGGTGCGCATTGTATGTGTGTGTGTTACATTACATTCACTAGTAGGAGTGAGAAAAACATCACGGGGTGGTGTGCATTGTATGGGTGTGTGTTACATTACATTCACTAGTAGGAGTGAGAAAAACATCACGGGGTGGTGCGCATTGTATGGGTGTGTGTTACATTAGATTCACTAGTAGGAGTGAGAAAAACATCACGGGGTGGTGCGCATTGTATGGGTGTGTGTTACATTACATTCACTAGTAGGAGTGAGAAAATCATCACGGGGTGGTTAGCATTGTATGGGTGTGTGTTACATTACATTCACTAGTAGGAGTGAGAAAAACATCACGGGGTGGTGCGCATTGTATGGGTGTGTGTTACATTACATTCGCTATTAGGAGTGAGAAAAACATCACGGGGTGGTGCGCCTTGTATGGGTGTGTGTTACATTACATTCACTAGTAGGAGTGAGAAAAACAACACGGGGTGGTGCGCATTGTATGGGTGTTTGTTACATTAGATTCACTAGTAGGAGTGAGAAAGTCATCACGGGGTGGTGCGCATTGTATGGGTGTGTGTTACATTACATTCACTAGTAGGAGTGAGAAAAACATCACGGGGTGGTGCGCATTGTATTGGTGTTTGTTACATTAGATTCACTAGTAGGAGTGAGAAAAACATCACGGGGTGGTGCGCATTGTATGGGTGTGTGTTACATTACATTCACTAGTAGGAGTGAGAAAAATATCACGGGGTGGTGCGCATTGTATGGGTGTGTGTTACATTACATTCACTAGTAGGAGTGAGAAAAACATCACGGGGTGGTGCGCATTGTATGGGTGTGTGTTACATTACATGCACTAGTAGGAGTGAGAAAAACATCACGGGGTGGTGCGCATTGTATGGGTGTGTGTTACATTACATTCACTAGTAGGAGTGAGAAAATCATCACGGGGTGGTTAGCATTGTATGGGTGTGTGTTACATTACATTCACTAGTAGGAGTGAGAAAAACATCACGGGGTGGTGCGCATTGTATGGGTGTTTGTTACATTAGATTCACTAGTAGGAGTGAGAAAAACATCACGGTGTGGTGCGCATTTTATGGGTGTGTGTTACATTAAATTCACTAGTAGGAGTGAGAAAAACATCACGGGGTGGTGCGCATTGTATGGGTGTGTGGTACATTAGATTCACTAGTAGGAGTGAAAAAACATCACGGGGTGGTGCACTTTGTATGGGTGTGTGTTACATTACATTCACTAGTAGGAGTGAGAAAAACATCACGGGGTGGTGCGCATTGTATGGGTGTGTGTTACATTACATTCACTAGTAGGAGTGAGAAAAACATCACGGGGTGGTGCGCATTGTATGGGTGTGTGTTACATTACATTCACTAGTAGGAGTGAGAAAATCATCACGGGGTGGTGCGCATTTTATGGGTGTGTGTTACATTACATTCACTAGTAGGAGTGAGAAAAACATCACGGGGTGGTGCGCATTGTATGGGTGTGTGTTACATTACGTTCACTAGTAGGAGTGAGAAAAACATCACGGGGTGGTGCGCATTGTATGGGTGTGTGTTACATTACATTCACTAGTAGTAGTGAAAAAACATCACGGGGTGGTGCGCATTGTATGGGTGTGTGTTACATTACATTCACTAGTAGGAGTGAGAAAAACATCACGGGGTGGTGCGCATTGTATGGGTGTGTGTGTCACATTACATTCACTAGTAGGAGTGAGAAAAACATCACGGGGTGGTGCGCATTGTATGGGTGTGTGTTACATTACATTCACTAGTAGGAGTGAGAAAAACATCACGGGGTGGTGCGCATTGTATGGGTGTGTGTTACATTACATTCACTAGTAGGAGTGAGAAAAACATCACGGGGTGCTGCGCATTGTATGGGTGTGTGTTACATTACATTCACTAGTAGGAGTGAGAAAAACATCACGGGGTGGTGCGCATTGTATGGGTGTGTGTTACATTACATTCACTAGTAGGAGTGAGAAAAACATCACGGGGTGGTGCGCATTGTATGGGTGTGTGTTACATTACATTCACTAGTAGGAGTGAGAAAAACATCACGGGGTGGTGCGCATTGTATGGGTGTGTGTTACATTACATTCACTAGTAGGAGTGAGAAAATCATCACGGTGTGGTTAGCATTGTATGGGTGTGTGTTACATTACATTCACTAGTAGGAGTGAGAAAAACATAACGGGGTGGTGCGCATTTTATGGGTGTTTGTTACATTAGATTCACTAGTAGGAGTGAGAAAATCATCACGGTGTGGTGCGCATTTTATGGGTGTGTGTTACATTACATTCACTAGTAGGAGTGAGAAAAACATCACGGGGTGGTGCGCATTGTATGGGTGTGTGTTACATTAGATTCACTAGTAGGAGTGAAAAAACATCCCGGGGTGGTGCGCATTGTATGGGTGTGTGTTACATTACATTCACTAGTAGAAGTGAGAAAAACATCACGGGGTGTTGCACATTGTATGAGTGTGTGTTACATCACATTCACTAGTAGGAGTGAGAAAAACATCACGGGGTGGTGCGCATTGTATGGGTGTGTGTTACATTACATTCACTAGTAGGAGTGAGAAAAACATCACGGGGTGGTGCGCATTGTATGTGTGTGTGTTACATTACATTCACTAGTAGGAGTGAGAAAAACATCACGGGGTGGTGTGCATTGTATGGGTGTGTGTTACATTACATTCACTAGTAGGAGTGAGAAAAACATCACGGGGTGGTGCGCATTGTATGGGTGTGTGTTACATTAGATTCACTAGTAGGAGTGAGAAAAACATCACGGGGTGGTGCGCATTGTATGGGTGTGTGTTACATTACATTCACTAGTAGGAGTGAGAAAATCATCACGGGGTGGTTAGCATTGTATGGGTGTGTGTTACATTACATTCGCTATTAGGAGTGAGAAAAACATCACGGGGTGGTGCGCCTTGTATGGGTGTGTGTTACATTACATTCACTAGTAGGAGTGAGAAAAACATCACGGGGTGGTGCGCATTGTATGGGTGTTTGTTACATTAGATTCACTAGTAGGAGTGAGAAAGTCATCACGGGGTGGTGCGCATTGTATGGGTGTGTGTTACATTACATTCACTAGTAGGAGTGAGAAAAACATCACGGGGTGGTGCGCATTGTATTGGTGTTTGTTACATTAGATTCACTAGTAGGAGTGAGAAAAACATCACGGGGTGGTGCGCATTGTATGGGTGTGTGTTACATTACATTCACTAGTAGGAGTGAGAAAAACATCACGGGGTGGTGCGCATTGTATGGGTGTGTGTTACATTACATTCACTAGTAGGAGTGAGAAAAACATCACGGGGTGGTGCGCATTGTATGGGTGTGTGTTACATTACATTCACTAGTAGGAGTGAGAAAAACATCACGGGGTGGTGCGCATTGTATGGGTGTGTGTTACATTACATTCACTAGTAGGAGTGAGAAAATCATCACGGGGTGGTTAGCATTGTATGGGTGTGTGTTACATTACATTCACTAGTAGGAGTGAGAAAAACATCACGGGGTGGTGCGCATTGTATGGGTGTTTGTTACATTAGATTCACTAGTAGGAGTGAGAAAAACATCACGGTGTGGTGCGCATTTTATGGGTGTGTGTTACATTAAATTCACTAGTAGGAGTGAGAAAAACATCACGGGGTGGTGCGCATTGTATGGGTGTGTGGTACATTAGATTCACTAGTAGGAGTGAAAAAACATCACGGGGTGGTGCACTTTGTATGGGTGTGTGTTACATTACATTCACTAGTAGGAGTGAGAAAAACATCACGGGGTGGTGCGCATTGTATGGGTGTGTGTTACATTACATTCACTAGTAGGAGTGAGAAAAACATCACGGGGTGGTGCGCATTGTATGGGTGTGTGTTACATTACATTCACTAGTAGGAGTGAGAAAAACATCACGGGGTGGTGCGCATTGTATGGGTGTGTGTTACATTACATTCACTAGTAGGAGTGAGAAAATCATCACGGGGTGGTTAGCATTGTATGGGTGTGTGTTACATTACATTCACTAGTAGGAGTGAGAAAAACATCACGGGGTGGTGCGCATTGTATGGGTGTTTGTTACATTAGATTCACTAGTAGGAGTGAGAAAATCATCACGGTGTGGTGCGCATTTTATGGGTGTGTGTTACATTACATTCACTAGTAGGAGTGAGAAAAACATCACGGGGTGGTGCGCATTGTATGGGTGTGTGTTACATTAGATTCACTAGTAGGAGTGAAAAAACATCCCGGGGTGGTGCGCATTGTATGGGTGTCTGTTACATTACATTCACTAGTAGGAGTGAGAAAAACATCACGGGGTGGTGCGCATTGTATGGGTGTGTGTTACATTACATTCACTAGTAGGAGTGAGAAAAACATCACGGGGTGGTGCGCATTGTATGGGTGTGTGTTACATTACATTCACTAGTAGGAGTGAGAAAAACATCACGGGGTGGTGCGCATTGTATGGGTGTGTGTTACATTACATTCACTAGTAGGAGTGAGAAAAACATCACGGGGTGGTGCGCATTGTATGGGTGTTTGTTACATTAGATTCACTAGTAGGAGTGAGAAAAACATCACGGGGTGGTGCGCATTGTATTGGTGTTTGTTACATTAGATTCACTAGTAGGAGTGAGAAAAACATCACGGGGTGGTGCGCATTGTATGGGTGTGTGTTACATTACATTCACTAGTAGGAGTGAGAAAAACATCACGGGGTGGTGCGCATTGGATGGGTGTGTGTTACATTACATTCACTAGTAGGAGTGAGAAAAACATCACGGGGTGGTGCGCATTGTATGGGTGTGTGTTACATTACATTCACTAGTAGGAGTGAGAAAAACATCACGGGGTGGTGCGCATTGTATGGGTGTGTGTTACATTACATTCACTAGTAGGAGTGAGAATATCATCACGGGGTGGTTAGCATTGTATGGGTGTGTGTTACATTACATTCACTAGTAGGAGTGAGAAAAACATCACGGGGTGGTGCGCATTGTATGGGTGTTTGTTACATTAGATTCACTAGTAGGAGTGAGAAAAACATCACGGTGTGGTGCGCATTTTATGGGTGTGTGTTACATTAAATTCACTAGTAGGAGTGAGAAAAACATCACGGGGTGGTGCGCATTGTATGGGTGTGCGGTACATTAGATTCACTAGTAGGAGTGAAAAAACATCACGGGGTGGTGCACTTTGTATGGGTGTGTGTTACATTACATTCACTAGTAGGAGTGAGAAAAACATCACGGGGTGGTGCGCATTGTATGGGTGTGTGTTACATTACATTCACTAGTAGGAGTGAGAAAAACATCACGGGGTGGTGCGCATTGTATGGGTGTGTGTTACATTACATTCACTAGTAGGAGTGAGAAAAACATCACGGGGTGGTGCCCATTGTATGGGTGTGTGTTACATTACATTCACTAGTAGGAGTGAGAAAATCATCACGGGGTGGTTAGCATTGTATGGGTGTGTGTTACATTACATTCACTAGTAGGAGTGAGAAAAACATCACGGGGTGGTGCGCATTGTATGGGTGTGTGTTACATTAGATTCACTAGTAGGAGTGAGAAAAACATCACGGGGTGGTGCGCATTGTATGGGTGTGTGTTACATTACATTCACTAGTAGGAGTGAGAAAAACATCACGGGGTGGTGCGCATTGTATTGGTGTTTGTTACATTAGATTCACTAGTAGGAGTGAGAAAAACATCACGGGGTGGTGCGCATTGTATGGGTGTGTGTTACATTACATTCACTAGTAGGAGTGAGAAAAACATCACGGGGTGGTGCGCATTGTATGGGTGTGTGTTACATTACATTCACTAGTAGGAGTGAGAAAAACATCACGGGGTGGTGCGCATTGTATGGGTGTGTGTTACATTACATTCACTAGTAGGAGTGAGAAAAACATCACGGGGTGGTGCGCATTGTATGGGTGTGTGTTACATTACATTCACTAGTAGGAGTGAGAAAATCATCACGGGGTGGTTAGCATTGTATGGGTGTGTGTTACATTACATTCACTAGTAGGAGTGAGAAAAACATCACGGGGTGGTGCGCATTGTATGGGTGTTTGTTACATTAGATTCACTAGTAGGAGTGAGAAAAACATCACGGTGTGGTGCGCATTTTATGGGTGTGTGTTACATTAAATTCACTAGTAGGAGTGAGAAAAACATCACGGGGTGGTGCGCATTGTATGGGTGTGTGGTACATTAGATTCACTAGTAGGAGTGAAAAAACATCACGGGGTGGTGCACTTTGTATGGGTGTGTGTTACATTACATTCACTAGTAGGAGTGAGAAAAACATCACGGGGTGGTGCGCATTGTATGGGTGTGTGTTACATTACATTCACTAGTAGGAGTGAGAAAAACATCACGGGGTGGTGCGCATTGTATGGGTGTGTGTTACATTACATTCACTAGTAGGAGTGAGAAAAACATCACGGGGTGGTGCGCATTGTATGGGTGTGTGTTACATTACATTCACTAGTAGGAGTGAGAAAATCATCACGGGGTGGTTAGCATTGTATGGGTGTGTGTTACATTACATTCACTAGTAGGAGTGAGAAAAACATCACGGGGTGGTGCGCATTGTATGGGTGTTTGTTACATTAGATTCACTCGTAGGAGTGAGAAAATCATCACGGTGTGGTGCGCATTTTATGGGTGTGTGTTACATTACATTCACTAGTAGGAGTGAGAAAAACATCACGGGGTGGTGCGCATTGTATGGGTGTGTGTTACATTAGATTCACTAGTAGGAGTGAAAAAACATCCCGGGGTGGTGCGCATTGTATGGGTGTCTGTTACATTACATTCACTAGTAGGAGTGAGAAAAACATCACGGGGTGGTGCGCATTGTATGGGTGTGTGTTACATTACATTCACTAGTAGGAGTGAGAAAAACATCACGGGGTGGTGCGCATTGTATGGGTGTGTGTTACATTACATTCACTAGTAGGAGTGAGAAAAACATCACGGGGTGGTGCGCATTGTATGGGTGTGTGTTACATTACATTCACTAGTAGGAGTGAGAAAAACATCACGGGGTGGTGCGCATTGTATGGGTGTTTGTTACATTAGATTCACTAGTAGGAGTGAGAAAAACATCACGGGGTGGTGCGCATTGTATTGGTGTTTGTTACATTAGATTCACTAGTAGGAGTGAGAAAAACATCACGGGGTGGTGCGCATTGTATGGGTGTGTGTTACATTACATTCACTAGTAGGAGTGAGAAAAACATCACGGGGTGGTGCGCATTGGATGGGTGTGTGTTACATTACATTCACTAGTAGGAGTGAGAAAAACATCACGGGGTGGTGCGCATTGTATGGGTGTGTGTTACATTACATTCACTAGTAGGAGTGAGAAAAACATCACGGGGTGGTGCGCATTGTATGGGTGTGTGTTACATTACATTCACTAGTAGGAGTGAGAATATCATCACGGGGTGGTTAGCATTGTATGGGTGTGTGTTACATTACATTCACTAGTAGGAGTGAGAAAAACATCACGGGGTGGTGCGCATTGTATGGGTGTTTGTTACATTAGATTCACTAGTAGGAGTGAGAAAAACATCACGGTGTGGTGCGCATTTTATGGGTGTGTGTTACATTAAATTCACTAGTAGGAGTGAGAAAAACATCACGGGGTGGTGCGCATTGTATGGGTGTGCGGTACATTAGATTCACTAGTAGGAGTGAAAAAACATCACGGGGTGGTGCACTTTGTATGGGTGTGTGTTACATTACATTCACTAGTAGGAGTGAGAAAAACATCACGGGGTGGTGCGCATTGTATGGGTGTGTGTTACATTACATTCACTAGTAGGAGTGAGAAAAACATCACGGGGTGGTGCGCATTGTATGGGTGTGTGTTACATTACATTCACTAGTAGGAGTGAGAAAAACATCACGGGGTGGTGCCCATTGTATGGGTGTGTGTTACATTACATTCACTAGTAGGAGTGAGAAAATCATCACGGGGTGGTTAGCATTGTATGGGTGTGTGTTACATTACATTCACTAGTAGGAGTGAGAAAAACATCACGGGGTGGTGCGCATTGTATGGGTGTTTGTTACATTAGATTCACTAGTAAGAGTGAGAAAATCATCACGGTGTGGTGCGCATTTTATGGGTGTGTGTTACATTACATTCACTAGTAGGAGTGAGAAAAACATCACGGGGTGGTGCGCATTGTATGGGTGTGTGTTACATTAGATTCACTAGTAGGAGTGAAAAAACATCCCGGGGTGGTGCGCATTGTATGGGTGTGTGTTACATTACATTCACTAGTAGGAGTGAGAAAAACATCACGGGGTGGTGCGCATTGTATGGGTGTGTGTTACATTACATTCACTAGTAGGAGTGAGAAAAACATCACGGGGTGGTGAGCATTGTATGGGTGTGTGTTACATTAGATTCACTAGTAGGAGTGAGAAAAACATCACGGGGTGGTGCGCATTGTATGGGTGTGTGTTACATTACATTCACTAGTAGGAGTGAGAAAAACATCACGGGGTGGTGCGCATTGTATGGGTGTGTGTTACATTACATTCACTAGTAGGAGTGAGAAAAACATCACGGGGTGGTGCGCATTGTATGGGTGTTTGTTACATTAGATTCACAAGTAGGAGTGAGAAAATCATCACGGGGTGGTGCGCATTGTATGGGTGTGTGTTACTTTACATTCGCTAGTAGGAATGAGAAAAATATCACGGGGTGGTGCGCATTGTATGGGTGTGTGTTACATTACATTCACTAGTAGGAGTGAGAAATACATCACGGGGTGGTGCGCATTGTATGGGTGTGTGTTACATTACATTCACTAGTAGGAGTGAGAAAAACATCACGGGGTGGTGCGCATTGTATGGGTGTGTGTTACATTAGATTCACTAGTAGGAGTGAGAAAGTCATCACGGGGTGGTGCGCATTGTATGGGTGTGTGTTACATTACATTCACTAGTAGGAGTGAGAAAAACATCACGGGGTGGTGCGCATTGCATGGGTGTGTGTTACATTACATTCACTAGTAGGAGTGAGAAAAACATCACGGGGTGGTGCGCATTGTATGGGTGTGTGTTACATTACATTCACTAGTAGGAGTGAGAAAAACATCAGGGGTGGTGCGCATTGCATGGGTGTGTGTTACATTCGATTCACTAGTAGGAGTGAAAAAACATCACGGGGTGGTGCGCATTGCATGGGTGTGTGTTACATTACATTCACTAGTAGGAGTGAGAAAAACATCACGGGGTGGTGCGCATTGCATGGGTGTGTGTTACATTACATTCACTAGTAGGAGTGAGAAAAACATCACGGGGTGGTGCGCATTGTATGGGTGTGTGTTACATTACATTCACTAGTAGGAGTGAGAAAATCATCACGGGGTGGTGCGCATTGTATGGGTGTGTGTTACATTCGATTCACTAGTAGGAGTGAAAAAACATCACGGGGTGGTGCGCATTGTATGGGTGTGTGTTACATTACATTCACTAGTAGGAGTGAGAAAAACATCACGGGGTGGTGCGCATTGTATGGGTGTGTGTTACATTACATTCACTAGTAGGAGTGAGAAAAACATCACGGTGTGGTGCGCATTGTATGGGTGTGTTTTACATTACATTCACTAGTAGGAGTGAGAAAAACATCACGGGGTGGTGCGCATTGTATGGGTGTGTGTTACATTACATTCACTAGTAGGAGTGAGAAAAACATCACAGGGTGGTGCGCATTGTATGGGTGTGTGTTACATTACATTCAATAGTAGGAGTGAGAAAAACATCACGGGGTGGTGCGCATTGTATGGGTGTGTGTTACATTACATTCACTAGTAGGAGTGAGAAAAACATCACGGGGTGGTGCGCATTGTATGGGTGTGTGTTACATTACATTCGCTAGTAGGAGTGAGAAAAACATCACGGGGAGGTGCGCCTTGTATGGGTGTGTGTTACATTAGATTCGCTAGTAGGAGTGAGAAAAACATCACGGGGTGGTGCGCATTGTATGGGTGGGTGTTACATTAGATTCACTAGTAGGAGTGAGAAAAACATCACGGGGTGGTGCGCATTGTATGGGTGTGTGTTACATTACATTCACTAGTAGGAGTGAGAAAAACATCACGGGGTGGTGCGCATTGTATGGGTGTTTGTTACATTAGATTCACTAGTAGGAGTGAGAAAGTCATCACGGGGTGGTGCGCATTGTATGGGTGTGTGTTACATTAGATTCACTAGTAGGAGTGAGAAAAACATCACGGGGTGGTGCGCATTGTATGGGTGTGTGTTACATTACATTCACTAGTAGGAGTGAGAAAAACATCACGGGGTGGTGCGCATTGTATGGGTGTGTGTTACATTACATTCACTAGTAGGAGTGAGAAAAACATCACGGGGTGGTGCGCATTGTATGGGTGTGTGTTACATTTCATTCACTAGTAGGAGTGAGAAAATCATCACGGGGTGGTGCGCATTGTATGGGTGTGTGTTACATTACATTCACTAGTAGGAGTGAGAAAAACATCACGGGGTGGTGCGCATTGTATGGGTGTGTGTTACATTACATTCACTAGTAGGAGTGAGAAAAACATCACGGGGTGGTGCGCATTGTATGGGTGTGTGTTACATTACATTCACTAGTAGGAGTGAGAAAAACATCACGGGGTGGTGCGCATTGTATGGGTGTGTGTTACATTACATTCACTAGTAGGAGTGAGAAAAACATCACGGGGTGGTGCGCATTGTATGGGTGTGTGTTACATTACATTCACTAGTAGGAGTGAGAGAAACATCACGGGGTGGTGCGCATTGTATGGGTGTGTGTTACATTACATTCACTAGTAGGAGTGAGAAAAACATCACGGGGTGGTGCGCATTGTATGGGTGTGTGTTACATTACATTCACTAGTAGGAGTGAGAAAATCATCACGGGGTGGTTAGCATTGTATGGGTGTGTGTTACATTACATTCACTAGTAGGAGTGAGAAAAACATCACGGGGTGGTGCGCATTGTATGGGTGTTTGTTACATTACATTCACTAGTAGGAGTCAGAAAAACATCACGGGGTGGTGCGCATTTTATGGGTGTGTGTTACATTACATTCACTAGTAGGAGTGAGAAAAACATCACGGGGTGGTGCGCATTGTATGGGTGTGTGTTACATTACATTCACTAGTAGGAGTGAAAAAACATCACGGGGTGGTGCGCATTGTATGGGTGTGTGTTACATTACATTCACTAGTAGGAGTGAGAAAAACATCACGGGGTGGTGCGCATTGTATGGGTGTGTGTGTCACATTACATTCACTAGTAGGAGTGAGAAAAACATCACGGGGTGGTGCGCATGGTATGGGTGTGTGTTACATTACATTCACTAGTAGGAGTGAGAAAAACATCACGGGGTGGTGTGCATTGTATGGGTGTGTGTTACATTACATTCACTAGTAGGAGTGAGAAAATCATCACGGGGTGGTTAGCATTGTATGGGTGTGTGTTACATTACATTCACTAGTAGGAGTGAGAAAAACATCACGGGGTGGTGCGCATTGTATGGGTGTTTGTTACATTAGATTCACTAGTAGGAGTGAGAAAATCATCACGGTGTGGTGCGCATTTTATGGGTGTGTGTTACATTACATTCACTAGTAGGAGTGAGAAAAACATCACGGGGTGGTGCGCATTGTATGGGTGTGTGTTACATTAGATTCACTAGTAGGAGTGAAAAAACATCCCGGGGTGGTGCGCATTGTATGGGTGTGTGTTACATTACATTCACTAGTAGGAGTGAGAAAAACATCACAGGGTGGTGCGCATTGTATGGGTGTGTGTTACATTACATTCACTAGTAGGAGTGAGAAAAACATCACGGGGTGGTGCGCATTGTATGGGTGTGTGTTACATTAGATTCACTAGTAGGAGTGAGAAAAACATCACGGGGTGGTGCGCATTGTATGGGTGTGTGTTACATTACATTCACTAGTAGGAGTGAGAAAAACATCACGGGGTGGTGCGCATTGTATGGGTGTGTGTTACATTACATTCACTAGTAGGAGTGAGAAAAACATCACGGGGTGGTGCGCATTGTATGGGTGTTTGTTACATTAGATTCACAAGTAGGAGTGAGAAAATCATCACGGGGTGGTGCGCATTGTATGGGTGTGTGTTACTTTACATTCGCTAGTAGGAATGAGAAAAACATCACGGGGTGGTGCGCATTGTATGGGTGTGTGTTACATTACATTCACTAGTAGGAGTGAGAAATACATCACGGGGTGGTGTGCATTGTATGGGTGTGTGTTACATTACATTCGCTAGTAGGAGTGAGAAAAACATCACGGGGTGGTGCGCCTTGTAAGGGTGTGTGTTACATTAGATTCGCTAGTAGGAGTGAGAAAAACATCACGGGGTGGTGCGCATTGTATGGGTGGGTGTTACATTAGATTCACTAGTAGGAGTGAGAAAAACATCACGGGGTGGTGCGCATTGTATGGGTGTGTGTTACATTACATTCACTAGTAGGAGTGAGAAAAACATCACGGGGTGGTGCGCATTGTATGGGTGTTTGTTACATTAGATTCACTAGTAGGAGTGAGAAAGTCATCACGGGGTGGTGCGCATTGTATGGGTGTGTGTTACATTAGATTCACTAGTAGGAGTGAGAAAAACATCACGGGGTGGTGCGCATTGTATGGGTGTGTGTTACATTACATTCACTAGTAGGAGTGAGAAAAACATCACGGGGTGGTGCGCATTGTATGGGTGTGTGTTACATTACATTCACTAGTAGGAGTGAGAAAAACATCACGGGGTGGTGCGCATTGTATGGGTGTGTGTTACATTACATTCACTAGTAGGAGTGAGAAAATCATCACGGGGTGGTGCGCATTGTATGGGTGTGTGTTACATTACATTCACTAGTAGGAGTGAGAAAAACATCACGGGGTGGTGCGCATTGTATGGGTGTGTGTTACATTACATTCACTAGTAGGAGTGAGAAAAACATCACGGGGTGGTGCGCATTGTATGGGTGTGTGTTACATTACATTCACTAGTAGGAGTGAGAAAAACATCACGGGGTGGTGCGCATTGTATGGGTGTGTGTTACATTACATTCACTAGTAGGAGTGAGAAAAACATCACGGGGTGGTGCGCATTGTATGGGTGTGTGTTACATTACATTCACTAGTAGGAGTGAGAGAAACATCACGGGGTGGTGCGCATTGTATGGGTGTGTGTTACATTACATTCACTAGTAGGAGTGAGAAAAACATCACGGGGTGGTGCGCATTGTATGGGTGTGTGTTACATTACATTCACTAGTAGGAGTGAGAAAATCATCACGGGGTGGTTAGCATTGTATGGGTGTGTGTTACATTACATTCACTAGTAGGAGTGAGAAAAACATCACGGGGTGGTGCGCATTGTATGGGTGTTTGTTACATTACATTCACCAGTAGGAGTCAGAAAAACATCACGGGGTGGTGCGCATTTTATGGGTGTGTGTTACATTACATTCACTAGTAGGAGTGAGAAAAACATCACGGGGTGGTGCGCATTGTATGGGTGTGTGTTACATTACATTCACTAGTAGGAGTGAAAAAACATCACGGGGTGGTGCGCATTGTATGGGTGTGTGTTACATTACATTCACTAGTAGGAGTGAGAAAAACATCACGGGGTGGTGCGCATTGTATGGGTGTGTGTGTCACATTACATTCACTAGTAGGAGTGAGAAAAACATCACGGGGTGGTGCGCATTGTATGGGTGTGTGTTACATTACATTCACTAGTAGGAGTGAGAAAAACATCACGGGGTGGTGCTCATTGTATGGGTGTGTGTTACATTACATTCACTAGTAGGAGTGAGAAAAACATCACGGGGTGGTGCGCATTTTATGGGTGTGTGTTACATTACATTCACTAGTAGGAGTGAGAAAAACATCACGGTGTGGTGCGCATTGTATGGGTGTGTGTTACATTACATTCACTAGTAGGAGTGAGAAAAACATCACGGGGTGGTGCGCATTGTATGGGTGTGTGTTACATTACATTCACTAGTAGGAGTGAGAAAAACATCACGGGGTGGTGCGCATGGTATGGGTGTGTGTTACATTACATTCACTAGTAGGAGTGAGAAAAACATCACGGGGTGGTGCGCATTGTATGGGTGTGTGTTACATTACATTCACTAGTAGGAGTGAGAAAATCATCACGGGGTGGTTAGCATTGTATGGGTGTGTGTTACATTACATTCACTAGTAGGAGTGAGAAAAACATCACAGGGTGGTGCGCATTGTATGGGTGTTTGTTACATTAGATTCACTAGTAGGAGTGAGAAAATCATCACGGTGTGGTGCGCATTTTATGGGTGTGTGTTACATTACATTCACTAGTAGGAGTGAGAAAAACATCACGGGGTGGTGCGCATTGTATGGGTGTGTGTTACATTAGATTCACTAGTAGGAGTGAAAAAACATCCCGGGGTGGTGCGCATTGTATGGGTGTGTGTTACATTACATTCACTAGTAGGAGTGAGAAAAACATCACGGGGTGGTGCGCATTGTATGGGTGTGTGTTACATTACATTCACTAGTAGGAGTGAGAAAAACATCACGGGGTGGTGCGCATTGTATGGGTGTGTGTTACATTAGATTCACTAGTAGGAGTGAGAAAAACATCACGGGGTGGTGCGCATTGTATGGGTGTGTGTTACATTACATTCACTAGTAGGAGTGAGAAAAACATCACGGGGTGGTGCGCATTGTATGGGTGTGTGTTACATTACATTCACTAGTAGGAGTGAGAAAAACATCACGGGGTGGTGCGCATTGTATGGGTGTTTGTTACATTAGATTCACAAGTAGGAGTGAGAAAATCATCAGGGGGTGGTGCGCATTGTATGGGTGTGTGTTACTTTACATTCGCTAGTAGGAATGAGAAAAACATCACGGGGTGGTGCGCATTGTATGGGTGTGTGTTACATTACATTCACTAGTAGGAGTGAGAAATACATCACGGGGTGGTGCGCATTGTATGGGTGTGTGTTACATTACATTCACTAGTAGGAGTGAGAAAAACATCACGGGGTGGTGCGCATTGTATGGGTGTGTGTTACATTAGATTCACTAGTAGGAGTGAGAAAGTCATCACGGGGTGGTGCGCATTGTATGGGTGTGTGTTACATTACATTCACTAGTAGGAGTGAGAAAAACATCACGGGGTGGTGCGCATTGCATGGGTGTGTGTTACATTACATTCACTAGTAGGAGTGAGAAAAACATCACGGGGTGGTGCGCATTGTATGGGTGTGTGTTATATTACATTCACTAGTAGGAGTGAGAAAAACATCAGGGGTGGTGCGCATTGCATGGGTGTGTGTTACATTCGATTCACTAGTAGGAGTGAAAAAACATCACGGGGTGGTGCGCATTGTATGGGTGTGTGTTACATTACATTCACTAGTAGGAGTGAGAAAAACATCACGGGGTGGTGCGCATTGTATGGGTGTGTGTTACATTACATTCACTAGTAGGAGTGAGAAAAACATCACGGGGTGGTGCGCATTGTATGGGTGTGTGTTACATTACATTCGCTAGTAGGAGTGAGAAAAACATCACGGGGTGGTGCGCCTTGTATGGGTGTGTGTTACATTAGATTCGCTAGTAGGAGTGAGAAAAACATCACGGGGTGGTGCGCATTGTATGGGTGGGTGTTACATTAGATTCACTAGTAGGAGTGAGAAAAACATCACGGGGTGGTGCGCATTGTATGGGTGTGTGTTACATTACATTCACTAGTAGGAGTGAGAAAAACATCACGGGGTGGTGCGCATTGTATGGGTGTTTGTTACATTAGATTCACTAGTAGGAGTGAGAAAGTCATCACGGGGTGGTGCGCATTGTATGGGTGTGTGTTACATTAGATTCACTAGTAGGAGTGAGAAAAACATCACGGGGTGGTGCGCATTGTATGGGTGTGTGTTACATTACATTCACTAGTAGGAGTGAGAAAAACATCACGGGGTGGTGCGCATTGTATGGGTGTGTGTTACATTACATTCACTAGTAGGAGTGAGAAAAACATCACGGGGTGGTGCGCATTGTATGGGTGTGTGTTACATTACATTCACTAGTAGGAGTGAGAAAAACATCACGGGGTGGTGCGCATTGTATGGGTGTTTGTTACATTAGATTCACAAGTAGGAGTGAGAAAATCATCACGGGGTGGTGCGCATTGTATGGGTGTGTGTTACTTTACATTCGCTAGTAGGAATGAGAAAAACATCACGGGGTGGTGCGCATTGTATGGGTGTGTGTTACATTACATTCACTAGTAGGAGTGAGAAAAACATCACGGGGTGGTGCGCATTGTATGGGTGTGTGTTACATTACATTCACTAGTAGGAGTGAGAAAAACATCACGGGGTGGTGCGCATTGTATGGGTGTGTGTTACATTACATTCACTAGTAGGAGTGAGAAAAACATCACGGGGTGGTGCGCATTGTATGGGTGTGTGTTACATTACATTCACTAGTAGGAGTGAGAAAAACATCACGGGGTGGTGCGCATTGTATGGGTGTGTGTTACATTACATTCACTAGTAGGAGTGAGAGAAACATCACGGGGTGGTGCGCATTGTATGGGTGTGTGTTACATTACATTCACTAGTAGGAGTGAGAAAAACATCACGGGGTGGTGCGCATTGTATGGGTGTGTGTTACATTACATTCACTAGTAGTAGTGAGAAAATCATCACGGGGTGGTTAGCATTGTATGGGTGTGTGTTACATTACATTCACTAGTAGGAGTGAGAAAAACATCACGGGGTGGTGCGCATTGTATGGGTGTTTGTTACATTACATTCACTAGTAGGAATCAGAAAAACATCACGGGGTGGTGCGCATTTTATGGGTGTGTGTTACATTACATTCACTAGTAGGAGTGAGAAAAACATCACGGGGTGGTGCGCATTGTATGGGTGTGTGTTACATTACATTCACTAGTAGGAGTGAAAAAACATCACGGGGTGGTGCGCATTGTATGGGTGTGTGTTACATTACATTCACTAGTAGGAGTGAGAAAAACATCACGGGGTGGTGCGCATTGTATGGGTGTGTGTGTCACATTACATTCACTAGTAGGAGTGAGAAAAACATCACGGGGTGGTGCGCATTGTATGGGTGTGTGTTACATTACATTCACTAGTAGGAGTGAGAAAAACATCATGGGGTGGTGCTCATTGTATGGGTGTGTGTTACATTACATTCACTAGTAGGAGTGAGAAAAACATCACGGGGTGGTGCGCATTGTATGGGTGTGTGTTACATTACATTCACTAGTAGGAGTGAGAAAAACATCACGGGGTGGTGCGCATTGTATGGGTGTGTGTTACATTACATTCACTAGTAGGAGTGAGAAAAACATCACGGGGTGGTGAGCATTGTATGGGTGTGTGTTACATTACATTCACTAGTAGGAGTGAGAAAAACATCACGGGGTGGTGCGCATTGTATGGTTGCGTGTTACATTACATTCACTAGTAGGAGTGAGAAAAACATCACGGGGTGGTGCGCATTGTATGGGTGTTTGTTACATTCGATTCACTAGTAGGAGTGAGAAAATCATCACGGGGTGGTGCGCATTTTATGGGTGTGTGTTACATTACATTCACTAGTAGGAGTTAGAAAAACATCACGGAGTGGTGCGCATTGTATGGGTGTGTGTTACATTAGATTCACTAGTAGGAGTGAAAAAACATCACGGGGTGGTGCGCATTGTATGGGTGTGTGTTACATTAGATTCACTAGTAGGAGTGAGAAAAACATCACGGGGTGGTGCGCATTGTATGGGTGTGTGTTACATTACATTCACTAGTAGGAGTGAGAAAAACATCACGGGGTGGTGCGCATTGTGTGGGTGTGTGTTACATTACATTCACTAGTAGGAGTGAGAAAAACATCACGGGGTGGTGCGCATTGTATGGGTGTGTGTTACATTAGATTCACTAGTAGGAGTCAGAAATACATCACGGGGTGGTGCGCATTGTATGGGTGTGTGTTACATTAGATTCACTAGTAGGAGTGGGAAAAACATCACGGGGTGGTGCGCATTGTATGGGTGTGTGTTACATTAGATTCACTAGTAGGAGTGAGAAATTCATCACGGGGTGGTGCGCATTGTATGGGTGTGTGTTACATTACATTCACTAGTAGGAGTGAGAAAAACATCACGGGGTGGTGCATATTGTATGGGTGTGTGTTACATTAGATTCACTAGTAGGAGTGAGAAAAACATCACGGGGTGGTGCGCATTGTATGGGTGTGTGTTACATTACATTCACTAGTAGGAGTGAGAAAAACATCACGGGGTGGTGCGCATTGTATGGGTGTGTGTTACATTAGATTCACTAGTAGGAGTGAGAAAAACATCACGGGGTGGTGCGCATTGTATGGGTGTGTGTTACATTAGATTCACTAGTAGGAGTGAGAAAAACATCACGGGGTGGTGCGCATTGTATGGGTGTGTGTTACATTAGATTCACTAGTAGGAGTGGGAAAAACATCACGGGGTGGTGCGCATTGTATGGGTGTGTGTTACATTAGATTCACTAGTAGGAGTGAGAAATTCATCACGGGGTGGTGCGCATTGTATGGGTGTGTGTTACATTACATTCACTAGTAGGGGTGAGAAAAACATCACGCGGTGGTGCGCATTGTATGGGTGTGTGTTACATTAGATTCACTAGTAGGAGTGAGAAAAACATCACGGGGTGGTGCGCATTGTATGGGTGTGTGTTACATTACATTCACTAGTAGGAGTGAGAAAAACATCACGGGGTGGTGCGCATTGTATGGGTGTGTGTTACATTAGATTCACTAGTAGGAGTGAGAAAAACATCACGGGGTGGTGCGCATTGTATGGGTGTGTGTTACATTACATTCACTAGTAGGAGTGAGAAAAACATCACGGGGTGGTGCGCATTGTATGGGTGTGTGTTGCATTACATTCACTAGTAGGAGTGAGAAAAACATCACGGGGTGGTGCGCATTGTATGGGTGTGTGTTACATTAGATTCACTAGTAGGAGTGAGAAAAACATCACGGGGTGGTGCGCATTGTATGGGTGTGTGTTACGTTACATTCTCTAGTAGGAGTGAGAAAATCATCACGGGGTGGTTAGCATTGTATGGGTGTGTGTTACATTACATTCACTAGTAGGAGTGAGAAAAACATCACGGGGTGGTGCGCATTGTATGGGTGTTTGTTACATTCGATTCACTAGTAGGAGTGAGAAAATCATCATGGGGTGGTGCGCATTTTATGGGTGTGTGTTACATTACATTCACTAGTAGGAGTTAGAAAAACATCACGGAGTGGTGCGCATTGTATGGGTGTGTGTTACATTAGATTCACTAGTAGGAGTGAAAAAACATCACGGGGTGGTGCGCATTGTATGGGTGTGTGTTACATTAGATTCACTAGTAGGAGTGAGAAAAACATCACAGGGTGGTGCGCATTGTATGGGTGTGTGTTACATTACATTCACTAGTAGGAGTGAGAAAAACATCACGGTGTGGTGCGCATTGTATGGGTGTGTGTTACATTACATTCACTAGTAGGAGTGAGAAAAACATCACGGGGTGGTGCGCATTGTATGGGTGTGTGTTACATTACATTCACTAGTAGGAGTGAGAAAAACATCACGGGGTGGTGCTCATGGTATGGGTGTGTGTTACATTACATTCACTAGTAGGAGTGAGAAAAACATCACGGGGTGGTGCGCATTGTATGGGTGTGTGTTACATTACATTCACTAGTAGGAGTGAGAAAATCATCACGGAGTGGTTAGCATTGTATGGGTGTGTGTTACATTGCATTCACTAGTAGGAGTGAGAAAAACATCACAGGGTGGTGCGCATTGTATGGGTGTTTGTTACATTAGATTCACTAGTAGGAGTGAGAAAATCATCACGGTGTGGTGCGCATTTTATGGGTGTGTGTTACATTACATTCACTAGTAGGAGTGAGAAAAACATCACGGGGTGGTGCGCATTGTATGGGTGTGTGTTACATTAGATTCACTAGTAGGAGTGAAAAAACATCCCGGGGTGGTGCGCATTGTATGGGTGTGTGTTACATTACATTCACTAGTAGGAGTGAGAAAAACATCACGGGGTGGTGCGCATTGTATGGGTGTGTGTTACATTACATTCACTAGTAGGAGTGAGAAAAACATCACGGGGTGGTGCGCATTGTATGGGTGTGTGTTACATTACATTCACTAGTAGGAGGGAGAAAAACATCACGGGGTGGTGCGCATTGTATGGGTGTGTGTTACATTAGATTCACTAGTAGGAGTGAGAAAAACATCACGGGGTGGTGCGCATTGTATGGGTGTGTGTTACATTACATTCACTAGTAGGAGTGAGAAAATCATCACGGGGTGGTTAGCATTGTATGGGTGTGTGTTACATTACATTCACTAGTAGGAGTGAGAAAAACATCACGGGGTGGTGCGCATTGTATGGGTGTTTGTTACATTAGATTCACTAGTAGGAGTGAGAAAATCACGGTGTGGTGCGCATTTTATGGGTGTGTGTTACATTAAATTCACTAGTAGGAGTGAGAAAAACATCACGGGGTGGTGCGCATTTTATGGGTGTGTGTTACATTAGATTCACTAGTAGGAGTGAAAAAACATCACGGGGTGGTGCACTTTGTATGGGTGTGTGTTACATTACATTCACTAGTAGGAGTGAGAAAAACATCACGGGGTGGTGCGCATTGTATGGGTGTGTGTTACATTACATTCACTAGTAGGAGTGAGAAAAACATCACGGGGTGGTGCGCATTGTATGGGTGTGTGTTACATTACATTCACTAGTAGGAGTGAGAAAAACATCACGGGGTGGTGCGCATTGTATGGGTGTGTGTTACATTACATTCACTAGTAGGAGTGAGAAAATCATCACGGGGTGGTTAGCATTGTATGGGTGTGTGTTACATTACATTCACTAGTAGGAGTGAGGAAAACATCACGGGGTGGTGCGCATTGTATGGGTGTTTGTTACATTAGATTCACTAGTAGGAGTGAGAAAATCATCACGGTGTGGTGCGCATTGTATGGGTGTGTGTTACATTACATTCACTAGTAGGAGTGAGAAAAACATCACGGGGTGGTGCGCATTGTATGGGTGTGTGTTACATTACATTCACTAGTAGGAGTGAGAAAAACATCACGCGGTGGTGCGCATTGTATGGGTGTGTGTTACATTACATTCACTAGTAGGAGTGAGAAAAACATCACGGGGTGGTGCGCATTTTATGGGTGTGTGTTACATTACATTCACTAGTAGGAGTGAGAAAAACATCACGGGGTGGTGCGCATTGTATGGGTGTGTGTTACATTAGATTCACTAGTAGGAGTGAGAAAAACATCACGGGGTGGTGCGCATTGTATGCGTGTGTGTTACATTAGATTCATTAGTAGGAGTGAGAAAAACATCACGGGGTGGTGCGCATTGTATGGGTGTGTGTTACATTACATTCACTAGTAGGAGTGAGAAAAACATCACGGGGTGGTGCGCATTGTATGGGTGTTTGTTACATTAGATTCCCAAGTAGGAGTGAGAAAATCATCACGGGGTGGTGCGCATTGTATGGGTGTGTGTTACATGAGATTCACTAGTAGGAGTGAGAAAAACATCACGGGGTGGTGCGCATTGTATGGGTGTGTGTTACATGAGATTCACTAGTAGGAGTGAGAAAAACATCACGGGGTGGTGCGCATTGTATGGGTGTGTGTTACAGGAGATTCACTAGTAGGAGTGAGAAAAACATCACGGGGTGGTGCGCATTGTATGGGTGTGTGTTACATTAGATTCACTAGTAGGAGTGAGAAAAACATCACGGGGTGGTGCACATTGTATGGGTGTGTGTTACATTACATTCACTAGTAGGAGTGAGAAAAACATCACGGGGTGGTGCGCATTGTATGGGTGTGTGTTACATTACATTCACTAGTAGGAGTGAGAAAAACATCACGGGGTGGTGCGCATTGTATGGGTGTGTGTTACATTACATTCACTAGTAGGAGTGAGAAAAACATCACGGGGTGGTGCGCATTGTATGGGTGTGTGTTACATTACATTCACTAGTAGGAGGGAGAAAAACATCACGGGGTGGTGTGCATTGTATGGGTGTGTGTTACATTACATTCACTAGTAGGAGTGAGAAAAACATCACGGGGTGGTGCGCATTGTATGGGTGTGTGTTACATTAGATTCACTAGTAGGAGTGAGAAAAACATCACGGGGTGGTGCGCATTGTATGGGTGTGTGTTACATTACATTCACTAGTAGGAGTGAGAAAAACATCACGGGGTGGTGCGCATTGTATGGGTGTGTGTTACATTACATTCACTAGTAGGAGTGAGAAAAACATCACGGGGTGGTGCGCATTGTATGGGTGTTTGTTACATTAGATTCACAAGTAGGAGTGAGAAAATCATCACGGGGTGGTGCGCATTGTATGGGTGTGTGTTACATTACATTCGCTAGTAGGAGTGAGAAAAACATCACGGGGTGGTGCGCATTGTATGGGTGTTTGTTACATTAGATTCACAAGTAGGAGTGAGAAAATCATCACGGGGTGGTGCGCATTGTATGGGTGTGTGTTACATTACATTCGCTAGTAGGAGTGAGAAAAACATCACGGGGTGGTGCGCATTGTATGGGTGTGTGTTACATTAGATTCACTAGTAGGAGTTAGAAAAACATCACGGGGTGGTGCGCATTGTATTGGTGTGTGTTACATTACATTCACTAGTAGGAGTGAGAAAAACATCACGGGGTGGTGCGCATTGTATGGGTGTTTGTTACATTAGATTCACTAGTAGGAGTGAGAAAATCATCACGGGATGGTGCGCATTGTATGGGTGTGTGTTACATTACATTCACTAGTAGGAGTGAGAAAAACATCACGGGGTGGTGCGCATTGTATGGGTGTTTGTTACATTAGATTCACAAGTAGGAGTGAGAAAATCATCACGGGGTGGTGCGCATTGTATGGGTGTGTGTTACATTACATTCGCTAGTAGGAGTGAGAAAAACATCACGGGGTGGTGCGCATTGTATGGTTGTGTGTTACATTAGATTCACTAGTAGGAGTGAGAAAAACATCACGGGGTGGTGCGCATTGTATTGGTGTGTGTTACATTACATTCACTAGTAGGAGTGAGAAAAACATCACGGGGTGGTGCGCATTGTATGGGTGTTTGTTACATTAGATTCACTAGTAGGAGTGAGAAAGTCATCACGGGGTGGTGCGCATTGTATGGGTGTGTGTTACATTACATTCACTAGTAGGAGTGAGAAAAACATCACGGGGTGGTGCGCATTGTATGGGTGTGTGTTACATTAGATTCACTAGTAGGAGTGAGAAAAACATCACGGGGTGGTGCGCATTGTATGGGTGTGTGTTACATTACATTCACTAGTAGGAGTGAGAAAAACATCACGGGGTGGTGCGCATTGTATGGGTGTGTGTTACATTACATTCACTAGTAGGAGTGAGAAAAACATCACGCGGTGTTGGGCATTGTATGGGTGTGTGTTACATTACATTCACTAGTAGGAGTGAGAAAAACATCACGGGGTGGTGCGCATTGTATGGGTGTGTGTTACATTCGATTCACTAGTAGGAGGGAAAAAACATCACGGGGTGGTGCGCATTTTATGGGTGTGTGTTACATTACATTCACTAGTAGGAGTGAGAAAAACATCACGGGGTGGTGCGCATGGTATGGGTGTGTGTTACATTAGATTCACTAGTAGGAGTGAAAAAACATCACGGGGTTGTGCGCATTGTATGGGTGTGTGTTACATTACATTCACTAGTAGGAGTGAGAAAAACATCACGGGGTGGTGCGCATTGTATGGGTGTGTGTTACATTACATTCACTAGTAGGAGTGAGAAAAACATCACGGGGTGGTGCGCATTGTATGGGTGTGTGTTACATTACATTCACTAGTAGGAGTGAGAAAAACATCACGGGGTGGTGCGCATTGTATGGGTGTGTGTTACATTACATTCACTAGTAGGAGTGAGAAAAACATCACGGGGTGGTGCGCATTGTATGGGTGTGTGTTACATTACATTCTCTAGTAGGAGTGAGAAAAACATCACGGGGTGGTGCGCATTGTATGGGTGTGTGTTACATTAGATTCACTAGTAGGAGTGAGAAAAACATGACGGGGTGGTGCGCATTGTATGGGTGTGTGTTACATTACATTCACTAGTAGGAGTGAGAAAAACATCACGGGGTGGTGCGCATTGTATGGGTGTGTGTTACATTACATTCACTAGTAGGAGTGAGAAAAACATCACGGGGTGGTGCGCATTGTATGGGTGTGTGTTACATTACATTCACTAGTAGGAGTGAGAAAAACATGACGGGGTGGTGCGCATTGTATGGGTGTGTGTTACATTACATTCACTAGTAGGAGTCAGAAAAACATCACGGGGTGGTGCGCATTGTATGGGTGTGTGTTACATTAGATTCACTAGTAGGAGTGAGAAAAACATCACGGGGTGGTGCGCATTGTATGGGTGTGTGTTACATTACATTCACTAGTAGGAGTGAGAAAAACATCACGGGGTGGTGCGCATTGTATGGGTGTGTGTTACATTACATTCACTAGTAGAAGTGAGAAAAACATCACAGGGTGGTGCGCATTGTATGGGTGTGTGTTACATTACATTTACTAGTAGGAGTGAGAAAAACATCACGGGGTGGTGCGCATTGTATGGGTGTGTGTTACATTACATTCACTAGTAGGAGTGAGAAAAACATCACGGGGTGGTGCGCATTGTATGGGTGTGTGTTACATTACATTCACTAGTAGGAGTGAGAAAAACATCACGGGGTGGTGCGCATTGTATGGGTGTGTGTTACATTAGATTCACTAGTAGGAGTGAGAAAAACATCACGGGGTGGTGCGCATTGTATGCGTGTGTGTTACATTCCATTCACTAGTAGGAGTGAGAAAAACATCGCGGGGTGGTGCGCATTGTATGGGTGTGTGTTACATTACATTCACTAGTAGGAGTGAGAAAAACTTCACGGGGTGGTGCGCATTGTATGGGTGTGTGTTACATTACATTCACTAGTAGGAGTGAGAAAAACATCACGGGGTGGTGCGCCTTGTATGGGTGTCTGTTACATTACATTCACTAGGAGGAGTGAGAAAAACATCACGGGGTGGTGCGCATTGTATGGGTGTGTGTTACATTAGATTCACTAGTACGAGTGAGAAAAACATCACGGGGTGGTGCGCATTGTATGGGTGTGTGTTACATTACATTCACTAGTAGGAGTGAGAAAAACATCACGGGGTGGTGCGCATTTTATGGGTGTGTGTTACATTACATTCACTAGTAGGAGTGAGAAAAACATCACGGGGTGGTGCGAATTGTATGGGTGTGTGTTACATTACATTCAATAGTAGGAGTGAAAAAACATCACGGGGTGGTGCGCATTGTATGGGTGTGTGTTACATTACATTCACTAGTAGGAGTGAGAAAAACATCACGGGGTGGTGCGCATTGTATGGGTGTGTGTTACATTAGATTCACTCGTAGGAGTGAGAAAAACATCACGGGGTGGTGCGCATTGTATGGGTGTGTGTTACATTACATTCACTAGTAGGAGTGAGAAAAACATCACGGGGTGGTGCGCATTGTATTGGTGTGTGTTACATTACATTCACTAGTAGGAGTGAGAAAAACATCACGCGGTGGTGCGCATTTTATGGGTGTGTGTTACATTAGATTCACTAGTAGGAGTGAGAAAAACATGACGGGGTGGTGCGCATTGTATGGGTGTGTGTTACATTAGATTCACTAGTAGGAGTGAGAAAAACATCACGGGGTGGTGCGCATTGTATGGGTGTTTGTTACATTAGATTCACTAGTAGGAGTGAGAAAGTCATCACGGGGTGGTGCGCATTGTATGGGTGTGTGTTACATTAGATTCACTAGTAGGAGTGAGAAAAACATCAAGGGGTGATGCGCATTGTATGGGTGTGTGTTACATTAGATTCACTAGTAAGAGTGAGAAAAACATCACGGGGTGGTGCGCATTGTATGGGTGTGTTTTAAATTACATTCACTAGTAGGAGTGAGAAAAACATCACGGGGTGGTGCGCATTGTATGGGTGAGTGTTACATTACATTCACTAGTAGGAGTGAGAAAAACATCACGGGGTGGTGCGCATTGTATGGGTGTGTGTTACATTACATTCACTAGTAGGAGTGAGAAAAACATCACGGGGTGGTGCGCATTGTATGGGTGTGTGTTACATTAGATTCACTAGTAGGAGTGAGAAAAACATCACGGGGTGGTGCGCATTGTATGCGTGTGTGTTACATTCCATTCACTAGTAGGAGTGAGAAAAACATCGCGGGGTGGTGCGCATTGTATGGGTGTGTGTTACATTACATTCACTAGTAGGAGTGAGAAAAACTTCACGGGGTGGTGCGCATTGTATGGGTGTGTGTTACATTACATTCACTAGTAGGAGTGAGAAAAACATCACGGGGTGGTGCGCCTTGTATGGGTGTCTGTTACATTACATTCACTAGGAGGAGTGAGAAAAACATCACGGGGTGGTGCGCATTGTATGGGTGTGTGTTACATTAGATTCACTAGTACGAGTGAGAAAAACATCACGGGGTGGTGCGCATTGTATGGGTGTGTGTTACATTACATTCACTAGTAGGAGTGAGAAAAACATCACGGGGTGGTGCGCATTTTATGGGTGTGTGTTACATTACATTCACTAGTAGGAGTGAGAAAAACATCACGGGGTGGTGCGAATTGTATGGGTGTGTGTTACATTACATTCAATAGTAGGAGTGAAAAAACATCACGGGGTGGTGCGCATTGTATGGGTGTGTGTTACATTACATTCACTAGTAGGAGTGAGAAAAACATCACGGGGTGGTGCGCATTGTATGGGTGTGTGTTACATTAGATTCACTCGTAGGAGTGAGAAAAACATCACGGGGTGGTGCGCATTGTATGGGTGTGTGTTACATTACATTCACTAGTAGGAGTGAGAAAAACATCACGGGGTGGTGCGCATTGTATTGGTGTGTGTTACATTACATTCACTAGTAGGAGTGAGAAAAACATCACGCGGTGGTGCGCATTGTATGGGTGTGTGTTACATTAGATTCACTAGTAGGAGTGAGAAAAACATCACGGGGTGGTGCGCATTGTATGGGTGTGTGTTACATTAGATTCACTAGTAGGAGTGAGAAAAACATCACGGGGTGGTGCGCATTGTATGGGTGTTTGTTACATTAGATTCACTAGTAGGAGTGAGAAAGTCATCACGGGGTGGTGCGCATTGTATGGGTGTGTGTTACATTAGATTCACTAGTAGGAGTGAGAAAAACATCAAGGGGTGATGCGCATTGTATGGGTGTGTGTTACATTAGATTCACTAGTAAGAGTGAGAAAAACATCACGGGGTGGTGCGCATTGTATGGGTGTGTTTTAAATTACATTCACTAGTAGGAGTGAGAAAAACATCACGGGGTGGTGCGCATTGTATGGGTGAGTGTTACATTACATTCACTAGTAGGAGTGAGAAAAACATCACGGGGTGGTGCGCATTGTATGGGTGTTTGTTACATTAGATTCACTAGTAGGAGTGAGAAAATCATCACGGGGTGGTGCGCATTGTATGGGTGTGTGTTACATTACATTCACTAGTAGGAGTGAGAAAAACATCACGGGGTGGTGCGCATTGTATGGGTGTGTGTTACATTACATTCACTAGTAGGAGTGAGAAAAACATCACGGGGTGGTGCGCATTGTATGGGTGTGTGTTTACATTCACTACTAGGAGTGAGAAAAACTTCACGGGGTGGTGCGCATTGTATGGGTGTGTGTTACATTACATTCACTAGTAGGAGTGAGAAAAACATCACGGGGTGGTGCGCATTGTATGGGTGTGTGTTACATTAGATTCACTAGTAGGAGTGAGAAAAACATCACGGGTTGGTGCACATTGTATGGGTGTGTGTTACATTACATTCACTAGTAGGAGTGAGAAAAATATCACGGGGTGGTGCGCATTGTATGGGTGTGTGTTACATTACATTCACTAGTAGGAGTGAGAAAAACATCACGGGGTGGTGCGCATTGTATGGGTGTTTGTTACATTAGATTCACAAGTAGGAGTGAGAAAATCATCACGGGGTGGTGCGCATTGTATGGGTGTGTGTTACATTACATTCGCTAGTAGGAGTGAGAAAAACATAACGGGGTGGTGCGCATTGTATGGGTGTGTGTTACATTAGATTCACTAGTAGGAGTGAGAAAAACATCACGGGGTGGTGCGCATTGTATGGGTGTGTGTTACATTACATTCACTAGTAGGAGTGAGAAAAACATCACGGGGTGGTGCGCATTGTATGGGTGTTTGTTACATTAGATTCACTAGTAGGATTGAGAAAGTCATCACGGGGTGGTGCGCATTGTATGGGTGTGTGTTACATTAGATTCACTAGTAGGAGTGAGAAAGTCATCACGGGGTGGTGCGCATTGTATGGGTGTGTGTTACATTACATTCCCTAGTAGGAGTGAGAAAAACATCACGGTGTGGTGCGCATTGTATGGGTGTGTGTTACATTAGATTCACTAGTAGGAGTGAGAAAAACATCACGGGGTGGTGCGCATTGTATGGGTGTGTGTTACATTACATTCACTAGTAGGAGTGAGAAAAACATCACGGGGTGGTGCGCATTTTATGGGTGTGTGTTACATTACATTCACTAGTAGGAGTGAGAAAATCATCGCGGGGTGGTGCGCATTGTATGGGTGTGTGTTACATTACATTCACTAGTAGGAGTGATAAAAACATCACGGGGTGGTGCGCATTGTATGGGTGTGTGTTACATTACATTCACTAGTAGGAGTGAGAAAAACATCACGGGGTGGTGCGCATTGTATGGGTGTGTGTTACATTAGATTCACTAGTAGGAGTGAGAAAAACATCACGGGGTGGTGCGCATTGTATGGGTGTGTGTTACATTAGATTCACTAGTAGGAGTGAGAAAATCATCACGGGGTGGTTAGCATTGTATGGGTGTGTGTTACATTACATTCACTAGTAGGAGTGAGAAAAACATCACGGGGTGGTGCGCATTGTATGGGTGTTTGTAACATTAGATTCACTAGTAGGAGTGAGAAAATCATCGCGGGGAGGTGCGCATTTTATGGGTGTGTGTTACATTACATTCACTAGTAGGAGTGAGAAAAACATCACGGGGTGGTGCGCATTGTATGGGTGTGTGTTACATTAGATTCACTAGTAGGAGTGAAAAAATATCACGGGGTGGTGCGCATTGTATGGGTGTGTGTTACATTACATTCACTAGTAGGAGTGAGAAAAACATCACGGGGTGGTGCGCATTGTATGGGTGTGTGTTACATTACATTCACTAGTAGGAGTGAGAAAAACATCACGGGGTGGTGCGCATTGTATGGGTGTGTGTTACATTACATTCACTAGTAGGAGTGCGAAAAACATCACGGGGTGGTTCGCATTGTATGGGTGAGTGTTACATTACATTCACTAGTAGGAGTGAGAAAATCATCACGGGGTGGTGCGCATTGTATGGGTGTGTGTTACATTACATTCACTAGTAGGAGTGAGAAAAACATCACGGGGTGGTGCGCATTGTATGGGTGTGTGTTACATTACATTCACTAGTAGGATTGAGAAAAACATCATGGGGTGGTGCGCATTGTATGGGTGTGTGTTACATTCACTAGTAGGAGTGAGAAAAACATCACGGGGTGGTGCGCATTGTATGGGTGTGTGTTACATTACATTCACTAGTAGGAGTGAGAAAAACATCACGGTGTGGTGCGCATTGTATGGGTGTGTTTTACATTAGATTCACTAGTAGTATTGAGAAAAACATCACGGGGTGGTGCGCATTGTATGGGTGTGTGTTACATTACATTCACTAGTAGGAGTGAGAAAAACATCACGGGGTGGTGCGCATTTTATGGGTGTGTGATACATTACATTCACTAGTAGGAGTGATAAAAACACCACGGTGTGGTGCGCATTGTATGGCTGTGTGTTACATTAGATTCACTAGTAGGAGTGAAAAAACATCACGGGGTGGTGCGCATTGTATGGGTGTGTGTTACATTACATTCACTAGTAGGAGTGAGAAAAACATCACGGGGTGGTGCGCATTGTATGGGTGTGTGTTACATTACATTCACTAGTAGGAGTGAGAAAAACATCACGGGGTGGTGCGCATTGTATGGGTGTTTGTTACATTAGATTCACAAGTAGGAGTGAGAAAATCATCACGGGGTGGTGCGCATTGTATGGGTGTGTGTTACATTACATTCGCTAGTAGGAGTGAGAAAAACATCACGGGGTGGTGCGCATTGTATGGGTGTGTGTTACATTAGATTCACTAGTAGGAGTGAGAAAAACATCACGGGGTGGTGCGCATTGTATGGGTGTGTGTTACATTACATTCACTAGTAGGAGTGAGAAAAACATCACGGGGTGGTGCGCATTGTATGGGTGTGTGTTACATTACATTCACTAGTAGGAGTGAGAAAAACATCACGGGGTGGTGCGCATTGTATGGGTGTGTGTTACATTAGATTCACTAGTAGGAGTGAGAAAAACATCAAGGGGTGATGCGCATTGTATGGGTGTGTGTTACATTAGATTCACTAGTAAGAGTGAGAAAAACATCACGGGGTGGTGCGCATTGTATGGGTGTGTTTTAAATTACATTCACTAGTAGGAGTGAGAAAAACATCACGGGGTGGTGCGCATTGTATGGGTGAGTGTTACATTACATTCACTAGTAGGAGTGAGAAAAACATCACGGGGTGGTGCGCATTGTATGGGTGTGTGTTACATTACATTCACTAGTAGGAGTG
Source organism: Cavia porcellus (assembly GCF_034190915.1). NCBI lineage: Eukaryota > Metazoa > Chordata > Mammalia > Rodentia > Caviidae > Cavia > Cavia porcellus. Next base: position 654,266 of record NW_026947580.1, on the reverse strand, counting down.
AGAAAAACATCACGGGGTGGTGCGCATTGTATGGGTGTGTGTTACATTAGATTCACTAGTAGGAGTGAGAAAAACATCACGGGGTGGTGCGCATTGTATGCGTGTGTGTTACATTCCATTCACTAGTAGGAGTGAGAAAAACATCGCGGGGTGGTGCGCATTGTATGGGTGTGTGTTACATTACATTCACTAGTAGGAGTGAGAAAAACTTCACGGGGTGGTGCGCATTGTATGGGTGTGTGTTACATTACATTCACTAGTAGGAGTGAGAAAAACATCACGGGGTGGTGCGCCTTGTATGGGTGTCTGTTACATTACATTCACTAGGAGGAGTGAGAAAAACATCACGGGGTGGTGCGCATTGTATGGGTGTGTGTTACATTAGATTCACTAGTACGAGTGAGAAAAACATCACGGGGTGGTGCGCATTGTATGGGTGTGTGTTACATTACATTCACTAGTAGGAGTGAGAAAAACATCACGGGGTGGTGCGCATTTTATGGGTGTGTGTTACATTACATTCACTAGTAGGAGTGAGAAAAACATCACGGGGTGGTGCGAATTGTATGGGTGTGTGTTACATTACATTCAATAGTAGGAGTGAAAAAACATCACGGGGTGGTGCGCATTGTATGGGTGTGTGTTACATTACATTCACTAGTAGGAGTGAGAAAAACATCACGGGGTGGTGCGCATTGTATGGGTGTGTGTTACATTAGATTCACTCGTAGGAGTGAGAAAAACATCACGGGGTGGTGCGCATTGTATGGGTGTGTGTTACATTACATTCACTAGTAGGAGTGAGAAAAACATCACGGGGTGGTGCGCATTGTATTGGTGTGTGTTACATTACATTCACTAGTAGGAGTGAGAAAAACATCACGCGGTGGTGCGCATTGTATGGGTGTGTGTTACATTAGATTCACTAGTAGGAGTGAGAAAAACATCACGGGGTGGTGCGCATTGTATGGGTGTGTGTTACATTAGATTCACTAGTAGGAGTGAGAAAAACATCACGGGGTGGTGCGCATTGTATGGGTGTTTGTTACATTAGATTCACTAGTAGGAGTGAGAAAGTCATCACGGGGTGGTGCGCATTGTATGGGTGTGTGTTACATTAGATTCACTAGTAGGAGTGAGAAAAACATCAAGGGGTGATGCGCATTGTATGGGTGTGTGTTACATTAGATTCACTAGTAAGAGTGAGAAAAACATCACGGGGTGGTGCGCATTGTATGGGTGTGTTTTAAATTACATTCACTAGTAGGAGTGAGAAAAACATCACGGGGTGGTGCGCATTGTATGGGTGAGTGTTACATTACATTCACTAGTAGGAGAAAAACATCACGGGGTGGTGCGCATTGTATGGGTGTTTGTTACATTAGATTCACTAGTAGGAGTGAGAAAATCATCACGGGGTGGTGCGCATTGTATGGGTGTGTGTTACATTACATTCACTAGTAGGAGTGAGAAAAACATCACGGGGTGGTGCGCATTGTATGGGTGTGTGTTACATTACATTCACTAGTAGGAGTGAGAAAAACATCACGGGGTGGTGCGCATTGTATGGGTGTGTGTTTACATTCACTACTAGGAGTGAGAAAAACTTCACGGGGTGGTGCGCATTGTATGGGTGTGTGTTACATTACATTCACTAGTAGGAGTGAGAAAAACATCACGGGGTGGTGCGCATTGTATGGGTGTGTGTTACATTAGATTCACTAGTAGGAGTGAGAAAAACATCACGGGTTGGTGCACATTGTATGGGTGTGTGTTACATTACATTCACTAGTAGGAGTGAGAAAAATATCACGGGGTGGTGCGCATTGTATGGGTGTGTGTTACATTACATTCACTAGTAGGAGTGAGAAAAACATCACGGGGTGGTGCGCATTGTATGGGTGTTTGTTACATTAGATTCACAAGTAGGAGTGAGAAAATCATCACGGGGTGGTGCGCATTGTATGGGTGTGTGTTACATTACATTCGCTAGTAGGAGTGAGAAAAACATAACGGGGTGGTGCGCATTGTATGGGTGTGTGTTACATTAGATTCACTAGTAGGAGTGAGAAAAACATCACGGGGTGGTGCGCATTGTATGGGTGTGTGTTACATTACATTCACTAGTAGGAGTGAGAAAAACATCACGGGGTGGTGCGCATTGTATGGGTGTTTGTTACATTAGATTCACTAGTAGGATTGAGAAAGTCATCACGGGGTGGTGCGCATTGTATGGGTGTGTGTTACATTAGATTCACTAGTAGGAGTGAGAAAGTCATCACGGGGTGGTGCGCATTGTATGGGTGTGTGTTACATTACATTCCCTAGTAGGAGTGAGAAAAACATCACGGTGTGGTGCGCATTGTATGGGTGTGTGTTACATTAGATTCACTAGTAGGAGTGAGAAAAACATCACGGGGTGGTGCGCATTGTATGGGTGTGTGTTACATTACATTCACTAGTAGGAGTGAGAAAAACATCACGGGGTGGTGCGCATTTTATGGGTGTGTGTTACATTACATTCACTAGTAGGAGTGAGAAAATCATCGCGGGGTGGTGCGCATTGTATGGGTGTGTGTTACATTACATTCACTAGTAGGAGTGATAAAAACATCACGGGGTGGTGCGCATTGTATGGGTGTGTGTTACATTACATTCACTAGTAGGAGTGAGAAAAACATCACGGGGTGGTGCGCATTGTATGGGTGTGTGTTACATTAGATTCACTAGTAGGAGTGAGAAAAACATCACGGGGTGGTGCGCATTGTATGGGTGTGTGTTACATTAGATTCACTAGTAGGAGTGAGAAAATCATCACGGGGTGGTTAGCATTGTATGGGTGTGTGTTACATTACATTCACTAGTAGGAGTGAGAAAAACATCACGGGGTGGTGCGCATTGTATGGGTGTTTGTAACATTAGATTCACTAGTAGGAGTGAGAAAATCATCGCGGGGAGGTGCGCATTTTATGGGTGTGTGTTACATTACATTCACTAGTAGGAGTGAGAAAAACATCACGGGGTGGTGCGCATTGTATGGGTGTGTGTTACATTAGATTCACTAGTAGGAGTGAAAAAATATCACGGGGTGGTGCGCATTGTATGGGTGTGTGTTACATTACATTCACTAGTAGGAGTGAGAAAAACATCACGGGGTGGTGCGCATTGTATGGGTGTGTGTTACATTACATTCACTAGTAGGAGTGAGAAAAACATCACGGGGTGGTGCGCATTGTATGGGTGTGTGTTACATTACATTCACTAGTAGGAGTGCGAAAAACATCACGGGGTTGTTCGCATTGTATGGGTGTGTGTTACATTACATTCACTAGTAGGAGTGAGAAAATCATCACGGGGTGGTGCGCATTGTATGGGTGTGTGTTACATTACATTCACTAGTAGGAGTGAGAAAAACATCACGGGGTGGTGCGCATTGTATGGGTGTGTGTTACATTACATTCACTAGTAGGATTGAGAAAAACATCATGGGGTGGTGCGCATTGTATGGGTGTGTGTTACATTCACTAGTAGGAGTGAGAAAAACATCACGGGGTGGTGCGCATTGTATGGGTGTGTGTTACATTACATTCACTAGTAGGAGTGAGAAAAACATCACGGTGTGGTGCGCATTGTATGGGTGTGTTTTACATTAGATTCACTAGTAGTATTGAGAAAAACATCACGGGGTGGTGCGCATTGTATGGGTGTGTGTTACATTACATTCACTAGTAGGAGTGAGAAAAACATCACGGGGTGGTGCGCATTTTATGGGTGTGTGATACATTACATTCACTAGTAGGAGTGATAAAAACACCACGGTGTGGTGCGCATTGTATGGCTGTGTGTTACATTAGATTCACTAGTAGGAGTGAAAAAACATCACGGGGTGGTGCGCATTGTATGGGTGTGTGTTACATTACATTCACTAGTAGGAGTGAGAAAAACATCACGGGGTGGTGCGCATTGTATGGGTGTGTGTTACATTACATTCACTAGTAGGAGTGAGAAAAACATCACGGGGTGGTGCGCATTGTATGGGTGTTTGTTACATTAGATTCACAAGTAGGAGTGAGAAAATCATCACGGGGTGGTGCGCATTGTATGGGTGTGTGTTACATTACATTCGCTAGTAGGAGTGAGAAAAACATCACGGGGTGGTGCGCATTGTATGGGTGTGTGTTACATTAGATTCACTAGTAGGAGTGAGAAAAACATCACGGGGTGGTGCGCATTGTATGGGTGTGTGTTACATTACATTCACTAGTAGGAGTGAGAAAAACATCACGGGGTGGTGCGCATTGTATGGGTGTGTGTTACATTACATTCACTAGTAGGAGTGAGAAAAACATCACGGGGTGGTGCGCATTGTATGGGTGTGTGTTACATTACATTCACTAGTAGGAGTGAGAAAAACATCACGGGGTGGTGCGCATTGTATGGGTGTTTGTAACATTAGATTCACTAGTAGGAGTGAGAAAATCATCGCGGGGTGGTTCGCATTTTATGGGTGTGTGTTACATTACATTCACTAGTAGGAGTGAGAAAAACATCACGGGGTGGTGCGCATTGTATGGGTGTGTGTTACATTACATTCACTAGTAGGAGTGAGAAAAACATCACGGGGTGGTGCGCATTGTATTGGTGTGTGTTACATTCACTAGTAGGAGTGAGAAAAACATCACGGGGTGTTGCGCATTGTATGGGTGTGTGTTACATTACATTCACTAGTAGGAGTGAGAAAAACATCACGGGGTGGTGCGCATTGTATGGGTGTGTGTTACATTAGATTCACTAGTAGTAGTGAGAAAAACATCACGGGGTGGTGCGCACTGTATGGGTGTGTGTTGCATTACATTCACTAGTAGGAGTGAGAAAAACATCACGGGGTGGTGCGCATTTTATGGGTGTGTGTTACAGTACATTCACTAGTAGGAGTGATAAAAACATCACGGTGTGGTGCGCATTGTATGGCTGTGTGTTACATTAGATTCACTAGTAGGAGTGAAAAAACATCACGGGGTGGTGCGCATTGTATGGGTGTGTGTTACATTACATTCACTAGTAGGAGTGAGAAAAACATCACGGGGTGGTGCGCATTGTATGGGTGTGTGTTACATTCACTAGTAGGAGTGAGAAAAACATCACGGGGTGTTGCGCATTGTATGGGTGTGTGTTACATTACATTCACTAGTAGGAGTGAGAAAAACATCACGGGGTGGTGCGCATTGTATGGGTGTGTGTTACATTAGATTCACTAGTAGTAGTGAGAAAAACATCACGGGGTGGTGCGCATTGTATGGGTGTGTGTTGCATTACATTCACTAGTAGGAGTGAGAAAAACATCACGGGGTGGTGCGCATTTTATGGGTGTGTGTTACAGTACATTCACTAGTAGGAGTGATAAAAACATCACGGTGTGGTGCGCATTGTATGGCTGTGTGTTACATTAGATTCACTAGTAGGAGTGAAAAAACATCACGGGGTGGTGCGCATTGTATGGGTGTGTGTTACATTACATTCACTAGTAGGAGTGAGAAAAACATCACGGGGTGGTGCGCATTGTATGGGTGTGTGTTACATTACATTCACTAAGAGGAGTGAGAAAAACATCACGGGGTGGTGCGCATTGTATGGGTGTGTGTTACATTACATTCACTAGTAGGAGTGAGAAAAACATCACGGTGTGGTGCGCATTGTATGGGTGTGTTTTACATTAGATTCACTAGTAGTATTGAGAAAAACATCACGGGGTGGTGCGCATTGTATGGGTGTGTGTTACATTACATTCACTAGTAGGAGTGAGAAAAACATCACGGGGTGGTGCGCATTTTATGGGTGTGTGATACATTACATTCATTAGTAGGAGTGATAAAAACACCACGGTGTGGTGCGCATTGTATGGCTGTGTGTTACATTAGATTCACTAGTAGGAGTGAAAAAACATCACGGGGTGGTGCGCATTGTATGTGTGTGTGTTACATTACATTCACTAGTAGGAGTGAGAAAAACATCACGGGGTGGTGCGCATTGTATGGGTGTGTGTTACATTACATTCACTAGTAGGAGTGAGAAAAACATCACGGGGTGGTGCGCATTGTATGGGTGTTTGTTACATTAGATTCACAAGTAGGAGTGAGAAAATCATCACGGGGTGGTGCGCATTGTATGGGTGTGTGTTACATTACATTCGCTAGTAGGAGTGAGAAAAACATCACGGGGTGGTGCGCATTGTATGGGTGTGTGTTACATTAGATTCACTAGTAGGAGTGAGAAAAACATCACGGGGTGGTGCGCATTGTATGGGTGTGTGTTACATTACATTCACTAGTAGGAGTGAGAAAAACATCACGGGGTGGTGCGCATTGTATGGGTGTGTGTTACATTACATTCACTAGTAGGAGTGAGAAAAACATCACGGGGTGGTGCGCATTGTATGGGTGTGTGTTACATTACATTCACTAGTAGGAGTGAGAAAAACATCACGGGGTGGTGCGCATTGTATGGGTGTTTGTAACATTAGATTCACTAGTAGGAGTGAGAAAATCATCGCGGGGTGGTTCGCATTTTATGGGTGTGTGTTACATTACATTCACTAGTAGGAGTGAGAAAAACATCACGGGGTGGTGCGCATTGTATGGGTGTGTGTTACATTACATTCACTAGTAGGAGTGAGAAAAACATCACGGGGTGGTGCGCATTGTATGGGTGTGTGTTACATTCACTAGTAGGAGTGAGAAAAACATCACGGGGTGTTGCGCATTGTATGGGTGTGTGTTACATTACATTCACTAGTAGGAGTGAGAAAAACATCACGGGGTGGTGCGCACTGTATGGGTGTGTGTTGCATTACATTCACTAGTAGGAGTGAGAAAAACATCACGGGGTGGTGCGCATTTTATGGGTGTGTGTTACAGTACATTCACTAGTAGGAGTGATAAAAACATCACGGTGTGGTGCGCATTGTATGGCTTTGTGTTACATTAAATTCACTAGTAGGAGTGAAAAAACATCACGGGGTGGTGCGCATTGTATGGGTGTGTGTTACATTACATTCACTAGTAGGAGTGAGAAAAACATCACGGGGTGGTGCGCATTGTATGGGTGTGTGTTACATTCACTAGTAGGAGTGAGAAAAACATCACGGGGTGTTGCGCATTGTATGGGTGTGTGTTACATTACATTCACTAGTAGGAGTGAGAAAAACATCACGGGGTGGTGCGCATTGTATGGGTGTGTGTTACATTAGATTCACTAGTAGTAGTGAGAAAAACATCACGGGGTGGTGCGCATTGTATGGGTGTGTGTTGCATTACATTCACTAGTAGGAGTGAGAAAAACATCACGGGGTGGTGCGCATTTTATGGGTGTGTGTTACAGTACATTCACTAGTAGGAGTGATAAAAACATCATGGTGTGGTGCGCATTGTATGGCTGTGTGTTACATTAGATTCACTAGTAGGAGTGAAAAAACATCACGGGGTGGTGCGCATTGTATGGGTGTGTGTTACATTACATTCACTAGTAGGAGTGAGAAAAACATCACGGGGTGGTGCGCATTGTATGGGTGTGTGTTACATTACATTCACTAGTAGGAGTGAGAAAATCATCACGGGGTGGTGCGCATTGTATGGGTGTGTGTTACATTACATTCACTAGTAGGAGTGAGAAAAACATCACGGGGTGGTGCGCATTGTATGGGTGTGTGTTATATTACATTCACTAGTAGGAGTGAGAAAAACATCACGGGGTGGTGCGCATTGTATGGGTGTGTGTTACATTACATTCACTAAGAGGAGTGAGAAAAACATCACGGGGTGGTGTGCATTGTATGGGTGTGTGTTACATTACATTCACTAGTAGGAGTGAGAAAAACATCACGGGGTGGTGCGCATTGTATGGGTGTGTGTTACATTACATTCACTAGTAGGAGTGAGAAAAACATCACGGGGTGGTGCGCATTGTATGGGTGTGTGTTACATTACATTCACTAGGAGGAGTGAGAAAAACATCACGGGGTGGTGCGCATTGTATGGGTGTGTGTTACATTACATTCACTAGGAGGAGTGAGAAAAACATCACGGGGTGGTGCGCATTGTATGGGTGTGTGTTACATTACATTCACTAGTAGGAGTGAGAAAAACATCACGGGGTGGTGCGCATTGTATGGGTGTGTGTTACATTACATTCACTAGTAGGAGTGAGAAAAACATCACGGGGTGGTGCGCATTGTATGGGTGTGTGTTACATTAGATTCACTAGTAGTAGTGAGAAAAACATCACGGGGTGGTGCGCATTGTATGGGTGTGTGTTGCATTACATTCACTAGTAGGAGTGAGAAAAACATCACGGGGTGGTGCGCATTTTATGGGTGTGTGTTACAGTACATTCACTAGTAGGAGTGATAAAAACATCACGGTGTGGTGCGCATTGTATGGCTGTGTGTTACATTAGATTCACTAGTAGGAGTGAAAAAACATCACGGGGTGGTGCGCATTGTATGGGTGTGTGTTACATTAGATTCACTAGTAGGAGTGAGAAAAACATCACGGGGTGGTGCGCATTGTATGGGTGTGTGTTACATTACATTCACTAGTAGGAGTGAGAAAATCATCACGGGGTGGTGCGCATTGTATGGGTGTGTGTTACATTACATTCACTAGTAGGAGTGAGAAAAACATCACGGGGTGGTGCGCATTGTATGGGTGTGTGTTACATTACATTCACTAAGAGGAGTGAGAAAAACATCACGGGGTGGTGCGCATTGTATGGGTGTGTGTTACATTACATTCACTAGGAGGAGTGAGAAAAACATCACGGGGTGGTGCGCATTGTATGGGTGTGTGTTACATTACATTCACTAGTAGGAGTGAGAAAAACATCACGGGGTGTTGCGCATTGTATGGGTGTTTGTTACATTACATTCACTAGTAGGAGTGAGAAAAACATCACGGGGTGTTGCGCATTGTATGGGTGTGTGTTACATTAGATTCACTAGTAGTAGTGAGAAAAACATCACGGGGTGGTGCGCATTGTATGGGTGTGTGTTGCATTACATTCACTAGTAGGAGTGAGAAAAACATCACGGGGTGGTGCGCATTTTATGGGTGTGTGTTACAGTACATTCACTAGTAGGAGTGATAAAAACATCACGGGGTGGTGCGCATTGTATGGCTGTGTGTTACATTAGATTCACTAGTAGGAGTGAAAAAACATCACGGGGTGGTGCGCATTGTATGGGTGTGTGTTACATTAGATTCACTAGTAGGAGTGAGAAAAACATCACGGGGTGGTGCGCATTGTATGGGTGTGTGTTACATTACATTCACTAGTAGGAGTGAGAAAATCATCACGGGGTGGTGCGCATTGTATGGGTGTGTGTTACATTACATTCACTAGTAGGAGTGAGAAAAACATCACGGGGTGGTGCGCATTGTATGGGTGTGTGTTACATTACATTCACTAGTAGGAGTGAGAAAAACATCACGGGGTGGTGCGCATTGTATGGGTGTGTGTTACATTACATTCACTAAGAGGAGTGAGAAAAACATCACGGGGTGGTGCGCATTGTATGGGTGTGTGTTACATTACATTCACTAGTAGGAGTGAGAAAAACATCACGGGGTGGTGCGCATTGTATGGGTGTGTGTTACATTACATTCACTAGTAGGAGTGAGAAAAACATCACGGGGTGGTGCGCATTGTATGGGTGTGTGTTACATTACATTCACTAGTAGGAGTGAGAAAAACATCACGGGGTGGTGCGCATTGTATGGGTGTGTGTTACATTCACTAGTAGGAGTGAGAAAAACATCACGGGGTGTTGCGCATTGTATGGGTGTGTGTTACATTACATTCACTAGTAGGAGTGAGAAAAACATCACGGGGTGGTGCGCATTGTATGGGTGTGTGTTACATTACATTCACTAGTAGGAGTGAGAAAAACATCACGGGGTGGTGCGCATTGTATGGGTGTTTGTTACATTAGATTCACTAGTAGGAGTGAGAAAATCATCGCGGGGTGGTTCGCATTTTATGGGTGTGTGTTACATTACATTCACTAGTAGGAGTGAGAAAAACATCACGGGGTGGTGCGCATTGTATGGGTGTGTGTTACATTACATTCACTAGTAGGAGTGAGAAAAACATCACGGGGTGGTGCGCATTGTATGGGTGTGTGTTACATTCACTAGTAGGAGTGAGAAAAACATCATGGGGTGTTGCGCATTGTATGGGTGTGTGTTACATTACATTCACTAGTAGGAGTGAGAAAAACATCACGGGGTGGTGCGCATTGTACGGGTGTGTGTTACATTAGATTCACTAGTAGTAGTGAGAAAAACATCACGGGGTGGTGCGCACTGTATGGGTGTGTGTTGCATTACATTCACTAGTAGGAGTGAGAAAAACATCACGGGGTGGTGCGCATTTTATGGGTGTGTGTTACAGTACATTCACTAGTAGGAGTGATAAAAACATCACGGTGTGGTGCGCATTGTATGGCTGTGTGTTACATTAGATTCACTAGTAGGAGTGAAAAAACATCACGGGGTGGTGCGCATTGTATGGGTGTGTGTTACATTACATTCACTAGTAGGAGTGAGAAAAACATCACGGTGTGGTGCGCATTGTATGGGTGTGTGTTACATTCACTAGTAGGAGTGAGAAAAACATCACGGGGTGTTGCGCATTGTATGGGTGTGTGTTACATTACATTCACTAGTAGGAGTGAGAAAAACATCACGGGGTGGTGCGCATTGTATGGGTGTGTGTTACATTAGATTCACTAGTAGTAGTGAGAAAAACATCACGGGGTGGTGCGCATTGTATGGGTGTGTGTTGCATTACATTCACTAGTAGGAGTGAGAAAAACATCACGGGGTGGTGCGCATTTTATGGGTGTGTGTTACAGTACATTCACTAGTAGGAGTGATAAAAACATCACGGTGTGGTGCGCATTGTATGGCTGTGTGTTACATTAGATTCACTAGTAGGAGTGAAAAAACATCACGGGGTGGTGCGCATTGTATGGGTGTGTGTTACATTACATTCACTAGTAGGAGTGAGAAAAACATCACGGGGTGGTGCGCATTGTATGGGTGTGTGTTACATTACATTCACTAGTAGGAGTGAGAAAATCATCACGGGGTGGTGCGCATTGTATGGGTGTGTGTTACATTACATTCACTAGTAGGAGTGAGAAAAACATCACGGGGTGGTGCGCATTGTATGGGTGTGTGTTATATTACATTCACTAGTAGGAGTGAGAAAAACATCACGGGGTGGTGCGCATTGTATGGGTGTGTGTTACATTACATTCACTAAGAGGAGTGAGAAAAACATCACGGGGTGGTGCGCATTGTATGGGTGTGTGTTACATTACATTCACTAGTAGGAGTGAGAAAAACATCACGGGGTGGTGCGCATTGTATGGGTGTGTGTTACATTACATTCACTAGTAGGAGTGAGAAAAACATCACGGGGTGGTGCGCATTGTATGGGTGTGTGTTACATTACATTCACTAAGAGGAGTGAGAAAAACATCACGGGGTGGTGCGCATTGTATGGGTGTGTGTTACATTACATTCACTAGGAGGAGTGAGAAAAACATCACGGGGTGGTGCGCATTGTATGGGTGTGTGTTACATTACATTCACTAGGAGGAGTGAGAAAAACATCACGGGGTGGTGCGCATTGTATGGGTGTGTGTTACATTACATTCACTAGTAGGAGTGAGAAAAACATCACGGGGTGGTGCGCATTGTATGGGTGTGTGTTACATTACATTCAATAGTAGGAGTGAGAAAAACATCACGGGGTGGTGCACATTGTATGGGTGTGTGTTACATTAGATTCACTAGTAGTAGTGAGAAAAACATCACGGGGTGGTGCGCATTGTATGGGTGTGTGTTGCATTACATTCACTAGTAGGAGTGAGAAAAACATCACGGGGTGGTGCGCATTTTATGGGTGTGTGTTACAGTACATTCACTAGTAGGAGTGATAAAAACATCACGGTGTGGTGCGCATTGTATGGCTGTGTGTTACATTAGATTCACTAGTAGGAGTGAAAAAACATCACGGGGTGGTGCGCATTGTATGGGTGTGTGTTACATTAGATTCACTAGTAGGAGTGAGAAAAACATCACGGGGTGGTGCGCATTGTATGGGTGTGTGTTACATTACATTCACTAGTAGGAGTGAGAAAATCATCACGGGGTGGTGCGCATTGTATGGGTGTGTGTTACATTACATTCACTAGTAGGAGTGAGAAAAACATCACGGGGTGGTGCGCATTGTATGGGTGTGTGTTACATTACATTCACTAAGAGGAGTGAGAAAAACATCACGGGGTGGTGCGCATTGTATGGGTGTGTGTTACATTACATTCACTAGGAGGAGTGAGAAAAACATCACGGGGTGGTGCGCATTGTATGGGTGTGTGTTACATTACATTCACTAGTAGGAGTGAGAAAAACATCACGGGGTGTTGCGCATTGTATGGGTGTGTGTTACATTACATTCACTAGTAGGAGTGAGAAAAACATCACGGGGTGTTGCGCATTGTATGGGTGTGTGTTACATTAGATTCACTAGTAGTAGTGAGAAAAACATCACGGGGTGGTGCGCATTGTATGGGTGTGTGTTGCATTACATTCACTAGTAGGAGTGAGAAAAACATCACGGGGTGGTGCGCATTTTATGGGTGTGTGTTACAGTACATTCACTAGTAGGAGTGATAAAAACATCACGGGGTGGTGCGCATTGTATGGCTGTATGTTACATTAGATTCACTAGTAGGAGTGAAAAAACATCACGGGGTGGTGCGCATTGTATGGGTGTGTGTTACATTAGATTCACTAGTAGGAGTGAGAAAAACATCACGGGGTGGTGCGCATTGTATGGGTGTGTGTTACATTACATTCACTAGTAGGAGTGAGAAAATCATCACGGGGTGGTGCGCATTGTATGGGTGTGTGTTACATTACATTCACTAGTAGGAGTGAGAAAAACATCACGGGGTGGTGCGCATTGTATGGGTGTGTGTTACATTACATTCACTAGTAGGAGTGAGAAAAACATCACGGGGTGGTGCGCATTGTATGGGTGTGTGTTACATTACATTCACTAAGAGGAGTGAGAAAAACATCACGGGGTGGTGCGCATTGTATGGGTGTGTGTTACATTACATTCACTAGTAGGAGTGAGAAAAACATCACGGGGTGGTGCGCATTGTATGGGTGTGTGTTACATTACATTCACTAGTAGGAGTGAGAAAAACATCACGGGGTGGTGCGCATTGTATGGGTGTGTGTTACATTACATTCACTAGTAGGAGTGAGAAAAACATCACGGGGTGGTGCGCATTGTATGGGTGTGTGTTACATTCACTAGTAGGAGTGAGAAAAACATCACGGGGTGTTGCGCATTGTATGGGTGTGTGTTACATTACATTCACTAGTAGGAGTGAGAAAAACATCACGGGGTGGTGCGCATTGTATGGGTGTGTGTTACATTAGATTCACTAGTAGGAGTGAGAAAAACATCACGGGGTGGTGCGCATTGTATGGGTGTGTGTTGCATTACATTCACTAGTAGGAGTGAGAAAAACATCACGGGGTGGTGCGCATTTTATGGGTGTGTGTTACAGTACATTCACTAGTAGGAGTGATAAAAACATCACGGTGTGGTGCGCATTGTATGGCTGTGTGTTACATTAGATTCACTAGTAGGAGTGAAAAAACATCACGGGGTGGTGCGCATTGTATGGGTGTGTGTTACATTAGATTCACTAGTAGTAGTGAGAAAAACATCACGGGGTGGTGCGCATTGTATGGGTGTGTGTTGCATTACATTCACTAGTAGGAGTGAGAAAAACATCACGGGGTGGTGCGCATTTTATGGGTGTGTGTTACAGTACATTCACTAGTAGGAGTGATAAAAACATCACGGTGTGGTGCGCATTGTATGGCTGTGTGTTACATTAGATTCACTAGTAGGAGTGAAAAAACATCACGGGGTGGTGCGCATTGTATGGGTGTGTGTTACATTACATTCACTAGTAGGAGTGAGAAAAACATCACGGGGTGGTGCGCATTGTATGGGTGTGTGTTACATTACATTCACTAGTAGGAGTGAGAAAATCATCACGGGGTGGTGCGCATTGTATGGGTGTGTGTTACATTACATTCACTAGTAGGAGTGAGAAAAACATCACGGGGTGGTGCGCATTGTATGGGTGTGTGTTATATTACATTCACTAGTAGGAGTGAGAAAAACATCACGGGGTGGTGCGCATTGTATGGGTGTGTGTTACATTACATTCACTAAGAGGAGTGAGAAAAACATCACGGGGTGGTGCGCATTGTATGGGTGTGTGTTACATTACATTCACTAGTAGGAGTGAGAAAAACATCACGGGGTGGTGCGCATTGTATGGGTGTGTGTTACATTACATTCACTAGTAGGAGTGAGAAAAACATCACGGGGTGGTGCGCATTGTATGGGTGTGTGTTACATTACATTCACTAAGAGGAGTGAGAAAAACATCACGGGGTGGTGCGCATTGTATGGGTGTGTGTTACATTACATTCACTAGGAGGAGTGAGAAAAACATCACGGGGTGGTGCGCATTGTATGGGTGTGTGTTACATTACATTCACTAGGAGGAGTGAGAAAAACATCACGGGGTGGTGCGCATTGTATGGGTGTGTGTTACATTACATTCACTAGTAGGAGTGAGAAAATCATCACGGGGTGGTGCGCATTGTATGGGTGTGTGTTACATTACATTCACTAGTAGGAGTGAGAAAAACATCACGGGGTGGTGCGCATTGTATGGGTGTGTGTTACATTACATTCACTAAGAGGAGTGAGAAAAACATCACGGGGTGGTGCGCATTGTATGGGTGTGTGTTACATTACATTCACTAGGAGGAGTGAGAAAAACATCACGGGGTGGTGCGCATTGTATGGGTGTGTGTTACATTACATTCACTAGTAGGAGTGAGAAAAACATCACGGGGTGTTGCGCATTGTATGGGTGTTTGTTACATTACATTCACTAGTAGGAGTGAGAAAAACATCACGGGGTGTTGCGCATTGTATGGGTGTGTGTTACATTAGATTCACTAGTAGTAGTGAGAAAAACATCACGGGGTGGTGCGCATTGTATGGGTGTGTGTTGCATTACATTCACTAGTAGGAGTGAGAAAAACATCACGGGGTGGTGCGCATTTTATGGGTGTGTGTTACAGTACATTCACTAGTAGGAGTGATAAAAACATCACGGGGTGGTGCGCATTGTATGGCTGTGTGTTACATTAGATTCACTAGTAGGAGTGAAAAAACATCACGGGGTGGTGCGCATTGTATGGGTGTGTGTTACATTAGATTCACTAGTAGGAGTGAGAAAAACATCACGGGGTGGTGCGCATTGTATGGGTGTGTGTTACATTACATTCACTAGTAGGAGTGAGAAAATCATCACGGGGTGGTGCGCATTGTATGGGTGTGTGTTACATTACATTCACTAGTAGGAGTGAGAAAAACATCACGGGGTGGTGCGCATTGTATGGGTGTGTGTTACATTACATTCACTAGTAGGAGTGAGAAAAACATCACGGGGTGGTGCGCATTGTATGGGTGTGTGTTACATTACATTCACTAAGAGGAGTGAGAAAAACATCACGGGGTGGTGCGCATTGTATGGGTGTGTGTTACATTACATTCACTAGTAGGAGTGAGAAAAACATCACGGGGTGGTGCGCATTGTATGGGTGTGTGTTACATTACATTCACTAGTAGGAGTGAGAAAAACATCACGGGGTGGTGCGCATTGTATGGGTGTGTGTTACATTACATTCACTAGTAGGAGTGAGAAAAACATCACGGGGTGGTGCGCATTGTATGGGTGTGTGTTACATTCACTAGTAGGAGTGAGAAAAACATCACGGGGTGTTGCGCATTGTATGGGTGTGTGTTACATTACATTCACTAGTAGGAGTGAGAAAAACATCACGGGGTGGTGCGCATTGTATGGGTGTGTGTTACATTACATTCACTAGTAGGAGTGAGAAAAACATCACGGGGTGGTGCGCATTGTATGGGTGTTTGTTACATTAGATTCACTAGTAGGAGTGAGAAAATCATCGCGGGGTGGTTCGCATTTTATGGGTGTGTGTTACATTACATTCACTAGTAGGAGTGAGAAAAACATCACGGGGTGGTGCGCATTGTATGGGTGTGTGTTACATTACATTCACTAGTAGGAGTGAGAAAAACATCACGGGGTGGTGCGCATTGTATGGGTGTGTGTTACATTCACTAGTAGGAGTGAGAAAAACATCATGGGGTGTTGCGCATTGTATGGGTGTGTGTTACATTACATTCACTAGTAGGAGTGAGAAAAACATCACGGGGTGGTGCGCATTGTACGGGTGTGTGTTACATTAGATTCACTAGTAGTAGTGAGAAAAACATCACGGGGTGGTGCGCACTGTATGGGTGTGTGTTGCATTACATTCACTAGTAGGAGTGAGAAAAACATCACGGGGTGGTGCGCATTTTATGGGTGTGTGTTACAGTACATTCACTAGTAGGAGTGATAAAAACATCACGGTGTGGTGCGCATTGTATGGCTGTGTGTTACATTAGATTCACTAGTAGGAGTGAAAAAACATCACGGGGTGGTGCGCATTGTATGGGTGTGTGTTACATTACATTCACTAGTAGGAGTGAGAAAAACATCACGGTGTGGTGCGCATTGTATGGGTGTGTGTTACATTCACTAGTAGGAGTGAGAAAAACATCACGGGGTGTTGCGCATTGTATGGGTGTGTGTTACATTACATTCACTAGTAGGAGTGAGAAAAACATCACGGGGTGGTGCGCATTGTATGGGTGTGTGTTACATTAGATTCACTAGTAGTAGTGAGAAAAACATCACGGGGTGGTGCGCATTGTATGGGTGTGTGTTGCATTACATTCACTAGTAGGAGTGAGAAAAACATCACGGGGTGGTGCGCATTTTATGGGTGTGTGTTACAGTACATTCACTAGTAGGAGTGATAAAAACATCACGGTGTGGTGCGCATTGTATGGCTGTGTGTTACATTAGATTCACTAGTAGGAGTGAAAAAACATCACGGGGTGGTGCGCATTGTATGGGTGTGTGTTACATTACATTCACTAGTAGGAGTGAGAAAAACATCACGGGGTGGTGCGCATTGTATGGGTGTGTGTTACATTACATTCACTAGTAGGAGTGAGAAAATCATCACGGGGTGGTGCGCATTGTATGGGTGTGTGTTACATTACATTCACTAGTAGGAGTGAGAAAAACATCACGGGGTGGTGCGCATTGTATGGGTGTGTGTTATATTACATTCACTAGTAGGAGTGAGAAAAACATCACGGGGTGGTGCGCATTGTATGGGTGTGTGTTACATTACATTCACTAAGAGGAGTGAGAAAAACATCACGGGGTGGTGCGCATTGTATGGGTGTGTGTTACATTACATTCACTAGTAGGAGTGAGAAAAACATCACGGGGTGGTGCGCATTGTATGGGTGTGTGTTACATTACATTCACTAGTAGGAGTGAGAAAAACATCACGGGGTGGTGCGCATTGTATGGGTGTGTGTTACATTACATTCACTAAGAGGAGTGAGAAAAACATCACGGGGTGGTGCGCATTGTATGGGTGTGTGTTACATTACATTCACTAGGAGGAGTGAGAAAAACATCACGGGGTGGTGCGCA
This sequence comes from Cavia porcellus, assembly GCF_034190915.1. NCBI lineage: Eukaryota > Metazoa > Chordata > Mammalia > Rodentia > Caviidae > Cavia > Cavia porcellus. The sequence goes on along the minus strand of NW_026947580.1, from coordinate 636,505 downwards.
TTGTATGGGTGTGTGTTACATTACATTCACTAGGAGGAGTGAGAAAAACATCACGGGGTGGTGCGCATTGTATGGGTGTGTGTTACATTACATTCACTAGTAGGAGTGAGAAAAACATCACGGGGTGGTGCGCATTGTATGGGTGTGTGTTACATTACATTCAATAGTAGGAGTGAGAAAAACATCACGGGGTGGTGCACATTGTATGGGTGTGTGTTACATTAGATTCACTAGTAGTAGTGAGAAAAACATCACGGGGTGGTGCGCATTGTATGGGTGTGTGTTGCATTACATTCACTAGTAGGAGTGAGAAAAACATCACGGGGTGGTGCGCATTTTATGGGTGTGTGTTACAGTACATTCACTAGTAGGAGTGATAAAAACATCACGGTGTGGTGCGCATTGTATGGCTGTGTGTTACATTAGATTCACTAGTAGGAGTGAAAAAACATCACGGGGTGGTGCGCATTGTATGGGTGTGTGTTACATTAGATTCACTAGTAGGAGTGAGAAAAACATCACGGGGTGGTGCGCATTGTATGGGTGTGTGTTACATTACATTCACTAGTAGGAGTGAGAAAATCATCACGGGGTGGTGCGCATTGTATGGGTGTGTGTTACATTACATTCACTAGTAGGAGTGAGAAAAACATCACGGGGTGGTGCGCATTGTATGGGTGTGTGTTACATTACATTCACTAAGAGGAGTGAGAAAAACATCACGGGGTGGTGCGCATTGTATGGGTGTGTGTTACATTACATTCACTAGGAGGAGTGAGAAAAACATCACGGGGTGGTGCGCATTGTATGGGTGTGTGTTACATTACATTCACTAGTAGGAGTGAGAAAAACATCACGGGGTGTTGCGCATTGTATGGGTGTGTGTTACATTACATTCACTAGTAGGAGTGAGAAAAACATCACGGGGTGTTGCGCATTGTATGGGTGTGTGTTACATTAGATTCACTAGTAGTAGTGAGAAAAACATCACGGGGTGGTGCGCATTGTATGGGTGTGTGTTGCATTACATTCACTAGTAGGAGTGAGAAAAACATCACGGGGTGGTGCGCATTTTATGGGTGTGTGTTACAGTACATTCACTAGTAGGAGTGATAAAAACATCACGGGGTGGTGCGCATTGTATGGCTGTATGTTACATTAGATTCACTAGTAGGAGTGAAAAAACATCACGGGGTGGTGCGCATTGTATGGGTGTGTGTTACATTAGATTCACTAGTAGGAGTGAGAAAAACATCACGGGGTGGTGCGCATTGTATGGGTGTGTGTTACATTACATTCACTAGTAGGAGTGAGAAAATCATCACGGGGTGGTGCGCATTGTATGGGTGTGTGTTACATTACATTCACTAGTAGGAGTGAGAAAAACATCACGGGGTGGTGCGCATTGTATGGGTGTGTGTTACATTACATTCACTAGTAGGAGTGAGAAAAACATCACGGGGTGGTGCGCATTGTATGGGTGTGTGTTACATTACATTCACTAAGAGGAGTGAGAAAAACATCACGGGGTGGTGCGCATTGTATGGGTGTGTGTTACATTACATTCACTAGTAGGAGTGAGAAAAACATCACGGGGTGGTGCGCATTGTATGGGTGTGTGTTACATTACATTCACTAGTAGGAGTGAGAAAAACATCACGGGGTGGTGCGCATTGTATGGGTGTGTGTTACATTACATTCACTAGTAGGAGTGAGAAAAACATCACGGGGTGGTGCGCATTGTATGGGTGTGTGTTACATTCACTAGTAGGAGTGAGAAAAACATCACGGGGTGTTGCGCATTGTATGGGTGTGTGTTACATTACATTCACTAGTAGGAGTGAGAAAAACATCACGGGGTGGTGCGCATTGTATGGGTGTGTGTTACATTAGATTCACTAGTAGGAGTGAGAAAAACATCACGGGGTGGTGCGCATTGTATGGGTGTGTGTTGCATTACATTCACTAGTAGGAGTGAGAAAAACATCACGGGGTGGTGCGCATTTTATGGGTGTGTGTTACAGTACATTCACTAGTAGGAGTGATAAAAACATCACGGTGTGGTGCGCATTGTATGGCTGTGTGTTACATTAGATTCACTAGTAGGAGTGAAAAAACATCACGGGGTGGTGCGCATTGTATGGGTGTGTGTTACATTAGATTCACTAGTAGTAGTGAGAAAAACATCACGGGGTGGTGCGCATTGTATGGGTGTGTGTTGCATTACATTCACTAGTAGGAGTGAGAAAAACATCACGGGGTGGTGCGCATTTTATGGGTGTGTGTTACAGTACATTCACTAGTAGGAGTGATAAAAACATCACGGTGTGGTGCGCATTGTATGGCTGTGTGTTACATTAGATTCACTAGTAGGAGTGAAAAAACATCACGGGGTGGTGCGCATTGTATGGGTGTGTGTTACATTACATTCACTAGTAGGAGTGAGAAAAACATCACGGGGTGGTGCGCATTGTATGGGTGTGTGTTACATTACATTCACTAGTAGGAGTGAGAAAATCATCACGGGGTGGTGCGCATTGTATGGGTGTGTGTTACATTACATTCACTAGTAGGAGTGAGAAAAACATCACGGGGTGGTGCGCATTGTATGGGTGTGTGTTATATTACATTCACTAGTAGGAGTGAGAAAAACATCACGGGGTGGTGCGCATTGTATGGGTGTGTGTTACATTACATTCACTAAGAGGAGTGAGAAAAACATCACGGGGTGGTGCGCATTGTATGGGTGTGTGTTACATTACATTCACTAGTAGGAGTGAGAAAAACATCACGGGGTGGTGCGCATTGTATGGGTGTGTGTTACATTACATTCACTAGTAGGAGTGAGAAAAACATCACGGGGTGGTGCGCATTGTATGGGTGTGTGTTACATTACATTCACTAAGAGGAGTGAGAAAAACATCACGGGGTGGTGCGCATTGTATGGGTGTGTGTTACATTACATTCACTAGGAGGAGTGAGAAAAACATCACGGGGTGGTGCGCATTGTATGGGTGTGTGTTACATTACATTCACTAGGAGGAGTGAGAAAAACATCACGGGGTGGTGCGCATTGTATGGGTGTGTGTTACATTACATTCACTAGTAGGAGTGAGAAAAACATCACGGGGTGGTGCGCATTGTATGGGTGTGTGTTACATTACATTCAATAGTAGGAGTGAGAAAAACATCACGGGGTGGTGCACATTGTATGGGTGTGTGTTACATTAGATTCACTAGTAGTAGTGAGAAAAACATCACGGGGTGGTGCGCATTGTATGGGTGTGTGTTGCATTACATTCACTAGTAGGAGTGAGAAAAACATCACGGGGTGGTGCGCATTTTATGGGTGTGTGTTACAGTACATTCACTAGTAGGAGTGATAAAAACATCACGGTGTGGTGCGCATTGTATGGCTGTGTGTTACATTAGATTCACTAGTAGGAGTGAAAAAACATCACGGGGTGGTGCGCATTGTATGGGTGTGTGTTACATTAGATTCACTAGTAGGAGTGAGAAAAACATCACGGGGTGGTGCGCATTGTATGGGTGTGTGTTACATTACATTCACTAGTAGGAGTGAGAAAATCATCACGGGGTGGTGCGCATTGTATGGGTGTGTGTTACATTACATTCACTAGTAGGAGTGAGAAAAACATCACGGGGTGGTGCGCATTGTATGGGTGTGTGTTACATTACATTCACTAAGAGGAGTGAGAAAAACATCACGGGGTGGTGCGCATTGTATGGGTGTGTGTTACATTACATTCACTAGGAGGAGTGAGAAAAACATCACGGGGTGGTGCGCATTGTATGGGTGTGTGTTACATTACATTCACTAGTAGGAGTGAGAAAAACATCACGGGGTGTTGCGCATTGTATGGGTGTGTGTTACATTACATTCACTAGTAGGAGTGAGAAAAACATCACGGGGTGTTGCGCATTGTATGGGTGTGTGTTACATTAGATTCACTAGTAGTAGTGAGAAAAACATCACGGGGTGGTGCGCATTGTATGGGTGTGTGTTGCATTACATTCACTAGTAGGAGTGAGAAAAACATCACGGGGTGGTGCGCATTTTATGGGTGTGTGTTACAGTACATTCACTAGTAGGAGTGATAAAAACATCACGGGGTGGTGCGCATTGTATGGCTGTATGTTACATTAGATTCACTACTAGGAGTGAAAAAACATCACGGGGTGGTGCGCATTGTATGGGTGTGTGTTACATTAGATTCACTAGTAGGAGTGAGAAAAACATCACGGGGTGGTGCGCATTGTATGGGTGTGTGTTACATTACATTCACTAGTAGGAGTGAGAAAATCATCACGGGGTGGTGCGCATTGTATGGGTGTGTGTTACATTACATTCACTAGTAGGAGTGAGAAAAACATCACGGGGTGGTGCGCATTGTATGGGTGTGTGTTACATTACATTCACTAGTAGGAGTGAGAAAAACATCACGGGGTGGTGCGCATTGTATGGGTGTGTGTTACATTACATTCACTAAGAGGAGTGAGAAAAACATCACGGGGTGGTGCGCATTGTATGGGTGTGTGTTACATTACATTCACTAGTAGGAGTGAGAAAAACATCACGGGGTGGTGCGCATTGTATGGGTGTGTGTTACATTACATTCACTAGTAGGAGTGAGAAAAACATCACGGGGTGGTGCGCATTGTATGGGTGTGTGTTACATTACATTCACTAGTAGGAGTGAGAAAAACATCACGGGGTGGTGCGCATTGTATGGGTGTGTGTTACATTCACTAGTAGGTGTGAGAAAAACATCACGGGGTGTTGCGCATTGTATGGGTGTGTGTTACATTACATTCACTAGTAGGAGTGAGAAAAACATCACGGGGTGGTGCGCATTGTATGGGTGTGTGTTACATTAGATTCACTAGTAGGAGTGAGAAAAACATCACGGGGTGGTGCGCATTGTATGGGTGTGTGTTGCATTACATTCACTAGTAGGAGTGAGAAAAACATCACGGGGTGGTGCGCATTTTATGGGTGTGTGTTACAGTACATTCACTAGTAGGAGTGATAAAAACATCACGGTGTGGTGCGCATTGTATGGCTGTGTGTTACATTAGATTCACTAGTAGGAGTGAAAAAACATCACGGGGTGGTGCGCATTGTATGGGTGTGTGTTACATTAGATTCACTAGTAGGAGTGAGAAAAACATCACGGGGTGGTGCGCATTGTATGGGTGTGTGTTGCATTACATTCACTAGTAGGAGTGAGAAAAACATCACGGGGTGGTGCGCATTTTATGGGTGTGTGTTACAGTACATTCACTAGTAGGAGTGATAAAAACATCACGGGGTGGTGCGCATTGTATGGCTGTGTGTTACATTAGATTCACTAGTAGGAGTGAAAAAACATCACGGGGTGGTGCGCATTGTATGGGTGTGTGTTACATTAGATTCACTAGTAGGAGTGAGAAAAACATCACGGGGTGGTGCGCATTGTATGGGTGTGTGTTACATTACATTCACTAGTAGGAGTGAGAAAATCATCACGGGGTGGTGCGCATTGTATGGGTGTGTGTTACATTACATTCACTAGTAGGAGTGAGAAAAACATCACGGGGTGGTGCGCATTGTATGGGTGTGTGTTACATTACATTCACTAGTAGGAGTGAGAAAAACATCACGGGGTGGTGCGCATTGTATGGGTGTGTGTTACATTACATTCACTAAGAGGAGTGAGAAAAACATCACGGGGTGGTGCGCATTGTATGGGTGTGTGTTACATTACATTCACTAGTAGGAGTGAGAAAAACATCACGGGGTGGTGCGCATTGTATGGGTGTGTGTTACATTACATTCACTAGTAGGAGTGAGAAAAACATCACGGGGTGGTGCGCATTGTATGGGTGTGTGTTACATTACATTCACTAGTAGGAGTGAGAAAAACATCACGGGGTGGTGCGCATTGTATGGGTGTGTGTTACATTCACTAGTAGGAGTGAGAAAAACATCACGGGGTGTTGCGCATTGTATGGGTGTGTGTTACATTACATTCACTAGTAGGAGTGAGAAAAACATCACGGGGTGGTGCGCATTGTATGGGTGTGTGTTACATTACATTCACTAGTAGGAGTGAGAAAAACATCACGGGGTGGTGCGCATTGTATGGGTGTTTGTTACATTAGATTCACTAGTAGGAGTGAGAAAATCATCGCGGGGTGGTTCGCATTTTATGGGTGTGTGTTACATTACATTCACTAGTAGGAGTGAGAAAAACATCACGGGGTGGTGCGCATTGTATGGGTGTGTGTTACATTACATTCACTAGTAGGAGTGAGAAAAACATCACGGGGTGGTGCGCATTGTATGGGTGTGTGTTACATTCACTAGTAGGAGTGAGAAAAACATCACGGGGTGTTGCGCATTGTATGGGTGTGTGTTACATTACATTCACTAGTAGGAGTGAGAAAAACATCACGGGGTGGTGCGCATTGTATGGGTGTGTGTTACATTAGATTCACTAGTAGTAGTGAGAAAAACATCACGGGGTGGTGCGCACTGTATGGGTGTGTGTTGCATTACATTCACTAGTAGGAGTGAGAAAAACATCACGGGGTGGTGCGCATTTTATGGGTGTGTGTTACAGTACATTCACTAGTAGGAGTGATAAAAACATCACGGTGTGGTGCGCATTGTATGGCTGTGTGTTACATTAGATTCACTAGTAGGAGTGAAAAAACATCACGGGGTGGTGCGCATTGTATGGGTGTGTGTTACATTACATTCACTAGTAGGAGTGAGAAAAACATCACGGGGTGGTGCGCATTGTATGGGTGTGTGTTACATTCACTAGTAGGAGTGAGAAAAACATCACGGGGTGTTGCGCATTGTATGGGTGTGTGTTACATTACATTCACTAGTAGGAGTGAGAAAAACATCACGGGGTGGTGCGCATTGTATGGGTGTGTGTTACATTAGATTCACTAGTAGTAGTGAGAAAAACATCACGGGGTGGTGCGCATTGTATGGGTGTGTGTTGCATTACATTCACTAGTAGGAGTGAGAAAAACATCACGGGGTGGTGCGCATTTTATGGGTGTGTGTTACAGTACATTCACTAGTAGGAGTGATAAAAACATCACGGTGTGGTGCGCATTGTATGGCTGTGTGTTACATTAGATTCACTAGTAGGAGTGAAAAAACATCACGGGGTGGTGCGCATTGTATGGGTGTGTGTTACATTACATTCACTAGTAGGAGTGAGAAAAACATCACGGGGTGGTGCGCATTGTATGGGTGTGTGTTACATTACATTCACTAGTAGGAGTGAGAAAATCATCACGGGGTGGTGCGCATTGTATGGGTGTGTGTTACATTACATTCACTAGTAGGAGTGAGAAAAACATCACGGGGTGGTGCGCATTGTATGGGTGTGTGTTATATTACATTCACTAGTAGGAGTGAGAAAAACATCACGGGGTGGTGCGCATTGTATGGGTGTGTGTTACATTACATTCACTAAGAGGAGTGAGAAAAACATCACGGGGTGGTGCGCATTGTATGGGTGTGTGTTACATTACATTCACTAGTAGGAGTGAGAAAAACATCACGGGGTGGTGCGCATTGTATGGGTGTGTGTTACATTACATTCACTAGTAGGAGTGAGAAAAACATCACGGGGTGGTGCGCATTGTATGGGTGTGTGTTACATTACATTCACTAAGAGGAGTGAGAAAAACATCACGGGGTGGTGCGCATTGTATGGGTGTGTGTTACATTACATTCACTAGGAGGAGTGAGAAAAACATCACGGGGTGGTGCGCATTGTATGGGTGTGTGTTACATTACATTAACTAGGAGGAGTGAGAAAAACATCACGGGGTGGTGCGCATTGTATGGGTGTGTGTTACATTACATTCACTAGTAGGAGTGAGAAAAACATCACGGGGTGGTGCGCATTGTATGGGTGTGTGTTACATTACATTCAATAGTAGGAGTGAGAAAAACATCACGGGGTGGTGCACATTGTATGGGTGTGTGTTACATTAGATTCACTAGTAGTAGTGAGAAAAACATCACGGGGTGGTGCGCATTGTATGGGTGTGTGTTGCATTACATTCACTAGTAGGAGTGAGAAAAACATCACGGGGTGGTGCGCATTTTATGGGTGTGTGTTACAGTACATTCACTAATAGGAGTGATAAAAACATCACGGTGTGGTGCGCATTGTATGGCTGTGTGTTACATTAGATTCACTAGTAGGAGTGAAAAAACATCACGGGGTGGTGCGCATTGTATGGGTGTGTGTTACATTAGATTCACTAGTAGGAGTGAGAAAAACATCACGGGGTGGTGCGCATTGTATGGGTGTGTGTTACATTACATTCACTAGTAGGAGTGAGAAAATCATCACGGGGTGGTGCGCATTGTATGGGTGTGTGTTACATTACATTCACTAGTAGGAGTGAGAAAAACATCACGGGGTGGTGCGCATTGTATGGGTGTGTGTTACATTACATTCACTAAGAGGAGTGAGAAAAACATCACGGGGTGGTGCGCATTGTATGGGTGTGTGTTACATTACATTCACTAGGAGGAGTGAGAAAAACATCACGGGGTGGTGCGCATTGTATGGGTGTGTGTTACATTACATTCACTAGTAGGAGTGAGAAAAACATCACGGGGTGTTGCGCATTGTATGGGTGTGTGTTACATTACATTCACTAGTAGGAGTGAGAAAAACATCACGGGGTGTTGCGCATTGTATGGGTGTGTGTTACATTAGATTCACTAGTAGTAGTGAGAAAAACATCACGGGGTGGTGCGCATTGTATGGGTGTGTGTTGCATTACATTCACTAGTAGGAGTGAGAAAAACATCACGGGGTGGTGCGCATTTTATGGGTGTGTGTTACAGTACATTCACTAGTAGGAGTGATAAAAACATCACGGGGTGGTGCGCATTGTATGGCTGTATGTTACATTAGATTCACTAGTAGGAGTGAAAAAACATCACGGGGTGGTGCGCATTGTATGGGTGTGTGTTACATTAGATTCACTAGTAGGAGTGAGAAAAACATCACGGGGTGGTGCGCATTGTATGGGTGTGTGTTACATTACATTCACTAGTAGGAGTGAGAAAATCATCACGGGGTGGTGCGCATTGTATGGGTGTGTGTTACATTACATTCACTAGTAGGAGTGAGAAAAACATCACGGGGTGGTGCGCATTGTATGGGTGTGTGTTACATTACATTCACTAGTAGGAGTGAGAAAAACATCACGGGGTGGTGCGCATTGTATGGGTGTGTGTTACATTACATTCACTAAGAGGAGTGAGAAAAACATCACGGGGTGGTGCGCATTGTATGGGTGTGTGTTACATTACATTCACTAGTAGGAGTGAGAAAAACATCACGGGGTGGTGCGCATTGTATGTGTGTGTGTTACATTACATTCACTAGTAGGAGTGAGAAAAACATCACGGGGTGGTGCGCATTGTATGGGTGTGTGTTACATTACATTCACTAGTAGGAGTGAGAAAAACATCACGGGGTGGTGCGCATTGTATGGGTGTGTGTTACATTCACTAGTAGGAGTGAGAAAAACATCACGGGGTGTTGCGCATTGTATGGGTGTGTGTTACATTACATTCACTAGTAGGAGTGAGAAAAACATCACGGGGTGGTGCGCATTGTATGGGTGTGTGTTACATTAGATTCACTAGTAGGAGTGAGAAAAACATCACGGGGTGGTGCGCATTGTATGGGTGTGTGTTGCATTACATTCACTAGTAGGAGTGAGAAAAACATCACGGGGTGGTGCGCATTTTATGGGTGTGTGTTACAGTACATTCACTAGTAGGAGTGATAAAAACATCACGGTGTGGTGCGCATTGTATGGCTGTGTGTTACATTAGATTCACTAGTAGGAGTGAAAAAACATCACGGGGTGGTGCGCATTGTATGGGTGTGTGTTACATTAGATTCACTAGTAGGAGTGAGAAAAACATCACGGGGTGGTGCGCATTGTATGGGTGTGTGTTACATTACATTCACTAGTAGGAGTGAGAAAATCATCACGGGGTGGTGCGCATTGTATGGGTGTGTGTTACATTACATTCACTAGTAGGAGTGAGAAAAACATCACGGGGTGGTGCGCATTGTATGGGTGTGTGTTACATTACATTCACTAAGAGGAGTGAGAAAAACATCACGGGGTGGTGCGCATTTTATGGGTGTGTGTTACATTACATTCACTAGTAGGAGTGAGAAAAACATCACGGGGTGGTGCGCATTGTATGGGTGTGTGTTACATTACATTCACTAGTAGGAGTGAGAAAAACATCACGGGGTGGTGCGCATTGTATGGGTGTTTGTTACATTAGATTCACTAGTAGGAGTGAGAAAGTCATCACGGGGTGGTGCGCATTGTATGGGTGTGTGTTACATTAGATTCACTAGTAGGAGTGAGAAAGTCATCACGGGGTGGTGCGCATTGTATGGGTGTGTGTTACATTACATTCCCTAGTAGGAGTGAGAAAAACATCACGGGGTGGTGCGCATTGTATGGGTGTGTGTTACATTAGATTCACTAGTAGGAGTGAGAAAAACATCACGGGGTGGTGCGCATTGTATGGGTGTGTGTTACATTACATTCACTAGTAGGAGTGAGAAAAACATCACGGGGTGGTGTGCATTTTATGGGTGTGTGTTACATTACATTCACTAGTAGGAGTGAGAAAATCATCGCGGGGTGGTGCGCATTGTATGGGTGTGTGTTACATTACATTCACTAGTAGGAGTGATAAAAACATCACGGGGTGGTGCGCATTGTATGGGTGTGTGTTACATTACATTCACTAGTAGGAGTGAGAAAAACATCACGGGGTGGTGCGCATTGTATGGGTGTGTGTTACATTAGATTCACTAGTAGGAGTGAGAAAAACATCACGGGGTGGTGCGCATTGTATGGGTGTGTGTTACATTAGATTCACTAGTAGGAGTGAGAAAATCATCACGGGGTGGTTAGCATTGTATGGGTGTGTGTTACATTACATTCACTAGTAGGAGTGAGAAAAACATCACGGGGTGGTGCGCATTGTATGGGTGTTTGTAACATTAGATTCACTAGTAGGAGTGAGAAAATCATCGCGGGGTGGTGCGCATTTTATGGGTGTGTGTTACATTACATTCACTAGTAGGAGTGAGAAAAACATCACGGGGTGGTGCGCATTGTATGGGTGTGTGTTACATTAGATTCACTAGTAGGAGTGAAAAAATATCACGGGTGGTGCGCATTGTATGGGTGTGTGTTACATTACATTCACTAGTAGGAGTGAGAAAAACATCACGGGGTGGTGCGCATTGTATGGGTGTGTGTTACATTACATTCACTAGTAGGAGTGAGAAAAACATCACGGGGTGGTGCGCATTGTATGGGTGTGTGTTACATTACATTCACTAGTAGGAGTGAGAAAAACATCACGGGGTGGTTCGCATTGTATGGGTGTGTGTTACATTACATTCACTAGTAGGAGTGAGAAAATCATCACGGGGTGGTGCGCATTGTATGGGTGTGTGTTACATTACATTCACTAGTAGGAGTGAGAAAAACATCATGGGGTGGTGCGCATTGTATGGGTGTGTGTTACATTACATTCACTAATAGGATTGAGAAAAACATCATGGGGTGGTGCGCATTGTATGGGTGTGTGTTACATTCACTAGTAGGAGTGAGAAAAACATCACGGGGTGGTGCGCATTGTATGGGTGTGTGTTACATTACATTCACTAGTAGGAGTGAGAAAAACATCACGGTGTGGTGCGCATTGTATGGGTGTGTTTTACATTAGATTCACTAGTAGTATTGAGAAAAACATCACGGGGTGGTGCGCATTGTATGGGTGTGTGTTACATTACATTCACTAGTAGGAGTGAGAAAAACATCACGGGGTGGTGCGCATTTTATGGGTGTGTGTTACATTACATTCACTAGTAGGAGTGATAAAAACACCACGGTGTGGTGCGCATTGTATGGCTGTGTGTTACATTAGATTCACTAGTAGGAGTGAAAAAACATCACGGGGTGGTGCGCATTGTATGGGTGTGTGTTATATTACATTCACTAGTAGGAGTGAGAAAAACATCACGGGGTGGTGCGCATTGTATGGGTGTGTGTTACATTACATTCACTAAGAGGAGTGAGAAAAACATCACGGGGCGGTGCGCATTGTATGGGTGTGTGTTACATTACATTCACTAGTAGGAGTGAGAAAAACATCACGGGGTGGTGCGCATTGTATGGGTGTGTGTTACATTACATTCACTAGTAGGAGTGAGAAAAACATCACGGGGTGGTGCGCATTGTATGGGTGTTTGTTACATTAGATTCACTAGTAGGAGTGAGAAAGTCATCACGGGGTGGTGCGCATTGTATGGGTGTGTGTTACATTAGATTCACTAGTAGGAGTGAGAAAGTCATCACGGGGTGGTGCGCATTGTATGGGTGTGTGTTACATTACATTCCCTAGTAGGAGTGAGAAAGACATCACGGGGTGGTGCGCATTGTATGGGTGTGTGTTACATTACATTCACTAGTAGGAGTGAGAAAAACATCACGGGGTGGTGCGCATTGTATGGGTGTGTGTTACATTACATTCACTAGTAGGAGTGAGAAAAACATCACGGGGTGGTGCGCATTGTATGGGTGTGTGTTACATTACATTCACTAGTAGGAGTGAGAAAATCATCGCGGGGTGGTGCGCATTGTATGGGTGTGTGTTACATTACATTCACTAGTAGGAGTGATAAAAACATCACGGGGTGGTGCGCATTGTATGGGTGTGTGTTACATTACATTCACTAGTAGGAGTGAGAAAAACATCACGGGGTGGTGCGCATTGTATGGGTGTGTGTTACATTAGATTCACTAGTAGGAGTGAGAAAAACATCACGGGGTGGTGCGCATTGTATGGGTGTGTGTTACATTAGATTCACTAGTAGGAGTGAGAAAATCATCACGGGGTGGTTAGCATTGTATGGGTGTGTGTTACATTACATTCACTAGTAGGAGTGAGAAAAACATCACGGGGTGGTGCGCATTGTATGGGTGTTTGTAACATTAGATTCACTAGTAGGAGTGAGAAAATCATCGCGGGGTGGTGCGCATTTTATGGGTGTGTGTTACATTACATTCACTAGTAGGAGTGAGAAAAACATCACGGGGTGGTGCGCATTGTATGGGTGTGTGTTACATTAGATTCACTAGTAGGAGTGAAAAAATATCACGGGTGGTGCGCATTGTATGGGTGTGTGTTACATTACATTCACTAGTAGGAGTGAGAAAAACATCACGGGGTGGTGCGCATTGTATGGGTGTGTGTTACATTACATTCACTAGTAGGAGTGAGAAAAACATCACGGGGTGGTGCGCATTGTATGGGTGTGTGTTACATTACATTCACTAGTAGGAGTGAGAAAAACATCACGAGGTGGTTCGCATTGTATGGGTGTGTGTTACATTACATTCACTAGTAGGAGTGAGAAAATCATCACGGGGTGGTGCGCATTGTATGGGTGTGTGTTACATTACATTCACTAGTAGGAGTGAGAAAAACATCACGGGGTGGTGCGCATTGTATGGGTGTGTGTTACATTACATTCACTAGTAGGATTGAGAAAAACATCATGGGGTGGTGCGCATTGTATGGGTGTGTGTTACATTCACTAGTAGGAGTGAGAAAAACATCACGGGGTGGTGCGCATTGTATGGGTGTGTGTTACATTACATTCACTAGTAGGAGTGAGAAAAACATCACGGTGTGGTGCGCATTGTATGGGTGTGTTTTACATTAGATTCACTAGTAGTATTGAGAAAAACATCACGGGGTGGTGCGCATTGTATGGGTGTGTGTTACATTACATTCACTAGTAGGAGTGAGAAAAACATCACGGGGTGGTGCGCATTTTATGGGTGTGTGTTACATTACATTCACTAGTAGGAGTGATAAAAACACCACGGTGTGGTGCGCATTGTATGGCTGTGTGTTACATTAGATTCACTAGTAGGAGTGAAAAAACATCACGGGGTGGTGCGCATTGTATGGGTGTGTGTTACATTACATTCACTAGTAGGAGTGAGAAAAACATCACGGGGTGGTGCGCATTGTATGGGTGTGTGTTACATTACATTCACTAGTAGGAGTGAGAAAAACATCACGGGGTGGTGCGCATTGTATGGGTGTTTGTTACATTAGATTCACAAGTAGGAGTGAGAAAATCATCACGGGGTGGTGCGCATTGTATGCGTGTGTGTTACATTACATTCGCTAGTAGGAGTGAGAAAAACATCACGGGGTGGTGCGCATTGTATGGGTGTGTGTTACATTACATTCACTAGTAGGAGTGAGAAAAACATCACGGGGTGGTGCGCATTGTATGGGTGTGTGTTACATTACATTCACTAGTAGGAGTGAGAAAAACATCACGGGGTGGTGCGCATTGTATGGGTGTTTGTAACATTAGATTCACTAGTAGGAGTGAGAAAATCATCGCGGGGTGGTTCGCATTTTATGGGTGTGTGTTACATTACATTCACTAGTAGGAGTGAGAAAAACATCACGGGGTGGTGCGCATTGTATGGGTGTGTGTTACATTACATTCACTAGTAGGAGTGAGAAAAACATCACGGGGTGGTGCGCATTGTATGGGTGTGTGTTACATTCACTAGTAGGAGTGAGAAAAACATCACGGGGTGTTGCGCATTGTATGGGTGTGTGTTACATTACATTCACTAGTAGGAGTGAGAAAAACATCACGGGGTGGTGCGCATTGTATGGGTGTGTGTTACATTAGATTCACTAGTAGTAGTGAGAAAAACATCACGGGGTGGTGCGCATTCTATGGGTGTGTGTTGCATTACATTCACTAGTAGGAGTGAGAAAAACATCACGGGGTGGTGCGCATTTTATGGGTGTGTGTTACAGTACATTCACTAGTAGGAGTGATAAAAACATCACGGTGTGGTGCGCATTGTATGGCTGTGTGTTACATTAGATTCACTAGTAGGAGTGAAAAAACATCACGGGGTGGTGCGCATTGTATGGGTGTGTGTTACATTACATTCACTAGTAGGAGTGAGAAAAACATCACGGGGTGGTGCGCATTGTATGGGTGTGTGTTACATTCACTAGTAGGAGTGAGAAAAACATCACGGGGTGTTGCGCATTGTATGGGTGTGTGTTACATTACATTCACTAGTAGGAGTGAGAAAAACATCACGGGGTGGTGCGCATTGTATGGGTGTGTGTTACATTACATTCACTAGTAGGAGTGAGAAAAACATCACGGGGTGGTGCGCATTGTATGGGTGTGTGTTACATTACATTCACTAGTAGGAGTGAGAAAAACATCACGGGGTGGTGCGCATTGTATGGGTGTGTGTTACATTAGATTCACTAGTAGGAGTGAGAAAAACATCACGGGGTGGTGCGCATTGTATGGGTGTGTGTTACATTACATTCACTAGGAGGAGTGAGAAAAACATCACGGGGTGGTGCGCATTGTATGGGTGTGTGTTACATTACATTCACTAGGAGGAGTGAGAAAAACATCACGGGGTGGTGCGCATTGTATGGGTGTGTGTTACATTACATTCACTAGTAGGAGTGAGAAAAACATCACGGGGTGGTGCGCATTGTATGGGTGTGTGTTACATTACATTCACTAGTAGGAGTGAGAAAAACATCACGGGGTGGTGCGCATTGTATGGGTGTGTGTTACATTAGATTCACTAGTAGTAGTGAGAAAAACATCACGGGGTGGTGCGCATTGTATGGGTGTGTGTTGCATTACATTCACTAGTAGGAGTGAGAAAAACATCACGGGGTTGTGCGCATTTTATGGGTGTGTGTTACAGTACATTCACTAGTAGGAGTGATAAAAACATCACGGTGTGGTGCGCATTGTATGGCTGTGTGTTACATTAGATTCACTAGTAGGAGTGAAAAAACATCACGGGGTGGTGCGCATTGTATGGGTGTGTGTTACATTAGATTCACTAGTAGGAGTGAGAAAAACATCACGGGGTGGTGCGCATTGTATGGGTGTGTGTTACATTACATTCACTAGTAGGAGTGAGAAAATCATCACGGGGTGGTGCGCATTGTATGGGTGTGTGTTACATTACATTCACTAGTAGGAGTGAGAAAAACATCACGGGGTGGTGCGCATTGTATGGGTGTGTGTTATATTACATTCACTAGTAGGAGTGAGAAAAACATCACGGGGTGGTGCGCATTGTATGGGTGTGTGTTACATTACATTCACTAAGAGGAGTGAGAAAAACATCACGGGGTGGTGCGCATTGTATGGGTGTGTGTTACATTACATTCACTAGGAGGAGTGAGAAAAACATCACGGGGTGGTGCGCATTGTATGGGTGTGTGTTACATTACATTCACTAGGAGGAGTGAGAAAAATATCACGGGGTGGTGCGCATTGTATGGGTGTGTGTTACATTACATTCACTAGTAGGAGTGAGAAAAACATCACGGGGTGTTGCGCATTGTATGGGTGTGTGTTACATTACATTCACTAGTAGGAGTGAGAAAAACATCACGGGGTGGTGCGCATTGTATGGGTGTGTGTTACATTAGATTCACTAGTAGTAGTGAGAAAAACATCACGGGGTGGTGCGCATTGTATGGGTGTGTGTTGCATTACATTCACTAGTAGGAGTGAGAAAAACATCACGGGGTGGTGCGCATTGTATGGGTGTTTGTAACATTAGATTCACTAGTAGGAGTGAGAAAATCATCGCGGGGTGGTTCGCATTTTATGGGTGTGTGTTACATTACATTCACTAGTAGGAGTGAGAAAAACATCACGGGGTGGTGCGCATTGTATGGGTGTGTGTTACATTACATTCACTAGTAGGAGTGAGAAAAACATCACGGGGTGGTGCGCATTGTATGGGTGTGTGTTACATTCACTAGTAGGAGTGAGAAAAACATCACGGGGTGTTGCGCATTGTATGGGTGTGTGTTACATTACATTCACTAGTAGGAGTGAGAAAAACATCACGGGGTGGTGCGCATTGTATGGGTGTGTGTTACATTAGATTCACTAGTAGTAGTGAGAAAAACATCACGGGGTGGTGCGCATTCTATGGGTGTGTGTTGCATTACATTCACTAGTAGGAGTGAGAAAAACATCACGGGGTGGTGCGCATTTTATGGGTGTGTGTTACAGTACATTCACTAGTAGGAGTGATAAAAACATCACGGTGTGGTGCGCATTGTATGGCTGTGTGTTACATTAGATTCACTAGTAGGAGTGAAAAAACATCACGGGGTGGTGCGCATTGTATGGGTGTGTGTTACATTACATTCACTAGTAGGAGTGAGAAAAACATCACGGGGTGGTGCGCATTGTATGGGTGTGTGTTACATTCACTAGTAGGAGTGAGAAAAACATCACGGGGTGTTGCGCATTGTATGGGTGTGTGTTACATTACATTCACTAGTAGGAGTGAGAAAAACATCACGGGGTGGTGCGCATTGTATGGGTGTGTGTTACATTAGATTCACTAGTAGTAGTGAGAAAAACATCACGGGGTGGTGCGCATTGTATGGGTGTGTGTTGCATTACATTCACTAGTAGGAGTGAGAAAAACATCACGGGGTGGTGCGCATTTTATGGGTGTGTGTTACAGTACATTCACTAGTAGGAGTGATAAAAACATCACGGTGTGGTGCGCATTGTATGGCTGTGTGTTACATTAGATTCACTAGTAGGAGTGAAAAAACATCACGGGGTGGTGCGCATTGTATGGGTGTGTGTTACATTACATTCACTAGTAGGAGTGAGAAAAACATCACGGGGTGGTGCGCATTGTATGGGTGTGTGTTACATTACATTCACTAGTAGGAGTGAGAAAATCATCACGGGGTGGTGCGCATTGTATGGGTGTGTGTTACATTACATTCACTAGTAGGAGTGAGAAAAACATCACGGGGTGGTGCGCATTGTATGGGTGTGTGTTATATTACATTCACTAGTAGGAGTGAGAAAAACATCACGGGGTGGTGCGCATTGTATGGGTGTGTGTTACATTACATTCACTAAGAGGAGTGAGAAAAACATCACGGGGTGGTGCGCATTGTATGGGTGTGTGTTACATTACATTCACTAGTAGGAGTGAGAAAAACATCACGGGGTGGTGCGCATTGTATGGGTGTGTGTTACATTACATTCACTAGTAGGAGTGAGAAAAACATCACGGGGTGGTGCGCATTGTATGGGTGTGTGTTACATTAGATTCACTAGTAGGAGTGAGAAAAACATCACGGGGTGGTGCGCATTGTATGGGTGTGTGTTACATTACATTCACTAGGAGGAGTGAGAAAAACATCACGGGGTGGTGCGCATTGTATGGGTGTGTGTTACATTACATTCACTAGGAGGAGTGAGAAAAACATCACGGGGTGGTGCGCATTGTATGGGTGTGTGTTACATTACATTCACTAGTAGGAGTGAGAAAAACATCACGGGGTGGTGCGCATTGTATGGGTGTGTGTTACATTACATTCACTAGTAGGAGTGAGAAAAACATCACGGGGTGGTGCGCATTGTATGGGTGTGTGTTACATTAGATTCACTAGTAGTAGTGAGAAAAACATCACGGGGTGGTGCGCATTGTATGGGTGTGTGTTGCATTACATTCACTAGTAGGAGTGAGAAAAACATCACGGGGTTGTGCGCATTTTATGGGTGTGTGTTACAGTACATTCACTAGTAGGAGTGATAAAAACATCACGGTGTGGTGCGCATTGTATGGCTGTGTGTTACATTAGATTCACTAGTAGGAGTGAAAAAACATCACGGGGTGGTGCGCATTGTATGGGTGTGTGTTACATTAGATTCACTAGTAGGAGTGAGAAAAACATCACGGGGTGGTGCGCATTGTATCGGTGTGTGTTACATTACATTCACTAGTAGGAGTGAGAAAAACATCACGGGGTGGTGCGCATTGTATGGGTGTGTGTTACATTACATTCACTAGTAGGAGTGAGAAAAACATCACGGGGTGGTGCGCATTGTATGGGTGTGTGTTATATTACATTCACTAGTAGGAGTGAGAAAAACATCACGGGGTGGTGCGCATTGTATGGGTGTGTGTTACATTACATTCACTAAGAGGAGTGAGAAAAACATCACGGGGTGGTGCGCATTGTATGGGTGTGTGTTACATTACATTCACTAGGAGGAGTGAGAAAAACATCACGGGGTGGTGCGCATTGTATGGGTGTGTGTTACATTACATTCACTAGGAGGAGTGAGAAAAATATCACGGGGTGGTGCGCATTGTATGGGTGTGTGTTACATTACATTCACTAGTAGGAGTGAGAAAAACATCACGGGGTGTTGCGCATTGTATGGGTGTGTGTTACATTACATTCACTAGTAGGAGTGAGAAAAACATCACGGGGTGGTGCGCATTGTATGGGTGTGTGTTACATTAGATTCACTAGTAGTAGTGAGAAAAACATCACGGGGTGGTGCGCATTGTATGGGTGTGTGTTGCATTACATTCACTAGTAGGAGTGAGAAAAACATCACGGGGTGGTGCGCATTTTATGGGTGTGTGTTACAGTACATTCACTAGTAGGAGTGATAAAAACATCACGGTGTGGTGCGCATTGTATGGCTGTGTGTTACATTAGATTCACTAGTAGGAGTGAAAAAACATCACGGGGTGGTGCGCATTGTATGGGTGTGTGTTACATTAGATTCACTAGTAGGAGTGAGAAAAACATCACGGGGTGGTGCGCAATGTATGGGTGTGTGTTACATTACATTCACTAGTAGGAGTGAGAAAATCATCACGGGGTGGTGCGCATTGTATGGGTGTGTGTTACATTACATTCACTAGTAGGAGTGAGAAAAACATCACGGGGTGGTGCGCATTGTATGGGTGTGTGTTATATTACATTCACTAGTAGGAGTGAGAAAAACATCACGGGGTGGTGCGCATTGTATGGGTGTGTGTTACATTATATTCACTAGTAGGAGTGAGAAAAACATCACGGGGTGGTGCGCATTGTATGGGTGTGTGTTACATTACATTCACTAGTAGGAGTGAGAAAAACATCACGGGGTGGTGCGCATTGTATGGGTGTGTGTTACATTACATTCACTAGTAGGAGTGAGAAAAACATCACGGGGTGGTGCGCATTGTATGGGTGTGTGTTACATTCACTAGTAGGAGTGAGAAAAACATCACGGGGTGGTGCGCATTTTATGGGTGTGTGTTACAGTACATTCACTAGTAGGAGTGATAAAAACATCACGGTGTGGTGCGCATTGTATGGCTGTGTGTTACATTAGATTCACTAGTAGGAGTGAAAAAACATCACGGGGTGGTGCGCATTGTATGGGTGTGTGTTACATTAGATTCACTAGTAGGAGTGAGAAAAACATCACGGGGTGGTGCGCATTGTATGGGTGTGTGTTACATTACATTCACTAGTAGGAGTGAGAAAATCATCACGGGGTGGTGCGCATTGTATGGGTGTGTGTTACATTACATTCACTAGTAGGATTGAGAAAAACATCACGGGGTGGTGCGCATTGTATGGGTGTGTGTTATATTACATTCACTAGTAGGAGTGAGAAAAACATCACGGGGTGGTGCGCATTGTATGGGTGTGTGTTACATTACATTCACTAAGAGGAGTGAGAAAAACATCACGGGGTGGTGCGCATTGTATGGGTGTGTGTTACATTACATTCACTAGTAGGAGTGAGAAAAACATCACAGGGTGGTGCGCATTGTATGGGTGTGTGTTACATTACATTCACTAGTAGGAGTGAGAAAAACATCACGGGGTGGTGCGCATTGTATGGGTGTGTGTTACATTACATTCACTAAGAGGAGTGAGAAAAACATCACAGGGTGGTGCGCATTGTATGGGTGTGTGTTACATTACATTCACTAGGAGGAGTGAGAAAAACATCACGGGGTGGTGCGCATTGTATGGGTGTGTGTTACATTACATTCACTAGGAGGAGTGAGAAAAACATCACGGGGTGGTGCGCATTGTATGGGTGTGTGTTACATTACATTCACTAGTAGGAGTGAGAAAAACATCACGGGGTGGTGCGCATTGTATGGGTGTTTGTTACATTAGATCCACTATTAGGAGTGAGAAAGTCATCACGGGGCGGTGTGCATTGTATGAGTGTGTGTTACATTAGATTCACTAGTAGGAGTGAGAAAAACATCACGGGGTGGTGCGCATTGTATGGGTGTGTGTTACATTAGATTCACTAGTAGGAGTGAGAAAAACATCACGGGGTGGTGCGCATTGTATGGGTGTGTGTTACATTACATTCACTAGTAGGAGTGAGAAAAACATCACGGGGTGGTGCGCATTGTATGGGTGTGTGTTACATTACACTCACTAGTAGGAGTGAGAAAAACATCACGGGGTGGTGCGCATTGTATGGGTGTGTGTTACATTACATTCACTAGTAGGAGTGAGAAAAACATCACGGGGTGGTGCGCATTGTATGGGTGTGTGTTACATTACATTCACTAGTAGGAGTGAGAAAAACATCACGGGGTGGTGCGCATTGTATGGGTGTGTGTTACATTACATTCACTAGTAGGAGTGAGAAAAACATCACGGGGTGGTGCGCATTGTATGGGTGTGTGTTACATTACATTCACTAGTAGGAGTGAGAAAATCATCACGGGGTGGTTAGCATTGTATGGGTGTGTGTTGCATTACATTCACTAGTAGGAGTGAGAAAAACATCACGGGGTGGTGCGCATTGTATGGGTGTGTGTTACATTACATTCACTAGTAGGATTGAGAAAAACATCACGGGGTGGTGCGCATTGTATGGGTGTGTGTTACATTACATTCACTAGTAGGAGTGAGAAAAACATCACGGGGTGGTGCGCATTGTATGGGTGTGTGTTACATTACATTCACTAGTAGGAGTGAGAAAAACATCACGGGGTGGTGCGCATTGTATGGGTGTGTGTTACATTACATTCACTAGTAGGAGTGAGAAAAACATCATGGGGTGGTGCGCATTGTATGGGTGTGTGTTACATTACATTCACTAGTAGGAGTGAGAAAATCATCACGGGGTGGTTAGCATTGTATGGGTGTGTGTTACATTACATTCACTAGTAGGAGTGAGAAAAACATCACGGGGTGGTGCGCATTGTATGGGTGTGTGTTACATTAGATTCACTAGTAGGAGTGAAAAAACATCACGGGGTGGTGCGCATTGTATGGGTGTGTGTCACATTACATTCACTAGTAGGAGTGAGAAAAACATCACGGGGTGGTGCGCATTGTATGGGTGTGTGTTACATTACATTGACTTGTAGGAGTGAGAAAAACATCACGGGGTGGTGCGCATTGTATGGGTGTGTGTTACATTACATTCACTAGTAGGAGTGAGAAAAACATCACGGGGTGGTGACCATTGTATAGGTGTGTGTTACATTACATTGACTAGTAGGAGTGAGAAAAACATCACGGGGTGGTGCGCATTGTATGGGTGTGTGTTACATTACATTCACTAGTAGGAGTGAGAAAAACATCACGGGGTGGTGACCATTGTATAGGTGTGTGTTACATTACATTGACTAGTAGGAGTGAGAAAAACATCACGGGGTGGTGCGCATTGTATGGGTGTGTGTTACATTACATTCACTAGTAGGAGTGAGAAAAACATCACGGGGTGGTGCGCATTGTATGGGTGTGTGTTACATTACATTCACTAGTAGGAGTGAGAAAAACATCACGGGGTGGTGCGCATTTTATGGGTGTGTGTTACATTACATTCACTAGTAGGAGTGAGAAAAACATCACGGGGTGGTGCGCATTGTATGGGTGTGTGTTACATTACATTCACTAGTAGGAGTGAGAAAAACATCACGGGGTGGTGCGGATTGTATGGGTGTGTGTTACATTAGATTCAGTAGTAGGAGTGAGAAAATCATCACGGGGTGGTGCGCATTGTATGCGTGTGTGGTAAATTACATTCACTAGTAGGAGTGAGAAAATCATCACGGGGTGGTGTGCATTGTATGGGTGTGTGTTACATTACATTCACTAGTAGGAGTGAGAAAAACATCACGGGGTGGTGCACATTGTATGGGTGTTTGTTACATTAGATTCACTAGTAGGAGTGAGAAAATCATCACGGGGTGGTGCGCATTTTATGGGTGTGTGTTACATTAGATTCACTAGTAGGAGTGAGAAAAACATCACGGGGTGGTGCGCATTGTATGGGTGTGTGTTACATTAGATTCACTAGTAGGAGCGAAAAAACATCACGGGGTGGTGCGCATTGTATGGGTGTGTGTTACATTACATTCACTAGTAGGAGTGAGAAAAACATCACGGGGTGGTGCGCATTGTATGGGTGTGTGTTACATTACATTCACTAGTAGGAGTGAGAAAAACATCACGGGGTGGTGCGCATTGTATGGGTGTGTGTTACATTACATTCACTAGTAGGAGTGAGAAAAACATCACGGGGTGGTGGGCATTGTATGGGTGTGTGTTACATTACATTCACTAGTAGGAGTGAGAAAAACATCACGGGGTGGTGCGCATTGTATGGGTGTGTGTTACATTACATTCACTAGTAGGAGTGAGAAAATCATCACGGGGTGGTGCGCATTGTATGGGTGTGTGTTACATTAGATTCACTAGTAGGAGTGAGAAAAACATCACGGGGTGGTGCGCATTGTATGGGTGTGTGTTACATTACATTCACTAGTAGGAGTGAGAAAAACATCACGGGGTGGTGCGCATTGTATGGGTGTTTGTTACATTAGATTCACTATTAGGAGTGAGAAAGTCATCACGGGATAGTGCGCATTGTATGGGTGTGTGTTACATTACATTCACTAGTAGGAGTGAGAAAAACATCACGTCGTGGTGCGCATTGTATGGGTGTGTGTTACATTAGATTCACTAGTAGGAGTGAGAAAAACATCACAGGGTGGTGGGCATTGTATGGGTGTGTGTTACATTACATTCACTAGTAGCAGTGAGAAAAACATCACGGGGTGGTGCGCATTGTATGGGTGTGTGTTACATTACATTCACTAGTAGGAGTGAGAAAAACATCACGGGGTGGTGCGCATTGTATGGGTGTGTGTTACATTAGATTCACTAGTAGGAGTGAGAAAAACATCACGGGGTGGTGCGCATTGTATGGTGTGTGTTACATTACATTCAGTAGTAGGAGTGAGAAAAACATCACGGGGTGGTGCGCATTGTATGGGTGTGTGTTACATTACATTCAATAGTAGGAGTGAGAAAAACATCACGGGGTGGTGCGCATTGTATGGGTGTGTGTTACATTAGATTCACTAGTAGGAGTGAGAAAAACATCACGGGGTGGTGCGCATTGTATGGGTGTGTGTTACATTACATTCACTAGTAGGAGTGAGAAAATCATCACGGGGTGGTTAGCATTGTATGGGTGTGTGTTACATTACATTCACTAGTAGGAGTGAGAAAAACATCACGGGGTGGTGCGCATTGTATGGGTGTTTGTTACATTAGATTCACTAGTAAGAGTGAGAAAATCATCACGGGGTGGTGCGCATTTTATGGGTGTGTGTTACATTACATTCACTAGTAGGAGTGAGAAAAACATCACGGGGTGGTGCGCATTGTATGGGTGTGTGTTACATTAGATTCACTAGTAGGAGTGAAAAAACATCACGGGGTGGTGCGCATTGTATGGGTGTGTGTTACATTACATTCACTAGTAGGAGTGAGAAAAACATCACGGGGTGGTGCGCATTGTAGGGGTGTGTGTTACATTACATTCACTAGTAGGAGTGAGAAAAACATCACGGGGTGGTGCGCATTGTATGGGTGTGTGTTACATTACATTCACTAGTAGGAGTGAGAAAAACATCACGGGGTGGTGCGCATTGTATGGGTGTGTGTTACATTAGATTCACTAGTAGGAGTGAGAAAATCATCACGGGGTGGTGCGCATTGTATGGGTGTGTGTCACATTACATTCACTAGTAGGAGTGAGAAAAACATCACGGGGTGGTGCGCATTGTATGGGTGTGTGTTACATTACATTCACTAGTAGGAGTGAGAAAAACATCACGGGGTGGTGCGCATTGTATGGGTGTGTGTTACATTACATTCACTAGTAGGAGTGAGAAAAACATCACGGGGTGGTGCGCATTGTATGGGTGTGTGTTACATTACATTCAGTAGTAGGAGTGAGAAAAACATCACGGGGTGGTGCGCATTGTATGGGTGTGTGTTACATTACATTCAGTAGTAGGAGTGAGAAAAACATCACGGGGTGGTGCGCATTGTATGGTGTGTGTTACATTACATTCAGTAGTAGGAGTGAGAAAAACATCACGGGGTGGTGCGCATTGTATGGGTGTGTGTTACATTACATTCACTAGTAGGAGTGAGAAAAACATCACGGGGTGGTGCGCATTGTATGGGTGTGTGTTACATTAGATTCACTAGTAGGAGTGAGAAAAACATCACGGGGTGGTGCGCATTGTATGGGTGTGTGTTACATTACATTCACTAGTAGGAGTGAGAAAATCATCACGGGGTGGTTAGCATTGTATTGGTGTGTGTTACATTACATTCACTAGTAGGAGTGAGAAAAACATCACGGGGTGGTGCGCATTGTATGGGTGTTTGTTACATTAGATTCACTAGTAAGAGTGAGAAAATCATCACGGGGTGGTGCGCATTTTATGGGTGTGTGTTACATTACATTCACTAGTAGGAGTGAGAAAAACATCATGGGGTGGTGCGCATTGTATGGGTGTGTGTTACATTAGATTCACTAGTAGGAGTGAAAAAACATCACGGGGTGGTGCGCATTGTATGGGTGTGTGTTACATTACATTCACTAGTAGGAGTGAGAAAAACATCACGGGGTGGTGCGCATTGTAGGGGTGTGTGTTACATTAGATTCACTAGTAGGAGTGAGAAAATCATCACGGGGTGGTGCGCATTGTATGGGTGTGTGTTACATTAGATTCACTAGTAGGAGTGAGAAAATCATCACGGGGTGGTGCGCATTGTATGGGTGTGTGTCACATTACATTCACTAGTAGGAGTGAGAAAAACATCACGGGGTGGTGCTCATTGTATGGGTCTGTGTTACATTACATTCACTAGTAGGAGTGAGAAAAACATCACGGGGTGGTGCGCATTGTATGGGTGTGTGTTACATTACATTCACTAGTAGGAGTGAGAAAAACATCACGGGGTGGTGCGCATTGTATGGGTGTGTGTTACATTACATTCACTAGTACGAGTGAGAAAAACATCACGGGGTGGTGCGCATTGTATGGGTGTGTGTTACATTACATTCACTAGTAGGAGTGAGAAAAACATCACGGGGTGGTGCGCATTGTATGGGTGTGTGTTACATTACATTCACTAGTAGGAGTGAGAAAAACATCACGGGGTGGTGCGCATTGTATGGGTGTTTGTTACATTAGATTCACTAGTAAGAGTGAGAAAATCATCACGGGGTGGTGCGCATTTTATGGGTGTGTGTTACATTACATTCACTAGTAGGAGTGAGAAAAACATCATGGGGTGGTGCGCATTGTATGGGTGTGTGTTACATTAGATTCACTAGTAGGAGTGAAAAAACATCACGGGGTGGTGCGCATTGTATGGGTGTGTGTTACATTACATTCACTAGTAGGAGTGAGAAAAACATCACGGGGTGGTGCGCATTGTAGGGGTGTGTGTTACATTAGATTCACTAGTAGGAGTGAGAAAATCATCACGGGGTGGTGCGCATTGTATGGGTGTGTGTTACATTAGATTCACTAGTAGGAGTGAGAAAATCATCACGGGGTGGTGCGCATTGTATGGGTGTGTGTCACATTACATTCACTAGTAGGAGTGAGAAAAACATCACGGGGTGGTGCTCATTGTATGGGTCTGTGTTACATTACATTCACTAGTAGGAGTGAGAAAAACATCACGGGGTGGTGCGCATTGTATGGGTGTGTGTTACATTACATTCACTAGTAGGAGTGAGAAAAACATCACGGGGTGGTGCGCATTGTATGGGTGTGTGTTACATTACATTCACTAGTACGAGTGAGAAAAACATCACGGGGTGGTGCGCATTGTATGGGTGTGTGTTACATTACATTCACTAGTAGGAGTGAGAAAAACATCACGGGGTGGTGCGCATTGTATGGGTGTGTGTTACATTACATTCACTAGTAGGAGTGAGAAAAACATCACGGGGTGGTGCGCATTGTATGGGTGTGTGTTACATTAGATTCACTAGTAGGAGTGAGAAAAACATCACGGGGTGGTGCGCATTGTATGGGTGTGTGTTACATTAGATTCACTAGTAGGAGTGAGAAAAACATCACGGGGTGGTGCGCATTGTATGGGTGTGTGTTACATTAGATACACTAGTAGGAGTGAGAAAAACATCACGGGGTGGTGCGCATTGTATGGGTGTGTGTTACATTACATTCACTAGTAGGAGTGAGAAAAACATCACGGGGTGGTGCGCATTGTATGGGTGTGTGTTACATTACATTCACTAGTAGGAGTGAGAAAAACATCACGGGGTGGTGCGCATTGTATGGGTGTGTGTTACATTAGAATCACTAGTAGGAGTGAGAAAATCATCACGGGGTGGTGCGCATTGTATGCGTGTGTGGTAAATTACATTCACTAGTAGGAGTGAGAAAATCATCACGGGGTGGTGTGCATTGTATGGGTGTGTGTTACATTACATTCACTAGTAGGAGTGAGAAAAACATCACGGGGTGGTGCGCATTGTATGGGTGTTTGTTACATTAGATTCACTAGTAGGAGTGAGAAAAACATCACGGGGTGGTGCGCATTGTATGGGTGTGTGTTACATTAGATTCACTAGTAGGAGCGAAAAAACATCACGGGGTGGTGCGCATTGTATGGGTGTGTGTTACATTACATTCACTAGTAGGAGTGAGAAAAACATCACGGGGTGGTGCGCATTGTATGGGTGTGTGTTACATTACATTCACTAGTAGGAGTGAGAAAAACATCACGGGGTGGTGCGCATTGTATGGGTGTGTGTTACATTACATTCACTAGTAGGAGTGAGAAAAACATCACGGGGTGGTGCGCATTGTATGGGTGTGTGTTACATTACATTCACTAGTAGGAGTGAGAAAAACATCACGGGGTGGTGCGCATTGTATGGGTGTGTGTTACATTACATTCACTAGTAGGAGTGAGAAAATCATCACGGGGTGTTGCGCCTTGTATGGGTGTGTGTTACAATACATTCACTAGTAGGAGTGAGAAAAACATCACGGGGTGGTGCGCATTGTATGGGTGTGTGTTACATTACATTCACTAGTAGGAGTGAGAAAAACATCACGGGGTGGTGCGCATTGTATGGGTGTTTGTTACATTAGATTCACTATTAGGAGTGAGAAAGTCATCACGGGGTAGTGCGCATTGTATGGGTGTGTGTTACATTACATTCACTAGTAGGAGTGAGAAAAACATCACGTCGTGGTGCGCATTGTATGGGTGTGTGTTACATTAGATTCACTAGTAGGAGTGAGAAAAACATCACAGGGTGGTGGGCATTGTATGGGTGTGTGTTACATTACATTCACTAGTAGCAGTGAGAAAAACATCACGGGGTGGTGCGCATTGTATGGGTGTGTGTTACATTACATTCACTAGTAGGAGTGAGAAAAACATCACGGGGTGGTGCGCATTGTATGGGTGTGTGTTACATTAGATTCACTAGTAGGAGTGAGAAAAACATCACGGGGTGGTGCGCATTGTATGGTGTGTGTTACATTACATTCAGTAGTAGGAGTGAGAAAAACATCACGGGGTGGTGCGTATTGTATGGGTGTGTGTTACATTACATTCACTAGTAGGAGTGAGAAAAACCTCACGGGGTGGTGCGCATTGTATGGGTGTGTGTTACATTAGATTCACTAGTAGGAGTGAGAAAAACATCACGGGGTGGTGCGCATTGTATGGGTGTGTGTTACATTACATTCACTAGTAGGAGTGAGAAAATCATCACGGGGTGGTTAGCATTGTATGGGTGTGTGTTACATTACATTCACTAGTAGGAGTGAGAAAAACATCACGGGGTGGTGCGCATTGTATGGGTGTTTGTTACATTAGATTCACTAGTAAGAGTGAGAAAATCATCACGGGGTGGTGCGCATTTTATGGGTGTGTGTTACATTACATTCACTAGTAGGAGTGAGAAAAACATCACGGGGTGGTGCGCATTGTATGGGTGTGTGTTACATTAGATTCACTAGTAGGAGTGAAAAAACATCACGGGGTGGTGCGCATTGTATGGGTGTGTGTTACATTACATTCACTAGTAGGAGTGAGAAAAACATCACGGGGTGGTGCGCATTGTAGGGGTGTGTGTTACATTACATTCACTAGTAGGAGTGAGAAAAACATCACGGGGTGGTGCGCATTGTATGGGTGTGTGTTACATTACATTCACTAGTAGGAGTGAGAAAAACATCACGGGGTGGTGCGCATTGTATGGGTGTGTGTTACATTAGATTCACTAGTAGGAGTGAGAAAATCATCACGGGGTGGTGCGCATTGTATGGGTGTGTGTCACATTACATTCACTAGTAGGAGTGAGAAAAACATCACTGGGTGGTGCTCATTGTATGGGTCTGTGTTACATTACATTCACTAGTAGGAGTGAGAAAAACATCACGGGGTGGTGCGCATTGTATGGGTGTGTGTTACATTACATTCACTAGTAGGAGTGAGAAAAACATCACGGGGTGGTGCGCATTGTATGGGTGTGTGTTACATTACATTCACTAGTACGAGTGAGAAAAACATCACGGGGTGGTGCGCATTGTATGGGTGTGTGTTACATTACATTCACTAGTAGGAGTGAGAAAAACATCACGGGGTGGTGCGCATTGTATGGGTGTGTGTTACATTACATTCACTAGTAGGAGTGAGAAAAACATCACGGGGTGGTGCGCATTGTATGGGTGTGTGTTACATTAGATTCACTAGTAGGAGTGAGAAAAACATCACGGGGTGGTGCGCATTGTATGGGTGTGTGTTACATTACATTCACTAGTAGGAGTGAGAAAAACATCACGGGGTGGTGCGCATTGTATGGGTGTGTGTTACATTACATTCACTAGTAGGAGTGAGAAAAACATCACGGGGTGGTGCGCATGGTATGGGTGTGTGTTACATTACATTCACTAGTAGGATTGAGAAAAACATCACGGGGTGGTGCGCATTGTATGGGTGCGTGTTAGATTACATTCACTAGTAGGAGTGAGAAAAACATCACGGGGTGGTGCGCATTGTATGGGTGTTTGGTACATTAGATTCACAAGTAGGAGTGAGAAAATCATCACGGGGTGGTGCGCATTGTATGGGTGTGTGTTACATTACATTCGCTAGTAGGAGTGAGAAAAACATCATGGGGTGGTGCGCACTGTATGGGTGTGTGTTACATTAGATTCACTAGTAGGAGTGAGAAAAACATCACGGGGTGGTGCGCATTGTATGGGTGTGTGTTACATTACATTCACTAGTAGGAGTGAGAAAAACATCACGGGGTGGTGCGCATTGTATGGGTGTTTGTTACATTAGATTCACTAGTAGGAGTGAGAAAGTCATCACGGTGTGGTGCGCATTGTATGGGTGTGTGTTACATTACATTCACTAGTAGGAGTGAGAAAAACATCACGGGGTGGTGCGCATTGTATGGGTGTGTGTTACATTAGATTCACTAGTAGGAGTGAGAAAATCATCACGGGGTGGTGCGCATTGTATGGGTGTGTGTCACATTACATTCACTAGTAGGAGTGAGAAAAACATCACTGGGTGGTGCTCATTGTATGGGTCTGTGTTACATTACATTCACTAGTAGGAGTGAGAAAAACATCACGGGGTGGTGCGCATTGTATGGGTGTGTGTTACATTACATTCACTAGTAGGAGTGAGAAAAACATCACGGGGTGGTGCGCATTGTATGGGTGTGTGTTACATTACATTCACTAGTACGAGTGAGAAAAACATCACGGGGTGGTGCGCATTGTATGGGTGTGTGTTACATTACATTCACTAGTAGGAGTGAGAAAAACATCACGGGGTGGTGCGCATTGTATGGGTGTGTGTTACATTACATTCACTAGTAGGAGTGAGAAAAACATCACGGGGTGGTGCGCATTGTATGGGTGTGTGTTACATTAGATTCACTAGTAGGAGTGAGAAAAACATCACGGGGTGGTGCGCATTGTATGGGTGTGTGTTACATTAGATTCACTAGTAGGAGTGAGAAAAACATCACGGGGTGGTGCGCATTGTATGGGTGTGTGTTACATTAGATACACTAGTAGGAGTGAGAAAAACATCACGGGGTGGTGCGCATTGTATGGGTGTGTGTTACATTACATTCACTAGTAGGAGTGAGATAAACATCACGGGGTGGTGCGCATTGTATGGGTGTGTGTTACATTACATTCACTAGTAGGAGTGAGAAAAACATCACGGGGTGGTGCGCATTGTATGGGTGTGTGTTACATTACATTCACTAGTAGGAGTGAGAAAACATCACGGGGTGGTGCGCATTGTATGGGTGTGTGTTACATTACATTCACTAGTAGGAGTGAGAAAAACATCACGGGGTGGTGCGCATTGTATGGGTGTGTGTTACATTACATTCACTAGTAGGAGTGAAAAAACATCACGGGGTGGTGCGCATTGTATGGGTGTGTGTTACATTACATTCACTAGTAGGAGTGAGAAAAACATCACGGGGTGGTGCGCATTGTATGGGTGTGTGTTACATTACATTCACTAGTAGGAGTGAGAAAAACATCACGGGGTGGTGCGCATTGTATGGGTGTGTGTTACATTACATTCACTAGTAGGAGTGAGAAAAACATCACGGGGTGGTGCGCATGGTATGGGTGTGTGTTACATTAGATTCACAAGTAGGAGTGAGAAAAACATCACGGGGTGGTGCGCATTGTATGGGTGCGTGTTAGATTACATTCACTAGTAGGAGTGAGAAAAACATCACGGGGTGGTGCGCATTGTATGGGTGTTTGGTACATTAGATTCACAAGTAGGAGTGAGAAAATCATCACGGGGTGGTGCGCATTGTATGGGTGTGTGTTACATTACATTCGCTAGTAGGAGTGAGAAAACATCATGGGGTGGTGCGCACTGTATGGGTGTGTGTTACATTAGATTCACTAGTAGGAGTGAGAAAAACATCACGGGGTGGTGCGCATTGTATGGGTGTGTGTTACATTACATTCACTAGTAGGAGTGAGAAAAACATCACGGGGTGGTGCGCATTGTATGGGTGTTTGTTACATTAGATTCACTAGTAGGAGTGAGAAAGTCATCACGGTGTGGTGCGCATTGTATGGTGTGTGTTACATTACATTCGCTAGTAGGAGTGAGAAAAACATCATGGGGTGGTGCGCACTGTATGGGTGTGTGTTACATTAGATTCACTAGTAGGAGTGAGAAAAACATCACGGGGTGGTGCGCATTGTATGGGTGTGTGTTACATTACATTCACTAGTAGGAGTGAGAAAACATCACGGGGTGGTGCGCATTGTATGGGTGTGTGTTACATTAGATTCACTAGTAGGAGTGAGAAAAACATCACGGGGTGGTGCGCATTGTATGGGTGTGTGCTACATTACATTCACTAGTAGGAGTGAGAAAAACATCACGGGGTGGTGCGCATTGTATGGGTGTGTGTTACATTACATTCACTAGTAGGAGTGAGAAAAAACATCACGGGGTGGTGCGCATGGTATGGGTGTGTGTTACATTAGATTCACAAGTAGGAGTGAGAAAAACATCACGGGGTGGTGCGCATTGTATGGGTGCGTGTTAGATTACATTCACTAGTAGGAGTGAGAAAAACATCACGGGGTGGTGCGCATTGTATGGGTGTTTGGTACATTAGATTCACAAGTAGGAGTGAGAAAATCATCACGGGGTGGTGCGCATTGTATGGGTGTGTGTTACATACATTCGCTAGTAGGAGTGAGAAAAACATCATGGGGTGGTGCGCACTGTATGGGTGTGTGTTACATTAGATTCACTAGTAGGAGTGAGAAAAACATCACGGGGTGGTGCGCATTGTATGGGTGTGTGTTACATTACATTCACTAGTAGGAGTGAGAAAAACATCACGGGGTGGTGCGCATTGTATGGGTGTTTGTTACATTAGATTCACTAGTAGGAGTGAGAAAGTCATCACGGTGTGGTGCGCATTGTATGGGTGTGTGTTACATTACATTCACTAGTAGGAGTGAGAAAAACATCACGGGGTGGTGCGCATTGTATGGGTGTGTGTTACATTAGATTCACTAGTAGGAGTGAGAAAAACATCACGGGGTGGTGCGCATTGTATGGGTGTGTGCTACATTACATTCACTAGTAGGAGTGAGAAAAACATCACGGGGTGGTGCGCATTGTATGGGTGTGTGTTACATTACATTCACTAGTAGGAGTGAGAAAAACATCACGGGGTGGTGCGCATTGTATGGGTGGGTGTTACATTACATTCACTAGTAGGAGTGAGAAAAACATCACGGGGTGGTGCGCATTGTATGGGTGTGTGTTACATTAGATTCACTAGTAGGAGTGAGAAAAACATCACGGGGTGGTGCGCATGGTATGGGTGTGTGTTACATTAGATTCACAAGTAGGAGTGAGAAAAACATCACGGGGTGGTGGGCATTGTATGGGTGTGTGTTACATTACATTCACTAGTAGGAGTGAGAAAAACATCACGGGGTGGTGCGCATTGTATGGGTGTGTGTTACATTAGATTCACTAGTAGGAGTGAGAAAAACATCACGGGGTGGTGCGCATTGTATGGGTGTGTGTTACATTACATTCACTAGTAGGAGTGAGAAAAACTTCACGGGGTGGTGCGCATTATATGGGTGTGTGTTACATTACATTCACTAGTAGGAGTGATAAAAACATCACGGGGTGGTGCGCATTATATGGGTGTGTGTTACATTACATTCACTAGTAGGAGTGAGAAAAACATCACGGGGTGGTGCGCATTGTATGGGTGTGTGTTACATTAGATTCACTAGTAGGAGTGAGAAAAACATCACGGGGTGGTGCGCATTTTATGGGTGTGTGTTACATTACATTCACTAGTAGGAGTGAGAAAAACATCACGGGGTATTGCGCATTGTATGGGTGTGTGTTACATTACATTCACTAGTAGGAGTGAGAAAATCATCACGGGCTGGTTAGCATTGTATGGGTGTGTGTTACATTACATTCACTAGTAGGAGTGAGAAAAACATCACGGGGTGGTGCGCATTGTATGGGTGTTTGTTACATTAGATTCACTAGTAGGAGTGAGAAAATCAACACGGGGTGGTGCGCATTTTATGGGTGTGTGTTACGTTACATTCACTAGTAGGAATGAGAAAAACATCACGGGGTGGTGCGCATTGTATGGGTGTGTGTTACATTAGATTCACTAGTAGGAGTGAAAAAATATCACGGGGTGGTGCGCATTGTATGGGTGTGTGTTACATTACATTCACTAGTAGGAGTGAGAAAAACATCACGGGGTGGTGCGCATTGTATGGGTGTGTGTTACATTACATTCACTAGTAGGAGTGAGAAAAACATCACGGGGTGGTGCGCATTGTATGGGTGTGTGTTACATTAGATTCACTAGTAGGAGTGAGAAAAACATCACGGGGTGGTGCGCATTGTATGGGTGTGTGTTACATTAGATTCACTAGTAGGAGTGAGAAAAACATCACGGGGTGGTGCGCATTGTATGGGTGTGTGTTACATTAGATACACTAGTAGGAGTGAGAAAAACATCACGGGGTGGTGCGCATTGTATGGGTGTGTGTTACATTACATTCACTAGTAGGAGTGAGAAAAACATCACGGGGTGGTGCGCATTGTATGGGTGTGTGTTACATTACATTCACTAGTAGGAGTGAGAAAAACATCACGGGGTGGTGCGCATTGTATGGGTGTGTGTTACATTACATTCACTAGTAGGAGTGAGAAAAACATCACGGGGTGGTGCGCATTGTATGGGTGTGTGTTACATTACATTCACTAGTAGGAGTGAGAAAAACATCACGGGGTGGTGCGCATTGTATGGGTGTGTGTTACATTACATTCACTAGTAGGAGTGAAAAAACATCACGGGGTGGTGCGCATTGTATGGGTGTGTGTTACATTACATTCACTAGTAGGAGTGAGAAAAACATCACGGGGTGGTGCGCATTGTATGGGTGTGTGTTACATTACATTCACTAGTAGGAGTGAGAAAAACATCACGGGGTGGTGCGCATTGTATGGGTGTGTGTTACATTACATTCACTAGTAGGAGTGAGAAAAACATCACGGGGTGGTGCGCATGGTATGGGTGTGTGTTACATTAGATTCACAAGTAGGAGTGAGAAAAACATCACGGGGTGGTGCGCATTGTATGGGTGCGTGTTAGATTACATTCACTAGTAGGAGTGAGAAAAACATCACGGGGTGGTGCGCATTGTATGGGTGTTTGGTACATTAGATTCACAAGTAGGAGTGAGAAAATCATCACGGGGTGGTGCGCATTGTATGGGTGTGTGTTACATTACATTCGCTAGTAGGAGTGAGAAAAACATCATGGGGTGGTGCGCACTGTATGGGTGTGTGTTACATTAGATTCACTAGTAGGAGTGAGAAAAACATCACGGGGTGGTGCGCATTGTATGGGTGTGTGTTACATTACATTCACTAGTAGGAGTGAGAAAAACATCACGGGGTGGTGCGCATTGTATGGGTGTTTGTTACATTAGATTCACTAGTAGGAGTGAGAAAGTCATCACGGTGTGGTGCGCATTGTATGGGTGTGTGTTACATTACATTCACTAGTAGGAGTGAGAAAAACATCACGGGGTGGTGCGCATTGTATGGGTGTGTGTTACATTAGATTCACTAGTAGGAGTGAGAAAAACATCACGGGGTGGTGCGCATTGTATGGGTGTGTGCTACATTACATTCACTAGTAGGAGTGAGAAAAACATCACGGGGTGGTGCGCATTGTATGGGTGTGTGTTACATTACATTCACTAGTAGGAGTGAGAAAAACATCACGGGGTGGTGCGCATGGTATGGGTGTGTGTTACATTAGATTCACAAGTAGGAGTGAGAAAAACATCACGGGGTGGTGCGCATTGTATGGGTGCGTGTTAGATTACATTCACTAGTAGGAGTGAGAAAAACATCACGGGGTGGTGCGCATTGTATGGGTGTTTGGTACATTAGATTCACAAGTAGGAGTGAGAAAATCATCACGGGGTGGTGCGCATTGTATGGGTGTGTGTTACATTACATTCGCTAGTAGGAGTGAGAAAAACATCATGGGGTGGTGCGCACTGTATGGGTGTGTGTTACATTAGATTCACTAGTAGGAGTGAGAAAAACATCACGGGGTGGTGCGCATTGTATGGGTGTGTGTTACATTACATTCACTAGTAGGAGTGAGAAAAACATCACGGGGTGGTGCGCATTGTATGGGTGTTTGTTACATTAGATTCACTAGTAGGAGTGAGAAAGTCATCACGGTGTGGTGCGCATTGTATGGGTGTGTGTTACATTACATTCACTAGTAGGAGTGAGAAAAACATCACGGGGTGGTGCGCATTGTATGGGTGTGTGTTACATTAGATTCACTAGTAGGAGTGAGAAAAACATCACGGGGTGGTGCGCATTGTATGGGTGTGTGCTACATTACATTCACTAGTAGGAGTGAGAAAAACATCACGGGGTGGTGCGCATTGTATGGGTGTGTGTTACATTACATTCACTAGTAGGAGTGAGAAAAACATCACGGGGTGGTGCGCATTGTATGGGTGGGTGTTACATTACATTCACTAGTAGGAGTGAGAAAAACATCACGGGGTGGTGCGCATTGTATGGGTGTGTGTTACATTAGATTCACTAGTAGGAGTGAGAAAAACATCACGGGGTGGTGCGCATGGTATGGGTGTGTGTTACATTAGATTCACAAGTAGGAGTGAGAAAAACATCACGGGGTGGTGGGCATTGTATGGGTGTGTGTTACATTACATTCACTAGTAGGAGTGAGAAAAACATCACGGGGTGGTGCGCATTGTATGGGTGTGTGTTACATTAGATTCACTAGTAGGAGTGAGAAAAACATCACGGGGTGGTGCGCATTGTATGGGTGTGTGTTACATTACATTCACTAGTAGGAGTGAGAAAAACTTCACGGGGTGGTGCGCATTATATGGGTGTGTGTTACATTACATTCACTAGTAGGAGTGATAAAAACATCACGGGGTGGTGCGCATTATATGGGTGTGTGTTACATTACATTCACTAGTAGGAGTGAGAAAAACATCACGGGGTGGTGCGCATTGTATGGGTGTGTGTTACATTAGATTCACTAGTAGGAGTGAGAAAAACATCACGTGGTGGTGCGCATTTTATGGGTGTGTGTTACATTACATTCACTAGTAGGAGTGAGAAAAACATCACGGGGTATTGCGCATTGTATGGGTGTGTGTTACATTACATTCACTAGTAGGAGTGAGAAAATCATCACGGGCTGGTTAGCATTGTATGGGTGTGTGTTACATTACATTCACTAGTAGGAGTGAGAAAAACATCACGGGGTGGTGCGCATTGTATGGGTGTTTGTTACATTAGATTCACTAGTAGGAGTGAGAAAATCAACACGGGGTGGTGCGCATTTTATGGGTGTGTGTTACGTTACATTCACTAGTAGGAATGAGAAAAACATCACGGGGTGGTGCGCATTGTATGGGTGTGTGTTACATTAGATTCACTAGTAGGAGTGAAAAAATATCACGGGGTGGTGCGCATTGTATGGGTGTGTGTTACATTACATTCACTAGTAGGAGTGAGAAAAACATCACGGGGTGGTGCGCATTGTAGGGGTGTGTGTTACATTACATTCACTAGTAGGAGTGAGAAAATCATCACGCGGTGGTGCGCATTGTATGGGTGTGTGTTACATTACATTCACTAGTAGGAGTGAGAAAAACATCACGGGGTGGTGCGCATTGTATGGGTGTGTGTTACATTACATTCACTAGTAGGAGTGAGAAAAACATCACGGGGTGGTGCGCATTGTATGGGTGTGTGTTACATTACATTCGCTAGTAGGAGTGAGAAAAACATCACGGTGTGGTGCGCATTGTATGGGTGTGTGTTACATTACATTCACAAGTAGGAGTGAGAAAAACATCACGGGGTGGTGCGCATTGTATGGGTGTGTGTTACATTAGATTCACTAGTAGGAGTGAGAAAAACATCACGGGGTGGTGACCATTGCATGGGTGTGTGTTACATTACATTGACTAGTAGGAGTGAGAAAAACATCACGGGGTGGTGCGCATTGTATGGGTGTGTGTTACATTACATTCACTAGTAGGAGTGAGAAAAACATCACGGGGTGGTGCGCATTGTATGGGTGTGTGTTACATTACATTCACTAGTAGGAGTGAGAAAAACATCACGGGGTGGTGCGCATTGTATGGGTGTGTGTTACATTACATTCACTAGTAGGAGTGAGAAAAACATCACGGGGTGGTGCGCATTGTATGGGTGTTTGTTGCATTACATTCAC
The DNA here is from genome assembly GCF_034190915.1 of Cavia porcellus. NCBI lineage: Eukaryota > Metazoa > Chordata > Mammalia > Rodentia > Caviidae > Cavia > Cavia porcellus. Next base: position 597,791 of record NW_026947580.1, on the reverse strand, counting down.
TAGTAGGAGTGAGAAAAACATCACGGGGTGGTGCGCATTGTATGGGTGTTTGTTACATTAGATTCACTAGTAGGAGTGAGAAAATTATCACGGGGTGGTGCGCATTGTATGGGTGTGTGTTACATTACATTCACTAGTAGGAGTGAGAAAAACATCACGGGGTGGTGCGCATTTTATGGGTGTGTGTTACATTACATTCACTAGTAGGAGTGAGAAAAATATCACGGGGTGGTGCGCATTGTATGGGTGTGTGTTACATTAGATTCACTAGTAGGAGTGAGAAAATCATCACGGGGTGGTGCGCATTGTATGGGTGTGTGTTACATTACATTCACTAGTAGGAGTGAGAAAAACATCACGGGGTGGTGCGCATTGTATGGGTGTGTGTTACATTACATTCACTAGTCGGAGTGAGAAAAACATCACGGGGTGGTGCGCATTGTATGGGTGTGTGTTACATTAGATTCACTAGTAGGAGTGAGAAAAACATCACGGGGTGGTGCGCATTGTATGGGTGTGTGTTACATTACATTCACTAGTAGGAGTGAGAAAAACATCACGGGGTGGTGCGCATTTTATGGGTGTGTGTTACATTACATTCACTAGTAGGAGTGAGAAAAACATCACGGGGTGGTGCGCATTGTATGGGTGTGTGTTACATTACATTCACTAGTAGGAGTGAGAAAAACATCACGGGGTGGTGCGCATTGTATGGGTGTGTGTTACATTAGATTCACTAGTAGGAGTGAGAAAAACATCACGGGGTGGTGCGCATTGTATGGGTGTGTGTTACATTACATTCACTAGTAGGAGTGAGAAAAACATCACGGGGTGGTGCGCATTGTATGGGTGTGTGTTACATTACATTCACTAGTAGGAGTGAGAAAAACATCACGGGGTGGTGCGCATTGTATGGGTGTGTGTTACATTAGATTCAGTAGTAGGAGTGAGAAAATCATCACGGGGTGGTGCGCATTGTATGCGTGTGTGGTAAATTACATTCACTAGTAGGAGTGAGAAAATCATCACGGGGTGGTGCGCATTGTATGGGTGTGTGTTACATTACATTCACTAGTAGGAGTGAGAAAAACATCACGGGGTGGTGCGCATTGTATGGGTGTGTGTTACATTAGATTCACTAGTAGGAGTGAGAAAAACATCACGGGGTGGTGCGCATTTTATGGGTGTGTGTTACATTACATTCACTAGTAGGAGTGAGAAAAACATCACGGGGTATTGCGCATTGTATGGGTGTGTGTTATATTACATTCACTAGTAGGAGTGAGAAAATCATCACGGGCTGGTTAGCATTGTATGGGTGTGTGTTACATTACATTCACTAGTAGGAGTGAGAAAAACATCACGGGGTGGTGCGCATTGTATGGGTGTTTGTTACATTAGATTCACTAGTAGGAGTGAGAAAATCAACACGGGGTGGTGCGCATTTTATGGGTGTGTGTTACGTTACATTCACTAGTAGGAATGAGAAAAACATCACGGGGTGGTGCGCATTGTATGGGTGTGTGTTACATTAGATTCACTAGTAGGAGTGAAAAAATATCACGGGGTGGTGCGCATTGTATGGGTGTGTATTACATTACATTCACTAGTAGGAGTGAGAAAAACATCACGGGGTGGTGCGCATTGTATGGGTGTGTGTTACATTACATTCACTAGTAGGAGTGAGAAAATCATCACGGGGTGGTGCGCATTGTATGGGTGTGTGTTACATTACATTCACTAGTAGGAGTGAGAAAAACATCACGGGGTGGTGCGCATTGTATGGGTGTGTGTTACATTACATTCACTAGTAGGAGTGAGAAAAACATCACGGGGTGGTGCGCATTGTATGGGTGTGTGTTACATTCACTAGTAGGAGTGAAAAAAACATCACGGGGTGGTGCGCATTGTATGGGTGTGTGTTACATTACATTCGCTAGTAGGAGTGAGAAAAACATCACGGTGTGGTGCGCATTGTATGGGTGTGTGTTACATTACATTCACAAGTAGGAGTGAGAAAAACATCACGGGGTGGTGCGCATTGTATGGGTGTGTGTTACATTAGATTCACTAGTAGGAGTGAGAAAAACATCACGGGGTGGTGACCATTGCATGGGTGTGTGTTACATTACATTGACTAGTAGGAGTGAGAAAAACATCACGGGGTGGTGCGCATTGTATGGGTGTGTGTTACATTACATTCACTAGTAGGAGTGAGAAAAACATCACGGGGTGGTGCGCATTGTATGGGTGTGTGTTACATTACAGTCACTAGTAGGAGTGAGAAAAACATCACGGGGTGGTGCGCATTGTATGGGTGTGTGTTACATTACATTCACTAGTAGGAGTGAGAAAAACATCACGGGGTGGTGCGCATTGTATGGGTGTGTGTTGCATTACATTCACTAGTAGGAGTGAGAAAAACATCACGGGGTGGTGCGCATTGTATGGGTGTTTGTTACATTAGATTCACTAGTAGGAGTGAGAAAATTATCACGGGGTGGTGCGCATTGTATGGGTGTGTGTTACATTACATTCACTAGTAGGAGTGAGAAAAACATCACGGGGTGGTGCGCATTTTATGGGTGTGTGTTACATTACATTCACTAGTAGGAGTGAGAAAAATATCACGGGGTGGTGCGCATTGTATGGGTGTGTGTTACATTAGATTCACTAGTAGGAGTGAGAAAATCATCACGGGGTGGTGCGCATTGTATGGGTGTGTGTTACATTACATTCACTAGTAGGAGTGAGAAAAACATCACGGGGTGGTGCGCATTGTATGGGTGTGTGTTACATTACATTCACTAGTAGGAGTGAGAAAAACATCACGGGGTGGTGCGCATTGTATGGGTGTGTGTTACATTAGATTCACTAGTAGGAGTGAGAAAAACATCACGGGGTGGTGCGCATTGTATGGGTGTGTGTTACATTACATTCACTAGTAGGAGTGAGAAAAACATCACGGGGTGGTGCGCATTTTATGGGTGTGTGTTACATTACATTCACTAGTAGGAGTGAGAAAAACATCACGGGGTGGTGCGCATTGTATGGGTGTGTGTTACATTACATTCACTAGTAGGAGTGAGAAAAACATCACGGGGTGGTGCGCATTGTATGGGTGTGTGTTACATTAGATTCACTAGTAGGAGTGAGAAAAACATCACGGGGTGGTGCGCATTGTATGGGTGTGTGTTACATTACATTCACTAGTAGGAGTGAGAAAAACATCACGGGGTGGTGCGCATTGTATGGGTGTGTGTTACATTACATTCACTAGTAGGAGTGAGAAAAACATCACGGGGTGGTGCGCATTGTATGGGTGTGTGTTACATTAGATTCAGTAGTAGGAGTGAGAAAATCATCACGGGGTGGTGCGCATTGTATGCGTGTGTGGTAAATTACATTCACTAGTAGGAGTGAGAAAATCATCACGGGGTGGTGCGCATTGTATGGGTGTGTGTTACATTACATTCACTAGTAGGAGTGAGAAAAACATCACGGGGTGGTGCGCATTGTATGGGTGTTTGTTACATTAGATTCACTAGTAGGTGAGAAAATCATCACGGGGTGGTGCGCATTTTATGGGTGTGTGTTACATTAGATTCACTAGTAGGAGTGAGAAAAACATCACGGGGTGGTGCGCATTGTATGGGTGTGTGTTACATTAGATTCACTAGTAGGAGCGAAAAAACATCACGGGGTGGTGCGCATTGTATGGGTGTGTGTTACATTACATTCACTAGTAGGAGTGAGAAAAACATCACGGGGTGGTGCGCATTGTATGGGTGTGTGTTACATTACATTCACTAGTAGGAGTGAGAAAAACATCACGGGGTGGTGCGCATTGTATGGGTGTGTGTTACATTACATTCACTAGTAGGAGTGAGAAAAACATCCCGGGGTGGTGCGCATTGTATGGGTGTGTGTTACATTACATTCACTAGTAGGAGTGAGAAAAACATCACGGGGTGGTGCGCATTGTATGGGTGTTTGTTACATTAGATTCACTAGTAGGAGTGAGAAAATTATCACGGGGTGGTGCGCATTGTATGGGTGTGTGTTACATTACATTCACTAGTAGGAGTGAGAAAAACATCACGGTGTGGTGCGCATTGTATGGGTGTGTGTTACATTACATTCACTAGTAGGAGTGAGAAAAACATCACGGGGTGGTGCGCATTGTATGGGTGTGTGTTACATTAGATTCACTAGTAGGAGTGAGAAAATCATCACGGGGTGGTGCGCATTGTATGGGTGTGTGTTACATTACATTCACTAGTAGGAGTGAGAAAAACATCACGGGGTGGTGCGCATTGTATGGGTGTGTGTTACATTACATTCACTAGTAGGAGTGAGAAAAACATCACGGGGTGGTGCGCATTGTATGGGTGTGTGTTACATTAGATTCACTAGTAGGAGTGAGAAAATCATCACGGGGTGGTGCGCATTGTATGGGTGTGTGTTACATTACATTCACTAGTAGGAGTGAGAAAAACATCACGGGGTGGTGCGCATTTTATGGGTGTGTGTTACATTACATTCACTAGTAGGAGTGAGAAAAACATCACGGGGTGGTGCGCATTGTATGGGTGTGTGTTACATTACATTCACTAGTAGGAGTGAGAAAAACATCACGGGGTGGTGCGCATTGTATGGGTGTGTGTTACATTAGATACACTAGTAGGAGTGAGAAAAACATCACGGGGTGGTGCGCATTGTATGGGTGTGTGTTACATTACATTCACTAGTAGGAGTGAGAAAAACATCACGGGGTGGTGCGCATTGTATGGGAGTGTGTTACATTACATTCACTAGTAGGAGTGAGAAAAACATCACGGGGTGGTGCGCATTGTATGGGTGTTTGTTACATTAGATTCACTAGTAGGAGTGAGAAAATCATCACGGGGTGGTGCGCATTTTATGGGTGTGTGTTACATTAGATTCACTAGTAGGAGTGAGAAAAACATCACGGGGTGGTGCGCATTGTATGGGTGTGTGTTACATTAGATTCACTAGTAGGAGCGAAAAAACATCACGGGGTGGTGCGCATTGTATGGGTGTGTGTTACATTACATTCACTAGTAGGAGTGAGAAAAACATCACGGGGTGGTGCGCATTGTATGGGTGTGTGTTACATTACATTCACTAGTAGGAGTGAGAAAAACATCACGGGGTGGTGCGCATTGTATGGGTGTGTGTTACATTACATTCACTAGTAGGAGTGAGAAAAACATCACGGGGTGGTGCGCATTGTATGGGTGTGTGTTACATTACATACACTAGTAGGAGTGAGAAAAACATCACGGGGTGGTGCGCATTGTATGGGTGTGTGTTACATTCACTAGTAGGAGTGAAAAAAACATCACGGGGTGGTGCGCATTGTATGGGTGTGTGTTACATTACATTCGCTAGTAGGAGTGAGAAAAACATCACGGTGTGGTGCGCATTGTATGGGTGTGTGTTACATTACATTCACAAGTAGGAGTGAGAAAAACATCACGGGGTGGTGCGCATTGTATGGGTGTGTGTTACATTAGATTCACTAGTAGGAGTGAGAAAAACATCACGGGGTGGTGACCATTGCATGGGTGTGTGTTACATTACATTGACTAGTAGGAGTGAGAAAAACATCACGGGGTGGTGCGCATTGTATGGGTGTGTGTTACATTACATTCACTAGTAGGAGTGAGAAAAACATCACGGGGTGGTGCGCATTGTATGGGTGTGTGTTACATTACATTCACTAGTAGGAGTGAGAAAAACATCACGGGGTGGTGCGCATTGTATGGGTGTGTGTTACATTACATTCACTAGTAGGAGTGAGAAAAACATCACGGGGTGGTGCGCATTGTATGGGTGTGTGTTGCATTACATTCACTAGTAGGAGTGAGAAAAACATCACGGGGTGGTGCGCATTGTATGGGTGTTTGTTACATTAGATTCACTAGTAGGAGTGAGAAAAACATCACGGGGTGGTGCGCATTGTATGGGTGTGTGTTACATTACATTCACTAGTAGGAGTGAGAAAAACATCACGGGGTGGTGCGCATTGTATGGGTGTGTGTTACATTAGATTCACTAGTAGGAGTGAGAAAAACATCACGGGGTGGTGCGCATTGTATGGGTGTGTGTTACATTACATTCACTAGTAGGAGTGAGAAAAACATCACGGGGTGGTGCGCATTTTATGGGTGTGTGTTACATTACATTCACTAGTAGGAGTGAGAAAAACATCACGGGGTGGTGCGCATTGTATGGGTGTGTGTTACATTACATTCACTAGTAGGAGTGAGAAAAACATCACGGGGTGGTGCGCATTGTATGGGTGTGTGTTACATTAGATTCACTAGTAGGAGTGAGAAAAACATCACGGGGTGGTGCGCATTGTATGGGTGTGTGTTACATTACATTCACTAGTAGGAGTGAGAAAAACATCACTGGGTGGTGCGCATTGTATGGGTGTGTGTTACATTACATTCACTAGTAGGAGTGAGAAAAACATCACGGGGTGGTGCGCATTGTATGGGTGTGTGTTACATTAGATTCAGTAGTAGGAGTGAGAAAATCATCACGGGGTGGTGCGCATTGTATGCGTGTGTGGTAAATTACATTCACTAGTAGGAGTGAGAAAATCATCACGGGGTGGTGCGCATTGTATGGGTGTGTGTTACATTACATTCACTAGTAGGAGTGAGAAAAACATCACGGGGTGGTGCGCATTGTATGGGTGTGTGTTACATTACATTCACTAGTAGGAGTGAGAAAAACATCACGGGGTGGTGCGCATTGTATGGGTGTGTGTTGCATTACATTCACTAGTAGGAGTGAGAAAAACATCACGGGGTGGTGCGCATTGTATGGGTGTTTGTTACATTAGATTCACTAGTAGGAGTGAGAAAAACATCACGGGGTGGTGCGCATTGTATGGGTGTGTGTTACATTACATTCACTAGTAGGAGTGAGAAAAACATCACGGGGTGGTGCGCATTGTATGGGTGTGTGTTACATTAGATTCACTAGTAGGAGTGAGAAAAACATCACGGGGTGGTGCGCATTGTATGGGTGTGTGTTACATTACATTCACTAGTAGGAGTGAGAAAAACATCACGGGGTGGTGCGCATTTTATGGGTGTGTGTTACATTACATTCACTAGTAGGAGTGAGAAAAACATCACGGGGTGGTGCGCATTGTATGGGTGTGTGTTACATTACATTCACTAGTAGGAGTGAGAAAAACATCACGGGGTGGTGCGCATTGTATGGGTGTGTGTTACATTAGATTCACTAGTAGGAGTGAGAAAAACATCACGGGGTGGTGCGCATTGTATGGGTGTGTGTTACATTACATTCACTAGTAGGAGTGAGAAAAACATCACGGGGTGGTGCGCATTGTATGGGTGTGTGTTACATTACATTCACTAGTAGGAGTGAGAAAAACATCACGGGGTGGTGCGCATTGTATGGGTGTGTGTTACATTAGATTCAGTAGTAGGAGTGAGAAAATCATCACGGGGTGGTGCGCATTGTATGCGTGTGTGGTAAATTACATTCACTAGTAGGAGTGAGAAAATCATCACGGGGTGGTGCGCATTGTATGGGTGTGTGTTACATTACATTCACTAGTAGGAGTGAGAAAAACATCACGGGGTGGTGCGCATTGTATGGGTGTTTGTTACATTAGATTCACTAGTAGGTGAGAAAATCATCACGGGGTGGTGCGCATTTTATGGGTGTGTGTTACATTAGATTCACTAGTAGGAGTGAGAAAAACATCACGGGGTGGTGCGCATTGTATGGGTGTGTGTTACATTAGATTCACTAGTAGGAGCGAAAAAACATCACGGGGTGGTGCGCATTGTATGGGTGTGTGTTACATTACATTCACTAGTAGGAGTGAGAAAAACATCACGGGGTGGTGCGCATTGTATGGGTGTGTGTTACATTACATTCACTAGTAGGAGTGAGAAAAACATCACGGGGTGGTGCGCATTGTATGGGTGTGTGTTACATTACATTCACTAGTAGGAGTGAGAAAAACATCCCGGGGTGGTGCGCATTGTATGGGTGTGTGTTACATTACATTCACTAGTAGGAGTGAGAAAAACATCACGGGGTGGTGCGCATTGTATGGGTGTTTGTTACATTAGATTCACTAGTAGGAGTGAGAAAATTATCACGGGGTGGTGCGCATTGTATGGGTGTGTGTTACATTACATTCACTAGTAGGAGTGAGAAAAACATCACGGTGTGGTGCGCATTGTATGGGTGTGTGTTACATTACATTCACTAGTAGGAGTGAGAAAAACATCACGGGGTGGTGCGCATTGTATGGGTGTGTGTTACATTAGATTCACTAGTAGGAGTGAGAAAATCATCACGGGGTGGTGCGCATTGTATGGGTGTGTGTTACATTACATTCACTAGTAGGAGTGAGAAAAACATCACGGGGTGGTGCGCATTGTATGGGTGTGTGTTACATTACATTCACTAGTAGGAGTGAGAAAAACATCACGGGGTGGTGCGCATTGTATGGGTGTGTGTTACATTAGATTCACTAGTAGGAGTGAGAAAATCATCACGGGGTGGTGCGCATTGTATGGGTGTGTGTTACATTACATTCACTAGTAGGAGTGAGAAAAACATCACGGGGTGGTGCGCATTTTATGGGTGTGTGTTACATTACATTCACTAGTAGGAGTGAGAAAAACATCACGGGGTGGTGCGCATTGTATGGGTGTGTGTTACATTACATTCACTAGTAGGAGTGAGAAAAACATCACGGGGTGGTGCGCATTGTATGGGTGTGTGTTACATTAGATACACTAGTAGGAGTGAGAAAAACATCACGGGGTGGTGCGCATTGTATGGGTGTGTGTTACATTACATTCACTAGTAGGAGTGAGAAAAACATCACGGGGTGGTGCGCATTGTATGGGAGTGTGTTACATTACATTCACTAGTAGGAGTGAGAAAAACATCACGGGGTGGTGCGCATTGTATGGGTGTTTGTTACATTAGATTCACTAGTAGGAGTGAGAAAATCATCACGGGGTGGTGCGCATTTTATGGGTGTGTGTTACATTAGATTCACTAGTAGGAGTGAGAAAAACATCACGGGGTGGTGCGCATTGTATGGGTGTGTGTTACATTAGATTCACTAGTAGGAGCGAAAAAACATCACGGGGTGGTGCGCATTGTATGGGTGTGTGTTACATTACATTCACTAGTAGGAGTGAGAAAAACATCACGGGGTGGTGCGCATTGTATGGGTGTGTGTTACATTACATTCACTAGTAGGAGTGAGAAAAACATCACGGGGTGGTGCGCATTGTATGGGTGTGTGTTACATTACATTCACTAGTAGGAGTGAGAAAAACATCACGGGGTGGTGCGCATTGTATGGGTGTGTGTTACATTACATACACTAGTAGGAGTGAGAAAAACATCACGGGGTGGTGCGCATTGTATGGGTGTGTGTTACATTCACTAGTAGGAGTGAAAAAAACATCACGGGGTGGTGCGCATTGTATGGGTGTGTGTTACATTACATTCGCTAGTAGGAGTGAGAAAAACATCACGGTGTGGTGCGCATTGTATGGGTGTGTGTTACATTACATTCACAAGTAGGAGTGAGAAAAACATCACGGGGTGGTGCGCATTGTATGGGTGTGTGTTACATTAGATTCACTAGTAGGAGTGAGAAAAACATCACGGGGTGGTGACCATTGCATGGGTGTGTGTTACATTACATTGACTAGTAGGAGTGAGAAAAACATCACGGGGTGGTGCGCATTGTATGGGTGTGTGTTACATTACATTCACTAGTAGGAGTGAGAAAAACATCACGGGGTGGTGCGCATTGTATGGGTGTGTGTTACATTACATTCACTAGTAGGAGTGAGAAAAACATCACGGGGTGGTGCGCATTGTATGGGTGTGTGTTACATTACATTCACTAGTAGGAGTGAGAAAAACATCACGGGGTGGTGCGCATTGTATGGGTGTGTGTTGCATTACATTCACTAGTAGGAGTGAGAAAAACATCACGGGGTGGTGCGCATTGTATGGGTGTTTGTTACATTAGATTCACTAGTAGGAGTGAGAAAAACATCACGGGGTGGTGCGCATTGTATGGGTGTGTGTTACATTACATTCACTAGTAGGAGTGAGAAAAACATCACGGGGTGGTGCGCATTGTATGGGTGTGTGTTACATTAGATTCACTAGTAGGAGTGAGAAAAACATCACGGGGTGGTGCGCATTGTATGGGTGTGTGTTACATTACATTCACTAGCAGGAGTGAGAAAAACATCACGGGGTGGTGCGCATTTTATGGGTGTGTGTTACATTACATTCACTAGTAGGAGTGAGAAAAACATCACGGGGTGGTGCGCATTGTATGGGTGTGTGTTACATTACATTCACTAGTAGGAGTGAGAAAAACATCACGGGGTGGTGCGCATTGTATGGGTGTGTGTTACATTAGATTCACTAGTAGGAGTGAGAAAAACATCACGGGGTGGTGCGCATTGTATGGGTGTGTGTTACATTACATTCACTAGTAGGAGTGAGAAAAACATCACTGGGTGGTGCGCATTGTATGGGTGTGTGTTACATTACATTCACTAGTAGGAGTGAGAAAAACATCACGGGGTGGTGCGCATTGTATGGGTGTGTGTTACATTAGATTCAGTAGTAGGAGTGAGAAAATCATCACGGGGTGGTGCGCATTGTATGCGTGTGTGGTAAATTACATTCACTAGTAGGAGTGAGAAAATCATCACGGGGTGGTGCGCATTGTATGGGTGTGTGTTACATTACATTCACTAGTAGGAGTGAGAAAAACATCACGGGGTGGTGCGCATTGTATGGGTGTTTGTTACATTAGATTCACTAGTAGGTGAGAAAATCATCACGGGGTGGTGCGCATTTTATGGGTGTGTGTTACATTAGATTCACTAGTAGGAGTGAGAAAAACATCACGGGGTGGTGCGCATTGTATGGGTGTGTGTTACATTAGATTCACTAGTAGGAGCGAAAAAACATCACGGGGTGGTGCGCATTGTATGGGTGTGTGTTACATTACATTCACTAGTAGGAGTGAGAAAAACATCACGGGGTGGTGCGCATTGTATGGGTGTGTGTTACATTACATTCACTAGTAGGAGTGAGAAAAACATCACGGGGTGGTGCGCATTGTATGGGTGTGTGTTACATTACATTCACTAGTAGGAGTGAGAAAAACATCCCGGGGTGGTGCGCATTGTATGGGTGTGTGTTACATTACATTCACTAGTAGGAGTGAGAAAAACATCACGGGGTGGTGCGCATTGTATGGGTGTTTGTTACATTAGATTCACTAGTAGGAGTGAGAAAATTATCACGGGGTGGTGCGCATTGTATGGGTGTGTGTTACATTACATTCACTAGTAGGAGTGAGAAAAACATCACGGTGTGGTGCGCATTGTATGGGTGTGTGTTACATTACATTCACTAGTAGGAGTGAGAAAAACATCACGGGGTGGTGCGCATTGTATGGGTGTGTGTTACATTAGATTCACTAGTAGGAGTGAGAAAATCATCACGGGGTGGTGCGCATTGTATGGGTTTGTGTTACATTACATTCACTAGTAGGAGTGAGAAAAACATCACGGGGTGGTGCGCATTGTATGGGTGTGTGTTACATTACATTCACTAGTAGGAGTGAGAAAAACATCACGGGGTGGTGCGCATTGTATGGGTGTGTGTTACATTAGATTCACTAGTAGGAGTGAGAAAAACATCACGGGGTGGTGCGCATTGTATGGGTGTGTGTTACATTACATTCACTAGTAGGAGTGAGAAAAACATCACGGGGTGGTGCGCATTTTATGGGTGTGTGTTACATTACATTCACTAGTCGGAGTGAGAAAAACATCACGGGGTGGTGCGCATTGTATGGGTGTGTGTTACATTACATTCACTAGTAGGAGTGAGAAAAACATCACGGGGTGGTGCGCATTGTATGGGTGTGTGTTACATTAGATACACTAGTAGGAGTGAGAAAAACATCACGGGGTGGTGCGCATTGTATGGGTGTGTGTTACATTACATTCACTAGTAGGAGTGAGAAAAACATCACGGGGTGGTGCGCATTGTATGGGAGTGTGTTACATTACATTCACTAGTAGGAGTGAGAAAAACATCACGGGGTGGTGCGCATTGTATGGGTGTTTGTTACATTAGATTCACTAGTAGGAGTGAGAAAATCATCACGGGGTGGTGCGCATTTTATGGGTGTGTGTTACATTAGATTCACTAGTAGGAGTGAGAAAAACATCACGGGGTGGTGCGCATTGTATGGGTGTGTGTTACATTAGATTCACTAGTAGGAGCGAAAAAACATCACGGGGTGGTGCGCATTGTATGGGTGTGTGTTACATTACATTCACTAGTAGGAGTGAGAAAAACATCACGGGGTGGTGCGCATTGTATGGGTGTGTGTTACATTACATTCACTAGTAGGAGTGAGAAAAACATCACCGGGTGGTGCGCATTGTATGGGTGTGTGTTACATTACATTCACTAGTAGGAGTGAGAAAAACATCACGGGGTGGTGCGCATTGTATGGGTGTGTGTTACATTACATACACTAGTAGGAGTGAGAAAAACATCACGGGGTGGTGCGCATTGTATGGGTGTGTGTTACATTACATTCACTAGTAGGAGTGAGAAAAACATCACGGGGTTTTGCACATTGTATGGGTGTGTGTTACATTACATTCACTAGTAGGAGTGAGAAAAACATCACGGGGTGGTGCGCATTTTATGGGTGTGTGTTACATTACATTCACTAGTAGGAGTGAGAAAAATATCACGGGGTGGTGCGCATTGTATGGGTGTGTGTTACATTAGATTCACTAGTAGGAGTGAGAAAATCATCACGGGGTGGTGCGCATTGTATGGGTGTGTGTTACATTACATTCACTAGTAGGAGTGAGAAAAACATCACGGGGTGGTGCGCATTGTATGGGTGTGTGTTACATTACATTCACTAGTAGGAGTGAGAAAAACATCACGGGGTGGTGCGCATTGTATGGGTGTGTGTTACATTAGATTCACTAGTAGGAGTGAGAAAAACATCACGGGGTGGTGCGCATTGTATGGGTGTGTGTTACATTACATTCACTAGTAGGAGTGAGAAAAACATCACGGGGTGGTGCGCATTTTATGGGTGTGTGTTACATTACATTCACTAGTAGGAGTGAGAAAAACATCACGGGGTGGTGCGCATTGTATGGGTGTGTGTTACATTACATTCACTAGTAGGAGTGAGAAAAACATCACGGGGTGGTGCGCATTGTATGGGTGTGTGTTACATTAGATTCACTAGAAGGAGTGAGAAAAACATCACGGGGTGGTGCGCATTGTATGGGTGTGTGTTACATTACATTCACTAGTAGGAGTGAGAAAAACATCACGGGGTGGTGCGCATTGTATGGGTGTGTGTTACATTACATTCACTAGTAGGAGTGAGAAAAACATCACGGGGTGGTGCGCATTGTATGGGTGTGTGTTACATTAGATTCAGTAGTAGGAGTGAGAAAATCATCACGGGGTGGTGCGCATTGTATGCGTGTGTGGTAAATTACATTCACTAGTAGGAGTGAGAAAATCATCACGGGGTGGTGCGCATTGTATGGGTGTGTGTTACATTACATTCACTAGTAGGAGTGAGAAAAACATCACGGGGTGGTGCGCATTGTATGGGTGTTTGTTACATTAGATTCACTAGTAGGTGAGAAAATCATCACGGGGTGGTGCGCATTTTATGGGTGTGTGTTACATTAGATTCACTAGTAGGAGTGAGAAAAACATCACGGGGTGGTGCGCATTGTATGGGTGTGTGTTACATTAGATTCACTAGTAGGAGCGAAAAAACATCACGGGGTGGTGCGCATTGTATGGGTGTGTGTTACATTACATTCACTAGTAGGAGTGAGAAAAACATCACGGGGTGGTGCGCATTGTATGGGTGTGTGTTACATTACATTCACTAGTAGGAGTGAGAAAAACATCACGGGGTGGTGCGCATTGTATGGGTGTGTGTTACATTACATTCACTAGTAGGAGTGAGAAAAACATCCCGGGGTGGTGCGCATTGTATGGGTGTGTGTTACATTACATTCACTAGTAGGAGTGAGAAAAACATCACGGGGTGGTGCGCATTGTATGGGTGTTTGTTACATTAGATTCACTAGTAGGAGTGAGAAAATTATCACGGGGTGGTGCGCATTGTATGGGTGTGTGTTACATTACATTCACTAGTAGGAGTGAGAAAAACATCACGGTGTGGTGCGCATTGTATGGGTGTGTGTTACATTACATTCACTAGTAGGAGTGAGAAAAACATCACGGGGTGGTGCGCATTGTATGGGTGTGTGTTACATTAGATTCACTAGTAGGAGTGAGAAAATCATCACGGGGTGGTGCGCATTGTATGGGTGTGTGTTACATTACATTCACTAGTAGGAGTGAGAAAAACATCACGGGGTGGTGCGCATTTTATGGGTGTGTGTTACATTACATTCACTAGTAGGAGTGAGAAAAACATCACGGGGTGGTGCGCATTGTATGGGTGTGTGTTACATTAGATTCACTAGTAGGAGTGAGAAAAACATCACGGGGTGGTGCGCATTGTATGGGTGTGTGTTACATTACATTCACTAGTAGGAGTGAGAAAAACATCACGGGGTGGTGCGCATTTTATGGGTGTGTGTTACATTACATTCACTAGTAGGAGTGAGAAAAACATCACGGGGTGGTGCGCATTGTATGGGTGTGTGTTACATTACATTCACTAGTAGGAGTGAGAAAAACATCACGGGGTGGTGCGCATTGTATGGGTGTGTGTTACATTAGATTCACTAGTAGGAGTGAGAAAAACATCACGGGGTGGTGCGCATTGTATGGGTGTGTGTTACATTACATTCACTAGTAGGAGTGAGAAAAACATCACGGGGTGGTGCGCATTGTATGGGTGTGTGTTACATTACATTCACTAGTAGGAGTGAGAAAAACATCACGGGGTGGTGCGCATTGTATGGGTGTTTGTTACATTAGATTCACTAGTAGGAGTGAGAAAATCATCACGGGGTGGTGCGCATTTTATGGGTGTGTGTTACATTAGATTCACTAGTAGGAGTGAGAAAAACATCACGGGGTGGTGCGCATTGTATGGGTGTGTGTTACATTAGATTCACTAGTAGGAGCGAAAAAACATCACGGGGTGGTGCGCATTGTATGGGTGTGTGTTACATTACATTCACTAGTAGGAGTGAGAAAAACATCACGGGGTGGTGCGCATTGTATGGGTGTGTGTTACATTACATTCACTAGTAGGAGTGAGAAAAACATCACGGGGTGGTGCGCATTGTATGGGTGTGTGTTACATTACATTCACTAGTAGGAGTGAGAAAAACATCACGGGGTGGTGCGCATTGTATGGGTGTGTGTTACATTACATACACTAGTAGGAGTGAGAAAAACATCACGGGGTGGTGCGCATTGTATGGGTGTGTGTTACATTACATTCACTAGTAGGAGTGAGAAAATCATCACGGGGTGGTGCGCATTGTATGGGTGTGTGTTACATTAGATTCACTAGTAGGAGTGAGAAAAACATCAGGGGTGGTGCGCATTGTATGGGTGTGTGTTACATTACATTCACTAGTAGGAGTGAGAAAAACATCACGGGGTGGTGCGCATTGTATGGGTGTGTGTTACATTACATTCACTAGTAGGAGTGAGAAAAACATCACGGGGTGGTGCGCATTGTATGGGTGTGTGTTACATTACATTCACTAGTAGGAGTGAGAAAAACATCACGGGGTGGTGCGCATTGTATGGGTGTGTGTTACATTACATTCACTAGTAGGAGTGAGAAAAACATCACGGGGTGGTGCGCATTGTATGGGTGAGTGTTACATTACATTCACTAGTAGGAGTGAGAAAAACATCACGGGGTGGTGCGCATTGTATGGGTGTGTGTTACATTACATTCACTAGTAGGAGTGAGAAAAACATCACGGGGTGGTGCGCATTGTATGGGTGTGTGTTACATTACATTCACTAGTAGGAGTGAGAAAATCATCACGGGGTGGTGCGCATTGTATGGGTGTGTGTTACATTACATTCACTAGTAGGAGTGAGAAAAACATCACGGGGTGGTGCGCATTGTATGGGTGTGTGTTACATTACATTCACTAGTAGGAGTGAGAAAAACATCACGGGGTGGTGCGCATTGTATGGGTGTGTGTTACATTACATTCACTAGTAGGAGTGAGAAAAACATCACGGGGTGGTGCGCGTTGTATGGGTGTGTGTTACATTAGATTCACTAGTAGGAGTGAGAAAAACATCAAGGGGTGGTGCGCGTTGTATGGGTGTGTGTTACATTACATTCACTAGTAGGAGTGAGAAAATCATCACGGGGTGGTGCGCATTGTATGGGTGTGTGTTACATTACATTCACTAGTAGGAGTGAGAAAAACATCACGGGGTGGTGCGCATTGTATGGGTGTGTGTTACATTACATTCACTAGTAGGAGTGAGAAAATCATCACGGGGTGGTGCGCATTGTATGGGTGTGTGTTACATTACATTCACTAGTAGGAGTGAGAAAAACATCACGGGGTGGTGCGCATTTTATGGGTGTGTGTTACATTACATTCACTAGTAGGAGTGAGAAAAACATCACGGGGTGGTGCGCATTGTATGGGTGTGTGTTACATTACATTCACTAGTAGGAGTGAGAAAAACATCACGGGGTGGTGCGCATTGTATGGGTGTGTGTTACATTAGATTCACTAGTAGGAGTGAGAAAAACATCACGGGGTGGTGCGCATTGTATGGGTGTGTGTTACATTACATTCACTAGTAGGAGTGAGAAAAACATCACGGGGTGGTGCGCATTGTATGGGTGTGTGTTACATTACATTCACTAGTAGGAGTGAGAAAAACATCACGGGGTGGTGCGCATTGTATGGGTGTTTGTTACATTAGATTCACTAGTAGGAGTGAGAAAATCATCACGGGGTGGTGCGCATTTTATGGGTGTGTGTTACATTAGATTCACTAGTAGGAGTGAGAAAAACATCACGGGGTGGTGCGCATTGTATGGGTGTGTGTTACATTAGATTCACTAGTAGGAGCGAAAAAACATCACGGGGTGGTGCGCATTGTATGGGTGTGTGTTACATTACATTCACTAGTAGGAGTGAGAAAAACATCACGGGGTGGTGCGCATTGTATGGGTGTGTGTTACATTACATTCACTAGTAGGAGTGAGAAAAACATCACGGGGTGGTGCGCATTGTATGGGTGTGTGTTACATTACATTCACTAGTAGGAGTGAGAAAAACATCACGGGGTGGTGCGCATTGTATGGGTGTGTGTTACATTACATACACTAGTAGGAGTGAGAAAAACATCACGGGGTGGTGCGCATTGTATGGGTGTGTGTTACATTACATTCACTAGTAGGAGTGAGAAAATCATCACGGGGTGGTGCGCATTGTATGGGTGTGTGTTACATTAGATTCACTAGTAGGAGTGAGAAAAACATCAGGGGTGGTGCGCATTGTATGGGTGTGTGTTACATTACATTCACTAGTAGGAGTGAGAAAAACATCACGGGGTGGTGCGCATTGTATGGGTGTGTGTTACATTACATTCACTAGTAGGAGTGAGAAAAACATCACGGGGTGGTGCGCATTGTATGGGTGTGTGTTACATTACATTCACTAGTAGGAGTGAGAAAAACATCACGGGGTGGTGCGCATTGTATGGGTGTGTGTTACATTACATTCACTAGTAGGAGTGAGAAAAACATCACGGGGTGGTGCGCATTGTATGGGTGAGTGTTACATTACATTCACTAGTAGGAGTGAGAAAAACATCACGGGGTGGTGCGCATTGTATGGGTGTGTGTTACATTACATTCACTAGTAGGAGTGAGAAAAACATCACGGGGTGGTGCGCATTGTATGGGTGTGTGTTACATTACATTCACTAGTAGGAGTGAGAAAATCATCACGGGGTGGTGCGCATTGTATGGGTGTGTGTTACATTACATTCACTAGTAGGAGTGAGAAAAACATCACGGGGTGGTGCGCATTGTATGGGTGTGTGTTACATTACATTCACTAGTAGGAGTGAGAAAAACATCACGGGGTGGTGCGCATTGTATGGGTGTGTGTTACATTACATTCACTAGTAGGAGTGAGAAAAACATCACGGGGTGGTGCGCGTTGTATGGGTGTGTGTTACATTAGATTCACTAGTAGGAGTGAGAAAAACATCAAGGGGTGGTGCGCGTTGTATGGGTGTGTGTTACATTACATTCACTAGTAGGAGGGAGAAAATCATCACGGGGTGGTGCGCATTGTATGGGTGTGTGTTACATTACATTCACTAGTAGGAGTGAGAAAATCATCACGGGGTGGTTAGCATTGTATGGGTGTGTGTTACATTACATTCACTAGTAGGAGTGAGAAAAACATCACGGGGTAGTGCGCATTGTATGGGTGTTTGTTACATTACATTCACTAGTAGGAGTGAGAAAAACATCACGGGGTGGTGCGCATTTTATGGGTGTGTGTTACATTACATTCACTAGTAGGAGTGAGAAAAACATCACGGGGTGGTGCGCATTGTATGGGTGTGTGTTACATTACATTCACTAGTAGTAGTGAAAAAACATCACGGGGTGGTGCGCATTGTATGGGTGTGTGTTACATTACATTCACTAGTAGGAGTGAGAAAAACATCACGGGGTGGTGCGCATTGTATGGGTGTGTGTTACATTACATTCACTAGTAGGAGTGAGAAAAACATCACGGGGTGGTGCGCATTGTATGGGTGTGTGTTACATTACATTCACTAGTAGGAGTGAGAAAAACATCACGGGGTGGTGCGCATTGTATGGGTGTGTGTTACATTACATTCACTAGTAGGAGTGAGAAAAACATCACGGGGTGGTGCGCATTGTATGGGTGTGTGTTACATTACATTCACTAGTAGGAGTGAGAAAAACATCACGGGGTGGTGCGCATTGTATGGGTGTGTGTTACATTACATTCACTAGTAGGAGTGAGAAAAACATCACGGGGTGGTGCGCATTGTATGGGTGTGTGTTACATTACATTCACTAGTAGGAGTGAGAAAATCATCACGGTGTGGTTAGCATTGTATGGGTGTGTGTTACATTACATTCACTAGTAGGAGTGAGAAAAACATCACGGGGTGGTGCGCATTTTATGGGTGTTTGTTACATTAGATTCACTAGTAGGAGTGAGAAAATCATCACGGTGTGGTGCGCATTTTATGGGTGTGTGTTACATTACATTCACTAGTAGGAGTGAGAAAAACATCACGGGGTGGTGCGCATTGTATGGGTGTGTGTTACATTACATTCACTAGTAGGAGTGAAAAAACATCCCGGGGTGGTGCGCATTGTATGGGTGTGTGTTACATTACATTCACTAGTAGGAGTGAGAAAAACATCACGGGGTTTTGCACATTGTATGGGTGTGTGTTACATTACATTCACTAGTAGGAGTGAGAAAAACATCACGGGGTGGTGCGCATTGTATGGGTGTGTGTTACATTACATTCACTAGTAGGAGTGACAAAAACATCACGGGGTGGTGAGCATTGTATGTGTGTGTGTTACATTACATTCACTAGTAGGAGTGAGAAAAACATCACGGGGTGGTGCGCATTGTATGGGTGTGTGTTACATTACATTCACTAGTAGGAGTGAGAAAAACATCACGGGGTGGTGCGCATTGTATGGGTGTGTGTTACATTAGATTCACTAGTAGGAGTGAGAAAAACATCACGGGGTGGTGCGCATTGTATGTGTGTGTGTTACATTACATTCACTAGTAGGAGTGAGAAAATCATCACGGGGTGGTTAGCATTGTATGGGTGTGTGTTACATTACATTCACTAGTAGGAGTGAGAAAAACATCACGGGGTGGTGCGCATTGTATGGGTGTGTGTTACATTACATTCACTAGTAGTAGTGAAAAAACATCACGGGGTGGTGCGCATTGTATGGGTGTGTGTTACATTACATTCACTAGTAGGAGTGAGAAAAACATCACGGGGTGGTGCGCATTGTATGGGTGTGTGTTACATTACATTCACTAGTAGGAGTGAGAAAAACATCACGGGGTGGTGCGCATTGTATGGGTGTGTGTTACATTACATTCACTAGTAGGAGTGAGAAAAACATCACGGGGTGGTGCGCATTGTATGGGTGTGTGTTACATTACATTCACTAGTAGGAGTGAGAAAAACATCACGGGGTGGTGCGCATTGTATGGGTGTGTGTTACATTACATTCACTAGTAGGAGTGAGAAAAACATCACGGGGTGGTGCGCATTGTATGGGTGTGTGTTACATTACATTCACTAGTAGGAGTGAGAAAAACATCACGGGGTGGTGCGCATTGTATGGGTGTGTGTTACATTACATTCACTAGTAGGAGTGAGAAAATCATCACGGTGTGGTTAGCATTGTATGGGTGTGTGTTACATTACATTCACTAGTAGGAGTGAGAAAAACATCACGGGGTGGTGCGCATTTTATGGGTGTTTGTTACATTAGATTCACTAGTAGGAGTGAGAAAATCATCACGGTGTGGTGCGCATTTTATGGGTGTGTGTTACATTACATTCACTAGTAGGAGTGAGAAAAACATCACGGGGTGGTGCGCATTGTATGGGTGTGTGTTACATTAGATTCACTAGTAGGAGTGAAAAAACATCCCGGGGTGGTGCGCATTGTATGGGTGTGTGTTACATTACATTCACTAGTAGGAGTGAGAAAAACATCACGGGGTTTTGCACATTGTATGGGTGTGTGTTACATTACATTCACTAGTAGGAGTGAGAAAAACATCACGGGGTGGTGCGCATTGTATGGGTGTGTGTTACATTACATTCACTAGTAGGAGTGAGAAAAACATCACGGGGTGGTGAGCATTGTATGTGTGTGTGTTACATTACATTCACTAGTAGGAGTGAGAAAAACATCACGGGGTGGTGTGCATTGTATGGGTGTGTGTTACATTACATTCACTAGTAGGAGTGAGAAAAACATCACGGGGTGGTGCGCATTGTATGGGTGTGTGTTACATTAGATTCACTAGTAGGAGTGAGAAAAATATCACGGGGTGGTGCGCATTGTATGTGTGTGTGTTACATTACATTCACTAGTAGGAGTGAGAAAATCATCACGGGGTGGTTAGCATTGTATGGGTGTGTGTTACATTACATTCACTAGTAGGAGTGAGAAAAACATCACGGGGTGGTGCGCATTGTATGGGTGTGTGTTACATTACATTCGCTATTAGGAGTGAGAAAAACATCACGGGGTGGTGCGCCTTGTATGGGTGTGTGTTACATTAGATTCGCTAGAAAGAGTGAGAAAAATATCACGGGGTGGTGCGCATTGTATGGGTGTGTGTTACATTAGATTCGCTAGTAGGAGTGAGAAAAACATCACGGCGTGGTGCGCATTGTATGGGTGTGTGTTACATTACATTCACTAGTAGGAGTGAGAAAAACATCACGGGGTGGTGCGCATTGTATGGGTGTTTGTTACATTAGATTCACTAGTAGGAGTGAGAAAGTCATCACGGGGTGGTGCGCATTGTATGGGTGTGTGTTAGATTACATTCACTAGTAGGAGTGAGAAAAACATCACGGGGTGGTGCGCATTGTATTGGTGTTTGTTACATTAGATTCACTAGTAGGAGTGAGAAAAACATCACGGGGTGGTGCGCATTGTATGGGTGTGTGTTACATTACATTCACTAGAAGGAGTGAGAAAAACATCACGGGGTGGTGCGCATTGTATGGGTGTGTGTTACATTACATTCACTAGTAGGAGTGAGAAAAACATCACGGGGTGGTGCGCATTGTATGGGTGTGTGTTACATTACATTCACTAGTAGGAGTGAGAAAAACATCACGGGGTGGTGCGCATTGTATGGGTGTGTGTTACATTACATTCACTAGTAGGAGTGAGAAAAACATCACGGGGTGGTGCGCATTGTATGGGTGTGTGTTACATTACATTCACTAGTAGGAGTGAGAAAAACATCACGGGGTGGTGCACATTGTATGGGTGTGTGTTACATTACATTCGCTAGTAGGAGTGAGAAAAACATCACGGGGTGGTGCGCCTTGTATGGGTGTGTGTTACATTAGATTCGCTAGTAGGAGTGAGAAAAATATCACGGGGTGGTGCGCATTGTATGGGTGTGTGTTACATTAGATTCGCTAGTAGGAGTGAGAAAAACATCACGGCGTGGTGCACATTGTATGGGTGTGTGTTACATTACATTCACTAGTAGGAGTGAGAAAAACATCACGGGGTGGTGCGCATTGTATGGGTGTTTGTTACATTAGATTCACTAGTAGGAGTGAGAAAGTCATCACGGGGTGGTGCGCATTGTATGGGTGTGTGTTACATTACATTCACTAGTAGGAGTGAGAAAAACATCACGGGGTGGTGCGCATTGTATTGGTGTTTGTTACATTAGATTCACTAGTAGGAGTGAGAAAAACATCACGGGGTGGTGCGCATTGTATGGGTGTGTGTTACATTACATTCACTAGAAAGAGTGAGAAAAACATCACGGGGTGGTGCGCATTGTATGGGTGTGTGTTACATTACATTCACTAGTAGGAGTGAGAAAAACATCACGGGGTGGTGCGCATTGTATGGGTGTGTGTTACATTACATTCACTAGTAGGAGTGAGAAAAACATCACGGGGTGGTGCGCATTGTATGGGTGTGTGTTACATTACATTCACTAGTAGGAGTGAGAAAAACATCACGGGGTGGCGCGCATTGTATGGGTGTGTGTTACATTAGATTCACTAGTAGGAGTGAGAAAAACATCACGGGGTGGTGCGCATTGTATGGGTGTGTGTTACATTACATTCGCTAGTAGGAGTGAGAAAAACATCACGGGGTGGTGCGGCTTGTATGGGTGTGTGTTACATTAGATTCGCTAGTAGGAGTGAGAAAAATATCACGGGGTGGTGCGCATTGTATGGGTGGGTGTTACATTAGATTCACTAGTAGGAGTGAGAAAAACATCACAGGGTGGTGCGCATTGTATGGGTGTGTGTTACATTACATTCACTAGTAGGAGTGAGAAAAACATCACGGGGTGGTGCGCATTGTATGGGTGTTTGTTACATTAGATTCACTAGTAGGAGTGAGAAAAACATCACGGGGTGGTGCGCATTGTATGGGTGTGTGTTACATTAGATTCACTAGTAGGAGTGAGAAAAACATCACGGGGTGGTGCGCATTGTATGGGTGTGTGTTACATTACATTCACTAGTAGGAGTGAGAAAAACATCACGGGGTGGTGCGCATTGTATGGGTGTGTGTTACATTACATTCACTAGTAGGAGTGAGAAAAATATCACGGGGTGGTGCGCATTGTATGGGTGTGTGTTACATTACATTCACTAGTAGGAGTGAGAAAAACATCACGGGGTGGTGCGCATTGTATGGGTGTGTGTTACATTACATTCACTAGTAGGAGTGAGAAAAACATCACGGGGTGGTGCGCATTGTATGGGTGTGTGTTACATTACATTCACTAGTAGGAGTGAGAGAAACATCACGGGGTGGTGCGCATTGTATGGGTGTGTGTTACATTACATTCACTAGTAGGAGTGACAAAAACATCACGGGGTGGTGCGCATTGTATGGGTGTGTGTTACATTACATTCACTAGTAGGAGTGAGAAAATCATCACGGGGTGGTTAGCATTGTATGGGTGTGTGTTACATTACATTCACTAGTAGGAGTGAGAAAAACATCACGGGGTGGTGCGCATTGTATGGGTGTTTGTTACATTACATTCACTAGTAGAAGTCAGAAAAACATCACGGGGTGGTGCGCATTTTATGGGTGTGTGTTACATTACATTCACTAGTAGGAGTGAGAAAAACATCACGGGGTGGTGCGCATTGTATGGGTGTGTGTTACATTACATTCACTAGTAGGAGTGAAAAAACATCACGGGGTGGTGCGCATTGTATGGCTGTGTGTTACATTACATTCACTAGTAGGAGTGAGAAAAACATCACGGGGTGGTGCGCATTGTATGGGTGTGTGTGTCACATTACATTCACTAGTAGGAGTGAGAAAAACATCACGGGGTGGTGCGCATTGTATGGGTGTGTGTTACATTACATTCACTAGTAGGAGTGAGAAAAACATCACGGGGTGGTGCGCATTGTATGGGTGTGTGTTACATTACATTCACTAGTAGGAGTGAGAAAATCATCACGGGGTGGTTAGCTTTGTATGGGTGTGTGTTACATTACATTCACTAGTAGGAGTGAGAAAAACATCACGGGGTGGTGCGCATTGTATGGGTGTTTGTTACATTACATTCACTAGTAGGAGTCAGAAAAACATCACGGGGTGGTGCGCATTTTATGGGTGTGTGTTACATTACATTCACTAGTAGGAGTGAGAAAAACATCACGGGGTGGTGCGCATTGTATGGGTGTGTGTTACATTACATTCACTAGTAGGAGTGAAAAAACATCACGGGGTGGTGCGCATTGTATGGGTGTGTGTTACAATGCATTCACTAGTAGGAGTGAGAAAAACATCACGGGGTGGTGCGCATTGTATGGGTGTGTGTGTCACATTACATTCACTAGTAGGAGTGAGAAAAACATCACGGGGTGGTGCGCATTGTATGGGTGTTTGTTACATTAGATTCACTAGTAGGAGTGAGAAAATCATCACGGTGTGGTGCGCATTTTATGGGTGTGTGTTACATTACATTCACTAGTAGGAGTGAGAAAAACATCACGGGGTGGTGCGCATTGTATGGGTGTGTGTTACATTAGATTCACTAGTAGGAGTGAAAAAACATCCCGGGGTGGTGCGCATTGTATGGGTGTGTGTTACATTACATTCACTAGTAGGAGTGAGAAAAACATCACGGGGTTTTGCACATTGTATGGGTGTGTGTTACATTACATTCACTAGTAGGAGTGAGAAAAACATCACGGGGTGGTGCGCATTGTATGGGTGTGTGTTACATTACATTCACTAGTAGGAGTGAGAAAAACATCACGGGGTGGTGAGCATTGTATGTGTGTGTGTTACATTACATTCACTAGTAGGAGTGAGAAAAACATCACGGGGTGGTGTGCATTGTATGGGTGTGTGTTACATTACATTCACTAGTAGGAGTGAGAAAATCATCACGGGGTGGTTAGCATTGTATGGGTGTGTGTTACATTACATTCACTAGTAGGAGTGAGAAAAACATCACGGGGTGGTGCGCATTGTATGGGTGTGTGTTACATTACATTCGCTATTAGGAGTGAGAAAAACATCACGGGGTGGTGCGCCTTGTATGGGTGTGTGTTACATTACATTCGCTAGAAGGAGTGAGAAAAATATCACGGGGTGGTGCGCATTGTATGGGTGTGTGTTACATTAGATTCGCTAGTAGGAGTGAGAAAAACATCACGGCGTGGTGCGCATTGTATGGGTGTGTGTTACATTACATTCACTAGTAGGAGTGAGAAAAACATCACGGGGTGGTGCGCATTGTATGGGTGTTTGTTACATTAGATTCACTAGTAGGAGTGAGAAAGTCATCACGGGGTGGTGCGCATTGTATGGGTGTGTGTTACATTACATTCACTAGTAGGAGTGAGAAAAACATCACGGGGTGGTGCGCATTGTATTGGTGTTTGTTACATTAGATTCACTAGTAGGAGTGAGAAAAACATCACGGGGTGGTGCGCATTGTATGGGTGTGTGTTACATTACATTCACTAGAAGGAGTGAGAAAAACATCACGGGGTGGTGCGCATTGTATGGGTGTGTGTTACATTACATTCACTAGTAGGAGTGAGAAAAACATCACGGGGTGGTGCGCATTGTATGGGTGTGTGTTACATTACATTCACTAGTAGGAGTGAGAAAAACATCACGGGGTGGTGCGCATTGTATGGGTGTGTGTTACATTACATTCACTAGTAGGAGTGAGAAAAACATCACGGGGTGGTGCGCATTGTATGGGTGTGTGTTACATTACATTCACTAGTAGGAGTGAGAAAAACATCACGGGGTGGTGCGCATTGTATGGGTGTGTGTTACATTACATTCGCCAGTAGGAGTGAGAAAAACATCACGGGGTGGTGCGCCTTGTATGGGTGTGTGTTACATTAGATTCGCTAGTAGGAGTGAGAAAAATATCACGGGGTGGTGCGCATTGTATGGGTGTGTGTTACATTAGATTCGCTAGTAGGAGTGAGAAAAACATCACGGCGTGGTGCACATTGTATGGGTGTGTGTTACATTACATTCACTAGTAGGAGTGAGAAAAACATCACGGGGTGGTGCGCATTGTATGGGTGTTTGTTACATTAGATTCACTAGTAGGAGTGAGAAAGTCATCACGGGGTGGTGCGCATTGTATGGGTGTGTGTTACATTACATTCACTAGTAGGAGTGAGAAAAACATCACGGGGTGGTGCGCATTGTATTGGTGTTTGTTACATTAGATTCACTAGTAGGAGTGAGAAAAACATCACGGGGTGGTGCGCATTGTATGGGTGTGTGTTACATTACATTCACTAGAAAGAGTGAGAAAAACATCACGGGGTGGTGCGCATTGTATGGGTGTGTGTTACATTACATTCACTAGTAGGAGTGAGAAAAACATCACGGGGTGGTGCGCATTGTATGGGTGTGTGTTACATTACATTCACTAGTAGGAGTGAGAAAAACATCACGGGGTGGTGCGCATTGTATGGGTGTGTGTTACATTACATTCACTAGTAGGAGTGAGAAAAACATCACGGGGTGGCGCGCATTGTATGGGTGTGTGTTACATTAGATTCACTAGTAGGAGTGAGAAAAACATCACGGGGTGGTGCGCATGGTATGGGTGTGTGTTACATTACATTCGCTAGTAGGAGTGAGAAAAACATCACGGGGTGGTGCGCCTTGTATGGGTGTGTGTTACATTAGATTCGCTAGTAGGAGTGAGAAAAATATCACGGGGTGGTGCGCATTGTATGGGTGTGTGTTACATTACATTCACTAGTAGGAGTGAGAAAATCATCACGGGGTGGTTAGCATTGTATGGGTGTGTGTTACATTACATTCACTAGTAGGAGTGAGAAAAACATCACGGGGTGGTGCGCATTGTATGGGTGTGTGTTACATTACATTCACTAGTAGGAGTGAGAAAAACATCACGGGGTGGTGCGCATTGTATGGGTGTTTGTTACATTACATTCACTAGTAGGAGTCAGAAAAACATCACGGGGTGGTGCGCATTTTATGGGTGTGTGTTACATTACATTCACTAGTAGGAGTGAGAAAAACATCACGGGGTGGTGCGCATTGTATGGGTGTGTGTTACATTACATTCACTAGTAGGAGTGAAAAAACATCACGGGGTGGTGCGCATTGTATGGGTGTGTGTTACAATGCATTCACTAGTAGGAGTGAGAAAAACATCACGGGGTGGTGCGCATTGTATGGGTGTGTGTGTCACATTACATTCACTAGTAGGAGTGAGAAAAACATCACGGGGTGGTGCGCATTGTATGGGTGTGTGTTACATTACATTCACTAGTAGGAGTGAGAAAAACATCACGGGGTGGTGCTCATTGTATGGGTGTGTGTTACATTACATTCACTAGTAGGAGTGAGAAAAACATCACGGGGTGGTGCGCATTGTATGGGTGTGTGTTACATTACATTCACTAGTAGGAGTGAGAAAAACATCACGGTGTGGTGCGCATTGTATGGGTGTGTGTTACTTTACATTCACTAGTAGGAGTGAGAAAAACATCACGGGGTGGTGCGCATTGTATGGGTGTGTGTTACATTACATTCACTAGTAGGAGTGAGAAAAACATCACGGGGTGGTGCGCATGGTATGGGTGTGTGTTACATTCCATTCACTAGTAGGAGTGAGAAAAACATCACGGGGTGGTGCGCATTGTATGGGTGTGTGTTACATTACATTCACTAGTAGGAGTGAGAAAAACATCACGGGGTGGTGCGCATTGTATGGGTGTTTGTTACATTAGATTCACTAGTAGGAGTGAGAAAATCATCACGGTGTGGTGCGCATTTTATGGGTATGTGTTACATTACATTCACTAGTAGGAGTGAGAAAAACATCACGGGGTGGTGCGCATTGTATGGGTGTGTGTTACATTAGATTCACTAGTAGGAGTGAAAAAACATCCCGGCGTGGTGCGCATTGTATGGGTGTGTGTTACATTACATTCACTAGTAGGAGTGAGAAAAACATCACGGGGTGGTGCGCATTGTATGGGTGTGTGTTACATTACATTCACTAGTAGGAGTGAGAAAAACATCACGGGGTGGTGCGCATTGTATGGGTGTGTGTTACATTACATTCACTAGTAGGAGGGAGAAAAACATCACGGGGTGGTGCGCATTGTATGGGTGTGTGTTACATTAGATTCACTAGTAGGAGTGAGAAAAACATCACGGGGTGGTGCGCATTGTATGGGTGTGTGTTACATTACATTCACTAGTAGGAGTGAGAAAATCATCACGGGGTGGTTAGCATTGTATGGGTGTGTGTTACATTACATTCACTAGTAGGAGTGAGAAAAACATCACGGGGTGGTGCGCATTGTATGGGTGTTTGTTACATTAGATTCACTAGTAGGAGTGAGAAAATCACGGTGTGGTGCGCATTTTATGGGTGTGTGTTACATTAAATTCACTAGTAGGAGTGAGAAAAACATCACGGGGTGGTGCGCATTTTATGGGTGTGTGTTACATTAGATTCACTAGTAGGAGTGAAAAAACATCACGGGGTGGTGCACTTTGTATGGGTGTGTGTTACATTACATTCACTAGTAGGAGTGAGAAAAACATCACGGGGTGGTGCGCATTGTATGGGTGTGTGTTACATTACATTCACTAGTAGGAGTGAGAAAAACATCACGGGGTGGTGCGCATTGTATGGGTGTGTGTTACATTACATTCACTAGTAGGAGTGAGAAAAACATCACGGGGTGGTGCGCATTGTATGGGTGTGTGTTACATTACATTCACTAGTAGGAGTGAGAAAAACATCACGGGGTGGTGCGCATTGTATGGGTGTGTGTTGCATTACATTCACTAGTAGGAGTGAGAAAAACATCACGGGGTGGTGCGCATTGTATGGGTGTGTGTTACATTAGATTCACTAGTAGGAGTGAGAAAAACATCACGGGGTGGTGCGCATTGTATGCGTGTGTGTTACATTAGATTCAGTAGTAGGAGTGAGAAAAACATCACGGGGTGGTGCGCATTGTATGGGTGTGTGTTACATTACATTCACTAGTAGGAGTGAGAAAAACATCACGGGGTGGTGCGCATTGTATGGGTGTTTGTTACATTAGATTCCCATGTAGGAGTGAGAAAATCATCACGGGGTGGTGCGCATTGTATGGGTGTGTGTTACATGAGATTCACTAGTAGGAGTGAGAAAAACATCACGGGGTGGTGCGCATTGTATGGGTGTGTGTTACATGAGATTCACTAGTAGGAGTGAGAAAAACATCACGGGGTGGTGCGCATTGTATGGGTGTGTGTTACATTACATTCACTAGTAGGAGTGAGAAAAACATCACGGGGTCGTGCGCATTGTATGTGTGTGTTACATTACATTCACTAGTAGGAGTGAGAAAAACATCACGGGGTGGTGTGCATTGTATGGGTGTGTGTTACATTACATTCAGTAGTAGGAGTGAGAAAAACATCACGGGGTGGTGCGCATTGTATGGGTGTGTGTTACATTAGATTCACTAGTAGGAGTGAGAAAAACATCACGGGGTGGTGCGCATTGTATGGGTGTGTGTTACATTACATTCACTAGTAGGAGTGAGAAAAACATCACGGGGTGGTGCGCATTGTATGGGTGTTTGTTACATTACATTCACTAGTAGGAGTGAGAAAAACATCACGGGGTGGTGCGCATTGTATGGGTGTTTGTTACATTAGATTCACAAGTAGGAGTGAGAAAATCATCACGGGGTGGTGCGCATTGTATGGGTGTGTGTTACATTACATTCGCTAGTAGGAGAAAAACATCACGGGGTGGTGCGCATTGTATGGGTGTGTGTTACATTAGATTCACTAGTAGGAGTGAGAAAAACATCACGGGGTGGTGCGCATTGTATGGGTGTGTGTTACATTATATTCACTAGTAGGAGTGAGAAAAACATCACGGGGTGGTGCGCATTGTATGGGTGTTTGTTACATTAGATTCACTAGTAGGAGTGAGAAAGTCATCACGGGGTGGTGCGCATTGTATGGGTGTGTGTTACATTACATTCACTAGTAGGAGTGAGAAAAACATCACGGGGTGGTGCGCATTGTATGGGTGTGTGTTACATTAGATTCACTAGTAGGAGTGAGAAAAACATCACGGGGTGGTGCGCATTGTATGGGTGTGTGTTACATTACATTCACTAGTAGGAGTGAGAAAAACATCACGGGGTGGTGCGCATTGTATGGGTGTGTGTTACATTACATTCACTAGTAGGAGTGAGAAAAACATCACGGGGTGGTGGGCATTGTATGGGTGTGTGTTACATTACATTCACTAGTAGGAGTGAGAAAAACATCACGGGGTGGTGCGCATTGTATGGGTGTGTGTTACATTCGATTCACTAGTAGGAGGGAAAAAACATCACGGGGTGGTGCGCATTTTATGGGTGTGTGTTACATTACATTCACTAGTAGGAGTGAGAAAAACATCACGGGGTGGTGCACATGGTATGTGTGTGTGTTACATTAGATTCACTAGTAGGAGTGAAAAAACATCATGGGGTTGTGCGCATTGTATGGGTGTGTGTTACATTACATTCACTAGTAGGAGTGAGAAAAACATCACGGGGTGGTGCGCATTGTATGGGTGTGTGTTACATTACATTCACTAGTAGGAGTGAGAAAAACAACACGGGGTGGTGCGCATTGTATGGGTGTGTGTTACATTACATTCACTAGTAGGAGTGAGAAAAACATCACGGGGTGGTGCGCATTGTATGGGTGTGTGTTACATTACATTCACTAGTAGGAATGAGAAAAACATCACGGGGTGGTGCGCATTGTATGGGTGTGTGTTACATTAGATTCACTAGTAGGAGTGAGAAAAACATCACGGGGTGGTGCGCATTGTATGGGTGTGTGTTACATTACATTCACTAGTAGGAGTGAGAAAAACCTCACGGGGTGGTGCGCATTGTATGGGTGTGTGTTACATTACATTCACTAGTAGGAGTGAGAAAAACATCACGGGGTGGTTCGCATTGTATGGGTGTGTGTTACATTACATTCACTAGTAGGAGTGAGAAAATCATCACGGGGTGGTGCGCATTGTATGGGTGTGTGTTACATTACATTCACTAGTAGGAGTGAGAAAAACATCACGGGGTGGTGCGCATTGTATGGGTGTGTGTTACATTACATTCACTAGTAGGAGTGAGAAAAACATCATGGGGTAGTGCGCATTGTATGGGTGTGTGTTACATTCACTAGTAGGAGTGAGAAAAACATCACGGGGTGGTGCGCATTGTATGGGTGTGTGTTACATTACATTCACTAGTAGGAGTGAGAAAAACATCACGGGGTGGTGCGCATTGTATGGGTGTGTGTTACATTAGATTCACTAGTAGTAGTGAGAAAAACATCACGGGGTGGTGCGCATTGTATGGGTGTGTGTTACATTACATTCACTAGTAGGAGTGAGAAAAACATCACGGGGTGGTGCGCATTTTATGGGTGTGTGTTACATTACATTCACTAGTAGGAGTGATAAAAACACCACGGTGTGGTGCGCATTGTATGGCTGTGTGTTACATTAGATTCACTAGTAGGAGTGAAAAAACATCACGGGGTGGTGCGCATTGTATGGGTGTGTGTTACATTACATTCACTAGTAGGAGTGAGAAAAACATCACGGGGTGGTGCGCATTGTATGGGTGTGTGTTACATTACATTCACTAGTAGGAGTGAGAAAAACATCACGGGGTGGTGCGCATTGTATGG
The DNA here is from genome assembly GCF_034190915.1 of Cavia porcellus. NCBI lineage: Eukaryota > Metazoa > Chordata > Mammalia > Rodentia > Caviidae > Cavia > Cavia porcellus. The sequence continues at coordinate 565,642 of NW_026947580.1, read as the reverse complement.
GTGTGTGTTACATTACATTCACTAGTAGGAGTGAGAAAAACATCACGGGGTGGTGCGCATTGTATGGGTGTGTGTTACATTACATTCACTAGTAGGAGTGAGAAAAACATCACGGGGTGGTGCGCATTGTATGGGTGTTTGTAACATTAGATTCACTAGTAGGAGTGAGAAAATCATCGCGGGGTGGTTCGCATTTTATGGGTGTGTGTTACATTACATTCACTAGTAGGAGTGAGAAAAACATCACGGGGTGGTGCGCATTGTATGGGTGTGTGTTACATTAGATTCACTAGTAGGAGTGAAAAAATATCACGGGGTCGTGCGCATTGTATGGGTGTGTGTTACATTACATTCACTAGTAGGAGTGAGAAAAACATCACGTGGTGGTGCGCATTGTATGGGTGTGTGTTACATTACATTCACTAGTAGGAGTGAGAAAATCATCACGGGGTGGTGCGCATTGTATGGGTGTGTGTTACATTACATTCACTAGTAGGAGTGAGAAAAACATCACGGGGTGGTGCGCATTGTATGGGTGTGTGTTACATTACATTCACTAGTAGGAGTGAGAAAAACATCACGGGGTGGTGCGCATTGTATGGGTGTGTGTTACATTCACTAGTAGGAGTGAGAAAAACATCACGGGGTGTTGCGCATTGTATGGGTGTGTGTTACATTACATTCACTAGTAGGAGTGAGAAAAACATCACGGGGTGGTGCGCATTGTATGGGTGTGTGTTACATTAGATTCACTAGTAGTAGTGAGAAAAACATCACGGGGTGGTGCGCATTGTATGGGTGTGTGTTGCATTACATTCACTAGTAGGAGTGAGAAAAACATCACGGGGTGGTGCGCATTTTATGGGTGTGTGTTACAGTACATTCACTAGTAGGAGTGATAAAAACATCACGGTGTGGTGCGCATTGTATGGCTGTGTGTTACATTAGATTCACTAGTAAGAGTGAAAAAACATCACGGGGTGGTGCGCATTGTATGGGTGTGTGTTACATTAGATTCACTAGTAGAAGTGAGAAAAACATCACGGGGTGGTGCGCATTGTATGGGTGTGTGTTACATTACATTCACTAGTAGGAGTGAGAAAATCATCACGGGGTGGTGCGCATTGTATGGGTGTGTGTTACATTACATTCACTAGTAGGAGTGAGAAAAACATCACGGGGTGGTGCGCATTGTATGGGTGTGTGTTACATTACATTCATTAGTAGGAGTGAGAAAAACATGACGGGGTGGTGCGCATTGTATGGGTGTGTGTTACATTACATTCACTAGTAGGAGTGAGAAAAACATCACGGGGTGGTGCGCATTGTATGGGTGTGTGTTACATTAGATTCACTAGTAGGAGTGAGAAAAACATCACGGGGTGGTGCGCATTGTATGGGTGTGTGTTACATTACATTCACTAGTAGGAGTGAGAAAAACATCACGGGGTGGTGCGCATTGTATGGGTGTGTGTTACATTACATTCACTAGTAGAAGTGAGAAAAACATCACGGGGTGGTGCGCATTGTATGGGTGTTTGTTACATTAGATTCACAAGTAGGAGTGAGAAAATCATCACGGGGTGGTGCGCTTTGTATGGGTGTGTGTTACATTACATTCGCTAGTAGGAGTGAGAAAAACATCACGGGGTGGTGCGCATTGTATGGGTGTGTGTCACATTAGATTCACTAGTAGGAGTGAGAAAAACATCACGGGGTGGTGCGCATTGTATGGGTGTGTGTTACATTACATTCACTAGTAGGAGTGAGAAAAACATCACGGGGTGGTGCGCATTGTATGGGTGTTTGTTACATTAGATTCACTAGTAGGAGTGAGAAAGTCATCACGGGGTGGTGCGCATTGTATGGGTGTGTGTTACATTACATTCACTAGTAGGAGTGAGAAAAACATCACGGGGTGGTGCGCATTGTATGGGTGTGTGTTACATTACATTCACTAGTAGGAGTGAGAAAAACATCACGGGGTGGTGCGCATTGTATGGGTGTGTGTTACATTACATTCACTAGTAGGAGTGAGAAAAACATCACGGGGTGGTGCGCATTGTATGGGTGTGTGTTACATTACATTCACTAGTAGGAGTGAGAAAAACATCACGGGGTGGTGCGCATTGTATGGGTGTGTGTTACATTAGATTCACTAGTAGGAGTGAGAAAAACATCACGGGGTGGTGCGCATTGTATGCGTGTGTGTTACATTCCATTCACTAGTAGGAGTGAGAAAAACATCGCGGGGTGGTGCGCATTGTATGGGTGTGTGTTACATTACATTCACTAGTAGGAGTGAGAAAAACTTCACGGGGTGGTGCGCCTTGTATGGGTGTGTGTTACATTACATTCACTAGTAGGAGTGAGAAAAACATCACGGGGTGGTGCGCCTTGTATGGGTGTGTGTTACATTACATTCACTAGTAGGAGTGAGAAAAACATCACGGGGTGGTGCGCATTGTATGGGTGTGTGTTACATTACATTCACTAGTAGTAGTGAGAAAAACATCACGGGGTGGTGCGCATTGTATGGGTGTGTGTTACATTACATTCACTAGTAGGAGTGAGAAAAACATCACGTGGTGGTGCGCATTTTATGGGTGTGTGTTACATTACATTCACTAGTAGGAGTGAGAAAAACATCACGGGGTGGTGCGAATTGTATGGGTGTGTGTTACATTACATTCAATAGTAGGAGTGAAAAAACATCACGGGGTGGTGCGCATTGTATGGGTGTGTGTTACATTACATTCACTAGTAGGAGTGAGAAAAACATCACGGGGTGGTGCGCATTGTATGGGTGTGTGTTACATTAGATTCACTCATAGGAGTGAGAAAAACATCACGGGGTGGTGCGCATTGTATGGGTGTGTGTTACATTACATTCACTAGTAGGAGTGAAAAAAACATCACGGGGTGGTGCGCATTGTATTGGTGTGTGTTACATTACATTCACTAGTAGGAGTGAGAAAAACATCACGCGGTGGTGCGCATTGTATGGGTGTGTGTTACATTAGATTCACTAGTAGGAGTGAGAAAAACATCACGGGGTGGTGCGCATTGTATGGGTGTGTGTTACATTAGATTCACTAGTAGGAGTGAGAAAAACATCACGGGGTGGTGCGCATTGTATGGGTGTTTGTTACATTAGATTCACTAGTAGGAGTGAGAAAGTCATCACGGGGTGGTGCGCATTGTATGGGTGTGTGTTACATTAGATTCACTAGTAGGAGTGAGAAAAACATCAAGGGGTGTTGCGCATTGTATGGGTGTGTGTTACATTAGATTCACTAGTAAGAGTGAGAAAAACATCACGGGGTGGTGCGCATTGTATGGGTGTGTGTTAAATTACATTCACTAGTAGGAGTGAGAAAAACATCACGGGGTGGTGCGCATTGTATGGGTGAGTGTTACATTACATTCACTAGTAGGAGTGAGAAAAACATCACGGGGTGGTTCGCATTGTATGGGTGTTTGTTACATTAGATTCACTAGTAGGAGTGAGAAAATCATCACGGGGTGGTGCGCATTGTATGGGTGTGTGTTACATTACATTCACTAGTAGGAGTGAGAAAAACATCACGGGGTGGTGCGCATTGTATGGGTGTGTGTTACATTACATTCACTAGTAGGAGTGAGAAAAACATCACGGGGTGGTGCGCATTGTATGGGTGTGTGTTTACATTCACTAGTAGGAGTGAGAAAAACTTCACGGGGTGGTGCGCATTGTATGGGTGTGTGTTACATTACATTCACTAGTAGGAGTGAGAAAAACATCACGGGGTGGTGCGCATTGTATGGGTGTGTGTTACATTAGATTCACTAGTAGGAGTGAGAAAAACATCACGGGGTGGTGCACATTGTATGGGTGTGTGTTACATTAGATTCACTAGTAGGAGTGAGAAAAACATCACGGGGTGGTGCGCATTGTATGGGTGTGTGTTACATTACATTCACTAGTAGGAGTGAGAAAAACATCACGGGGTGGTGCGCATTGTATGGGTGTGTGTTACATTACATTCACTAGTAGGAGTGAGAAAAACATCACGGGGTGGTGCGCATTGTATGGGTGTTTTTTACATTAGATTCACAAGTAGGAGTGAGAAAATCATCACGGGGTGGTGCGCATTGTATGGGTGTGTGTTACATTACATTCGCTAGTAGGAGTGAGAAAAACATCACGGGGTGGTGCGCATTGTATGGGTGTTTGTTACATTAGATTCACAAGTAGGAGTGAGAAAATCATCACGGGGTGGTGCGCATTGTATGGGTGTGTGTTACATTACATTCGCTAGTAGGAGTGAGAAAAACATCACGGGGTGGTGCGCATTGTATGGGTGTGTGTTACATTAGATTCACTAGTAGGAGTGAGAAAAACATCACGGGGTGGTGCGCATTGTATGGGTGTGTGTTACATTATATTCACTAGTAGGAGTGAGAAAAACATCACGGGGTGGTGCGCATTGTATGGGTGTTTGTTACATTAGATTCACTAGTAGGAGTGAGAAAGTCATCACGGGGTGGTGCGCATTGTATGGGTGTGTGTTACATTACATTCACTAGTAGGAGTGAGAAAAACATCACGGGGTGGTGCGCATTGTATGGGTGTGTGTTACATTACATTCACTAGTAGGAGTGAGAAAAACATCACGGGGTGGTGCGCATTGTATGGGTGTGTGTTACATTACATTCACTAGTAGGAGTGAGAAAAACATCACGGGGTGGTGCGCATTGTATGGGTGTGTGTTACATTACATTCACTAGTAGGAGTGAGAAAAACATCACGGGGTGGTGCGCATTGTATGGGTGTGTGTTACATTACATTCACTAGTAGGAGTGAGAAAAACATCACGGGGTGGTGCGCATTGTATGGGTGTGTGTTACATTACATTCACTAGTAGGAGTGAGAAAAACATCACGGGGTGGTGGGCATTGTATGGGTGTGTGTTACATTACATTCACTAGTAGGAGTGAGAAAAACATCACGGGGTGGTGCGCATTGTATGGGTGTGTGTTACATTCGATTCACTAGTAGGAGGGAAAAAACATCACGGGGTGGTGCGCATTTTATGGGTGTGTGTTACATTACATTCACTAGTAGGAGTGAGAAAAACATCACGGGGTGGTGCGCATGGTATGTGTGTGTGTTACATTAGATTCACTAGTAGGAGTGAAAAAACATCACGGGGTTGTGCGCATTGTATGGGTGTGTGTTACATTACATTCACTAGTAGGAGTGAGAAAAACATCACGGGGTGGTGCGCATTGTATGGGTGTGTGTTACATTACATTCACTAGTAGGAGTGAGAAAAACATCACGGGGTGGTGCGCATTGTATGGGTGTGTGTTACATTACATTCACTAGTAGGAGTGAGAAAAACATCACGGGGTGGTGCGCATTGTATGGGTGTGTGTTACATTACATTCACTAGTAGGAGTGAGAAAAACATCACGGGGTGGTGCGCATTGTATGGGTGTGTGTTACATTACATTCTCTAGTAGGAGTGAGAAAAACATCACGGGGTGGTGCGCATTGTATGGGTGTGTGTTACATTATATTCACTAGTAGGAGTGAGAAAAACATGACGGGGTGGTGCGCATTGTACGGGTGTGTGTTACATTACATTTACTAGTAGGAATGAGAAAAACATCACGGGGTGGTGCGCATTGTATGGGTGTGTGTTACATTACATTCACTAGTAGGAGTGAGAAAAACATCACGGGGTGGTGCGCATTGTATGGGTGTGTGTTACATTACATTCACTAGTAGGAGTGAGAAAAACATGACGGGGTGGTGCGCATTGTATGGGTGTGTGTTACATTACATTCACTAGTAGGAGTGAGAAAACATCACGGGGTGGTGCGCATTGTATGGGTGTGTGTTACAGTAGATTCACTAGTAGGAGTGAGAAAAACATCACGGGGTGGTGCGCATTGTATGGGTGTGTGTTACATTACATTCACTAGTAGGAGTGAGAAAAGCATCACGGGGTGGTGCGCATTGTATGGGTTTGTGTTACATTACATTCACTAGTAGAAGTGAGAAAAACATCACGGGGTGGTGCGCATTGTAAGGGTGTTTGTTACATTAGATTCACAAGTAGGAGTGAGAAAATCATCACGGGGTGGTGCGCTTTGTATGGGTGTGTGTTACATTACATTCGCTAGTAGGAGTGAGAAAAACATCACGGGGTGGTGCGCATTGTATGGGTGTGTGTCACATTAGATTCACTAGTAGGAGTGAGAAAAACATCACGGGGTGGTGCGCATTGTATGGGTGTGTGTTACATTACATTCACTAGTAGGAGTGAGAAAAACATCACGGGGTGGTGCGCATTGTATGGGTGTTTGTTACATTAGATTCACTAGTAGGAGTGAGAAAGTCATCACGGGGTGGTGCGCATTGCATGGGTGTGTGTTACATTACATTCACTAGTAGGAGTGAGAAAAACATCACGGGGTGGTGCGCATTGTATGGGTGTGTGTTACATTACATTCACTAGTAGGAGTGAGAAAAACATCACGGGGTGGTGCGCATTGTATGGGTGTGTGTTACATTACATTCACTAGTAGGAGTGAGAAAAACATCACGGGGTGGTGCGCATTGTATGGGTGTGTGTTACATTACATTCACTAGTAGGAGTGAGAAAAACATCACGGGGTGGTGCGCATTGTATGGGTGTGTGTTTACATTCACTAGTAGGAGTGAGAAAAACTTCACGGGGTGGTGCGCATTGTATGGGTGTGTGTTACATTACATTCACTAGTAGGAGTGAGAAAAACAACACGGGGTGGTGCGCATTGTATGGGTGTGTGTTACATTAGATTCACTAGTAGGAGTGAGAAAAACATCACGGGGTGGTGCACATTGTATGGGTGTGTGTTACATTAGATTCACTAGTAGGAGTGAGAAAAACATCACGGGGTGGTGCGCATTGTATGGGTGTGTGTTACATTACATTCACTAGTAGGAGTGAGAAAAACATCACGGGGTGGTGCGCATTGTATGGGTGTGTGTTACATTACATTCACTAGTAGGAGTGAGAAAAACATCAGGGGGTGGTGCGCATTGTATGGGTGTTTGTTACATTAGATTCACAAGTAGGAGTGAGAAAATCATCACGGGGTGGTGCGCATTGTATGGGTGTGTGTTACATTACATTCGCTAGTAGGAGTGAGAAAAACATCACGGGGTGGTGCGCATTGTATGGGTGTTTGTTACATTAGATTCACAAGTAGGAGTGAGAAAATCATCACGGGGTGGTGCGCATTGTATGGGTGTGTGTTACATTACATTCGCTAGTAGGAGTGAGAAAAACATCACGGGGTGGTGCGCATTGTATGGGTGTGTGTTACATTAGATTCACTAGTAGGAGTGAGAAAAACATCACGGGGTGGTGCGCATTGTATGGGTGTGTGTTACATTATATTCACTAGTAGGAGTGAGAAAAACATCACGGGGTGGTGCGCATTGTATGGGTGTTTGTTACATTAGATTCACTAGTACGAGTGAGAAAGTCATCACGGGGTGGTGCGCATTGTATGGGTGTGTGTTACATTACATTCACTAGTAGGAGTGAGAAAAACATCACGGGGTGGTGCGCATTGTATGGGTGTGTGTTACATTACATTCACTAGTAGGAGTGAGAAAAACATCACGGGGTGGTGCGCATTGTATGGGTGTGTGTTACATTACATTCACTAGTAGGAGTGAGAAAAACATCACGGGGTGGTGCGCATTGTATGGGTGTGTGTTACATTACATTCACTAGTAGGAGTGAGAAAAACATCACGGGGTGGTGCGCATTGTATGGGTGTGTGTTACATTACATTCACTAGTAGGAGTGAGAAAAACATCACGGGGTGGTGCGCATTGTATGGGTGTGTGTTACATTACATTCACTAGTAGGAGTGAGAAAAACATCACGGGGTGGTGGGCATTGTATGGGTGTGTGTTACATTACATTCACTAGTAGGAGTGAGAAAAACATCACGGGGTGGTGCGCATTGTATGGGTGTGTGTTACATTCGATTCACTAGTAGGAGGGAAAAAACATCACGGGGTGGTGCGCATTTTATGGGTGTGTGTTACATTACATTCACTAGTAGGAGTGAGAAAAACATCACGGGGTGGTGCGCATGGTATGTGTGTGTGTTACATTAGATTCACTAGTAGGAGTGAAAAAACATCACGGGGTTGTGCGCATTGTATGGGTGTGTGTTACATTACATTCACTAGTAGGAGTGAGAAAAACATCACGGGGTGGTGCGCATTGTATGGGTGTGTGTTACATTACATTCACTAGTAGGAGTGAGAAAAACATCACGGGGTGGTGCGCATTGTATGGGTGTGTGTTACATTACATTCACTAGTAGGAGTGAGAAAAACATCACGGGGTGGTGCGCATTGTATGGGTGTGTGTTACATTACATTCACTAGTAGGAGTGAGAAAAACATCACGGGGTGGTGCGCATTGTATGGGTGTGTGTTACATTACATTCTCTAGTAGGAGTGAGAAAAACATCACGGGGTGGTGCGCATTGTATGGGTGTGTGTTACATTAGATTCACTAGTAGGAGTGAGAAAAACATGACGGGGTGGTGCGCATTGTACGGGTGTGTGTTACATTACATTTACTAGTAGGAGTGAGAAAAACATCACGGGGTGGTGCGCATTGTATGGGTGTGTGTTACATTACATTCACTAGTAGGAGTGAGAAAAACATCACGGGGTGGTGCGCATTGTATGGGTGTGTGTTACATTACATTCACTAGTAGGAGTGAGAAAAACATCACGGGGTGGTGCGCATTGTATGGGTGTGTGTTACATTACATTCACTAGTAGGAGTGAGAAAAACATCACGGGGTGGTGCGCATTGTATGGGTGTGTGTTACATTAGATTCACTAGTAGGAGTGAGAAAAACATCACGGGGTGGTGCGCATTGTATGGGTGTGTGTTACATTACATTCACTAGTAGGAGTGAGAAAAACATCACGGGGTGGTGCGCATTGTATGGGTTTGTGTTACATTACATTCACTAGTAGAAGTGAGAAAAACATCACGGGGTGGTGCGCATTGTAAGGGTGTTTGTTACATTAGATTCACAAGTAGGAGTGAGAAAATCATCACGGGGTGGTGCGCTTTGTATGGGTGTGTGTTACATTACATTCGCTAGTAGGAGTGAGAAAAACATCACGGGGTGGTGCGCATTGTATGGGTGTGTGTCACATTAGATTCACTAGTAGGAGTGAGAAAAACATCACGGGGTGGTGCGCATTGTATGGGTGTGTGTTACATTACATTCACTAGTAGGAGTGAGAAAAACATCACGGGGTAGTGCGCATTGTATGGGTGTTTGTTACATTAGATTCACTAGTAGGAGTGAGAAAGTCATCACGGGGTGGTGCGCATTGCATGGGTGTGTGTTACATTACATTCACTAGTAGGAGTGAGAAAAACATCACGGGGTGGTGCGCATTGTATGGGTGTGTGTTACATTACATTTACTAGTAGGAGTGAGAAAAACATCACGGGGTGGTGCGCATTGTATGGGTGTGTGTTACATTACATTCACTAGTAGGAGTGAGAAAAACATCACGGGGTGGTGCGCATTGTATGGGTGTGTGTTACATTACATTCACTAGTAGGAGTGAGAAAAACATCACGGGGTGGTGCGCATTGTATGGGTGTGTGTTACATTAGATTCACTTGTAGGAGTGAGAAAAACATCACGGGGTGGTGCGCATTGTATGCGTGTGTGTTACATTCCATTCACTAGTAGGAGTGAGAAAAACATCGCGGGGTGGTGCGCATTGTATGGGTGTGTGTTACATTACATTCACTAGTAGGAGTGAGAAAAACTTCACGGGGTGGTGCGCATTGTATGGGTGTGTGTTACATTACATTCACTAGTAGGAGTGAGAAAAACATCACGGGGTGGTGCGCATTGTATGGGTGTGTGTTACATTAGATTCACTAGTAGGAGTGAGAAAAACATCACGGGGTGGTGCGCATTGTATGCGTGTGTGTTACATTCCATTCACTAGTAGGAGTGAGAAAAACATCGCGGGGTGGTGCGCATTGTATGGGTGTGTGTTACATTACATTCACTAGTAGGAGTGAGAAAAACTTCACGGGGTGGTGCGCATTGTATGGGTGTGTGTTACATTACATTCACTAGTAGGAGTGAGAAAAACATCACGGGGTGGTGCGCCTTGTATGGGTGTGTGTTACATTACATTCACTAGTAGGAGTGAGAAAAACATCACGGGGTGGTGCGCATTGTATGGGTGTTTGTTACATTAGATTCACTAGTAGGAGTGAGAAAATCATCACGGGGTGGTGCGCATTGTATGGGTGTGTGTTACATTACATTCACTAGTAGGAGTGAGAAAAACATCACGGGGTGGTGCGCATTGTATGGGTGTGTGTTACATTACATTCACTAGTAGGAGTGAGAAAAACATCACGGGGTGGTGCGCATTGTATGGGTGTGTGTTTACATTCACTAGTAGGAGTGAGAAAAACTTCACGGGGTGGTGCGCATTGTATGGGTGTGTGTTACATTACATTCACTAGTAGGAGTGAGAAAAACATCACGGGGTGGTGCGCATTGTATGGGTGTGTGTTACATTAGATTCACTAGTAGGAGTGAGAAAAACATCACGGGGTGGTGCACATTGTATGGGTGTGTGTTACATTAGATTCACTAGTAGGAGTGAGAAAAACATCACGGGGTGGTGCGCATTGTATGGGTGTGTGTTACATTACATTCACTAGTAGGAGTGAGAAAAACATCACGGGGTGGTGCGCATTGTATGGGTGTTTGTTACATTAGATTCACAAGTAGGAGTGAGAAAATCATCACGGGGTGGTGCGCATTGTATGGGTGTGTGTTACATTACATTCGCTAGTAGGAGTGAGAAAAACATCACGGGGTGGTGCGCATTGTATGGGTGTTTGTTACATTAGATTCACAAGTAGGAGTGAGAAAATCATCACGGGGTGGTGCGCATTGTATGGGTGTGTGTTACATTACATTCGCTAGTAGGAGTGAGAAAAACATCACGGGGTGGTGCGCATTGTATGGGTGTGTGTTACATTAGATTCACTAGTAGGAGTGAGAAAAACATCACGGGGTGGTGCGCATTGTATGGGTGTGTGTTACATTAGATTCACTAGTAGGAGTGAGAAAAACATCAAGGGGTGGTGCGCATTGTATGGGTGTGTGTTACATTACATTCACTAGTAGGAGTGAGAAAAACATCACGGGGTCGTGCGCATTGTATGGGTGTGTGTTATATTAGATTCACTAGTAGGAGTGAGAAAGTCATCACGGGGTGGTGCGCATTGTATGGGTGTGTGTTACATTACATTCCCTAGTAGGAGTGAGAAAAACATCACGGGGTGGTGCGCATTGTATGGGTGTGTGTTACATTAGATTCACTAGTAGGAGTGAGAAAAACATCACGGGGTGGTGCGCATTGTATGCGTGTGTGTTACATTCCATTCACTAGTAGGAGTGAGAAAAACATCGCGGGGTGGTGCGCATTGTATGGGTGTGTGTTACATTACATTCACTAGTAGGAGTGAGAAAAACTTCACGGGGTGGTGCGCATTGTATGGGTGTGTGTTACATTACATTCACTAGTAGGAGTGAGAAAAACATCACGGGGTGGTGCGCATTGTATGGGTGTTTGTTACATTAGATTCACTAGTAGGAGTGAGAAAAACATCACGGGGTGGTGCGCATTGTATGCGTGTGTGTTACATTCCATTCACTAGTAGGAGTGAGAAAAACATCGCGGGGTGGTGCGCATTGTATGGGTGTGTGTTACATTACATTCACTAGTAGGAGTGAGAAAAACTTCACGGGGTGGTGCGCATTGTATGGGTGTGTGTTACATTACATTCACTAGTAGGAGTGAGAAAAACATCACGGGGTGGTGCGCCTTGTATGGGTGTGTGTTACATTACATTCACTAGTAGGAGTGAGAAAAACATCACGGGGTGGTGCGCATTGTATGGGTGTTTGTTACATTAGATTCACTAGTAGGAGTGAGAAAATCATCACGGGGTGGTGCGCATTGTATGGGTGTGTGTTACATTACATTCACTAGTAGGAGTGAGAAAAACATCACGGGTTGGTGCGCATTGTATGGGGGTGTGTTACATTACATTCACTAGTAGGAGTGAGAAAAACATCACGGGGTGGTGCGCATTGTATGGGTGTGTGTTTACATTCACTAGTAGGAGTGAGAAAAACTTCACGGGTGGTGCGCATTGTATGGGTGTGTGTTACATTACATTCACTAGTAGGAGTGAGAAAAACATCACGGGGTGGTGCGCATTGTATGGGTGTGTGTTACATTAGATTCACTAGTAGGAGTGAGAAAAACATCACGGGGTGGTGCACATTGTATGGGTGTGTGTTACATTAGATTCACTAGTAGGAGTGAGAAAAACATCACGGGGTGGTGCGCATTGTATGGGTGTGTGTTACATTACATTCACTAGTAGGAGTGAGAAAAACATCACGGGGTGGTGCGCATTGTATGGGTGTTTGTTACATTAGATTCACAAGTAGGAGTGAGAAAATCATCACGGGGTGGTGCGCATTGTATGGGTGTGTGTTACATTACATTCGCTAGTAGGAGTGAGAAAAACATCACGGGGTGGTGCGCATTGTATGGGTGTTTGCTACATTAGATTCACAAGTAGGAGTGAGAAAATCATCACGGGGTGGTGCGCATTGTATGGGTGTGTGTTACATTACATTCGCTAGTAGGAGTGAGAAAAACATCACGGGTTGGTGCGCATTGTATGGGTGTGTGTTACATTAGATTCACTAGTAGGAGTGAGAAAAACATCACGGGGTGGTGCGCATTGTATGGGTGTGTGTTACATTAGATTCACTAGTAGGAGTGAGAAAAACATCAAGGGGTGGTGCGCATTGTATGGGTGTGTGTTACATTACATTCACTAGTAGGAGTGAGAAAAACATCACGGGGTGGTGCGCATTGTATGGGTGTGTGTTACATTAGATTCACTAGTAGGAGTGAGAAAGTCATCACGGGGTGGTGCGCATTGTATGGGTGTGTGTTACATTACATTCCCTAGTAGGAGTGAGAAAAACATCACGGGGTGGTGCGCATTGTATGGGTGTGTGTTACATTAGATTCACTAGTAGGAGTGAGAAAAACATCACGGGGTGGTGCGCATTGTATGGGTGTGTGTTACATTACATTCACTAGTAGGAGTGAGAAAAACATCACGGGGTGGTGCGCATTGTATGGGTGTGTGTTACATTACATTCACTAGTAGGAGTGAGAAAAACATCACGGGGTGGTGCACATTGTATGGGTGTTTGTAACATTAGATTCACTAGTAGGAGTGAGAAAATCATCGCGGGGTGGTGCGCATTTTATGGGTGTGTGTTACATTACATTCACTAGTAGGAGTGAGAAAAACATCACGGGGTGGTGCGCATTGTATGGGTGTGTGTTACATTAGATTCACTAGTAGGAGTGAAAAAATATCACGGGGTGGTGCGCATTGTATGGGTGTGTGTTACATTACATTCACTAGTAGGAGTGAGAAAAACATCACGGGGTGGTGCGCATTGTATGGGTGTGTGTTACATTACATTCACTAGTAGGAGTGAGAAAAACATCACGGGGTGGTGCGCATTGTACGGGTGTGTGTTACATTACATTCACTAGTAGGAGTGAGAAAAACATCACGGGGTGGTTCGCATTGTATGGGTGTGTGTTACATTACATTCACTAGTAGGAGTGAGAAAATCATCACGGGGTGGTGCGCATTGTATGGGTGTGTGTTACATTACATTCACTAGTAGGAGTGAGAAAAACATCACGGGGAGGTGCGCATTGTATGGGTGTGTGTTACATTACATTCACTAGTAGGAGTGAGAAAAACATCATGGGGTGGTGCGCATTGTATGGGTGTGTGTTACATTCACTAGTAGGAGTGAGAAAAACATCACGGGGTGGTGCGCATTGTATGGGTGTGTGTTACATTACATTCACTAGTAGGAGTGAGAAAAACATCACGGTGTGGTGCGCATTGTATGGGTGTGTGTTACATTAGATTCACTAGTAGTAGTGAGAAAAACATCACGGGGTGGTGCGCATTGTATGGGTGTGTGTTACATTACATTCACTAGTAGGAGTGAGAAAAACATCACGGGGTGGTGCGCATTTTATGGGTGTGTGTTACATTACATTCACTAGTAGGAGTGATAAAAACACCACGGTGTGGTGCGCATTGTATGGCTGTGTGTTACATTACATTCACTAGTAGGAGTGAAAAAACATCACGGGGTGGTGCGCATTGTATGGGTGTGTGTTACATTACATTCACTAGTAGGAGTGAGAAAAACATCACGGGGTGGTGCGCATTGTATGGGTGTGTGTTACATTAGATTCACTAGTAGGAGTGAGAAAAACATCACGGGGTGGTGCGCATTGTATGGGTGTGTGTTACATTACATTCACTAGTAGGAGTGAGAAAAACATCACGGGGTGGTGCGCATTGTATGGGTGTGTGTTACATTACATTCACTAGTAGGAGTGAGAAAAACATCACGGGGTGGTGCGCATTGTATGGGTGTTTGTAACATTAGATTCACTAGTAGGAGTGAGAAAATCATCGCGGGGTGGTTCGCATTTTATGGGTGTGTGTTACATTACATGCACTAGTAGGAGTGAGAAAAACATCACGGGGTGGTGCGCATTGTATGGGTGTGTGTTACATTAGATTCACTAGTAGGAGTGAAAAAATATCACGGGGTGGTGCGCATTGTATGGGTGTGTGTTACATTACATTCACTAGTAGGAGTGAGAAAAACATCACGGGGTGGTGCGCATTGTATGGGTGTGTTACGTTACATTCACTAGTAGGAGTGAGAAAATCATCACGGGGTGGTGCGCATTGTATGGGTGTGTGTTACATTACATTCACTAGTAGGAGTGAGAAAAACATCACGGGGTGGTGCGCATTGTATGGGTGTGTGTTACATTACATTCACTAGTAGGAGTGAGAAAAACATCACGGGGTGGTGCGCATTGTATGGGTGTGTGTTACATTCACTAGTAGGAGTGAGAAAAACATCACGGGGTGTTGTGCATTGTATGGGTGTGTGTTACATTACATTCACTAGTAGGAGTGAGAAAAATATCACGGGGTGGTGCGCATTGTATGGGTGTGTGTTACATTACATTCACTAGTAGGAGTGAAAAAACATCACGGGGTGGTGCGCATTGTATGGGTGTGTGTTACATTAGATTCACTAGTAGGAGTGAGAAAAACATCACGGGGTGGTGCGCATTGTATGGGTGTGTGTTACATTACATTCACTAGTAGGAGTGAGAAAAACATCACGGGGTGGTGCGCATTGTATGGGTGTGTGTTACATTAGATTCACTAGTAGGAGTGAAAAAATATCACGGGGTGGTGCGCATTGTATGCGTGTGTGTTACATTACATTCACTAGTAGGAGTGAGAAAAACATCACGTGGTGGTGCGCATTGTATGGGTGTGTGTTACATTACATTCACTAGTAGGAGTGAGAAAATCATCACAGGGTGGTGCACATTGTATGGGTGTGTGTTACATTAGATTCACTAGTAGGAGTGAGAAAAACATCACGGGGTGGTGCGCATTGTATGGGTGTGTGTTACATTACATTCACTAGTAGGAGTGAGAAAAACATCACGGGGTGGTGCGCATTGTATGGGTGTGTGTTACATTCACTAGTAGGAGTGAGAAAAACATCACGGGGTGTTGCGCATTGTATGGGTGTGTGTTACATTACATTCACTAGTAGGAGTGAGAAAAACATCACGGGGTGGTGCGCATTGTATGGGTGTGTGTTACATTAGATTCACTAGTAGTAGTGAGAAAAACATCACGGGGTGGTGCGCATTGTATGGGTGTGTGTTGCATTACATTCACTAGTAGGAGTGAGAAAAACATCACGGGGTGGTGCGCATTTTATGGGTGTGTGTTACAGTACATTCACTAGTAGGAGTGATAAAAACATCACGGTGTGGTGCGCATTGTATGGCTGTGTGTTACATTAGATTCACTAGTAGGAGTGAGAAAAACATCACGGTGTGGTGCGCATTGTATGGGTGTGTGTTACATTACATTCACTAGGAGGAGTGAGAAAAACATCACGGGGTGGTGCGCATTGTATGGGTGTGTGTTACATTACATTCACTAGGAGGAGTGAGAAAAACATCACGGGGTGGTGCGCATTGTATGGGTGTGTGTTACATTACATTCACTAGGAGGAGTGAGAAAAACATCACGGGGTGGTGCGCATTGTATGGGTGTGTGTTACATTACATTCACTAGGAGGAGTGAGAAAAACATCACGGGGTGGTGCGCATTGTATGGGTGTGTGTTACATTACATTCACTAGTAGGAGTGAGAAAAACATCACGGGGCGGTGCGCATTGTATGGGTGTGTGTTATATTACATTCACTAGTAGGAGTGAGAAAAACATCACGGGGTGGTGCGCATTGTATGCGTGTGTGTTACATTAGATTCAGTAGTAGGAGTGAGAAAATCATCACGGGGTGGTGCGCATTGTATGCGTGTGTGTTACATTACATTCACTAGTAGGAGTGAGAAAATCATCACGGGGTGGTGCGCATTGTATGGGTGTGTGTTACATTACATTCACTAGTAGGAGTGAGAAAAACATCACGGGGTGGTGCGCATTGTATGGGTGTTTGTTACATTAGATTCACTAGTAGGAGTGAGAAAATCATCACGGGGTGGTGCGCATTTTACGGGTGTGTGTTACATTAGATTCACTAGTAGGAGTGAGAAAAACATCACGGGGTGGTGCGCATTGTATGGGTGTGTGTTACATTAGATTCACTAGTAGGAGTGAAAAAACATCACGGGGTGGTGCGCATTGTATGGGTGTGTGTTACATTACATTCACTAGTAGGAGTGAGAAAAACATCACGGGGTGGTGCGCATTGTATGGGTGTGTGTTACATTACATTCACTAGTAGGAGTGAGAAAAACATCACGGGGTGGTGCGCATTGTATGTTTGTGTGTTACATTACATTCACTAGTAGGAGTGAGAAAAACATCACGGGGTGGTGCCCATTGTATGGGTGTGTGTTACATTACATTCACTAGTAGGAGTGAGAAAAACATCACGGGGTGGTGCGCATTGTATGGGTGTGTGTTACATTACATTCACTAGTAGGAGTGAGAAAAACATCACGGGGTGGTGCGCATTGTATGGGTGTGTGTTACATTAGATTCACTAGTAGGAGTGAGAAAAACATCACGGGGTGGTGCGCATTGTATGGGTGTGTGTTACATTACATTCACTAGTAGGAGTGAGAAAAACATCACGGGGTGGTGCGCATTGTATGGGTGTTTGTTACATTAGATTCACTATTAGGAGTGAGAAAGTCATCACGGGGTGGTGTGCATTGTATGAGTGTGTGTTACATTAGATTCACTAGTAGGAGTGAGAAAAACATCACGGGGTGGTGCGCATTGTATGGGTGTGTGTTACATTAGATTCACTAGTAGGAGTGAGAAAAACATCACGGGGTGGTGCGCATTGTATGGGTGTGTGTTACATTACATTCACTAGTAGGATTGAGAAAAACATCACGGGGTGGTGCGCATTGTATGGGTGTGTGTTACATTACATTCACTAGTAGGAGTGAGAAAAACATCACGGGGTGGTGCGCATTGTATGGGTGTGTGTTACATTACATTCACTAGTAGGAGTGAGAAAAACATCACGGGGTGGTGCGCATTGTATGGGTGTGTGTTACATTACATTCACTAGTAGGAGTGAGAAAAACATCACGGGGTGGTGCGCATTGTATGGGTGTGTGTTACATTACATTCACTAGTAGGAGTGAGAAAAACATCACGGGGTGGTGCGCATTGTATGGGTGTGTGTTACATTACATTCACTAGTAGGAGTGAGAAAATCATCACGGGGTGGTTAGCATTGTATGGGTGTGTGTTACATTACATTCACTAGAAGGAGTGAGAAAAACATCACGGGGTGGTGCGCATTGTATGGGTGTGTGTTACATTACATTCACTAGTAGGAGTGAGAAAAACATCACGGGGTGGTGCGCATTGTATGGGTGTTTGTTACATTAGATTCACTAGTAAGAGCGAGAAAATCATCACGGGGTGGTGCGCATTTTATGGGTGTGTGTTACATTACATTCACTAGTAGGAGTGAGAAAAACATCACGGGGTGGTGCGCATTGTATGGGTGTGTGTTACATTAGATTCACTAGTAGGAGTGAAAAAACATCACGGGGTGGTGCGCATTGTATGGGTGTGTGTTACATTACATTCACTAGTAGGAGTGAGAAAAACATCACGGGGTGGTGCGCATTGTATGGGTGTGTGTTACATTACATTCACTAGTAGGAGTGAGAAAAACATCACGGGGTGGTGCGCATTGTATGGGTGTGTGTTGCATTACATTCACTAGTAGGAGTGAGAAAAACATCACGGGGTGGTGCGCATTTTATGGGTGTGTGTTACATTACATTCACTAGTAGGAGTGAGAAAATCATCACGGGGTGGTGCGCATTGTATGGGTGTGTGTTACATTACATTCACTAGTAGGAGTGAGAAAATCATCACGGGGTGGTGCGCATTGTATGGGTGTGTGTTACATTACATTCACTAGTAAGAGTGAGAAAAACATCACGGGGTGGTGCGCATTGTATGGGTGTTTGTTACATTAGATGCACTAGTAGGAGTGAGAAAATCATCACGGGTTGGTGCGCATTTTATAGGTGTGTGTTACATTACATTCACTAGTAGGAGTGAGAAAAACATCACGGGGTGGTGCGCATTGTATGGGTGTGTGTTACATTAGATTCACTAGTAGGAGTGAAAAAACATCACGGGGTGGTGCGCATTGTATGGGTGTGTGTCACATTACATTCACTAGTAGGAGTGAGAAAAACATCACGGGGTGGTGCGCATTGTATGGGTGTGTGTTACATTACATTGACTTGTAGGAGTGAGAAAAACATCACGGGGTGGTGCGCATTGTATGGGTGTGTGTTACATTACATTCACTAGTAGGAGTGAGAAAAACATCACGGGGTGGTGACCATTGTATAGGTGTGTGTTACATTACATTGACTACTAGGAGTGAGAAAAACATCACGGGGTGGTGCGCATTGTATGGGTGTGTGTTACATTACATTCACTAGTAGGAGTGAGAAAAACATCACGGGGTGGTGCGCATTGTATGGGTGTGTGTTACATTACATTCACTAGTAGGAGTGAGAAAAACATCACGGGGTGGTGCGCATTTTATGGGTGTGTGTTACATTACATTCACTAGTAGGAGTGAGAAAAACATCACGGGGTGGTGCGCATTGTATGGGTGTGTGTTACATTACATTCACTAGTAGGTGTGAGAAAAACATCACGGGGTGGTGCGCATTGTATGGGTGTGTGTTACATTACATTCACTAGTAGGAGTGAGAAAAACATCACGGGGTGGTGCGCATTGTATGGGTGTGTGTTACATTACATTCACTAGTAGGAGTGAGAAAAACATCACGGGGTGGTGCGCATTGTATGGGTGTGTGTTACATTACATTCACTAGTAGGAGTGAGAAAAACATCACGTGGTGGTGCGCATTGTATGGGTGTTTGTTACATTAGATTCACTAGTAGGAGTGAGAAAATTATCACGGGGTGGTGCGCATTGTATGGGTGTGTGTTACATTACATTCACTAGTAGGAGTGAGAAAAACATCACGGGGTGGTGCGCATTTTATGGGTGTGTGTTACATTACATTCACTAGTAGGAGTGAGAAAAACATCACGGGGTGGTGCGCATTGTATGGGTGTGTTTTACATTAGATTCACTAGTAGGAGTGAGAAAATCATCACGGGGTGGTGCGCATTGTATGGGTGTGTGTTACATTACATTCCCTAGTAGGAGTGAGAAAAACATCACGGGGTGGTGCGCATTGTATGGGTGTGTGTTACATTACATTCACTAGTAGGAGTGAGAAAAACATCACGGGGTGGTGCGCATTGTATGGGTGTGTGTTACATTAGATTCACTAGTAGGAGTGAGAAAAACATCACGGGGTGGTGCGCATTGTATGGGTGTGTGTTACATTACATTCACTAGTAGGAGTGAGAAAAACATCACGGGGTGGTGCGCATTTTATGGGTGTGTGTTACATTACATTCACTAGTAGGAGTGAGAAAAACATCACGGGGTGGTGCGCATTGTATGGGTGTGTGTTACATTAGATTCAGTAGTAGGAGTGAGAAAAACATCACGGGGTGGTGCGCATTGTATGGGTGTGTGTTACATTAGATTCACTAGTAGGAGTGAGAAAAACATCACGGGGTGGTGCGCATTGTATGGGTGTGTGTTACATTACATTCACTATTAGGAGTGAGAAAAACATCACGGGGTGGTGCGCATTGTATGGGTGTGTGTTACATTACATTCACTAGTAGGAGTGAGAAAAACATCACGGGGTGGTGCGCATTGTATGGGTGTGTGTTACATTAGATTCAGTAGTAGGAGTGAGAAAATCATCACGGGGTGGTGCGCATTGTATGCGTGTGTGGTAAATTACATTCACTAGTAGGAGTGAGAAAATCATCACGGGGTGGTGCGCATTGTATGGGTGTGTGTTACATTACATTCACTAGTAGGAGTGAGAAAAACATCACGGGGTGGTGCGCATTGTATGGGTGTTTGTTACATTAGATTCACTAGTAGGAGTGAGAAAATCATCACGGGGTGGTGCGCATTTTATGGGTGTGTGTTACATTAGATTCACTAGTAGGAGTGAGAAAAACATCACGGGGTGGTGCGCATTGTATGGGTGTGTGTTACATTACATTCACTAGTAGGAGCGAGAAAACATCACGGGGTGGTGCGCATTGTATGGGTGTGTGTTACATTACATTCACTAGTAGGAGTGAGAAAAACATCACGGGGTGGTGCGCATTGTATGGGTGTGTGTTACATTACATTCACTAGTAGGAGTGAGAAAAACATCACGGGGTGGTGCGCATTGTATGGGTGTGTGTTACATTACATTCACTAGTAGGAGTGAGAAAAACATCACGGGGTGGTGCGCATTGTATGGGTGTGTGTTACATTACATTCACTAGTAGGAGTGAGAAAAACATCACGGGGTGGTGCGCATTGTATGGGTGTGTGTTACATTACATTCACTAGTAGGAGTGAGAAAATCATCACGGGGTGGTGCGCATTGTATGGGTGTGTGTTACATTAGATTCACTAGTAGGAGTGAGAAAAACATCACGGGGTGGTGCGCATTGTATGGGTGTGTGTTACATTACATTCACTAGTAGGAGTGAGAAAAACATCACGGGGTGGTGCGCATTGTATGGGTGTTTCTTACATTAGATTCACTATTAGGAGTGAGAAAGTCATCACGGGGTAGTGCGCATTGTATGGGTGTGTGTTACATTACATTCACTAGTAGGAGTGAGAAAAACATCACGGGGTGGTGCGCATTGTATGGGTGTGTGTTACATTAGATTCACTAGTAGGAGTGAGAAAAACATCACGGGGTGGTGGGCATTGTATGGGTGTGTGTTACATTACATTCACTAGTAGGAGTGAGAAAAACATCACGGGGTGGTGCGCATTGTATGGGTGTGTGTTACATTACATTCAGTAGTAGGAGTGAGAAAAACATTACGGGGTGGTGCGCATTGTATGGTGTGTGTTACATTACATTCAGTAGTAGGAGTGAGAAAAACATCACGGGGTGGTGCGCATTGTATGGGTGTGTGTTACATTACATTCACTAGTAGGAGTGAGAAAAACATCACGGGGTGGTGCGCATTGTTTGGGTGTGTGTTACATTAGATTCACTAGTAGGAGTGAGAAAAACATCACGGGGTGGTGCGCATTGTATGGGTGTGTGTTACATTACATTCACTAGTAGGAGTGAGAAAATCATCACGGGGTGGTTAGCATTGTATGGGTGTGTGTTACATTACATTCACTAGTAGGAGTGAGAAAAACATCACGGGGTGGTGCGCAATGTATGGGTGTTTGTTACATTAGATTCACTAGTAAGAGTGAGAAAATCATCACGGGGTGGTGCGCATTTTATGGGTGTGTGTTACATTACATTCACTAGTAGGAGTGAGAAAAACATCACGGGGTGGTGCGCATTGTATGGGTGTGTGTTACATTAGATTCACTAGTAGGAGTGAAAAAACATCACGGGGTGGTGCGCATTGTATGGGTGTGTGTTACATTACATTCACTAGTAGGAGTGAGAAAAACATCACGGGGTGGTGCGCATTGTAGGGGTGTGTGTTACATTACATTCACTAGTAGGAGTGAGAAAAACATCACGGGGTGGTGCGCATTGTATGGGTGTGTGTTACATTACATTCACTAGTAGGAGTGAGAAAAACATCACGGGGTGGTGCGCATTGTATGGGTGTGTGTTACATTAGATTCACTAGTAGGAGTGAGAAAATCATCACGGGGTGGTGCGCATTGTATGGGTGTGTGTCACATTACATTCACTAGTAGGAGTGAGAAAAACATCACGGGGTGGTGCGCATTGTATGGGTGTGTGTTACATTACATTCACTAGTAGGAGTGAGAAAAACATCACGGGGTGGTGCGCATTGTATGGGTGTGTGTTACATTACATTCACTAGTAGGAGTGAGAAAAACATCACGGGGTGGTGCGCATTGTATGGGTGTGTGTTACATTACATTCACTAGTAGGAGTGAGAAAAATATCACGGGGTGGTGCGCATTGTATGGGTGTGTGTTACATTACATTCACTAGTAGGAGTGAGAAAAACATCACGGGGTGGTGCGCATTGTATGGGTGTGTGTTACATTACATTCACTAGTAGGAGTGAGAAAAACATCACGGGGTGGTGCGCATTGTATGGGTGTGTGTTACATTAGATTCACTAGTAGGAGTGAGAAAAACATCACGGGGTGGTGCGCATTGTATGGGTGTGTGTTACATTAGATTCACTAGTAGGAGTGAGAAAAACATCACGGGGTGGTGCGCATTGTATGGGTGTGTGTTACATTAGATACACTAGTAGGAGTGAGAAAAACATCACGGGGTGGTGCGCATTGTATTGGTGTGTGTTACATTACATTCACTAGTAGGAGTGAAAAAACATCACGGGGTGGTGCGCATTGTATGGGTGTGTGTTACATTACATTCACTAGTAGGAGTGAGAAAAACATCACGGGGTGGTGCGCATTGTATGGGTGTGTGTTACATTACATTCACTAGTAGGAGTGAGAAAAACATCACGGGGTGGTGCGCATTGTATGGGTGTGTGTTACATTACATTCACTAGTAGGAGTGAGAAAAACATCACGGGGTGGTGCGCATTGTATGGGTGTGTGTTACATTACATTCACTAGTAGGAGTGAAAAAACATCACGGGGTGGTGCGCATTGTATGGGTGTGTGTTACATTACATTCACTAGTAGGAGTGAGAAAAACATCACGGGGTGGTGCGCATTGTATGGGTGTGTGTTACATTACATTCACTAGTAGGAGTGAGAAAAACATCACGGGGTGGTGCGCATTGTATGGGTGTGTGTTACATTACATTCACTAGTAGGAGTGAGAAAAACATCACGGGGTGGTGCGCATTGTATGGGTGTTTGTTACATTAGATTCACTAGTAGGAGTGAGAAAGTCATCACGGTGTGGTGCGCATTGTATGGGTGTGTGTTACATTACATTCACTAGTAGGAGTGAGAAAAACATCACGGGGTGGTGCGCATTGTATGGGTGCGTGTTACATTAGATTCACTAGTAGGAGTGAGAAAAACATCACGGGGTGGTGCGCATTGTATGGGTGTGTGCTACATTACATTCACTAGTAGGAGTGAGAAAAACATCACGGGGTGGTGCGCATTGTATGGGTGTGTGTTACATTACATTCACTAGTAGGAGTGAGAAAAACATCACGGGGTGGTGCGCATTGTATGGGTGGGTGTTACATTACATTCACTAGTAGGAGTGAGAAAAACATCACGGGGTGGTGCGCATTGTATGGGTGTGTGTTACATTACATTCACTAGTAGGAGTGAGAAAAACATCACGGGGTGGTGCGCATTGTATGGGTGTGTGTTACATTAGATTCACTAGTAGGAGTGAGAAAAACATCACGGGGTGGTGCGCATTGTATGGGTGTGTGTTACATTACATTCACTAGTAGGAGTGAGAAAAACTTCACGGGGTGGTGCGCATTGTATGGGTGTGTGTTACATTACATTCACTAGTAGGAGTGATAAAAACATCACGGGGTGGTGCGCATTATATGGGTGTGTGTTACATTACATTCACTAGTAGGAGTGAGAAAAACATCACGTGGTGGTGCGCATTGTATGGGTGTGTGTTACATTAGATTCACTAGTAGGAGTGAGAAAAACATCACGGGGTGGTGCGCATTTTATGGGTGTGTGTTACATTACATTCACTAGTAGGAGTGAGAAAAACATCACGGGGTGGTGCGCATTGTATGGGTGTGTTTTACATTACATTCACTAGTAGGAGTGAGAAAATCATCACGGGCTGGTTAGCATTGTATGGGTGTGTGTTACATTACATTCACTAGTAGGAGTGAGAAAAACATCACGGGGTGGTGCGCATTGTATGGGTGTTTGTTACATTAGATTCACTAGTAGGAGTGAGAAAATCAACACGGGGTGGTGCGCATTTTATGGGTGTGTGTTACGTTACATTCACTAGTAGGAGTGAGAAAAACATCACGGGGTGGTGCGCATTGTATGGGTGTTTGTTACATTAGATTCACTAGTAGGAGTGAGAAAGTCATCACGGTGTGGTGCGCATTGTATGGGTGTGTGTTACATTACATTCACTAGTAGGAGTGAGAAAAACATCACGGGGTGGTGCGCATTGTATGGGTGCGTGTTACATTAGATTCACTAGTAGGAGTGAGAAAAACATCACGGGGTGGTGCGCATTGTATGGGTGTGTGCTACATTACATTCACTAGTAGGAGTGAGAAAAACATCACGGGGTGGTGCTTATTGTATGGGTGTGTGTTACATTACATTCACTAGTAGGAGTGAGAAAAACATCACGGGGTGGTGCGCATTCTATGGGTGGGTGTTACATTACATTCACTAGTAGGAGTGAGAAAAACATCACGGGGTGGTGCGCATTGTATGGGTGTGTGTTACATTACATTCACTAGTAGGAGTGAGAAAAACATCACGGGGTGGTGCGCATTGTATGGGTGTGTGTTACATTAGATTCACTAGTAGGAGTGAGAAAAACATCACGGGGTGGTGCGCATTGTATGGGTGTGTGTTACATTACATTCACTAGTAGGAGTGAGAAAAACTTCACGGGGTGGTGCGCATTGTATGGGTGTGTGTTACATTACATTCACTAGTAGGAGTGATAAAAACATCACGGGGTGGTGCGCATTATATGGGTGTGTGTTACATTACATTCACTAGTAGGAGTGAGAAAAACATCACGGGGTGGTGCGCATTGTATGGGTGTGTGTTACATTAGATTCACTAGTAGGAGTGAGAAAAACATCACGGGGTGGTGCGCATTTTATGGGTGTGTGTTACATTACATTCACTAGTAGGAGTGAGAAAAACATCACGGGGTGGTGCGCATTGTATGGGTGTGTTTTACATTACATTCACTAGTAGGAGTGAGAAAATCATCACGGGCTGATTAGCATTGTATGGGTGTGTGTTACATTACATTCACTAGTAGGAGTGAGAAAAACATCACGGGGTGGTGCGCATTGTATGGGTGTTTGTTACATTAGATTCACTAGTAGGAGTGAGAAAAACATCACGGGGTGGTGCGCATTGTATGGGTGTGTGTTACATTACATTCACTAGTAGGAGTGAGAAAAACATCACGGGGTGGTGCGCATTGTATGGGTGTGTGTTACATTCACTAGTAGGAGTGAGAAAAACATCACGGGGTGGTGCGCATTGTATGGGTGTGTGTTACATTACATTCGCTAGTAGGAGTGAGAAAAACATCACGGTGTGGTTCGCATTGTATGGGTGTGTGTTACATTACATTCACAAGTAGGAGTGAGAAAAACATCACGGGGTGGTGCGCATTGTATGGGTGTGTGTTACATTAGATTCACTAGTAGGAGTGAGAAAAACATCACGGGGTGGTGACCATTGTATGGGTGTGTGTTACATTACATTGACTATTAGGAGTGAGAAAAACATCACGGGGTGGTGCGCATTGTATGGGTGTGTGTTACATTACATTCACTAGTAGGAGTGAGAAAAACATCACGGGGTGGTGCGCATTGTATGGGTGTGTGTTACATTACATTCACTAGTAGGAGTAAGAAAAACATCACGGGGTGGTGCGCATTGTATGGGTGTGTGTTACATTACATTCACTAGTAGGAGTGAGAAAAACATCACGGGGTGGTGCGCATTGTATGGGTGTGTGTTACATTACATTCACTAGTAGGAGTGAGAAAAACATCACGGGGTGGTGCGCATTGTATGGGTGTTTGTTACATTAGATTCACTAGTAGGAGTGAGAAAATTATCACGGGGTGGTGCGCATTGTATGGGTGTGTGTTACATTACATTCACTAGTAGGAGTGAGAAAAACATCACGGGGTGGTGCGCATTTTATGGGTGTGTGTTACATTACATTCACTAGTAGGAGTGAGAAAAACATCACGGGGTGGTGCGCATTGTATGGGTGTGTGTTACATTAGATTCACTAGTAGGAGTGAGAAAATCATCACGGGGTGGTGCGCATTGTATGGGTGTGTGTTACATTACATTCACTAGTAGGAGTGAGAAAAACATCACGGGGTGGTGCGCATTGTATGGGTGTGTGTTACATTACATTCACTAGTAGGAGTGAGAAAAACATCACGGGGTGGTGCGCATTATATGGGTGTGTGTTACATTAGATTCACTAGTAGGAGTGAGAAAAACATCACGGGGTGGTGCGCATTGTATGGGTGTGTGTTACATTACATTCACTAGTGGGAGTGAGAAAAACATCACGGGGTGGTGCGCATTTTATGGGTGTGTGTTACATTACATTCACTAGTAGGAGTGAGAAAAACATCACGGGGTGGTGCGCATTGTATGGGTGTGTGTTACATTACATTCACTAGTAGGAGTGAGAAAAACATCACGGGGTGGTGCGCATTGTATGGGTGTGTGTTACATTAGATTCACTAGTAGGAGTGAGAAAAACATCACGGGGTGGTGCGCATTGTATGGGTGTGTGTTACATTACATTCACTAGTAGGAGTGAGAAAAACATCACGGGGTGGTGCGCATTGTATGGGTGTGTGTTACATTACATTCACTAGTAGGAGTGAGAAAAACATCACCGGGTGGTGCGCATTGTATGGGTGTGTGTTACATTAGATTCAGTAGTAGGAGTGAGAAAATCATCACGGGGTGGTGCGCATTGTATGCGTGTGTGGTAAATTACATTCACTAGTAGGAGTGAGAAAATCATCACGGGGTGGTGCGCATTGTATGGGTGTGTGTTACATTACATTCACTAGTAGGAGTGAGAAAAACATCACGGGGTGGTGCGCATTGTATGGGTGTTTGTTACATTAGATTCACTAGTAGGAGTGAGAAAATCATCACGGGGTGGTGCGCATTGTATGGGTGTGTGTTACATTAGATTCACTAGTAGGAGTGAGAAAAACATCACGGGGTGGTGCGCATTGTATGGGTGTGTGTTACATTAGATTCACTAGTAGGAGCGAAAAAACATCACGGGGTGGTGCGCATTGTATGGGTGTGTGTTACATTACATTCACTAGTAGGAGTGAGAAAAACATCACGGGGTGGTGCGCATTGTATGGGTGTGTGTTACATTACATTCACTAGTAGGAGTGAGAAAAACATCACGGGGTGGTGCGCATTGTATGGGTGTGTGTTACATTACATTCACTAGTAGGAGTGAGAAAAACATCACGGGGTGGTGCGCATTGTATGGGTGTGTGTTACATTACATTCACTAGTAGGAGTGAGAAAAACATCACGGGGTGGTGCGCATTGTATGGGTGTTTGTTACATTAGATTCACTATTAGGAGTGAGAAAGTCATCACGGGGTAGTGTGCATTGTATGGGTGTGTGTTACGTTACATTCACTAGTAGGAGTGAGAAAAACATCACGGGGTGGTGCGCATTGTATGGGTGTGTGTTACATTAGATTCACTAGTAGGAGTGAAAAAATATCACGGGGTGGTGCGCATTGTATGGGTGTGTGTTACATTACATTCACTAGTAGGAGTGAGAAAAACATCACGGGGTGGTGCGCATTGTATGGGTGTGTGTTACATTACATTCACTAGTAGGAGTGAGAAAATCATCACGGGGTGGTGCGCATTGTATGGGTGTGTGTTACATTACATTCACTAGTAGGAGTGAGAAAAACATCACGGGGTGGTGCGCATTGTATGGGTGTGTGTTACATTACATTCACTAGTAGGAGTGAGAAAATCATCACGGGGTGGTGCGCATTGTATGGGTGTGTGTTACATTACATTCACTAGTAGGAGTGAGAAAAACATCACGGGGTGGTGCGCATTGTATGGGTGTGTGTTACATTACATTCACTAGTAGGAGTGAGAAAAACATCACGGGGTGGTGCGCATTGTATGGGTGTGTGCTACATTACATTCACTAGTAGGAGTGAGAAAAACATCACGGGGTGGTGCGCATTGTATGGGTGTTTGTTACATTAGATTCACTAGTAGGAGTGAGAAAATTATCACGGGGTGGTGCGCATTGTATGGGTGTGTGTTACATTACATTCACTAGTAGGAGTGAGAAAAACATCACGGGGTGGTGCGCATTTTATGGGTGTGTGTTACATTACATTCACTAGTAGGAGTGAGAAAAACATCACGGGGTGGTGCGCATTGTATGGGTGTGTGTTACATTAGATTCACTAGTAGGAGTGAGAAAAACATCACGGGGTGGTGCGCATTGTATGGGTGTGTGTTACATTACATTCACTAGTAGGAGTGAGAAAAACATCACGGGGTGGTGCGCATTATTTGGGTGTGTGTTACATTAGATTCACTAGTAGGAGTGAGAAAAACATCACGGGGTGGTGCGCATTGTATGGGTGTGTGTTACATTACATTCACTAGTAGGAGTGAGAAAAACATCACGGGGTGGTGCGCATTTTATGGGTGTGTGTTACATTACATTCACTAGTAGGAGTGAGAAAAACATCACGGGGTGGTGCGCATTGTATGGGTGTGTGTTACATTACATTCACTAGTAGGAGTGAGAAAAACATCACGGGGTGGTGCGCATTGTATGGGTGTGTGTTACATTAGATTCACTAGTAGGAGTGAGAAAAACATCACGGGGTGGTGCGCATTGTATGGGTGTGTGTTACATTACATTCACTAGTAGGAGTGAGAAAAACATCACGGGGTGGTGCGCATTGTATGGGTGTGTGTTACATTACATTCACTAGTAGGAGTGAGAAAAACATCACGGGGTGGTGCGCATTGTATGGGTGTGTGTTACATTAGATTCAGTAGTAGGAGTGAGAAAATCATCACGGGGTGGTGCGCATTGTATGCGTGTGTGGTAAATTACATTCACTAGTAGGAGTGAGAAAATCATCACGGGGTGGTGCGCATTGTATGGGTGTGTGTTACATTACATTCACTAGTAGGAGTGAGAAAAACATCACGGGGTGGTGCGCATTGTATGGGTGTTTGTTACATTAGATTCACTAGTAGGAGTGAGAAAATCATCACGGGGTGGTGCGCATTGTATGGGTGTGTGTTACATTAGATTCACTAGTAGGAGTGAGAAAAACATCACGGGGTGGTGCGCATTGTATGGGTGTGTGTTACATTAGATTCACTAGTAGGAGCGAAAAAACATCACGGGGTGGTGCGCATTGTATGGGTGTGTGTTACATTACATTCACTAGTAGGAGTGAGAAAAACATCACGGGGTGGTGCGCATTGTATGGGTGTGTGTTACATTACATTCACTAGTAGGAGTGAGAAAAACATCACGGGGTGGTGCGCATTGTATGGGTGTGTGTTACATTACATTCACTAGTAGGAGTGAGAAAAACATCACGGGGTGGTGCGCATTGTATGGGTGTGTGTTACATTACATTCACTAGTAGGAGTGAGAAAAACATCACGGGGTGGTGCGCATTGTATGGGTGTTTGTTACATTAGATTCACTATTAGGAGTGAGAAAGTCATCACGGGGTAGTGTGCATTGTATGGGTGTGTGTTACATTACATTCACTAGTAGGAGTGAGAAAAACATCACGGGGTGGTGCGCATTGTATGGGTGTGTGTTACATTAGATTCACTAGTAGGAGTGAGAAAAACATCACGGGGTGGTGGGCATTGTATGGGTGTGTGTTACATTACATTCACTAGTAGGAGTGAGAAAAACATCACGGGGTGGTGGGCATGTATGGGTGTGTGTTACATTACATTCAGTAGTAGGAGTGAGAAAAACATCACGGGGTGGTGCGCATTGTATGGTGTGTGTTACATTACATTCAGTAGTAGGAGTGAGAAAAACATCACGGGGTGGTGCGCATTGTATGGGTGTGTGTTACATTACATTCACTAGTAGGAGTGAGAAAAACATCACGGGGTGGTGCGCATTGTATGGGTGTGTGTTACATTAGATTCACTAGTAGGAGTGAGAAAAACATCACGGGGTGGTGCGCATTGTATGGGTGTGTGTTACATTACATTCACTAGTAGGAGTGAGAAAATCATCACGGGGTGGTGCGCATTGTATGGGTGTGTTTTACATTACATTCACTAGTAGGAGTGAGAAAAACATCACGGGGTGGTGCGCATTGTATGGGTGTTTGTTACATTAGATTCACTAGTAAGAGTGAGAAAATCATCACGGGGTGGTGCGCATTTTATGGGTGTGTGTTACATTACATTCACTAGTAGGAGTGAGAAAAACATCACGGGGTGGTGCGCATTGTATGGGTGTGTGTTACATTAGATTCACTAGTAGGAGTGAAAAAACATCACGGGGTGGTGCGCATTGTATGGGTGTGTGTTACATTACATTCACTAGTAGGAGTGAGAAAAACATCACGGGGTGGTGCGCATTGTAGGGGTGTGTGTTACATTACATTCACTAGTAGGAGTGAGAAAAACATCACGGGGTGGTGCGCATTGTATGGGTGTGTATTACATTAGATTCACTAGTAGGAGTGAGAAAAACATCACGGGGTGGTGCGCATTGTATGGGTGTGTGTTACATTAGATTCACTAGTAGGAGTGAGAAAAACATCACGGGGTGGTGCGCATTGTATGGGTGTGTGTTACATTAGATACACTAGTAGGAGTGAGAAAAACATCACGGGGTTGTGCGCATTGTATGGGTGTGTGTTACATTACATTCACTAGTAGGAGTGAGAAAAACATCACGGGGTGGTGCGCATTGTATGGGTGTGTGTTACATTACATTCACTAGTAGGAGTGAGAAAAACATCACGGGGTGGTGCGCATTGTATGGGTGTGTGTTACATTACATTCACTAGTAGGAGTGAGAAAAACATCACGGGGTGGTGCGCATTGTATGGGTGTGTGTTACATTACATTCACTAGTAGGAGTGAGAAAAACATCACGGGGTGGTGCGCATTGTATGGGTGTGTGTTACATTAGATTCACTAGTAGGAGTGAGAAAAACATCACGGGGTGGTGCGCATTGTATGGGTGTGTGTTACATTACATTCACTAGTAGGAGTGAGAAAAACATCACGGGGTGGTGCGCATTGTATGGGTGTGTGTTACATTACATTCACTAGTAGGAGTGAGAAAAACATCACGGGGTGGTGCGCATTGTATGGGTGTGTGTTACATTAGATTCAGTAGTAGGAGTGAGAAAATCATCACGGGGTGGTGCGCATTGTATGCGTGTGTGGTAAATTACATTCACTAGTAGGAGTGAGAAAATCATCACGGGGTGGTGCGCATTGTATGGGTGTGTGTTACATTACATTCACTAGTAGGAGTGAGAAAAACATCACGGGGTGGTGCGCATTGTATGGGTGTTTGTTACATTAGATTCACTAGTAGGAGTGAGAAAATCATCACGGGGTGGTGCGCATTTTATGGGTGTGTGTTACATTAGATTCACTAGTAGGAGTGAGAAAAACATCACGGGGTGGTGCGCATTGTATGGGTGTGTGTTACATTAGATTCACTAGTAGGAGCGAAAAAACATCACGGGGTGGTGCACATTGTATGGGTGTGTGTTACATTACATTCACTAGTAGGAGTGAGAAAAACATCACGGGGTGGTGCGCATTGTATGGGTGTGTGTTACATTACATTCACTAGTAGGAGTGAGAAAAACATCACGGGGTGGTGCGCATTGTATGGGTGTGTGTTACATTACATTCACTAGTAGGAGTGAGAAAAACATCACAGGGTGGGGCGCATTGTATGGGTGTGTGTTACATTACATTCACTAGTAGGAGTGAGAAAATCATCACGGGGTGGTGCGCATTGTATGGGTGTGTGTTACATTAGATTCACTAGTAGGAGTGAGAAAAACATCACGGGGTGGTGCGCATTGTATGGGTGTGTGTTACATTACATTCACTAGTAGGAGTGAGAAAAACATCACGGGGTGGTGCGCATTGTATGGGTGTTTGTTACATTAGATTCACTATTAGGAGTGAGAAAGTCATCACGGGGTAGTGCGCATTGTATGGGTGTGTGTTACATTAGATTCACTAGTAGGAGTGAGAAAAACATCACGGGGTGGTGCGCATTGTATGGGTGTGTGTTACATTACATTCACTAGTAGGAGTGAGAAAAACATCACGGGGTGGTGCGCATTGTATGGGTGTGTGTTACATTACATTCACTAGTAGGAGTGAGAAAAACATCACGGGGTGGTGCGCATTGTATGGGTGTGTGTTACATTAGATTCAGTAGTAGGAGTGAGAAAATCATCACGGGGTGGTGCGCATTGTATGCGTGTGTGGTAAATTACATTCACTAGTAGGAGTGAGAAAATCATCACGGGGTGGTGCGCATTGTATGGGTGTGTGTTACATTACATTCACTAGTAGGAGTGAGAAAAACATCACGGGGTGGTGCGCATTGTATGGGTGTTTGTTACATTAGATTCACTAGTAGGAGTGAGAAAATCATCACGGGGTGGTGCGCATTTTATGGGTGTGTGTTACATTAGATTCACTAGTAGGAGTGAGAAAAACATCACGGGGTGGTGCGCATTGTATGGGTGTGTGTTACATTAGATTCACTAGTAGGAGCGAAAAAACATCACGGGGTGGTGCGCATTGTATGGGTGTGTGTTACATTACATTCACTAGTAGGAGTGAGAAAAACATCACGGGGTGGTGCGCATTGTATGGGTGTGTGTTACATTACATTCACTAGTAGGAGTGAGAAAAACATCACGGGGTGGTGCGCATTGTATGGGTGTGTGTTACATTACATTCACTAGTAGGAGTGAGAAAAACATCACGGGGTGGGGCGCATTGTATGGGTGTGTGTTACATTACATTCACTAGTAGGAGTGAGAAAATCATCACGGGGTGGTGCGCATTGTATGGGTGTGTGTTACATTAGATTCACTAGTAGGAGTGAGAAAAACATCACGGGGTGGTGCGCATTGTATGGGTGTGTGTTACATTACATTCACTAGTAGGAGTGAGAAAAACATCACGGGGTGGTGCGCATTGTATGGGTGTTTGTTACATTAGATTCACTATTAGGAGTGAGAAAGTCATCACGGGGTAGTGCGCATTGTATGGGTGTGTGTTACATTACATTCACTAGTAGGAGTGAGAAAAACATCACGGGGTGGTGCGCATTGTATGGGTGTGTGTTACATTAGATTCACTAGTAGGAGTGAGAAAAACATCACGGGGTGGTGGGCATTGTATGGGTGTGTGTTACATTACATTCACTAGTAGGAGTGAGAAAAACATCACGGGGTGGTGGGCATTGTATGGGTGTGTGTTACATTACATTCAGTAGTAGGAGTGAGAAAAACATCACGGGGTGGTGCGCATTGTATGGTGTGTGTTACATTACATTCAGTAGTAGGAGTGAGAAAAACATCACGGGGTGGTGCGCATTGTATGGGTGTGTGTTACATTACATTCACTAGTAGGAGTGAGAAAAACATCACGGGGTGGTGCGCATTGTATGGGTGTGTGTTACATTAGATTCACTAGTAGGAGTGAGAAAAACATCACGGGGTGGTGCGCATTGTATGGGTGTGTGTTACATTACATTCACTAGTAGGAGTGAGAAAATCATCACGGGGTGGTGCGCATTGTATGGGTGTGTTTTACATTACATTCACTAGTAGGAGTGAGAAAAACATCACGGGGTGGTGCGCATTGTATGGGTGTTTGTTACATTAGATTCACTAGTAAGAGTGAGAAAATCATCACGGGGTGGTGCGCATTTTATGGGTGTGTGTTACATTACATTCACTAGTAGGAGTGAGAAAAACATCACGGGGTGGTGCGCATTGTATGGGTGTGTGTTACATTAGATTCACTAGTAGGAGTGAAAAAACATCACGGGGTGGTGCGCATTGTATGGGTGTGTGTTACATTACATTCACTAGTAGGAGTGAGAAAAACATCACGGGGTGGTGCGCATTGTAGGGGTGTGTGTTACATTGCATTCACTAGTAGGAGTGAGAAAAACATCACGGGGTGGTGCGCATTGTATGGGTGTGTG
Organism: Cavia porcellus; assembly: GCF_034190915.1. Lineage (NCBI taxonomy): Eukaryota > Metazoa > Chordata > Mammalia > Rodentia > Caviidae > Cavia > Cavia porcellus. Next base: position 530,803 of record NW_026947580.1, on the reverse strand, counting down.
TTACATTAGATTCACTAGTAGGAGTGAGAAAAACATCACGGGGTGGTGCGCATTGTATGGGTGTGTGTTACATTAGATTCACTAGTAGGAGTGAGAAAAACATCACGGGGTGGTGCGCATTGTATGGGTGTGTGTTACATTAGATACACTAGTAGGAGTGAGAAAAACATCACGGGGTGGTGCGCATTGTATGGGTGTGTGTTACATTACATTCACTAGTAGGAGTGAGAAAAACATCACGGGGTGGTGCGCATTGTATGGGTGTGTGTTACATTACATTCACTAGTAGGAGTGAGAAAAACATCACGGGGTGGTGCGCATTGTATGGGTGTGTGTTACATTACATTCACTAGTAGGAGTGAGAAAAACATCACGGGGTGGTGCGCATTGTATGGGTGTTTGTTACATTACATTCACTAGTAGGAGTGAGAAAAACATCACGGGGTGGTGCGCATTGTATGGGTGTGTGTTACATTACATTCACTAGTAGGAGTGAAAAAACATCACGGGGTGGTGCGCATTGTATGGGTGTGTGTTACATTACATTCACTAGTAGGAGTGAGAAAAACATCACGGGGTGGTGCGCATTGTATGGGTGTGTGTTACATTACATTCACTAGTAGGAGTGAGAAAAACATCATGGGGTGGTGCGCATTGTATGGGTGTGTGTTACATTAGATTCACTAGTAGGAGTGAGAAAAACATCACGGGGTGGTGCGCATGGTATGGGTGTGTGTTACATTAGATTCACAAGTAGGAGTGAGAAAAACATCACGGGGTGGTGCGCATTGTATGGGTGCGTGTTAGATTACATTCACTAGTAGGAGTGAGAAAAACATCACAGGGTGGTGCGCATTGTATGGGTGTTTGGTACATTAGATTCACAAGTAGGAGTGAGAAAATCATCACGGGGTGGTGCGCATTGTATGGGTGTGTGTTACATTACATTCGCTAGTAGGAGTGAGAAAAACATCATGGGGTGGTGCGCACTGTATGGGTGTGTGTTACATTAGATTCACTAGTAGGAGTGAGAAAAACATCACGGGGTGGTGCGCATTGTATGGGTGTGTGTTACATTACATTCACTAGTAGGAGTGAGAAAAACATCACAGGGTGGTGCGCATTGTATGGGTGTTTGTTACATTAGATTCACTAGTAGGAGTGAGAAAGTCATCACGGTGTGGTGCGCATTGTATGGGTGTGTGTTACATTACATTCACTAGTAGGAGTGAGAAAAACATCACGGGGTGGTGCGCATTGTATGGGTGTGTGTTACATTAGATTCACTAGTAGGAGTGAGAAAAACATCACATGGTGGTGCGCATTGTATGGGTGTGTGCTACATTACATTCACTAGTAGGAGTGAGAAAAACATCACGGGGTGGTGCGCATTGTATGGGTGTGTGTTACATTACATTCACTAGTAGGAGTGAGAAAAACATCACGGTGTGGTGCGCATTGTACGGGTGGGTGTTACATTACATTCACCAGTAGGAGTGAGAAAAACATCACGGGGTGGTGCGCATTGTATGGGTGTGTGTTACATTACATTCACTAGTAGGAGTGAGAAAAACTTCACGGGGTGGTGCGCATTGTATGGGTGTGTGTTACATTACATTCACTAGTAGGAGTGATAAAAACATCACGGGGTGGTGCGCATTTTATGGGTGTGTGTTACATTACATTCACTACTAGGAGTGAGAAAAACATCATGGGGTGGTGCGCATTGTATGGGTGTGTGTTACATTAGATTCACTAGTAGGAGTGAGAAAATCATCACGGGGTGGTGCGCATTGTATGGGTGTGTGTTACATTACATTCACTAGTAGGAGTGAGAAAAACATCACGGGGTGGTGCGCATTGTATGGGTGTGTGTTACATTACATTCACTAGTAGGAGTGAGAAAAACATCACGGGGTGGTGCGCATTGTATGGGTGTGTGTTACATTCACTAGTAGGAGTGAGAAAAACATCACGGGGTGGTGCGCATTGTATGGGTGTGTGTTACATTACATTCGCTAGTAGGAGTGAGAAAAACATCACGGTGTGGTGCGCATTGTATGGGTGTGTGTTACATTACATTCACAAGTAGGAGTGAGAAAAACATCACGGGGTGGTGCGCATTGTATGGGTGTGTGTTACATTAGATTCACTAGTAGGAGTGAGAAAAACATCACGGGGTGGTGCGCATTGTATGGGTGTGTGTTACATTAGATTCACTAGTAGGAGTGAGAAAAACATCACGGGGTGGTGCGCATTGTATGGGTGTGTGTTACATTACATTCACTAGTAGGAGTGTGAAAAACATCACGGGGTGGTGCGCATTGTATGGGTGTTTGTTACATTAGATTCACTAGTAGGAGTGAGAAAAACATCACGGGGTGGTGCGCATTGTATGGGTGTGTGTTACATTACATTCACTAGTAGGAGTGAGAAAAACATCACGGGGTGGTGCGCATTGTATGGGTGTGTGTTACATTACATTCACTGGTAGGAGTGAGAAAAACATCCCGGGGTGGTGCGCATTGTATGGGTGTGTGTTACATTACATTTACTAGTAGGAGTGAGAAAAACTTCACGGGGTGGTGCGCATTGTATGGGTGTGTGTTACATTACATTCACTAGTAGGAGTGATTAAAACATCACGGGGTGGTGCGCATTGTATGGGTGTGTGTTACATTACATTCACTAGTAGGAGTCAGAAAAACATCACGGGGTGGTGCGCATTGTATGGGTGTGTGTTACATTAGATTCACTAGTAGTAGTGAGAAAAACATCACAGGGTGGTGCGCATTGTATAGGTGTGTGTTACATTACATTCACTAGTAGGAGTGAGAAAAACATCACGGGGTGGTGCGCATTGTATGGGTGTGTGTTACATTACATTCACTAGTAGGAGTGAGAAAAACATCACGGGGTGGTGCGCATTGTATGGGTGTGTGTTACATTACATTCACTGGTAGGAGTGAGAAAAACATCACGGGGTGGTGCGCATTGTATGGGTGTGTGTTACATTAGATTCACTGGTAGGAGTGAGAAAAACATCACGGGGTGGTGCGCATTGTATGGGTGTGTGTTACATTACATTCACTGGTAGGAGTGAGAAAAACATCACGGGGTGGTGCGCATTGTATGGGTGTGTGTTACATTGCATTCACTAGTAGGAGTGAGAAAAACATCAAGGGGTGGTGCGCATTGTATGGGTGTGTGTTACATTACATTCACTAGTAGGAGTGAGAAAAACATCACGGGGTGGTGCGCATTGTATGGGTGTTTGGTACATTAGATTCAGTAGTAGGAGTGAGAAAATCATCACGGGGTGGTGCGCATTGTATGCGTGTGTGTTACATTACATTCACTAGTAGGAGTGAGAAAATCATCACGGGGTGGTGCGCATTGTATGGGTGTGTGTTACATTACATTCACTAGTAGGAGTGAGAAAAACATCACGGGGTGGTGCGCATTGTATGGGTGTTTGTTACATTAGATTCACTAGTAGGAGTGAGAAAATCATCACGGGTTGGTGCGCATTTTATGGGTGTGTGTTACATTAGATTCACTAGTAGGAGTGAGAAAAACATCACGGGGTGGTGCGCATTGTATGGGTGTGTGTTACATTAGATTCACTAGTAGGAGTGAAAAAACATCAGGGGTTGGTGCGCATTGTATGGGTGTGTGTCACATTACATTCACTAGTAGGAGTGAGAAAAACATCACGGGGTGGTGCGCATTGTATGGGTGTATGTTACATTACATTCACTAGTAGGAGTGAGAAAAACATCACGGGGTGGTGCGCATTGTATGGGTGTGTGTCACATTACATTCACTAGTAGGAGTGAGAAAAAAATCACGGGGTGGTGACCATTGTATGGGTGTGTGTTACATTAGATTCACTAGTAGGAGTGAGAAAAACATCACGGGGTGGTGCGCATTGTATGGGTGTGTGTTACATTACATTCACTAGTAGGAGTGAGAAAAACATCACGGGGTGGTGCGCATTGTATGGGTGTGTGTTACATTACATTCACTAGTAGGAGTGAGAAAAACATCACGGGGTGGTGCGCATTGTATGGGTGTGTGTTACATTACATTCACTAGTAGGAGTGAGAAAAACATCACGGGGTGGTGCGCATTGTATGGGTGTGTGTTACATTACATTTACTAGTAGGAGTGAGAAAAACTTCACGGGGTGGTGCGCATTGTATGGGTGTGTGTTACATTACATTCACTAGTAGGAGTGAGAAAAACATCACGGGGTGGTGCGCATTGTATGGGTGTGTATTACATTACATTCACTAGTAGGAGTCAGAAAAACATCACGGGGTGGTGCGCATTGTATGGGTGTGTGTTACATTAGATTCACTAGTAGTAGTGAGAAAAACATCACAGGGTGGTGCGCATTGTATGGGTGTGTGTTACATTACATTCACTAGTAGGAGTGAGAAAAACATCACGGGGTGGTGCGAATTGTATGGGTGTGTGTTACATTACATTCACTAGTAGGAGTCAGAAAAACATCACGGGGTGGTGCGCATTGTATGGGTGTTTGTTACATTAGATTCACTAGTAGGAGTGAGAAAAACATCACGGGGTGGTGCGCATTGTATGGGTGTGTGTTACATTACATTCGCTAGTAGGAGTGAGAAAAACATCATGGGGTGGTGCGCACTGTATGGGTGTGTGTTACATTAGATTCACTAGTAGGAGTGAGAAAAACATCACGGGGTGGTGCGCATTGTATGGTGTGTGTTACATTACATTCAGTAGTAGGAGTGAGAAAAACATCACGGGGTGGTGCGCATTGTATGGGTGTGTGTTACATTACATTCAGTAGTAGGAGTGAGAAAAACATCACGGGGTGGTGCGCATTGTATGGTGTGTGTTACATTACATTCAGTAGTAGGAGTGAGAAAAACATCACGGGGTGGTGCGCATTGTATGGGTGTGTGTTACATTACATTCACTAGTAGGAGTGAGAAAAACATCACGGGGTGGTGCGCATTGTATTGGTGTGTGTTACATTAGATTCACTAGTAGGAGTGAGAAAAACATCACGGGGTGGTGCGCATTGTATGGGTGTGTGTTACATTACATTCACTAGTAGGAGTGAGAAAATCATCACGGGGTGGTGCGCATTGTATGGGTGTGTTTTACATTACATTCACTAGTAGGAGTGAGAAAAACATCACGGGGTGGTGCGCATTGTATGGGTGTTTGTTACATTAGATTCACTAGTAAGAGTGAGAAAATCATCACGGGGTGGTGCGCATTTTATGGGTGTGTGTTACATTACATTCACTAGTAGGAGTGAGAAAAACATCACGGGGTGGTGCGCATTGTATGGGTGTGTGTTACATTAGATTCACTAGTAGGAGTGAAAAAACATCACGGGGTGGTGCGCATTGTATGGGTGTGTGTTACATTACATTCACTAGTAGGAGTGAGAAAAACATCACGGGGTGGTGCGCATTGTAGGGGTGTGTGTTACATTGCATTCACTAGTAGGAGTGAGAAAAACATCACGGGGTGGTGCGCATTGTATGGGTGTGTGTTACATTCGATTCACTAGTAGGAGTGAAAAAACATCACGGGGTGGTGCGCATTGTATGGGTGTGTGTTACATTAGATACACTAGTAGGAGTGAGAAAAACATCACGGGGTGGTGCGCATTGTATGGGTGTGTGTTACATTACATTCACTAGTAGGAGTGAGAAAAACATCACGGGGTGGTGCGCATTGTATGGGTGTGTGTTACATTACATTCACTAGTAGGAGTGAGAAAAACATCACGGGGTGGTGCGCATTGTATGGGTGTGTGTTACATTACATTCACTAGTAGGAGTGAGAAAAACATCACGGGGTGGTGCGCATTGTATGGGTGTTTGTTACATTACATTCACTAGTAGGAGTGAGAAAAACATCACGGGGTGGTGCGCATTGTATGGGTGTGTGTTACATTACATTCACTAGTAGGAGTGAAAAAACATCACGGGGTGGTGCGCATTGTATGGGTGTGTGTTACATTACATTCACTAGTAGGAGTGAGAAAAACATCACGGGGTGGTGCGCATTGTATGGGTGTGTGTTACATTACATTCACTAGTAGGAGTGAGAAAAACATCACGGGGTGGTGCGCATTGTATGGGTGTGTGTTACATTACATTCACTAGTAGGAGTGAGAAAAACATCATGGGGTGGTGCGCATTGTATGGGTGTGTGTTACATTAGATTCACTAGTAGGAGTGAGAAAAACATCACGGGGTGGTGCGCATGGTATGGGTGTGTGTTACATTAGATTCACAAGTAGGAGTGAGAAAAACATCACGGGGTGGTGCGCATTGTATGGGTGCGTGTTAGATTACATTCACTAGTAGGAGTGAGAAAAACATCACAGGGTGGTGCGCATTGTATGGGTGTTTGGTACATTAGATTCACAAGTAGGAGTGAGAAAATCATCACGGGGTGGTGCGCATTGTATGGGTGTGTGTTACATTACATTCGCTAGTAGGAGTGAGAAAAACATCATGGGGTGGTGCGCACTGTATGGGTGTGTGTTACATTAGATTCACTAGTAGGAGTGAGAAAAACATCACGGGGTGGTGCGCATTGTATGGTTGTGTGTTACATTACATTCACTAGTAGGAGTGAGAAAAACATCACAGGGTGGTGCGCATTGTATGGGTGTTTGTTACATTAGATTCACTAGTAGGAGTGAGAAAGTCATCACGGTGTGGTGCGCATTGTATGGGTGTGTGTTACATTACATTCACTAGTAGGAGTGAGAAAAACATCACGGGGTGGTGCGCATTGTATGGGTGTGTGTTACATTAGATTCACTAGTAGGAGTGAGAAAAACATCACATGGTGGTGCGCATTGTATGGGTGTGTGCTACATTACATTCACTAGTAGGAGTGAGAAAAACATCACGGGGTGGTGCGCATTGTATGGATGTGTGTTACATTACATTCACTAGTAGGAGTGAGAAAAACATCACGGGGTGGTGCGCCTTGTACGGGTGGGTGTTACATTACATTCACCAGTAGGAGTGAGAAAAACATCACGGGGTGGTGCGCATTGTATGGGTGTGTGTTACATTAGATTCACTAGTAGGAGTGAGAAAATCATCACGGGGTGGTGCGCATTGTATGGGTGTGTGTTACATTACATTCACTAGTAGGAGTGATAAAAACATCACGGGGTGGTGCGCATTATATGGGTGTGTGTTACATTACATTCACTACTAGGAGTGAGAAAAACATCACGGGGTGGTGCGCATTGTATGGGTGTGTGTTACATTAGATTCACTAGTAGGAGTGAGAAAATCATCACGGGGTGGTGCGCATTGTATGGGTGTGTGTTACATTAGATTCACTAGTAGGAGTGAGAAAAACATCACGGGGTGGTGCGCATTGTATGGGTGTGTGTTACATTACATTCACTAGTAGGAGTGAGAAAAACATCACGGGGTGGTGCGCATTGTATGGGTGTGTGTTACATTCACTAGTAGGAGTGAGAAAAACATCACGGGGTGGTGCGCATTGTATGGGTGTGTGTTACATTACATTCGCTAGTAGGAGTGAGAAAAACATCACGGTGTGGTGCGCATTGTATGGGTGTGTGTTACATTACATTCACAAGTAGGAGTGAGAAAAACATCACGGGGTGGTGCGCATTGTATGGGTGTGTGTTACATTAGATTCACTAGTAGGAGTGAGAAAAACATCACGGGGTGGTGCGCATTGTATGGGTGTGTGTTACATTAGATTCACTAGTAGGAGTGAGAAAAACATCACGGGGTGGTGCGCATTGTATGGGTGTGTGTTACATTACATTCACTAGTAGGAGTGTGAAAAACATCACGGGGTGGTGCGCATTGTATGGGTGTTTGTTACATTAGATTCACTAGTAGGAGTGAGAAAAACATCACGGGGTGGTGCGCATTGTATGGGTGTGTGTTAGATTACATTCACTGGTAGGAGTGAGAAAAACATCCCGGGGTGGTGCGCATTGTATGGGTGTGTGTTACATTACATTTACTAGTAGGAGTGAGAAAAACTTCACGGGGTGGTGCGCATTGTATGGGTGTGTGTTACATTACATTCACTAGTAGGAGTGATTAAAACATCACGGGGTGGTGCGCATTGTATGGGTGTGTGTTACATTACATTCACTAGTAGGAGTCAGAAAAACATCACGGGGTGGTGCGCATTGTATGGGTGTGTGTTACATTAGATTCACTAGTAGTAGTGAGAAAAACATCACAGGGTGGTGCGCATTGTATGGGTGTGTGTTACATTACATTCACTAGTAGGAGTGAGAAAAACATCACGGGGTGGTGCGCATTGTATGGGTGTGTGTTACATTACATTCACTAGTAGGAGTGAGAAAAACATCACGGGGTGGTGCGCATTGTATGGGTGTGTGTTACATTACATTCACTAGTAGGAGTGAGAAAAACATCACGGGGTGGTGCGCATTGTATGGGTGTGTGTTACATTAGATTCACTGGTAGGAGTGAGAAAAACATCACGGGGTGGTGCGCATTGTATGGGTGTGTGTTACATTACATTCACTGGTAGGAGTGAGAAAAACATCACGGGGTGGTGCGCATTGTATGGGTGTGTGTTACATTGCATTCACTAGTAGGAGTGAGAAAAACATCAAGGGGTGGTGCGCATTGTATGGGTGTGTGTTACATTACATTCACTAGTAGGAGTGAGAAAAACATCACGGGGTGGTGCGCATTGTATGGGTGTTTGGTACATTAGATTCAGTAGTAGGAGTGAGAAAATCATCACGGGGTGGTGCGCATTGTATGCGTGTGTGTTACATTACATTCACTAGTAGGAGTGAGAAAATCATCACGGGGTGGTGCGCATTGTATGGGTGTGTGTTACATTACATTCACTAGTAGGAGTGAGAAAAACATCACGGGGTGGTGCGCATTGTATGGGTGTTTGTTACATTAGATTCACTAGTAGGAGTGAGAAAATCATCACGGGTTGGTGCGCATTTTATGGGTGTGTGTTACATTAGATTCACTAGTAGGAGTGAGAAAAACATCACGGGGTGGTGCGCATTGTATGGGTGTGTGTTACATTAGATTCACTAGTAGGAGTGAAAAAACATCAGGGGTTGGTGCGCATTGTATGGGTGTGTGTCACATTACATTCACTAGTAGGAGTGAGAAAAACATCACGAGGTGGTGCGCATTGTATGGGTGTATGTTACATTACATTCACTAGTAGGAGTGAGAAAAACATCACGGGGTGGTGCGCATTGTATGGGTGTGTGTCACATTACATTCACTAGTAGGAGTGAGAAAAAAATCACGGGGTGGTGACCATTGTATGGGTGTGTGTTACATTAGATTCACTAGTAGGAGTGAGAAAAACATCACGGGGTGGTGCGCATTGTATGGGTGTGTGTTACATTACATTCACTAGTAGGAGTGAGAAAAACATCACGGGGTGGTGCGCATTGTATGGGTGTGTGTTACATTACTTTCACTAGTAGGAGTGAGAAAAACATCACGGGGTGGTGCGCATTGTATGGGTGTGTGTTACATTACATTCACTAGTAGGAGTGAGAAAAACATCACGGGGTGGTGCGCATTGTATGGGTGTGTGTTACATTACATTTACTAGTAGGAGTGAGAAAAACTTCACGGGGTGGTGCGCATTGTATGGGTGTGTGTTACATTACATTCACTAGTAGGAGTGAGAAAAACATCACGGGGTGGTGCGCATTGTATGGGTGTGTGTTACATTACATTCACTAGTAGGAGTCAGAAAAACATCACGGGGTGGTGCGCATTGTATGGGTGTGTGTTACATTAGATTCACTAGTAGTAGTGAGAAAAACATCACAGGGTGGTGCGCATTGTATGGGTGTGTGTTACATTACATTCACTAGTAGGAGTGAGAAAAACATCACGGGGTGGTGCGAATTGTATGGGTGTGTGTTACATTACATTCACTAGTAGGAGTCAGAAAAACATCACGGGGTGGTGCGCATTGTATGGGTGTTTGTTACATTAGATTCACTAGTAGGAGTGAGAAAAACATCACGGGGTGGTGCGCATTGTATGGGTGTGTGTTACATTACATTCGCTAGTAGGAGTGAGAAAAACATCATGGGGTGGTGCGCACTGTATGGGTGTGTGTTACATTAGATTCACTAGTAGGAGTGAGAAAAACATCACGGGGTGGTGCGCATTGTATGGTGTGTGTTACATTACATTCAGTAGTAGGAGTGAGAAAAACATCACGGGGTGGTGCGCATTGTATGGGTGTGTGTTACATTACATTCAGTAGTAGGAGTGAGAAAAACATCACGGGGTGGTGCGCATTGTATGGTGTGTGTTACATTACATTCAGTAGTAGGAGTGAGAAAAACATCACGGGGTGGTGCGCATTGTATGGGTGTGTGTTACATTACATTCACTAGTAGGAGTGAGAAAAACATCACGGGGTGGTGCGCATTGTATGGGTGTGTGTTACATTAGATTCACTAGTAGGAGTGAGAAAAACATCACGGGGTGGTGCGCATTGTATGGGTGTGTGTTACATTACATTCACTAGTAGGAGTGAGAAAATCATCACGGGGTGGTGCGCATTGTATGGGTGTGTTTTACATTACATTCACTAGTAGGAGTGAGAAAAACATCACGGGGTGGTGCGCATTGTATGGGTGTTTGTTACATTAGATTCACTAGTAAGAGTGAGAAAATCATCACGGGGTGGTGCGCATTTTATGGGTGTGTGTTACATTGCATTCACTAGTAGGAGTGAGAAAAACATCACGGGGTGGTGCGCATTGTATGGGTGTGTGTTACATTAGATTCACTAGTAGGAGTGAAAAAACATCACGGGGTGGTGCGCATTGTATGGGTGTGTGTTACATTACATTCACTAGTAGGAGTGAGAAAAACATCACGGGGTGGTGCGCATTGTAGGGGTGTGTGTTACATTGCATTCACTAGTAGGAGTGAGAAAAACATCACGGGGTGGTGCGCATTGTATGGGTGTGTGTTACATTCGATTCACTAGTAGGAGTGAAAAAACATCACGGGGTGGTGCGCATTGTATGGGTGTGTGTTACATTAGATACACTAGTAGGAGTGAGAAAAACATCACGGGGTGGTGCGCATTGTATGGGTGTGTGTTACATTACATTCACTAGTAGGAGTGAGAAAAACATCACGGGGTGGTGCGCATTGTATGGGTGTGTGTTACATTACATTCACTAGTAGGAGTGAGAAAAACATCACGGGGTGGTGCGCATTGTATGGGTGTGTGTTACATTACATTCACTAGTAGGAGTGAGAAAAACATCACGGGGTGGTGCGCATTGTATGGGTGTTTGATACATTACATTCACTAGTAGGAGTGAGAAAAACATCACGGGGTGGTGCGCATTGTATGGGTGTGTGTTACATTACATTCACTAGTAGGAGTGAAAAAACATCACGGGGTGGTGCGCATTGTATGGGTGTGTGTTACATTACATTCACTAGTAGGAGTGAGAAAAACATCACGGGGTGGTGCGCATTGTATGGGTGTGTGTTACATTACATTCACTAGTAGGAGTGAGAAAAACATCACGGGGTGGTGCGCATTGTATGGGTGTGTGTTACATTACATTCACTAGTAGGAGTGAGAAAAACATCATGGGGTGGTGCGCATTGTATGGGTGTGTGTTACATTAGATTCACTAGTAGGAGTGAGAAAAACATCACGGGGTGGTGCGCATGGTATGGGTGTGTGTTACATTAGATTCACAAGTAGGAGTGAGAAAAACATCACGGGGTGGTGCGCATTGTATGGGTGCGTGTTAGATTACATTCACTAGTAGGAGTGAGAAAAACATCACAGGGTGGTGCGCATTGTATGGGTGTTTGGTACATTAGATTCACAAGTAGGAGTGAGAAAATCATCACGGGGTGGTGCGCATTGTATGGGTGTGTGTTACATTACATTCGCTAGTAGGAGTGAGAAAAACATCATGGGGTGGTGCGCACTGTATGGGTGTGTGTTACATTAGATTCACTAGTAGGAGTGAGAAAAACATCACGGGGTGGTGCGCATTGTATGGTTGTGTGTTACATTACATTCACTAGTAGGAGTGAGAAAAACATCACAGGGTGGTGCGCATTGTATGGGTGTTTGTTACATTAGATTCACTAGTAGGAGTGAGAAAGTCATCACGGTGTGGTGCGCATTGTATGGGTGTGTGTTACATTACATTCACTAGTAGGAGCTAGAAAAACATCACGGGGTGGTGCGCATTGTATGGGTGTGTGTTACATTAGATTCACTAGTAGGAGTGAGAAAAACATCACATGGTGGTGCGCATTGTATGGGTGTGTGCTACATTACATTCACTAGTAGGAGTGAGAAAAACATCACGGGGTGGTGCGCATTGTATGGATGTGTGTTACATTACATTCACTAGTAGGAGTGAGAAAAACATCACGGGGTGGTGCGCATTGTACGGGTGGGTGTTACATTACATTCACCAGTAGGAGTGAGAAAAACATCACGGGGTGGTGCGCATTGTATGGGTGTGTGTTACATTAGATTCACTAGTAGGAGTGAGAAAATCATCACGGGGTGGTGCGCATTGTATGGGTGTGTGTTACATTACATTCACTAGTAGGAGTGATAAAAACATCACGGGGTGGTGCGCATTATATGGGTGTGTGTTACATTACATTCACTACTAGGAGTGAGAAAAACATCACGGGGTGGTGCGCATTGTATGGGTGTGTGTTACATTAGATTCACTAGTAGGAGTGAGAAAATCATCACGGGGTGGTGCGCATTGTATGGGTGTGTGTTACATTAGATTCACTAGTAGGAGTGAGAAAAACATCACGGGGTGGTGCGCATTGTATGGGTGTGTGTTACATTACATTCACTAGTAGGAGTGAGAAAAACATCACGGGGTGGTGCGCATTGTATGGGTGTGTGTTACATTCACTAGTAGGAGTGAGAAAAACATCACGGGGTGGTGCGCATTGTATTGGTGTGTGTTACATTACATTCGCTAGTAGGAGTGAGAAAAACATCACGGTGTGGTGCGCATTGCATGGGTGTGTGTTACATTACATTCACAAGTAGGAGTGAGAAAAACATCACGGGGTGGTGCGCATTGTATGGGTGTGTGTTACATTAGATTCACTAGTAGGAGTGAGAAAAACATCACGGGGTGGTGCGCATTGTATGGGTGTGTGTTACATTAGATTCACTAGTAGGAGTGAGAAAAACATCACGGGGTGGTGCGCATTGTATGGGTGTGTGTTACATTACATTCACTAGTAGGAGTGTGAAAAACATCACGGGGTGGTGCGCATTGTATGGGTGTTTGTTACATTAGAATCACTAGTAGGAGTGAGAAAAACATCACGGGGTGGTGCGCATTGTATGGGTGTGTGTTACATTACATTCACTAGTAGGAGTGAGAAAAACATCACGGGGTGGTGCGCATTGTATGGGTGTGTGTTACATTACATTCACTAGTAGGAGTGAGAAAAACATCCCGGGGTGGTGTGCATTGTATGGGTGTGTGTTACATTACATTTACTAGTAGGAGTGAGAAAAACTTCACGGGGTGGTGCGCATTGTATGGGTGTGTGTTACATTACATTCACTAGTAGGAGTGATTAAAACATCACGGGGTGGTGCGCATTGTATGGGTGTGTGTTACATTACATTCACTAGTAGGAGTCAGAAAAACATCACGGGGTGGTGCGCATTGTATGGGTGTGTGTTACATTAGATTCACTAGTAGTAGTGAGAAAAACATCACAGGGTGGTGCGCATTGTATGGGTGTGTGTTACATTACATTCACTAGTAGGAGTGAGAAAAACATCACGGGGTGGTGCGCATTGTATGGGTGTGTGTAACATTACATTCACTAGTAGGAGTGAGAAAAACATCACGGGGTGGTGCGCATTGTATGGGTGTGTGTTACATTACATTCACTAGTAGGAGTGAGAAAAACATCACGGGGTGGTGCGCATTGTATGGGTGTGTGTTACATTAGATTCACTGGTAGGAGTGAGAAAAACTTCACGGGGTGGTGCGCATTGTATGGGTGTGTGTTACATTACATTCACTGGTAGGAGTGAGAAAAACATCACGGGGTGGTGCGCATTGTATGGGTGTGTGTTACATTGCATTCACTAGTAGGAGTGAGAAAAACATCAAGGGGTGGTGCGCATTGTATGGGTGTGTGTTACATTACATTCACTAGTAGGAGTGAGAAAAACATCACGGGGTGGTGCGCATTGTATGGGTGTTTGGTACATTAGATTCAGTAGTAGGAGTGAGAAAATCATCACGGGGTGGTGCGCATTGTATGCGTGTGTGTTACATTACATTCACTAGTAGGAGTGAGAAAATCATCACGGGGTGGTGCGCATTGTATGGGTGTGTGTTACATTACATTCACTAGTAGGAGTGAGAAAAACATCACGGGGTGGTGCGCATTGTATGGGTGTTTGTTACATTAGATTCACTAGTAGGAGTGAGAAAATCATCACGGGTTGGTGCGCATTTTATGGGTGTGTGTTACATTAGATTCACTAGTAGGAGTGAGAAAAACATCACGGGGTGGTGCGCATTGTATGGGTGTGTGTTACATTAGATTCACTAGTAGGAGTGAAAAAACATCAGGGGTTGGTGCGCATTGTATGGGTGTGTGTCACATTACATTCACTAGTAGGAGTGAGAAAAACATCACGGGGTGGTGCGCATTGTATGGGTGTATGTTACATTACATTCACTAGTAGGAGTGAGAAAAACATCACGGGGTGGTGCGCATTGTATGGGTGTGTGTCACATTACATTCACTAGTAGGAGTGAGAAAAAAATCACGGGGTGGTGACCATTGTATGGGTGTGTGTTACATTAGATTCACTAGTAGGAGTGAGAAAAACATCACGGGGTGGTGCGCATTGTATGGGTGTGTGTTACATTACATTCACTAGTAGGAGTGAGAAAAACATCACGGGGTGGTGCGCACTGTATGGGTGTGTGTTACATTACATTCACTAGTAGGAGTGAGAAAAACATCACGGGGTGGTGCGCATTGTATGGGTGTGTGTTACATTACATTCACTAGTAGGAGTGAGAAAAACATCACGGGGTGGTGCGCATTGTATGGGTGTGTGTTACATTACATTCACTAGTAGGAGTCAGAAAAACATCACGGGGTGGTGCGCATTGTATGGGTGTGTGTTACATTAGATTCACTAGTAGTAGTGAGAAAAACATCACAGGGTGGTGCGCATTGTATGGGTGTGTGTTATATTACATTCACTAGTAGGAGTGAGAAAAACATCACGGGGTGGTGCGAATTGTATGGGTGTGTGTTACATTACATTCACTAGTAGGAGTCAGAAAAACATCACGGGGTGGTGCGCATTGTATGGGTGTGTGTTACATTACATTCACTAGTAGGAGTCAGAAAAACATCACGGGGTGGTGCGCATTGTATGGGTGTGTGTTACATTACATTCACTAGTAGGAGTCAGAAAAACATCACGGGGTGGTGCGCATTGTATGGGTGTGTGTAACATTACATTCACTAGTAGGAGTCAGAAAAACATCACGGGGTGGTGCGCATTGTATGGGTGTGTGTTACATTAGATTCACTAGTAGGAGTGAGAAAATCATCACGGGGTGGTGCGCATTGTATGGGTGTGTGTCACATTACATTCACTAGTAGGAGTGAGAAAAACATCACGGGGTGGTGCGCATTGTATGGGTGTGTGTTACATTACATTCACTAGTAGGAGTGAGAAAAACATCACGGGGTGGTGCGCATTGTATGGGTGTGTGTTACATTACATTCACTAGTAGGAGTGTGAAAAACATCACGGGGTGGTGCGCATTGTATGGGTGTGTGTTACATTACATTCACTAGTAGGAGTGAGAAAAACATCACGGGGTGGTGCGCATTGTATGGGTGTGTGTTACATTACATTCACTAGTAGGAGTGAGAAAAACATCACGGGGTGGTGCGCATTGTATGGGTCTGTGTTACATTACATTCACTAGTAGGAGTGAGAAAAACATCACGGGGTGGTGCGCATTGTATGGGTGTGTGTTACATTAGATTCACTAGTAGGAGTGAGAAAAACATCACGGGGTGGTGCGCATTGTATGGGTGTGTGTTACATTAGATTCACTAGTAGGAGTGAGAAAAACATCACGGGGTGGTGCGCATTGTATGGGTGTGTGTTACATTAGATACACTAGTAGGAGTGAGAAAAACATCACGGGGTGGTGCGCATTGTATGGGTGTGTGTTACATTACATTCACTAGTAGGAGTGAGAAAAACATCACGGGGTGGTGCGCATTGTATGGGTGTGTGTTACATTACATTCACTAGTAGGAGTGAGAAAAACATCACGGGGTGGTGCGCATTGTATGGGTGTGTGTTACATTACATTCACTAGTAGGAGTGAGAAAAACATCACGGGATGGTGCGCATTGTATGGGTGTGTGTTACATTACATTCACTAGTAGGAGTGAGAAAAACATCACGGGGTGGTGCGCATTGTATGGGTGTGTGTTACATTACATTCACTAGTAGGAGTGAAAAAACATCACGGGGTGGTGCGCATTGTATGGGTGTGTGTTACATTACATTCACTAGTAGGAGTGAGAAAAACATCACGGGGTGGTGCGCATTGTATGGGTGTGTGTTACATTAGATTCACTAGTAGGAGTGAGAAAAACATCACGGGGTGGTGCGCATTGTATGGGTGTGTGTTACATTAGATACACTAGTAGGAGTGAGAAAAACATCACGGGGTGGTGCGCATGGTATGGGTGTGTGTTACATTAGATTCACAAGTAGGAGTGAGAAAAACATCACGGGGTGGTGCGCATTGTATGGGTGCGTGTTAGATTACATTCACTAGTAGGAGTGAGAAAAACATCACAGGGTGGTGCGCATTGTATGGGTGTTTGGTACATTAGATTCACAAGTAGGAGTGAGAAAATCATCACGGGGTGGTGCGCATTGTATGGTTGTGTGTTACATTACATTCGCTAGTAGGAGTGAGAAAAACATCATGGGGTGGTGCGCACTGTATGGGTGTGTGTTACATTAGATTCACTAGTAGGAGTGAGAAAAACATCACGGGGTGGTGCGCATTGTATGGGTGTGTGTTACATTACATTCACTAGTAGGAGTGAGAAAAACATCACGGGGTGGTGCGCATTGTATGGGTGTTTGTTACATTAGATTCACTAGTAGGAGTGAGAAAGTCATCACGGTGTGGTGCGCATTGTATGGGTGTGTGTTACATTACATTCACTAGTAGGAGTGAGAAAAACATCACGGGGTGGTG
This sequence comes from Cavia porcellus, assembly GCF_034190915.1. Lineage (NCBI taxonomy): Eukaryota > Metazoa > Chordata > Mammalia > Rodentia > Caviidae > Cavia > Cavia porcellus. Next base: position 513,432 of record NW_026947580.1, on the reverse strand, counting down.
CGCATTGTATGGGTGTGTGTTACATTAGATTCACTAGTAGGAGTGAGAAAAACATCATGGGGTGGTGCGCATTGTATGGGTGTGTGCTACATTACATTCACTAGTAGGAGTGAGAAAAACATCACGGGGTGGTGCGCATTGTATGGGTGTGTGTTACATTACATTCACTAGTAGGAGTGAGAAAAACATCACGGGTTGGTGCGCATTGTATGGGTGGGTGTTACATTACATTCACCAGTAGGAGTGAGAAAAACATCACGGGGTGGTGCGCATTGTATGGGTGTGTGTTACATTACATTCACTAGTAGGAGTGAGAAAAACATCCCGGGGTGGTGCGCATTGTATGGGTGTGTGTTACATTACATTTACTAGTAGGAGTGAGAAAAACTTCACGGGGTGGTGCGCATTGTATGGGTGTGTGTTACATTACATTCACTAGTAGGAGTGATTAAAACATCACGGGGTGGTGCGCATTGTATGGGTGTGTGTTACATTACATTCACTAGTAGGAGTCAGAAAAACATCACGGGGTGGTGCGCATTGTATGGGTGTGTGTTACATTAGATTCACTAGTAGTAGTGAGAAAAACATCACAGGGTGGTGCGCATTGTATGGGTGTGTGTTACATTACATTCACTAGTAGGAGTGAGAAAAACATCACGGGGTGGTGCGCATTGTATGGGTGTGTGTAACATTACATTCACTAGTAGGAGTGAGAAAAACATCACGGGGTGGTGCGCATTGTATGGGTGTGTGTTACATTACATTCACTAGTAGGAGTGAGAAAAACATCACGGGGTGGTGCGCATTGTATGGGTGTGTGTTACATTAGATTCACTGGTAGGAGTGAGAAAAACATCACGGGGTGGTGCGCATTGTATGGGTGTGTGTTACATTACATTCACTGGTAGGAGTGAGAAAAACATCACGGGGTGGTGCGCATTGTATGGGTGTGTGTTACATTGCATTCACTAGTAGGAGTGAGAAAAACATCAAGGGGTGGTGCGCATTGTATGGGTGTGTGTTACATTACATTCACTAGTAGGAGTGAGAAAAACATCACGGGGTGGTGCGCATTGTATGGGTGTTTGGTACATTAGATTCAGTAGTAGGAGTGAGAAAATCATCACGGGGTGGTGCGCATTGTATGCGTGTGTGTTACATTACATTCACTAGTAGGAGTGAGAAAATCATCACGGGGTGGTGCGCATTGTATGGGTGTGTGTTACATTACATTCACTAGTAGGAGTGAGAAAAACATCACGGGGTGGTGCGCATTGTATGGGTGTTTGTTACATTAGATTCACTAGTAGGAGTGAGAAAATCATCACGGGTTGGTGCGCATTTTATGGGTGTGTGTTACATTAGATTCACTAGTAGGAGTGAGAAAAACATCACGGGGTGGTGCGCATTGTATGGGTGTGTGTTACATTAGATTCACTAGTAGGAGTGAAAAAACATCAGGGGTTGGTGCGCATTGTATGGGTGTGTGTCACATTACATTCACTAGTAGGAGTGAGAAAAACATCACGGGGTGGTGCGCATTGTATGGGTGTATGTTACATTACATTCACTAGTAGGAGTGAGAAAAACATCACGGGGTGGTGCGCATTGTATGGGTGTGTGTCACATTACATTCACTAGTAGGAGTGAGAAAAAAATCACGGGGTGGTGACCATTGTATGGGTGTGTGTTACATTAGATTCACTAGTAGGAGTGAGAAAAACATCACGGGGTGGTGCGCATTGTATGGGTGTGTGTTACATTACATTCACTAGTAGGAGTGAGAAAAACATCACGGGGTGGTGCGCATTGTATGGGTGTGTGTTACATTACATTCACTAGTAGGAGTGAGAAAAACATCACGGGGTGGTGCGCATTGTATGGGTGTGTGTTACATTACATTCACTAGTAGGAGTGAGAAAAACATCACGGGGTGGTGCGCATTGTATGGGTGTGTGTTACATTACATTCACTAGTAGGAGTCAGAAAAACATCACGGGGTGGTGCGCATTGTATGGGTGTGTGTTACATTAGATTCACTAGTAGTAGTGAGAAAAACATCACAGGGTGGTGCGCATTGTATGGGTGTGTGTTATATTACATTCACTAGTAGGAGTGAGAAAAACATCACGGGGTGGTGCGAATTGTATGGGTGTGTGTTACATTACATTCACTAGTAGGAGTCAGAAAAACATCACGGGGTGGTGCGCATTGTATGGGTGTGTGTTACATTACATTCACTAGTAGGAGTCAGAAAAACATCACGGGGTGGTGCGCATTGTATGGGTGTGTGTTACATTACATTCACTAGTAGGAGTCAGAAAAACATCACGGGGTGGTGCGCATTGTATGGGTGTGTGTAACATTACATTCACTAGTAGGAGTCAGAAAAACATCACGGGGTGGTGCGCATTGTATGGGTGTGTGTTACATTAGATTCACTAGTAGGAGTGAGAAAATCATCACGGGGTGGTGCGCATTGTATGGGTGTGTGTCACATTACATTCACTAGTAGGAGTGAGAAAAACATCACGGGGTGGTGCGCATTGTATGGGTGTGTGTTACATTACATTCACTAGTAGGAGTGAGAAAAACATCACGGGGTGGTGCGCATTGTATGGGTGTGTGTTACATTACATTCACTAGTAGGAGTGTGAAAAACATCACGGGGTGGTGCGCATTGTATGGGTGTGTGTTACATTACATTCACTAGTAGGAGTGAGAAAAACATCACGGGGTGGTGCGCATTGTATGGGTGTGTGTTACATTACATTCACTAGTAGGAGTGAGAAAAACATCACGGGGTGGTGCGCATTGTATGGGTCTGTGTTACATTACATTCACTAGTAGGAGTGAGAAAAACATCACGGGGTGGTGCGCATTGTATGGGTGTGTGTTACATTAGATTCACTAGTAGGAGTGAGAAAAACATCACGGGGTGGTGCGCATTGTATGGGTGTGTGTTACATTAGATTCACTAGTAGGAGTGAGAAAAACATCACGGGGTGGTGCGCATTGTATGGGTGTGTGTTACATTAGATACACTAGTAGGAGTGAGAAAAACATCACGGGGTGGTGCGCATTGTATGGGTGTGTGTTACATTACATTCACTAGTAGGAGTGAGAAAAACATCACGGGGTGGTGCGCATTGTATGGGTGTGTGTTACATTACATTCACTAGTAGGAGTGAGAAAAACATCACGGGGTGGTGCGCATTGTATGGGTGTGTGTTACATTACATTCACTAGTAGGAGTGAGAAAAACATCACGGGGTGGTGCGCATTGTATGGGTGTGTGTTACATTACATTCACTAGTAGGAGTGAGAAAAACATCACGGGGTGGTGCGCATTGTATGGGTGTGTGTTACATTACATTCACTAGTAGGAGTGAAAAAACATCACGGGGTGGTGCGCATTGTATGGGTGTGTGTTACATTACATTCACTAGTAGGAGTGAGAAAAACATCACGGGGTGGTGCGCATTGTATGGGTGTGTGTTACATTAGATTCACTAGTAGGAGTGAGAAAAACATCACGGGGTGGTGCGCATTGTATGGGTGTGTGTTACATTAGATACACTAGTAGGAGTGAGAAAAACATCACGGGGTGGTGCGCATGGTATGGGTGTGTGTTACATTAGATTCACAAGTAGGAGTGAGAAAAACATCACGGGGTGGTGCGCATTGTATGGGTGCGTGTTAGATTACATTCACTAGTAGGAGTGAGAAAAACATCACAGGGTGGTGCGCATTGTATGGGTGTTTGGTACATTAGATTCACAAGTAGGAGTGAGAAAATCATCACGGGGTGGTGCGCATTGTATGGTTGTGTGTTACATTACATTCGCTAGTAGGAGTGAGAAAAACATCATGGGGTGGTGCGCACTGTATGGGTGTGTGTTACATTAGATTCACTAGTAGGAGTGAGAAAAACATCACGGGGTGGTGCGCATTGTATGGGTGTGTGTTACATTACATTCACTAGTAGGAGTGAGAAAAACATCACGGGGTGGTGCGCATTGTATGGGTGTTTGTTACATTAGATTCACTAGTAGGAGTGAGAAAGTCATCACGGTGTGGTGCGCATTGTATGGGTGTGTGTTACATTACATTCACTAGTAGGAGTGAGAAAAACATCACGGGGTGGTGCGCATTGTATGGGTGTGTGTTACATTAGATTCACTAGTAGGAGTGAGAAAAACATCACGGGGTGGTGCGCATTGTATGGGTGTGTGCTACATTACATTCACTAGTAGGAGTGAGAAAAACATCACGGGGTGGTGCGCATTGTATGGGTGTGTGTTACATTACATTCACTAGTAGGAGTGAGAAAAACATCACGGGTTGGTGCGCATTGTATGGGTGGGTGTTACATTACATTCACCAGTAGGAGTGAGAAAAACATCACGGGGTGGTGCGCATTGTATGGGTGTGTGTTACATTACATTCACTAGTAGGAGTGAGAAAAACATCACGGGGTGGTGCGCATTGTATGGGTGTGTGTTACATTAGATTCACTAGTAGGAGTGAGAAAAACATCACGGGGTGGTGCGCATTGTATGGGTGTGTGTTACATTACATTCACTAGTAGGAGTGAGAAAAACTTCACGGGGTGGTGACCATTGTATGGGTGTGTGTTACATTACATTCACTAGTAGGAGTGATAAAAACATCACGGGGTGGTGCGCATTATATGGGTGTGTGTTACATTACATTCACTAGTAGGAGTGAGAAAAACATCACGGGGTGGTGCGCATTGTATGGGTGTGTGTTACATTAGATTCACTAGTAGGAGTGAGAAAAACATCACGGGGTGGTGCGCATTTTATGGGTGTGTGTTACATTACATTCACTAGTAGGAGTGAGAAAAACATCACGGGGTGGTGCGCATTGTATGGGTGTGTGTTACATTACATTCACTAGTAGGAGTGAGAAAATCATCACGGGCTGGTTAGCATTGTATGGGTGTGTGTTACATTACATTCACTAGTAGGAGTGAGAAAAACATCACGGGGTGGTGCGCATTGTATGGGTGTTTGTTACATTAGATTCACTAGTAGGAGTGAGAAAATCATCACGGGGTGGTGCGCATTTTATGGGTGTGTGTTACGTTACATTCACTAGTAGGAGTGAGAAAAACATCACGGGGTGGTGCGCATTGTATGGGTGTGTGTTACATTAGATTCACTAGTAGGAGTGAAAAAATATCACGGGGTGGTGCGCATTGTATGGGTGTGTGTTACATTACGTTCATTAGTAGGTGTGAGAAAAACATCACGGGGTGGTGCGCATTGTATGGGTGTGTGTTACATTACATTCACTAGTAGGAGTGAGAAAATCATCACGGGGTGGTGCGCATTGTATGGGTGTGTGTTACATTACATTCACTAGTAGGAGTGAGAAAAACATCACGGGGTGGTGCGCATTGTATGGGTGTGTGTTACATTACATTCACTAGTAGGAGTGAGAAAAACATCACGGGGTGGTGCGCATTGTATGGGTGTGTGTTACATTCACTAGTAGGAGTGAGAAAAACATCACGGGGTGGTGCGCATTGTATGGGTGTGTGTTACATTACATTCGCTAGTAGGAGTGAGAAAAACATCACGGTGTGGTGCGCATTGTATGGGTGTGTGTTACATTACATTCACAAGTAGGAGTGAGAAAAACATCACGGGGTGGTGCGTATTGTATGGGTGTGTGTTACATTAGATTCACTAGTAGGAGTGAGAAAAACATCACGGGGTGGTGCGCATTGTATGGGTGTGTGTTACATTAGATTCACTAGTAGGAGTGAGAAAAACATCACGGGGTGGTGCGCATTGTATGGGTGTGTGTTACATTAGATTCACTAGTAGGAGTGTGAAAAACATCACGGGGTGGTGCGCATTGTATGGGTGTTTGTTACATTAGATTCACTAGTAGGAGTGAGAAAAACATCACGGGGTGGTGCGCATTGTATGGGTGTGTGTTACATTACATTCACTAGTAGGAGTGAGAAAAACATCACGGGGTGGTGCGCATTGTATGGGTGTGTGTTACATTACATTCACTAGTAGGAGTGAGAAAAACATCACGGGGTGGTGCGCATTTTATGGGTGTGTGTTACATTACATTTACTAGTAGGAGTGAGAAAAACTTCACGGGGTGGTGCGCATTGTATGGGTGTGTGTTACATTACATTCACTAGTAGGAGTGAGAAAAACATCACGGGGTGGTGCGCATTGTATGGGTGTGTGTTACATTACATTCACTAGTAGGAGTCAGAAAAACATCACGGGGTGGTGCGCATTGTATGGGTGTGTGTTACATTAGATTCACTAGTAGTAGTGAGAAAAACATCACAGGGTGGTGCGCATTGTATGGGTGTGTGTTACATTACATTCACTAGTAGGAGTGAGAAAAACATCACGGGGTGGTGCGCATTGTATGGGTGTGTGTTACATTACATTCACTAGTAGGAGTGAGAAAAACATCACGGGGTGGTGCGCATTGTATGGGTGTGTGTTACATTACATTCACTAGTAGGAGTGAGAAAAACATCACGGGGTGGTGCGCATTGTATGGGTGTGTGTTACATTAGATTCACTGGTAGGAGTGAGAAAAACATCACGGGGTGGTGCGCATTGTATGGGTGTGTGTTACATTACATTCACTGGTAGGAGTGAGAAAAACATCACGGGGTGGTGCGCATTGTATGGGTGTGTGTTACATTGCATTCACTAGTAGGAGTGAGAAAAACATCAAGGGGTGGTGCGCATTGTATGGGTGTGTGTTACATTACATTCACTAGTAGGAGTGAGAAAAACATCACGGGGTGGTGCGCATTGTATGGGTGTTTGTTACATTAGATTCAGTAGTAGGAGTGAGAAAATCATCACGGGGTGGTGCGCATTGTATGCGTGTGTGTTACATTACATTCACTAGTAGGAGTGAGAAAATCATCACGGGGTGGTGCGCATTGTATGGGTGTGTGTTACATTACATTCACTAGTAGGAGTGAGAAAAACATCACGGGGTGGTGCGCATTGTATGGGTGTTTGTTACATTAGATTCACTAGTAGGAGTGAGAAAATCATCACGGGTTGGTGCGCATTTTATGGGTGTGTGTCACATTACATTCACTAGTAGGAGTGAGAAAAACATCACGGGGTGGTGCGCATTGTATGGGTGTATGTTACATTACATTCACTAGTAGGAGTGAGAAAAACATCACGGGGTGGTGCGCATTGTATGGGTGTGTGTTACATTACATTCACTAGTAGGAGTGAGAAAAAAATCACGGGGTGGTGACCATTGTATGGGTGTGTGTTACATTAGATTCACTAGTAGGAGTGAGAAAAACATCACGGGGTGGTGCGCATTGTATGGGTGTGTGTTACATTACATTCACTAGTAGGAGTGAGAAAAACATCACGGGGTGGTGCGCATTGTATGGGTGTGTGTTACATTACATTCACTAGTAGGAGTGAGAAAAACATCACGGGGTGGTGCGCATTGTATGGGTGTGTGTTACATTACATTTACTAGTAGGAGTGAGAAAAACTTCACGGGGTGGTGCGCATTGTATGGGTGTGTGTTACATTACATTCACTAGTAGGAGTGAGAAAAACATCACGGGGTGGTGCGCATTGTATGGGTGTGTGTTACATTACATTCACTAGTAGGAGTCAGAAAAACATCACGGGGTGGTGCGCATTGTATGGGTGTGTGTTACATTAGATTCACTAGTAGTAGTGAGAAAAACATCACAGGGTGGTGCACATTGTATGGGTGTGTGTTACATTACATTCACTAGTAGGAGTGAGAAAAACATCACGGGGTGGTGCGAATTGTATGGGTGTGTGTTACATTACATTCACTAGTAGGAGTCAGAAAAACATCACGGGGTGGTGCGCATTGTATGGGTGTGTGTTACATTACATTCACTAGTAGGAGTCAGAAAAACATCACGGGGTGGTGCGCATTGTATGGGTGTGTGTTACATTACATTCACTAGTAGGAGTCAGAAAAACATCACGGGGTGGTGCGCATTGTATGGGTGTGTGTTACATTACATTCACTAGTAGGAGTGAGAAAAACATCACGGGGTGGTGCGCATTGTATGGGTGTGTGTTACATTAGATTCACTAGTAGGAGTGAAAAAACATCAGGGGTTGGTGCGCATTGTATGGGTGTGTGTCACATTACATTCACTAGTAGGAGTGAGAAAAACATCACGGGGTGGTGCGCATTGTATGGGTGTATGTTACATTACATTCACTAGTAGGAGTGAGAAAAACATCACGGGGTGGTGCGCATTGTATGGGTGTGTGTCACATTACATTCACTAGTAGGAGTGAGAAAAAAATCACGGGGTGGTGACCATTGTATGGGTGTGTGTTACATTAGATTCACTAGTAGGAGTGAGAAAAACATCACGGGGTGGTGCGCATTGTATGGGTGTGTGTTACATTACATTCACTAGTAGGAGTGAGAAAAACATCACGGGGTGGTGCGCATTGTATGGGTGTGTGTTACATTACATTCACTAGTAGGAGTGAGAAAAACATCACGGGGTGGTGCGCATTGTATGGGTGTGTGTTACATTACATTCACTAGTAGGAGTGAGAAAAACATCACGGGGTGGTGCGCATTGTATGGGTGTGTGTTACATTACATTTACTAGTAGGAGTGAGAAAAACTTCACGGGTGGTGCGCATTGTATGGGTGTGTGTTACATTACATTCACTAGTAGGAGTGAGAAAAACATCACGGGGTGGTGCGCATTGTATGGGTGTGTGTTACATTACATTCACTAGTAGGAGTCAGAAAAACATCACGGGGTGGTGCGCATTGTATGGGTGTGTGTTACATTAGATTCACTAGTAGTAGTGAGAAAAACATCACAGGGTGGTGCGCATTGTATGGGTGTGTGTTACATTACATTCACTAGTAGGAGTGAGAAAAACATCACGGGGTGGTGCGAATTGTATGGGTGTGTGTTACATTACATTCACTAGTAGGAGTCAGAAAAACATCACGGGGTGGTGCGCATTGTATGGGTGTGTGTTACATTACATTCACTAGTAGGAGTCAGAAAAACATCACGGGGTGGTGCGCATTGTATGGGTGTGTGTTACATTACATTCACTAGTAGGAGTCAGAAAAACATCACGGGGTGGTGCGCATTGTATGGGTGTGTGTAACATTACATTCACTAGTAGGAGTCAGAAAAACATCACGGGGTGGTGCGCATTGTATGGGTGTGTGTTACATTAGATTCACTAGTAGGAGTGAGAAAATCATCACGGGGTGGTGCGCATTGTATGGGTGTGTGTCACATTACATTCACTAGTAGGAGTGAGAAAAACATCACGGGGTGGTGCGCATTGTATGGGTGTGTGTTACATTACATTCACTAGTAGGAGTGAGAAAAACATCACGGGGTGGTGCGCATTGTATGGGTGTGTGTTACATTACATTCACTAGTAGGAGTGTGAAAAACATCACGGGGTGGTGCGCATTGTATGGGTGTGTGTTACATTACATTCACTAGTAGGAGTGAGAAAAACATCACGGGGTGGTGCGCATTGTATGGGTGTGTGTTACATTACATTCACTAGTAGGAGTGAGAAAAACATCACGGGGTGGTGCGCATTGTATGGGTCTGTGTTACATTACATTCACTAGTAGGAGTGAGAAAAACATCACGGGGTGGTGCGCATTGTATGGGTGTGTGTTACATTAGATTCACTAGTAGGAGTGAGAAAAACATCACGGGGTGGTGCGCATTGTATGGGTGTGTGTTACATTAGATTCACTAGTAGGAGTGAGAAAAACATCACGGGGTGGTGCGCATTGTATGGGTGTGTGTTACATTAGATACACTAGTAGGAGTGAGAAAAACATCACGGGGTGGTGCGCATTGTATGGGTGTGTGTTACATTACATTCACTAGTAGGAGTGAGAAAAACATCACGGGGTGGTGCGCATTGTATGGGTGTGTGTTACATTACATTCACTAGTAGGAGTGAGAAAAACATCACGGGGTGGTGCGCATTGTATGGGTGTGTGTTACATTACATTCACTAGTAGGAGTGAGAAAAACATCACGGGGTGGTGCGCATTGTATGGGTGTGTGTTACATTACATTCACTAGTAGGAGTGAGAAAAACATCACGGGGTGGTGCGCATTGTATGGGTGTGTGTTACATTACATTCACTAGTAGGAGTGAAAAAACATCACGGGGTGGTGCGCATTGTATGGGTGTGTGTTACATTACATTCACTAGTAGGAGTGAGAAAAACATCACGGGGTGGTGCGCATTGTATGGGTGTGTGTTACATTAGATTCACTAGTAGGAGTGAGAAAAACATCACGGGGTGGTGCGCATTGTATGGGTGTGTGTTACATTAGATACACTAGTAGGAGTGAGAAAAACATCACGGGGTGGTGCGCATGGTATGGGTGTGTGTTACATTAGATTCACAAGTAGGAGTGAGAAAAACATCACGGGGTGGTGCGCATTGTATGGGTGCGTGTTAGATTACATTCACTAGTAGGAGTGAGAAAAACATCACAGGGTGGTGCGCATTGTATGGGTGTTTGGTACATTAGATTCACAAGTAGGAGTGAGAAAATCATCACGGGGTGGTGCGCATTGTATGGTTGTGTGTTACATTACATTCGCTAGTAGGAGTGAGAAAAACATCATGGGGTGGTGCGCACTGTATGGGTGTGTGTTACATTAGATTCACTAGTAGGAGTGAGAAAAACATCACGGGGTGGTGCGCATTGTATGGGTGTGTGTTACATTACATTCACTAGTAGGAGTGAGAAAAACATCACGGGGTGGTGCGCATTGTATGGGTGTTTGTTACATTAGATTCACTAGTAGGAGTGAGAAAGTCATCACGGTGTGGTGCGCATTGTATGGGTGTGTGTTACATTACATTCACTAGTAGGAGTGAGAAAAACATCACGGGGTGGTGCGCATTGTATGGGTGTGTGTTACATTAGATTCACTAGTAGGAGTGAGAAAAACATCACGGGGTGGTGCGCATTGTATGGGTGTGTGCTACATTACATTCACTAGTAGGAGTGAGAAAAACATCACGGGGTGGTGCGCATTGTATGGGTGTGTGTTACATTACATTCACTAGTAGGAGTGAGAAAAACATCACGGGGTGGTGCGCATTGTATGGGTGGGTGTTACATTACATTCACCAGTAGGAGTGAGAAAAACATCACGGGGTGGTGCGCATTGTATGGGTGTGTGTTACATTACATTCACTAGTAGGAGTGAGAAAAACATCACGGGGTGGTGCGCATTGTATGGGTGTGTGTTACATTAGATTCACTAGTAGGAGTGAGAAAAACATCACGGGGTGGTGCGCATTGTATGGGTGTGTGTTACATTACATTCACTAGTAGGAGTGAGAAAAACTTCACGGGGTGGTGACCATTGTATGGGTGTGTGTTACATTACATTCACTAGTAGGAGTGATAAAAACATCACGGGGTGGTGCGCATTATATGGGTGTGTGTTACATTACATTCACTAGTAGGAGTGAGAAAAACATCACGGGGTGGTGCGCATTGTATGGGTGTGTGTTACATTAGATTCACTAGTAGGAGTGAGAAAAACATCACGGGGTGGTGCGCATTTTATGGGTGTGTGTTACATTACATTCACTAGTAGGAGTGAGAAAAACATCACGGGGTGGTGCGCATTGTATGGGTGTGTGTTACATTACATTCACTAGTAGGAGTGAGAAAATCATCACGGGCTGGTTAGCATTGTATGGGTGTGTGTTACATTACATTCACTAGTAGGAGTGAGAAAAACATCACGGGGTGGTGCGCATTGTATGGGTGTTTGTTACATTAGATTCACTAGTAGGAGTGAGAAAATCATCACGGGGTGGTGCGCATTTTATGGGTGTGTGTTACGTTACATTCACTAGTAGGAGTGAGAAAAACATCACGGGGTGGTGCGCATTGTATGGGTGTGTGTTACATTAGATTCACTAGTAGGAGTGAAAAAATATCACGGGGTGGTGCGCATTGTATGGGTGTGTGTTACATTACGTTCATTAGTAGGTGTGAGAAAAACATCACGGGGTGGTGCGCATTGTATGGGTGTGTGTTACATTACATTCACTAGTAGGAGTGAGAAAATCATCACGGGGTGGTGCGCATTGTATGGGTGTGTGTTACATTACATTCACTAGTAGGAGTGAGAAAAACATCACGGGGTGGTGCGCATTGTATGGGTGTGTGTTACATTACATTCACTAGTAGGAGTGAGAAAAACATCACGGGGTGGTGCGCATTGTATGGGTGTGTGTTACATTCACTAGTAGGAGTGAGAAAAACATCACGGGGTGGTGCGCATTGTATGGGTGTGTGTTACATTACATTCGCTAGTAGGAGTGAGAAAAACATCACGGTGTGGTGCGCATTGTATGGGTGTGTGTTACATTACATTCACAAGTAGGAGTGAGAAAAACATCACGGGGTGGTGCGCATTGTATGGGTGTGTGTTACATTAGATTCACTAGTAGGAGTGAGAAAAACATCACGGGGTGGTGCGCATTGTATGGGTGTGTGTTACATTAGATTCACTAGTAGGAGTGAGAAAAACATCACGGGGTGGTGCGCATTGTATGGGTGTGTGTTACATTAGATTCACTAGAAGGAGTGTGAAAAACATCACGGGGTGGTGCGCATTGTATGGGTGTTTGTTACATTAGATTCACTAGTAGGAGTGAGAAAAACATCACGGGGTGGTGCGCATTGTATGGGTGTGTGTTACATTACATTCACTAGTAGGAGTGAGAAAAACATCACGGGGTGGTGCGCATTGTATGGGTGTGTGTTACATTACATTCACTAGTAGGAGTGAGAAAAACATCACGGGGTGGTGCGCATTTTATGGGTGTGTGTTACATTACATTTACTAGTAGGAGTGAGAAAAACTTCACGGGGTGGTGCGCATTGTATGGGTGTGTGTTACATTACATTCACTAGTAGGAGTGAGAAAAACATCACGGGGTGGTGCGCATTGTATGGGTGTGTGTTACATTACATTCACTAGTAGGAGTCAGAAAAACATCACGGGGTGGTGCGCATTGTATGGGTGTGTGTTACATTAGATTCACTAGTAGTAGTGAGAAAAACATCACAGGGTGGTGCGCATTGTATGGGTGTGTGTTACATTAGATTCACTAGTAGGAGTGAGAAAAACATCACGGGGTGGTGCGCATTGTATGGGTGTGTGTTACATTACATTCACTAGTAGGAGTGAGAAAAACATCACGGGGTGGTGCGCATTGTATGGGTGTGTGTTACATTACATTCACTAGTAGGAGTGAGAAAAACATCACGGGGTGGTGCGCATTGTATGGGTGTGTGTTACATTAGATTCACTGGTAGGAGTGAGAAAAACATCACGGGGTGGTGCGCATTGTATGGGTGTGTGTTACATTACATTCACTGGTAGGAGTGAGAAAAACATCACGGGGTGGTGCGCATTGTATGGGTGTGTGTTACATTGCATTCACTAGTAGGAGTGAGAAAAACACCAAGGGGTGGTGCGCATTGTATGGGTGTGTGTTACATTACATTCACTAGTAGGAGTGAGAAAAACATCACGGGGTGGTGCGCATTGTATGGGTGTTTGTTACATTAGATTCAGTAGTAGGAGTGAGAAAATCATCACGGGGTGGTGCGCATTGTATGCGTGTGTGTTACATTACATTCACTAGTAGGAGTGAGAAAATCATCACGGGGTGGTGCGCATTGTATGGGTGTGTGTTACATTACATTCACTAGTAGGAGTGAGAAAAACATCACGGGGTGGTGCGCATTGTATGGGTGTTTGTTACATTAGATTCACTAGTAGGAGTGAGAAAATCATCACGGGTTGGTGCGCATTTTATGGGTGTGTGTCACATTACATTCACTAGTAGGAGTGAGAAAAACATCACGGGGTGGTGCGCATTGTATGGGTGTATGTTACATTACATTCACTAGTAGGAGTGAGAAAAACATCACGGGGTGGTGCGCATTGTATGGGTGTGTGTTACATTACATTCACTAGTAGGAGTGAGAAAAAAATCACGGGGTGGTGACCATTGTATGGGTGTGTGTTACATTAGATTCACTAGTAGGAGTGAGAAAAACATCACGGGGTGGTGCGCATTGTATGGGTGTGTGTTACATTACATTCACTAGTAGGAGTGAGAAAAACATCACGGGGTGGTGCGCATTGTATGGGTGTGTGTTACATTACATTCACTAGTAGGAGTGAGAAAAACATCACGGGGTGGTGCGCATTGTATGGGTGTGTGTTACATTACATTCACTAGTAGGAGTGAGAAAAACATCACGGGGTGGTGCGCATTGTATGGGTGTGTGTTACATTACATTTACTAGTAGGAGTGAGAAAAACTTCACGGGGTGGTGCGCATTGTATGGGTGTGTGTTACATTACATTCACTAGTAGGAGTGAGAAAAACATCACGGGGTGGTGCGCATTGTATGGGTGTGTGTTACATTAGATTCACTAGTAGGAGTGAGAAAAACATCACGGGGTGGTGCGCATTGTATGGGTGTGTGTTACATTAGATTCACTAGTAGGAGTGTGAAAAACATCACGGGGTGGTGCGCATTGTATGGGTGTTTGTTACATTAGATTCACTAGTAGGAGTGAGAAAAACATCACGGGGTGGTGCGCATTGTATGGGTGTGTGTTACATTACATTCACTAGTAGGAGTGAGAAAAACATCACGGGGTGGTGCGCATTGTATGGGTGTGTGTTACATTACATTCACTAGTAGGAGTGAGAAAAACATCACGGGGTGGTGCGCATTTTATGGGTGTGTGTTACATTACATTTACTAGTAGGAGTGAGAAAAACTTCACGGGGTGGTGCGCATTGTATGGGTGTGTGTTACATTACATTCACTAGTAGGAGTGAGAAAAACATCACGGGGTGGTGCGCATTGTATGGGTGTGTGTTACATTACATTCACTAGTAGGAGTCAGAAAAACATCACGGGGTGGTGCGCATTGTATGGGTGTGTGTTACATTAGATTCACTAGTAGTAGTGAGAAAAACATCACAGGGTGGTGCGCATTGTATGGGTGTGTGTTACATTACATTCACTAGTAGGAGTGAGAAAAACATCACGGGGTGGTGCGCATTGTATGGGTGTGTGTTACATTACATTCACTAGTAGGAGTGAGAAAAACATCACGGGGTGGTGCGCATTGTATGGGTGTGTGTTACATTACATTCACTAGTAGGAGTGAGAAAAACATCACGGGGTGGTGCGCATTGTATGGGTGTGTGTTACATTAGATTCACTGGTAGGAGTGAGAAAAACATCACGGGGTGGTGCGCATTGTATGGGTGTGTGTTACATTACATTCACTGGTAGGAGTGAGAAAAACATCACGGGGTGGTGCGCATTGTATGGGTGTGTGTTACATTGCATTCACTAGTAGGAGTGAGAAAAACATCAAGGGGTGGTGCGCATTGTATGGGTGTGTGTTACATTACATTCACTAGTAGGAGTGAGAAAAACATCACGGGGTGGTGCGCATTGTATGGGTGTTTGTTACATTAGATTCAGTAGTAGGAGTGAGAAAATCATCACGGGGTGGTGCGCATTGTATGCGTGTGTGTTACATTACATTCACTAGTAGGAGTGAGAAAATCATCACGGGGTGGTGTGCATTGTATGGGTGTGTGTTACATTACATTCACTAGTAGGAGTGAGAAAAACATCACGGGGTGGTGCGCATTGTATGGGTGTTTGTTACATTAGATTCACTAGTAGGAGTGAGAAAATCATCACGGGTTGGTGCGCATTTTATGGGTGTGTGTCACATTACATTCACTAGTAGGAGTGAGAAAAACATCACGGGGTGGTGCGCATTGTATGGGTGTATGTTACATTACATTCACTAGTAGGAGTGAGAAAAACATCACGGGGTGGTGCGCATTGTATGGGTGTGTGTTACATTACATTCACTAGTAGGAGTGAGAAAAAAATCACGGGGTGGTGACCATTGTATGGGTGTGTGTTACATTAGATTCACTAGTAGGAGTGAGAAAAACATCACGGGGTGGTGCGCATTGTATGGGTGTGTGTTACATTACATTCACTAGTAGGAGTGAGAAAAACATCACGGGGTGGTGCGCATTGTATGGGTGTGTGTTACATTACATTCACTAGTAGGAGTGAGAAAAACATCACGGGGTGGTGCGCATTGTATGGGTGTGTGTTACATTACATTCACTAGTAGGAGTGAGAAAAACATCACGGGGTGGTGCGCATTGTATGGGTGTGTGTTACATTACATTTACTAGTAGGAGTGAGAAAAACTTCACGGGGTGGTGCGCATTGTATGGGTGTGTGTTACATTACATTCACTAGTAGGAGTGAGAAAAACATCACGGGGTGGTGCGCATTGTATGGGTGTGTGTTACATTACATTCACTAGTAGGAGTCAGAAAAACATCACGGGGTGGTGCGCATTGTATGGGTGTGTGTTACATTAGATTCACTATTAGTAGTGAGAAAAACATCACAGGGTGGTGCACATTGTATGGGTGTGTGTTACATTACATTCACTAGTAGGAGTGAGAAAAACATCACGGGGTGGTGCGAATTGTATGGGTGTGTGTTACATTACATTCACTAGTAGGAGTCAGAAAAACATCACGGGGTGGTGCGCATTGTATGGGTGTGTGTTACATTACATTCACTAGTAGGAGTCAGAAAAACATCACGGGGTGGTGCGCATTGTATGGGTGTGTGTTACATTACATTCACTAGTAGGAGTCAGAAAAACATCACGGGGTGGTGCGCATTGTATGGGTGTGTGTTACATTACATTCACTAGTAGGAGTCAGAAAAACATCACGGGGTGGTGCGCATTGTATGGGTGTGTGTTACATTAGATTCACTAGTAGTAGTGAGAAAAACATCACAGGGTGGTGCGCATTGTATGGGTGTGTGTTACATTACATTCACTAGTAGGAGTGAGAAAAATATCACGGGGTGGTGCGCATTGTATGGGTGTGTGTTACATTACATTCACTAGTAGGAGTGAGAAAAACATCACGGGGTGGTGCGCATTGTATGGGTGTGTGTTACATTACATTCACTAGTAGGAGTGAGAAAAACATCACGGGGTGGTGCGCATTGTATGGGTGTGTGTTACATTAGATTCACTGGTAGGAGTGAGAAAATCATCACGGGGTGGTGCGCATTGTATGGGTGTGTGTTACATTACATTCACTAGTAGGAGTGAGAAAAACATCACGGGGTGGTGCGCATTGTATGGGTGTTTGTTACATTAGATTCAGTAGTAGGAGTGAGAAAATCATCACGGGGTGGTGCGCATTGTATGCGTGTGTGTTACATTACATTCACTAGTAGGAGTGAGAAAATCATCACGGGGTGGTGCGCATTGTATGGGTGTGTGTTATATTACATTCACTAGTAGGAGTGAGAAAAACATCACGGGGTGGTG
This sequence comes from Cavia porcellus, assembly GCF_034190915.1. Taxonomy (NCBI): domain Eukaryota; kingdom Metazoa; phylum Chordata; class Mammalia; order Rodentia; family Caviidae; genus Cavia; species Cavia porcellus. The sequence continues at coordinate 495,895 of NW_026947580.1, read as the reverse complement.
CGCATTGTATGGGTGTTTGTTACATTAGATTCACTAGTAGGAGTGAGAAAATCATCACGGGTTGGTGCGCATTTTATGGGTGTGTGTTACATTAGATTCACTAGTAGGAGTGAGAAAAACATCACGGGGTGGTGCGCATTGTATGGGTGTGTGTTACATTAGATTCACTAGTAGGAGTGAAAAAACATCACGGGTTGGTGCGCATTGTATGGGTGTGTGTTACATTACATTCACTAGTAGGAGTGAGAAAAAAATCACGGGGTGGTGACCATTGTATGGGTGTGTGTTACATTAGATTCACTAGTAGGAGTGAGAAAAACATCACGGGGTGGTGCGCATTGTATGGGTGTGTGTTACATTACATTCACTAGTAGGAGTGAGAAAAACATCACGGGGTGGTGCGCATTGTATGGGTGTGTGTTACATTACATTCACTAGTAGGAGTGAGAAAAACATCACGAGGTGGTGCGCATTGTATGGGTGTGTGTTACATTACATTCACTAGTAGGAGTGAGAAAAACATCACGGGGTGGTGCGCATTGTATGGGTGTGTGTTACATTACATTCACTAGTAGGAGTGAGAAAAACATCACGGGGTGGTGCGCATTGTATGGGTGTGTGTTACATTAGATTCACTGGTAGGAGTGAGAAAAACATCACGGGGTGGTGCGCATTGTATGGGTGTGTGTTACATTACATTCACTGGTAGGAGTGAGAAAAACATCACGGGGTGGTGCGCATTGTATGGGTGTGTGTTACATTGCATTCACTAGTAGGAGTGAGAAAAACATCAAGGGGTGGTGCGCATTGTATGGGTGTGTGTTACATTACATTCACTAGTAGGAGTGAGAAAAACATCACGGGGTGGTGCGCATTGTATGGGTGTTTGTTACATTAGATTCAGTAGTAGGAGTGAGAAAATCATCACGGGGTGGTGCGCATTGTATGCGTGTGTGTTACATTACATTCACTAGTAGGAGTGAGAAAATCATCAAGGGGTGGTGCACATTGTATGGGTGTGTGTTACATTACATTCACTAGTAGGAGTGAGAAAAACATCACGGGGTGGTGCGCATTGTATGGGTGTTTGTTACATTAGATTCACTAGTAGGAGTGAGAAAATCATCACGGGTTGGTGCGCATTTTATGGGTGTGTGTTACATTAGATTCACTAGTAGGAGTGAGAAAAACATCACGGGGTGGTGCGCATTGTATGGGTGTGTGTTACATTAGATTCACTAGTAGGAGTGAAAAAACATCACGGGTTGGTGCGCATTGTATGGGTGTGTGTTACATTACATTCACTAGTAGGAGTGAGAAAAAAATCACGGGGTGGTGACCATTGTATGGGTGTGTGTTACATTAGATTCACTAGTAGGAGTGAGAAAAACATCACGGGGTGGTGCGCATTGTTTGGGTGTGTGTTACATTACATTCACTAGTAGGAGTGAGAAAAACATCACGGGGTGGTGCGCATTGTATGGGTGTGTGTTACATTACATTCACTAGTAGGAGTGAGAAAAACATCACGGGGTGGTGCGCATTGTATGGGTGTGTGTTACATTACATTCACTAGTAGGAGTGAGAAAAACATCACGGGGTGGTGCGCATTGTATGGGTGTGTGTTACATTAGATTCACTAGTAGTAGTGAGAAAAACATCACAGGGTGGTGCGCATTGTATGGGTGTGTGTTACATTACATTCACTAGTAGGAGAGAGAAAAACATCACGGGGTGGTGCGAATTGTATGGGTGTGTGTTACATTACATTCACTAGTAGGAGTCAGAAAAACATCACGGGGTGGTGCGCATTGTATGGGTGTGTGTTACATTACATTCACTAGTAGGAGTCAGAAAAACATCACGGGGTGGTGCGCATTGTATGGGTGTGTGTTACATTAGAATCACTAGTAGGAGTGAGAAAAACATCACGGGGTGGTGCGCATTGTATGGGTGTGTGTTACATTACATTCACTAGTAGGAGTGAGAAAAAACATCACGGGGTGGTGCGCATTGTATGGGTGTGTGTTACATTAGATTCACTAGTAGTAGTGAGAAAAACATCACAGGGTGGTGCGCATTGTATGGGTGTGTGTTACATTACATTCACTAGTAGGAGTGAGAAAAATATCACGGGGTGGTGCGCATTGTATGGGTGTGTGTTACATTACATTCACTAGTAGGAGTGAGAAAAACATCACGGGGTGGTGCGCATTGTATGGGTGTGTGTTACATTACATTCACTAGTAGGAGTGAGAAAAACATCACGGGGTGGTGCGCATTGTATGGGTGTGTGTTACATTAGATTCACTGGTAGGAGTGAGAAAAACATCACGGGGTGGTGCGCATTGTATGGGTGTGTGTTACATTACATTCACTGGTAGGAGTGAGAAAAACATCACGGGGTGGTGCGCATTGTATGGGTGTGTGTTACATTGCATTCACTAGTAGGAGTGAGAAAAACATCACGGGGTGGTGCGCATTGTATGGGTGTGTGTTACATTACATTCACTAGTAGGAGTGAGAAAAACATCACGGGGTGGTGCGCATTGTATGGGTGTGTGTTACATTACATTCACTAGTAGGAGTGAGAAAAACATCACGGGGTGGTGCGCATTGTATGGGTGTTTGTTACATTAGATTCAGTAGTAGGAGTGAGAAAATCATCACGGGGTGGTGCGCATTGTATGCGTGTGTGTTACATTACATTCACTAGTAGGAGTGAGAAAATCATCACGGGGTGGTGCGCATTGTATGGGTGTGTGTTACATTACATTCACTAGTAGGAGTGAGAAAAACATCACGGGGTGGTGCGCATTGTATGGGTGTTTGTTACATTAGATTCACTAGTAGGAGTGAGAAAATCATCACGGGTTGGTGCGCATTTTATGGGTGTGTGTTACATTAGATTCACTAGTAGGAGTGAGAAAAACATCACGGGGTGGTGCGCATTGTATGGGTGTGTGTTACATTAGATTCACTAGTAGGAGTGAAAAAACATCACGGGTTGGTGCGCATTGTATGGGTGTGTGTTACATTACATTCACTCGTAGGAGTGAGAAAAAAATCACGGGGTGGTGACCATTGTATGGGTGTGTGTTACATTAGATTCACTAGTAGGAGTGAGAAAAACATCACGGGGTGGTGCGCATTGTATGCGTGTGTGTTACATTACATTCACTAGTAGGAGTGAGAAAAACATCACGGGGTGGTGCGCATTGTATGGGTGTGTGTTACATTACATTCACTAGTAGGAGTGAGAAAAACATCACGGGGTGGTGCGCATTGTATGGGTGTGTGTTACATTACATTCACTAGTAGGAGTGAGAAAAACATCACGGGGTGGTGCGCATTGTATGGGTGTGTGTTACATTACATTTACTAGTAGGAGTGAGAAAAACTTCACGGGGTGGTGCGCATTGTATGGGTGTGTGTTACATTACATTCACTAGTAGGAGTGAGAAAAACATCACGGGGTGGTGCGCATTGTATGGGTGTGTGTTACATTACATTCACTAGTAGGAGTCAGAAAAACATCACGGGGTGGTGCGCATTGTATGGGTGTGTGTTACATTAGATTCACTAGTAGTAGTGAGAAAAACATCACAGGGTGGTGCGCATTGTATGGGTGTGTGTTACATTACATTCACTAGTAGGAGTGAGAAAAACATCACGGGGTGGTGCGCATTGTATGGGTGTGTGTTACATTAGATTCACTGGTAGGAGTGAGAAAAACATCACGGTGTGGTGCGCATTGTATGGGTGTGTGTTACATTACATTCACTGGTAGGAGTGAGAAAAACATCACGGGGTGGTGCGCATTGTATGGGTGTGTGTTACATTGCATTCACTAGTAGGAGTGAGAAAAACATCAAGGGGTGGTGCGCATTGTATGGGTGTGTGTTACATTACATTCACTAGTAGGAGTGAGAAAAACATCACGGGGTGGTGCGCATTGTATGGGTGTTTGTTACATTAGATTCAGTAGTAGGAGTGAGAAAATCATCACGGGGTGGTGCGCATTGTATGCGTGTGTGTTACATTACATTCACTAGTAGGAGTGAGAAAATCATCACGGGGTGGTGCGCATTGTATGGGTGTGTGTTACATTACATTCACTAGTAGGAGTGAGAAAAACATCACGGGGTGGTGCGCATTGTATGGGTGTTTGTTACATTAGATTCACTAGTAGGAGTGAGAAAATCATCACGGGTTGGTGCGCATTTTATGGGTGTGTGTTACATTAGATTCACTAGTAGGAGTGAGAAAAACATCACGGGGTGGTGCGCATTGTATGGGTGTGTGTTACATTAGATTCACTAGTAGGAGTGAAAAAACATCACGGGTTGGTGCGCATTGTATGGGTGTGTGTCACATTACATTCACTAGTAGGAGTGAGAAAAACATCACGGGGTGGTGCGCATTGTATGGGTGTATGTTACATTACATTCACTAGTAGGAGTGAGAAAAACATCACGGGGTGGTGCGCATTGTATGGGTGTGTGTTACATTACATTCACTAGTAGGAGTGAGAAAAAAATCACGGGGTGGTGACCATTGTATGGGTGTGTGTTACATTAGATTCAGTAGTAGGAGTGAGAAAATCATCACGGGGTGGTGCGCATTGTATGCGTGTGTGTTACATTACATTCACTAGTAGGAGTGAGAAAATCATCACGGGGTGGTGCGCATTGTATGGGTGTGTGTTACATTACATTCACTAGTAGGAGTGAGAAAAACATCACGGGGTGGTGCGCATTGTATGGGTGTTTGTTACATTAGATTCACTAGTAGGAGTGAGAAAATCATCACGGGTTGGTGCGCATTTTATGGGTGTGTGTTACATTAGATTCACTAGTAGGAGTGAGAAAAACATCACGGGGTGGTGCGCATTGTATGGGTGTGTGTTACATTAGATTCACTAGTAGGAGTGAGAAAAACATCACGGGGTGGTGCGCATTGTATGGGTGTGTGTTACATTAGATTCACTAGTAGGAGTGAGAAAAAAATCACGGGGTGGTGCACATTGTATGGGTGTGTGTTACATTACATTCACTAGTAGGAGTGAGAAAAAAATCACGGGGTGGTGACCATTGTATGGGTGTGTGTTACATTAGATTCACTAGTAGGAGTGAGAAAAACATCACGGGGTGGTGCGCATTGTATGGGTGTGTGTTACATTACATTCACTAGTAGGAGTGAGAAAAACATCACGGGGTGGTGCGCATTGTATGGGTGTGTGTTACATTACATTGACTAGTAGGAGTGAGAAAAACATCACGGGGTGGTGCGCATTGTATGGGTGTGTGTTACATTACATTCACTAGTAGGAGTGAGAAAAACATCACGGGGTGGTGCGCATTGTATGGGTGTGTGTTACATTACATTCACTAGTAGGAGTGAGAAAAACATCACGGGGTGGTGCGCATTGTATGGGTGTGTGTTACATTACATTCACTGGTAGGAGTGAGAAAAACATCACGGGGTGGTGCGCATTGTATGGGTGTTTGTTACATTAGATTCACTAGTAGGAGTGAGAAAATCATCACGGGTTGGTGCGCATTTTATGGGTGTGTGTTACATTAGATTCACTAGTAGGAGTGAGAAAAACATCACGGGGTGGTGCGCATTGTATGGGTGTGTGTTACATTAGATTCACTAGTAGGAGTGAAAAAACATCACGGGGTGGTGCGCATTGTATTGGTGTGTGTCACATTACATTCACTAGTAGGAGTGAGAAAAACACGGGGTGGTGCGCATTGTATGGGTGTGTGTTACATTACATTCACTAGTAGGAGTGAGAAAAACATCACGGGGTGGTGCGCATTGTATGGGTGTGTGTTACATTACATTCACTAGTAGGAGTGAGAAAAACATCACGGGGTGATGACCATTGTATGGGTGTGTGTTACATTAGATTCACTAGTAGGAGTGAGAAAAACATCACGGGGTGGTGCGCATTGTATGGGTGTGTGTTACATTACATTCACTAGTAGGAGTGAGAAAAACATCACGGGGTGGTGCGCATTGTATGGGTGTGTGTTACATTACATTCACTAGTAGGAGTGAGAAAAACATCACGGGGTGGTGCGCATTGTATGGGTGTGTGTTACATTACATTCACTAGTAGGAGTGAGAAAAACATCACGTGGTGGTGCGCATTGTATGGGTGTGTGTTACATTACATTCACTAGTAGGAGTGAGAAAAACATCACGGGGTGGTGCGCATTGTATGGGTGTGTGTTACATTACATTCACTAGTAGGAGTGATAAAAACATCACGGGGTGGTGCGCATTGTATGGGTGTGTGTTACATTAGATTCACTAGTAGGAGTGAAAAAACATCACGGGGTGGTGCGCATTGTATGGGTGTGTGTTACATTACATTCACTAGTAGGAGTGAGAAAAACATCACGGGGTGGTGCGCATTGTATGGGTGTGTGTTACATTACATTCACTAGTAGGAGTGAGAAAGTCATCACGGGGTGGTGCGCATTGCATGGGTGTGTGTTACATTACATTCACTAGTAGGAGTGAGAAAAACATCACGGGGTGGTGTGCATTGCATGGGTGTGTGTTACATTACATTCACTAATACGAGGGAGAAAAACATCACGGGGTGGTCCACATTGCATGGCTGTGTGTTACATTACATTCACTAGTAGGAGTGAGAAAAACATCACGGGGTGGTGCGCATTGTATGGGTGTGTGTTACATTACATTCACTAGTAGGAGTGAGAAAAACATCACGGGGTGGTGCGCATTGTATGGGTGTGTGTTACATTACATTCACTAGTAGGAGTGAGAAAAACATCACGGGGTGGTGCGCATTGTATGGGTGTGTGTTACATTACATTCACTAGTAGGAGTGAGAAAAACATCACGGGGTGGTGCGCATTTTATGGGTGTGTGTTACATTACATTCACTAGTAGGAGTGAGAAAAACATCACGGGGTGGTGCGCATTGTATGGGTGTGTGTTACATTACATTCACTGGTAGGAGTGAGAAAAACATCACGGGGTGGTGCGCATTGTATGGGTGTGTGTTACATTGCATTCACTAGTAGGAGTGAGAAAAACATCACGGGGTGGTGCGCATTGTATGGGTGTTTGTTACATTAGATTCAGTACTAGGAGTGAGAAAATCATCACGGGGTGGTGCGCATTGTATGCGTGTGTGTTACATTACATTCACTAGTAGGAGTGAGAAAATCATCACGGGGTGGTGCGCATTGTATGGGTGTGTGTTACATTACATTCACTAGTAGGAGTGAGAAAAACATCACGGGGTGGTGCGCATTGTATGGGTGTTTGTTACATTAGATTCACTAGTAGGAGTGAGAAAATCATCACGGGTTGGTGCGCATTTTATGGGTGTGTGTTACATTAGATTCACTAGTAGGAGTGAGAAAAACATCACGGGGTGGTGCGCATTGTATGGGTGTGTGTTACATTAGATTCACTAGTAGGAGTGAAAAAACATCACGGGGTGGTGCGCATTGTATGGGTGTGTGTCACATTACATTCACTAGTAGGAGTGAGAAAAACATCTCGGGGTGGTGCGCATTGTATGGGTGTGTGTTACATTACATTCACTAGTAGGAGTGAGAAAAACATCACGGGGTGGTGCGCATTGTATGGGTGTGTGTTACATTACATTCACTAGTAGGAGTGAGAAAAAAATCACGGGGTGGTGACCATTGTATGGGTGTGTGTTACATTAGATTCACTAGTAGGAGTGAGAAAAACATCACGGGGTGGTGCGCATTGTATGGGTGTGTGTTACATTACATTCACTGGTAGGAGTGAGAAAAACATCACGGGGTGGTGCGCATTGTATGGGTGTGTGTTACATTGCATTCACTAGTAGGAGTGAGAAAAACATCACGGGGTGGTGCGCATTGTATGGGTGTTTGTTACATTAGATTCAGTACTAGGAGTGAGAAAATCATCACGGGGTGGTGCGCATTGTATGCGTGTGTGTTACATTACATTCACTAGTAGGAGTGAGAAAATCATCACGGGGTGGTGCGCATTGTATGGGTGTGTGTTACATTACATTCACTAGTAGGAGTGAGAAAAACATCACGGGGTGGTGCGCATTGTATGGGTGTTTGTTACATTAGATTCACTAGTAGGAGTGAGAAAATCATCACGGGTTGGTGCGCATTTTATGGGTGTGTGTTACATTAGATTCACTAGTAGGAGTGAGAAAAACATCACGGGGTGGTGCGCATTGTATGGGTGTGTGTTACATTAGATTCACTAGTAGGAGTGAAAAAACATCACGGGGTGGTGCGCATTGTATGGGTGTGTGTCACATTACATTCACTAGTAGGAGTGAGAAAAACATCTCGGGGTGGTGCGCATTGTATGGGTGTGTGTTACATTACATTCACTAGTAGGAGTGAGAAAAACATCACGGGGTGGTGCGCATTGTATGGGTGTGTGTTACATTACATTCACTAGTAGGAGTGAGAAAAAAATCACGGGGTGGTGACCATTGTATGGGTGTGTGTTACATTAGATTCACTAGTAGGAGTGAGAAAAACATCACGGGGTGGTGCGCATTGTATGGGTGTGTGTTACATTACATTCACTAGTAGGAGTGAGAAAAACATCACGGGGTGGTGCGCATTGTATGGGTGTGTGTTACATTACATTCACTAGTAGGAGTGAGAAAAACATAACGGGGTGGTGCGCATTGTATGGGTGTGTGTTACATTACATTCACTAGTAGGAGTGAGAAAAACATCACGGGGTGGTGCGCAATGTATGGGTGTGTGTTACATTACATTCACTAGTAGGAGTGAGAAAAACATCACGGGGTGGTGCGCATTGTATGGGTGTGTGTCACATTACATTCACTAGTAGGAGTGAGAAAAACATCACGGGGTGGTGCGCATTGTATGGGTGTGTGTCACATTACATTCACTAGTAGGAGTGAGAAAAACATCACGGGGTGGTGCGCATTGTATGGGTGTGTGTTACATTACATTCACTAGTAGGAGTGAGAAAAACATCACGGGGTGGTGCGCATTGTATGAGTGTTTGTTACATTAGATTCACTAGTAGGAGTGAGAAAATCATCACGGGGTGGTGCGCATTGTATGGGTGTGTGTTACATTACATTCACTAGTAGGAGTGAGAAAAACATCACGGGGTGGTGCGCAGTGTATGGGTGTGTGTTACATTACATTCACTAGTAGGAGTGAGAAAAACATCACGGGGTGGTGCGCATTGTATGGGTGTGTGTTACATTACATTCCCTAGTAGGAGTGAGAAAAACATCACGGGGTGGTGCGCATTGTATGGGTGTGTGTTACATTAGATTCACTAGTGGTAGTGAGAAAAACATCACGGGGTGGTGCGCATTGTATGGGTGTGTGTTACATTACATTCACTAGTAGGAGTCAGAAAAACATCACGGGGTGGTGCGCATTGTATGGGTGTGTGTTACATTAGATTCACTAGTAGTAGTGAGAAAAACATCACAGGGTGGTGCGCATTGTATGGGTGTGTGTTACATTACATTCACTAGTAGGAGTGAGAAAAACATCACGGGGTGGTGCGCATTGTATGGGTGTGTGTTACATTACATTCACTAGTAGGAGTCAGAAAAACATCACGGGGTGGTGCGCATTGTATGGGTGTGTGTTACATTAGATTCACTAGTAGTAGTGAGAAAAACATCACAGGGTGGTGCGCATTGTATGGGTGTGTGTTACATTACATTCACTAGTAGGAGTGAGAAAAACATCACGGGGTGGTGCGCATTGTATGGGTGTGTGTTACATTACATTCACTAGTAGGAGTGAGAAAAACATCACGGGGTGGTGCGCATTGTATGTGTGTGTGTTACATTACATTCACTAGTAGGAGTGAGAAAAACATCACGGGGTGGTGCGCATTGTATGGGTGTGTGTTACATTAGATTCACTGGTAGGAGTGAGAAAAACATCACGGGGTGGTGCGCATTGTATGGGTGTGTGTTACATTACATTCACTGGTAGGAGTGAGAAAAACATCACGGGGTGGTGCGCATTGTATGGGTGTGTGTTACATTGCATTCACTAGTAGGAGTGAGAAAAACATCAAGGGGTGGTGCGCATTGTATGGGTGTGTGTTACATTACATTCACTAGTAGGAGTGAGAAAAACATCACGGGGTGGTGCGCATTGTATGGGTGTTTGTTACATTAGATTCAGTAGTAGGAGTGAGAAAATCATCACGGGGTGGTGCGCATTGTATGCGTGTGTGGTACATTACATTCACTAGTAGGAGTGAGAAAATCATCACGGGGTGGTGCGCATTGTATGGGTGTGTGTTACATTACATTCACTAGTAGGAGTGAGAAAAACATCACGGGGTGGTGCGCATTGTATGGGTGTTTGTTACATTAGATTCACTAGTAGGAGTGAGAAAATCATCACGGGTTGGTGCGCATTTTATGGGTGTGTGTCACATTACATTCACTAGTAGGAGTGAGAAAATCATCACGGGGTGGTGCGCATTGTATGGGTGTGTGTTACATTACATTCACTAGTAGGAGTGAGAAAAACATCACGGGGTGGTGCGCATTGTATGGGTGTTTGTTACATTAGATTCACTAGTAGGAGTGAGAAAATCATCACGGGTTGGTGCGCATTTTATGGGTGTGTGTTACATTAGATTCACTAGTAGGAGTGAGAAAAACATCACGGGGTGGTGCGCATTGTATGGGTGTGTGTTACATTAGATTCACTAGTAGGAGTGAGAAAAACATCACGGGGTGGTGCGCATTGTATGGGTGTGTGTTACATTAGATTCACTAGTAGGAGTGAGAAAAAAATCACGGGGTGGTGCACATTGTATGGGTGTGTGTTACATTACATTCACTAGTAGGAGTGAGAAAAAAATCACGGGGTGGTGACCATTGTATGGGTGTGTGTTACATTAGATTCACTAGTAGGAGTGAGAAAAACATCACGGGGTGGTGCGCATTGTATGGGTGTGTGTTACATTACATTCACTAGTAGGAGTGAGAAAAACATCACGGGGTGGTGCGCATTGTATGGGTGTGTGTTACATTACATTCACTAGTAGGAGTGAGAAAAACATCACGGGGTGGTGCGCATTGTATGGGTGTGTGTTACATTACATTGACTAGTAGGAGTGAGAAAAACATCACGGGGTGGTGCGCATTGTATGGGTGTGTGTTACATTACATTCACTAGTAGGAGTGAGAAAAACATCACGGGGTGGTGCGCATTGTATGGGTGTGTGTTACATTACATTCACTAGTAGGAGTGAGAAAAACATCACGGGGTGGTGCGCATTGTATGGGTGTGTGTTACATTACATTCACTGGTAGGAGTGAGAAAAACATCACGGGGTGGTGCGCATTGTATGGGTGTTTGTTACATTAGATTCAGTAGTAGGAGTGAGAAAATCATCACGGGTTGGTGCGCATTTTATGGGTGTGTGTTACATTAGATTCACTAGTAGGAGTGAGAAAAACATCACGGGGTGGTGCGCATTGTATGGGTGTGTGTTACATTAGATTCACTAGTAGGAGTGAAAAAACATCACGGGGTGGTGCGCATTGTATTGGTGTGTGTCACATTACATTCACTAGTAGGAGTGAGAAAAACACGGGGTGGTGCGCATTGTATGGGTGTGTGTTACATTACATTCACTAGTAGGAGTGAGAAAAACATCACGGGGTGGTGCGCATTGTATGGGTGTGTGTTACATTACATTCACTAGTAGGAGTGAGAAAAACATCACGGGGTGATGACCATTGTATGGGTGTGTGTTACATTAGATTCACTAGTAGGAGTGAGAAAAACATCACGGGGTGGTGCGCATTGTATGGGTGTGTGTTACATTACATTCACTAGTAGGAGTGAGAAAAACATCACGGGGTGGTGCGCATTGTATGGGTGTGTGTTACATTACATTCACTAGTAGGAGTGAGAAAAACATCACGGGGTGGTGCGCATTGTATGGGTGTGTGTTACATTACATTCACTAGTAGGAGTGAGAAAAACATCACGTGGTGGTGCGCATTGTATGGGTGTGTGTTACATTACATTCACTAGTAGGAGTGAGAAAAACATCACGGGGTGGTGCGCATTGTATGGGTGTGTGTTACATTACATTCACTAGTAGGAGTGATAAAAACATCACGGGGTGGTGCGCATTGTATGGGTGTGTGTTACATTAGATTCACTAGTAGGAGTGAAAAAACATCACGGGGTGGTGCGCATTGTATGGGTGTGTGTTACATTACATTCACTAGTAGGAGTGAGAAAAACATCACGGGGTGGTGCGCATTGTATGGGTGTGTGTTACATTACATTCACTAGTAGGAGTGAGAAAGTCATCACGGGGTGGTGCGCATTGCATGGGTGTGTGTTACATTACATTCACTAGTAGGAGTGAGAAAAACATCACGGGGTGGTGTGCATTGCATGGGTGTGTGTTACATTACATTCACTAATACGAGGGAGAAAAACATCACGGGGTGGTCCGCATTGCATGGCTGTGTGTTACATTACATTCACTAGTAGGAGTGAGAAAAACATCACGGGGTGGTGCGCATTGTATGGGTGTGTGTTACATTACATTCACTAGTAGGAGTGAGAAAAACATCACGGGGTGGTGCGCATTGTATGGGTGTGTGTTACATTACATTCACTAGTAGGAGTGAGAAAAACATCACGGGGTGGTGCGCATTGTATGGGTGTGTGTTACATTACATTCACTAGTAGGAGTGAGAAAAACATCACGGGGTGTTGCGCATTTTATGGGTGTGTGTTACATTACATTCACTAGTAGGAGTGAGAAAAACATCACGGGGTGGTGCGCATTGTATGGGTGTGTGTTACATTACATTCACTGGTAGGAGTGAGAAAAACATCACGGGGTGGTGCGCATTGTATGGGTGTGTGTTACATTGCATTCACTAGTAGGAGTGAGAAAAACATCACGGGGTGGTGCGCATTGTATGGGTGTTTGTTACATTAGATTCAGTACTAGGAGTGAGAAAATCATCACGGGGTGGTGCGCATTGTATGCGTGTGTGTTACATTACATTCACTAGTAGGAGTGAGAAAATCATCACGGGGTGGTGCGCATTGTATGGGTGTGTGTTACATTACATTCACTAGTAGGAGTGAGAAAAACATCACGGGGTGGTGCGCATTGTATGGGTGTTTGTTACATTAGATTCACTAGTAGGAGTGAGAAAATCATCACGGGTTGGTGCGCATTTTATGGGTGTGTGTTACATTAGATTCACTAGTAGGAGTGAGAAAAACATCACGGGGTGGTGCGCATTGTATGGGTGTGTGTTACATTAGATTCACTAGTAGGAGTGAAAAAACATCACGGGGTGGTGCGCATTGTATGGGTGTGTGTCACATTACATTCACTAGTAGGAGTGAGAAAAACATCTCGGGGTGGTGCGCATTGTATGGGTGTGTGTTACATTACATTCACTAGTAGGAGTGAGAAAAACATCACGGGGTGGTGCGCATTGTATGGGTGTGTGTTACATTACATTCACTAGTAGGAGTGAGAAAAAAATCACGGGGTGGTGACCATTGTATGGGTGTGTGTTACATTAGATTCACTAGTAGGAGTGAGAAAAACATCACGGGGTGGTGCGCATTGTATGGGTGTGTGTTACATTACATTCACTGGTAGGAGTGAGAAAAACATCACGGGGTGGTGCGCATTGTATGGGTGTGTGTTACATTGCATTCACTAGTAGGAGTGAGAAAAACATCACGGGGTGGTGCGCATTGTATGGGTGTTTGTTACATTAGATTCAGTACTAGGAGTGAGAAAATCATCACGGGGTGGTGCGCATTGTATGCGTGTGTGTTACATTACATTCACTAGTAGGAGTGAGAAAATCATCACGGGGTGGTGCGCATTGTATGGGTGTGTGTTACATTACATTCACTAGTAGGAGTGAGAAAAACATCACGGGGTGGTGCGCATTGTATGGGTGTTTGTTACATTAGAATCACTAGTAGGAGTGAGAAAATCATCACGGGTTGGTGCGCATTTTATGGGTGTGTGTTACATTAGATTCACTAGTAGGAGTGAGAAAAACATCACGGGGTGGTGCGCATTGTATGGGTGTGTGTTACATTAGATTCACTAGTAGGAGTGAAAAAACATCACGGGGTGGTGCGCATTGTATGGGTGTGTGTCACATTACATTCACTAGTAGAAGTGAGAAAAACATCTCGGGGTGGTGCGCATTGTATGGGTGTGTGTTACATTACATTCACTAGTAGGAGTGAGAAAAACATCACGGGGTGGTGCGCATTGTATGGGTGTGTGTTACATTACATTCACTAGTAGGAGTGAGAAAAAAATCACGGGGTGGTGACCATTGTATGGGTGTGTGTTACATTAGATTCACTAGTAGGAGTGAGAAAAACATCACGGGGTGGTGCGCATTGTATGGGTGTGTGTTACATTACATTCACTAGTAGGAGTGAGAAAAACATCACGGGGTGGTGCGCATTGTATGGGTGTGTGTTACATTACATTCACTAGTAGGAGTGAGAAAAACATAACGGGGTGGTGCGCATTGTATGGGTGTGTGTTACATTACATTCACTAGTAGGAGTGAGAAAAACATCACGGGGTGGTGCGCAATGTATGGGTGTGTGTTACATTACATTCACTAGTAGGAGTGAGAAAAACATCACGGGGTGGTGCGCATTGTATGGGTGTGTGTCACATTACATTCACTAGTAGGAGTGAGAAAAACATCACGGGGTGGTGCGCATTGTATGGGTGTGTGTCACATTACATTCACTAGTAGGAGTGAGAAAAACATCACGGGGTGGTGCGCATTGTATGGGTGTGTGTTACATTACATTCACTAGTAGGAGTGAGAAAAACATCACGGGGTGGTGCGCATTGTATGAGTGTTTGTTACATTAGATTCACTAGTAGGAGTGAGAAAATCATCACGGGGTGGTGCGCATTGTATGGGTGTGTGTTACATTACATTCACTAGTAGGAGTGAGAAAAACATCACGGGGTGGTGCGCAGTGTATGGGTGTGTGTTACATTACATTCACTAGTAGGAGTGAGAAAAACATCACGGGGTGGTGCGCATTGTATGGGTGTGTGTTACATTACATTCCCTAGTAGGAGTGAGAAAAACATCACGGGGTGGTGCGCATTGTATGGGTGTGTGTTACATTAGATTCACTAGTGGTAGTGAGAAAAACATCACGGGGTGGTGCGCATTGTATGGGTGTGTGTTACATTACATTCACTAGTAGGAGTCAGAAAAACATCACGGGGTGGTGCGCATTGTATGGGTGTGTGTTACATTAGATTCACTAGTAGTAGTGAGAAAAACATCACAGGGTGGTGCGCATTGTATGGGTGTGTGTTACATTACATTCACTAGTAGGAGTGAGAAAAACATCACGGGGTGGTGCGCATTGTATGGGTGTGTGTTACATTACATTCACTAGTAGGAGTCAGAAAAACATCACGGGGTGGTGCGCATTGTATGGGTGTGTGTTACATTAGATTCACTAGTAGTAGTGAGAAAAACATCACAGTGTGGTGCGCATTGTATGGGTGTGTGTTACATTACATTCACTAGTAGGAGTGAGAAAAACATCACGGGGTGGTGCGCATTGTATGGGTGTGTGTTACATTACATTCACTAGTAGGAGTGAGAAAAACATCACGGGGTGGTGCGCATTGTATGTGTGTGTGTTACATTACATTCACTAGTAGGAGTGAGAAAAACATCACGGGGTGGTGCGCATTGTATGGGTGTGTGTTACATTACATTCACTAGTAGGAGTCAGAAAAACATCACGGGGTGGTGCGCATTGTATGGGTGTGTGTTACATTAGATTCACTAGTAGTAGTGAGAAAAACATCACAGGGTGGTGCGCATTGTATGGGTGTGTGTTACATTACATTCACTAGTAGGAGTGAGAAAAACATCACGGGGTGGTGCGCATTGTATGGGTGTGTGTTACATTACATTCACTAGTAGGAGTGAGAAAAACATCACGGGGTGGTGTGCATTGCATGGGTGTGTGTTACATTACATTCACTAATACGAGGGAGAAAAACATCACGGGGTGGTCCGCATTGCATGGCTGTGTGTTACATTACATTCACTAGTAGGAGTGAGAAAAACATCACGGGGTGGTGCGCATTGTATGGGTGTGTGTTACATTACATTCACTAGTAGGAGTGAGAAAAACATCACGGGGTGGTGCGCATTGTATGGGTGTGTGTTACATTACATTCACTAGTAGGAGTGAGAAAAACATCACGGGGTGGTGCGCATTGTATGGGTGTGTGTTACATTACATTCACTAGTAGGAGTGAGAAAAACATCACGGGGTGTTGCGCATTTTATGGGTGTGTGTTACATTACATTCACTAGTAGGAGTGAGAAAAACATCACGGGGTGGTGCGCATTGTATGGGTGTGTGTTACATTACATTCACTGGTAGGAGTGAGAAAAACATCACGGGGTGGTGCGCATTGTATGGGTGTGTGTTACATTGCATTCACTAGTAGGAGTGAGAAAAACATCACGGGGTGGTGCGCATTGTATGGGTGTTTGTTACATTAGATTCAGTACTAGGAGTGAGAAAATCATCACGGGGTGGTGCGCATTGTATGCGTGTGTGTTACATTACATTCACTAGTAGGAGTGAGAAAATCATCACGGGGTGGTGCGCATTGTATGGGTGTGTGTTACATTACATTCACTAGTAGGAGTGAGAAAAACATCACGGGGTGGTGCGCATTGTATGGGTGTTTGTTACATTAGATTCACTAGTAGGAGTGAGAAAATCATCACGGGTTGGTGCGCATTTTATGGGTGTGTGTTACATTAGATTCACTAGTAGGAGTGAGAAAAACATCACGGGGTGGTGCGCATTGTATGGGTGTGTGTTACATTAGATTCACTAGTAGGAGTGAAAAAACATCACGGGGTGGTGCGCATTGTATGGGTGTGTGTCACATTACATTCACTAGTAGGAGTGAGAAAAACATCTCGGGGTGGTGCGCATTGTATGGGTGTGTGTTACATTACATTCACTAGTAGGAGTGAGAAAAACATCACGGGGTGGTGCGCATTGTATGGGTGTGTGTTACATTACATTCACTAGTAGGAGTGAGAAAAAAATCACGGGGTGGTGACCATTGTATGGGTGTGTGTTACATTAGATTCACTAGTAGGAGTGAGAAAAACATCACGGGGTGGTGCGCATTGTATGGGTGTGTGTTACATTACATTCACTGGTAGGAGTGAGAAAAACATCACGGGGTGGTGCGCATTGTATGGGTGTGTGTTACATTGCATTCACTAGTAGGAGTGAGAAAAACATCACGGGGTGGTGCGCATTGTATGGGTGTTTGTTACATTAGATTCAGTACTAGGAGTGAGAAAATCATCACGGGGTGGTGCGCATTGTATGCGTGTGTGTTACATTACATTCACTAGTAGGAGTGAGAAAATCATCACGGGGTGGTGCGCATTGTATGGGTGTGTGTTACATTACATTCACTAGTAGGAGTGAGAAAAACATCACGGGGTGGTGCGCATTGTATGGGTGTTTGTTACATTAGATTCACTAGTAGGAGTGAGAAAATCATCACGGGTTGGTGCGCATTTTATGGGTGTGTGTTACATTAGATTCACTAGTAGGAGTGAGAAAAACATCACGGGGTGGTGCGCATTGTATGGGTGTGTGTTACATTAGATTCACTAGTAGGAGTGAAAAAACATCACGGGGTGGTGCGCATTGTATGGGTGTGTGTCACATTACATTCACTAGTAGGAGTGAGAAAAACATCTCGGGGTGGTGCGCATTGTATGGGTGTGTGTTACATTACATTCACTAGTAGGAGTGAGAAAAACATCACGGGGTGGTGCGCATTGTATGGGTGTGTGTTACATTACATTCACTAGTAGGAGTGAGAAAAAAATCACGGGGTGGTGACCATTGTATGGGTGTGTGTTACATTAGATTCACTAGTAGGAGTGAGAAAAACATCACGGGGTGGTGCGCATTGTATGGGTGTGTGTTACATTACATTCACTAGTAGGAGTGAGAAAAACATCACGGGGTGGTGCGCATTGTATGCGTGTGTGTTACATTACATTCACTAGTAGGAGTGAGAAAAACATAACGGGGTGGTGCGCATTGTATGGGTGTGTGTTACATTACATTCACTAGTAGGAGTGAGAAAAACATCACGGGGTGGTGCGCAATGTATGGGTGTGTGTTACATTACATTCACTAGTAGGAGTGAGAAAAACATCACGGGGTGGTGCGCATTGTATGGGTGTGTGTCACATTACATTCACTAGTAGGAGTGAGAAAAACATCACGGGGTGGTGCGCATTGTATGGGTGTGTGTCACATTACATTCACTAGTAGGAGTGAGAAAAACATCACGGGGTGGTGCGCATTGTATGGGTGTGTGTTACATTACATTCACTAGTAGGAGTGAGAAAAACATCACGGGGTGGTGCGCATTGTATGAGTGTTTGTTACATTAGATTCACTAGTAGGAGTGAGAAAATCATCACGGGGTGGTGCGCATTGTATGGGTGTGTGTTACATTACATTCACTAGTAGGAGTGAGAAAAACATCACGGGGTGGTGCGCAGTGTATGGGTGTGTGTTACATTACATTCCCTAGTAGGAGTGAGAAAAACATCACGGGGTGGTGCGCATTGTATGGGTGTGTGTTACATTACATTCCCTAGTAGGAGTGAGAAAAACATCACGGGGTGGTGCGCATTGTATGGGTGTGTGTTACATTAGATTCACTAGTGGTAGTGAGAAAAACATCACGGGGTGGTGCGCATTGTATGGGTGTGTGTTACATTACATTCACTAGTAGGAGTCAGAAAAACATCACGGGGTGGTGCGCATTGTATGGGTGTGTGTTACATTAGATTCACTAGTAGTAGTGAGAAAAACATCACAGGGTGGTGCGCATTGTATGGGTGTGTGTTACATTACATTCACTAGTAGGAGTGAGAAAAACATCACGGGGTGGTGCGCATTGTATGGGTGTGTGTTACATTACATTCACTAGTAGGAGTCAGAAAAACATCACGGGGTGGTGCGCATTGTATGGGTGTGTGTTACATTAGATTCACTAGTAGTAGTGAGAAAAACATCACAGGGTGGTGCGCATTGTATGGGTGTGTGTTACATTACATTCACTAGTAGGAGTGAGAAAAACATCACGGGGTGGTGCGCATTGTATGGGTGTGTGTTACATTACATTCACTAGTAGGAGTGAGAAAAACATCACGGGGTGGTGCGCATTGTATGTGTGTGTGTTACATTACATTCACTAGTAGGAGTGAGAAAAACATCACGGGGTGGTGCGCATTGTATGGGTGTGTGTTACATTAGATTCACTGGTAGGAGTGAGAAAAACATCACGGGGTGGTGCGCATTGTATGGGTGTGTGTTACATTACATTCACTGGTAGGAGTGAGAAAAACATCACGGGGTGGTGCGCATTGTATGGGTGTGTGTTACATTGCATTCACTAGTAGGAGTGAGAAAAACATCAAGGGGTGGTGCGCATTGTATGGGTGTGTGTTACATTACATTCACTAGTAGGAGTGAGAAAAACATCACGGGGTGGTGCGCATTGTATGGGTGTTTGTTACATTAGATTCAGTAGTAGGAGTGAGAAAATCATCACGGGGTGGTGCGCATTGTATGCGTGTGTGTTACATTACATTCACTAGTAGGAGTGAGAAAATCATCACGGGGTGGTGCGCATTGTATGGGTGTGTGTTACATTACATTCACTAGTAGGAGTGAGAAAAACATCACGGGGTGGTGCGCATTGTATGGGTGTTTGTTACATTAGATTCACTAGTAGGAGTGAGAAAATCATCACGGGTTGGTGCGCATTTTATGGGTGTGTGTCACATTACATTCACTAGTAGGAGTGAGAAAAACATCACGGGGTGGTGCGCATTGTATGGGTGTATGTTACATTACATTCACTAGTAGGAGTGAGAAAAACATCACGGGGTGGTGCGCATTGTATGGGTGTGTGTTACATTACATTCACTAGTAGGAGTGAGAAAAAAATCACGGGGTGGTGACCATTGTATGGGTGTGTGTTACATTAGATTCACTAGTAGGAGTGAGAAAAACATCACGGGGTGGTGCGCATTGTATGGGTGTGTGTTACATTACATTCACTAGTAGGAGTCAGAAAAACATCACGGGGTGGTGCGCATTGTATGGGTGTGTGTTACATTACATTCACTAGTAGGAGTCAGAAAAACATCACGGGGTGGTGCGCATTGTATGGGTGTGTGTTACATTACATTCACTAGTAGGAGTCAGAAAAACATCACGGGGTGGTTCGCATTGTATGGGTGTGTGTTACATTAGATTCACTAGTAGTAGTGAGAAAAACATCACAGGGTGGTGCGCATTGTATGGGTGTGTGTTACATTACATTCACTAGTAGGAGTGAGAAAAATATCACGGGGTGGTGCGCATTGTATGGGTGTGTGTTACATTACATTCACTAGTAGGAGTGAGAAAAACATCACGGGGTGGTGCGCATTGTATGGGTGTGTGTTACATTACATTCACTAGTAGGAGTGAGAAAAACATCACGGGGTGGTGCGCATTGTATGGGTGTGTGTTACATTAGATTCACTGGTAGGAGTGAGAAAAACATCACGGGGTGGTGCGCATTGTATGGGTGTGTGTTACATTACATTCATTGGTAGGAGTGAGAAAAACATCACGGGGTGGTGCGCATTGTATGGGTGTGTGCTACATTGCATTCACTAGTAGGAGTGAGAAAAACATCAAGAGGTGGTGCGCATTGTATGGGTGTGTGTTACATTACATTCACTAGTAGGAGTGAGAAAAACATCACGGGGTGGTGCGCATTGTATGGGTGTTTGTTACATTAGATTCAGTAGTAGGAGTGAGAAAATCATCACGGGGTGGTGCGCATTGTATGCGTGTGTGTTACATTACATTCACTAGTAGGAGTGAGAAAATCATCACGGGGTGGTGCGCATTGTATGGGTGTGTGTTACATTACATTCACTAGTAGGAGTGAGAAAAACATCACGGGGTGGTGCGCATTGTATGGGTGTTTGTTACATTAGATTCACTAGTAGGAGTGAGAAAATCATCACGGGTTGGTGCGCATTTTATGGGTGTGTGTTACATTAGATTCACTAGTAGGAGTGAGAAAAACATCACGGGGTGGTGCGCATTGTATGGGTGTGTGTTACATTAGATTCACTAGTAGGAGTGAAAAAACATCACGGGTTGGTGCGCATTGTATGGGTGTGTGTTACATTACATTCACTAGTAGGAGTGAGAAAAAAATCACGGGGTGGTGACCATTGTATGGGTGTGTGTTACATTAGATTCACTAGTAGGAGTGAGAAAAACATCACGGGGTGGTGCGCATTGTATGGGTGTGTGTTACATTACATTCACTAGTAGGAGTGAGAAAAACATCACGGGGTGGTGCGCATTGTATGGGTGTGTGTTACATTACATTCACTAGTAGGAGTGAGAAAAACATCACGGGGTGGTGCGCATTGTATGGGTGTGTGTTACATTACATTCACTAGTAGGAGTGAGAAAAACATCACGGGGTGGTGCGCATTGTATGGGTGTGTGTTACATTACATTCACAAGTAGGAGTGAGAAAAACATCACGGGGTGGTGCGCATTGTATGGGTGTGTGTTACATTAGATTCACTGGTAGGAGTGAGAAAAACATCACGGGGTGGTGCGCATTGTATGGGTGTGTGTTACATTACATTCACTGGTAGGAGTGAGAAAAACATCACGGGGTGGTGCGCATTGTATGGGTGTGTGTTACATTGCATTCACTAGTAGGAGTGAGAAAAACATCAAGGGGTGGTGCGCATTGTATGGGTGTGTGTTACATTACATTCACTAGTAGGAGTGAGAAAAACATCACGGGGTGGTGCGCATTGTATGGGTGTTTGTTACATTAGATTCAGTAGTAGGAGTGAGAAAATCATCACGGGGTGGTGCGCATTGCATGCGTGTGTGTTACATTACATTCACTAGTAGGAGTGAGAAAATCATCACGGGGTGGTGCGCATTGTATGGGTGTGTGTTACATTACATTCACTAGTAGGAGTGAGAAAAACATCACGGG
Organism: Cavia porcellus; assembly: GCF_034190915.1. Taxonomy (NCBI): domain Eukaryota; kingdom Metazoa; phylum Chordata; class Mammalia; order Rodentia; family Caviidae; genus Cavia; species Cavia porcellus. The sequence continues at coordinate 473,677 of NW_026947580.1, read as the reverse complement.
GTGGTGCGCATTGTATGGGTGTTTGTTACATTAGATTCACTAGTAGGAGTGAGAAAATCATCACGGGTTGGTGCGCATTTTATGGGTGTGTGTTACATTAGATTCACTAGTAGGAGTGAGAAAAACATCACGGTGTGGTGCGCATTGTATGGGTGTGTGTTACATTAGATTCACTAGTAAGAGTGAAAAAACATCACGGGTTGGTGCGCATTGTATGGGTGTGTGTTACATTACATTCACTAGTAGGAGTGAGAAAAAAATCACGGGGTGGTGACCATTGTATGGGTGTGTGTTACATTAGATTCACTAGTAGGAGTGAGAAAAACATCACGGGGTGGTGCGCATTGTTTGGGTGTGTGTTACATTACATTCACTAGTAGGAGTGAGAAAAACATCACGGGGTGGTGCGCATTGTATGGGTGTGTGTTACATTACATTCACTAGTAGGAGTGAGAAAAACATCACGGGGTGGTGCGCATTGTATGGGTGTGTGTTACATTACATTCACTAGTAGGAGTCAGAAAAACATCACGGGGTGGTGCGCATTGTATGGGTGTGTGTTACATTAGATTCACTAGTAGTAGTGAGAAAAACATCACAGGGTGGTGCGCATTGTATGGGTGTGTGTTACATTACATTCACTAGTAGGAGAGAGAAAAACATCACGGGGTGGTGCGAATTGTATGGGTGTGTGTTACATTACATTCACTAGTAGGAGTCAGAAAAACATCACGGGGTGGTGCGCATTGTATGGGTGTGTGTTACATTACATTCACTAGTAGGAGTCAGAAAAACATCACGGGGTGGTGCGCATTGTATGGGTGTGTGTTACATTACATTCACTAGTAGGAGTCAGAAAAACATCACGGGGTGGTGCGCATTGTATGGGTGTGTGTTACATTACATTCACTAGTAGGAGTCAGAAAAACATCACGGGGTGGTGCGCATTGTATGGGTGTGTGTTACATTAGATTCACTAGTAGTAGTGAGAAAAACATCACAGGGTGGTGCGCATTGTATGGGTGTGTGTTACATTACATTCACTAGTAGGAGTGAGAAAAATATCACGGGGTGGTGCGAATTGTATGGGTGTGTGTTACATTACATTCACTAGTAGGAGTGAGAAAAACATCACGGGGTGGTGCGCATTGTATGGGTGTGTGTTACATTACATTCACTAGTAGGAGTGAGAAAAACATCACGGGGTGGTGCGCATTGTATGGGTGTGTGTTACATTAGATTCACTGGTAGGAGAGAGAAAAACATCACGTGGTGGTGCGCATTGTATGGGTGTGTGTTACATTACATTCACTGGTAGGAGTGAGAAAAACATCACGGGGTGGTGCGCATTGTATGGGTGTGTGTTACATTGCATTCACTAGTAGGAGTGAGAAAAACATCAAGGGGTGGTGCGCATTGTATGGGTGTGTGTTACATTACATTCACTAGTAGGAGTGAGAAAAACATCACGGGGTGGTGCGCATTGTATGGGTGTTTGTTACATTAGATTCAGTAGTAGGAGTGAGAAAATCATCACGGGGTGGTGCGCATTGTATGCGTGTGTGTTACATTACATTCACTAGTAGGAGTGAGAAAATCATCACGGGGTGGTGCGCATTGTATGGGTGTGTGTTACATTACATTCACTAGTAGGAGTGAGAAAAACATCACGGGGTGGTGCGCATTGTATGGGTGTTTGTTACATTAGATTCACTAGTAGGAGTGAGAAAATCATCACGGGTTGGTGCGCATTTTATGGGTGTGTGTTACATTAGATTCACTAGTAGGAGTGAGAAAAACATCACGGGGTGGTGCGCATTGTATGGGTGTGTGTTACATTAGATTCACTAGTAGGAGTGAAAAAACATCACGGGTTGGTGCGCATTGTATGGGTGTGTGTTACATTACATTCACTAGTAGGAGTGAGAAAAAAATCACGGGGTGGTGACCATTGTATGGGTGTGTGTTACATTAGATTCACTAGTAGGAGTGAGAAAAACATCACGGGGTGGTGCGCATTGTATGGGTGTGTGTTACATTACATTCACTAGTAGGAGTGAGAAAAACATCACGGGGTGGTGCGCATTGTATGGGTGTGTGTTACATTACATTCACTAGTAGGAGTGAGAAAAACATCACGGGGTGGTGCGCATTGTATGGGTGTGTGTTACATTACATTCACTAGTAGGAGTGAGAAAAACATCACGGGGTGGTGCGCATTGTATGGGTGTGTGTTACATTACATTCACTAGTAGGAGTGAGAAAAACATCACGGGGTGGTGCGCATTGTATGGGTGTGTGTTACATTAGATTCACTGGTAGAAGTGAGAAAAACATCACGGGGTGGTGCGCATTGTATGGGTGTGTGTTACATTACATTCACTGGTAGGAGTGAGAAAAACATCACGGGGTGGTGCGCATTGTATGGGTGTGTGTTACATTGCATTCACTAGTAGGAGTGAGAAAAACATCAAGGGGTGGTGCGCATTGTATGGGTGTGTGTTACATTACATTCACTAGTAGGAGTGAGAAAAACATCACGGGGTGGTGCGCATTGTATGGGTGTTTGTTACATTAGATTCAGTAGTAGGAGTGAGAAAATCATCACGGGGTGGTGCGCATTGTATGCGTGTGTGTTACATTACATTCACTAGTAGGAGTGAGAAAATCATCACGGGGTGGTGCGCATTGTATGGGTGTGTGTTACATTACATTCACTAGTAGGAGTGAGAAAAACATCACGGGGTGGTGCGCATTGTATGGGTGTTTGTTACATTAGATTCACTAGTAGGAGTGAGAAAATCATCACGGGTTGGTGCGCATTTTATGGGTGTGTGTTACATTAGATTCACTAGTAGGAGTGAGAAAAACATCACGGGGTGGTGCGCATTGTATGGGTGTGTGTTACATTAGATTCACTAGTAGGAGTGAAAAAACATCACGGGTTGGTGCGCATTGTATGGGTGTGTGTTACATTACATTCACTAGTAGGAGTGAGAAAAAAATCACGGGGTGGTGACCATTGTATGGGTGTGTGTTACATTAGATTCACTAGTAGGAGTGACAAAAACATCACGGGGTGGTGCGCATTGTATGGGTGTGTGTTACATTACATTCACTAGTAGGAGTGAGAAAAACATCACGGGGTGGTGCGCATTGTATGGGTGTGTGTTACATTACATTCACTAGTAGGAGTGAGAAAAACATCACCGGGTGGTGCGCATTGTATGGGTGTGTGTTACATTACATTCACTAGTAGGAGTGAGAAAAACATCACGGGGTGGTGCGCATTGTATGGGTGTGTGTTACATTACATTTACTAGTAGGAGTGAGAAAAACTTCACGGGGTGGTGCGCATTGTATGGGTGTGTGTTACATTACATTCACTAGTAGGAGTGAGAAAAACATCACGGGGTGGTGCGCATTGTATGGGTGTGTGTTACATTACATTCACTAGTAGGAGTCAGAAAAACATCACGGGGTGGTGCGCATTGTATGGGTGTGTGTTACATTAGATTCACTAGTAGTAGTGAGAAAAACATCACAGGGCGGTGTGCATTGTATGGGTGTGTGTTACATTACATTCACTAGTAGGAGTGAGAAAAACATCACGGGGTGGTGCGCATTGTATGGGTGTGTGTTACATTACATTCACTAGTAGGAGTGAGAAAAACATCACGGGGTGGTGCGCATTGTATGGGTGTGTGTTACATTAGATTCACTAGTAGTAGTGAGAAAAACATCACAGGGTGGTGCGCATTGTATGGGTGTGTGTTACATTACATTCACTAGTAGGAGTGAGAAAAACATCACGGGGTGGTGCGCATTGTATGGGTGTGTGTTACATTAGATTCACTGGTAGGAGTGAGAAAAACATCACGGTGTGGTGCGCATTGTATGGGTGTGTGTTACATTACATTCACTGGTAGGAGTGAGAAAAACATCACGGGGTGGTGCGCATTGTATGGGTGTGTGTTACATTGCATTCACTAGTAGGAGTGAGAAAAACATCAAGGGGTGGTGCGCATTGTATGGGTGTGTGTTACATTACATTCACTAGTAGGAGTGAGAAAAACATCACGGGGTGGTGCGCATTGTATGGGTGTTTGTTACATTAGATTTAGTAGTAGCAGTGAGAAAATCATCACGGGGTGGTGCGCATTGTATGCGTGTGTGTTACATTACATTCACTAGTAGGAGTGAGAAAATCATCACGGGGTGGTGCGCATTGTATGGGTGTGTGTTACATTACATTCACTAGTAGGAGTGAGAAAAACATCACGGGGTGGTGCGCATTGTATGGGTGTTTGTTACATTAGATTCACTAGTAGGAGTGAGAAAATCATCACGGGTTGGTGCGCATTTTATGGGTGTGTGTTACATTAGATTCACTAGTAGGAGTGAGAAAAACATCACGGGGTGGTGCGCATTGTATGGGTGTGTGTTACATTAGATTCACTAGTAGGAGTGAAAAAACATCACGGGTTGGTGCGCATTGTATGGGTGTGTGTCACATTACATTCACTAGTAGGAGTGAGAAAAACATCACGGGGTGGTGCGCATTGTATGGGTGTATGTTACATTACATTCACTAGTAGGAGTGAGAAAAACATCACGGGGTGGTGCGCATTGTATGGGTGTGTGTTACATTTCATTCACTAGTAGGAGTGAGAAAAAAATCACGGGGTGGTGACCATTGTATGGGTGTGTGTTACATTAGATTCACTAGTAGGAGTGAGAAAAACATCACGGGGTGGTGCGCATTGTATGGGTGTGTGTTACATTACATTCACTAGTAGGAGTGAGAAAAACATCACGGGGTGGTGCGCATTGTATGGGTGTGTGTTACATTACATTCACTAGTAGGAGTGAGAAAAACATCACGGGGTGGTGAGCATTGTATGGGTGTGTGTTACATTACATTCACTAGTAGGAGTGAGAAAAACATCACGGGGTGGTGCGCATTGTATGGGTGTGTGTTACATTACATTCACTAGTAGGAGTGAGAAAAACATCACGGGGTGGTGCGCATTGTATGGGTGTGTGTTACATTACATTCACTAGTAGGAGTGAGAAAAACATCACGGGGTGGTGCGCATTGTATGGGTGTGTGTTACATTACATTCACTAGTAGGAGTGATAAAAACATCACGGGGTGGTGCGCATTGTATGGGTGTGTGTTACATTAGATTCACTAGTAGGAGTGAAAAAACATCACGGGGTGGTGCGCATTGTATGGGTGTGTGTTACATTACATTCACTAGTACGAGGGAGAAAAACATCATGGGGTGGTGCGCATTGCATGGGTGTGTGTTACATTATATTCACTAGTAGGAGTGAGAAATACATCACGGGGTGGTGCGCATTGTATGGGTGTGTGTTACATTACATTCACTGGTAGGAGTGAGAAAAACATCACGGGGTGGTGCGCATTGTATGGGTGTGTGTTACATTGCATTCACTAGTAGGAGTGAGAAAAACATCACGGGGTGGTGCGCATTGTATGGGTGTGTTTTACATTACATTCACTAGTAGGAGTGAGAAAAACATCACCGGGTGGTGCGCATTGTATGGGTGTTTGTTACATTAGATTCAGTAGTAGGAGTGAGAAAATCATCACGGGGTGGTGCGCATTGTATGCGTGTGTGTTACATTACATTCACTAGTAGGAGTGAGAAAATCATCAAGGGGTGGTGCGCATTGTATGGGTGTGTGTTACATTACATTCACTAGTAGGAGTGAGAAAAACATCACGGGGTGGTGCGCATTGTATGGGTGTTTGTTACATTAGATTCACTAGTAGGAGTGAGAAAATCATCACGGGTTGGTGCGCATTTTATGGGTGTGTGTTACATTAGATTCACTAGTAGGAGTGAGAAAAACATCACGGGGTGGTGCGCATTGTATGGGTGTGTGTTACATTACATTCACTAGTAGGAGTGAGAAAAACATCACGGGGTGGTGCGCATTGTATGGGTGTTTGTTACATTAGATTCACTAGTAGGAGTGAGAAAATCATCACGGGGTGGTGCGCATTGTATGGGTGTGTGTTACATTACATTCACTAGTAGGAGTGAGAAAAACATCACGGGGTGGTGCGCATTGTATGGGTGTGTGTTACATTACATTTACGAGTAGGAGTGAGAAAAACATCACTGGGTGGTGCGCATTGTATGGGTGTGTGTTACATGAGATTCACTAGTAGGAGTGAGAAAAACATCAAGGGGTGGTGCGCATTGTATGGGTGTGTGTTACATTACATTCACTAGTAGGAGTGAGAAAAACATCACGGGGTGGTGCGCATTGTATGGGTGTGTGTTACATTACATTCACTAGTAGGAGTGAGAAAAACATCACGGGGTGGTGCGCATTGTATGGGTGTGTGTTACATTACATTCACTAGTAGGAGTGAGAAAATCATCACGGGGTGGTGCGCATTGTATGGGTGTGTGTTACATTACATTCACTAGTAGGAGTGAGAAAAACATCACGGGGTGGTGCGCATTGTATGGGTGTGTGTTACATTACATTCACTAGTAGGAGTGAGAAAATCATCACGGGGTGGTGCGCATTGTATGGGTGTGTGTTACATTACATTCACTAGTAGGAGTGAGAAAAACATCACGGGGTGATGCGCAATGTATGGGTGTGTGTTACATTACATTCACTAGTAGGAGTGAGAAAAACATCACGGGGTGGTGCGCATTGTATGGGTGTGTGTTACATTACATTCACTAGTAGGAGTGAGAAAAACATCAGGGGTGGTGCGCATTGCGTGGGTGTGTGTTACATTACATTCACTAGTAGGAGTGAGAAAAACATCACGGGGTGGTGCGCATTGTATGGGTGTGTGTTACATTACATTCACTAGTAGGAGTGAGAAAAACATCACGGGGTGGTGCGCATTGTATGGGGGTGTGTTACATTAGACTCACTAGTAGGAGTGAGAAAAACATCACGGGGTGGTGCGCATTGTATGGGTGTGTTTTACATTACATTCACTAGTAGGAGTGAGAAAAACATCACGGGGTGGTGCGCATTGTATGGGTGTGTGTTACATTACATTCAGTAGTAGGAGTGAGAAAAACATCACGGGGTTGTGCGCATTGTATGGGTGTGTGTTACTTTAGATTCACTAGTAGTAGTGAGAAAAACATCACGGGGTGGTGCGCATTGTATGGGTGTGTGTTACATTACATTCACTAGTAAGAGTGAGAAAAACATCACGGGGTGGTGCGCATTTTATGGGTGTGTGTTACATTACATTCGCTAGTAGGAGTGAGAAAAACATCACGGGGTGGTGCGCATTGTATGGGTGTGTGTTACATTACATTCACTAGTAGGAGTGAAAAAATATCACGGGGTGGTGCGCATTGTATGGGTGTGTGTTACATTACATTCACTAGTAGGAGTGAGAAAAACATCACGGGGTGGTGCGCATTGTATGGGTGTGTGTTACATTAGATTCACTAGTAGGAGTGAGAAAAACATCACGGGGTGGTGCGCATTGTATGGGTGTGTGTTACATTACATTCACTAGTAGGAGTGAGAAAAACATCACGGGGTGGTGCGCATTGTATGGGTGTGTGTTACATTACATTCACTAGTAGGAGTGAGAAAAACATCACGGGGTGGTGCGCATTGTATGGGTGTGTGTTACATTACATTCACTAGTAGGAGTGAGAAAAACATCACGGGGTGGTGCGCATTGTATGGGTGTGTGTTACATTACATTCACTAGTAGGACTGAGAAAAACATCACGGGGTGGTGCGCATTGTATGGGTGTGTGTTACATTAGATTCACTAGTAGGAGTGAGAAAAACATCACGGGGTGGTGCGCATTGTATGGGTGTGTGTTACATTAGATTCACTAGTAGGAGTGAGAAAAACATCACGGGGTGGTGCGCATTGTATGGGTGTTTGTTACATTAGATTCCCAAGTAGGAGTGAGAAAATCATCACGGGGTGGTGCGCATTGTATGGGTGTGTGTTACATTACATTCACTAGTAGGAGTGAGAAAAACATCACGGGGTGGTGCGCATTGTATGGGTGTGTGTTACATTACATTCACTAGTAGGAGTGAGAAAAACATCACGGGGTGGTGCGCATTGTGTGGGTGTGTGTTACATTACATTCCCAAGTAGGAGTGAGAAAAACGTCACGGGGTGGTGCGCATTGTATGGGTGTGTGTTACATTACATTCACTAGTAGGAGTGAGAAAAACATCACGGGGTGGTGCGCATTGTATGGGTGTGTTACATTAGATTCACTAGTGGTAGTGAGAAAAACATCACGGGGTGGTGCGCATTGTGTGGGTGTGTGTTACATTACATTCCCAAGTAGGAGTGAGAAAAACGTCACGGGGTGGTGCGCATTGTATGGGTGTGTGTTACATTACATTCACTAGTAGGAGTGAGAAAAACATCACGGTGTGGTGCGCATTGTATGGGTGTGTGTTACATTAGATTCACTAGTGGTAATGAGAAAAACATCACGGGGTGGTGCGCATTGTATGGGTGTGTGTTACATTACATTCATTAGTAGGAGTGAGAAAAACATCACAGGGTGGTACGCATTTTATGGGTGTGTGTTACATTACATTCACTAGTAGGAGTGAGAAAAACATCATGTGGTGGTGCGCATTGTATGGGTGTGTGTTACATTAGATTCAATAGTAGTAGTGAAAAAAACATCACGGGGTGGTGCGCATTGTATGGGTGTGTGTTACATTACATTCACTAGTAGGAGTGAGAAAAACATCACGGGGTGGTGCGCATTGTATGGGTGTGTGTTACATTACATTTACTAGTAGGAGTGAGAAAAACATCACTGGGTGGTGCGCATTGTATGGGTGTGTGTTACATGAGATTCACTAGTAGGAGTGAGAAAAACATCAAGGGGTGGTGCGCATTGTATGGGTGTGTGTTACATTACATTCACTAGTAGGAGTGAGAAAAACATCACGGGGTGGTGCGCATTGTATGGGTGTGTGTTACATTACATTCACTAGTAGGAGTGAGAAAAACATCACGGGGTGGTGCGCATTGTATGGGTGTGTGTTACATTACATTCACTAGTAGGAGTGAGAAAATCATCACGGGGTGGTGCGCATTGTATGGGTGTGTGTTACATTACATTCACTAGTAGGAGTGAGAAAAACATCACGGGGTGGTGCGCATTGTATGGGTGTGTGTTACATTACATTCACTAGTAGGAGTGAGAAAATCATCACGGGGTGGTGCGCATTGTATGGGTGTGTGTTACATTACATTCACTAGTAGGAGTGAGAAAAACATCACGGGGTGATGCGCAATGTATGGGTGTGTGTTACATTACATTCACTAGTAGGAGTGAGAAAAACATCACGGGGTGGTGCGCATTGTATGGGTGTGTGTTACATTACATTCACTAGTAGGAGTGAGAAAAACATCAGGGGTGGTGCGCATTGCGTGGGTGTGTGTTACATTACATTCACTAGTAGGAGTGAGAAAAACATCACGGGGTGGTGCGCATTGTATGGGTGTGTGTTACATTAGATTCACTAGTAGGAGTGAGAAAAACATCACGGGGTGGTGCGCATTGTATGGGTGTGTGTTACATTACATTCACTAGTAGGAGTGAGAAAAACATCACGGGGTGGTGCGCATTGTATGGGTGTGTGTTACATTAGATTCACTAGTAGGAGTGAGAAAAACATCACGGGGTGGTGCGCATTGTATGGGTGTGTTTTACATTACATTCACTAGTAGGAGTGAGAAAAACATCACGGGGTGGTGCGCATTGTATGGGTGTGTGTTACATTACATTCACTAGTAGGAGTGAGAAAAACATCACGGGGTTGTGCGCATTGTATGGGTGTGTGTTACTTTAGATTCACTAGTAGTAGTGAGAAAAACATCACGGGGTGGTGCGCATTGTATGGGTGTGTGTTACATTAGATTCACTAGTAGGAGTGAGAAAAACATCACGGGGTGGTGCGCATTGTATGGGTGTGTGTTACATTACATTCACTAGTAGGAGTGAGAAAAACATCACGGGGTGGTGCGCATTGTATGGGTGTGTTTTACATTACATTCACTAGTAGGAGTGAGAAAAACATCACGGGGTGGTGCGCATTGTATGGGTGTGTGTTACATTACATTCAGTAGTAGGAGTGAGAAAAACATCACGGGGTTGTGCGCATTGTATGGGTGTGTGTTACTTTAGATTCACTAGTAGTAGTGAGAAAAACATCACGGGGTGGTGCGCATTGTATGGGTGTGTGTTACATTACATTCACTAGTAAGAGTGAGAAAAACATCACGGGGTGGTGCGCATTTTATGGGTGTGTGTTACATTACATTCGCTAGTAGGAGTGAGAAAAACATCACGGGGTGGTGCGCATTGTATGGGTGTGTGTTACATTACATTCACTAGTAGGAGTGAAAAAATATCACGGGGTGGTGCGCATTGTATGGGTGTGTGTTACATTACATTCACTAGTAGGAGTGAGAAAAACATCACGGGGTGGTGCGCATTGTATGGGTGTGTGTTACATTAGATTCACTAGTAGGAGTGAGAAAAACATCACGGGGTGGTGCGCATTGTATGGGTGTGTGTTACATTACATTCACTAGTAGGAGTGAGAAAAACATCATGGGGTGGTGCGCATTGTATGGGTGTGTGTTACATTACATTCACTAGTAGGAGTGAGAAAAACATCACGGGGTGGTGCGCATTGTATGGGTGTGTGTTACATTACATTCACTAGTAGGAGTGAGAAAAACATCACGGGGTGGTGCGCATTGTATGGGTGTGTGTTACATTACATTCACTAGTAGGACTGAGAAAAACATCACGGGGTGGTGCGCATTGTATGGGTGTGTGTTACATTAGATTCACTAGTAGGAGTGAGAAAAACATCACGGGGTGGTGCGCATTGTATGGGTGTGTGTTACATTAGATTCACTAGTAGGAGTGAGAAAAACATCACGGGGTGGTGCGCATTGTATGGGTGTTTGTTACATTAGATTCCCAAGTAGGAGTGAGAAAATCATCACGGGGTGGTGCGCATTGTATGGGTGTGTGTTACATTATATTCACTAGTAGGAGTGAGAAAAACATCACGGGGTGGTGCGCATTGTATGGGTGTGTGTTACATTACATTCACTAGTAGGAGTGAGAAAAACATCACGGGGTGGTGCGCATTGTGTGGGTGTGTGTTACATTACATTCCCAAGTAGGAGTGAGAAAAACGTCACGGGGTGGTGCGCATTGTATGGGTGTGTGTTACATTACATTCACTAGTAGGAGTGAGAAACACATCACGGGGTGGTGCGCATTGTATGGGTGTGTGTTACATTAGATTCACTAGTGGTAGTGAGAAAAACATCACGGGGTGGTGCGCATTGTGTGGGTGTGTGTTACATTACATTCCCAAGTAGGAGTGAGAAAAACGTCACGGGGTGGTGCGCATTGTATGGGTGTGTGTTACATTACATTCACTAGTAGGAGTGAGAAAAACATCACGGTGTGGTGCGCATTGTATGGGTGTGTGTTACATTAGATTCACTAGTGGTAATGAGAAAAACATCACGGGGTGGTGCGCATTGTATGGGAGTGTGTTACATTACATTCATTAGTAGGAGTGAGAAAAACATCACAGGGTGGTACGCATTTTATGGGTGTGTGTTACATTACATTCACTAGTAGGAGTGAGAAAAACATCATGTGGTGGTGCGCATTGTATGGGTGTGTGTTACATTAGATTCAATAGTAGTAGTGAAAAAAACATCACGGGGTGGTGCGCATTGTATGGGTGTGTGTTACATTACATTCACTAGTAGGAGTGAGAAAAACATCACGGGGTGGTGCGCATTGTATGGGTGTGTGTTACATTACATTTACTAGTAGGAGTGAGAAAAACATCACTGGGTGGTGCGCATTGTATGGGTGTGTGTTACATGAGATTCACTAGTAGGAGTGAGAAAAACATCAAGGGGTGGTGCGCATTGTATGGGTGTGTGTTACATTACATTCACTAGTAGGAGTGAGAAAAACATCACGGGGTGGTGCGCATTGTATGGGTGTGTGTTACATTACATTCACTAGTAGGAGTGAGAAAAACATCACGGGGTGGTGCGCATTGTATGGGTGTGTGTTACATTACATTCACTAGTAGGAGTGAGAAAATCATCACGGGGTGGTGCGCATTGTATGGGTGTGTGTTACATTACATTCACTAGTAGGAGTGAGAAAAACATCACGGGGTGGTGCGCATTGTATGGGTGTGTGTTACATTACATTCACTAGTAGGAGTGAGAAAATCATCACGGGGTGGTGCGCATTGTATGGGTGTGTGTTACATTACATTCACTAGTAGGAGTGAGAAAAACATCACGGGGTGATGCGCAATGTATGGGTGTGTGTTACATTACATTCACTAGTAGGAGTGAGAAAAACATCACGGGGTGGTGCGCATTGTATGGGTGTGTGTTACATTACATTCACTAGTAGGAGTGAGAAAAACATCAGGGGTGGTGCGCATTGCGTGGGTGTGTGTTACATTACATTCACTAGTAGGAGTGAGAAAAACATCACGGGGTGGTGCGCATTGTATGGGTGTGTGTTACATTACATTCACTAGTAGGAGTGAGAAAAACATCACGGGGTGGTGCGCATTGTATGGGTGTGTGTTACATTAGATTCACTAGTAGGAGTGAGAAAAACATCACGGGGTGGTGCGCATTGTATGGGTGTGTTTTACATTACATTCACTAGTAGGAGTGAGAAAAACATCACGGGGTGGTGCGCATTGTATGGGTGTGTGTTACATTACATTCACTAGTAGGAGTGAGAAAAACATCACGGGGTTGTGCGCATTGTATGGGTGTGTGTTACTTTAGATTCACTAGTAGTAGTGAGAAAAACATCACGGGGTGGTGCGCATTGTATCGGTGTGTGTTACATTAGATTCACTAGTAGGAGTGAGAAAAACATCACGGGGTGGTGCGCATTGTATGGGTGTGTGTTACATTAGATTCACTACTAGGAGTGAGAAAAACATCACGGGGTGGTGCGCATTGTATGGGTGTGTGTTACATTACATTCACTAGTAGGAGTGAAAAAACATCACGGGGTGGTGCGCATTGTATGGGTGTGTGTTACATTACATTCACTAGTAGGAGTGAGAAAAACATCACAGGGTGGTGCGCATTGTATGGGTGTGTGTTACATTAGATTCACTAGTAGGAGTGAGAAAAACATCACGGGGTGGTGCGCATTGTATGGGTGTGTGTTACATTACATTCACTAGTAGGAGTGAGAAAAACATCACGGGGTGGTGCGCATTGTATGGGTGTGTGTTACATTACATTCACTAGTAGGAGTGAGAAAAACATCACGGGGTGGTGCGCATTGTATGGGTGTGTGTTACATTACATTCACTAGTAGGAGTGAGAAAAACATCACGGGGTGGTGCGCATTGTATGGGTGTGTGTTACATTACATTCACTAGTAGGAGTGAGAAAAACATCACGGGGTGGTGCGCATTGTATGGGTGTGTGTTACATTAGATTCACTAGTAGGAGTGAGAAAAACATCACGGGGTGGTGCGCATTGTATGGGTGTGTGTTACATTAGATTCACTAGTAGGAGTGAGAAAAACATCACGGGGTGGTGCGCATTTTATGGGTGTTTGTTACATTAGATTCCCAAGTAGGAGTGAGAAAATCATCACGGGGTGGTGCGCATTGTATGGGTGTGTGTTACATTACATTCGCTAGTAGGAGTGAGAAAAACATCATGGGGTGGTGCGCATTGTATGGGTGTGTGTTACATTAGATTCACTAGTAGGAGTGAGAAAAACATCACGGGGTGGTGCGCATTGTATGGGTGTGTGTTACATTACATTCACTAGTAGGAGTGAGAAAAACATCACGGGGTGGTGCGCATAGTATGGGTGTGTGTTACATTACATTCACTAGTAGGAGTCAGAAAAACATCACGGGGTGGTGCGCATTGTATGGGTGTGTGTTACATTACATTCACTAGTAGGAGTGAGAAAAACATCACGGGGTGGTGCGCAATGTATGGGTGTGTGTTACATTACATTCACTATTAGGAGTGAGAAAAACATCACGGGGTGGTGCGCATTGTATGGGTGTGTGTCACATTACATTCACTAGTAGGAGTGAGAAAAACATCACGGGGTGGTGCGCATTGTATGGGTGTGTGTCACATTACATTCACTAGTAGGAGTGAGAAAAACATCACGGGGTGGTGCGCATTGTATGGGTGTGTGTCACATTACATTCACTAGTAGGAGTGAGAAAAACATCACGGGGTGGTGCGCATTGTATGAGTGTTTGTTACATTAGATTCACTAGTAGGAGTGAGAAAATCATCACGGGGTGGTGCGCATTGTATGGGTGTGTGTCACATTACATTCACTAGTAGGAGTGAGAAAAACATCACGGGGTGGTGTGCAGTGTATGGGTGTGTGTTACATTACATTCACTAGTAGGCGTGAGAAAAACATCACGGGGTGGTGCGCATTGTATGGGTGTGTGTTACATTACATTCACTAGTAGGAGTGAGAAAAACATCACGGGGTGGTGCGCATTGTATGGGTGTGTGTTACATTAGATTCACTAGTGGTAGTGAGAAAAACATCACGGGGTGGTGCGCATTGTGTGGGTGTGTGTTACATTACATTCCCAAGTAGGAGTGAGAAAAACGTCACGGGGTGGTGCGCATTGTATGGGTGTGTGTTACATTACATTCACTAGTAGGAGTGAGAAAAACATCACGGGGTGGTGCGCATTGTATGGGTGTGTGTTACATTAGATTCACTAGTGGTAATGAGAAAAACATCACGGGGTGGTGCGCATTGTATGGGTGTGTGTTACATTACATTCATTAGTAGGAGTGAGAAAAACATCACAGGGTGGTACGCATTTTATGGGTGTGTGTTACATTACATTCACTAGTAGGAGTGAGAAAAACATCATGTGGTGGTGCGCATTGTATGGGTGTGTGTTACATTAGATTCAATAGTAGTAGTGAAAAAAACATCACGGGGTGGTGCGCATTGTATGGGTGTGTGTTACATTACATTCACTAGTAGGAGTGAGAAAAACATCACGGGGTGGTGCGCATTGTATGGGTGTGTGTTACATTACATTTACGAGTAGGAGTGAGAAAAACATCACTGGGTGGTGCGCATTGTATGGGTGTGTGTTACATGAGATTCACTAGTAGGAGTGAGAAAAACATCAAGGGGTGGTGCGCATTGTATGGGTGTGTGTTACATTACATTCACTAGTAGGAGTGAGAAAAACATCACGGGGTGGTGCGCATTGTATGGGTGTGTGTTACATTACATTCACTAGTAGGAGTGAGAAAAACATCACGGGGTGGTGCGCATTGTATGGGTGTGTGTTACATTACATTCACTAGTAGGAGTGAGAAAATCATCACGGGGTGGTGCGCATTGTATGGGTGTGTGTTACATTACATTCACTAGTAGGAGTGAGAAAAACATCACGGGGTGGTGCGCATTGTATGGGTGTGTGTTACATTACATTCACTAGTAGGAGTGAGAAAATCATCACGGTGTGGTGCGCATTGTATGGGTGTGTGTTACATTACATTCACTAGTAGGAGTGAGAAAAACATCACGGGGTGATGCGCAATGTATGGGTGTGTGTTACATTACATTCACTAGTAGGAGTGAGAAAAACATCACGGGGTGGTGCGCATTGGATGGGTGTGTGTTACATTACATTCACTAGTAGGAGTGAGAAAAACATCAGGGGTGGTGCGCATTGCGTGGGTGTGTGTTACATTACATTCACTAGTAGGAGTGAGAAAAACATCACGGGGTGGTGCGCATTGTATGGGTGTGTGTTACATTACATTCACTAGTAGGAGTGAGAAAAACATCACGGGGTGGTGCGCATTGTATGGGTGTGTGTTACATTAGATTCACTAGTAGGAGTGAGAAAAACATCACGGGGTGGTGCGCATTGTATGGGTGTGTTTTACATTACATTCACTAGTAGGAGTGAGAAAAACATCACGGGGTGGTGCGCATTGTATGGGTGTGTGTTACATTAGATTCACTAGTAGGAGTGAGAAAAACATCACGGGGTGGTGCGCATTGTATGGGTGTGTGTTACATTAGATTCACTAGTAGGAGTGAGAAAAACATCACGGGGTGGTGCGCATTGTATGGGTGTGTGTTACATTACATTCACTAGTAGGAGTGAAAAAACATCACGGGGTGGTGCGCATTGTATGGGTGTGTGTTACATTACATTCACTAGTAGGAGTGAGAAAAACATCACGGGGTGGTGCGCATTGTATCGGTGTGTGTTACATTAGATTCACTAGTAGGAGTGAGAAAAACATCACGGGGTGGTGCGCATTGTATGGGTGTGTGTTACATTACATTCACTAGTAGGAGTGAGAAAAACATCACGGGGTGGTGCGCATTGTATGGGTGTGTGTTACATTACATTCACTAGTAGGAGTGAGAAAAACATCACGGGGTGGTGCGCATTGTATGGGTGTGTGTTACATTACATTCACTAGTAGGAGTGAGAAAAACATCACGGGGTGGTGCGCATTGTATGGGTGTGTGTTACATTACATTCACTAGTAGGAGTCAGAAAAACATCACGGGGTGGTGCGCATTGTATGGGTGTGTGTTACATTAGATTCACTAGTAGTAGTGAGAAAAACATCACAGGGTGGTGCACATTGTATGGGTGTGTGTTACATTACATTCACTAGTAGGAGTGAGAAAAACATCACGGGGTGGTGCGAATTGTATGGGTGTGTGTTACATTACATTCACTAGTAGGAGTCAGAAAAACATCACGGGGTGGTGCGCATTGTATGGGTGTGTGTTACATTACATTCACTAGTAGGAGTCAGAAAAACATCACGGGGTGGTGCGCATTGTATGGGTGTGTGTTACATTACATTCACTAGTAGGAGTCAGAAAAACATCACGGGGTGGTGCGCATTGTATGGGTGTGTGTTACATTACATTCACTAGTAGGAGTCAGAAAAACATCACGGGGTGGTGCGCATTGTATGGGTGTGTGTTACATTAGATTCACTAGTAGTAGTGAGAAAAACATCACAGGGTGGTGCGCATTGTATGGGTGTGTGTTACATTACATTCACTAGTAGGAGTGAGAAAAACATCACGGGGTGGTGCGCATTGTATGGGTGTGTGTTACATTACATTCACTAGTAGGAGTGAGAAAAACATCACGGGGTGGTGCGCATTGTATGGGTGTGTGTTACATTACATTCACTAGTAGGAGTGAGAAAAACATCACGGGGTGGTGCGCATTGTATGGGTGTGTGTTACATTAGATTCACTGGTAGGAGTGAGAAAAACATCACGGGGTGGTGCACATTGTATGGGTGTGTGTTACATTACATTCACTGGTAGGAGTGAGAAAAACATCACGGGGTGGTGCGCATTGTATGGGTGTGTGTTACATTGCATTCACTAGTAGGAGTGAGAAAAACATCAAGGGGTGGTGCGCATTGTATGGGTGTGTGTTACATTACATTCACTAGTAGGAGTGAGAAAAACATCACGGGGTGGTGCGCATTGTATGGGTGTTTGTTACATTAGATTCAGTAGTAGGAGTGAGAAAATCATCACGGGGTGGTGCGCATTGTATGCGTGTGTGTTACATTACATTCACTAGTAGGAGTGAGAAAATCATCACGGGGTGGTGCGCATTGTATGGGTGTGTGTTACATTACATTCACTAGTAGGAGTGAGAAAAACATCACGGGGTGGTGCGCATTTTATGGGTGTTTGTTACATTAGATTCACTAGTAGGAGTGAGAAAATCATCACGGGTTGGTGCGCATTTTATGGGTGTGTGTTACATTAGATTCACTAGTAGGAGTGAGAAAAACATCACGGGGTGGTGCGCATTGTATGGGTGTGTGTTACATTAGATTCACTAGTAGGAGTGAAAAAACATCACGGGTTGGTGCGCATTGTATGGGTGTGTGTTACATTACATTCACTAGTAGGAGTGAGAAAAAAAGCACGGGGTGGTGACCATTGTATGGGTGTGTGTTACATTAGATTCACTAGTAGGAGTGAGAAAAACATCACGGGGTGGTGCGCATTGTATGGGTGTGTGTTACATTACATTCACTAGTAGGAGTGAGAAAAACATCACGGGGTGGTGCGCATTGTATGGGTGTGTGTTACATTACATTCACTAGTAGGAGTGAGAAAAACATCACGGGGTGGTGCGCATTGTATGGGTGTGTGTTACATTACATTCACTAGTAGGAGTGAGAAAAACATCACGGGGTGGTGCGCATTGTATGGGTGTGTGTTACATTACATTCACTAGTAGGAGTGAGAAAAACATCACGGGGTGGTGCGCATTGTATGGGTGTGTGTTACATTAGATTCACTGGTAGGAGTGAGAAAAACATCACGGGGTGGTGCGCATTGTATGGGTGTGTGTTACATTACATTCACTGGTAGGAGTGAGAAAAACATCACGGGGTGGTGCGCATTGTATGGGTGTGTGTTACATTGCATTCACTAGTAGGAGTGAGAAAAACATCAAGGGGTGGTGCGCATTGTATGGGTGTGTGTTACATTACATTCACTAGTAGGAGTGAGAAAAACATCACGGGGTGGTGCGCATTGTATGGGTGTTTGTTACATTAGATTCAGTAGTAGGAGTGAGAAAATCATCACGGGGTGGTGCGCATTGTATGCGTGTGTGTTACATTACATTCACTAGTAGGAGTGAGAAAATCATCACGGGGTGGTGCGCATTGTATGGGTGTGTGTTACATTACATTCACTAGTAGGAGTGAGAAAAACATCACGGGGTGGTGCGCATTGTATGGGTGTTTGTTACATTAGATTCACTAGTAGGAGTGAGAAAATCATCACGGGTTGGTGCGCATTTTATGGGTGTGTGTTACATTAGATTCACTAGTAGGAGTGAGAAAAACATCACGGGGTGGTGCGCATTGTATGGGTGTGTGTTACATTAGATTCACTAGTAGGAGTGAAAAAACATCACGGGTTGGTGCGCATTGTATGGGTGTGTGTTACATTACATTCACTAGTAGGAGTGAGAAAAAAATCACGGGGTGGTGACCATTGTATGGGTGTGTGTTACATTAGATTCACTAGTAGGAGTGAGAAAAACATCACGGGGTGGTGCGCATTGTTTGGGTGTGTGTTACATTAGATTCACTAGTAGGAGTGAGAAAAACATCACGGGGTGGTGCGCATTGTATGGGTGTGTGTTACATTACATTCACTAGTAGGAGTGAGAAAAACATCACGGGGTGGTGCGCATTGTATGGGTGTGTGTTACATTACATTCACTAGTAGGAGTGAGAAAAACATCACGGGGTGGTGCGCATTGTATGGGTGTGTGTTACATTACATTCACTAGTAGGAGTGAGAAAAACATCACGGGGTGGTGCGCATTGTATGGGTGTGTGTTACATTACATTCACTAGTAGGAGAGAGAAAAACATCACGGGGTGGTGCGCATTGTATGGGTGTGTGTTACATTACATTCACTAGTAGGAGAGAGAAAAACATCACGGGGTGGTGCGCATTGTATGGGTGTGTGTTACATTACATTCACTAGTAGGAGTCAGAAAAACATCACGGGGTGGTGCGCATTGTATGGGTGTGTGTTACATTACATTCACTAGTAGGAGTCAGAAAAACATCACGGGGTGGTGCGCATTGTATGGGTGTGTGTTACATTACATTCACTAGTAGGAGTCAGAAAAACATCACGGGGTGGTGCGCATTGTATGGGTGTGTGTTACATTACATTCACTAGTAGGAGTCAGAAAAACATCACGGGGTGGTGCGCATTGTATGGGTGTGTGTTACATTACATTCACTAGTAGGAGTGAGAAAAACATCACGGGGTGGTGCGCATTGTATGGGTGTGTGTTACATTACATTCACTAGTAGGAGTGAGAAAAACATCACGGGGTGGTGCGCATTGTATGGGTGTGTGTTACATTACATTCACTGGTAGGAGTGAGAAAAACATCACGGGGTGGTGCGCATTGTATGGGTGTGTGTTACATTAGATTCACTGGTAGGAGTGAGAAAAACATCACGGGGTGGTGCGCATTGTATGGGTGTGTGTTACATTACATTCACTGGTAGGAGTGAGAAAAACATCACGGGGTGGTGCGCATTGTATGGGTGTGTGTTACATTGCATTCACTAGTAGGAGTGAGAAAAACATCAAGGGGTGGTGCGCATTGTATGGGTGTGTGTTACATTACATTCACTAGTAGGAGTGAGAAAAACATCACGAGGTGGTGCGCATTGTATGGGTGTTTGTTACATTAGATTCAGTAGTAGGAGTGAGAAAATCATCACGGGGTGGTGCGCATTGTATGCGTGTGTGTTACATTACATTCACTAGTAGGAGTGAGAAAATCATCACGGGGTGGTGCGCATTGTATGGGTGTGTGTTACATTACATTCACTAGTAGGAGTGAGAAAAACATCACGGGGTGGTGCGCATTGTATGGGTGTTTGTTACATTAGATTCACTAGTAGGAGTGAGAAAATCATCACGGGTTGGTGCGCATTTTATGGGTGTGTGTTACATTAGATTCACTAGTAGGAGTGAGAAAAACATCACGGGGTGGTGCGCATTGTATGGGTGTGTGTTACATTAGATTCACTAGTAGGAGTGAAAAAACATCACGGGTTGGTGCGCATTGTATGGGTGTGTGTTACATTACATTCACTAGTAGGAGTGAGAAAAAAATCACGGGGTGGTGACCATTGTATGGGTGTGTGTTACATTAGATTCACTAGTAGGAGTGAGAAAAACATCACGGGGTGGTGCGCATTGTATGGGTGTGTGTTACATTACATTCACTAGTAGGAG
The DNA here is from genome assembly GCF_034190915.1 of Cavia porcellus. Lineage (NCBI taxonomy): Eukaryota > Metazoa > Chordata > Mammalia > Rodentia > Caviidae > Cavia > Cavia porcellus. Next base: position 452,742 of record NW_026947580.1, on the reverse strand, counting down.
TGAGAAAAACATCACGGGGTGGTGCGCATTGTATGGGTGTGTGTTACATTACATTCACTGGTAGGAGTGAGAAAAACATCACGGGGTGGTGCGCATTGTATGGGTGTGTGTTACATTATATTCACTGGTAGGAGTGAGAAAAACATCACGGGGTGGTGCGCATTGTATGGGTGTGTGTTACATTACATTCACTGGTAGGAGTGAGAAAAACATCACGGGGTGGTGCGCATTGTATGGGTGTGTGTTACATTGCATTCACTAGTAGGAGTGAGAAAAACATCAAGGGGTGGTGCGCATTGTATGGGTGTGTGTTACATTACATTCACTAGTAGGAGTGAGAAAAACATCACGGGGTGGTGCGCATTGTATGGGTGTTTGTTACATTAGATTCAGTAGTAGGAGTGAGAAAATCATCACGGGGTGGTGCGCATTGTATGCGTGTGTGTTACATTACATTCACTAGTAGGAGTGAGAAAATCATCACGGGGTGGTGCGCATTGTATGGGTGTGTGTTACATTACATTCACTAGTAGGAGTGAGAAAAACATCACGGGGTGGTGCGCATTGTATGGGTGTTTGTTACATTAGATTCACTAGTAGGAGTGAGAAAATCATCACGGGTTGGTGCGCATTTTATGGGTGTGTGTTACATTAGATTCACTAGTAGGAGTGAGAAAAACATCACGGGGTGGTGCGCATTGTATGGGTGTGTGTTACATTAGATTCACTAGTAGGAGTGAAAAAACATCACGGGTTGGTGCGCATTGTATGGGTGTGTGTTACATTACATTCACTCGTAGGAGTGAAAAAAAAATCACGGGGTGGTGACCATTGTATGGGTGTGTGTTACATTAGATTCACTAGTAGGAGTGAGAAAAACATCACGGGGTGGTGCGCATTGTATGGGTGTGTGTTACATTACATTCACTAGTAGGAGTGAGAAAAACATCACGGGGTGGTGCGCATTGTATGGGTGTGTGTTACATTACATTCACTAGTAGGAGTGAGAAAAACATCACGGGGTGGTGCGCATTGTATGGGTGTGTGTTACATTACATTCACTAGTAGGAGTGAGAAAAACATCACGGGGTGGTGCGCATTGTATGGGTGTGTGTTACATTACATTTACTAGTAGGAGTGAGAAAAACTTCACGGGGTGGTGCGCATTGTATGGGTGTGTGTTACATTACATTCACTAGTAGGAGTGAGAAAAACATCACGGGGTGGTGCGCATTGTATGGGTGTGTGTTACATTACATTCACTAGTAGGAGTCAGAAAAACATCACGGGGTGGTGCGCATTGTATGGGTGTGTGTTACATTAGATTCACTAGTAGTAGTGAGAAAAACATCACAGGGTGGTGCGCATTGTATGGGTGTGTGTTACATTACATTCACTAGTAGGAGTGAGAAAAACATCACGGGGTGGTGCGCATTGTATGGGTGTGTGTTACATTAGATTCACTGGTAGGAGTGAGAAAAACATCACGGTGTGGTGCGCATTGTATGGGTGTGTGTTACATTACATTCACTGGTAGGAGTGAGAAAAACATCACGGGGTGGTGCGCATTGTATGGGTGTGTGTTACATTGCATTCACTAGTAGGAGTGAGAAAAACATCAAGGGGTGGTGCGCATTGTATGGGTGTGTGTTACATTACATTCACTAGTAGGAGTGAGAAAAACATCACGGGGTGGTGCGCATTGTATGGGTGTTTGTTACATTAGATTCAGTAGTAGGAGTGAGAAAATCATCACGGGATGGTGCGCATTGTATGCGTGTGTGTTACATTACATTCACTAGTAGGAGTGAGAAAATCATCACGGGGTGGTGCGCATTGTATGGGTGTGTGTTACATTACATTCACTAGTAGGAGTGAGAAAAACATCACGGGGTGGTGCGCATTGTATGGGTGTTTGTTACATTAGATTCACTAGTAGGAGTGAGAAAATCATCACGGGTTGGTGCGCATTTTATGGGTGTGTGTTACATTAGATTCACTAGTAGGAGTGAGAAAAACATCACGGGGTGGTGCGCATTGTATGGGTGTGTGTTACATTAGATTCACTAGTAGGAGTGAAAAAACATCACGGGTTGGTGCGCATTGTATGGGTGTGTGTCACATTACATTCACTAGTAGGAGTGAGAAAAACATCACGGGGTGGTGCGCATTGTATGGGTGTATGTTACATTACATTCACTAGTAGGAGTGAGAAAAACATCACGGGGTGGTGCGCATTGTATGGGTGTGTGTTACATTACATTCACTAGTAGGAGTGAGAAAAAAATCACGGGGTGGTGACCATTGTATGGGTGTGTGTTACATTAGATTCACTAGTAGGAGTGAGAAAAACATCACGGGGTGGTGCGCATTGTATGGGTGTGTGTTACATTACATTCACTAGTAGGAGTGAGAAAAACATCACGGGGTGGTGCGCATTGTATGGGTGTGTGTTACATTACATTCACTAGTAGGAGTGAGAAAAACATCACGGGGTGGTGCGCATTGTATGGGTGTGTGTTACATTACATTCACTAGTAGGAGTGAGAAAAACATCACGGGGTGGTGCGCATTGTATGGGTGTGTGTTACATTACATTCACTAGTAGGAGTGAGAAAAACATCACGGGGTGGTGCGCATTGTATGGGTGTGTGTTACATTACATTCACTAGTAGGAGTGAGAAAAACATCACGGGGTGGTGCGCATTGTATGGGTGTGTGTTACATTACATTCACTAGTAGGAGTGATAAAAACATCACGGGGTGGTGCGCATTGTATGGGTGTGTGTTACATTAGATTCACTAGTAGGAGTGAGAAAACATCACGGGGTGGTGCGCATTGTATGGGTGTGTGTTACATTACATTCACTAGTACGAGGGAGAAAAACATCATGGGGTGGTGCGCATTGCATGGGTGTGTGTTACATTATATTCACTAGTAGGAGTGAGAAATACATCACGGGGTGGTGCGCATTGTATGGGTGTGTGTTACATTACATTCACTGGTAGGAGTGAGAAAAACATCACGGGGTGGTGCGCATTGTATGGGTGTGTGTTACATTGCATTCACTAGTAGGAGTGAGAAAAACATCACGGGGTGGTGCGCATTGTATGGGTGTGTTTTACATTACATTCACTAGTAGGAGTGAGAAAAACATCACCGGGTGGTGCGCATTGTATGGGTGTTTGTTACATTAGATTCAGTAGTAGGAGTGAGAAAATCATCACGGGGTGGTGCGCATTGTATGCGTGTGTGTTACATTACATTCACTAGTAGGAGTGAGAAAATCATCAAGGGGTGGTGCGCATTGTATGGGTGTGTGTTACATTACATTCACTAGTAGGAGTGAGAAAAACATCACGGGGTGGTGCGCATTGTATGGGTGTGTGTTACATTAGATTCACTAGTAGGAGTGAGAAAATCATCACGGGTTGGTGCGCATTTTATGGGTGTGTGTTACATTAGATTCACTAGTAGGAGTGAGAAAAACATCACGGGGTGGTGCGCATTGTATGGGTGTGTGTTACATTAGATTCACTAGTAGGAGTGAAAAAACATCACGGGGTGGTGCGCATTGTATTGGTGTGTGTCACATTACATTCACTAGTAGGAGTGAGAAAAACATCACGGGGTGGTGCGCATTGTATGGGTGTGTGTTACATTACATTCACTAGTAGGAGTGAGAAAAACATCACGGGGTGGTGCGCATTGTATGGGTGTGTGTTACATTACATTCACTAGTAGGAGTGAGAAAAATATCACGGGGTGGTGCGCATTGTATGGGTGTGTGTTACATTAGATTCACTGGTAGGAGTGAGAAAAACATCACGGGGTGGTGCGCATTGTATGGGTGTGTGTTACATTACATTCACTGGTAGGAGTGAGAAAAACATCACGGGGTGGTGCGCATTGTATGGGTGTGTGTTACATTGCATTCACTAGTAGGAGTGAGAAAAACATCAAGGGGTGGTGCGCATTGTATGGGTGTGTGTTACATTACATTCACTAGTAGGAGTGAGAAAAACATCACGGGGTGGTGCGCATTGTATGGGTGTTTGTTACATTAGATTCAGTAGTAGGAGTGAGAAAATCATCACGGGGTGGTGCGCATTGTATGCGTGTGTGTTACATTACATTCACTAGTAGGAGTGAGAAAATCATCACGGGGTGGTGCGCATTGTATGGGTGTGTGTTACATTACATTCACTAGTAGGAGTGAGAAAAACATCACGGGGTGGTGCGCATTGTATGGGTGTTTGTTACATTAGATTCACTAGTAGGAGTGAGAAAATCATCACGGGTTGGTGCGCATTTTATGGGTGTGTGTTACATTAGATTCACTAGTAGGAGTGAGAAAAACATCACGGGGTGGTGCGCATTGTATGGGTGTGTGTTACATTAGATTCACTAGTAGGAGTGAGAAAAACATCACGGGGTGGTGCGCATTGTATGGGTGTGTGTTACATTAGATTCACTAGTAGGAGTGAGAAAAAAATCACGGGGTGGTGCACATTGTATGGGTGTGTGTTACATTACATTCACTAGTAGGAGTGAGAAAAAAATCACGGGGTGGTGACCATTGTATGGGTGTGTGTTACATTAGATTCACTAGTAGGAGTGAGAAAAACATCACGGGGTGGTGCGCATTGTATGGGTGTGTGTTACATTACATTCACTAGTAGGAGTGAGAAAAACATCACGGGGTGGTGCGCATTGTATGGGTGTGTGTTACATTACATTCACTAGTAGGAGTGAGAAAAACATCACGGGGTGGTGCGCATTGTATGGGTGTGTGTTACATTACATTGACTAGTAGGAGTGAGAAAAACATCACGGGGTGGTGCGCATTGTATGGGTGTGTGTTACATTACATTCACTAGTAGGAGTGAGAAAAACATCACGGGGTGGTGCGCATTGTATGGGTGTGTGTTACATTACATTCACTAGTAGGAGTGAGAAAAACATCACGGGGTGGTGCGCATTGTATGGGTGTGTGTTACATTACATTCACTGGTAGGAGTGAGAAAAACATCACGGGGTGGTGCGCATTGTATGGGTGTTTGTTACATTAGATTCACTAGTAGGAGTGAGAAAATCATCACGGGTTGGTGCGCATTTTATGGGTGTGTGTTACATTAGATTCACTAGTAGGAGTGAGAAAAACATCACGGGGTGGTGCGCATTGTATGGGTGTGTGTTACATTAGATTCACTAGTAGGAGTGAAAAAACATCACGGGGTGGTGCGCATTGTATTGGTGTGTGTCACATTACATTCACTAGTAGGAGTGAGAAAAACACGGGGTGGTGCGCATTGTATGGGTGTGTGTTACATTACATTCACTAGTAGGAGTGAGAAAAACATCACGGGGTGGTGCGCATTGTATGGGTGTGTGTTACATTACATTCACTAGTAGGAGTGAGAAAAACATCACGGGGTGATGACCATTGTATGGGTGTGTGTTACATTAGATTCACTAGTAGGAGTGAGAAAAACATCACGGGGTGGTGCGCATTGTATGGGTGTGTGTTACATTACATTCACTAGTAGGAGTGAGAAAAACATCACGGGGTGGTGCGCATTGTATGGGTGTGTGTTACATTACATTCACTAGTAGGAGTGAGAAAAACATCACGGGGTGGTGCGCATTGTATGGGTGTGTGTTACATTACATTCACTAGTAGGAGTGAGAAAAACATCACGTGGTGGTGCGCATTGTATGGGTGTGTGTTACATTACATTCACTAGTAGGAGTGAGAAAAACATCACGGGGTGGTGCGCATTGTATGGGTGTGTGTTACATTACATTCACTAGAAGGAGTGATAAAAACATCACGGGGTGGTGCGCATTGTATGGGTGTGTGTTACATTAGATTCACTAGTAGGAGTGAAAAAACATCACGGGGTGGTGCGCATTGTATGGGTGTGTGTTACATTACATTCACTAGTAGGAGTGAGAAAAACATCACGGGGTGGTGCGCATTGTATGGGTGTGTGTTACATTACATTCACTAGTAGGAGTGAGAAAGTCATCACGGGGTGGTGCGCATTGCATGGGTGTGTGTTACATTACATTCACTAGTAGGAGTGAGAAAAACATCACGGGGTGGTGTGCATTGCATGGGTGTGTGTTACATTACATTCACTAATACGAGGGAGAAAAATATCACGGGGTGGTCCGCATTGCATGGCTGTGTGTTACATTACATTCACTAGTAGGAGTGAGAAAAACATCACGGGGTGGTGCGCATTGTATGGGTGTGTGTTACATTACATTCACTAGTAGGAGTGAGAAAAACATCACGGGGTGGTGCGCATTGTATGGGTGTGTGTTACATTACATTCACTAGTAGGAGTGAGAAAAACATCACGGGGTGGTGCGCATTGTATGGGTGTGTGTTACATTACATTCACTAGTAGGAGTGAGAAAAACATCACGGGGTGGTGCGCATTTTATGGGTGTGTGTTACATTACATTCACTAGTAGGAGTGAGAAAAACATCACGGGGTGGTGCGCATTGTATGGGTGTGTGTTACATTACATTCACTGGTAGGAGTGAGAAAAACATCACGGGGTGGTGCGCATTGTATGGGTGTGTGTTACATTGCATTCACTAGTAGGAGTGAGAAAAACATCACGGGGTGGTGCGCATTGTATGGGTGTTTGTTACATTAGATTCAGTACTAGGAGTGAGAAAATCATCACGGGGTGGTGCGCATTGTATGCGTGTGTGTTACATTACATTCACTAGTAGGAGTGAGAAAATCATCACGGGGTGGTGCGCATTGTATCGGTGTGTGTTACATTACATTCACTAGTAGGAGTGAGAAAAACATCACGGGGTGGTGCGCATTGTATGGGTGTTTGTTACATTAGATTCACTAGTAGGAGTGAGAAAATCATCACGGGTTGGTGCGCATTTTATGGGTGTGTGTTACATTAGATTCACTAGTAGGAGTGAGAAAAACATCACGGGGTGGTGCGCATTGTATGGGTGTGTGTTACATTAGATTCACTAGTAGGAGTGAAAAAACATCACGGGGTGGTGCGCATTGTATGGGTGTGTGTCACATTACATTCACTAGTAGGAGTGAGAAAAACATCTCGGGGTGGTGCGCATTGTATGGGTGTGTGTTACATTACATTCACTAGTAGGAGTGAGAAAAACATCACGGGGTGGTGCGCATTGTATGGGTGTGTGTTACATTACATTCACTAGTAGGAGTGAGAAAAAAATCACGGGGTGGTGACCATTGTATGGGTGTGTGTTACATTAGATTCACTAGTAGGAGTGAGAAAAACATCACGGGGTGGTGCGCATTGTATGGGTGTGTGTTACATTACATTCACTGGTAGGAGTGAGAAAAACATCACGGGGTGGTGCGCATTGTATGGGTGTGTGTTACATTGCATTCACTAGTAGGAGTGAGAAAAACATCACGGGGTGGTGCGCATTGTATGGGTGTTTGTTACATTAGATTCAGTACTAGGAGTGAGAAAATCATCACGGGGTGGTGCGCATTGTATGCGTGTGTGTTACATTACATTCACTAGTAGGAGTGAGAAAATCATCACGGGGTGGTGCGCATTGTATGGGTGTGTGTTACATTACATTCACTAGTAGGAGTGAGAAAAACATCACGGGGTGGTGCGCATTGTATGGGAGTTTGTTACATTAGATTCACTAGTAGGAGTGAGAAAAACATCACGGGGTGGTGCGCATTGTATGGGTGTGTGTTACATTAGATTCACTAGTAGGAGTGAGAAAAACATCACGGGGTGGTGCGCATTGTATGGGTGTGTGTTACATTAGATTCACTAGTAGGAGTGAGAAAAAAATCACGGGGTGGTGCACATTGTATGGGTGTGTGTTACATTACATTCACTAGTAGGAGTGAGAAAAAAATCACGGGGTGGTGACCATTGTATGGGTGTGTGTTACATTAGATTCACTAGTAGGAGTGAGAAAAACATCACGGGGTGGTGCGCATTGTATGGGTGTGTGTTACATTACATTCACTAGTAGGAGTGAGAAAAACATCACGGGGTGGTGCGCATTGTATGGGTGTGTGTTACATTACATTCACTAGTAGGAGTGAGAAAAACATCACGGGGTGGTGCGCATTGTATGGGTGTGTGTTACATTACATTGACTAGTAGGAGTGAGAAAAACATCACGGGGTGGTGCGCATTGTATGGGTGTGTGTTACATTACATTCACTAGTAGGAGTGAGAAAAACATCACGGGGTGGTGCGCATTGTATGGGTGTGTGTTACATTACATTCACTAGTAGGAGTGAGAAAAACATCACGGGGTGGTGCGCATTGTATGGGTGTGTGTTACATTACATTCACTGGTAGGAGTGAGAAAAACATCACGGGGTGGTGCGCATTGTATGGGTGTTTGTTACATTAGATTCAGTAGTAGGAGTGAGAAAATCATCACGGGTTGGTGCGCATTTTATGGGTGTGTGTTACATTAGATTCACTAGTAGGAGTGAGAAAAACATCACGGGGTGGTGCGCATTGTATGGGTGTGTGTTACATTAGATTCACTAGTAGGAGTGAAAAAACATCACGGGGTGGTGCGCATTGTATTGGTGTGTGTCACATTACATTCACTAGTAGGAGTGAGAAAAACACGGGGTGGTGCGCATTGTATGGGTGTGTGTTACATTACATTCACTAGTAGGAGTGAGAAAAACATCACGGGGTGGTGCGCATTGTATGGGTGTGTGTTACATTACATTCACTAGTAGGAGTGAGAAAAACATCACGGGGTGATGACCATTGTATGGGTGTGTGTTACATTAGATTCACTAGTAGGAGTGAGAAAAACATCACGGGGTGGTGCGCATTGTATGGGTGTGTGTTACATTACATTCACTAGTAGGAGTGAGAAAAACATCACGGGGTGGTGCGCATTGTATGGGTGTGTGTTACATTACATTCACTAGTAGGAGTGAGAAAAACATCACGGGGTGGTGCGCATTGTATGGGTGTGTGTTACATTACATTCACTAGTAGGAGTGAGAAAAACATCACGTGGTGGTGCGCATTGTATGGGTGTGTGTTACATTACATTCACTAGTAGGAGTGAGAAAAACATCACGGGGTGGTGCGCATTGTATGGGTGTGTGTTACATTACATTCACTAGTAGGAGTGATAAAAACATCACGGGGTGGTGCGCATTGTATGGGTGTGTGTTACATTAGATTCACTAGTAGGAGTGAAAAAACATCACGGGGTGGTGCGCATTGTATGGGTGTGTGTTACATTACATTCACTAGTAGGAGTGAGAAAAACATCACGGGGTGGTGCGCATTGTATGGGTGTGTGTTACATTACATTCACTAGTAGGAGTGAGAAAGTCATCACGGGGTGGTGCGCATTGCATGGGTGTGTGTTACATTACATTCACTAGTAGGAGTGAGAAAAACATCACGGGGTGGTGTGCATTGCATGGGTGTGTGTTACATTACATTCACTAATACGAGGGAGAAAAACATCACGGGGTGGTCCGCATTGCATGGCTGTGTGTTACATTACATTCACTAGTAGGAGTGAGAAAAACATCACGGGGTGGTGCGCATTGTATGGGTGTGTGTTACATTACATTCACTAGTAGGAGTGAGAAAAACATCACGGGGTGGTGCGCATTGTATGGGTGTGTGTTACATTACATTCACTAGTAGGAGTGAGAAAAACATCACGGGGTGGTGCGCATTGTATGGGTGTGTGTTACATTACATTCACTAGTAGGAGTGAGAAAAACATCACGGGGTGGTGCGCATTTTATGGGTGTGTGTTACATTACATTCACTAGTAGGAGTGAGAAAAACATCACGGGGTGGTGCGCATTGTATGGGTGTGTGTTACATTACATTCACTGGTAGGAGTGAGAAAAACATCACGGGGTGGTGCGCATTGTATGGGTGTGTGTTACATTGCATTCACTAGTAGGAGTGAGAAAAACATCACGGGGTGGTGCGCATTGTATGGGTGTTTGTTACATTAGATTCAGTACTAGGAGTGAGAAAATCATCACGGGGTGGTGCGCATTGTATGCGTGTGTGTTACATTACATTCACTAGTAGGAGTGAGAAAATCATCACGGGGTGGTGCGCATTGTATGGGTGTGTGTTACATTACATTCACTAGTAGGAGTGAGAAAAACATCACGGGGTGGTGCGCATTGTATGGGTGTTTGTTACATTAGATTCACTAGTAGGAGTGAGAAAATCATCACGGGTTGGTGCGCATTTTATGGGTGTGTGTTACATTAGATTCACTAGTAGGAGTGAGAAAAACATCACGGGGTGGTGCGCATTGTATGGGTGTGTGTTACATTAGATTCACTAGTAGGAGTGAAAAAACATCACGGGGTGGTGCGCATTGTATGGGTGTGTGTCACATTACATTCACTAGTAGGAGTGAGAAAAACATCTCGGGGTGGTGCGCATTGTATGGGTGTGTGTTACATTACATTCACTAGTAGGAGTGAGAAAAACATCACGGGGTGGTGCGCATTGTATGTGTGTGTGTTACATTACATTCACTAGTAGGAGTGAGAAAAAAATCACGGGGTGGTGACCATTGTATGGGTGTGTGTTACATCAGATTCACTAGTAGGAGTGAGAAAAACATCACGGGGTGGTGCGCATTGTATGGGTGTGTGTTACATTACATTCACTGGTAGGAGTGAGAAAATCATCACGGGGTGGTGCGCATTGTATGGGTGTGTGTTACATTGCATTCACTAGTAGGAGTGAGAAAAACATCACGGGGTGGTGCGCATTGTATGGGTGTTTGTTACATTAGATTCAGTACTAGGAGTGAGAAAATCATCACGGGGTGGTGCGCATTGTATGCGTGTGTGTTACATTACATTCACTAGTAGGAGTGAGAAAATCATCACGGGGTGGTGCGCATTGTATGGGTGTGTGTTACATTACATTCACTAGTAGGAGTGAGAAAAACATCACGGGGTGGTGCGCATTGTATGTGTGTGTGTTACATTACATTCACTAGTAGGAGTGAGAAAAACATCACGGGGTGGTGCGCATTGTATGGGTGTGTGTTACATTACATTCACTAGTAGGAGTGAGAAAAACATCACGGGGTGGTGCGCATTGTATGGGTGTGTGTTACATTACATTCACTAGTAGGAGTGAGAAAAACATCACGGGGTGGTGCGCATTGTATGGGTGTGTGTTACATTACATTCACTAGTAGGAGTGAGAAAAACATCACGGGGTGGTGCGCATTTTATGGGTGTGTGTTACATTACATTCACTAGTAGGAGTGAGAAAAACATCACGGGGTGGTGCGCATTGTATGGGTGTGTGTTACATTACATTCACTGGTAGGAGTGAGAAAAACATCACGGGGTGGTGCGCATTGTATGGGTGTGTGTTACATTGCATTCACTAGTAGGAGTGAGAAAAACATCACGGGGTGGTGCGCATTGTATGGGTGTTTGTTACATTAGATTCAGTACTAGGAGTGAGAAAATCATCACGGGGTGGTGCGCATTGTATGCGTGTGTGTTACATTACATTCACTAGTAGGAGTGAGAAAATCATCATGGGGTGGTGCGCATTGTATCGGTGTGTGTTACATTACATTCACTAGTAGGAGTGAGAAAAACATCACGGGGTGGTGCGCATTGTATGGGTGTTTGTTACATTAGATTCACTAGTAGGAGTGAGAAAATCATCACGGGTTGGTGCGCATTTTATGGGTGTGTGTTACATTAGATTCACTAGTAGGAGTGAGAAAAACATCACGGGGTGGTGCGCATTGTATGGGTGTGTGTTACATTAGATTCACTAGTAGGAGTGAAAAAACATCACGGGGTGGTGCGCATTGTATGGGTGTGTGTCACATTACATTCACTAGTAGGAGTGAGAAAAACATCTCGGGGTGGTGCGCATTGTATGGGTGTGTGTTACATTACATTCACTAGTAGGAGTGAGAAAAACATCACGGGGTGGTGCGCATTGTATGGGTGTGTGTTACATTACATTCACTAGTAGGAGTGAGAAAAAAATCACGGGGTGGTGACCATTGTATGGGTGTGTGTTACATTAGATTCACTAGTAGGAGTGAGAAAAACATCACGGGGTGGTGCGCATTGTATGGGTGTGTGTTACATTACATTCACTGGTAGGAGTGAGAAAAACATCACGGGGTGGTGCGCATTGTATGGGTGTGTGTTACATTGCATTCACTAGTAGGAGTGAGAAAAACATCACGGGGTGGTGCGCATTGTATGGGTGTTTGTTACATTAGATTCAGTACTAGGAGTGAGAAAATCATCACGGGGTGGTGCGCATTGTATGCGTGTGTGTTACATTACATTCACTAGTAGGAGTGAGAAAATCATCACGGGGTGGTGCGCATTGTATGGGTGTGTGTTACATTACATTCACTAGTAGGAGTGAGAAAAACATCACGGGGTGGTGCGCATTGTATGGGAGTTTGATACATTAGATTCACTAGTAGGAGTGAGAAAATCATCACGGGTTGGTGCGCATTTTATGGGTGTGTGTTACATTAGATTCACTAGTAGGAGTGAGAAAAACATCACGGGGTGGTGCGCATTGTATGGGTGTGTGTTACATTAGATTCACTAGTAGGAGTGAAAAAACATCACGGGGTGGTGCGCATTGTATGGGTGTGTGTCACATTACATTCACTAGTAGGAGTGAGAAAAACATCTCGGGGTGGTGCGCATTGTATGGGTGTGTGTTACATTACATTCACTAGTAGGAGTGAGAAAAACATCACGGGGTGGTGCGCATTGTATGGGTGTGTGTTACATTACATTCACTAGTAGGAGTGAGAAAAAAATCACGGGGTGGTGACCATTGTATGGGTGTGTGTTACATTAGATTCACTAGTAGGAGTGAGAAAAACATCACGGGGTGGTGCGCATTGTATGGGTGTGTGTTACATTACATTCACTAGTAGGAGTGAGAAAAACATCACGGGGTGGTGCGCATTGTATGGGTGTGTGTTACATTACATTCACTAGTAGGAGTGAGAAAAACATAACGGGGTGGTGCGCATTGTATGGGTGTGTGTTACATTACATTCACTAGTAGGAGTGAGAAAAACATCACGGGGTGGTGCGCAATGTATGGGTGTGTGTTACATTACATTCACTAGTAGGAGTGAGAAAAACATCACGGGGTGGTGCGCATTGTATGGGTGTGTGTCACATTACATTCACTAGTAGGAGTGAGAAAAACATCACGGGGTGGTGCGCATTGTATGGGTGTGTGTCACATTACATTCACTAGTAGGAGTGAGAAAAACATCACGGGGTGGTGCGCATTGTATGGGTGTGTGTTACATTACATTCACTAGTAGGAGTGAGAAAAACATCACGGGGTGGTGCGCATTGTATGAGTGTTTGTTACATTAGATTCACTAGTAGGAGTGAGAAAATCATCACGGGGTGGTGCGCATTGTATGGGTGTGTGTTACATTACATTCACTAGTAGGAGTGAGAAAAACATCACGGGGTGGTGCGCAGTGTATGGGTGTGTGTTACATTACATTCACTAGTAGGAGTGAGAAAAACATCACGGGGTGGTGCGCATTGTATGGGTGTGTGTTACATTACATTCCCTAGTAGGAGTGAGAAAAACATCACGGGGTGGTGCGCATTGTATGGGTGTGTGTTACATTAGATTCACTAGTGGTAGTGAGAAAAACATCACGGGGTGGTGCGCATTGTATGGGTGTGTGTTACATTACATTCACTAGTAGGAGTCAGAAAAACATCACGGGGTGGTGCGCATTGTATGGGTGTGTGTTACATTAGATTCACTAGTAGTAGTGAGAAAAACATCACAGGGTGGTGCGCATTGTATGGGTGTGTGTTACATTACATTCACTAGTAGGAGTGAGAAAAACATCACGGGGTGGTGCGCATTGTATGGGTGTGTGTTACATTACATTCACTAGTAGGAGTGAGAAAAACATCACGGGGTGGTGCGCATTGTATGTGTGTGTGTTACATTACATTCACTAGTAGGAGTGAGAAAAACATCACGGGGTGGTGCGCATTGTATGGGTGTGTGTTACATTAGATTCACTGGTAGGAGTGAGAAAAACATCACGGGGTGGTGCGCATTGTATGGGTGTGTGTTACATTACATTCACTGGTAGGAGTGAGAAAAACATCACGGGGTGGTGCGCATTGTATGGGTGTGTGTTACATTACATTCACTAGTAGGAGTGAGAAAAACATCACGGGGTGGTGCGCATTTTATGGGTGTGTGTTACATTACATTCACTAGTAGGAGTGAGAAAAACATCACGGGGTGGTGCGCATTGTATGGGTGTGTGTTACATTACATTCACTGGTAGGAGTGAGAAAAACATCACGGGGTGGTGCGCATTGTATGGGTGTGTGTTACATTGCATTCACTAGTAGGAGTGAGAAAAACATCACGGGGTGGTGCGCATTGTATGGGTGTTTGTTACATTAGATTCAGTACTAGGAGTGAGAAAATCATCACGGGGTGGTGCGCATTGTATGCGTGTGTGTTACATTACATTCACTAGTAGGAGTGAGAAAATCATCACGGGGTGGTGCGCATTGTATCGGTGTGTGTTACATTACATTCACTAGTAGGAGTGAGAAAAACATCACGGGGTGGTGCGCATTGTATGGGTGTTTGTTACATTAGATTCACTAGTAGGAGTGAGAAAATCATCACGGGTTGGTGCGCATTTTATGGGTGTGTGTTACATTAGATTCACTAGTAGGAGTGAGAAAAACATCACGGGGTGGTGCGCATTGTATGGGTGTGTGTTACATTAGATTCACTAGTAGGAGTGAAAAAACATCACGGGGTGGTGCGCATTGTATGGGTGTGTGTCACATTACATTCACTAGTAGGAGTGAGAAAAACATCTCGGGGTGGTGCGCATTGTATGGGTGTGTGTTACATTACATTCACTAGTAGGAGTGAGAAAAACATCACGGGGTGGTGCGCATTGTATGGGTGTGTGTTACATTACATTCACTAGTAGGAGTGAGAAAAAAATCACGGGGTGGTGACCATTGTATGGGTGTGTGTTACATTAGATTCACTAGTAGGAGTGAGAAAAACATCACGGGGTGGTGCGCATTGTATGGGTGTGTGTTACATTACATTCACTGGTAGGAGTGAGAAAAACATCACGGGGTGGTGCGCATTGTATGGGTGTGTGTTACATTGCATTCACTAGTAGGAGTGAGAAAAACATCACGGGGTGGTGCGCATTGTATGGGTGTTTGTTACATTAGATTCAGTACTAGGAGTGAGAAAATCATCACGGGGTGGTGCGCATTGTATGCGTGTGTGTTACATTACATTCACTAGTAGGAGTGAGAAAATCATCACGGGGTGGTGCGCATTGTATGGGTGTGTGTTACATTACATTCACTATTAGGAGTGAGAAAAACATCACGGGGTGGTGCGCATTGTATGGGTGTTTGTTACATTAGATTCACTAGTAGGAGTGAGAAAATCATCACGGGTTGGTGCGCATTTTATGGGTGTGTGTTACATTAGATTCACTAGTAGGAGTGAGAAAAACATCACGGGGTGGTGCGCATTGTATGGGTGTGTGTTACATTAGATTCACTAGTAGGAGTGAAAAAACATCACGGGGTGGTGCGCATTGTATGGGTGTGTGTCACATTACATTCACTAGTAGGAGTGAGAAAAACATCTCGGGGTGGTGCGCATTGTATGGGTGTGTGTTACATTACATTCACTAGTAGGAGTGAGAAAAACATCACGGGGTGGTGCGCATTGTATGGGTGTGTGTTACATTACATTCACTAGTAGGAGTGAGAAAAAAATCACGGGGTGGTGACCATTGTATGGGTGTGTGTTACATTAGATTCACTAGTAGGAGTGAGAAAAACATCACGGGGTGGTGCGCATTGTATGGGTGTGTGTTACATTACATTCACTAGTAGGAGTGAGAAAAACATCACGGGGTGGTGCGCATTGTATGGGTGTGTGTTACATTACATTCACTAGTAGGAGTGAGAAAAACATAACGGGGTGGTGCGCATTGTATGGGTGTGTGTTACATTACATTCACTAGTAGGAGTGAGAAAAACATCACGGGGTGGTGCGCAATGTATGGGTGTGTGTTACATTACATTCACTAGTAGGAGTGAGAAAAACATCACGGGGTGGTGCGCATTGTATGGGTGTGTGTCACATTACATTCACTAGTAGGAGTGAGAAAAACATCACGGGGTGGTGCGCATTGTATGGGTGTGTGTCACATTACATTCACTAGTAGGAGTGAGAAAAACATCACGGGGTGGTGCGCATTGTATGGGTGTGTGTTACATTACATTCACTAGTAGGAGTGAGAAAAACATCACGGGGTGGTGCGCATTGTATGAGTGTTTGTTACATTAGATTCACTAGTAGGAGTGAGAAAATCATCACGGGGTGGTGCGCATTGTATGGGTGTGTGTTACATTACATTCACTAGTAGGAGTGAGAAAAACATCACGGGGTGGTGCGCAGTGTATGGGTGTGTGTTACATTACATTCACTAGTAGGAGTGAGAAAAACATCACGGGGTGGTGCGCATTGTATGGGTGTGTGTTACATTACATTCCCTAGTAGGAGTGAGAAAAACATCACGGGGTGGTGCGCATTGTATGGGTGTGTGTTACATTAGATTCACTAGTGGTAGTGAGAAAAACATCACGGGGTGGTGCGCATTGTATGGGTGTGTGTTACATTACATTCACTAGTAGGAGTCAGAAAAACATCACGGGGTGGTGCGCATTGTATGGGTGTGTGTTACATTAGATTCACTAGTAGTAGTGAGAAAAACATCACAGGGTGGTGCGCATTGTATGGGTGTGTGTTACATTACATTCACTAGTAGGAGTGAGAAAAACATCACGGGGTGGTGCGCATTGTATGGGTGTGTGTTACATTACATTCACTAGTAGGAGTGAGAAAAACATCACGGGGTGGTGCGCATTGTATGTGTGTGTGTTACATTACATTCACTAGTAGGAGTGAGAAAAACATCACGGGGTGGTGCGCATTGTATGGGTGTGTGTTACATTAGATTCACTGGTAGGAGTGAGAAAAACATCACGGGGTGGTGCGCATTGTATGGGTGTGTGTTACATTACATTCACTGGTAGGAGTGAGAAAAACATCACGGGGTGGTGCGCATTGTATGGGTGTGTGTTACATTGCATTCACTAGTAGGAGTGAGAAAAACATCAAGGGGTGGTGCGCATTGTATGGGTGTGTGTTACATTACATTCACTAGTATGAGTGAGAAAAACATCACGGGGTGGTGCGCATTGTATGGGTGTTTGTTACATTAGATTCAGTAGTAGGAGTGAGAAAATCATCACGGGGTGGTGCGCATTGTATGCGTGTGTGGTACATTACATTCACTAGTAGGAGTGAGAAAATCATCACTGGGTGGTGCGCATTGTATGGGTGTGTGTTACATTACATTCACTAGTAGGAGTGAGAAAAACATCACGGGGTGGTGCGCATTGTATGGGTGTTTGTTACATTAGATTCACTAGTAGGAGTGAGAAAATCATCACGGGTTGGTGCGCATTTTATGGGTGTGTGTCACATTACATTCACTAGTAGGAGTGAGAAAATCATCACGGGGTGGTGCGCATTGTATGGGTGTGTGTTACATTACATTCACTAGTAGGAGTGAGAAAAACATCACGGGGTGGTGCGCATTGTATGGGTGTTTGTTACATTAGATTCACTAGTAGGAGTGAGAAAATCATCACGGGTTGGTGCGCATTTTATGGGTGTGTGTTACATTAGATTCACTAGTAGGAGTGAGAAAAACATCACGGGGTGGTGCGCATTGTATGGGTGTGTGTTACATTAGATTCACTAGTAGGAGTGAGAAAAACATCACGGGGTGGTGCGCATTGTATGGGTGTGTGTTACATTAGATTCACTAGTAGGAGTGAGAAAAAAATCACGGGGTGGTGCACATTGTATGGGTGTGTGTTACATTACATTCACTAGTAGGAGTGAGAAAAAAATCACGGGGTGGTGACCATTGTATGGGTGTGTGTTACATTAGATTCACTAGTAGGAGTGAGAAAAACATCACGGGGTGGTGCGCATTGTATGGGTGTGTGTTACATTACATTCACTAGTAGGAGTGAGAAAAACATCACGGGGTGGTGCGCATTGTATGGGTGTGTGTTACATTACATTCACTAGTAGGAGTGAGAAAAACATCACGGGGTGGTGCGCATTGTATGGGTGTGTGTTACATTACATTGACTAGTAGGAGTGAGAAAAACATCACGGGGTGGTGCGCATTGTATGGGTGTGTGTTACATTACATTCACTAGTAGGAGTGAGAAAAACATCACGGGGTGGTGCGCATTGTATGGGTGTGTGTTACATTACATTCACTAGTAGGAGTGAGAAAAACATCACGGGGTGGTGCGCATTGTATGGGTGTGTGTTACATTACATTCACTGGTAGGAGTGAGAAAAACATCACGGGGTGGTGCGCATTGTATGGGTGTTTGTTACATTAGATTCAGTAGTAGGAGTGAGAAAATCATCACGGGTTGGTGCGCATTTTATGGGTGTGTGTTACATTAGATTCACTAGTAGGAGTGAGAAAAACATCACGGGGTGGTGCGCATTGTATGGGTGTGTGTTACATTAGATTCACTAGTAGGAGTGAAAAAACATCACGGGGTGGTGCGCATTGTATTGGTGTGTGTCACATTACATTCACTAGTAGGAGTGAGAAAAACACGGGGTGGTGCGCATTGTATGGGTGTGTGTTACATTACATTCACTAGTAGGAGTGAGAAAAACATCACGGGGTGGTGCGCATTGTATGGGTGTGTGTTACATTACATTCACTAGTAGGAGTGAGAAAAACATCACGGGGTGATGACCATTGTATGGGTGTGTGTTACATTAGATTCACTAGTAGGAGTGAGAAAAACATCACGGGGTGGTGCGCATTGTATGGGTGTGTGTTACATTACATTCACTAGTAGGAGTGAGAAAAACATCACGGGGTGGTGCGCATTGTATGGGTGTGTGTTACATTACATTCACTAGTAGGAGTGAGAAAAACATCACGGGGTGGTGCGCATTGTATGGGTGTGTGTTACATTACATTCACTAGTAGGAGTGAGAAAAACATCACGGGGTGGTGCGCATTGTATGGGTGTGTGTTACATTACATTCACTAGTAGGAGTGAGAAAAACATCACGGGGTGGTGCGCATTGTATGGGTGTGTGTTACATTACATTCACTAGTAGGAGTGATAAAAACATCACGGGGTGGTGCGCATTGTATGGGTGTGTGTTACATTAGATTCACTAGTAGGAGTGAAAAAACATCACGGGGTGGTGCGCATTGTATGGGTGTGTGTTACATTACATTCACTAGTAGGAGTGAGAAAAACATCACGGGGTGGTGCGCATTGTATGGGTGTGTGTTACATTACATTCACTAGTAGGAGTGAGAAAGTCATCACGGGGTGGTGCGCATTGCATGGGTGTGTGTTACATTACATTCACTAGTAGGAGTGAGAAAAACATCACGGGGTGGTGTGCATTGCATGGGTGTGTGTTACATTACATTCACTAATACGAGGGAGAAAAACATCACGGGGTGGTCCGCATTGCATGGCTGTGTGTTACATTACATTCACTAGTAGGAGTGAGAAAAACATCACGGGGTGGTGCGCATTGTATGGGTGTGTGTTACATTACATTCACTAGTAGGAGTGAGAAAAACATCACGGGGTGGTGCGCATTGTATGGGTGTGTGTTACATTACATTCACTAGTAGGAGTGAGAAAAACATCACGGGGTGGTGCGCATTGTATGGGTGTGTGTTACATTACATTCACTAGTAGGAGTGAGAAAAACATCACGGGGTGGTGCGCATTTTATGGGTGTGTGTTACATTACATTCACTAGTAGGAGTGAGAAAAACATCACGGGGTGGTGCGCATTGTATGGGTGTGTGTTACATTACATTCACTGGTAGGAGTGAGAAAAACATCACGGGGTGGTGCGCATTGTATGGGTGTGTGTTACATTGCATTCACTAGTAGGAGTGAGAAAAACATCACGGGGTGGTGCGCATTGTATGGGTGTTTGTTACATTAGATTCAGTACTAGGAGTGAGAAAATCATCACGGGGTGGTGCGCATTGTATGCGTGTGTGTTACATTACATTCACTAGTAGGAGTGAGAAAATCATCACGGGGTGGTGCGCATTGTATGGGTGTGTGTTACATTACATTCACTAGTAGGAGTGAGAAAAACATCACGGGGTGGTGCGCATTGTATGGGTGTTTGTTACATTAGATTCACTAGTAGGAGTGAGAAAATCATCACGGGTTGGTGCGCATTTTATGGGTGTGTGTTACATTAGATTCACTAGTAGGAGTGAGAAAAACATCACGGGGTGGTGCGCATTGTATGGGTGTGTGTTACATTAGATTCACTAGTAGGAGTGAAAAAACATCACGGGGTGGTGCGCATTGTATGGGTGTGTGTCACATTACATTCACTAGTAGGAGTGAGAAAAACATCTCGGGGTGGTGCGCATTGTATGGGTGTGTGTTACATTACATTCACTAGTAGGAGTGAGAAAAACATCACGGGGTGGTGCGCATTGTATGTGTGTGTGTTACATTACATTCACTAGTAGGAGTGAGAAAAAAATCACGGGGTGGTGACCATTGTATGGGTGTGTGTTACATTAGATTCACTAGTAGGAGTGAGAAAAACATCACGGGGTGGTGCGCATTGTATGGGTGTGTGTTACATTACATTCACTGGTAGGAGTGAGAAAAACATCACGGGGTGGTGCGCATTGTATGGGTGTGTGTTACATTGCATTCACTAGTAGGAGTGAGAAAAACATCACGGGGTGGTGCGCATTGTATGGGTGTTTGTTACATTAGATTCAGTACTAGGAGTGAGAAAATCATCACGGGGTGGTGCGCATTGTATGCGTGTGTGTTACATTACATTCACTAGTAGGAGTGAGAAAATCATCACGGGGTGGTGCGCATTGTATGGGTGTGTGTTACATTACATTCACTAGTAGGAGTGAGAAAAACATCACGGGGTGGTGCGCATTGTATGGGTGTTTGTTACATTAGATTCACTAGTAGGAGTGAGAAAATCATCACGGGTTGGTGCGCATTTTATGGGTGTGTGTTACATTAGATTCACTAGTAGGAGTGAGAAAAACATCACGGGGTGGTGCGCATTGTATGGGTGTGTGTTACATTAGATTCACTAGTAGGAGTGAAAAAACATCACGGGGTGGTGCGCATTGTATGGGTGTGTGTCACATTACATTCACTAGTAGGAGTGAGAAAAACATCTCGGGGTGGTGCGCATTGTATGGGTGTGTGTTACATTACATTCACTAGTAGGAGTGAGAAAAACATCACGGGGTGGTGCGCATTGTATGGGTGTGTGTTACATTACATTCACTAGTAGGAGTGAGAAAAAAATCACGGGGTGGTGACCATTGTATGGGTGTGTGTTACATTAGATTCACTAGTAGGAGTGAGAAAAACATCACGGGGTGGTGCGCATTGTATGGGTGTGTGTTACATTACATTCACTAGTAGGAGTGAGAAAAACATCACGGGGTGGTGCGCATTGTATGGGTGTGTGTTACATTACATTCACTAGTAGGAGTGAGAAAAACATAACGGGGTGGTGCGCATTGTATGGGTGTGTGTTACATTACATTCACTAGTAGGAGTGAGAAAAACATCACGGGGTGGTGCGCAATGTATGGGTGTGTGTTACATTACATTCACTAGTAGGAGTGAGAAAAACATCACGGGGTGGTGCGCATTGTATGGGTGTGTGTCACATTACATTCACTAGTAGGAGTGAGAAAAACATCACGGGGTGGTGCGCATTGTATGGGTGTGTGTCACATTACATTCACTAGTAGGAGTGAGAAAAACATCACGGGGTGGTGCGCATTGTATGGGTGTGTGTTACATTACATTCACTAGTAGGAGTGAGAAAAACATCACGGGGTGGTGCGCATTGTATGAGTGTTTGTTACATTAGATTCACTAGTAGGAGTGAGAAAATCATCACGGGGTGGTGCGCATTGTATGGGTGTGTGTTACATTACATTCACTAGTAGGAGTGAGAAAAACATCACGGGGTGGTGCGCAGTGTATGGGTGTGTGTTACATTACATTCACTAGTAGGAGTGAGAAAAACATCACGGGGTGGTGCGCATTGTATGGGTGTGTGTTACATTACATTCCCTAGTAGGAGTGAGAAAAACATCACGGGGTGGTGCGCATTGTATGGGTGTGTGTTACATTAGATTCACTAGTGGTAGTGAGAAAAACATCACGGGGTGGTGCGCATTGTATGGGTGTGTGTTACATTACATTCACTAGTAGGAGTCAGAAAAACATCACGGGGTGGTGCGCATTGTATGGGTGTGTGTTACATTAGATTCACTAGTAGTAGTGAGAAAAACATCACAGGGTGGTGCGCATTGTATGGGTGTGTGTTACATTACATTCACTAGTAGGAGTGAGAAAAACATCACGGGGTGTTGCGCATTGTATGGGTGTGTGTTACATTACATTCACTAGTAGGAGTCAGAAAAACATCACGGGGTGGTGCGCATTGTATGGGTGTGTGTTACATTAGATTCACTAGTAGTAGTGAGAAAAACATCACAGGGTGGTGCGCATTGTATGGGTGTGTGTTACATTACATTCACTAGTAGGAGTGAGAAAAACATCACGGGGTGGTGCGCATTGTATGGGTGTGTGTTACATTACATTCACTAGTAGGAGTGAGAAAAACATCACGGGGTGGTGCGCATTGTATGTGTGTGTGTTACATTACATTCACTAGTAGGAGTGAGAAAAACATCACGGGGTGGTGCGCATTGTATGGGTGTGTGTTACATTAGATTCACTGGTAGGAGTGAGAAAAACATCACGGGGTGGTGCGCATTGTATGGGTGTGTGTTACATTACATTCACTGGTAGGAGTGAGAAAAACATCACGGGGTGGTGCGCATTGTATGGGTGTGTGTTACATTGCATTCACTAGTAGGAGTGAGAAAAACATCAAGGGGTGGTGCGCATTGTATGGGTGTGTGTTACATTACATTCACTAGTAGGAGTGAGAAAAACATCACGGGGTGGTGCGCATTGTATGGGTGTTTGTTACATTAGATTCAGTAGTAGGAGTGAGAAAATCATCACGGGGTGGTGCGCATTGTATGCGTGTGTGGTACATTACATTCACTAGTAGGAGTGAGAAAATCATCACGGGGTGGTGCGCATTGTATGGGTGTGTGTTACATTACATTCACTAGTAGGAGTGAGAAAAACATCACGGGGTGGTGCGCATTGTATGGGTGTTTGTTACATTAGATTCACTAGTAGGAGTGAGAAAATCATCACGGGTTGGTGCGCATTTTATGGGTGTGTGTCACATTACATTCACTAGTAGGAGTGAGAAAAACATCACGGGGTGGTGCGCATTGTATGGGTGTATGTTACATTACATTCACTAGTAGGAGTGAGAAAAACATCACGGGGTGGTGCGCATTGTATGGGTGTGTGTTACATTACATTCACTAGTAGGAGTGAGAAAAAAATCACGGGGTGGTGACCATTGTATGGGTGTGTGTTACATTAGATTCACTAGTAGGAGTGAGAAAAACATCACGGGGTGGTGCGCATTGTATGGGTGTGTGTTACATTACATTCACTAGTAAGAGTCAGAAAAACATCACGGGGTGGTGCGCATTGTATGGGTGTGTGTTACATTACATTCACTAGTAGGAGTCAGAAAAACATCACGGGGTGGTGCGCATTGTATGGGTGTGTGTTACATTACATTCACTAGTAGGAGTCAGAAAAACATCACGGGGTGGTTCGCATTGTATGGGTGTGTGTTACATTAGATTCACTAGTAGTAGTGAGAAAAACATCACAGGGTGGTGCGCATTGTATGGGTGTGTGTTACATTACATTCACTAGTAGGAGTGAGAAAAATATCACGGGGTGGTGCGCATTGTATGGGTGTGTGTTACATTACATTCACTAGTAGGAGTGAGAAAAACATCACGGGGTGGTGCGCATTGTATGGGTGTGTGTTACATTACATTCACTAGTAGGAGTGAGAAAAACATCACGGGGTGGTGCGCATTGTATGGGTGTGTGTTACATTAGATTCACTGGTAGGAGTGAGAAAAACATCACGGGGTGGTGCGCATTGTATGGGTGTGTGTTACATTACATTCACTGGTAGGAGTGAGAAAAACATCACGGGGTGGTGCGCATTGTATGGGTGTGTGCTACATTGCATTCACTAGTAGGAGTGAGAAAAACATCAAGGGGTGGTGCGCATTTTATGGGTGTGTGTTACATTACATTCACTAGTAGGAGTGAGAAAAACATCACGGGGTGGTGCGCATTGTATGGGTGTTTGTTACATTAGATTCAGTAGTAGGAGTGAGAAAATCATCACGGGGTGGTGCGCATTGTATGCGTGTGTGTTACATTACATTCACTAGTAGGAGTGAGAAAATCATCACGGGGTGGTGCGCATTGTATGGGTGTGTGTTACATTACATTCACTAGTAGGAGTGAGAAAAACATCACGGGGTGGTGCGCATTGTATGGGTGTTTGTTACATTAGATTCACTAGTAGGAGTGAGAAAATCATCACGGGTTGGTGCGCATTTTATGGGTGTGTGTTACATTAGATTCACTAGTAGGAGTGAGAAAAACATCACGGGGTGGTGCGCATTGTATGGGTGTGTGTTACATTAGATTCACTAGTAGGAGTGAAAAAACATCACGGGTTGGTGCGCATTGTATGGGTGTGTGTTACATTACATTCACTAGTAGGAGTGAGAAAAAAATCACGGGGTGGTGACCATTGTATGGGTGTGTGTTACATTAGATTCACTAGTAGGAGTGAGAAAAACATCACGGGGTGGTGCGCATTGTATGGGTGTGTGTTACATTACATTCACTAGTAGGAGTGAGAAAAACATCACGGGGTGGTGCGCATTGTATGGGTGTGTGTTACATTACATTCACTAGTAGGAGTGAGAAAAACATCACGGGGTGGTGCGCATTGTATGGGTGTGTGTTACATTACATTCACTAGTAGGAGTGAGAAAAACATCACGGGGTGGTGCGCATTGTATGGGTGTGTGTTACATTACATTCACTAGTAGGAGTGAGAAAAACATCACGGGGTGGTGCGCATTGTATGGGTGTGTGTTACATTAGATTCACTGGTAGGAGTGAGAAAAACATCACGGGGTGGTGCGCATTGTATGGGTGTGTGTTACATTACATTCACTGGTAGGAGTGAGAAAAACATCACGGGGTGGTGCGCATTGTATGGGTGTGTGTTACATTGCATTCACTAGTAGGAGTGAGAAAAACATCAAGGGGTGGTGCGCATTGTATGGGTGTGTGTTACATTACATTCACTAGTAGGAGTGAGAAAAACATCACGGGGTGGTGCGCATTGTATGGGTGTTTGTTACATTAGATTCAGTAGTAGGAGTGAGAAAATCATCACGGGGTGGTGCGCATTGCATGCGTGTGTGTTACATTACATTCACTAGTAGGAGTGAGAAAATCATCACGGGGTGGTGCGCATTGTATGGGTGTGTGTTACATTACATTCACTAGTAGGAGTGAGAAAAACATCACGGGGTGGTGCGCATTGTATGGGTGTTTGTTACATTAGATTCACTAGTAGGAGTGACAAAATCATCACGGGTTGGTGCGCATTTTATGGGTGTGTGTTACATTAGATTCACTAGTAGGAGTGAGAAAAACATCACGGTGTGGTGCGCATTGTATGGGTGTGTGTTACATTAGATTCACTAGTAAGAGTGAAAAAACATCACGGGTTGGTGCGCATTGTATGGGTGTGTGTTACATTACATTCACTAGTAGGAGTGAGAAAAAAATCACGGGGTGGTGACCATTGTATGGGTGTGTGTTACATTAGATTCACTAGTAGGAGTGAGAAAAACATCACGGGGTGGTGCGCATTGTTTGGGTGTGTGTTACATTACATTCACTAGTAGGAGTGAGAAAAACATCACGGGGTGGTGCGCATTGTATGGGTGTGTGTTACATTACATTCACTAGTAGGAGTGAGAAAAACATCACGGGGTGGTGCGCATTGTATGGGTGTGTGTTACATTACATTCACTAGTAGGAGTCAGAAAAACATCACGGGGTGGTGCGCATTGTATGGGTGTGTGTTACATTAGATTCACTAGTAGTAGTGAGAAAAACATCACAGGGTGGTGCGCATTGTATGGGTGTGTGTTACATTACATTCACTAGTAGGAGAGAGAAAAACATCACGGGGTGGTGCGAATTGTATGGGTGTGTGTTACATTACATTCACTAGTAGGAGTCAGAAAAACATCACGGGGTGGTGCGCATTGTATGGGTGTGTGTTACATTACATTCACTAGTAGGAGTCAGAAAAACATCACGGGGTGGTGCGCATTGTATGGGTGTGTGTTACATTACATTCACTAGTAGGAGTCAGAAAAACATCACGGGGTGGTGCGCATTGTATGGGTGTGTGTTACATTACATTCACTAGTAGGAGTCAGAAAAACATCACGGGGTGGTGCGCATTGTATGGGTGTGTGTTACATTAGATTCACTAGTAGTAGTGAGAAAAACATCACAGGGTGGTGCGCATTGTATGGGTGTGTGTTACATTACATTCACTAGTAGGAGTGAGAAAAATATCACGGGGTGGTGCGCATTGTATGGGTGTGTGTTACATTACATTCACTAGTAGGAGTGAGAAAAACATCACGGGGTGGTGCGCATTGTATGGGTGTGTGTTACATTACATTCACTAGTAGGAGTGAGAAAAACATCACGGGGTGGTGCGCATTGTATGGGTGTGTGTTACATTAGATTCACTGGTAGGAGAGAGAAAAACATCACGGGGTGGTGCGCATTGTATGGGTGTGTGTTACATTACATTCACTGGTAGGAGTGAGAAAAACATCACGGGGTGGTGCGCATTGTATGGGTGTGTGTTACATTGCATTCACTAGTAGGAGTGAGAAAAACATCAAGGGGTGGTGCGCATTGTATGGGTGTGTGTTACATTACATTCACTAGTAGGAGTGAGAAAAACATCACGGGGTGGTGCGCATTGTATGGGTGTTTGTTACATTAGATTCAGTAGTAGGAGTGAGAAAATCATCACGGGGTGGTGCGCATTGTATGCGTGTGTGTTACATTACATTCACTAGTAGGAGTGAGAAAATCATCACGGGGTGGTGCGCATTGTATGGGTGTGTGTTACATTACATTCACTAGTAGGAGTGAGAAAAACATCACGGGGTGGTGCGCATTGTATGGGTGTTTGTTACATTAGATTCACTAGTAGGAGTGAGAAAATCATCACGGGTTGGTGCGCATTTTATGGGTGTGTGTTACATTAGATTCACTAGTAGGAGTGAGAAAAACATCACGGGGTGGTGCGCATTGTATGGGTGTGTGTTACATTAGATTCACTAGTAGGAGTGAAAAAACATCACGGGTTGGTGCGCATTGTATGGGTGTGTGTTACATTACATTCACTAGTAGGAGTGAGAAAAAAATCACGGGGTGATGACCATTGTATGGGTGTGTGTTACATTAGATTCACTAGTAGGAGTGAGAAAAACATCACGGGGTGGTGCGCATTGTATGGGTGTGTGTTACATTACATTCACTAGTAGGAGTGAGAAAAACATCACGGGGTGGTGCGCATTGTATGGGTGTGTGTTACATTACATTCACTAGTAGGAGTGAGAAAAACATCACGGGGTGGTGCGCATTGTATGGGTGTGTGTTACATTACATTCACTAGTAGGAGTGAGAAAAACATCACGGGGTGGTGCGCATTGTATGGGTGTGTGTTACATTACATTCACTAGTAGGAGTGAGAAAAACATCACGGGGTGGTGCGCATTGTATGGGTGTGTGTTACATTAGATTCACTGGTAGAAGTGAGAAAAACATCACGGGGTGGTGCGCATTGTATGGGTGTGTGTTACATTACATTCACTGGTAGGAGTGAGAAAAACATCACGGGGTGGTGCGCATTGTATGGGTGTGTGTTACATTGCATTCACTAGTAGGAGTGAGAAAAACATCAAGTGGTGGTGCGCATTGTATGGGTGTGTGTTACATTACATTCACTAGTAGGAGTGAGAAAAACATCACGGGGTGGTGCGCATTGTATGGGTGTTTGTTACATTAGATTCAGTAGTAGGAGTGAGAAAATCATCACGGGGTGGTGCGCATTGTATGCGTGTGTGTTACATTACATTCACTAGTAGGAGTGAGAAAATCATCACGGGGTGGTGCGCATTGTATGGGTGTGTGTTACATTACATTCACTAGTAGGAGTGAGAAAAACATCACGGGGTGGTGCGCATTGTATGGGTGTTTGTTACATTAGATTCACTAGTAGGAGTGAGAAAATCATCACGGGTTGGTGCGCATTTTATGGGTGTGTGTTACATTAGATTCACTAGTAGGAGTGAGAAAAACATCACGGGGTGGTGCGCATTGTATGGGTGTGTGTTACATTAGATTCACTAGTAGGAGTGAAAAAACATCACGGGTTGGTGCGCATTGTATGGGTGTGTGTTACATTACATTTACTAGTAGGAGTGAGAAAAAAATCACGGGGTGGTGACCATTGTATGGGTGTGTGTTACATTAGATTCACTAGTAGGAGTGAGAAAAACATCACGGGGTGGTGCGCATTGTATGGGTGTGTGTTACATTACATTCACTAGTAGGAGTGAGAAAAACATCACGGGGTGGTGCGCATTGTATGGGTGTGTGTTACATTACATTCACTAGTAGGAGTGAGAAAAACATCACGGGGTGGTGCGCATTGTATGGGTGTGTGTTACATTACATTCACTAGTAGGAGTGAGAAAAACATCACGGGGTGGTGCGCATTGTATGGGTGTGTGTTACATTACATTTACTAGTAGGAGTGAGAAAAACTTCACGGGGTGGTGCGCATTGTATGGGTGTGTGTTACATTACATTCACTAGTAGGAGTGAGAAAAACATCACGGGGTGGTGCGCATTGTATGGGTGTGTGTTACATTACATTCACTAGTAGGAGTCAGAAAAACATCACGGGGTGGTGCGCATTGTATGGGTGTGTGTTACATTAGATTCACTAGTAGTAGTGAGAAAAACATCACAGGGTGGTGCGCATTGTATGGGTGTGTGTTACATTACATTCACTAGTAGGAGTGAGAAAAACATCACGGGGTGGTGCGCATTGTATGGGTGTGTGTTACATTACATTCACTAGTAGGAGTGAGAAAAACATCACGGGGTGGTGCGCATTGTATGGGTGTGTGTTACATTAGATTCACTAGTAGTAGTGAGAAAAACATCACAGGGTGGTGCGCATTGTATGGGTGTGTGTTACATTACATTCACTAGTAGGAGTGAGAAAAACATCACGGGGTGGTGCGCATTGTATGGGTGTGTGTTACATTAGATTCACTGGTAGGAGTGAGAAAAACATCACGGTGTGGTGCGCATTGTATGGGTGTGTGTTACATTACATTCACTGGTAGGAGTGAGAAAAACATCACGGGGTGGTGCGCATTGTATGGGTGTGTGTTACATTGCATTCACTAGTAGGAGTGAGAAAAACATCAAGGTGTGGTGCGCATTGTATGGGTGTGTGTTACATTACATTCACTAGTAGGAGTGAGAAAAACATCACGGGGTGGTGCGCATTGTATGGGTGTTTGTTACATTAGATTTAGTAGTAGCAGTGAGAAAATCATCACGGGGTGGTGCGCATTGTATGCGTGTGTGTTACATTACATTCACTAGTAGGAGTGAGAAAATCATCACGGGGTGGTGCGCATTGTATGGGTGTGTGTTACATTACATTCACTAGTAGGAGTGAGAAAAACATCACGGGGTGGTGCGCATTGTATGGGTGTTTGTTACATTAGATTCACTAGTAGGAGTGAGAAAATCATCACGGGTTGGTGCGCATTTTATGGGTGTGTGTTACATTAGATTCACTCGTAGGAGTGAGAAAAACATCACGGGGTGGTGCGCATTGTATGGGTGTGTGTTACATTAGATTCACTAGTAGGAGTGAAAAAACATCACGGGTTGGTGCGCATTGTATTGGTGTGTGTCACATTACATTCACTAGTAGGAGTGAGAAAAAAATCACGGGGTGGTGACCATTGTATGGGTGTGTGTTACATTAGATTCACTAGTAGGAGTGAGAAAAACATCATGGGGTGGTGCGCATTGTATGGGTGTGTGTTACATTACATTCACTAGTAGGAGTGAGAAAAACATCACGGGGTGGTGCGCATTGTATGGGTGTGTGTTACATTACATTCACTAGTAGGAGTGAGAAAAACATCACGGGGTGGTGCGCATTGTATGGGTGTGTGTTACATTACATTCACTAGTAGGAGTGAGAAAAACATCACGGGGTGGTGCGCATTGTATGGGTGTGTGTTACATTACATTCACTAGTAGGAGTGAGAAAAACATCACGGGGTGGTGCGCATTGTATGGGTGTGTGTTACATTACATTCACTAGTAGGAGTGAGAAAAACATCACGGGGTGGTGCGCATTGTATGGGTGTGTGTTACATTACATTCACTAGTAGGAGTGATAAAAACATCACGGGGTGGTGCGCATTGTATGGGTGTGTGTTACATTAGATTCACTAGTAGGAGTGAAAAAACATCACGGGGTGGTGCGCATTGTATGGGTGTGTGTTACATTACATTCACTAGTACGAGGGAGAAAAACATCATGGGGTGGTGCGCATTGCATGGGTGTGTGTTACATTATATTCACTAGTAGGAGTGAGAAATACATCACGGGGTGGTGCGCATTGTATGGGTGTGTGTTACATTACATTCACTGGTAGGAGTGAGAAAAACATCACGGGGTGGTGCGCATTGTATGGGTGTGTGTTACATTGCATTCACTAGTAGGAGTGAGAAAAACATCACGGGGTGGTGCGCATTGTATGGGTGTGTTTTACATTACATTCACTAGTAGGAGTGAGAAAAACATCACCGGGTGGTGCGCATTGTATGGGTGTTTGTTACATTAGATTCAGTAGTAGGAGTGAGAAAATCATCACGGGGTGGTGCGCATTGTATGCGTGTGTGTTACATTACATTCACTAGTAGGAGTGAGAAAATCATCAAGGGGTGGTGCGCATTGTATGGGTGTGTGTTACATTACATTCACTAGTAGGAGTGAGAAAAACATCACGGGGTGGTGCGCATTGTATGGGTGTTTGTTACATTAGATTCACTAGTAGGAGTGAGAAAATCATCACGGGTTGGTGCGCATTTTATGGGTGTGTGTTACATTAGATTCACTAGTAGGAGTGAGAAAAACATCACGGGGTGGTGCGCATTGTATGGGTGTGTGTTACATTAGATTCACTAGTAGGAGTGAAAAAACATCACGGGGTGGTGCGCATTGTATTGGTGTGTGTCACATTACATTCACTAGTAGGAGTGAGAAAAACATCACGGGGTGGTGCGCATTGTATGGGTGTGTGTTACATTAGATTCACTAGTAGGAGTGAGAAAAACATCACGGGGTGGTGCGCATTGTATGGGTGTGTGTTACATTACATTCACTAGTAGGAGTGAGAAAAACATCACGGGGTGGTGCGCATTGTATGGGTGTGTGTTACATTAGATTCACTGGTAGGAGTGAGAAAAACATCACGGGGTGGTGCGCATTGTATGGGTGTGTGTTACATTACATTCACTGGTAGGAGTGAGAAAAACATCACGGGGTGGTGCGCATTGTATGGGTGTGTGTTACATTGCATTCACTAGTAGGAGTGAGAAAAACATCAAGGGGTGGTGCGCATTGTATGGGTGTGTGTTACATTACATTCACTAGTAGGAGTGAGAAAAACATCACGGGGTGGTGCGCATTGTATGGGTGTTTGTTACATTAGATTCAGTAGTAGGAGTGAGAAAATCATCACGGGGTGGTGCGCATTGTATGCGTGTGTGTTACATTACATTCACTAGTAGGAGTGAGAAAATCATCACGGGGTGGTGCGCATTGTATGGGTGTGTGGTACATTACATTCACTAGTAGGAGTGAGAAAAACATCACGGGGTGGTGAGCATTGTATGGGTGTTTGTTACATTAGATTCACTAGTAGGAGTGAGAAAATCATCACGGGTTGGTGCGCATTTTATGGGTGTGTGTTACATTAGATTCACTAGTAGGAGTGAGAAAAATATCACGGGGTGGTGCGCATTGTATGGGTGTGTGTTACATTAGATTCACTAGTAGGAGTGAAAAAACATCACGGGTTGGTGCGCATTGTATGGGTGTGTGTCACATTACATTCACTAGTAGGAGTGAGAAAAACATCACGGGGTGGTGCGCATTGTATGGGTGTGTGTTACATTACATTCACTAGTAGGAGTGAGAAAAACATCACGGGGTGGTGCACATTGTATGGGTGTGTGTTACATTACATTCACTAGTAGGAGTGAGAAAAAAATCACGGGGTGGTGACCATTGTATGGGTGTGTGTTACATTAGATTCACTAGTAGGAGTGAGAAAAACACGGGGTGGTGCGCATTGTATGGGTGTGTGTTACATTACATTCACTAGTAGGAGTGAGAAAAACATCACGGGGTGGTGCGCATTGTATGGGTGTGTGTTACATTACATTCACTAGTAGGAGTGAGAAAAACATCACGGGGTGATGACCATTGTATGGGTGTGTGTTACATTAGATTCACTAGTAGGAGTGAGAAAAACATCACGGGGTGGTGCGCATTGTATGGGTGTGTGTTACATTACATTCACTAGTAGGAGTGAGAAAAACATCACGGGGTGGTGCGCATTGTATGGGTGTGTGTTACATTACATTCACTAGTAGGAGTGAGAAAAACATCATGGGGTGGTGCGCATTGTATGGGTGTGTGTTACATTACATTCACTAGTAGGAGTGAGAAAAACATCACGTGGTGGTGCGCATTGTATGGGTGTGTGTTACATTACATTCACTAGTAGGAGTGAGAAAAACATCACGGGGTGGTGCGCATTGTATGGGTGTGTGTTACATTACATTCACTAATAGGAGTGATAAAAACATCACGGGGTGGTGCGCATTGTATGGGTGTGTGTTACATTAGATTCACTAGTAGGAGTGAAAAAACATCACGGGGTGGTGCGCATTGTATGGGTGTGTGTTACATTACATTCACTAGTAGGAGTGAGAAAAACATCACGGGGTGGTGCGCATTGTATGGGTGTGTGTTACATTACATTCACTAGTAGGAGGGAGAAAGTCATCACGGGGTGGTGCGCATTGCATGGGTGTGTGTTACATTACATTCACTAGTAGGAGTGAGAAAAACATCACGGGGTGGTGTGCATTGCATGGGTGTGTGTTACATTACATTCACTAATACGAGGGAGAAAAACATCACGGGGTCGTCCGCATTGC
This sequence comes from Cavia porcellus, assembly GCF_034190915.1. NCBI lineage: Eukaryota > Metazoa > Chordata > Mammalia > Rodentia > Caviidae > Cavia > Cavia porcellus. The sequence goes on along the minus strand of NW_026947580.1, from coordinate 419,115 downwards.
ATGGCTGTGTGTTACATTACATTCACTAGTAAGAGTGAGAAAAACATCACGGGGTGGTGCGCATTGTATGGGTGTGTGTTACATTACATTCACTAGTAGGAGTGAGAAAAACATCACGGGGTGGTGCGCATTGTATGGGTGTGTGTTACATTACATTCACTAGTAGGAGTGAGAAAAACATCACGGGGTGGTGCGCATTTTATGGGTGTGTGTTACATTACATTCACTAGTAGGAGTGAGAAAAACATCACGGGGTGGTGCGCATTGTATGGGTGTGTGTTACATTACATTCACTGGTAGGAGTGAGAAAAACATCACGGGGTGGTGCGCATTGTATGGGTGTGTGTTACATTGCATTCACTAGTAGGAGTGAGAAAAACATCACGGGGTGGTGCGCATTGTATGGGTGTGTGTTACATTACATTCACTAGTAGGAGTGAGAAAAACATCACGGGGTGGTGCGCATTGTATGGGTGTTTGTTACATTAGATTCAGTACTAGGAGTGAGAAAATCATCACGGGGTGGTGCGCATTGTATGCGTGTGTGTTACATTACATTCACTAGTAGGAGTGAGAAAATCATCACGGGGTGGTGCGCATTGTATGGGTGTGTGTTACATTACATTCACTAGTAGGAGTGAGAAAAACATCACGGGGTGGTGCGCATTGTATGGGTGTTTGTTACATTAGATTCACTAGTAGGAGTGAGAAAATCATCACGGGTTGGTGCGCATTTTATGGGTGTGTGTTACATTAGATTCACTAGTAGGAGTGAGAAAAACATCACGGGGTGGTGCGCATTGTATGGGTGTGTGTTACATTAGATTCACTAGTAGGAGTGAAAAAACATCACGGGGTGGTGCGCATTGTATGGGTGTGTGTCACATTACATTCACTAGTAGGAGTGAGAAAAACATCTCGGGGTGGTGCGCATTGTATGGGTGTGTGTTACATTACATTCACTAGTAGGAGTGAGAAAAACATCACGGGGTGGTGCGCATTGTATGGGTGTGTGTTACATTACATTCACTAGTAGGAGTGAGAAAAAAATCACGGGGTGGTGACCATTGTATGGGTGTGTGTTACATTAGATTCACTAGTAGGAGTGAGAAAAACATCACGGGGTGGTGCGCATTGTATGGGTGTGTGTTACATTACATTCACTAGTAGGAGTGAGAAAAACATCACGGGGTGGTGCGCATTGTATGGGTGTGTGTTACATTACATTCACTAGTAGGAGTGAGAAAAACATCACGGGGTGGTGCGCATTGTATGGGTGTGTGTTACATTACATTCACTAGTAGGAGTGAGAAAAACATCACGGGGTGGTGCGCAATGTATGGGTGTGTGTTACATTACATTCACTAGTAGGAGTGAGAAAAACATCACGGGGTGGTGCGCATTGTATGGGTGTGTGTCACATTACATTCACTAGTAGGAGTGAGAAAAACATCACGGGGTGGTGCGCATTGTATGGGTGTGTGTCACATTACATTCACTAGTAGGAGTGAGAAAAACATCACGGGGTGGTGCGCATTGTATGGGTGTGTGTTACATTACATTCACTAGTAGGAGTGAGAAAAACATCACGGGGTGGTGCGCATTGTATGAGTGTTTGTTACATTAGATTCACTAGTAGGAGTGAGAAAATCATCACGGGGTGGTGCGCATTCTATGGGTGTGTGTTACATTACATTCACTAGTAGGAGTGAGAAAAACATCACGGGGTGGTGCGCAGTGTATGGGTGTGTGTTACATTACATTCACTAGTAGGAGTGAGAAAAACATCACGGGGTGGTGCGCATTGTATGGGTGTGTGTTACATTACATTCCCTAGTAGGAGTGAGAAAAACATCACGGGGTGGTGCGCATTGTATGGGTGTGTGTTACATTAGATTCACTAGTGGTAGTGAGAAAAACATCACGGGGTGGTGCGCATTGTGTGGGTGTGTGTTACATTACATTCCCAAGTAGGAGTGAGAAAAACGTCACGGGGTGGTGCGCATTGTATGGGTGTGTGTTACATTACATTCACTAGTAGGAGTGAGAAAAACATCACGGTGTGGTGCGCATTGTATGGGTGTGTGTTACATTAGATTCACTAGTGGTAATGAGAAAAACATCACGGGGTGGTGCGCATTGTATGGGTGTGTGTTACATTACATTCATTAGTAGGAGTGAGAAAAACATCACAGGGTGGTACGCATTTTATGAGTGTGTGTTACATTACATTCACTAGTACGAGTGAGAAAAACATCATGTGGTGGTGCGCATTGTATGGGTGTGTGTTACATTAGATTCAATAGTAGTAGTGAAAAAAACATCACGGGGTGGTGCGCATTGTATGGGTGTGTGTTACATTACATTCACTAGTAGGAGTGAGAAAAACATCACGGGGTGGTGCGCATTGTATGGGTGTGTGTTACATTACATTTACGAGTAGGAGTGAGAAAAACATCACTGGGTGGTGCGCATTGTATGGGTGTGTGTTACATGAGATTCACTAGTAGGAGTGAGAAAAACATCAAGGGGTGGTGCGCATTGTATGGGTGTGTGTTACATTACATTCACTAGTAGGAGTGAGAAAAACATCACGGGGTGGTGCGCATTGTATGGGTGTGTGTTACATTACATTCACTAGTAGGAGTGAGAAAAACATCACGGGGTGGTGCGCATTGTATGGGTGTGTGTTACATTACATTCACTAGTAGGAGTGAGAAAATCATCACGGGGTGGTGCGCATTGTATGGGTGTGTGTTACATTACATTCACTAGTAGGAGTGAGAAAAACATCACGGGGTGGTGCGCATTGTATGGGTGTGTGTTACATTACATTCACTAGTAGGAGTGAGAAAATCATCACGGGGTGGTGCGCATTGTATGGGTGTGTGTTACATTACATTCACTAGTAGGAGTGAGAAAAACATCACGGGGTGATGCGCAATGTATGGGTGTGTGTTACATTAGATTCACTAGTAGGAGTGAGAAAAACATCACGGGGTGGTGCGCATTGTATGGGTGTGTGTTACATTACATTCACTAGTAGGAGTGAGAAAAACATCAGGGGTGGTGCGCATTGCGTGGGTGTGTGTTACATTACATTCACTAGTAGGAGTGAGAAAAACATCACGGGGTGGTGCGCATTGTATGGGTGTGTGTTACATTACATTCACTAGTAGGAGTGAGAAAAACATCACGGGGTGGTGCGCATTGTATGGGTGTGTGTTACATTAGATTCACTAGTAGGAGTGAGAAAAACATCACGGGGTGGTGCGCATTGTATGGGTGTGTTTTACATTACATTCACTAGTAGGAGTGAGAAAAACATCACGGGGTGGTGCGCATTGTATGGGTGTGTGTTACATTACATTCAGTAGTAGGAGTGAGAAAAACATCACGGGGTTGTGCGCATTGTATGGGTGTGTGTTACTTTAGATTCACTAGTAGTAGTGAGAAAAACATCACGGGGTGGTGCGCATTGTATGGGTGTGTGTTACATTACATTCACTAGTAAGAGTGAGAAAAACATCACGGGGTGGTGCGCATTTTATGGGTGTGTGTTACATTACATTCGCTAGTAGGAGTGAGAAAAACATCACGGGGTGGTGCGCATTGTATGGGTGTGTGTTACATTACATTCACTAGTAGGAGTGAAAAAATATCACGGGGTGGTGCGCATTGTATGTGTGTGTGTTACATTACATTCACTAGTAGGAGTGAGAAAAACATCACGGGGTGGTGCGCATTGTATGGGTGTGTGTTACATTAGATTCACTAGTAGGAGTGAGAAAAATATCACGGGGTGGTGCGCATTGTATGGGTGTGTGTTACATTACATTCACTAGTAGGAGTGAGAAAAACATCACGGGGTGGTGCGCATTGTATGGGTGTGTGTTACATTACATTCACTAGTAGGAGTGAGAAAAACATCACGGGGTGGTGCGCATTGTATGGGTGTGTGTTACATTACATTCACTAGTAGGAGTGAGAAAAACATCACGGGGTGGTGCGCATTGTATGGGTGTGTGTTACATTACATTCACTAGTAGGACTGAGAAAAACATCACGGGGTGGTGCGCATTGTATGGGTGTGTGTTACATTAGATTCACTAGTAGGAGTGAGAAAAACATCACGGGGTGGTGCGCATTGTATGGGTGTGTGTTACATTAGATTCACTAGTAGGAGTGAGAAAAACATCACGGGGTGGTGCGCATTGTATGGGTGTTTGTTACATTAGATTCCCAAGTAGGAGTGAGAAAATCATCACGGGGTGGTGCGCATTGTATGGGTGTGTGTTACATTACATTCACTAGTAGGAGTGAGAAAAACATCACGGGGTGGTGCGCATTGTATGGGTGTGTGTTACATTACATTCACTAGTAGGAGTGAGAAAAACATCACGGGGTGGTGCGCATTGTGTGGGTGTGTGTTACATTACATTCCCAAGTAGGAGTGAGAAAAACGTCACGGGGTGGTGCGCATTGTATGGGTGTGTGTTACATTACATTCACTAGTAGGAGTGAGAAAAACATCACGGGGTGGTGCGCATTGTATGGGTGTGTGTTACATTAGATTCACTAGTGGTAGTGAGAAAAACATCACGGGGTGGTGCGCATTGTGTGGGTGTGTGTTACATTACATTCCCAAGTAGGAGTGAGAAAAACGTCACGGGGTGGTGCGCATTGTATGGGTGTGTGTTACATTACATTCACTAGTAGGAGTGAGAAAAACATCACGGTGTGGTGCGCATTGTATGGGTGTGTGTTACATTAGATTCACTAGTGGTAATGAGAAAAACATCACGGGGTGGTGCGCATTGTATGGGTGTGTGTTACATTACATTCATTAGTAGGAGTGAGAAAAACATCACAGGGTGGTACGCATTTTATGGGTGTGTGTTACATTACATTCACTAGTAGGAGTGAGAAAAACATCATGTGGTGGTGCGCATTGTATGGGTGTGTGTTACATTAGATTCAATAGTAGTAGTGAAAAAAACATCACGGGGTGGTGCGCATTGTATGGGTGTGTGTTACATTACATTCACTAGTAGGAGTGAGAAAAACATCACGGGGTGGTGCGCATTGTATGGGTGTGTGTTACATTACATTTACTAGTAGGAGTGAGAAAAACATCACTGGGTGGTGCGCATTGTATGGGTGTGTGTTACATGAGATTCACTAGTAGGAGTGAGAAAAACATCAAGGGGTGGTGCGCATTGTATGGGTGTGTGTTACATTACATTCACTAGTAGGAGTGAGAAAAACATCACGGGGTGGTGCGCATTGTATGGGTGTGTGTTACATTACATTCACTAGTAGGAGTGAGAAAAACATCACGGGGTGGTGCGCATTGTATGGGTGTGTGTTACATTACATTCACTAGTAGGAGTGAGAAAATCATCACGGGGTGGTGCGCATTGTATGGGTGTGTGTTACATTACATTCACTAGTAGGAGTGAGAAAAACATCACGGGGTGGTGCGCATTGTATGGGTGTGTGTTACATTACATTCACTAGTAGGAGTGAGAAAATCATCACGGGGTGGTGCGCATTGTATGGGTGTGTGTTACATTACATTCACTAGTAGGAGTGAGAAAAACATCACGGGGTGATGCGCAATGTATGGGTGTGTGTTACATTACATTCACTAGTAGGAGTGAGAAAAACATCACGGGGTGGTGCGCATTGTATGGGTGTGTGTTACATTACATTCACTAGTAGGAGTGAGAAAAACATCAGGGGTGGTGCGCATTGCGTGGGTGTGTGTTACATTACATTCACTAGTAGGAGTGAGAAAAACATCACGGGGTGGTGCGCATTGTATGGGTGTGTGTTACATTACATTCACTAGTAGGAGTGAGAAAAACATCACGGGGTGGTGCGCATTGTATGGGTGTGTGTTACATTAGATTCACTAGTAAGAGTGAGAAAAACATCACGGGGTGGTGCGCATTGTATGGGTGTGTTTTACATTACATTCACTAGTAGGAGTGAGAAAAACATCACGGGGTGGTGCGCATTGTATGGGTGTGTGTTACATTACATTCACTAGTAGGAGTGAGAAAAACATCACGGGGTTGTGCGCATTGTATGGGTGTGTGTTACTTTAGATTCACTAGTAGTAGTGAGAAAAACATCACGGGGTGGTGCGCATTGTATGGGTGTGTGTTACATTAGATTCACTAGTAGGAGTGAGAAAAACATCACGGGGTGGTGCGCATTGTATGGGTGTGTGTTACATTACATTCACTAGTAGGAGTGAGAAAAACATCACGGGGTGGTGCGCATTGTATGGGTGTGTTTTACATTACATTCACTAGTAGGAGTGAGAAAAACATCACGGGGTGGTGCGCATTGTATGGGTGTGTGTTACATTACATTCAGTAGTAGGAGTGAGAAAAACATCACGGGGTTGTGCGCATTGTATGGGTGTGTGTTACTTTAGATTCACTAGTAGTAGTGAGAAAAACATCACGGGGTGGTGCGCATTGTATGGGTGTGTGTTACATTACATTCACTAGTAAGAGTGAGAAAAACATCACGGGGTGGTGCGCATTTTATGGGTGTGTGTTACATTACATTCGCTAGTAGGAGTGAGAAAAACATCACGGGGTGGTGCGCATTGTATGGGTGTGTGTTACATTACATTCACTAGTAGGAGTGAAAAAATATCACGGGGTGGTGCGCATTGTATGGGTGTGTGTTACATTACATTCACTAGTAGGAGTGAGAAAAACATCACGGGGTGGTGCGCATTGTATGGGTGTGTGTTACATTAGATTCACTAGTAGGAGTGAGAAAAACATCACGGGGTGGTGCGCATTGTATGGGTGTGTGTTACATTACATTCACTAGTAGGAGTGAGAAAAACATCACGGGGTGGTGCGCATTGTATGGGTGTGTGTTACATTACATTCACTAGTAGGAGTGAGAAAAACATCACGGGGTGGTGCGCATTGTATGGGTGTGTGTTACATTACATTCACTAGTAGGAGTGAGAAAAACATCACGGGGTGGTGCGCATTGTATGGGTGTGTGTTACATTACATTCACTAGTAGGACTGAGAAAAACATCACGGGGTGGTGCGCATTGTATGGGTGTGTGTTACATTAGATTCACTAGTAGGAGTGAGAAAAACATCACGGGGTGGTGCGCATTGTATGGGTGTGTGTTACATTAGATTCACTAGTAGGAGTGAGAAAAACATCACGGGGTGGTGCGCATTGTATGGGTGTTTGTTACATTAGATTCCCAAGTAGGAGTGAGAAAATCATCACGGGGTGGTGCGCATTGTATGGGTGTGTGTTACATTACATTCACTAGTAGGAGTGAGAAAAACATCACGGGGTGGTGCGCATTGTATGGGTGTGTGTTACATTACATTCACTAGTAGGAGTGAGAAAAACATCACGGGGTGGTGCGCATTGTGTGGGTGTGTGTTACATTACATTCCCAAGTAGGAGTGAGAAAAACGTCACGGGGTGGTGCGCATTGTATGGGTGTGTGTTACATTACATTCACTAGTAGGAGTGAGAAAAACATCACGGGGTGGTGCGCATTGTATGGGTGTGTGTTACATTAGATTCACTAGTGGTAGTGAGAAAAACATCACGGGGTGGTGCGCATTGTGTGGGTGTGTGTTACATTACATTCCCAAGTAGGAGTGAGAAAAACATCACGGGGTGGTGCGCATTGTATGGGTGTGTGTTACATTACATTCACTAGTAGGAGTGAGAAAAACATCACGGTGTGGTGCGCATTGTATGGGTGTGTGTTACATTAGATTCACTAGTGGTAATGAGAAAAACATCACGGGGTGGTGCGCATTGTATGGGTGTGTGTTACATTACATTCATTAGTAGGAGTGAGAAAAACATCACAGGGTGGTGCGCATTGTATGGGTGTGTGTTACATTAGATTCAATAGTAGTAGTGAAAAAAACATCACGGGGTGGTGCGCATTGTATGGGTGTGTGTTACATTACATTCACTAGTAGGAGTGAGAAAAACATCACGGGGTGGTGCGCATTGTATGGGTGTGTGTTACATTACATTCACTAGTAGGAGTGAGAAAAACATCACTGGGTGGTGCGCATTGTATGGGTGTGTGTTACATGAGATTCACTAGTAGGAGTGAGAAAAACATCAAGGGGTGGTGCGCATTGTATGGGTGTGTGTTACATGAGATTCACTAGTAGGAGTGAGAAAAACATCACGGGGTGGTGCGCATTGTATGGGTGTGTGTTACATTACATTCACTAGTAGGAGTGAGAAAAACATCACGGGGTGGTGCGCATTGTATGGGTGTGTGTTACATTACATTCACTAGTAGGAGTGAGAAAATCATCACGGGGTGGTGCGCATTGTATGGGTGTGTGTTACATTACATTCACTAGTAGGAGTGAGAAAAACATCACGGGGTGGTGCGCATTGTATGGGTGTGTGTTACATTACATTCACTAGTAGGAGTGAGAAAATCATCACGGGGTGGTGCGCATTGTATGGGTGTGTGTTACATTACATTCACTAGTAGGAGTGAGAAAAACATCACGGGGTGATGCGCAATGTATGGGTGTGTGTTACATTACATTCACTAGTAGGAGTGAGAAAAACATCACGGGGTGGTGCGCATTGTATGGGTGTGTGTTACATTACATTCACTAGTAGGAGTGAGAAAAACATCAGGGGTGGTGCGCATTGCGTGGGTGTGTGTTACATTACATTCACTAGTAGGAGTGAGAAAAACATCACGGGGTGGTGCGCATTGCGTGGGTGTGTGTTACATTACATTCACTAGTAGGAGTGAGAAAAACATCACGGGGTGGTGCGCATTGTATGGGTGTGTGTTACATTAGATTCACTAGTAGGAGTGAGAAAAACATCACGGGGTGGTGCGCATTGTATGGGTGTGTTTTACATTACATTCACTAGTAGGAGTGAGAAAAACATCACGGGGTGGTGCGCATTGTATGGGTGTGTGTTACATTACATTCACTAGTAGGAGTGAGAAAAACATCACGGGGTTGTGCGCATTGTATGGGTGTGTGTTACTTTAGATTCACTAGTAGTAGTGAGAAAAACATCACGGGGTGGTGCGCATTGTATGGGTGTGTGTTACATTAGATTCACTAGTAGGAGTGAGAAAAACATCACGGGGTGGTGCGCATTGTATGGGTGTGTGTTACATTAGATTCACTACTAGGAGTGAGAAAAACATCACGGGGTGGTGCGCATTGTATGGGTGTGTGTTACATTACATTCACTAGTAGGAGTGAAAAAACATCACGGGGTGGTGCGCATTGTATGGGTGTGTGTTACATTACATTCACTAGTAGGAGTGAGAAAAACATCACAGGGTGGTGCGCATTGTATGGGTGTGTGTTACATTAGATTCACTAGTAGGAGTGAGAAAAACATCACGGGGTGGTGCGCATTGTATGGGTGTGTGTTACATTAGATTCACTAGTAGGAGTGAGAAAAACATCACGGGGTGGTGCGCATTGTATGGGTGTGTGTTACATTACATTCACTAGTAGGAGTGAGAAAAACATCACGGGGTGGTGCGCATTGTATGGGTGTGTGTTACATTACATTCACTAGTAGGAGTGAGAAAAACATCACGGGGTGGTGCGCATTGTATGGGTGTGTGTTACATTACATTCACTAGTAGGAGTGAGAAAAACATCACGGGGTGGTGCGCATTGTATGGGTGTGTGTTACATTACATTCACTAGTAGGAGTGAGAAAAACATCACGGGGTGGTGCGCATTGTATGGGTGTGTGTTACATTAGATTCACTAGTAGGAGTGAGAAAAACATCACGGGGTGGTGCGCATTGTATGGGTGTGTGTTACATTAGATTCACTAGTAGGAGTGAGAAAAACATCACGGGGTGGTGCGCATTTTATGGGTGTTTGTTACATTAGATTCCCAAGTAGGAGTGAGAAAATCATCACGGGGTGGTGCGCATTGTATGGGTGTGTGTTACATTACATTCGCTAGTAGGAGTGAGAAAAACATCATGGGGTGGTGCGCATTGTATGGGTGTGTGTTACATTAGATTCACTAGTAGGAGTGAGAAAAACATCACGGGGTGGTGCGCATTGTATGGGTGTGTGTTACATTACATTCACTAGTAGGAGTGAGAAAAACATCACGGGGTGGTGCGCATTGTATGGGTGTGTGTTACATTACATTCACTAGTAGGAGTCAGAAAAACATCACGGGGTGGTGCGCATTGTATGGGTGTGTGTTACATTACATTCACTAGTAGGAGTGAGAAAAACATCACGGGGTGGTGCGCAATGTATGGGTGTGTGTTACATTACATTCACTATTAGGAGTGAGAAAAAACATCACGGGGTGGTGCGCATTGTATGGGTGTGTGTTACATTACATTCACTAGTAGGAGTGAGAAAAACATCACGGGGTGGTGCGCATTGTATGGGTGTGTGTTACATTAGATTCACTAGTAGGAGTGAGAAAAACATCACGGGGTGGTGCGCATTGTATGGGTGTGTGTTACATTAGATTCACTAGTAGGAGTGAGAAAAACATCACGGGGTGGTGCGCATTGTATGGGTGTGTGTTACATTACATTCACTAGTAGGAGTGAGAAAAACATCACGGGGTGGTGCGCATTGTATGGGTGTTTGTTACATTAGATTCACTAGTAGGAGTGAGAAAATCATCACGGGGTGGTGCGCATTGTATGGGTGTGTGTTACATTACATTCACTAGTAGGAGTGAGAAAAACATCACGGGGTGGTGCGCATTGTATGGGTGTGTGTTACATTACATTCACTAGTAGGAGTGAGAAAAACATCACGGGGTGGTGCGCATTGTATGGGTGTGTGTTACGTTACATTTACTAGTAGGAGTGAGAAAAATTTCACGGGGTGGTGCGCATTGTATGGGTGTGTGTTACATTACATTCACTAGTAGGAGTGAGAAAAACATCACGGGGTGGTGCGCATTGTATGGGTGTGTGTTACATTACATTCACTAGTAGGAGTGAGAAAAACATCACGGGGTGGTGCGCATTGTATGGGTGTGTGTTACATTAGATTCACTAGTAGGAGTGAGAAAAACATCCGGGGTGGTGCGCATTGTATGGGTGTGTGTTACATTACATTCACTAGTAGGAGTGAGAAAAACATCACGGGGTGGTGCGCATTTTATGGGTGTGTGTTACATTACATTCACTAGTAGGAGTGATAAAAACATCACGGTGTGGTGCGCATTGTATGGGTGTGTGTTACATTAGATTCACTAGTAGGAGTGAAAAAACATCACGGGGTGGTGCGCATTGCATGGGTGTGTGTTACATTACATTCACTAGTAGGAGTGAGAAAAACATCACGGGTGGTGCGCATTGCATGGGTGTGTGTTATATTACATTCACTAGTACGAGGGAGAAAAACATCACGGGGTGGTGCGCATTGCATGGGTGTGTGTTACATTACATTCACTAGTAGGAGTGAGAAAAACATCACGGGGTGGTGCGCATTGTATGGGTGTGTGTTACATTACATTCACTAGTAGGAGTGAGAAAAACATCACGGGGTGGTGCGCATTGTATGGGTGTGTGTTACATTACATTCACTAGTAGGAGTGAGAAAAACATTACGGAGTGGTGCGCATTGTATGGGTGTGTGTTACATTACATTCACTAGTAGGAGTGAGAAAAACATCACGGGGTGGTGCGCATTTTATGGGTGTGTGTTACATTACATTCACTAGTAGGAGTGAGAAAAACATCACGGGGTGGTGCGCATTGTATGGGTGTGTGTTACATTACATTCACTAGTAGGAGTGAGAAAAACATCACGGGGTGGTGCGCATTGTATGGGTGTGTGTTACATTAGAATCACTAGTAGGAGTGAGAAAAACATCACGGGGTGGTGCGCATTGTATGGGTGTGTGTTACATTACATTCACTAGTAGGAGTGAGAAAAACATCACGGGGTGGTGCGCATTGTATGGGTGTGTGTTACATTACATTCACTAGTAGGCGTGAGAAAAACATCACGGGGTGGTGCGCATTGTATGGGTGTGTGTTACATTACATTCACTAGTAGGAGTGAGGAAAACATCACGGGGTGGTGCGCATTGTATGGGTGTGTGTTACATTACATTCACTAGTAGGAGTGAGAAAAACATCACGGGGTGGTGCGCATTGTATGGGTGTGTGTTACATTAGAATCACTAGTAGGAGTGAGAAAAACATCACGGGGTGGTGCCCATTGTATGGGTGTGTGTTACATTAGATTCACTAGTAGGAGTGAGAAAAACATCAAGGGGTGGTGCGCATTGTATGGGTGTTTGTTACATTAGATTCACTAGTAGGAGTGAGAAAGTCATCACGGGGTGGTGCGCATTGTATGGGTGTGTGTTACATTAGATTCACTAGTAGGAGTGAGAAAAACATCACGGGGTGGTGCGCATTGTATGGGTGTGTGTTACATTACATTCACTAGTAGGAGTGAGAAAAACATCACGGGGTGGTGCGCATTGTATGGGTGTGTGTTACATTAGAATCACTAGTAGGAGTGAGAAAAACATCACGGGGTGGTGCGCATTGTATGGGTGTGTGTTACATTACATTCACTAGTAGGAGTGAGAAAAACATCACGGGGTGGTGCGCATTGTATGGGTGTGTGTTACATTACATTCACTAGTAGGCGTGAGAAAAACATCACGGGGTGGTGCGCATTGTATGGGTGTGTGTTACATTACATTCACTAGTAGGAGTGAGGAAAACATCACGGGGTGGTGCGCATTGTATGGGTGTGTGTTACATTACATTCACTAGTAGGAGTGAGAAAAACATCACGGGGTGGTGCGCATTGTATGGGTGTGTGTTACATTAGAATCACTAGTAGGAGTGAGAAAAACATCACGGGGTGGTGCCCATTGTATGGGTGTGTGTTACATTAGATTCACTAGTAGGAGTGAGAAAAACATCAAGGGGTGGTGCGCATTGTATGGGTGTTTGTTACATTAGATTCACTAGTAGGAGTGAGAAAGTCATCACGGGGTGGTGCGCATTGTATGGGTGTGTGTTACATTAGATTCACTAGTAGGAGTGAGAAAAACATCACGGGGTGGTGCGCATTGTATGGGTGTGTGTTACATTAGATTCACTAGTAGGAGTGAGAAAAACATCACGGGGTGGTGCGCATTGTATGGGTGTGTGTTACATTACATTCAGTAGTAGGAGTGAGAAAAACATCACGGGGTGGTGCGCATTGTATGGGTGTGTGTTTACATTCACTAGTAGGAGTGAGAAAAACTTCACGGGGTGGTGCGCATTGTATGGGTGTGTGTTACATTACATTCACTAGTAGGAGTGAGAAAAACATCACGGGGTGGTGCGCATTGTATGGGTGTGTGTTACATTAGATTCACTAGTAGGAGTGAGAAAAACATCACGGGGTGGTGCGCATTGTATGGGTGTGTGTTACATTACATTCACTAGTAGGAGTGAGAAAAACATCACGGGGTGGTGCGCATTGTATGGGTGTGTGTTACATTACATTCACTAGTAGGAGTGAGAAAAACATCACGGGGTGGTGCGCATTGTATGGGTGTTTGTTACATTAGATTCAAAAGTAGGAGTGAGAAAATCATCACGGGGTGGTGCGCATTGTATGGGTGTGTGTTACATTACATTCGCTAGTAGGAGTGAGTAAAACATCACGGGCTGGTGCGCATTGTATGGGTGTGTGTTACATTAGATTCACTAGTAGGAGTGAGAAAAACATCACGGGGTGGTTCGCATTGTATGGGTGTGTGTTACATTACATTCACTAGTAGGAGTGAGAAAAACATCACGGGGTGGTGCGCATTGTATGGGTGTTTGTTACATTAGATTCACTAGTAGGAGTGAGAAAGTCATCACGGGGTGGTGCGCATTGTATGGGTGTGTGTTACATTACATTCACTAGTAGGAGTGAGAAAAACATCACGGGGTGGTTCGCATTGTATGGGTGTGTGTTACATTAGATTCACTAGTAGGAGTGAGAAAAACATCACGGGGTGGTGCGCATTGTATGGGTGTGTTGTACATTACATTCACTAGTAGGAGTGAGAAAAACATCACGGGGTGGTGCGCATTGTATGGGTGTGTGTTACATTACATTCACTAGTAGGAGTGAGAAAAACATCACGGGGTGGTGCGCATTGTATGGGTGTGTGTTACATTACATTCACTAGTAGGAGTGAGAAAAACATCACAGGGTGGTGCGCATTGTATGGGTGTGTGTTACATTACATTCACTAGTAGGAGTGAGAAAAACATCACGGGGTGGTGCGCATTGTATGGGTGTGTGTTACATTAGATTCACAAGTAGGAGTGAGAAAAACATCACGGGGTGGTGCGCATTGTATGGGTTTGTGTTACATTACATTCACTAGTAGGAGTGAGAAAATCATCACGGGGTGGTTAGCATTGTATGGGTGTGTGTTACATTACATTCACTAGTAGGAGTGAGAAAAACATCACGGGGTGGTGCGCATTGTATGGGTGTTTGTTACATTAGATTCACTAGTAGGAGTGAGAAAATCATCGCGGGGTGGTGTGCATTTTATGGGTGTGTGTTACATTACATTCACTAGTAGGAGTGAGAAAAACATCACGGGGTGGTGCGCATTGTATGGGTGTGTGTTACATTAGATTCACTAGTAGGAGTGAAAAAATATCACGGGTTGGTGCGCATTGTATGGGTGTGTGTTACATTACATTCACTAGTAGGAGTGAGAAAAACATCACGGGGTGTTGTGCATTGTATGGGTGTGTGTTACATTACATTCACTAGTAGGAGTGAGAAAAACATCACGGGGTGGTGCGCATTGTATGGGTGTGTGTTACATTACATTCACTAGTAGGAGTGAGAAAATCATCACGGGGTGGTGCGCATTGTATGGGTGTGTGTTACATTACATTCACTAGTAGGGGTGAGAAAAACATCACGGGGTGGTGCGCATTGTATGGGTGTGTGTTACATTACATTCACTAGTAGGAGTGAGAAAATCATCACGGGGTGGTGCGCATTGTATGGGTGTGTGTTACATTACATTCACTAGTAGGAGTGAGAAAAACATCACGGGGTGGTGCGCATTGTATGGGTGTTTGTTACATTAGATACACTAGTAGGAGTGAGAAAATCATCACGGGGTGGTGCGCATTGTATGGGTGTGTGTTACATTACATTCACTAGTAGGAGTGAGAAAAACATCACGGGGTGGTGCGCATTGTATGGGTGTGTGTTACATTACATTCACTAGTAGGAGTGAGAAAAACATCACGGGGTGGTGCGCATTGTATGGGTGTGTGTTACGTTACATTTACTAGTAGGAGTGAGAAAAATTTCACGGGGTGGTGCGCATTGTATGGGTGTGTGTTACATTACATTCATTAGTAGGAGTGAGAAAAACATCACGGGGTGGTGCGCATTGTATGGGTGTGTGTTACATTACATTCACTAGTAGGAGTGAGAAAAACATCACGGGGTGGTGCGCATTGTATGGGTGTGTGTTACATTAGATTCACTAGTAGTAGTGAGAAAAACATCCCGGGGTGGTGCGCATTGTATGGGTGTGTGTTACATTACATTCACTAGTAGGAGTGAGAAAAACATCACGGGGTGGTGCGCATTTTATGGGTGTGTGTTACATTACATTCACTAGTAGGAGTGATAAAAACATCACGGTGTGGTGCGCATTGTATGGGTGTGTGTTACATTAGATTCACTAGTAGGAGTGAAAAAACATCACGGGGTGGTGCGCATTGCATGGGTGTGTGTTACATTACATTCACTAGTAGGAGTGAGAAAAACATCACGGGGTGGTGCGCATTGTATGGGTGTGTGTTACATTACATTCACTAGTAGGAGTGAGAAAAACATCACGGGGTGGTGCGCATTGCATGGGTGTGTGTTACATTACATTCACTAGTAGGAGTGAGAAAAACATCACGGGGTGGTGCGCATTGCATGGGTGTGTGTATATTACATTCACTAGTACGAGGGAGAAAAACATCACGGGGTGGTGCGCATTGCATGGGTGTGTGTTACATTACATTCACTAGTAGGAGTGAGAAAAACATCACGGGGTGGTGCGCATTGTATGGGTGTGTGTTACATATACATTCACTAGTAGGAGTGAGAAAAACATCACGGGGTGGTGCGCATTGTATGGGTGTGTGTTACATTAGATTCACTAGTAGGAGTGAGAAAAACATCACGGGGTGGTGCGCATTGTATGGGTGTGTGCTACATTACATTCACTAGTAGGAGTGAGAAAAACATCACGGGGTGGTGCGCATTTTATTGGTGTGGTTACATTACATTCACTAGTAGGAGTGAGAAAAACATCACGGGGTGGTGCGCATTGTATGGGTGTGTGTTACATTACATTCACTAGTAGGAGTGAGAAAAACATCACGGGGTGGTGCGCATTGTATGGGTGTGTGTACATTAGAATCACTAGTAGGAGTGAGAAAAACATCACGGGGTGGTGCGCATTGTATGGGTGTGTGTTACATTACATTCACTAGTAGGAGTGAGAAAAACATCACGGGTGGTGCGCATTGTATGGGTGTGTGTTACATTACATTCACTAGTAGGAGTGAGAAAAACATCACGGGGTGGTGCGCATTGTATGGGTGTGTGTTACATTACATTCACTAGTAGGAGTGAGAAAAACATCACGGGGTGGTGCGCATTGTATGGGTGTGTGTTACATTACATTCACTAGTAGGAGTGAGAAAAACATCACGGGGGTGGTGCGCATTGTATGGGTGTGTGTTACATTAGAATCACTAGTAGGAGTGAGAAAAACATCACGGGGTGGTGCCCATTGTATGGGTGTGTGTTACATTAGATTCACTAGTAGGAGTGAGAAAAACATCACGGGGTGGTGCGCATTGTATGGGTGTTTGTTACATTAGATTCACTAGTAGGAGTGAGAAAGTCATCACGGAGTGGTGCGCATTGTATGGGTGTGTGTTTACATTAGATTCACTAGTAGGAGTGAGAAAAACATCACGGGGTGGTGCGCATTGTATGGGTGTGTGTTACATTAGATTCACTAGTAGGAGTGAGAAAAACATCACGGGGTGGTGCGCATTGTATGGGTGTGTGTTACATTACATTCAGTAGTAGGAGTGAGAAAAACATCACGGGGTGGTGCGCATTGTATGGGTGTGTGTTTACATTCACTAGTAGGAGTGAGAAAAACTTCACGGGGTGGTGCGCATTGTATGGGTGTGTGTTACATTACATTCACTAGTAGGAGTCAGAAAAACATCACGGGGTGGTGCGCATTGTATGGGTGTGTGTTACATTAGATTCACTAGTAGGAGTGAGAAAAACATCACGGGGTGGTGCGCATTGTATGGGTGTGTGTTACATTACATTCACTAGTAGGAGTGAGAAAAACATCACGGGGTGGTGCGCATTGTATGGGTGTGTGTTACATTACATTCACTAGTAGGAGTGAGAAAAACATCACGGGGTGGTGCGCATTGTATGGGTGTTTGTTACATTAGATTCAAAAGTAGGAGTGAGAAAATCATCACGGGGTGGTGCGCATTGTATGGGTGTGTGTTACATTACATTCGCTACTAGGAGTGAGTAAAACATCACGGGCTGGTGCGCATTGTATGGGTGTGTGTTACATTAGATTCACTAGTAGGAGTGAGAAAAACATCACGGGGTGGTTCGCATTGTATGGGTTTGTGTTACATTACATTCACTAGTAGGAGTGAGAAAAAACATCACGGGGTGGTGCGCATTGTATGGGTGTGTGTTACGTTACATTTACTAGTAGGAGTGAGAAAAAACTTCCCGGGGTGGTGCGCATTGTATGGGTGTGTGTTACATTACATTCACTAGTAGGAGTGAAAAATATCACGGGGTGGTGCGCATTGTATGGGTGTGTGTTACATTACATTCACTAGTAGGAGTGAGAAAAACATCACGGGGTGTTGTGCATTGTATGGGTGTGTGTTACATTACATTCACTAGTAGGAGTGAGAAAAACATCACGGGGTGTTGTGCATTGTATGGGTGTGTGTTACATTACATTCACTAGTAGGAGTGAGAAAAACATCACGGGGTGGTGCGCATTGTATGGGTGTGTGTTACATTACATTCACTAGTAGGAGTGAGAAAATCATCACGGGGTGGTGCGCATTGTATGGGTGTGTGTTACATTACATTCACTAGTAGGGGTGAGAAAAACATCACGGGGTGGTGCGCATTGTATGGGTGTGTGTTACATTACATTCACTAGTAGGAGTGAGAAAATCATCACGGGGTGGTGCGCATTGTATGGGTGTGTGTTACATTACATTCACTAGTAGGAGTGAGAAAAACATCACGGGGTGGTGCGCATTGTATGGGTGTTTGTTACATTAGATACACTAGTAGGAGTGAGAAAATCATCACGGGGTGGTGCGCATTGTATGGGTGTGTGTTACATTACATTCACTAGTAGGAGTGAGAAAAACATCACGGGGTGGTGCGCATTGTATGGGTGTGTGTTACATTACATTCACTAGTAGGAGTGAGAAAAACATCACGGGGTGGTGCGCATTGTATGGGTGTGTGTTACGTTACATTTACTAGTAGGAGTGAGAAAAATTTCACGGGGTGGTGCGCATTGTATGGGTGTGTGTTACATTACATTCATTAGTAGGAGTGAGAAAAACATCACGGGGTGGTGCGCATTGTATGGGTGTGTGTTACATTACATTCACTAGTAGGAGTGAGAAAAACATCACGGGGTGGTGCGCATTGTATGGGTGTGTGTTACATTAGATTCACTAGTAGTAGTGAGAAAAACATCCCGGGGTTGTGCGCATTGTATGGGTGTGTGTTACATTACATTCACTAGTAGGAGTGAGAAAAACATCACGGGGTGGTGCGCATTTTATGGGTGTGTGTTACATTACATTCACTAGTAGGAGTGATAAAAACATCACGGTGTGGTGCGCATTGTATGGGTGTGTGTTACATTAGATTCACTAGTAGGAGTGAAAAAACATCACGGGGTGGTGCGCATTGCATGGGTGTGTGTTACATTACATTCACTAGTAGGAGTGAGAAAAACATCACGGGGTGGTGCGCATTGTATGGGTGTGTGTTACATTACATTCACTAGTAGGAGTGAGAAAAACATCACGGGGTGGTGCGCATTGCATGGGTGTGTGTTACATTACATTCACTAGTAGGAGTGAGAAAAACATCACGGGGTGGTGCGCATTGCATGGGTTGTGTTATATTACATTCACTAGTACGAGGGAGAAAAACATCACGGGGTGGTGCGCATTGCATGGGTGTGTGTTACATTACATTCACTAGTAGGAGTGAGAAAAACATCACGGGGTGGTGCGCATTGTATGGGTGTGTGTTACATTACATTCACTAGTAGGAGTGAGAAAAACATCACGGGGTGGTGCGCATTGTATGGGTGTGTGTTACATTACATTCACTAGTAGGAGTGAGAAAAACATTACAGAGTGGTGCGCATTGTATGGGTGTGTGTTACATTACATTCACTAGTAGGAGTGAGAAAAACATCACGGGGTGGTGCGCATTTTATTGGTGTGTGTTACCATTACATTCACTAGTAGGAGTGAGAAAAACATCACGGGGTGGTGCGCATTGTATGGGTGTGTGTTACATTACATTCACTAGTAGGAGTGAGAAAAACATCACGGGGTGGTGCGCATTGTATGGGTGTGTGTTACATTAGAATCACTAGTAGGAGTGAGAAAAACATCACGGGGTGGTGCGCATTGTATGGGTGTGTGTTACATTACATTCACTAGTAGGAGTGAGAAAAACATCACGGGGTGGTGCGCATTGTATGGGTGTGTGTTACATTACATTCACTAGTAGGCGTGAGAAAACATCACGGGGTGGTGCGCATTGTATGGGTGTGTGTTACATTACATTCACTAGTAGGAGTGAGAAAAACATCACGGGGTGGTGCGCATTGTATGGGTGTGTGTTACATTACATTCACTAGTAGGAGTGAGAAAAACATCACGGGGTGGTGCGCATTGTATGGGTGTGTGTTACATTAGAATCACTAGTAGGAGTGAGAAAAACATCACGGGGTGGTGCCCATTGTATGGGTGTGTGTTACATTAGATTCACTAGTAGGAGTGAGAAAAACATCACGGGGTGGTGCGCATTGTATGGGTGTTTGTTACATTAGATTCACTAGTAGGAGTGAGAAAGTCATCACGGAGTGGTGCGCATTGTATGGGTGTGTGTTACATTAGATTCACTAGTAGGAGTGAGAAAAACATCACGGGGTGGTGCGCATTGTATGCGTGTGTGTTACATTAGATTCACTAGTAGGAGTGAGAAAAACATCACGGGGTGGTGCGCATTGTATGGGTGTGTGTTACATTACATTCAGTAGTAGGAGTGAGAAAAACATCACGGGGTGGTGCGCATTGTATGGGTGTGTGTTTACATTCACTAGTAGGAGTGAGAAAAACTTCACGGGGTGGTGCGCATTGTATGGGTTGTGTGTTACATTACATTCACTAGTAGGAGTCAGAAAAACATCACGGGGTGGTGCGCATTGTATGGGTGTGTGTTACATTAGATTCACTAGTAGGAGTGAGAAAAACATCACGGGGTGGTGCGCATTGTATGGGTGTGTGTTACATTACATTCACTAGTAGGAGTGAGAAAAACATCACGGGGTGGTGCGCATTGTATGGGTGTGTGTCACATTACATTCACTAGTAGGAGTGAGAAAAACATCACGGGGTGGTGCGCATTGTATGGGTGTTTGTTACATTAGATCAAAAGTAGGAGTGAGAAAATCATCACGGGGTGGTGCGCATTGTATGGGTGTGTGTTACATTACATTCGCTACTAGGAGTGAGTAAAACATCACGGGCTGGTGCGCATTGTATGGGTGTGTGTTACATTAGATTCACTAGTAGGAGTGAGAAAAACATCACGGGGTGGTTCGCATTGTATGGGTTTGTGTTACATTACATTCACTAGTAGGAGTGAGAAAAACATCACGGGGTGGTGCGCATTGTATGGGTGTTTGTTACATTAGATTCACTAGTAGGAGTGAGAAATTCATCACGGGGTGGTGCGCATTGTATGGGTGTGTGTTACATTACATTCACTAGTAGGAGTGAGAAAAACATCACGGGGTGGTGCGCATTGTATGGGTGTGTGTTACATTAGATTCACTAGTAGGAGTGAGAAAAACATCACGGGGTGGTGCGCATTGTATGGGTGTGTGTTACATTACATTCACTAGTAGGAGTGAGAAAAACATCACGGGGTGGTGCGCATTGTATGGGTGTGTGTTACATTACATTCACTAGTAGGAGTGAGAAAAACATCACGGGGTGGTGCGCATTGTATGGGTGTGTGTTACATTACATTCACTAGTAGGAGTGAGAAAAACATCACGGGGTGGTGCGCATTGTATGGGTGAGTGTTACATTACATTCACTAGTAGGAGTGAGAAAAACATCACGGGGTGGTGCGCATTGTATGGGTGTGTGTTACATTAGATTCACAAGTAGGTGTGAGAAAAACATCACGGGGTGGTGCGCATTGTATGGGTTTTGTGTTACCTTACATTCACTAGTAGGAGTGAGAAAATCATCACGGGGTGGTTAGCATTGTATGGGTGTGTGTTACATTACATTCACTAGTAGGAGTGAGAAAAACATCACGGGGTGGTGCGCATTGTATGGGTGTTTGTTACATTAGATTCACTAGTAGGAGTGAGAAAATCATCGCGGGGTGGTGTGCATTTTATGGGTGTGTGTTACATTACATTCACTAGTAGGAGTGAGAAAAACATCACGGGGTGGTGCGCATTGTATGGGTGTGTGTTACATTAGATTCACTAGTAGGAGTGAAAAAATATCACGGGGTGGGGCGCATTGTATGGGTGTGTGTTACATTACATTCACTAGTAGGAGTGAGGAAAACATCACGGGGTGGTGTGCATTGTATGGGTGTGTGTTACATTACATTCACTAGTAGGAGTGAGAAAAACATCACGGGGTGGTGCGCATTGTATGGGTGTGTGTTACATTACATTCACTAGTAGGAGTGAGAAAATCATCACGGGGTGGTGCGCATTGTATGGGTGTGTGTTACATTACATTCACTAGTAGGGGTGAGAAAAACATCACGGGGTGGTGCGCATTGTATGGGTGTGTGTTACATTACATTCACTAGTAGGAGTGAGAAAAACATCACGGGGTGGTGCGCATTGTATGGGTGTGTGTTACATTCACTAGTAGGAGTGAGAAAAACATCACGAGGTGGTGCGCATTGTATGGGTGTGTGTTACATTACATTCACTAGTAGGAGTGAGAAAAACATCACGGTGTGGTGCGCATTGTATGGGTGTGTGTTACATTACATTCACTAGTAGGAGTGAGAAAAACATCACGGGGTGGTGCGCATTGTATGGGTGTGTGTTACATTAGATTCACTAGTAGGAGTGAGAAAAACATCACGGGGTGGTGCGCATTGTATGGGTGTGTGTTACATTACATTCACTAGTAGGAGTGAGAAAAACATCACGGGGTGGTGCGCATTGTATGGGTGTTTGTTACATTAGATTCACTAGTAGGAGTGAGAAAAACATCACGGGGTGGTGCGCATTGTATGGGTGTGTGTTACATTACATTCACTAGTAGGAGTGAGAAAAACATCACGGGGTGGTGCGCATTGTATGGGTGTTTGTTACATTAGATTCACTAGTAGGAGTGAGAAAATCATCACGGGGTGGTGCGCATTGTATGGGTGTGTGTTACATTACATTCACTAGTAGGAGTGAGAAAAACATCACGGGGTGGTGCGCATTGTATGGGTGTGTGTTACGTTACATTTACTAGTAGGAGTGAGAAAAACTTCCCGGGGTGGTGCGCATTGTATGGGTGTGTGTTACATTACATTCACTAGTAGGAGTGAGAAAAACATCACGGGGTGGTGCGCATTGTATGGGTGTGTGTTACATTACATTCACTAGTAGGAGTGAGAAAAACATCACGGGGTGGTGCGCATTGTATGGGTGTGTGTTACATTAGATTCACTAGTAGTAGTGAGAAAAACATCCCGGGGTGGTGCGCATTGTATGGGTGTGTGTTACATTACATTCACTAGTAGGAGTGAGAAAAACATCACGGGGTGGTGCGCATTTTATGGGTGTGTGTTACATTACATTCACTAGTAGGAGTGATAAAAACATCACGGTGTGGTGCGCATTGTATGGGTGTGTGTTACATTAGATTCACTAGTAGGAGTGAAAAAACATCACGGGGTGGTGCGCATTGCATGGGTGTGTGTTACATTACATTCACTAGTAGGAGTGAGAAAAACATCACGGGGTGGTGCGCATTGTATGGGTGTGTGTTACATTACATTCACTAGTAGGAGTGAGAAAAACATCACGGGGTGGTGCGCATTGTATGGGTGTGTGTTACATTAGATTCACTAGTAGTAGTGAGAAAAACATCCCGGGGTGGTGCGCATTGTATGGGTGTGTGTTACATTACATTCACTAGTAGGAGTGAGAAAAACATCACGGGGTGGTGCGCATTTTATGGGTGTGTGTTACATTACATTCACTAGTAGGAGTGATAAAAACATCACGGTGTGGTGCGCATTGTATGGGTGTGTGTTACATTAGATTCACTAGTAGGAGTGAGAAAAACATCACGGGGTGGTGCGCATTGTATGGGTGTGTGTTACATTATATTCACTAGTAGGAGTGAGAAAAACATCACGGGGTGGTGCCCTTGTATGGGTGTTTGTTACATTAGATTCACTAGTAGGAGTGAGAAAATCATCACGGGGTGGTGCGCATTGTATGTGTGTGTGTTACATTACATTCACTAGTAGGAGTGAGAAAAACATCACGAGGTGGTGCGCATTGTATGGGTGTGTGTTACATTACATTCACTAGTAGGAGTGAGAAAAACATCACGGGGTGGTGCGCATTGTATGGGTGTGTGTTACATTACATTGACTAGTAGGAGTGAGAAAAACATCACAGGGCGGTGCGCATTGTATGGGTGTGTGTTACATTACATTCACTAGTAGGATTGAGAAAAACATCACGGGGTGGTGCGCATTTTATGGGTGTGTGTTACATTACATTCACTAATAAGAGTGAGAAAAACATCACGGGGTGGTGCGCATTGTATGGGTGTGTGTTACATTACATTCACTAGTAGGAGTGAGAAAAACATCACGGGGTGGTGCGCATTTTATGGGTGTGTGTTACATTACATTCACTAGTAGGAGTGAGAAAAACATCACGGGGTGGTGCGCATTGTATGGGTGTGTGTTACATTACATTCACTAGTAGGAGTGAGAAAAACATCACGGGGTGGTGCGCATTGTATGGGTGTGTGTTACATTACATTCACTAGTAGGGGTGAGAAAATCATCACGGGGTGGTGCGCATTGTATGGGTGTGTGTTACATTACATTCACTAGTAGGGGTGAGAAAAACATCACGGGGTGGTGCGCATTGTATGGGTGTGTGTTACATTACATTCACTAGTAGGAGTGAGAAAATCATCACGGGGTGGTGCGCATTGTATGGGTGTGTGTTACATTACATTCACTAGTAGGAGTGAGAAAAACATCACGGGGTGGTGCGCATTGTATGGGTGTTTGTTACATTAGATTCACTAGTAGGAGTGAGAAAATCATCACGGGGTGGTGCGCATTGTATGGGTGTGTGTTACATTACATTCACTAGTAGGAGTGAGAAAAACATCACGGGGTGGTGCGCATTGTATGGGTGTGTGTTACGTTACATTCACTAGTAGGAGTGAGAAAAACATCACGGGGTGGTGCGCATTGTATGGGTGTGTGTTACGTTACATTTACTAGTAGGAGTGAGAAAAATTTCACGGGGTGGTGCGCATTGTATGGGTGTGTGTTACATTACATTCACTAGTAGGAGTGAGAAAAACATCACGGGGTGGTGCGCATTGTATGGGTGTGTGTTACATTACATTCACTAGTAGGAGTGAGAAAAACATCACGGGGTGGTGCGCATTGTATGGGTGTGTGTTACATTAGATTCACTAGTAGTAGTGAGAAAAACATCCCGGGGTGGTGCGCATTGTATGGGTGTGTGTTACATTACATTCACTAGTAGGAGTGAGAAAAACATCACGGGGTGGTGCGCATTTTATGGGTGTGTGTTACATTACATTCACTAGTAGGAGTGATAAAAACATCACGGTGTGGTGCGCATTGTATGGGTGTGTGTTACATTAGATTCACTAGTAGGAGTGAAAAAACATCACGGGGTGGTGCGCATTGCATGGGTGTGTGTTACATTACATTCACTAGTAGGAGTGAGAAAAACATCACGGGGTGGTGCGCATTGTATGGGTGTGTGTTACATTACATTCACTAGTAGGAGTGAGAAAATCATCACGGGGTGGTGCGCATTGCATGGGTGTGTGTTACATTACATTCACTAGTAGGAGTGAGAAAAACATCACGGGGTGGTGCGCATTGCATGGGTGTGTGTTATATTACATTCACTAGTACGAGGGAGAAAAACATCACGGGGTGGTGCGCATTGCATGGGTGTGTGTTACATTACATTCACTAGTAGGAGTGAGAAAAACATCACGGGGTGGTGCGCATTGTATGGGTGTGTGTTACATTACATTCACTAGTAGGAGTGAGAAAATCATCACGGGGTGGTGCGCATTGTATGGGTGTGTGTTACATTACATTCACTAGTAGGAGTGAGAAAAACTTTACGGAGTGGTGCGCATTGTATGGGTGTGTGTTACATTACATTCACTAGTAGGAGTGAGAAAAACATCACGGGGTGGTGCGCATTTTATGGGTGTGTGTTACATTACATTCACTAGTAGGAGTGAGAAAAACATCACGGGGTGGTGCGCATTGTATGGGTGTGTGTTACATTACATTCACTAGTAGGAGTGAGAAAAACATCACGGGGTGGTGCGCATTGTATGGGTGTGTGTTACATTAGAATCACTAGTAGGAGTGAGAAAAACATCACGGGGTGGTGCGCATTGTATGGGTGTGTGTTACATTACATTCACTAGTAGGAGTGAGAAAAACATCACGGGGTGGTGCGCATTGTATGGGTGTGTGTTACATTACATTCACTAGTAGGCGTGAGAAAAACATCACGGGGTGGTGCGCGTTGTATGGGTGTGTGTTACATTACATTCACTAGTAGGAGTGAGAAAAACATCACGGGGTGGTGCGCATTGTATGGGTGTGTGTTACATTACATTCACTAGTAGGAGTGAGAAAAACATCACGGGGTGGTGCGCATTGTATGGGTGTGTGTTACATTAGAATCACTAGTAGGAGTGAGAAAAACATCACGGGGTGGTGCCCATTGTATGGGTGTGTGTTACATTAGATTCACTAGTAGGAGTGAGAAAAACATCACGGGGTGGTGCGCATTGTATGGGTGTTTGTTACATTAGATTCACTAGTAGGAGTGAGAAAGTCATCACGGTGTGGTGCGCATTGTATGGGTGTGTGTTACATTAGATTCACTAGTAGGAGTGAGAAAAACATCACAGGGTGGTGCGCATTGTATGGGTGTGTGTTACATTAGATTCACTAGTAGGAGTGAGAAAAACATCACGGGGTGGTGCGCATTGTATGGGTGTGTGTTACATTACATTCACTAGTAGGAGTGAGAAAAACATCACGGGGTGGTGCGCATTGTATGGGTGTGTGTTTACATTCACTAGTAGGAGTGAGAAAAACTTCACGGGGTGGTGCGCATCGTATGGGTGTGTGTTACATTACATTCACTAGTAGGAGTGAGAAAAACATCACGGGGTGGTGCGCATTGTATGGGTGTGTGTTACATTAGATTCACTAGTAGGAGTGAGAAAAACATCACGGGGTGGTGCGCATTGTATGGGTGTGTGTTACATTACATTCACTAGTAGGAGTGAGAAAAACATCACGGGGTGGTGCGCATTGTATGGGTGTGTGTTACATTACATTCACTAGTAGGAGTGAGAAAAACATCACGGGGTGGTGCGCATTGTATGGGTGTTTGTTACATTAGATTCAAAAGTAGGAGTGAGAAAATCATCACGGGGTGGTGCGCATTGTATGGGTGTGTGTTACATTACATTCGCTAGTAGGAGTGAGTAAAACATCACGGGCTGGTGCGCATTGTATGGGTGTGTGTTACATTACATTCACTAGTAGGAGTGAGAAAAACATCACGGGGTGGTGCGCATTGTATGGGTGTGTGTTACATTACATTCACTAGTAGGAGTGAGAAAAACATTACGGGGTGGTGCGCATTGTATGGGTGTTTGTTACATTAGATTCACTAGTAGGAGTGAGAAAGTCATCACGGGGTGGTGCGCATTGTATGGGTGTGTGTTACATTACATTCACTAGTAGGAGTGAGAAAAACATCACGGGGTGGTGCGCATTGTATGGGTGTGTGTTACATTACATTCACTAGTAGGAGTGAGAAAAACATCACGGGGTGGTGCGCATTGTATGGGTGTGTGTTACATTACATTCACTAGTAGGAGTGAGAAAAACATCACGGGGTGGTGCGCATTGTATGGGTGTGTGTTACATTACATTCACTAGTAGGAGTGAGAAAAACATCACGGGGTGGTGCGCATTGTATGGGTGTGTGTTACATTAGATTCACAAGTAGGAGTGAGAAAAACATCACGGGGTGGTGCGCATTGTATGGGTTTGTGTTACATTACATTCACTAGTAGGAGTGAGAAAATCATCACGGGGTGGTTAGCATTGTATGGGTGTGTGTTACATTACATTCACTAGTAGGAGTGAGAAAAACATCACGGGGTGGTGCGCATTGTATGGGTGTTTGTTACATTAGATTCACTAGTAGGAGTGAGAAAATCATCGCGGGGTGGTGTGCATTTTATGGGTGTGTGTTACATTACATTCACTAGTAGGAGTGAGAAAAACATCACGGGGTGGTGCGCATTGTATGGGTGTGTGTTACATTAGATTCACTAGTAGGAGTGAAAAAATATCACGGGGTGGTGCGCATTGTATGGGTGTGTGTTACATTACATTCACTAGTAGGAGTGAGAAAAACATCACGGGCTGGTGTGCATTGTATGGGTGTGTGTTACATTACATTCACTAGTAGGAGTGAGAAAAACATCACGGGGTGGTGCGCATTGTATGGGTGTGTGTTACATTACATTCACTAGTAGGAGTGAGAAAATCATCACGGGGTGGTGCGCATTGTATGGGTGTGTGTTACATTACATTCACTAGTAGGGGTGAGAAAAACATCACGGGGTGGTGCGCATTGTATGGGTGTGTGTTACATTACATTCACTAGTAGGAGTGAGAAAAACATCACGGGGTGGTGCGCATTGTATGGGTGTGTGTTACATTCACTAGTAGGAGTGAGAAAAACATCACGAGGTGGTGCGCATTGTATGGGTGTGTGTTACATTACATTCACTAGTAGGAGTGAGAAAAACATCACGGTGTGGTGCGCATTGTATGGGTGTGTGTTACATTACATTCACTAGTAGGAGTGAGAAAAACATCACGGGGTGGTGCGCATTGTATGGGTGTGTGTTACATTAGATTCACTAGTAGGAGTGAGAAAAACATCACGGGGTGGTGCGCATTGTATGGGTGTGTGTTACATTACATTCACTAGTAGGAGTGAGAAAAACATCACGGGGTGGTGCGCATTGTATGGGTGTGTGTTAAATTACATTCACTAGTAGGAGTGAGAAAAACATCACGGGGTGGTGCGCACTGTATGGGTGTTTGTTACATTAGATTCACTAGTAGGAGTGAGAAAATCATCACGGGGTGGTGCGCATTGTATGGGTGTGTGTTACATTACATTCACTAGTAGGAGTGAGAAAAACATCACGGGGTGGTGCGCATTGTATGGGTGTGTGTTACATTACATTCACTAGTAGGAGTGAGAAAAACATCACGGGGTGGTGCGCATTGTATGGGTGTGTGTTACGTTACATTTACTAGTAGGAGTGAGAAAAACTTCCCGGGCTGGTGCGCATTGTATGGGTGTGTGTTACATTACATTCACTAGTAGGAGTGAGAAAAACATCACGGGGTGGTGCGCATTGTATGGGTGTGTGTTACATTACATTCACTAGTAGGAGTGAGAAAAACATCACGGGGTGGTGCGCATTGTATGGGTGTGTGTTACATTAGATTCACTAGTAGTAGTGAGAAAAACATCGCGGGGTGGTGCGCATTGTATGGGTGTGTGTTACATTACATTCACTAGTAGGAGTGAGAAAAACATCACGGGGTGGTGCGCATTTTATGGGTGTGTGTTACATTACATTCACTAGTAGGAGTGATAAAAACATCACGGTGTGGTGCGCATTGTATGGGTGTGTGTTACATTAGATTCACTAGTAGGAGTGAAAAAACATCACGGGGTGGTGCGCATTGCATGGGTGTGTGTTACATTACATTCACTAGTAGGAGTGAGAAAAACATCACGGGGTGGTGCGCATTGTATGGGTGTGTGTTACATTACATTCATTAGTAGGAGTGAGAAAAACATCACGGTGTGGTGCGCATTGTATGGGTGTGTGTTACATTAGATTCACTAGTAGGAGTGAAAAAACATCACGGGGTGGTGCGCATTGCATGGGTGTGTGTTACATTACATTCACTAGTAGGAGTGAGAAAAACATCACGGGGTGGTGCGCATTGTATGGGTGTGTGTTACATTACATTCACTAGTAGGAGTGAGAAAAACATCACGGGGTGGTGCGCATTGTATGGGTGTGTGTTACATTACATTCACTAGTAGGAGTGAGAAAAACATCAAGGGGTGGTGCGCATTGTATGGGTGTGTGTTACATTACATTCACTAGTAGGAGTGAGAAAAACATCACGGGGTGGTGCGCATTGTATGGGTGTGTGTTACGTTACTTTCACTAGTAGGAGTGAGAAAAACATCACGGGGTGGTGCGCATTGTATGGGTGTGTGTTACATTAGATTCACTAGTAGGAGTGAGAAAAACATCACGGGGTGGTGCGCATTGTATGGGTGTGTGTTACATTATATTCACTGGTAGGAGTGAGAAAAACATCACGGGGTGGTGCCCTTGTATGGGTGTTTGTTACGTTAGATTCACTAGTAGGAGTGAGAAAATCATCACGGGTTGGTGCGCATTGTATGTGTGTGTGTTACATTACATTCACTAGTAGGAGTGAGAAAAACATCACGAGGTGGTGCGCATTGTATGGGTGTGTGTTACATTACATTCACTAGTAGGAGTGAGAAAAACATCACGGGGTGGTGCGCATTGTATGGGTGTGTGTTACATTACATTGACTAGTAGGAGTGAGAAAAACATCACAGGGTGGTGCGCATTGTATGGGTGTGTGTTACATTACATTCACTAGTAGGAGTGAGAAAAACATCACGGGGTGGTGCGCATTTTATGGGTGTGTGTTACATTACATTCACTAATAAGAGTGAGAAAAACATCACGGGGTGGTGCGCATTGTATGGGTGTGTGTTACATTACATTCACTAGTAGGAGTGAGAAAAACATCACGGGGTGGTGCGCATTTTATGGGTGTGTGTTACATTACATTCACTAGTAGGAGTGAGAAAAACATCACGGGGTGGTGCGCATTGTATGGGTGTGTGTTACATTACATTCACTAGTAGGAGTGATAAAAACATCACGGGGTGGTGCACATTGTATGGGTGTGTGTTACATTACATTCACTAGTAGGAGTGAGAAAAACATCACGGGGTGGTGCGCATTGTATGGGTGTGTGTTACCTTAGATTCAGTAGTAGGAGTGAGAAAATCATCACGGGGTGGTGCGCATTGTATGCGTGTCTGTTACATTACATTCACTAGTAGGAGTGAGAAAAACATCACGGGGTGGTGCGCATTGTATGGGTGTGTGTTACATTAGATTCACTAGTAGGAGTGAGAAAGTCATCACGGGGTGGTGCGCATTGTATGGGTGTGTGTTACATTACATTCACTAGTAGGAGTGAGAAAAACATCACGGGGTGGTGCGCATTGTATGGGTGTGTGTTACATTACATTCACAAGTAGGAGTGAGAAAAACATCACGGGGTGGTGCGCATTGTATGGGTGTGTGTTACATTACATTCACTAGTAGGAGTGAGAAAAACATCACGGGGTGGTGCGCATTGTATGGGTGTGTGTTACATGAGATTCACTAGTGTGAGTGAGAAAAACATCACGGGGTGGTGCGCATTGTATGGGTGTGTGTTACAATACATTCACTAGTAGGAGTGAGAAAAACATCACGGGGTGGTGCGCATTGTATGGGTGTGTGTTACATTACATTCACTAGTAGGAGTGAGAAAAACATCACGGGGTGGTGCGCATTGTATGGGTGTGTGTTACATTACATTCACTAGTAGGAGTGAGAAAAACATCACGGGGTGGTGCGCATTGTATGGGTGTGTGTTACATTACATCCACTAGTAGGAGTGAGAAAAACATCACGGGGTGGTGCGCATTGTATGGGTGTGTGTTACATTAGATTCACTAGTAGGAGTGAAAAAACATCACGGGGTGGTGCGCATTGTATGGGTGTGTGTTACATTACATTCACTAGTAGGAGTGAGAAAAACATCACGGGGTGGTGCGCATTGTATGGGTGTGTGTTACATTACATTCACTAGTAGGAGTGAGAAAAACATCACGGGGTGGTGCGCATTGTATGGGTGTGTGTTACATTACATTCACTAGTAGGAGTGAGAAAAACATCACGGGGTGGTGCGCATTGTATGGGTGTGTGTTACATGAGATTCACTAGTAGGAGTGAGAAAAACATCACGGGGTGGTGCGCATTGTATGGGTGTGTGTTACATTACATTCACTAGTAGGAGTGAGAAAAACATCACGGGGTGGTGCGCATTGTATGGGTGTGTGTTACATTACATTCACTAGTAGGAGTGAGAAAAACATCACGGGGTGGTGCGCATTGTATGGGTGTGTGTTACATTACATTCACTAGTAGGAGTGAGAAAAACATCACGGGGTGGTGCGCATTGTATGGGTGTGTGTTACATTACATTCACTAGTAGGAGTGAGAAAAACATCACGGGGTGGTGCGCATTGTATGGGTGTGTGTTACATTTCATTGACTAGTAGGAGTGAGAAAAACATCACGGGGTGGTGCGCATTGTATGGATGTGTGTTACATTACATTCACTAGTAGGAGTGAGAAAAACATCACGGTGTGGTGCGCATTGTATGGGTGTGTGTTACATTAGATTCACTAGTAGGAGTGAAAAAACATCACGGGGTGGTGCGCATTGCATGGGTGTGTGTTACATTACATTCACTAGTAGGAGTGAGAAAAACATCACGGGGTGGTGCGCATTGTATGGGTGTGTGTTACATTACATTCACTAGTAGGAGTGAGAAAAACATCACGGGGTGGTGCGCATTGTATGGGTGTGTGTTACATTACATTCGCTAGTAGGAGTGAGAAAAACATCACGGTGTGGTGCGCATTGTATGGGTGTGTGTTACATTACATTCACTAGTAGGAGTGAGAAAAACATCACAGGGTGGTGCGCATTGTATGGGTGTGTGTTACATTACATTCACTAGTAGGAGTGAGAAAAACATCACGGGGTGGTGCGCATTTTATGGGTGTGTGTTACATTACATTCACTAATAAGAGTGAGAAAAACATCACGGGGTGGTGCGCATTGTATGGGTGTGTGTTACATTACATTCACTAGTAGGAGTGAGAAAAACATCACGGGGTGGTGCGCATTTTATGGGTGTGTGTTACATTACATTCACTAGTAGGAGTGAGAAAAACATCACGGGGTGGTGCGCATTGTATGGGTGTGTGTTACATTACATTCACTAGTAGGAGTGATAAAAACATCACGGGGTGGTGCACATTGTATGGGTGTGTGTTACATTACATTCACTAGTAGGAGTGAGAAAAACATCACGGGGTGGTGCGCATTGTATGGGTGTGTGTTACCTTAGATTCAGTAGTAGGAGTGAGAAAATCATCACGGGGTGGTGCGCATTGTATGCGTGTCTGTTACATTACATTCACTAGTAGGAGTGAGAAAAACATCACGGGGTGGTGCGCATTGTATGGGTGTGTGTTACATTAGATTCACTAGTAGGAGTGAGAAAGTCATCACGGGGTGGTGCGCATTGTATGGGTGTGTGTTACATTACATTCACTAGTAGGAGTGAGAAAAACATCACGGGGTGGTGCGCATTGTATGGGTGTGTGTTACATTACATTCACAAGTAGGAGTGAGAAAAACATCACGGGGTGGTGCGCATTGTATGGGTGTGTGTTACATTACATTCACTAGTAGGAGTGAGAAAAACATCACGGGGTGGTGCGCATTGTATGGGTGTGTGTTACATGAGATTCACTAGTAGGAGTGAGAAAAACATCACGGGGTGTTGCGCATTGTATGGGTGTGTGTTACATTACATTCACTAGTAGGAGTGAGAAAAACATCACGGGGTGGTGCGCATTGTATGGGTGTGTGTTACATTACATTCACTAGTAGGAGTGAGAAAAACATCACGGGGTGGTGCGCATTGTATGGGTGTGTGTTACATTACATTCACTAGTAGGAGTGAGAAAAACATCACGGGGTGGTGCGCATTGTATGGGTGTGTGTTACATTACATCCACTAGTAGGAGTGAGAAAAACATCACGGGGTGGTGCGCATTGTATGGGTGTGTGTTACATTAGATTCACTAGTAGGAGTGAAAAAACATCACGGGGTGGTGCGCATTGTATGGGTGTGTGTTACATTACATTCACTAGTAGGAGTGAGAAAAACATCACGGGGTGGTGCGCATTGTATGGGTGTGTGTTACATTACATTCACTAGTAGGAGTGAGAAAAACATCACGGGGTGGTGCGCATTGTATGGGTGTGTGTTACATTACATTCACTAGTAGGAGTGAGAAAAACATCACGGGGTGGTGCGCATTGTATGGGTGTGTGTTACATGAGATTCACTAGTAGGAGTGAGAAAAACATCACGGGGTGGTGCGTATTGTATGGGTGTGTGTTACATTACATTCACTAGTAGGAGTGAGAAAAACATCACGGGGTGGTGCGCATTGTATGGGTGTGTGTTACATTACATTCACTAGTAGGAGTGAGAAAAACATCACGGGGTGGTGCGCATTGTATGGGTGTGTGTTACATTACATTCACTAGTAGGAGTGAGAAAAACATCACGGGGTGGTGCGCATTGTATGGGTGTGTGTTACATTACATTCACTAGTAGGAGTGAGAAAAACATCACGGGGTGGTGCGCATTGTATGGGTGTGTGTTACATTACATTGACTAGTAGGAGTGAGAAAAACATCACGGGGTGGTGCGCATTGTATGGGTGTGTGTTACATTACATTGACTAGTAGGAGTGAGAAAAACATCACGGGGTGGTGCGCATTGTATGGATGTGTGTTACATTACATTCACTAGTAGGAGTGAGAAAAACATCACGGGGTGGTGCGCATTGTATGGGTGTGTGTTACATTACATTCACTAATAGGAGTGAGAAAAACATCACGGGGTGGTGCGCATTGTATGGGTGTGTGTTACATTACATTCACTAGTAGGAGTGAGAAAAACATCACGGGGTGGTGCGCATTGTATGGGTGTGTTTTACATTACATTCACTAGTAGGAGTGAGAAAAACATCACGGGGTGGTGCGCATTGTATGGGTGTGTGTTACATTACATTCACTAGTAGGAGTGAGAAAAACAGCACGGGTGGTGCGCATTGTATGGGTGTGTGTTACATTAGATTCACTAGTAGGAGTGAGAAAATCATCACGGGGTGGTGCGCATTGTATGGGTGTGTGTTACATTACATTCACTAATAGGAGTGAGAAAAACATCACGGGGTGGTGCGCATTGTATGGGTGTGTGTTACATTACATTCACTAGTAGGAGTGAGAAAAACATCACGGGGTGGTGCGCATTGTATGGGTGTGTGTTACATTACATTCACTAGTAGGAGTGAGAAAAACATCACGGGGTGGTGCGCATTGTATGGGTGTGTGTTACGTTACATTTACTAGTAGGAGTGAGAAAAATTTCACGGGGTGGTGCGCATTGTATGGGTGTGTGTTACATTACATTCATTAGTAGGAGTGAGAAAAACATCACGGGGTGGTGCGCATTGTATGGGTGTGTGTTACATTACATTCACTAGTAGGAGTGAGAAAAACATCACGGGGTGGTGCGCATTGTATGGGTGTGTGTTACATTACATTCACTAATAGGAGTGAGAAAAACATCACGGTGTGGTGCGCATTGTATGGGTGTGTGTTACATTACATTCACTAGTAGGAGTGAGAAAAACATCACGGGGTGGTGCGCATTGTATGGGTGTGTGTTACGTTACTTTCACTAGTAGGAGTGAGAAAAACATCACGGGGTGGTGCGCATTGTATGGGTGTGTGTTACATTACATTCACTAGTAGGAGTGAGAAAAACAGCACGGGTGGTGCGCATTGTATGGGTGTGTGTTACATTAGATTCACTAGTAGGAGTGAGAAAATCATCACGGGGTGGTGCGCATTGTATGGGTGTGTGTTACATTACATTCACTAATAGGAGTGAGAAAAACATCACGGGGTGGTGCGCATTGTATGGGTGTGTGTTACATTACATTCACTAGTAGGAGTGAGAAAAACATCACGGGGTGGTGCGCATTGTATGGGTGTGTGTTACGTTACTTTCACTAGTAGGAGTGAGAAAAACATCACGGGGTGGTGCGCATTGTATGGGTGTGTGTTACATTAGATTCACTAGTAGGAGTGAGAAAAACATCACGGGGTGGTGCGCATTGTATGGGTGTGTGTTACATTATATTCACTAGTAGGAGTGAGAAAAACATCACGGGGTGGTGCCCTTGTATGGGTGTTTGTTACATTAGATTCACTAGTAGGAGTGAGAAAATCATCACGGGGAGGTGCGCATTGTATGTGTGTGTGTTACATTACATTCACTAGTAGGAGTGAGAAAAACATCACGAGGTGGTGCGCATTGTATGGGTGTGTGTTACATTACATTCACTAGTAGGAGTGATAAAAACATCACGGGGTGGTGCGCATTGTATGGGTGTGTGTTACATTACATTCACTAGTAGGAGTGAGAAAATCATCACGGGGTGGTTAGCATTGTATGGGTGTGTGTTACATTACATTCACTAGTAGGAGTGAGAAAAACATCACGGGGTGGTGCGCATTGTATGGGTGTGTGTTACATTAGATTCAGTAGTAGGAGTGAGAAAATCATCACGGGGTGGTGCGCATTGTATGCGTGTCTGTTAAATTACATTCACTAGTAGGAGTGAGAAAAACATCACGGGGTGGTGCGCATTGTATGGGTGTGTGTTACATTACATTCACTAGTAGGAGTGAGAAAAACATCACGGGGTGGTGCGCATTGTATGGGTGTGTGTTACATTACATTCACTAGTAGGAGTGAGAAAAACATCACGGGGTGGTGCGCATTGTATGGGTGTGTGTTACATTACATTCACTAGTAGGAGTGAGAAAAACATCACGGGGTGGTGCGCATTGTATGGGTGTGTGTTACATTACATTCACTAGTAGGAGTGAGAAAAACATCACGGGGTGGTGCGCATTGTATGGGTGTGTGTTACATTACATTCACTAGTAGGAGTGAGAAAAACATCACGGGGTGGTGCGCATTGTATGGGTGTGTGTTACATTACATTCACTAGTAGGCGTGAGAAAAACATCACGGGGTGGTGCGCATTGTATGGGTGTGTGTTACATTACATTCACTAGTAGGAGTGAGAAAAACATCACGGGGTGGTGCGCATTGTATGGGTGTGTGTTACATTACATTCACTAGTAGGAGTGAGAAAAACATCACGGGGTGGTGCGCATTGTATGGGTGTGTGTTACATTAG
Source organism: Cavia porcellus (assembly GCF_034190915.1). Lineage (NCBI taxonomy): Eukaryota > Metazoa > Chordata > Mammalia > Rodentia > Caviidae > Cavia > Cavia porcellus. Next base: position 382,097 of record NW_026947580.1, on the reverse strand, counting down.
AATCACTAGTAGGAGTGAGAAAAACATCACGGGGTGGTGCGCATTGTATGGGTGTTTGTTACATTAGATTCACTAGTAGGAGTGAGAAAGTCATCACGGGGTGGTGCGCATTGTATGGGTGTGTGTTACATTAGATTCACTAGTAGGAGTGAGAAAAACATCACGGGGTGGTGCGCATTGTATGGGTGTGTGTTACATTACATTCACTAGTAGGAGTGAGAAAAACATCACGGGGTGGTGCGCATTGTATGGGTGTGTGTTACATTACATTCACTAGTAGGAGTGAGAAAGTCATCACGGGGTGGTGCGCATTGTATGGGTGTGTGTTACATTAGATTCACTAGTAGGAGTGAGAAAAACATCACGGGGTGGTGCGCATTGTATGGGTGTGTGTTACATTACATTCACTAGTAGGAGTGAGAAAAACATCACGGGGTGGTGCGCATTGTATGGGTGTGTGTTTACATTCACTAGTAGGAGTGAGAAAAACTTCACGGGGTGGTGCGCATTGTATGGGTGTGTGTTACATTACATTCACTAGTAGGAGTGAGAAAAACATCACGGGGTGGTGCGCATTGTATGGGTGTGTGTTACATTAGATTCACTAGTAGGAGTGAGAAAAACATCACGGGGTGGTGCGCATTGTATGGGTGTGTGTTACATTACATTCACTAGTAGGAGTGAGAAAAACATCACGGGGTGGTGCGCATTGTATGGGTGTGTGTTACATTACATTCCCTAGTAGGAGTGAGAAAAACATCACGGGGTGGTGCGCATTGTATGGGTGTGTGTTACATTACATTCACTAGTAGGAGTGAGAAAAACATCACGGGGTGGTGCGCATTGTATGGGTGTTTGTTACATTAGATTCACTAGTAGGAGTGAGAAAGTCATCACGGGGTGGTGCGCATTGTATGGGTGTGTGTTACATTACATTCTCTAGTAGGAGTGAGAAAAACATCACGGGGTGGTGCGCATTGTATGGGTGTGTGTTACATTAGATTCACTAGTAGGAGTGAGAAAAACATCACGGGGTGGTGCGCATTGTATGGGTGTGTGTTACATTACATTCACTAGTAGGAGTGAGAAAAACATCACGGGGTGGTGCGCATTGTATGGGTGTATGTTACATTACATTCACTAGTAGGAGTGAGAAAAACATCACGGGGTGGTGCGCATTGTATGGGTGTGTGTTACATTACATTCACTAGTAGGAGTGAGAAAAACATCACGGGGTGGTGCGCATTGTATGGGTGTGTGTTACATTACATTCACTAGTAGGAGTGAGAAAAACATCACGGTGTGGTGCGCATTGTATGGGTGTGTGTTACATTAGATTCACTAGTAGGAGTGAAAAAACATCACGGGGTGGTGCGCATTGCATGGGTGTGTGTTACATTACATTCACTAGTAGGAGTGAGAAAAACATCACGGGGTGGTGCGCATTGTATGGGTGTGTGTTACATTACATTCACTAGTAGGAGTGAGAAAAACATCACGGGGTGGTACGCATTGTATGGGTGTGTGTTACATTACATTCACTAGTAGGAGTGAGAAAATCATCACGGGGTGGTGCGCATTGTATGGGTGTGTGTTACATTACATTCACTAGTAGGGGTGAGAAAAACATCACGGGGTGGTGCGCATTGTATGGGTGTGTGTTACATTACATTCCCTAGTAGGAGTGAGAAAAACATCACGGGGTGGTGCGCATTGTATGGGTGTGTGTTACATTCACTGGTAGGAGTGAGAAAAACATCACGAGGTGGTGCGCATTGTATGGGTGTGGGTTACATTACATTCACTAGTAGGAGTGAGAAAAACATCACGGTGTGGTGCGCATTGTATGGGTGTGTGTTACATTACATTCACTAGTAGGAGTGAGAAAAACATCACGGGGTGGTGCGCATTGTATGGGTGTGTGTTACATTAGATTCACTAGTAGGAGTGAGAAAAACATCACGGGGTGGTGCGCATTGTATGGGTGTGTGTTACATTACATGCACTAGTAGGAGTGAGAAAAACATCACGGGGTGATGCGCATTGTATGGGTGTGTGTTACATTACATTCACTAGTAGGAGTGAGAAAAACATCACGGGGTGGTGCGCATTGTATGGGTGTTTGTTACATTAGATTCACTAGTAGGAGTGAGAAAATCATCACGGGGTGGTGCGCATTGTATGGGTGTGTGTTACATTACATTCACTAGTAGGAGTGCGAAAAACATCACGGGGTGGTGCGCATTGTATGGGTGTGTGTTACATTACATTCACTAGTAGGAGTGAGAAAAACATCACGGGGTGGTGCGCATTGTATGGGTGTGTGTTACGTTACATTTACTAGTAGGAGTGAGAAAAATTTCACGGGGTGGTGCGCATTGTATGGGTGTGTGTTACATTACATTCACTAGTAGGAGTGAGAAAAACATCACGGGGTGGTGCGCATTGTATGGGTGTGTGTTACATTACATTCACTAGTAGGAGTGAGAAAAACATCACGGGGTGGTGCGCATTGTATGGGTGTGTGTTACATTAGATTCACTAGTAGTAGTGAGAAAAACATCCCGGGGTGGTGCACATTGTATTGGTGTGTGTTACATTACATTCACTAGTAGGAGTGAGAAAAACATCACGGGGTGGTGCGCATTTTATGGGTGTGTGTTACATTACATTCACTAGTAGGAGTGATAAAAACATCACGGTGTGGTGCGCATTGTATGGGTGTGTGTTACATTAGATTCACTAGTAGGAGTGAAAAAACATCACGGGGTGGTGCGCATTGCATGGGTGTGTCTTACATTACATTCACTAGTAGGAGTGAGAAAAACATCACGGGGTGGTGCGCATTGTATGGGTGTGTGTTACATTACATTCACTAGTAGGAGTGAGAAAAACATCACGGGGTGGTGCGCATTGCATGGGTGTGTGTTACATTACATTCACTAGTAGGAGTGAGAAAAACATCACGGGGTGGTGCGCATTGCATGGGTGTGTGTTATATTACATTCACTAGTACGAGGGAGAAAAACATCACGGGGTGGTGCGCATTGCATGGGTGTGTGTTACATTTCATTCACTAGTAGGAGTGAGAAAAACATCACGGGGTGGTGCGCATTGTATGGGTGTGTGTTACATTACATTCACTAGTAGGAGTGAGAAAAACATCACGGGGTGGTGCGCATTGCATGGGTGTGTGTTACATTACATTCACTAGTAGGAGTGAGAAAAACATCACGGGCTGGTGCGCATTGTATGGGTGTGTGTTACATTAGATTCACTAGTAGGAGTGAGAAAAACATCACGGGGTGGTGCGCATTGTATGGGTGTGTGTTACATTACATTCACTAGTAGGAGTGAGAAAAACATCACGGGGTGGTGCGCATTGTATGGGTGTTTGTTACATTAGATTCACTAGTAGGAGTGAGAAAGTCATCACGGGTTGGTGCGCATTGTATGGGTGTGTGTTACATTACATTCTCTAGTAGGAGTGAGAAAAACATCACGGGGTGGTGCGCATTGTATGGGTGTGTGTTACATTAGATTCACTAGTAGGAGTGAGAAAAACATCACGGGGTGGTGCGCACTGTATGGGTGTGTGTTACATTACATTCACTAGTAGGAGTGAGAAAAACATCACGGGGTGGTGCGCATTGTATGGGTGTGTGTTACATTACATTCACTAGTAGGAGTGAAAAAACATCACGGGGTGGTGCGCATTGCATGGGTGTGTGTTACATTACATTCACTAGTAGGAGTGAGAAAAACATCACGGGGTGGTGCGCATTGTATGGGTGTGTGTTACATTACATTCACTAGTAGGAGTGAGAAAAACATCACGGGGTGGTACGCATTGTATGGGTGTGTGTTACATTACATTCACTAGTAGGAGTGAGAAAATCATCACGGGGTGGTGCGCATTGTATGGGTGTGTGTTACATTACATTCACTAGTAGGGGTGAGAAAAACATCACGGGGTGGTGCGCATTGTATGGGTGTGTGTTACATTACATTCACTAGTAGGAGTGAGAAAAACATCACGGGGTGGTGCGCATTGTATGGGTGTGTGTTACATTCACTGGTAGGAGTGAGAAAAACATCACGAGGTGGTGCGCATTGTATGGGTGTGTGTTACATTACATTCACTAGTAGGAGTGAGAAAAACATCACGGTGTGGTGCGCATTGTATGGGTGTGTGTTACATTACATTCACTAGTAGGAGTGAGAAAAACATCACGGGGTGGTGCGCATTGTATGGGTGTGTGTTACATTAGATTCACTAGTAGGAGTGAGAAAAACATCACGGGGTGGTGCGCATTGTATGGGTGTGTGTTACATTACATTCACTAGTAGGAGTGAGAAAAACATCACGGGGTGATGCGCATTGTATGGGTGTGTGTTACATTACATTCACTAGTAGGAGTGAGAAAAACATCACGGGGTGGTGCGCATTGTATGGGTGTTTGTTACATTAGATTCACTAGTAGGAGTGAGAAAATCATCACGGGGTGGTGCGCATTGTATGGGTGTGTGTTACATTACATTCACTAGTAGGAGTGCGAAAAACATCACGGGGTGGTGCGCATTGTATGGGTGTGTGTTACATTACATTCACTAGTAGGAGTGAGAAAAACATCACGGGGTGGTGCGCATTGTATGGGTGTGTGTTACGTTACATTTACTAGTAGGAGTGAGAAAAATTTCACGGGGTGGTGCGCATTGTATGGGTGTGTGTTACATTACATTCACTAGTAGGAGTGAGAAAAACATCACGGGGTGGTGCGCATTGTATGGGTGTGTGTTACATTACATTCACTAGTAGGAGTGAGAAAAACATCACGGGGTGGTGCGCATTGTATGGGTGTGTGTTACATTAGATTCACTAGTAGTAGTGAGAAAAACATCCCGGGGTGGTGCACATTGTATTGGTGTGTGTTACATTACATTCACTAGTAGGAGTGAGAAAAACATCACGGGGTGGTGCGCATTTTATGGGTGTGTGTTACATTACATTCACTAGTAGGAGTGATAAAAACATCACGGTGTGGTGCGCATTGTATGGGTGTGTGTTACATTAGATTCACTAGTAGGAGTGAAAAAACATCACGGGGTGGTGCGCATTGCATGGGTGTGTCTTACATTACATTCACTAGTAGGAGTGAGAAAAACATCACGGGGTGGTGCGCATTGTATGGGTGTGTGTTACATTACATTCACTAGTAGGAGTGAGAAAAACATCACGGGGTGGTGCGCATTGCATGGGTGTGTGTTACATTACATTCACTAGTAGGAGTGAGAAAAACATCACGGGGTGGTGCGCATTGCATGGGTGTGTGTTACATTACATTCACTAGTACGAGGGAGAAAAACATCACGGGGTGGTGCGCATTGCATGGGTGTGTGTTACATTTCATTCACTAGTAGGAGTGAGAAAAACATCACGGGGTGGTGCGCATTGTATGGGTGTGTGTTACATTACATTCACTAGTAGGAGTGAGAAAAACATCACGGGCTGGTGCGCATTGCATGGGTGTGTGTTACATTAGATTCACTAGTAGGAGTGAGAAAAACATCACGGGGTGGTGCGCATTGTATGGGTGTGTGTTACATTACATTCACTAGTAGGAGTGAGAAAAACATCACGGGGTGGTGCGCATTGTATGGGTGTTTGTTACATTAGATTCACTAGTAGGAGTGAGAAAGTCATCACGGGGTGGTGCGCATTGTATGGGTGTTTGTTACATTAGATTCACTAGTAGGAGTGAGAAAGTCATCACGGGTTGGTGCGCATTGTATGGGTGTGTGTTACATTACATTCTCTAGTAGGAGTGAGAAAAACATCACGGGGTGGTGCGCACTGTATGGGTGTGTGTTACATTACATTCACTAGTAGGAGTGAGAAAAACATCACGGGGTGGTGCGCACTGTATGGGTGTGTGTTACATTACATTCACTAGTAGGAGTGAGAAAAACATCACGGGGTGGTGCGCATTGTATGGGTGTGTGTTACATTACATTCACTAGTAGGAGTGAGAAAAACATCACGGGGTGGTGCGCATTGTATGGGTGTGTGTTACATTACATTCACTAGTAGGAGTGAGAAAAACATCACGGGGTGGTGCGCATTGTATGGGTGTGTGTTACATTACATTCACTAGTAGGAGTGAGAAAAACATCACGGTGTGGTGCGCATTGTATGGGTGTGTGTTACATTAGATTCACTAGTAGGAGTGAAAAAACATCACGGGGTGGTGCGCATTGCATGGGTGTGTGTTACATTACATTCACTAGTAGGAGTGAGAAAAACATCACGGGGTCGTGCGCATTGTATGGGTGTGTGTTACATTACATTCACTAGTAGGAGTGAGAAAAACATCACGGGGTGGTGCGCATTGTATGGGTGTGTGTTACATTACATTCACTAGTAGGGGTGAGAAAATCATCACGGGGTGGTGCGCATTGTATGGGTGTGTGTTACATTACATTCACTAGTAGGGGTGAGAAAAACATCACGGGGTGGTGCGCATTGTATGGGTGTGTGTTACATTACATTCACTAGTAGGAGTGAGAAAAACATCACGGGGTGGTGCGCATTGTATGGGTGTGTGTTACATTCACTAGTAGGAGTGAGAAAAACATCACGAGGTGGTGCGCATTGTATGGGTGTGTGTTACATTACATTCACTAGTAGGAGTGAGAAAAACATCACGGTGTGGTGCGCATTGTATGGGTGTGTGTTACATTACATTCACTAGTAGGAGTGAGAAAAACATCACGGGGTGGTGCGCATTGTATGGGTGTGTGTTACATTAGATTCACTAGTAGGAGTGAGAAAAACATCACGGGGTGGTGCGCATTGTATGGGTGTGTGTTACATTACATTCACTAGTAGGAGTGAGAAAAACATCACGGGGTGGTGCGCATTGTATGGGTGTGTGTTACATTACATTCACTAGTAGGAGTGAGAAAAACATCACGGGGTGGTGCGCATTGTATGGGTGTTTGTTACATTAGATTCACTAGTAGGAGTGAGAAAATCATCACGGGGTGGTGCGCATTGTATGGGTGTGTGTTACATTACATTCACTAGTAGGAGTGAGAAAAACATCACGGGGCGGTGCGCATTGTATGGGTGTGTGTTACGTTACATTCACTAGTAGGAGTGAGAAAAACATCACGGGGTGGTGCGCATTGTATGGGTGTGTGTTAAGTTACATTTACTAGTAGGAGTGAGAAAAATTTCACGGGGTGGTGCGCATTGTATGGGTGTGTGTTACATTACATTCACTAGTAGGAGTGAGAAAAACATCACGGGGTGGTGCGCATTGTATGGGTGTGTGTTACATTACATTCACTAGTAGGAGTGAGAAAAACATCACGGGGTGGTGCGCATTGTATGGGTGTGTGTTACATTAGATTCACTAGTAGTAGTGAGAAAAACATCCCGGGGTGGTGCGCATTGTATGGGTGTGTGTTACATTACATTCACTAGTAGGAGTGAGAAAAACATCACGGGGTGGTGCGCATTTTATGGGTGTGTGTTACATTACATTCACTAGTAGGAGTGATAAAAACATCACGGTGGGGTGCGCATTGTATGGGTGTGTGTTACATTACATTCACTAGTAGGAGTGAAAAAACATCACGGGGTGGTGCGCATTGCATGGGTGTGTGTTACATTACATTCACTAGTAGGAGTGAGAAAAACATCACGGGGTGGTGCGCATTTTATGGGTGTGTGTTACATTACATTCACTAGTAGGAGTGAGAAAAACATCACGGGGTGGTGCGCATTGCATGGGTGTGTGTTACATTACATTCACTAGTAGGAGTGAGAAAAACATCACGGGGTGGTGCGCATTGCATGGGTGTGTGTTATATTACATTCACTAGTACGAGGGAGAAAAACATCACGGGGTGGTGCGCATTGCATGGGTGTGTGTTACATTACATTCACTAGTAGGAGTGAGAAAAACATCACGGGGTGGTGCGCATTGTATGGGTGTGTGTTACATTACATTCACTAGTAGGAGTGAGAAAAACATCACGGGGTGGTGCGCATTGTATGGGTGTGTGTTACATTACATTCACTAGTAGGAGCGAGAAAAACATCACGGGGTGGTGCGCATTGTATGGGTTTGTGTTACATTACATTCACTAGTAGGAGCGAGAAAAACATCACGGGGTGGTGCGCATTTTATGGGTGTGTGTTACATTACATTCACTAGTAGGAGTGAGAAAAACATCACGGGGTGGTGCGCATTGTATGGGTGTGTGTTACATTACATTCACTAGTAGGAGTGAGAAAAACATCACGGGGTGGTGCGCATTGTATGGGTGTGTGTTACATTACATTCACTAGTAGGAGTGAGAAAAACATCACGGGGTGGTGCGCATTGTATGGGTGTGTGTTACATTACATTCACTAGTAGGCGTGAGAAAAACATCATGGGGTGGTGCGCATTGTATGGGTGTGTGTTACATTACATTCACTAGTAGGAGTGAGAAAAACATCACGGGGTGGTGCGCATTGTATGGGTGTGTGTTACATTACATTCACTAGTAGGAGTGAGAAAAACATCACGGGGTGGTGCGCATTGTATGGGTGTGTGTTACATTAGAATCACTAGTAGGAGTGAGAAAAACATCACGGGGTGGTGCCCATTGTATGGGTGTGTGTTACATTAGATTCACTAGTAGGAGTGAGAAAAACATCAAGCGGTGGTGCGCATTGTATGGGTGTGTGTTACATTACATTCACTAGTAGGAGTGAGAAAAACATCACGGGGTGGTGCGCATTGTATGGGTGTGTGTTACATTACATTCACTAGTAGGAGTGAGAAAAACATCACGGGGTGGTGCGCATTGTATGGGTGTGTGTTACATTACATTCACTAGTAGGAGTGAGAAAAACATCACGGGGTGGTGCGCATTGTATGGGTGTGTGTTACATTACATTCACTAGTAGGAGTGAGAAAAACATCACGGGGTGGTGCGCATTGTATGGGTGTGTGTTACATTACATTCACTAGTAGGCGTGAGAAAAACATCACGGGGTGGTGCGCATTGTATGGGTGTGTGTTACATTACATTCACTAGTAGGAGTGAGAAAAACATCACGGGGTGGTGCGCATTGTATGGGTGTGTGTTACATTACATTCACTAGTAGGAGTGAGAAAAACATCACGGGGTGGTGCGCATTGTATGGGTGTGTGTTACATTAGAATCACTAGTAGGAGTGAGAAAAACATCACGGGGTGGTGCCCATTGTATGGGTGTGTGTTACATTAGATTCACTAGTAGGAGTGAGAAAAACATCACGGGGTGGTGCGCATTGTATGGGTGTTTGTTACATTAGATTCACTAGTAGGAGTGAGAAAGTCATCACGGGGTGGTGCGCATTGTATGGGTGTGTGTTACATTAGATTCACTAGTAGGAGTGAGAAAAACATCACGGGGTGGTGCGCATTGTATGGGTGTGTGTTACATTAGATTCACTAGTAGGAGTGAGAAAAACATCACGGGGTGGTGCGCATTGTATGGGTGTGTGTTACATTACATTCAGTAGTAGGAGTGAGAAAAACATCACGGGGTGGTGCGCATTGTATGGGTGTGTGTTTACATTCACTAGTAGGAGTGAGAAAAACTTCACGGGGTGGTGCGCATTGTATGGGTGTGTGTTACATTACATTCACTAGTAGGAGTGAGAAAAACATCACGGGGTGGTGCGCATTGTATGGGTGTGTGTTACATTAGATTCACTAGTAGGAGTGAGAAAAACATCACGGGGTGGTGCGCATTGTATGGGTGTGTGTTACATTACATTCACTAGTAGGAGTGAAAAAACATCACGGGGTGGTGCGCATTGTATGGGTGTGTGTTACATTACATTCACTAGTAGGAGTGAGAAAAACATCACGGGGTGGTGCGCATTGTATGGGTGTTTGTTACATTAGATTCACTAGTAGGAGTGAGAAAAACATCACGGGGTGGTTCGCATTGTATGGGTGTGTGTTACATTACATTCACTAGTAGGAGTGAGAAAAACATCACGGGGTGGTGCGCATTGTATGGGTGTGTGTTACATTACATTCACTAGTAGGAGTGAGAAAAACATCACGGGGTGGTGCGCATTGCATGGGTGTGTGTTACATTACATTCACTAGTAGGAGTGAGAAAAACATCACGGGGTGGTGCGCATTGCATGGGTGTGTGTTATATTACATTCACTAGTACGAGGGAGAAAAACATCACGGGGTGGTGCGCATTGCATGGGTGTGTGTTACATTACATTCACTAGTAGGAGTGAGAAAAACATCACGGGGTGGTGCGCATTGTATGGGTGTGTGTTACATTACATTCACTAGTAGGAGTGAGAAAAACATCACGGGGTGGTGCGCATTGTATGGGTGTGTGTTACATTACATTCACTAGTAGGAGTGAGAAAAACATTACGGGGTGGTGCGCATTGTATGGGTTTGTGTTACATTACATTCACTAGTAGGAGCGAGAAAAACATCACGGGGTGGTGCGCATTTTATGGGTGTGTGTTACATTACATTCACTAGTAGGAGTGAGAAAAACATCACGGGGTGGTGCGCATTGTATGGGTGTGTGTTACATTACATTCACTAGTAGGAGTGAGAAAAACATCACGGGGTGGTGCGCATTTTATGGGTGTGTGTTACATTACATTCACTAGTAGGAGTGAGAAAAACATCACGGGGTGGTGCGCATTGCATGGGTGTGTGTTACATTACATTCACTAGTAGGAGTGAGAAAAACATCACGGGGTGGTGCGCATTGCATGGGTGTGTGTTATATTACATTCACTAGTACGAGGGAGAAAAACATCACGGGGTGGTGCGCATTGCATGGGTGTGTGTTACATTACATTCACTAGTAGGAGTGAGAAAAACATCACGGGGTGGTGCGCATTGTATGGGTGTGTGTTACATTACATTCACTAGTAGGAGTGAGAAAAACATCACGGGGTGGTGCGCATTGTATGGGTGTGTGTTACATTACATTCACTAGTAGGAGTGAGAAAAACATTACGGGGTGGTGCGCATTGTATGGGTTTGTGTTACATTACATTCACTAGTAGGAGCGAGAAAAACATCACGGGGTGGTGCGCATTTTATGGGTGTGTGTTACATTACATTCACTAGTAGGAGTGAGAAAAACATCACGGGGTGGTGCGCATTGTATGGGTGTGTGTTACATTACATTCACTAGTAGGAGTGAGAAAAACATCACGGGGTGGTGCGCATTGTATGGGTGTGTGTTACATTACATTCACTAGTAGGAGTGAGAAAAACATCACGGGGTGGTGCGCATTGTATGGGTGTGTGTTACATTACATTCACTAGTAGGCGTGAGAAAAACATCACGGGGTGGTGCGCATTGTATGGGTGTGTGTTACATTACATTCACTAGTAGGAGTGAGAAAAACATCACGGGGTGGTGCGCATTGTATGGGTGTGTGTTACATTACATTCACTAGTAGGAGTGAGAAAAACATCACGGGGTGGTGCGCATTGTATGGGTGTGTGTTACATTAGAATCACTAGTAGGAGTGAGAAAAACATCACGGGGTGGTGCCCATTGTATGGGTGTGTGTTACATTAGATTCACTAGTAGGAGTGAGAAAAACATCAAGCGGTGGTGCGCATTGTATGGGTGTGTGTTACATTACATTCACTAGTAGGAGTGAGAAAAACATCACGGGGTGGTGCGCATTGTATGGGTGTGTGTTACATTACATTCACTAGTAGGAGTGAGAAAAACATCACGGGGTGGTGCGCATTGTATGGGTGTGTGTTACATTACATTCACTAGTAGGAGTGAGAAAAACATCACGGGGTGGTGCGCATTGTATGGGTGTGTGTTACATTACATTCACTAGTAGGAGTGAGAAAAACATCACGGGGTGGTGCGCATTGTATGGGTGTGTGTTACATTACATTCACTAGTAGGCGCGAGAAAAACATCACGGGGTGGTGCGCATTGTATGGGTGTGTGTTACATTACATTCACTAGTAGGAGTGAGAAAAACATCACGGGGTGGTGCGCATTGTATGGGTGTGTGTTACATTACATTCACTAGTAGGAGTGAGAAAAACATCACGGGGTGGTGCGCATTGTATGGGTGTGTGTTACATTAGATTCACTAGTAGGAGTGAGAAAAACATCACGGGGTGGTGCGCATTGTATGGGTGTGTGTTACATTAGATTCACTAGTAGGAGTGAGAAAAACATCACGGGGTGGTGCGCATTGTATGGGTGTGTGTTACATTACATTCAGTAGTAGGAGTGAGAAAAACATCACGGGGTGGTGCGCATTGTATGGGTGTGTGTTTACATTCACTAGTAGGAGTGAGAAAAACTTCACGGGGTGGTGCGCATTGTATGGGTGTGTGTTACATTACATTCACTAGTAGGAGTGAGAAAAACATCACGGGGTGGTGCGCATTGTATGGGTGTGTGTTACATTAGATTCACTAGTAGGAGTGAGAAAAACATCACGGGGTGGTGCGCATTGTATGGGTGTGTGTTACATTACATTCACTAGTAGGAGTGAAAAAACATCACGGGGTGGTGCGCATTGTATGGGTGTGTGTTACATTACATTCACTAGTAGGAGTGAGAAAAACATCACGGGGTGGTGCGCATTGTATGGGTGTGTGTTACATTACATTCACTAGTAGGAGTGAGAAAAACATCACGGGGTGGTGCGCATTGTATGGGTGTGTGTTACATTACATTCACTAGTAGGAGTGAGAAAAACATCACGGGGTGGTGCGCATTGTATGGGTGTGTGTTACATTACATTCACTAGTAGGAGTGAGAAAAACATCACGGGGTGGTGCGCATTGTATGGGTGTGTGTTACATTATATTCACTAGTAGGCGTGAGAAAAACATCACGGGGTGGTGCGCATTGTATGGGTGTGTGTTACATTACATTCACTAGTAGGAGTGAGAAAAACATCACGGGGTGGTGCGCATTGTATGGGTGTGTGTTACATTACATTCACTAGTAGGAGTGAGAAAAACATCACGGGGTGGTGCGCATTGTATGGGTGTGTGTTACATTAGAATCACTAGTAGGAGTGAGAAAAACATCACGGGGTGGTGCCCATTGTATGGGTGTGTGTTACATTAGATTCACTAGTAGGAGTGAGAAAAACATCACGGGGTGGTGCGCATTGTATGGGTGTTTGTTACATTAGATTCACTAGTAGGAGTGAGAAAGTCATCACGGGGTGGTGCGCATTGTATGGGTGTGTGTTACATTAGATTCACTAGTAGGAGTGAGAAAAACATCACGGGGTGGTGCGCATTGTATGGGTGTGTGTTACATTACATTCACTAGTAGGAGTGAGAAAAACATCACGGGGTGGTGCGCATTGTATGGGTGTGTGTTACATTACATTCAGTAGTAGGAGTGAGAAAAACATCACGGGGTGGTGCGCATTGTATGGGTGTGTGTTTACATTCACTAGTAGGAGTGAGAAAAACTTCACGGGGTGGTGCGCATTGTATGGGTGTGTGTTACATTACATTCACTAGAAGGAGTGAGAAAAACATCACGGGGTGGTGCGCATTGTATGGGTGTGTGTTACATTAGATTCACTAGTAGGAGTGAGAAAAACATCACGGGGTGGTGCGCATTGTATGGGTGTGTGTTACATTACATTCACTAGTAGGAGTGAAAAAACATCACGGGGTGGTGCGCATTGTATGGGTGTGTGTTACATTACATTCACTAGTAGGAGTGAGAAAAACGTCACGGGGTGGTGCGCATTGTATGGGTGTTTGTTACATTAGATTCACTAGTAGGAGTGAGAAAAACATCACGGGGTGGTTCGCATTGTATGGGTGTGTGTTACATTACATTCACTAGTAGGAGTGAGAAAAACATCACGGGGTGGTGCGCATTGTATGGGTGTTTGTTACATTAGATTCACTAGTAGGAGTGAGAAAGTCATCACGGGGTGGTGCGCATTGTATGGGTGTGTGTTACATTACATTCACTAGTAGGAGTGAGAAAAACATCACGGGGTGGTGCGCACTGTATGGGTGTGTGTTACATTAGATTCACTAGTAGGAGTGAGAAAAACATCACGGGGTGGTGCGCATTGTATGGGTGTGTGTTACATTACATTCACTAGTAGGAGTGAGAAAAACATCACGGGGTGGTGCGCATTGTATGGGTGTGTGTTACATTACATTCACTAGTAGGAGTGAGAAAAACATCACGGGGTGGTGCGCATTGTATGGGTGTGTGTTACATTACATTCACTAGTAGGAGTGAGAAAAACATCACGGGGTGGTGCGCATTGTATGGGTGTGTGTTACATTACATTCACTAGTAGGAGTGAGAAAAACATCAGGGGTGGTGCGCATTGAATGGGTGTGTGTTACATTAGATTCACAAGTAGGAGTGAGAAAAACATCACGGGGTGGTGCGCATTGTATGGGTTTGTGTTACATTACATTCACTACTAGGAGTGAGAAAATCATCACGGGGTGGTTAGCATTGTATGGGTGTGTGTTACATTACATTCACTAGTAGGAGTGAGAAAAACATCACGGGGTGGTGCGCATTGTATGGGTGTTTGTTACATTAGATTCACTAGTAGGAGTGAGAAAATCATCGCGGGGTGGTGTGCATTTTATGGGTGTGTGTTACATTACATTCACTAGTAGGAGTGAGAAAAACATCACGGGGTGGTGCGCATTGTATGGGTGTGTGTTACATTAGATTCACTAGTAGGAGTGAAAAAATATCACGGGGTGGTGCGCATTGTATGGGTGTGTGTTACATTACATTCACTAGTAGGAGTGAGAAAAACATCACTGGGTGGTGTGCATTGTATGGGTGTGTGTTACATTACATTCACTAGTAGGAGTGAGAAAAACATCACGGGGTGGTGCGCATTGTATGGGTGTGTGTTACATTACATTCACTAGTAGGAGTGAGAAAATCATCACGGGGTGGTGCGCATTGTATGGGTGTGTGTTACATTACATTCACTAGTAGGGGTGAGAAAAACATCACGGGGTGGTGCGCATTGTATGGGTGTGTGTTACATTACATTCACTAGTAGGAGTGAGAAAATCATCACGGGGTGGTGCGCATTGTATGGGTGTGTGTTACATTACATTCACTAGTAGGAGTGAGAAAAACATCACGGGGTGGTGCGCATTGTATGGGTGTTTGTTACATTAGATTCACTAGTAGGAGTGAGAAAATCATCACGGGGTGGTGCGCATTGTATGTGTGTGTGTTACATTACATTCACTAGTAGGAGTGAGAAAAACATCACGGGGTGGTGCGCATTGTATGGGTGTGTGTTACATTACATTCACTAGTAGGAGTGAGAAAAACATCCCGGGGTGGTGCGCATTGTATGGGTGTGTGTTACGTTACATTTACTAGTAGGAGTGAGAAAAATTTCACGGGGTGGTGCGCATTGTATGGGTGTGTGTTACATTACATTCACTAGTAGGAGTGAGAAAAACATCACGGGGTGGTGCGCATTGTATGGGTGTGTGTTACATTACATTCACTAGTAGGAGTGAGAAAAACATCACGGGGTGGTGCGCATTGAATGGGTGTGTGTTACATTAGATTCACTAGTAGTAGTGAGAAAAACATCCCGGGGTGGTGCGCATTGTATGGGTGTGTGTTACATTACATTCACTAGCAGGAGTGAGAAAAACATCACGGGGTGGTGCGCATTTTATGGTTGTGTGTTACATTACATTCACTAGTAGGAGTGATAAAAACATCACGGTGTGGTGCGCATTGTATGGGTGTGTGTTACATTAGATTCACTAGTAGGAGTGAAAAAACATCACGGGGTGGTGCGCATTGCATGGGTGTGTGTTACATTACATTCACAAGTAGGAGTGAGAAAAACATCACGGGGTGGTGCGCATTGTATGGGTGTGTGTTACATTACATTCACTAGTAGGAGTGAGAAAAACATCACGGGGTGGTGCGCATTGCATGGGTGTGTGTTACATTACATTCACTAGTAGGAGTGAGAAAAACATCACGGGGTGGTGCGCATTGCATGGGTGTGTGTTATATTACATTCACTAGTACGAGGGAGAAAAACATCACGGGGTGGTGCGCATTGCATGGGTGTGTGTTACATTACATTCACTAGTAGGAGTTAGAAAAACATCACGGGGTGGTGCGCATTGTATGGGTGTGTGTTACATTACATTCACTAGTAGGAGTGAGAAAAACATCACGGGGTGGTGCGCATTGTATGGGTGTGTGTTACATTACATTCACTAGTAGGAGTGAGAAAAACATTACGGAGTGGTGCGCATTGTATGGGTGTGTGTTACATTACATTCACTAGTATGAGTGAGAAAAACATCACGGGGTGGTGCGCATTTTATGGGTGTGTGTTACATTACATTCACTAGTAGGAGTGAGAAAAACATCACGGGGTGGTGCACATTGTATGGGTGTGTGTTACATTACATTCACTACTAGGAGTGAGAAAAACATCACGGGGTGGTGCGCATTGTATGGGTGTGTGTTACATTACATTCACTAGTAGGAGTGAGAAAAACATCACGGGGTGGTGCGCATTGTATGGGTGTGTGTTACATTACATTCACTAGTAGGAGTGAGAAAAACATCACGGGGTGGTGCGCATTGTATGGGTGTGTGTTACATTACATTCACTAGTAGGCGTGAGAAAAACATCACGGGGTGGTGCGCATTGTATGGGTGTGTGTTACATTACATTCACTAGTAGGAGTGAGAAAAACATCACGGGGTGGTGCGCATTGTATGGGTGTGTGTTACATTACATTCACTAGTAGGCGTGAGAAAAACATCACGGGGTGGTGCGCATTGTATGGGTGTGTGTTACATTAGAATCACTAGTAGGAGTGAGAAAAACATCACGGGGTGGTGCCCATTGTATGGGTGTGTGTTACATTAGATTCACTAGTAGGAGTGAGAAAAACATCACGGGGTGGTGCGCATTGTATGGGTGTTTGTTACATTAGATTCACTAGTAGGAGTGAGAAAGTCATCACGGGTTGGTGCGCATTGTATGGGTGTGTGTTACATTAGATTCACTAGTAGGAGTGAGAAAAACATCACGGGGTGGTGCGCATTGTATGGGTGTGTGTTACATTAGATTCACTAGTAGGAGTGAGAAAAACATCACGGGGTGGTGCGCATTGTATGGGTGTGTGTTACATTACATTCAGTAGTAGGAGTGAGAAAAACATCACGGGGTGGTGCGCATTGTATGGGTGTGTGTTTACATTCACTAGTAGGAGTGAGAAAAACTTCACGGGGTGGTGCGCATTGTATGGGTGTGTGTTACATTACATTCACTAGTAGGAGTGAGAAAAACATCACGGGGTGGCGCGCATTGTATGGGTGTGTGTTACATTAGATTCACTAGTAGGAGTGAGAAAAACATCACGGGGTGGTGCGCATTGTATGGGTGTGTGTTACATTACATTCACTAGTAGGAGTGAGAAAAACATCACGGGGTGGTGCGCATTGTATGTGTGTTTGTTACATTAGATTCAAAAGTAGGAGTGAGAAAATCATCACGGGGTGGTGCGCATTGTATGGGTGTGTGTTACATTACATTCGCTAGTAGGAGTGAGTAAAACATCACGGGCTGGTGCGCATTGTATGGGTGTGTGTTACATTAGATTCACTAGTAGGAGTGAGAAAAACATCACGGGGTGGTTCGCATTGTATGGGTGTGTGTTACATTACATTCACTAGTAGGAGTGAGAAAAACATCACGGGGTGGTGCGCATTGTATGGGTGTTTGTTACATTAGATTCACTAGTAGGAGTGAGAAAGTCATCACGGGGTGGTGCGCATTGTATGGGTGTGTGTTACATTACATTCACTAGTAGGAGTGAGAAAAACATCACGGGGTGGTGCGCATTGTATGGGTGTGTGTTACATTAGATTCACTAGTAGGAGTGAGAAAAACATCACGGGGTGGTGCGCATTGTATGGGTGTGTGTTACATTACATTCACTAGTAGGAGTGAGAAAAACATCACGGGGTGGTGCGCATTGTATGGGTGTGTGTTACATTACATTCACTAGTAGGAGTGAGAAAAACATCACGGGGTGGTGCGCATTGTATGGGTGTGTGTTACATTACATTCACTAGTAGGAGTGAGAAAAAACATCACGGGGTGGTGCGCATTGTATGGGTGTGTGTTACATTACATTCACTAGTAGGAGTGAGAAAAACATCACGGGGTGGTGCGCATTGTATGGGTGTGTGTTACATTAGATTCACAAGTAGGAGTGAGAAAAACATCACGGGGTGGTGCGCATTGTATGGGTTTGTGTTACATTACATTCACTAGTAGGAGTGAGAAAATCATCACGGGGTGGTTAGCATTGTATGGGTGTGTGTTACATTACATTCACTAGTAGGAGTGAGAAAAACATCACGGGGTGGTGCGCATTGTATGGGTGTTTGTTACATTAGATTCACTAGTAGGAGTGAGAAAATCATCGCGGGGTGGTGTGCATTTTATGGGTGTGTGTTACATTACATTCACTAGTAGGAGTGAGAAAAACATCACGGGGTGGTGCGCATTGTATGGGTGTGTGTTACATTAGATTCACTAGTAGGAGTGAAAAAATATCACGGGGTGGTGCGCATTGTATGGGTGTGTGTTACATTACATTCACTAGTAGGAGTGAGAAAAACATCACGGGGTGGTGTGCATTGTATGGGTGTGTGTTACATTACATTCACTAGTAGGAGTGAGAAAAACATCACGGGGTGGTGCGCATTGTATGGGTGTGTGTTACATTACATTCACTAGTAGGAGTGAGAAAAACATCACGGGGTGGTGCGCATTGAATGGGTGTGTGTTACAATAGATTCACTAGTAGTAGTGAGAAAAACATCCCGGGGTGGTGCGCATTGTATGGGTGTGTGTTACATTACATTCACTAGCAGGAGTGAGAAAAACATCACGGGGTGGTGCGCATTGCATGGGTGTGTGTTACATTACATTCACTAGTAGGAGTGAGAAAAACATCACGGGGTGGTGCGCATTGCATGGGTGTGTGTTATATTACATTCACTAGTACGAGGGAGAAAAACATCACGGGGTGGTGCGCATTGCATGGGTGTGTGTTACATTACATTCACTAGTAGGAGTGAGAAAAACATCACGGGGTGGTGCGCATTGTATGGGTGTGTGTTACATTACATTCACTAGTAGGAGTGAGAAAAACATCACGGGGTGGTGCGCATTGTATGGGTGTGTGTTACATTACATTCACTAGTAGGAGTGAGAAAAACATTACGGAGTGGTGCGCATTGTATGGGTGTGTGTTACATTACATTCACTAGTAGGAGTGAGAAAAACATCACGGGGTGGTGCGCATTTTATGGGTGTGTGTTACATTACATTCACTAGTAGGAGTGAGAAAAACATCACGGGGTGGTGCACATTGTATGGGTGTGTGTTACATTACATTCACTAGTAGGAGTGAGAAAAACATCACGGGGTGGTGCGCATTGTATGGGTGTGTGTTACATTACATTCACTAGTAGGAGTGAGAAAAACATCACGGGGTGGTGCGCATTGTATGGGTGTGTGTTACATTACATTCACTAGTAGGAGTGAGAAAAACATCACGGGGTGGTGCGCATTGTATGGGTGTGTGTTACATTACATTCACTAGTAGGCGTGAGAAAAACATCACGGGGTGGTGCGCATTGTATGGGTGTGTGTTACATTACATTCACTAGTAGGAGTGAGAAAAACATCACGGGGTGGTGCGCATTGTATGGGTGTGTGTTACATTACATTCACTAGTAGGCGTGAGAAAAACATCACGGGGTGGTGCGCATTGTATGGGTGTGTGTTACATTAGAATCACTAGTAGGAGTGAGAAAAACATCACGGGGTGGTGCCCATTGTATGGGTGTGTGTTACATTAGATTCACTAGTAGGAGTGAGAAAAACATCACGGGGTGGTGCGCATTGTATGGGTGTTTGTTACATTAGATTCACTAGTAGGAGTGAGAAAGTCATCACGGGTTGGTGCGCATTGTATGGGTGTGTGTTACATTAGATTCACTAGTAGGAGTGAGAAAAACATCACGGGGTGGTGCGCATTGTATGGGTGTGTGTTACATTAGATTCACTAGTAGGAGTGAGAAAAACATCACGGGGTGGTGCGCATTGTATGGGTGTGTGTTACATTACATTCAGTAGTAGGAGTGAGAAAAACATCACGGGGTGGTGCGCATTGTATGGGTGTGTGTTTACATTCACTAGTAGGAGTGAGAAAAACTTCACGGGGTGGTGCGCATTGTATGGGTGTGTGTTACATTACATTCACTAGTAGGAGTGAGAAAAACATCACGGGGTGGCGCGCATTGTATGGGTGTGTGTTACATTAGATTCACTAGTAGGAGTGAGAAAAACATCACGGGGTGGTGCGCATTGTATGGGTGTGTGTTACATTACATTCACTAGTAGGAGTGAGAAAAACATCACGGGGTGGTGCGCATTGTATGGGTGTTTGTTACATTAGATTCAAAAGTAGGAGTGAGAAAATCATCACGGGGTGGTGCGCATTGTATGGGTGTGTGTTACATTACATTCGCTAGTAGGAGTGAGTAAAACATCACGGGCTGGTGCGCATTGTATGGGTGTGTGTTACATTAGATTCACTAGTAGGAGTGAGAAAAACATCACGGGGTGGTTCGCATTGTATGGGTGTGTGTTACATTACATTCACTAGTAGGAGTGAGAAAAACATCACGGGGTGGTGCGCATTGTATGGGTGTTTGTTACATTAGATTCACTAGTAGGAGTGAGAAAGTCATCACGGGGTGGTGCGCATTGTATGGGTGTGTGTTACATTACATTCACTAGTAGGAGTGAGAAAAACATCACGGGGTGGTGCGCATTGTATGGGTGTGTGTTACATTAGATTCACTAGTAGGAGTGAGAAAAACATCACGGGGTGGTGCGCATTGTATGGGTGTGTGTTACATTACATTCACTAGTAGGAGTGAGAAAAACATCACGGGGTGGTGCGCATTGTATGGGTGTGTGTTACATTACATTCACTAGTAGGAGTGAGAAAAACATCACGGGGTGGTGCGCATTGTATGGGTGTGTGTTACATTACATTCACTAGTAGGAGTGAGAAAAAACATCACGGGGTGGTGCGCATTGTATGGGTGTGTGTTACATTACATTCACTAGTAGGAGTGAGAAAAACATCACGGGGTGGTGCGCATTGTATGGGTGTGTGTTACATTAGATTCACAAGTAGGAGTGAGAAAAACATCACGGGGTGGTGCGCATTGTATGGGTTTGTGTTACATTACATTCACTAGTAGGAGTGAGAAAATCATCACGGGGTGGTTAGCATTGTATGGGTGTGTGTTACATTACATTCACTAGTAGGAGTGAGAAAAACATCACGGGGTGGTGCGCATTGTATGGGTGTTTGTTACATTAGATTCACTAGTAGGAGTGAGAAAATCATCGCGGGGTGGTGTGCATTTTATGGGTGTGTGTTACATTACATTCACTAGTAGGAGTGAGAAAAACATCACGGGGTGGTGCGCATTGTATGGGTGTGTGTTACATTAGATTCACTAGTAGGAGTGAAAAAATATCACGGGGTGGTGCGCATTGTATGGGTGTGTGTTACATTACATTCACTAGTAGGAGTGAGAAAAACATCACGGGGTGGTGTGCATTGTATGGGTGTGTGTTACATTACATTCACTAGTAGGAGTGAGAAAAACATCACGGGGTGGTGCGCATTGTATGGGTGTGTGTTACATTACATTCACTAGTAGGAGTGAGAAAATCATCACGGGGTGGTGCGCATTGTATGGGTGTGTGTTACATTACATTCACTAGTAGGGGTGAGAAAAACATCACGGGGTGGTGCGCATTGTATGGGTGTGTGTTACATTACATTCACTAGTAGGAGTGAGAAAAACATCACGGGGTGGTGCGCATTGTATGGGTGTGTGTTACATTACATTCACTAGTAGGAGTGAGAAAAACATCACGGGGTGGTGCGCATTGTATGGGTGTGTGTTACATTACATTGACTAGTAGGAGTGAGAAAAACATCACGGGGTGGTGCGCATTGTATGGATGTGTGTTACATTACATTCACTAGTAGGAGTGAGAAAAACATCACGGGGTGGTGCGCATTGTATGGGTGTGTGTTACATTACATTCACTAATAGGAGTGAGAAAAACATCACGGGGTGGTGCGCATTGTATGGGTGTGTGTTACATTACATTCACTAGTAGGAGTGAGAAAAACATCACGGGGTGGTGCGCATTGTATGGGTGTGTTTTACATTACATTCACTAGTAGGAGTGAGAAAAACATCACGGGGTGGTGCGCATTGTATGGGTGTGTGTTACATTACATTCACTAGTAGGAGTGAGAAAAACAGCACGGGTGGTGCGCATTGTATGGGTGTGTGTTACATTAGATTCACTAGTAGGAGTGAGAAAATCATCACGGGGTGGTGCGCATTGTATGGGTGTGTGTTACATTACATTCACTAATAGGAGTGAGAAAAACATCACGGGGTGGTGCGCATTGTATGGGTGTGTGTTACATTACATTCACTAGTAGGAGTGAGAAAAACATCACGGGGTGGTGCGCATTGTATGGGTGTGTGTTACGTTACTTTCACTAGTAGGAGTGAGAAAAACATCACGGGGTGGTGCGCATTGTATGGGTGTGTGTTACATTAGATTCACTAGTAGGAGTGAGAAAAACATCACGGGGTGGTGCGCATTGTATGGGTGTGTGTTACATTATATTCACTAGTAGGAGTGAGAAAAACATCACGGGGTGGTGCCCTTGTATGGGTGTTTGTTACATTAGATTCACTAGTAGGAGTGAGAAAATCATCACGGGGTGGTGCGCATTGTATGTGTGTGTGTTACATTACATTCACTAGTAGGAGTGAGAAAAACATCACGAGGTGGTGCGCATTGTATGGGTGTGTGTTACATTACATTCACTAGTAGGAGTGATAAAAACATCACGGGGTGGTGCGCATTGTATGGGTGTGTGTTACATTACATTCACTAGTAGGAGTGAGAAAATCATCACGGGGTGGTTAGCATTGTATGGGTGTGTGTTACATTACATTCACTAGTAGGAGTGAGAAAAACATCACGGGGTGGTGCGCATTGTATGGGTGTGTGTTACATTAGATTCAGTAGTAGGAGTGAGAAAATCATCACGGGGTGGTGCGCATTGTATGCGTGTCTGTTACATTACATTCACTAGTAGGAGTGAGAAAAACATCACGGGGTGGT
Organism: Cavia porcellus; assembly: GCF_034190915.1. Taxonomy (NCBI): domain Eukaryota; kingdom Metazoa; phylum Chordata; class Mammalia; order Rodentia; family Caviidae; genus Cavia; species Cavia porcellus. The sequence goes on along the minus strand of NW_026947580.1, from coordinate 358,729 downwards.
GCGCATTGTATGGGTGTGTGTTACATTACATTCACTAGTAGGAGTGAGAAAAACATCACGGGGTGGTGCGCATTGTATGGGTGTGTGTTACATTACATTCACTAGTAGGAGTGAGAAAAACATCACGGGGTGGTGCGCATTGTATGGGTGTGTGTTACATTACATTCACTAGTAGGAGTGAGAAAAACATCACGGGGTGGTGCGCATTGTATGGGTGTGTGTTACATTACATTCACTAGTAGGAGTGAGAAAAACATCACGGGGTGGTGCGCATTGTATGGGTGTGTGTTACATTACATTCACTAGTAGGAGTGAGAAAAACATCACGGGGTGGTGCGCATTGTATGGGTGTGTGTTACATTACATTCACTAGTAGGAGTGAGAAAAACATCACGGGGTGGTGCGCATTGTATGGGTGTGTGTTACATGAGATTCACTAGTAGGAGTGAGAAAAACATCACGGGGTGGTGCGCATTGTATGGGTGTGTGTTACATTACATTCACTAGTAGGAGTGAGAAAAACATCACGGGGTGGTGCGCATTGTATGGGTGTGTGTTACATTACATTCACTAGTAGGAGTGAGAAAAACATCACGGGGTGGTGCGCATTGTATGGGTGTGTGTTACATTACATTCACTAGTAGGAGTGAGAAAAACATCACGGGGTGGTGCGCATTGTATGGGTGTGTGTTACATTACATTGACTAGTAGAAGTGAGAAAAACATCACGGGGTGGTGCGCATTGTATGGGTGTGTGTTACATTACATTCACTAGTAGGAGTGAGAAAAACATCACGGGGTGGTGCGCATTGTATGGGTGTGTGTTACATTACATTCACTAGTAGGAGTGAGAAAAACATCACGGGGTGGTGCGCATTGTATGGGTGTGTGTTACATTACATTCACTAGTAGGAGTGAGAAAAACATCACGGGGTGGTGCGCATTGTATGGGTGTGTTTTACATTACATTCACTAGTAGGAGTGAGAAAAACATCACGGGGTGGTGCGCATTGTATGGGTGTGTGTTACATTACATTCACTAGTAGGAGTGAGAAAAACAGCACGGGTGGTGCGCATTGTATGGGTGTGTGTTACATTAGATTCACTATTAGGAGTGAGAAAATCATCACGGGGTGGTGCGCATTGTATGGGTGTGTGTTACATTACATCCACTAGTAGGAGTGAGAAAAACATCACGGGGTGGTGCGCATTGTATGGGTGTGTGTTACGTTACTTTCACTAGTAGGAGTGAGAAAAACATCACGGGGTGGTGCGCATTGTATGGGTGTGTGTTACATTAGATTCACTAGTAGGAGTGAGAAAAACATCGCGGGGTGGTGCGCATTGTATGGGTGTGTGTTACATTATATTCACTAGTAGGAGTGAGAAAAACATCACGGGGTGGTGCCCTTGTATGGGTGTTTGTTACATTAGATTCACTAGTAGGAGTGAGAAAATCATCACGGGGTGGTGCGCATTGTATGTGTGTGTGTTACATTACATTCACTAGTAGGAGTGAGAAAAACATCACGAGGTGGTGCGCATTGTATGGGTGTGTGTTACATTACATTCACTAGTAGGAGTGAGAAAAACATAACGGGGTGGTGCGCATTGTATGGGTGTGTGTTACATTACATTCACTAGTAGGAGTGAGAAAAACATCACGGGGTGGTGCGCATTGTATGGGTGTGTGTTACATTAGATTCACAAGTAGGAGTGAGAAAAACATCACGGGGTGGTGCGCATTGTATGGGTTTGTGTTACATTACATTCACTAGTAGGAGTGAGAAAATCATCACGGGGTGGTTAGCATTGTATGGGTGTGTGTTACATTACATTCACTAGTAGGAGTGAGAAAAACATCACGGGGTGGTGCGCATTGTATGGGTGTTTGTTACATTAGATTCACTAGTAGGAGTGAGAAAATCATCGCGGGGTGGTGTGCATTTTATGGGTGTGTGTTACATTACATTCACTAGTAGGAGTGAGAAAAACATCACGGGGTGGTGCGCATTGTATGGGTGTGTGTTACATTAGATTCACTAGTAGGAGTGAAAAAATATCACGGGGTGGTGCGCATTGTATGGGTGTGTGTTACATTACATTCACTAGTAGGAGTGAGAAAAACATCACTGGGTGGTGTGCATTGTATGGGTGTGTGTTACATTACATTCACTAGTAGGAGTGAGAAAAACATCACGGGGTGGTGCGCATTGTATGGGTGTGTGTTACATTACATTCACTAGTAGGAGTGAGAAAATCATCACGGGGTGGTGCGCATTGTATGGGTGTGTGTTACATTACATTCACTAGTAGGGGTGAGAAAAACATCACGGGGTGGTGCGCATTGTATGGGTGTGTGTTACATTACATTCACTAGTAGGAGTGAGAAAATCATCACGGGGTGGTGCGCAATGTATGGGTGTGTGTTACATTACATTCACTAGTAGGAGTGAGAAAAACATCACGGGGTGGTGCGCATTGTATGGGTGTTTGTTACATTAGATTCACTAGTAGGAGTGAGAACATCATCACGGGGTGGTGCGCATTGTATGTGTGTGTGTTACATTACATTCACTAGTAGGAGTGAGAAAAACATCACGGGGTGGTGCGCATTGTATGGGTGTGTGTTACATTACATTCACTAGTAGGAGTGAGAAAAACATCCCGGGGTGGTGCGCATTGTATGGGTGTGTGTTACGTTACATTTACTAGTAGGAGTGAGAAAAATTTCACGGGTTGGTGCGCATTGTATGGGTGTGTGTTACATTACATTCACTAGTAGGAGTGAGAAAAACATCACGGGGTGGTGCGCATTGTATGGGTGTGTGTTACATTACATTCACTAGTAGGAGTGAGAAAAACATCACGGGGTGGTGCGCATTGTATGGGTGTGTGTTACATTAGATTCACTAGTAGTAGTGAGAAAAACATCCCGGGGTGGTGCGCATTGTATGGGTGTGTGTTACATTACATTCACTAGCAGGAGTGAGAAAAACATCACGGGGTGGTGCGCATTTTATGGTTGTGTGTTACATTACATTCACTAGTAGGAGTGATAAAAACATCACGGTGTGGTGCGCATTGTATGGGTGTGTGTTACATTAGATTCACTAGTAGGAGTGAAAAAACATCACGGGGTGGTGCGCATTGCATGGGTGTGTGTTACATTACATTCACTAGTAGGAGTGAGAAAAACATCACGGGGTGGTGCGCATTGTATGGGTGTGTGTTACATTACATTCACTAGTAGGAGTGAGAAAAACATCACGGGGTGGTGCGCATTGTATGGGTGTGTGTTACATTACATTCACTAGTAGGAGTGAGAAAAACAGCACGGGTGGTGCGCATTGTATGGGTGTGTGTTACATTAGATTCACTATTAGGAGTGAGAAAATCATCACGGGGTGGTGCGCATTGTATGGGTGTGTGTTACATTACATCCACTAGTAGGAGTGAGAAAAACATCACGGGGTGGTGCGCATTGTATGGGTGTGTGTTACGTTACTTTCACTAGTAGGAGTGAGAAAAACATCACGGGGTGGTGCGCATTGTATGGGTGTGTGTTACATTAGATTCACTAGTAGGAGTGAGAAAAACATCGCGGGGTGGTGCGCATTGTATGGGTGTGTGTTACATTATATTCACTAGTAGGAGTGAGAAAAACATCACGGGGTGGTGCCCTTGTATGGGTGTTTGTTACATTAGATTCACTAGTAGGAGTGAGAAAATCATCACGGGGTGGTGCGCATTGTATGTGTGTGTGTTACATTACATTCACTAGTAGGAGTGAGAAAAACATCACGAGGTGGTGCGCATTGTATGGGTGTGTGTTACATTACATTCACTAGTAGGAGTGAGAAAAACATAACGGGGTGGTGCGCATTGTATGGGTGTGTGTTACATTACATTCACTAGTAGGAGTGAGAAAAACATCACGGGGTGGTGCGCATTGTATGGGTGTGTGTTACATTAGATTCACAAGTAGGAGTGAGAAAAACATCACGGGGTGGTGCGCATTGTATGGGTTTGTGTTACATTACATTCACTAGTAGGAGTGAGAAAATCATCACGGGGTGGTTAGCATTGTATGGGTGTGTGTTACATTACATTCACTAGTAGGAGTGAGAAAAACATCACGGGGTTGTGCGCATTGTATGGGTGTTTGTTACATTAGATTCACTAGTAGGAGTGAGAAAATCATCGCGGGGTGGTGTGCATTTTATGGGTGTGTGTTACATTACATTCACTAGTAGGAGTGAGAAAAACATCACGGGGTGGTGCGCATTGTATGGGTGTGTGTTACATTAGATTCACTAGTAGGAGTGAAAAAATATCACGGGGTGGTGCGCATTGTATGGGTGTGTGTTACATTACATTCACTAGTAGGAGTGAGAAAAACATCACTGGGTGGTGTGCATTGTATGGGTGTGTGTTACATTACATTCACTAGTAGGAGTGAGAAAAACATCACGGGGTGGTGCGCATTGTATGGGTGTGTGTTACATTACATTCACTAGTAGGAGTGAGAAAATCATCACGGGGTGGTGCGCATTGTATGGGTGTGTGTTACATTACATTCACTAGTAGGGGTGAGAAAAACATCACGGGGTGGTGCGCATTGTATGGGTGTGTGTTACATTACATTCACTAGTAGGAGTGAGAAAATCATCACGGGGTGGTGCGCATTGTATGGGTGTGTGTTACATTACATTCACTAGTAGGAGTGAGAAAAACATCACGGGGTGGTGCGCATTGTATGGGTGTTTGTTACATTAGATTCACTAGTAGGAGTGAGAAAATCATCACGGGGTGGTGCGCATTGTATGTGTGTGTGTTACATTACATTCACTAGTAGGAGTGAGAAAAACATCACGGGGTGGTGCGCATTGTATGGGTGTGTGTTACATTACATTCACTAGTAGGAGTGAGAAAAACATCCCGGGGTGGTGCGCATTGTATGGGTGTGTGTTACGTTACATTTACTAGTAGGAGTGAGAAAAATTTCACGGGGTGGTGCGCATTGTATGGGTGTGTGTTACATTACATTCACTAGTAGGAGTGAGAAAAACATCACGGGGTGGTGCGCATTGTATGGGTGTGTGTTACATTACATTCACTAGTAGGAGTGAGAAAAACATCACGGGGTGGTGCGCATTGTATGGGTGTGTGTTACATTAGATTCACTAGTAGTAGTGAGAAAAACATCCCGGGGTGGTGCGCATTGTATGGGTGTGTGTTACATTACATTCACTAGCAGGAGTGAGAAAAACATCACGGGGTGGTGCGCATTTTATGGTTGTGTGTTACATTACATTCACTAGTAGGAGTGATAAAAACATCACGGTGTGGTGCGCATTGTATGGGTGTGTGTTACATTAGATTCACTAGTAGGAGTGAAAAAACATCACGGGGTGGTGCGCATTGCATGGGTGTGTGTTACATTACATTCACTAGTAGGAGTGAGAAAAACATCACGGGGTGGTGCGCATTGTATGGGTGTGTGTTACATTACATTCACTAGTAGGAGTGAGAAAAACATCACGGGGTGGTGCGCATTGCATGGGTGTGTGTTACATTACATTCACTAGTAGGAGTGAGAAAAACATCACGGGGTGGTGCGCATTGCATGGGTGTGTGTTATATTACATTCACTAGTACGAGGGAGAAAAACATCACGGGGTGGTGCGCATTGCATGGGTGTGTGTTACATTACATTCACTAGTAGGAGTGAGAAAAACATCACGGGGTGGTGCGCATTGTATGGGTGTGTGTTACATTACATTCACTAGTAGGAGTGAGAAAAACATCACGGGGTGGTGCGCATTGTATGGGTGTGTGTTACATTACATTCACTAGTAGGAGTGAGAAAAACATTACGGAGTGGTGCGCATTGTATGGGTGTGTGTTACATTACATTCACTAGTAGGAGTGAGAAAAACATCACGGGGTGGTGCGCATTTTATGGGTGTGTGTTACATTACATTCACTAGTAGGAGTGAGAAAAACATCACGGGGTGGTGCACATTGTATGGGTGTGTGTTACATTACATTCACTAGTAGGAGTGAGAAAAACATCACGGGGTGGTGCGCATTGTATGGGTGTGTGTTACATTACATTCACTAGTAGGAGTGAGAAAAACATCACGGGGTGGTGCGCATTGTATGGGTGTGTGTTACATTACATTCACTAGTAGGAGTGAGAAAAACAAAACGGGGTGGTGCGCATTGTATGGGTGTGTGTTACATTACATTCACTAGTAGGCGTGAGAAAAACATCACGGGGTGGTGCGCATTGTATGGGTGTGTGTTACATTACATTCACTAGTAGGAGTGAGAAAAACATCACGGGGTGGTGCGCATTGTATGGGTGTGTGTTACATTACATTCACTAGTAGGCGTGAGAAAAACATCACGGGGTGGTGCGCATTGTATGGGTGTGTGTTACATTAGAATCACTAGTAGGAGTGAGAAAAACATCACGGGGTGGTGCCCATTGTATGGGTGTGTGTTACATTAGATTCACTAGTAGGAGTGAGAAAAACATCACGGGGTGGTGCGCATTGTATGGGTGTTTGTTACATTAGATTCACTAGTAGGAGTGAGAAAGTCATCACGGGTTGGTGCGCATTGTATGGGTGTGTGTTACATTAGATTCACTAGTAGGAGTGAGAAAAACATCACGGGGTGGTGCGCATTGTATGGGTGTGTGTTACATTAGATTCACTAGTAGGAGTGAGAAAAACATCACGGGGTGGTGCACATTGTATGGGTGTGTGTTACATTACATTCAGTAGTAGGAGTGAGAAAAACATCACGGGGTGGTGCGCATTGTATGGGTGTGTGTTTACATTCACTAGTAGGAGTGAGAAAAACTTCACGGGGTGGTGCGCATTGTATGGGTGTGTGTTACATTACATTCACTAGTAGGAGTGAGAAAAACATCACGGGGTGGTGCGCATTGTATGGGTGTGTGTTACATTACATTCACTAGTAGGAGTGAGAAAAACATCACGGGGTGGTGCGCATTGTATGGGTGTGTGTTACATTACATTCACTAGTAGGAGTGAGAAAAACATCACGGGGTGGTGCGCATTGTATGGGTGTGTGTTACATTACATTCACTAGTAGGAGTGAGAAAAACATCACGGGGTGGTGCGCATTGTATGGGTGTGTGTTACATTACATTCACTAGTAGGAGTGAGAAAAACATCACGGGGTGGTGCGCATTGTATGGGTGTGTGTTACATGAGATTCACTAGTAGGAGTGAGAAAAACATCACGGGGTGGTGCGCATTGTATGGGTGTGTGTTACATGAGATTCACTAGTAGGAGTGAGAAAAACATCACGGGGTGGTGCGCATTGTATGGGTGTGTGTTACATTACATTCACTAGTAGGAGTGAGAAAAACATCACGGGGTGGTGCGCATTGTATGGGTGTGTGTTACATTACATTCACTAGTAGGAGTGAGAAAAACATCACGGGGTGGTGCGCATTGTATGGGTGTGTGTTACATTACATTCACTAGTAGGAGTGAGAAAAACATCACGGGGTGGTGCGCATTGTATGGGTGTGTGTTACATTACATTGACTAGTAGAAGTGAGAAAAACATCACGGGGTGGTGCGCATTGTATGGGTGTGTGTTACATTACATTCACTAGTAGGAGTGAGAAAAACATCACGGTGTGGTGCGCATTGTATGGGTGTGTGTTACATTACATTCACTAGTAGGAGTGAGAAAAACATCACGGGGTGGTGCGCATTGTATGGGTGTGTGTTACATTACATTCACTAGTAGGAGTGAGAAAAACATCACGGGGTGGTGCGCATTGTATGGGTGTGTTTTACATTACATTCACTAGTAGGAGTGAGAAAAACATCACGGGGTGGTGCGCATTGTATGGGTGTGTGTTACATTACATTCACTAGTAGGAGTGAGAAAAACAGCACGGGTGGTGCGCATTGTATGGGTGTGTGTTACATTAGATTCACTATTAGGAGTGAGAAAATCATCACGGGGTGGTGCGCATTGTATGGGTGTGTGTTACATTACATCCACTAGTAGGAGTGAGAAAAACATCACGGGGTGGTGCGCATTGTATGGGTGTGTGTTACGTTACTTTCACTAGTAGGAGTGAGAAAAACATCACGGGGTGGTGCGCATTGTATGGGTGTGTGTTACATTAGATTCACTAGTAGGAGTGAGAAAAACATCGCGGGGTGGTGCGCATTGTATGGGTGTGTGTTACATTATATTCACTAGTAGGAGTGAGAAAAACATCACGGGGTGGTGCCCTTGTATGGGTGTTTGTTACATTAGATTCACTAGTAGGAGTGAGAAAATCATCACGGGGTGGTGCGCATTGTATGTGTGTGTGTTACATTACATTCACTAGTAGGAGTGAGAAAAACATCACGAGGTGGTGCGCATTGTATGGGTGTGTGTTACATTACATTCACTAGTAGGAGTGAGAAAAACATCACGGGGTGGTGCGCATTGTATGGGTGTGTGTTACATTACATTCACTAGTAGGAGTGAGAAAAACATCACGGGGTGGTGCGCATTGTATGGGTGTGTGTTACATTAGATTCACAAGTAGGAGTGAGAAAAACATCACGGGGTGGTGCGCATTGTATGGGTTTGTGTTACATTACATTCACTACTAGGAGTGAGAAAATCATCACGGGGTGGTTAGCATTGTATGGGTGTGTGTTACATTACATTCACTAGTAGGAGTGAGAAAAACATCACGGGGTGGTGCGCATTGTATGGGTGTTTGTTACATTAGATTCACTAGTAGGACTGAGAAAATCATCGCGGGGTGGTGTGCATTTTATGGGTGTGTGTTACATTACATTCACTAGTAGGAGTGAGAAAAACATCACGGGGTGGTGCGCATTGTATGGGTGTGTGTTACATTAGATTCACTAGTAGGAGTGAAAAAATATCACGGGGTGGTGCGCATTGTATGGGGGTGTGTTACATTACATTCACTAGTAGGAGTGAGAAAAACATCACTGGGTGGTGTGCATTGTATGGGTGTGTGTTACATTACATTCACTAGTAGGAGTGAGAAAAACATCACGGGGTGGTGCGCATTGTATGGGTGTGTGTTACATTACATTCACTAGTAGGAGTGAGAAAATCATCACGGGGTGGTGCGCATTGTATGGGTGTGTGTTACATTACATTCACTAGTAGGGGTGAGAAAAACATCACGGGGTGGTGCGCATTGTATGGGTGTGTGTTACATTACATTCACTAGTAGGAGTGAGAAAATCATCACGGGGTGGTGCGCATTGTATGGGTGTGTGTTACATTACATTCACTAGTAGGAGTGAGAAAAACATCACGGGGTGGTGCGCATTGTATGGGTGTTTGTTACATTAGATTCACTAGTAGGAGTGAGAAAATCATCACGGGGTGGTGCGAATTGTATGTGTGTGTGTTACATTACATTCACTAGTAGGAGTGAGAAAAACATCACGGGGTGGTGCGCATTGTATGGGTGTGTGTTACATTACATTCACTAGTAGGAGTGAGAAAAACATCCCGGGGTGGTGCGCATTGTATGGGTGTGTGTTACGTTACATTTACTAGTAGGAGTGAGAAAAATTTCACGGGGTGGTGCGCATTGTATGGGTGTGTGTTACATTACATTCACTAGTAGGAGTGAGAAAAACATCACGGGGTGGTGCGCATTGTATGGGTGTGTGTTACATTACATTCACTAGTAGGAGTGAGAAAAACATCACGGGGTGGTGCGCATTGTATGGGTGTGTGTTACATTAGATTCACTAGTAGTAGTGAGAAAAACATCCCGGGGTGGTGCGCATTGTATGGGTGTGTGTTACATTACATTCACTAGCAGGAGTGAGAAAAACATCACGGGGTGGTGCGCATTTTATGGTTGTGTGTTACATTACATTCACTAATAGGAGTGATAAAAACATCACGGTGTGGTGCGCATTGTATGGGTGTGTGTTACATTAGATTCACTAGTAGGAGTGAAAAAACATCACGGGGTGGTGCGCATTGCATGGGTGTGTGTTACATTACATTCACTAGTAGGAGTGAGAAAAACATCACGGGGTGGTGCGCATTGTATGGGTGTGTGTTACATTACATTCACTAGTAGGAGTGAGAAAAACATCACGGGGTGGTGCGCATTGCATGGGTGTGTGTTACATTACATTCACTAGTAGGAGTGAGAAAAACATCACGGGGTGGTGCGCATTGCATGGGTGTGTGTTATATTACATTCACTAGTACGAGGGAGAAAAACATCACGGGGTGGTGCGCATTGCATGGGTGTGTGTTACATTACATTCACTAGTAGGAGTGAGAAAAACATCACGGGGTGGTGCGCATTGTATGGGTGTGTGTTACATTACATTCACTAGTAGGAGTGAGAAAAACATCACGGGGTGGTGCGCATTGTATGGGTGTGTGTTACATTACATTCACTAGTAGGAGTGAGAAAAACATTACGGAGTGGTGCGCATTGTATGGGTGTGTGTTACATTACATTCACTAGTAGGAGTGAGAAAAACATCACGGGGTGGTGCGCATTTTATGGGTGTGTGTTACATTACATTCACTAGTAGGAGTGAGAAAAACATCACGGGGTGGTGCACATTGTATGGGTGTGTGTTACATTACATTCACTAGTAGGAGTGAGAAAAACATCACGGGGTGGTGCGCATTGTATGGGTGTGTGTTACATTACATTCACTAGTAGGAGTGAGAAAAACATCACGGGGTGGTGCGCATTGTATGGGTGTGTGTTACATTACATTCACTAGTAGGAGTGAGAAAAACATCACGGGGTGGTGCGCATTGTATGGGTGTGTGTTACATTACATTCACTAGTAGGCGTGAGAAAAACATCACGGGGTGGTGCGCATTGTATGGGTGTGTGTTACATTACATTCACTAGTAGGAGTGAGAAAAACATCACGGGGTGGTGCGCATTGTATGGGTGTGTGTTACATTACATTCACTAGTAGGCGTGAGAAAAACATCACGGGGTGGTGCGCATTGTATGGGTGTGTGTTACATTAGAATCACTAGTAGGAGTGAGAAAAACATCACGGGGTGGTGCCCATTGTATGGGTGTGTGTTACATTAGATTCACTAGTAGGAGTGAGAAAAACATCACGGGGTGGTGCGCATTGTATGGGTGTTTGTTACATTAGATTCACTAGTAGGAGTGAGAAAGTCATCACGGGTTGGTGCGCATTGTATGGGTGTGTGTTACATTAGATTCACTAGTAGGAGTGAGAAAAACATCACGGGGTGGTGCGCATTGTATGGGTGTGTGTTACATTAGATTCACTAGTAGGAGTGAGAAAAACATCACGGGGTGGTGCACATTGTATGGGTGTGTGTTACATTACATTCAGTAGTAGGAGTGAGAAAAACATCACGGGGTGGTGCGCATTGTATGGGTGTGTGTTTACATTCACTAGTAGGAGTGAGAAAAACTTCACGGGGTGGTGCGCATTGTATGGGTGTGTGTTACATTACATTCACTAGTAGGAGTGAGAAAAACATCACGGGGTGGCGCGCATTGTATGGGTGTGTGTTACATTAGATTCACTAGTAGGAGTGAGAAAAACATCACGGGGTGGTGCGCATTGTATGGGTGTGTGTTACATTACATTCACTAGTAGGAGTGAGAAAAACATCACGGGGTGGTGCGCATTGTATGGGTGTGTGTTACATTACATTCACTAGTAGGAGTGAGAAAAACATCACGGGGTGGTGCGCATTGTATGGTTGTTTGTTACATTAGATTCAAAAGTAGGAGTGAGAAAATCATCACGGGGTGGTGCGCATTGTATGGGTGTGTGTTACATTACATTCGCTAGTAGGAGTGCGTAAAACATCACGGGCTGGTGCGCATTGTATGGGTGTGTGTTACATTAGATTCACTAGTAGGAGTGAGAAAAACATCACGGGGTGGTTCGCATTGTATGGGTGTGTGTTACATTACATTCACTAGTAGGAGTGAGAAAAACATCACGGGGTGGTGCGCATTGTATGGGTGTGTGTTACATTAGATTCACTAGTAGGAGTGAGAAAAACATCACGGGGTGGTGCGCATTGTATGGGTGTGTGTTACATTACATTCACTAGTAGGAGTGAGAAAAACATCACGGGGTGGTGCGCATTGTATGGGTGTGTGTTACATTACATTCACTAGTAGGAGTGAGAAAAACATCACGGGGTGGTGCGCATTGTATGGGTGTGTGTTACATTACATTCACTAGTAGGAGTGAGAAAAAACATCACAGGGTGGTGCGCATTGTATGGGTGTGTGTTACATTACATTCACTAGTAGGAGTGAGAAAAACATCACGGGGTGGTGCGCATTGTATGGGTGTGTGTTACATTAGATTCACAAGTAGGAGTGAGAAAAACATCACGGGGTGGTGCGCATTGTATGGGTTTGTGTTACATTACATTCACTAGTAGGAGTGAGAAAATCATCACGGGGTGGTTAGCATTGTATGGGTGTGTGTTACATTACATTCACTAGTAGGAGTGAGAAAAACATCACGGGGTGGTGCGCATTGTATGGGTGTTTGTTACATTAGATTCACTAGTAGGAGTGAGAAAATCATCGCGGGGTGGTGTGCATTTTATGGGTGTGTGTTACATTACATTCACTAGTAGGAGTGAGAAAAACATCACGGGGTGGTGCGCATTGTATGGGTGTGTGTTACATTAGATTCACTAGTAGGAGTGAAAAAATATCACGGGGTGGTGCGCATTGTATGGGTGTGTGTTACATTACATTCACTAGTAGGAGTGAGAAAAACATCACGGGGTGGTGTGCATTGTATGGGTGTGTGTTACATTACATTCACTAGTAGGAGTGAGAAAAACATCACGGGGTGGTGCGCATTGTATGGGTGTGTGTTACATTACATTCACTAGTAGGAGTGAGAAAATCATCACGGGGTGGTGCGCATTGTATGGGTGTGTGTTACATTACATTCACTAGTAGGGGTGAGAAAAACATCACGGGGTGGTGCGCATTGTATGGGTGTGTGTTACATTACATTCACTAGTAGGAGTGAGAAAAACATCACGGGGTGGTGCGCATTGTATGGGTGTGTGTTACATTACATTCACTAGTAGGAGTGAGAAAAACATCACGGGGTGGTGCGCATTGTATGGGTGTGTGTTACATTACATTGACTAGTAGGAGTGAGAAAAACATCACGGGGTGGTGCGCATTGTATGGATGTGTGTTACATTACATTCACTAGTAGGAGTGAGAAAAACATCACGGGGTGGTGCGCATTGTATGGGTGTGTGTTACATTACATTCACTAATAGGAGTGAGAAAAACATCACGGGGTGGTGCGCATTGTATGGGTGTGTGTTACATTACATTCACTAGTAGGAGTGAGAAAAACATCACGGGGTGGTGCGCATTGTATGGGTGTGTTTTACATTACATTCACTAGTAGGAGTGAGAAAAACATCACGGGGTGGTGCGCATTGTATGGGTGTGTGTTACATTACATTCACTAGTAGGAGTGAGAAAAACATCACGGGGTGGTGCGCATTGTATGGGTGTGTGTTACATTACATTCACTAGTAGGAGTGAGAAAATCATCACGGGGTGGTGCGCATTGTATGGGTGTGTGTTACATTACATTCACTAGTAGGGGTGAGAAAAACATCACGGGGTGGTGCGCATTGTATGGGTGTGTGTTACATTACATTCACTAGTAGGAGTGAGAAAATCATCACGGGGTGGTGCGCATTGTATGGGTGTGTGTTACATTACATTCACTAGTAGGAGTGAGAAAAACATCACGGGGTGGTGCGCATTGTATGGGTGTTTGTTACATTAGATTCACTAGTAGGAGTGAGAAAATCATCACGGGGTGGTGCGCATTGTATGTGTGTGTGTTACATTACATTCACTAGTAGGAGTGAGAAAAACATCACGGGGTGGTGCGCATTGTATGGGTGTGTGTTACATTACATTCACTAGTAGGAGTGAGAAAAACATCCCGGGGTGGTGCGCATTGTATGGGTGTGTGTTACGTTACATTTACTAGTAGGAGTGAGAAAAATTTCACGGGGTGGTGCGCATTGTATGGGTGTGTGTTACATTACATTCACTAGTAGGAGTGAGAAAAACATCACGGGGTGGTGCGCATTGTATGGGTGTGTGTTACATTACATTCACTAGTAGGAGTGAGAAAAACATCACGGGGTGGTGCGCATTGTATGGGTGTGTGTTACATTAGATTCACTAGTAGTAGTGAGAAAAACATCCCGGGGTGGTGCGCATTGTATGGGTGTGTGTTACATTACATTCACTAGCAGGAGTGAGAAAAACATCACGGGGTGGTGCGCATTTTATGGTTGTGTGTTACATTACATTCACTAATAGGAGTGATAAAAACATCACGGTGTGGTGCGCATTGTATGGGTGTGTGTTACATTAGATTCACTAGTAGGAGTGAAAAAACATCACGGGGTGGTGCGCATTGCATGGGTGTGTGTTACATTACATTCACTAGTAGGAGTGAGAAAAACATCACGGGGTGGTGCGCATTGTATGGGTGTGTGTTACATTACATTCACTAGTAGGAGTGAGAAAAACATCACGGGGTGGTGCGCATTGCATGGGTGTGTGTTACATTACATTCACTAGTAGGAGTGAGAAAAACATCACGGGGTGGTGCGCATTGCATGGGTGTGTGTTATATTACATTCACTAGTACGAGGGAGAAAAACATCACGGGGTGGTGCGCATTGCATGGGTGTGTGTTACATTACATTCACTAGTAGGAGTGAGAAAAACATCACGGGGTGGTGCGCATTGTATGGGTGTGTGTTACATTACATTCACTAGTAGGAGTGAGAAAAACATCACGGGGTGGTGCGCATTGTATGGGTGTGTGTTACATTACATTCACTAGTAGGAGTGAGAAAAACATTACGGAGTGGTGCGCATTGTATGGGTGTGTGTTACATTACATTCACTAGTAGGAGTGAGAAAAACATCACGGGGTGGTGCGCATTTTATGGGTGTGTGTTACATTACATTCACTAGTAGGAGTGAGAAAAACATCACGGGGTGGTGCACATTGTATGGGTGTGTGTTACATTACATTCACTAGTAGGAGTGAGAAAAACATCACGGGGTGGTGCGCATTGTATGGGTGTGTGTTACATTACATTCACTAGTAGGAGTGAGAAAAACATCACGGGGTGGTGCGCATTGTATGGGTGTGTGTTACATTACATTCACTAGTAGGAGTGAGAAAAACATCACGGGGTGGTGCGCATTGTATGGGTGTGTGTTACATTACATTCACTAGTAGGCGTGAGAAAAACATCACGGGGTGGTGCGCATTGTATGGGTGTGTGTTACATTACATTCACTAGTAGGAGTGAGAAAAACATCACGGGGTGGTGCGCATTGTATGGGTGTGTGTTACATTACATTCACTAGTAGGCGTGAGAAAAACATCACGGGGTGGTGCGCATTGTATGGGTGTGTGTTACATTAGAATCACTAGTAGGAGTGAGAAAAACATCACGGGGTGGTGCCCATTGTATGGGTGTGTGTTACATTAGATTCACTAGTAGGAGTGAGAAAAACATCACGGGGTGGTGCGCATTGTATGGGTGTTTGTTACATTAGATTCACTAGTAGGAGTGAGAAAGTCATCACGGGTTGGTGCGCATTGTATGGGTGTGTGTTACATTAGATTCACTAGTAGGAGTGAGAAAAACATCACGGGGTGGTGCGCATTGTATGGGTGTGTGTTACATTAGATTCACTAGTAGGAGTGAGAAAAACATCACGGGGTGGTGCACATTGTATGGGTGTGTGTTACATTACATTCAGTAGTAGGAGTGAGAAAAACATCACGGGGTGGTGCGCATTGTATGGGTGTGTGTTTACATTCACTAGTAGGAGTGAGAAAAACTTCACGGGGTGGTGCGCATTGTATGGGTGTGTGTTACATTACATTCACTAGTAGGAGTGAGAAAAACATCACGGGGTGGCGCGCATTGTATGGGTGTGTGTTACATTAGATTCACTAGTAGGAGTGAGAAAAACATCACGGGGTGGTGCGCATTGTATGGGTGTGTGTTACATTACATTCACTAGTAGGAGTGAGAAAAACATCACGGGGTGGTGCGCATTGTATGGGTGTGTGTTACATTACATTCACTAGTAGGAGTGAGAAAAACATCACGGGGTGGTGCGCATTGTATGGTTGTTTGTTACATTAGATTCAAAAGTAGGAGTGAGAAAATCATCACGGGGTGGTGCGCATTGTATGGGTGTGTGTTACATTACATTCGCTAGTAGGAGTGCGTAAAACATCACGGGCTGGTGCGCATTGTATGGGTGTGTGTTACATTAGATTCACTAGTAGGAGTGAGAAAAACATCACGGGGTGGTTCGCATTGTATGGGTGTGTGTTACATTACATTCACTAGTAGGAGTGAGAAAAACATCACGGGGTGGTGCGCATTGTATGGGTGTGTGTTACATTAGATTCACTAGTAGGAGTGAGAAAAACATCACGGGGTGGTGCGCATTGTATGGGTGTGTGTTACATTACATTCACTAGTAGGAGTGAGAAAAACATCACGGGGTGGTGCGCATTGTATGGGTGTGTGTTACATTACATTCACTAGTAGGAGTGAGAAAAACATCACGGGGTGGTGCGCATTGTATGGGTGTGTGTTACATTACATTCACTAGTAGGAGTGAGAAAAAACATCACAGGGTGGTGCGCATTGTATGGGTGTGTGTTACATTACATTCACTAGTAGGAGTGAGAAAAACATCACGGGGTGGTGCGCATTGTATGGGTGTGTGTTACATTAGATTCACAAGTAGGAGTGAGAAAAACATCACGGGGTGGTGCGCATTGTATGGGTTTGTGTTACATTACATTCACTAGTAGGAGTGAGAAAATCATCACGGGGTGGTTAGCATTGTATGGGTGTGTGTTACATTACATTCACTAGTAGGAGTGAGAAAAACATCACGGGGTGGTGCGCATTGTATGGGTGTTTGTTACATTAGATTCACTAGTAGGAGTGAGAAAATCATCGCGGGGTGGTGTGCATTTTATGGGTGTGTGTTACATTACATTCACTAGTAGGAGTGAGAAAAACATCACGGGGTGGTGCGCATTGTATGGGTGTGTGTTACATTAGATTCACTAGTAGGAGTGAAAAAATATCACGGGGTGGTGCGCATTGTATGGGTGTGTGTTACATTACATTCACTAGTAGGAGTGAGAAAAACATCACGGGGTGGTGTGCATTGTATGGGTGTGTGTTACATTACATTCACTAGTAGGAGTGAGAAAAACATCACGGGGTGGTGCGCATTGTATGGGTGTGTGTTACATTACATTCACTAGTAGGAGTGAGAAAATCATCACGGGGTGGTGCGCATTGTATGGGTGTGTGTTACATTACATTCACTAGTAGGGGTGAGAAAAACATCACGGGGTGGTGCGCATTGTATGGGTGTGTGTTACATTACATTCACTAGTAGGAGTGAGAAAAACATCACGGGGTGGTGCGCATTGTATGGGTGTGTGTTACATTACATTCACTAGTAGGAGTGAGAAAAACATCACGGGGTGGTGCGCATTGTATGGGTGTGTGTTACATTACATTGACTAGTAGGAGTGAGAAAAACATCACGGGGTGGTGCGCATTGTATGGATGTGTGTTACATTACATTCACTAGTAGGAGTGAGAAAAACATCACGGGGTGGTGCGCATTGTATGGGTGTGTGTTACATTACATTCACTAATAGGAGTGAGAAAAACATCACGGGGTGGTGCGCATTGTATGGGTGTGTGTTACATTACATTCACTAGTAGGAGTGAGAAAAACATCACGGGGTGGTGCGCATTGTATGGGTGTGTTTTACATTACATTCACTAGTAGGAGTGAGAAAAACATCACGGGGTGGTGCGCATTGTATGGGTGTGTGTTACATTACATTCACTAGTAGGAGTGAGAAAAACATCACGGGGTGGTGCGCATTGTATGGGTGTGTGTTACATTAGATTCACTAGTAGGAGTGAGAAAAACATCACGGGGTGGTGCGCATTGTATGGGTGTGTGTTACATTATATTCACTAGTAGGAATGAGAAAAACATCACGGGGTGGTGCCCTTGTATGGGTGTTTGTTACATTAGATTCACTAGTAGGAGTGAGAAAATCATCACGGGGTGGTGCGCATTGTATGTGTGTGTGTTACATTACATTCACTAGTAGGAGTGAGAAAAACATCACGAGGTGGTGCGCATTGTATGGGTGTGTGTTACATTACATTCACTAGTAGGAGTGATAAAAACATCACGGGGTGGTGCGCATTGTATGGGTGTGTGTTACATTACATTCACTAGTAGGAGTGAGAAAATCATCACGGGGTGGTTAGCATTGTATGGGTGTGTGTTACATTACATTCACTAGTAGGAGTGAGAAAAACATCACGGGGTGGTGCGCATTGTATGGGTGTGTGTTACATTAGATTCAGTAGTAGGAGTGAGAAAATCATCACGGGGTGGTGCGCATTGTATGCGTGTCTGTTACATTACATTCACTAGTAGGAGTGAGAAAAACATCACGGGGTGGTGCGCATTGTATGGGTGTGTGTTACATTACATTCACTAGTAGGAGTGAGAAAAACATCACGGGGTGGTGCGCATTGTATGGGTGTGTGTTACATTACATTCACTAGTAGGAGTGAGAAAAACATCACGGGGTGGTGCGCATTGTATGGGTGTGTGTTACATTACATTCACTAGTAGGAGTGAGAAAAACATCACGGGGTGGTGCGCATTGTATGGGTGTGTGTTACATTACATTCACTAGTAGGAGTGAGAAAAACATCACGGGGTGGTGCGCATTGTATGGGTGTGTGTTACATTACATTCACTAGTAGGAGTGAGAAAAACATCACGGGGTGGTGCGCATTGTATGCGTGTGTGTTACATTACATTCACTAGTAGGAGTGAGAAAAACATCACGGGGTGGTGCGCATTGTATGGGTGTGTGTTACATGAGATTCACTAGTAGGAGTGAGAAAAACATCACGGGGTGGTGCGCATTGTATGGGTGTGTGTTACATTACATTCACTAGTAGGAGTGAGAAAAACATCACGGGGTGGTGCGCATTGTATGGGTGTGTGTTACATTACATTCACTAGTAGGAGTGAGAAAAACATCACGGGGTGGTGCGCATTGTATGGGTGTGTGTTACATTACATTGACTAGTAGAAGTGAGAAAAACATCACGGGGTGGTGCGCATTGTATGGGTGTGTGTTACATTACATTCACTAGTAGGAGTGAGAAAAACATCACGGGGTGGTGCGCATTGTATGGGTGTGTGTTACATTACATTCACTAGTAGGAGTGAGAAAAACATCACGGGGTGGTGCGCATTGTATGGGTGTGTGTTACATTACATTCACTAGTAGGAGTGAGAAAAACATCACGGGGTGGTGCGCATTGTATGGGTGTGTTTTACATTACATTCACTAGTAGGAGTGAGAAAAACATCACGGGGTGGTGCGCATTGTATGGGTGTGTGTTACATTACATTCACTAGTAGGAGTGAGAAAAACAGCACGGGTGGTGCGCATTGTATGGGTGTGTGTTACATTAGATTCACTATTAGGAGTGAGAAAATCATCACGGGGTGGTGCGCATTGTATGGGTGTGTGTTACATTACATCCACTAATAGGAGTGAGAAAAACATCACGGGGTGGTGCGCATTGTATGGGTGTGTGTTACATTACATCCACTAGTAGGAGTGAGAAAAACATCACGGGGTGGTGCGCATTGTATGGGTGTGTGTTACGTTACTTTCACTAGTAGGAGTGAGAAAAACATCACGGGGTGGTGCGCATTGTATGGGTGTGTGTTACATTAGATTCACTAGTAGGAGTGAGAAAAACATCGCGGGGTGGTGCGCATTGTATGGGTGTGTGTTACATTATATTCACTAGGAGGAGTGAGAAAAACATCACGGGGTGGTGCCCTTGTATGGGTGTTTGTTACATTAGATTCACTAGTAGGAGTGAGAAAATCATCACGGGGTGGTGCGCATTGTATGTGTGTGTGTTACATTACATTCACTAGTAGGAGTGAGAAAAACATCACGAGGTGGTGCGCATTGTATGGGTGTGTGTTACATTACATTCACTAGTAGGAGTGAGAAAAACATCACGGGGTGGTGCGCATTGTATGGGTGTGTGTTACATTACATTGACTAGTAGGAGTGAGAAAAACATCACAGGGTGGTGCGCATTGTATGGGTGTGTGTTACATTACATTCACTAGTAGGAGTGAGAAAAACATCACGGGGTGGTGCGCATTTTATGGGTGTGTGTTAGATTACATTCACTAATAAGAGTGAGAAAAACATCACGGGGTGGTGCGCATTGTATGGGTGTGTGTTACATTACATTCACTAGTAGGAGTGAGAAAAACATCACGGGGTGGTGCGCATTTTATGGGTGTGTGTTACATTACATTCACTAGTAGGAGTGAGAAAAACATCACGGGGTGGTGCGCATTGTATGGGTGTGTGTTACATTACATTCACTAGTAGGAGTGATAAAAACATCACGGGGTGGTGCGCATTGTATGGGTGTGTGTTACATTACATTCACTAGTAGGAGTGAGAAAAACATCACGGGGTGGTGCGCATTGTATGGGTGTGTGTTACATTACATTCACTAGTAGGAGTGAGAAAAACATCACGGGGTGGTGCGCATTGTATGGGTGTGTGTTACATTACATTCACTAGTAGGAGTGATAAAAACATCACGGGGTGGTGCGCATTGTATGGGTGTGTGTTACATTACATTCACTAGTAGGAGTGAGAAAAACATCACGGGGTGGTGCGCATTGTATGGGTGTGTGTTACATTAGATTCAGTAGTAGGAGTGAGAAAATCATCACGGGGTGGTGCGCATTGTATGCGTGTCTGTTACATTACATTCACTAGTAGGAGTGAGAAAAACATCACGGGGTGGTGCGCATTGTATGGGTGTGTGTTACATTAGATTCACTAGTAGGAGTCAGAAAGTCATCACGGGGTGGTGCGCATTGTATGGGTGTGTGTTACATTACATTCACTAGTAGGAGTGAGAAAAACATCACGGGGTGGTGCGCATTGTATGGGTGTGTGTTACATTACATTCACTCGTAGGAGTGAGAAAAACATCACGGGGTGGTGCGCATTGTATGGGTGTGTGTTACATTACATTCACTAGTAGGAGTGAGAAAAACATCACGGGGTGGTGCGCATTGTATGGGTGTTTGTTACATTAGATTCACTAGTAGGAGTGAGAAAATCATCACGGGGTGGTGCGCATTTTATGGGTGTGTGTTACATTAGATTCACTAGTAGGAGTGAGAAAAACATCACGGGGTGGTGCGCATTGTATGGGTGTGTGTTACATTACATTCACTAGTAGGAGTGAGAAAAACATCACGGGGTGGTGCGCATTGTATGGGTGTGCGTTATATTACATTCACTAGTAGGAGTGAGAAAAACATCACGGGGTGGTGCGCATTGTATGGGTGTGTGTTACATTACATTCACTAGTAGGAGTGAGAAAAACATCACGGGGTGGTGCGCATTGTATGGGTGTGTGTTACATTACATTCACTAATAAGAGTGAGAAAAACATCACGGTGTGGTGCGAATTGTATGGGTGTGTGTTACATTACATTCACTAGTAGGAGTGAGAAAAACATCACGGGGTGGTGCGCATTTTATGGGTGTGTGTTACATTACATTCACTAGTAGGAGTGAGAAAAACATCACGGGGTGGTGCGCATTGTATGGGTTTGTGTTACATTACATTCACTAGTAGGAGTGAGAAAAACATCACGGGGTGGTGCGCATTTTATGGGTGTGTGTTACATTACATTCACTAGTAGGAGTGAGAAAAACATCACGGGGTGGTGCGCATTGTATGGGTGTGTGTTACATTAGATTCAGTAGTAGGAGTGAGAAAATCATCACGGGGTGGTGCGCATTGTATGCGTGTCTGATACATTACATTCACTAGTAGGAGTGAGAAAAACATCACGGGGTGGTGCGCATTGTATGGGTGTGTGTTACATTAGATTCACTAGTAGGAGTCAGAAAGTCATCACGGGGTGGTGCGCATTGTATGGGTGTGTGTTACATTACATCCACTAGTAGGAGTGAGAAAAACATCACGGGGTGGTGCGCATTGTATGGGTGTGTGTTACGTTACTTTCACTAGTAGGAGTGAGAAAAACATCACGGGGTGGTGCGCATTGTATGGGTGTGTGTTACATTAGATTCACTAGTAGGAGTGAGAAAAACATCGCGGGGTGGTGCGCATTGTATGGGTGTGTGTTACATTATATTCACTAGGAGGAGTGAGAAAAACATCACGGGGTGGTGCCCTTGTATGGGTGTTTGTTACATTAGATTCACTAGTAGGAGTGAGAAAATCATCACGGGGTGGTGCGCATTGTATGTGTGTGTGTTACATTACATTCACTAGTAGGAGTGAGAAAAACATCACGAGGTGGTGCGCATTGTATGGGTGTGTGTTACATTACATTCACTAGTAGGAGTGAGAAAAACATCACGGGGTGGTTCGCATTGTATGGGTGTGTGTTACATTACATTGACTAGTAGGAGTGAGAAAAACATCACAGGGTGGTGCGCATTGTATGGGTGTGTGTTACATTACATTCACTAGTAGGAGTGAGAAAAACATCACGGGGTGGTGCGCATTGTATGGGTGTGTGTTAGATTACATTCACTAATAAGAGTGAGAAAAACATCACGGGGTGGTGCGCATTGTATGGGTGTGTGTTACATTACATTCACTAGTAGGAGTGAGAAAAACATCACGGGGTGGTGCGCATTTTATGGGTGTGTGTTACATTACATTCACTAGTAGGAGTGAGAAAAACATCACGGGGTGGTGCGCATTGTATGGGTGTGTGTTACATTACATTCACTAGTAGGAGTGATAAAAACATCACGGGGTGGTGCGCATTGTATGGGTGTGTGTTACATTACATTCACTAGTAGGAGTGAGAAAAACATCACGGAGTGGTGCGCATTGTATGGGTGTGTGTTACATTACATTCACTAGTAGGAGTGAGAAAAACATCACGGGGTGGTGCGCATTGTATGGGTGTGTGTTACATTACATTCACTAGTAGGAGTGAGAAAAACATCACGGGGTGGTGCGCATTGTATGGGTGTGTGTTACATTACATTCACTAGTAGGAGTGAGAAAAACATCACGGGGTGGTGCGCATTGTATGGGTGTGTGTTACATTAGATTCAGTAGTAGGAGTGAGAAAATCATCACGGGGTGGTGCGCATTGTATGCGTGTCTGTTACATTACATTCACTAGTAGGAGTGAGAAAAACATCACGGGGTGGTGCGCATTGTATGGGTGTGTGTTACATTAGATTCACTAGTAGGAGTCAGAAAGTCATCACGGGGTGGTGCGCATTGTATGGGTGTGTGTTACATTACATTCACTAGTAGGAGTGAGAAAAACATCACGGGGTGGTGCGCATTGTATGGGTGTGTGTTACATTACATTCACTAGTAGGAGTGAGAAAAACATCACGGGGTGGTGCGCATTGTATGGGTGTGTGTTACATTACATTCACTAGTAGGAGTGAGAAAAACATCACGGGGTGGTGCGCATTGTATGGGTGTTTGTTACATTAGATTCACTAGTAGGAGTGAGAAAATCATCACGGGGTGGTGCGCATTTTATGGGTGTGTGTTACATTAGATTCACTAGTAGGAGTGAGAAAAACATCACGGGGTGGTGCGCATTGTATGGGTGTGTGTTACATTACATTCACTAGTAGGAGTGAGAAAAACATCACGGGGTGGTGCGCATTGTATGGGTGTGCGTTATATTACATTCACTAGTAGGAGTGAGAAAAACATCACGGGGTGGTGCGCATTGTATGGGTGTGTGTTACATTACATTCACTAGTAGGAGTGAGAAAAACATCACGGGGTGGTGCGCACTGTATGGGTGTGTGTTACATTACATTCACTAATAAGAGTGAGAAAAACATCACGGTGTGGTGCGAATTGTATGGGTGTGTGTTACATTACATTCACTAGTAGGAGTGAGAAAAACATCACGGGGTGGTGCGCATTTTATGGGTGTGTGTTACATTACATTCACTAGTAGGAGTGAGAAAAACATCACGGGGTGGTGCGCATTGTATGGGTTTGTGTTACATTACATTCACTAGTAGGAGTGAGAAAAACATCACGGGGTGGTGCGCATTTTATGGGTGTGTGTTACATTACATTCACTAGTAGGAGTGAGAAAAACATCACGGGGTGGTGCGCATTGTATGGGTGTGTGTTACATTAGATTCAGTAGTAGGAGTGAGAAAATCATCACGGGGTGGTGCGCATTGTATGCGTGTCTGTTACATTACATTCACTAGTAGGAGTGAGAAAAACATCACGGGGTGGTGCGCATTGTATGGGTGTGTGTTACATTAGATTCACTAGTAGGAGTCAGAAAGTCATCACGGGGTGGTGCGCATTGTATGGGTGTGTGTTACATTACATTCACTAGTAGGAGTGAGAAAAACATCACGGGGTGGTGCGCATTGTATGGGTGTGTGTTACATTACATTCACTAGTAGGAGTGAGAAAAACATCACGGGGTGGTGCGCATTGTATGGGTGTGTGTTACATTACATTCACTAGTAGGAGTGAGAAAAACATCACGGGGTGGTGCGCATTGTATGGGTGTGCGTTATATTACATTCACTAGTAGGAGTGAGAAAAACATCACGGGGTGGTGCGCATTGTATGGGTGTGTGTTACATTACATTCACTAGTAGGAGTGAGAAAAACATCACGGGGTGGTGCGCATTGTATGGGTGTGTGTTACATTACATTCACTAATAAGAGTGAGAAAAACATCACGGTGTGGTGCGAATTGTATGGGTGTGTGTTACATTACATCCACTAATAGGAGTGAGAAAAACATCACGGGGTGGTGCGCATTGTATGGGTGTGTGTTACATTACATCCACTAGTAGGAGTGAGAAAAACATCACGGGGTGGTGCGCATTGTATGGGTGTGTGTTACATTACTTTCACTAGTAGGAGTGAGAAAAACATCACGGGGTGGTGCGCATTGTATGGGTGTGTGTTACATTAGATTCACTAGTAGGAGTGAGAAAAACATCGCGGGGTGGTGCGCATTGTATGGGTGTGTGTTACATTATATTCACTAGGAGGAGTGAGAAAAACATCACGGGGTGGTGCCCTTGTATGGGTGTTTGTTACATTAGATTCACTAGTAGGAGTGAGAAAATCATCACGGGGTGGTGCGCATTGTATGTGTGTGTGTTACATTACATTCACTAGTAGGAGTGAGAAAAACATCACGAGGTGGTGCGCATTGTATGGGTGTGTGTTACATTACATTCACTAGTAGGAGTGAGAAAAACATCACGAGGTGGTGCGCATTGTATGGGTGTTTGTTACATTAGATTCACTAGTAGGAGTGAGAAAATCATCACGGGGTGGTGTGCATTTTATGGGTGTGTGTTACATTAGATTCACTAGTAGGAGTGAGAAAAACATCACGGGGTGGTGCGCATTGTATGGGTGTGTGTTACATTACATTCACTAGTAGGAGTGAGAAAAACATCACGGGGTGGTGCGCATTGTATGGGTGTGCGTTATATTACATTCACTAGTAGGAGTGAGAAAAACATCACGGGGTGGTGCGCATTGTATGGGTGTGTGTTACATTACATTCACTAGTAGGAGTGAGAAAAACATCACGGGGTGGTGCGCATTGTATGGGTGTGTGTTACATTACATTCACTAATAAGAGTGAGAAAAACATCACGGTGTGGTGCGAATTGTATGGGTGTGTGTTACATTACATCCACTAATAGGAGTGAGAAAAACATCACGGGGTGGTGCGCATTGTATGGGTGTGTGTTACATTACATCCACTAGTAGGAGTGAGAAAAACATCACGGGGTGGTGCGCATTGTATGGGTGTGTGTTACGTTACTTTCACTAGTAGGAGTGAGAAAAACATCACGGGGTGGTGCGCATTGTATGGGTGTGTGTTACATTAGATTCACTAGTAGGAGTGAGAAAAACATCGCGGGGTGGTGCGCATTGTATGGGTGTGTGTTACATTATATTCACTAGGAGGAGTGAGAAAAACATCACGGGGTGGTGCCCTTGTATGGGTGTTTGTTACATTAGATTCACTAGTAGGAGTGAGAAAATCATCACGGGGTGGTGCGCATTGTATGTGTGTGTGTTACATTACATTCACTAGTAGGAGTGAGAAAAACATCACGAGGTGGTGCGCATTGTATGGGTGTGTGTTACATTACATTCACTAGTAGGAGTGAGAAAAACATCACGGGGTGGTGCGCATTGTATGGGTGTGTGTTACATTACATTGACTAGTAGGAGTGAGAAAAACATCACAGGGTGGTGCGCATTGTATGGGTGTGTGTTACATTACATTCACTAGTAGGAGTGAGAAAAACATCACGGGGTGGTGCGCATTTTATGGGTGTGTGTTAGATTACATTCACTAATAAGAGTGAGAAAAACATCACGGGGTGGTGCGCATTTTATGGGTGTGTGTTACATTACATTCACTAGTAGGAGTGAGAAAAACATCACGGGGTGGTGCGCATTGTATGGGTGTGTGTTACATTACATTCACTAGTAGGAGTGATAAAAACATCACGGGGTGGTGCGCATTGTATGGGTGTGTGTTACATTACATTCACTAGTAGGAGTGAGAAAAACATCACGGGGTGGTGCGCATTGTATGGGTGTGTGTTACATTACATTCACTAGTAGGAGTGAGAAAAACATCACGGGGTGGTGCGCATTGTATGGGTGTGTGTTACATTACATTCACTAGTAGGAGTGATAAAAACATCACGGGGTGGTGCGCATTGTATGGGTGTGTGTTACATTACATTCACTAGTAGGAGTGAGAAAAACATCACGGGGTGGTGCGCATTGTATGGGTGTGTGTTACATTAGATTCAGTAGTAGGAGTGAGAAAATCATCACGGGGTGGTGCGCATTGTATGCGTGTCTGTTACATTACATTCACTAGTAGGAGTGAGAAAAACATCACGGGGTGGTGCGCATTGTATGGGTGTGTGTTACATTAGATTCACTAGTAGGAGTCAGAAAGTCATCACGGGGTGGTGCGCATTGTATGGGTGTGTGTTACATTACATTCACTAGTAGGAGTGAGAAAAACATCACGGGGTGGTGCGCATTGTATGGGTGTGTGTTACATTACATTCACTCGTAGGAGTGAGAAAAACATCACGGGGTGGTGCGCATTGTATGGGTGTGTGTTACATTACATTCACTAGTAGGAGTGAGAAAAACATCACGGGGTGGTGCGCATTGTATGGGTGTTTGTTACATTAGATTCACTAGTAGGAGTGAGAAAATCATCACGGGGTGGTGCGCATTTTATGGGTGTGTGTTACATTAGATTCACTAGTAGGAGTGAGAAAAACATCACGGGGTGGTGCGCATTGTATGGGTGTGTGTTACATTACATTCACTAGTAGGAGTGAGAAAAACATCACGGGGTGGTGCGCATTGTATGGGTGTGCGTTATATTACATTCACTAGTAGGAGTGAGAAAAACATCACGGGGTGGTGCGCATTGTATGGGTGTGTGTTACATTACATTCACTAGTAGGAGTGAGAAAAACATCATGGGGTGGTGCGCATTGTATGGGTGTGTGTTACATTACATTCACTAGTAGGAGTGAGAAAAACATCACGGGGTGGTGCGCATTGTATGGGTTTGTGTTACATTACATTCACTAGTAGGAGTGAGAAAAACATCACGGGGTGGTGCGCATTTTATGGGTGTGTGTTACATTACATTCACTAGTAGGAGTGAGAAAAACATCACGGGGTGGTGCGCATTGTATGGGTGTGTGTTACATTAGATTCAGTAGTAGGAGTGAGAAAATCATCACGGGGTGGTGCGCATTGTATGCGTGTCTGTTACATTACATTCACTAGTAGGAGTGAGAAAAACATCACGGGGTGGTGCGCATTGTATGGGTGTGTGTTACATTAGATTCACTAGTAGGAGTCAGAAAGTCATCACGGGGTGGTGCGCATTGTATGGGTGTGTGTTACATTACATCCACTAGTAGGAGTGAGAAAAACATCACGGGGTGGTGCGCATTGTATGGGTGTGTGTTACGTTACTTTCACTAGTAGGAGTGAGAAAAACATCACGGGGTGGTGCGCATTGTATGGGTGTGTGTTACATTAGATTCACTAGTAGGAGTGAGAAAAACATCGCGGGGTGGTGCGCATTGTATGGGTGTGTGTTACATTATATTCACTAGGAGGAGTGAGAAAAACATCACGGGGTGGTGCCCTTGTATGGGTGTTTGTTACATTAGATTCACTAGTAGGAGTGAGAAAATCATCACGGGGTGGTGCGCATTGTATGTGTGTGTGTTACATTACATTCACTAGTAGGAGTGAGAAAAACATCACGAGGTGGTGCGCATTGTATGGGTGTGTGTTACATTACATTCACTAGTAGGAGTGAGAAAAACATCACGGGGTGGTGCGCATTGTATGGGTGTGTGTTACATTACATTGACTAGTAGGAGTGAGAAAAACATCACAGGGTGGTGCGCATTGTATGGGTGTGTGTTACATTACATTCACTAGTAGGAGTGAGAAAAACATCACGGGGTGGTGCGCATTTTATGGGTGTGTGTTAGATTACATTCACTAATAAGAGTGAGAAAAACATCACGGGGTGGTGCGCATTGTATGGGTGTGTGTTACATTACATTCACTAGTAGGAGTGAGAAAAACATCACGGGGTGGTGCGCATTTTATGGGTGTGTGTTACATTACATTCACTAGTAGGAGTGAGAAAAACATCACGGGGTGGTGCGCATTGTATGGGTGTGTGTTACATTACATTCACTAGTAGGAGTGATAAAAACATCACGGGGTGGTGCGCATTGTATGGGTGTGTGTTACATTACATTCACTAGTAGGAGTGAGAAAAACATCACGGTGTGGTGCGCATTGTATGGGTGTGTGTTACATTACATTCACTAGTAGGAGTGAGAAAAACATCACGGGGTGGTGCGCATTGTATGGGTGTGTGTTACATTACATTCACTAGTAGGAGTGATAAAAACATCACGGGGTGGTGCGCATTGTATGGGTGTGTGTTACATTACATTCACTAGTAGGAGTGAGAAAAACATCACGGGGTGGTGCGCATTGTATGGGTGTGTGTTACATTAGATTCAGTAGTAGGAGTGAGAAAATCATCACGGGGTGGTGCGCATTGTATGCGTGTCTGTTACATTACATTCACTAGTAGGAGTGAGAAAAACATCACGGGGTGGTGCGCATTGTATGGGTGTGTGTTACATTAGATTCACTAGTAGGAGTCAGAAAGTCATCACGGGGTGGTGCGCATTGTATGGGTGTGTGTTACATTACATTCACTAGTAGGAGTGAGAAAAACATCACGGGGTGGTGCGCATTGTATGGGTGTGTGTTACATTACATTCACTAGTAGGAGTGAGAAAAACATCACGGGGTGGTGCGCATTGTATGGGTGTGTGTTACATTACATTCACTAGTAGGAGTGAGAAAAACATCACGGGGTGGTGCGCATTGTATGGGTGTTTGTTACATTAGATTCACTAGTAGGAGTGAGAAAATCATCACGGGGTGGTGCGCATTTTATGGGTGTGTGTTACATTAGATTCACTAGTAGGAGTGAGAAAAACATCACGGGGTGGTGCGCATTGTATGGGTGTGTGTTACATTACATTCACTAGTAGGAGTGAGAAAAACATCACGGGGTGGTTCGCATTGTATGGGTGTGCGTTATATTACATTCACTAGTAGGAGTGAGAAAAACATCACGGGGTGGTGCGCATTGTATGGGTGTGTGTTACATTACATTCACTAGTAGGAGTGAGAAAAACATCACGGGGTGGTGCGCACTGTATGGGTGTGTGTTACATTACATTCACTAATAAGAGTGAGAAAAACATCACGGTGTGGTGCGAATTGTATGGGTGTGTGTTACATTACATTCACTAGTAGGAGTGAGAAAAACATCACGGGGTGGTGCGCATTTTATGGGTGTGTGTTACATTACATTCACTAGTAGGAGTGAGAAAAACATCACGGGGTGGTGCGCATTGTATGGGTTTGTGTTACATTACATTCACTAGTAGGAGTGAGAAAAACATCACGGGGTGGTGCGCATTTTATGGGTGTGTGTTACATTACATTCACTAGTAGGAGTGAGAAAAACATCACGGGGTGGTGCGCATTGTATGGGTGTGTGTTACATTAGATTCAGTAGTAGGAGTGAGAAAATCATCACGGGGTGGTGCGCATTGTATGCGTGTCTGTTACATTACATTCACTAGTAGGAGTGAGAAAAACATCACGGGGTGGTGCGCATTGTATGGGTGTGTGTTACATTAGATTCACTAGTAGGAGTCAGAAAGTCATCACGGGGTGGTGCGCATTGTATGGGTGTGTGTTACATTACATTCACTAGTAGGAGTGAGAAAAACATCACGGGGTGGTGCGCATTGTATGGGTGTGTGTTACATTACATTCACTAGTAGGAGTGAGAAAAACATCACGGGGTGGTGCGCATTGTATGGGTGTGTGTTACATTACATTCACTAGTAGGAGTGAGAAAAACATCACGGGGTGGTGCGCATTGTATGGGTGTTTGTTACATTAGATTCACTAGTAGGAGTGAGAAAATCATCACGGGGTGGTGCGCATTTTATGGGTGTGTGTTACATTAGATTCACTAGTAGGAGTGAGAAAAACATCACGGGGTGGTGCGCATTGTATGGGTGTGTGTTACATTACATTCACTAGTAGGAGTGAGAAAAACATCACGGGGTGGTGCGCATTGTATGGGTGTGCGTTATATTACATTCACTAGTAGGAGTGAGAAAAACATCACGGGGTGGTGCGCATTGTATGGGTGTGTGTTACATTACATTCACTAGTAGGAGTGAGAAAAACATCACGGGGTGGTGCGCATTGTATGGGTGTGTGTTACATTACATTCACTAATAAGAGTGAGAAAAACATCACGGTGTGGTGCGAATTGTATGGGTGTGTGTTACATTACATTCACTAGTAGGAGTGAGAAAAACATCACGGGGTGGTGCGCATTTTATGGGTGTGTGTTACATTACATTCACTAGTAGGAGTGAGAAAAACATCACGGGGTGGTGCGCATTGTATGGGTTTGTGTTACATTACATTCACTAGTAGGAGTGAGAAAAACATCACGGGGTGGTGCGCATTTTATGGGTGTGTGTTACATTACATTCACTAGTAGGAGTGAGAAAAACATCACGGGGTGGTGCGCATTGTATGGGTGTGTGTTACATTATATTCACTAGTAGGAGTGAGAAAAACATCACGGGGTGGTGCCCTTGTATGGGTGTTTGTTACATTAGATTCACTAGTAGGAGTGAGAAAATCATCACGGGGTGGTGCGCATTGTATGTGTGTGTGTTACATTACATTCACTAGTAGGAGTGAGAAAAACATCACGAGGTGGTGCGCATTGTATGGGTGTGTGTTACATTACATTCACTAGTAGGAGTGAGAAAAACATCACGGGGTGGTGCGCATTGTATGGGTGTGTGTTACATTACATTGACTAGTAGGAGTGAGAAAAACATCACAGGGTGGTGCGCATTGTATGGGTGTGTGTTACATTACATTCACTAGTAGGAGTGAGAAAAACATCACGGGGTGGTGCGCATTTTATGGGTGTGTGTTACATTACATTCACTAATAAGAGTGATAAAAACATCACGGGGTGGTGCGCATTGTATGGGTGTGTGTTACATTACATTCACTAGTAGGAGTGAGAAAAACATCACGGGGTGGTGCGCATTTTATGGGTGTGTGTTACATTACATTCACTAGTAGGAGTGAGAAAAACATCACGGGGTGGTGCGCATTGTAGGGGTGTGTGTTACATTACATTCACTAGTAGGAGTGAGAAAAACATCACGGGGTGGTGCGCATTGTATGGGTGTGTGTTACATTACATTCACTAATAAGAGTGAGAAAAACATCACGGGGTGGTGCGCATTGTATGGGTGTGTGTTACATTACATTCACTAGTAGGAGTGAGAAAAACATCACGGGGTTGTGCGCATTTTATGGGTGTGTGTTACATTACATTCACTAGTAG
Organism: Cavia porcellus; assembly: GCF_034190915.1. Classification (NCBI taxonomy): domain Eukaryota; kingdom Metazoa; phylum Chordata; class Mammalia; order Rodentia; family Caviidae; genus Cavia; species Cavia porcellus. The sequence goes on along the minus strand of NW_026947580.1, from coordinate 326,360 downwards.
GAGTGAAAAAACATCACGGGGTGGTGCGCATTGTATGGGTGTGTGTTACATTACATTCACTAGTAGGAGTGAGAAAAACATCACGGGGTGGTGCGCATTGTATGGGTGTGTGTTACATTACATTCACTAGTAGGAGTGAGAAAAACATCACGGGGTGGTGCGCATTGCATGGGTGTGTGTTACATTACATTCACTAGTAGGAGTGAGAAAAACATCACGGGGTGGTGCGCATTGCATGGGTGTGTGTTATATTACATTCACTAGTACGAGGAAGAAAACATCACGGGGTGGTGCGCATTGCATGGGTGTGTGTTACATTACATTCACTAGTAGGAGTGAGAAAAACATCACGGGGTGGTGCGCATTGCATGGGTGTGTGTTATATTACATTCACTAGTACGAGGAAGAAAACATCACGGGGTGGTGCGCATTGCATGGGTGTGTGTTACATTACATTCACTAGTAGGAGTGAGAAAAACATCACGGGGTGGTGCGCATTGTATGGGTGTGTGTTACATTACATTCACTAGTAGGAGTGAGAAAAACATCACGGGGTGGTGCGCATTGCATGGGTGTGTGTTACATTACATTCACTAGTAGGAGTGAGAAAAACATCACGGGGTGGTGCGCATTGCATGGGTGTGTGTTATATTACATTCACTAGTACGAGGAAGAAAACATCACGGGGTGGTGCGCATTGCATGGGTGTGTGTTACATTACATTCACTAGTAGGAGTGAGAAAAACATCACGGGGTGGTGCGCATTGTATGGGTGTGTGTTACATTACATTCACTAGTAGGAGTGAGAAAAACATCACGGGGTGGTGCGCATTGTATGGGTGTGCGTTATATTACATTCACTAGTAGGAGTGAGAAAAACATCACGGGGTGGTGCGCATTGTATGGGTGTGTGTTACATTACATTCACTAGTAGGAGTGAGAAAAACATCACGGGGTGGTGCGCATTGTATGGGTGTGTGTTACATTACATTCACTAATAAGAGTGAGAAAAACATCACGGTGTGGTGCGAATTGTATGGGTGTGTGTTACATTACATTCACTAGTAGGAGTGAGAAAAACATCACGGGGTGGTGCGCATTTTATGGGTGTGTGTTACATTACATTCACTAGTAGGAGTGAGAAAAACATCACGGGGTGGTGCGCATTGTATGGGTTTGTGTTACATTACATTCACTAGTAGGAGTGAGAAAAACATCACGGGGTGGTGCGCATTTTATGGGTGTGTGTTACATTACATTCACTAGTAGGAGTGAGAAAAACATCACGGGGTGGTGCGCATTGTATGGGTGTGTGTTACATTATATTCACTAGTAGGAGTGAGAAAAACATCACGGGGTGGTGCCCTTGTATGGGTGTTTGTTACATTAGATTCACTAGTAGGAGTGAGAAAATCATCACGGGGTGGTGCGCATTGTATGTGTGTGTGTTACATTACATTCACTAGTAGGAGTGAGAAAAACATCACGAGGTGGTGCGCATTGTATGGGTGTGTGTTACATTACATTCACTAGTAGGAGTGAGAAAAACATCACGGGGTGGTGCGCATTGTATGGGTGTGTGTTACATTACATTGACTAGTAGGAGTGAGAAAAACATCACAGGGTGGTGCGCATTGTATGGGTGTGTGTTACATTACATTCACTAGTAGGAGTGAGAAAAACATCACGGGGTGGTGCGCATTTTATGGGTGTGTGTTACATTACATTCACTAATAAGAGTGATAAAAACATCACGGGGTGGTGCGCATTGTATGGGTGTGTGTTACATTACATTCACTAGTAGGAGTGAGAAAAACATCACGGGGTGGTGCGCATTTTATGGGTGTGTGTTACATTACATTCACTAGTAGGAGTGAGAAAAACATCACGGGGTGGTGCGCATTGTAGGGGTGTGTGTTACATTACATTCACTAGTAGGAGTGAGAAAAACATCACGGGGTGGTGCGCATTGTATGGGTGTGTGTTACATTACATTCACTAATAAGAGTGAGAAAAACATCACGGGGTGGTGCGCATTGTATGGGTGTGTGTTACATTACATTCACTAGTAGGAGTGAGAAAAACATCACGGGGTTGTGCGCATTTTATGGGTGTGTGTTACATTACATTCACTAGTAGGAGTGAAAAAACATCACGGGGTGGTGCGCATTGTATGGGTGTGTGTTACATTACATTCACTAGTAGGAGTGAGAAAAACATCACGGGGTGGTGCGCATTGTATGGGTGTGTGTTACATTACATTCACTAGTAGGAGTGAGAAAAACATCACGGGGTGGTGCGCATTGCATGGGTGTGTGTTACATTACATTCACTAGTAGGAGTGAGAAAAACATCACGGGGTGGTGCGCATTGCATGGGTGTGTGTTATATTACATTCACTAGTACGAGGAAGAAAACATCACGGGGTGGTGCGCATTGCATGGGTGTGTGTTACATTACATTCACTAGTAGGAGTGAGAAAAACATCACGGGGTGGTGCGCATTGTATGGGTGTGTGTTACATTACATTCACTAGTAGGAGTGAGAAAAACATCACGGGGTGGTGCGCATTGTATGGGTGTGTGTTACATTACATTCACTAGTAGGAGTGATAAAAACATCACGGGGTGGTGCGCATTGTATGGGTGTGTGTTACATTACATTCACTAGTAGGAGTGAGAAAAACATCACGGGGTGGTGCGCATTGTATGGGTGTGTGTTACATTACATTCACTAGTAGGAGTGAGAAAAACATCACGGGGTGGTGCGCATTGTATGGGTGTGTGTTACATTACATTCACTAGTAGGAGTGATAAAAACATCACGGGGTGGTGCGCATTGTATGGGTGTGTGTTACATTACATTCACTAGTAGGAGTGAGAAAAACATCACGGGGTGGTGCGCATTGTATGGGTGTGTGTTACATTAGATTCAGTAGTAGGAGTGAGAAAATCATCACGGGGTGGTGCGCATTGTATGCGTGTCTGTTACATTACATTCACTAGTAGGAGTGAGAAAAACATCACGGGGTGGTGCGCATTGTATGGGTGTGTGTTACATTAGATTCACTAGTAGGAGTCAGAAAGTCACCACGGGGTGGTGCGCATTGTATGGGTGTGTGTTACATTACATTCACTAGTAGGAGTGAGAAAAACATCACGGGGTGGTGCGCATTGTATGGGTGTGTGTTACATTACATTCACTAGTAGGAGTGAGAAAAACATCACGGGGTGGTGCCCTTGTATGGGTGTTTGTTACATTAGATTCACTAGTAGGAGTGAGAAAATCATCACGGGGTGGTGCGCATTGTATGTGTGTGTGTTACATTACATTCACTAGTAGGAGTGAGAAAAACATCACGAGGTGGTGCGCATTGTATGGGTGTGTGTTACATTACATTCACTAGTAGGAGTGAGAAAAACATCACGGGGTGGTGCGCATTGTATGGGTGTGTGTTACATTACATTGACTAGTAGGAGTGAGAAAAACATCACAGGGTGGTGCGCATTGTATGGGTGTGTGTTACATTACATTCACTAGTAGGAGTGAGAAAAACATCACGGGATGGTGCGCATTTTATGGGTGTGTGTTACATTACATTCACTAATAAGAGTGATAAAAACATCACGGGGTGGTGCGCATTGTATGGGTGTGTGTTACATTACATTCACTAGTAGGAGTGAGAAAAACATCACGGGGTGGTGCGCATTTTATGGGTGTGTGTTACATTACATTCACTAGTAGGAGTGAGAAAAACATCACGGGGTGGTGCGCATTGTATGGGTGTGTGTTACATTACATTCACTAGTAGGAGTGAGAAAAACATCACGGGGTGGTGCGCATTGTATGGGTGTGTGTTACATTACATTCACTAATAAGAGTGAGAAAAACATCACGGGGTGGTGCGCATTGTATGGGTGTGTGTTACATTACATTCACTAGTAGGAGTGAGAAAAACATCACGGGGTGGTGCGCATTGTATGGGTGTGTGTTACATTACATTCACTAGTAGGAGTGAAAAAACATCACGGGGTGGTGCGCATTGTATGGGTGTGTGTTACATTACATTCACTAGTAGGAGTGAGAAAAACATCACGGGGTGGTGCGCATTGTATGGGTGTGTGTTACATTACATTCACTAGTAGGAGTGAGAAAAACATCACGGGGTGGTGCGCATTGCATGGGTGTGTGTTACATTACATTCACTAGTAGGAGTGAGAAAAACATCACGGGGTGGTGCGCATTGCATGGGTGTGTGTTATATTACATTCACTAGTACGAAGAAGAAAACATCACGGGGTGGTGCGCATTGCATGGGTGTGTGTTACATTACATTCAGTAGTAGGAGTGAGAAAAACATCACGGGGTGGTGCGCATTGTATGGGTGTGTGTTACATTACATTCACTAGTAGGAGTGAGAAAAACATCACGGGGTGGTGCGCATTGTATGGGTGTGTGTTACATTACATTCACTAGTAGGAGTGAGAAAAACATCACGGAGTGGTGCGCATTGTATGGGTGTGTGTTACATTACATTCACTAGTAGGAGTGAGAAAAACATCACGGGGTTGTGCGCATTTTATGGGTGTGTGTTACATTACATTCACTAGTAGGAGTGAGAAAAACATCACGGGGTGGTGCGCATTGTATGGGTGTGTGTTACATTACATTCACTAGTAGGAGTGAGAAAAACATCACGGGGTGGTGCGCATTGTATGGGTGTGTGTTACATTAGATTCACTAGTAGGAGTGAGAAAAACATCACGGGGTGGTGCGCATTGTATGGGTGTGTGTTACATTACATTCACTAGTAGGAGTGAGAAAAACATCACGGGGTGGTGCACATTGTATGGGTGTGTGTTACATTGCATTCACTAGTAGGAGTGAGAAAAACATCACGGGGTGGTGCGCATCGTATGGGTGTGTGTTACATTACATTCACTAGTAGGAGTGAGAAAAACATCACGGGGTGGTGCGCATTGTATGGGTGTTTGTTACATTAGATTCAGTAGTAGGAGTGAGAAAATCATCACGGGGTGGTGCGCATTGTATGCGTGTGTGTTACATTACATTCACTAATAGGAGTGAGAAAATCATCACGGGGTGGTGCGCATTGTATGGGTGTGTGTTACATTACATTCACTAGTAGGAGTGAGAAAAACATCACGGGGTGGTGCGCATTGTATGGGTGTTTGTTACATTAGATTCACTAGTAGGAGTGAGAAAATCATCACGGGTTGGTGCGCATTTTATGGGTGTGTGTTACATTAGATTCACGAGTAGGAGTGAGAAAAACATCACGGGGTGGTGCGCATTGTATGGGTGTGTGTTACATTACATTCACTAGTAGGAGTGAGAAAAACATCACGGGGTGGTGCGCATTGTATGGGTGTTTGTTACATTAGATTCACTAGTAGGAGTGAGAAAGTCATCACGGGGTGGTGCACATTGTATGGGTGTGTGTTACATTAGATTCACTAGTAGGAGTGAGAAAAACATCACGGGGTGGTGCGCATTGTATGGGTGTGTGTTACATTACATTCACTAGTAGGAGTGAGAAAAACATAACGGGGTGGTGCGCATTGTATGGGTGTGTGTTACATTACATTCACTAGTAGGAGTGAGAAAAACATCACGGGGTGGTGCGCATTGTATGGGTGTGTGTTACATTAGATTCACTAGTAGGAGTGAGAAAAACATCACGGGGTGGTGCGCATTGTATGGGTGTGTGTTACATTACATTCACTAGTAGGAGTGAGAAAATAATCACGGGGTGGTTAGCATTGTATGGGTGTGTGTTACATTACATTCACTAGTAGGAGTGAGAAAAACATCACGGGGTGGTGCGCATTGTATGGGTGTTTGTTACATTAGATTCACTAGTAGGAGTGAGAAAATCATCGCGGGGTGGTGCGCATTTTATGGGTGTGTGTTACATTACATTCACTAGTAGGAGTGAGAAAAACATCACGGGGTGGTGCGCATTGTATGGGTGTGTGTTACATTAGATTCACTAGTAGGAGTGAAAAAATATCACGGGGTGGTGCGCATTGTATGGGTGTGTGTTACATTACATTCACTAGTAGGAGTGAGAAAAACATCACGGGGTGGTGCGCATTGTATGGGTGTGTGTTACATTACATTCACTAGTAGGAGTGAGAAAAACATTACGGGGTGGTGCGCATTGGATGGGTGTGTGTTACATTACATTCACTAGTAGGAGTGAGAAAAACATCACGGGGTGGTGCGCATTGTATGGGTGTGTGTTACATTACATTCACTAGTAGGAGTGAGAAAATCATCACGGGGTGGTGCGCATTGTATGGGTGTGTGTTACATTACATTCACTAGTAGGGGTGAGAAAAACATCACGGGGTGGTGCGCATTGTATGGGTGTGTGTTACATTACATTCACTAGTAGGAGTGAGAAAAACATCACGGGGTGGTGCGCATTGTATGGGTGTGTGTTACATTCACTAGTAGGAGTGAGAAAAACATCACGGGGTGGTGCGCATTGTATGGGTGTGTGTTACATTACATTCACTAGTAGGAGTGAGAAAAACATCACGGTGTGGTGCGCATTGTATGGGTGTGTGTTACATTACATTCACTAGTATGAGTGAGAAAAACATCACGGGGTGGTGCGCATTGTATGGGTGTGTGTTACATTAGATTCACTAGTAGGAGTGAGAAAAACATCACGGGGTGGTGCGCATTGTATGGGTGTGTGTTACATTACATTCACTAGTAGGTGTGAGAAAAACATCACGGGGTGGTGCGCATTGTATGGGTGTGTGTTACATTACATTCACTAGTAGGAGTGAGAAAAACATCACGGTGTGGTGCGCATTGTATGGGTGTGTGTTACATTACATTCACTAGTAGGAGTGAGAAAAACATCACGGGGTGGTGCGCATTGTATGGGTGTGTGTTACATTACATTCACTAGTAGGAGTGAGAAAAACATCACGGGGTGGTGCGCATTGTATGGGTGTGTGTTACATTACATTCACTAGTAGGAGTGAGAAAAACATCACGGGGTGGTGCGCATTGTATGGGTGTGTGTTACATTACATTCACTAGTAGGAGTGAGAAAAACATCACGGGGTGGTGCGCATTGTATGGGTGTGTGTTACATTACATTCACTAGTAGGAGTGAGAAAAACATCACGGGGTGGTGCGTATTGTATGGGTGTTTGTTACATCAGATTCACTAGTAGGAGTGAGAAAATCATCACGGGGTGGTGCGCATTGTGTGGGTGTGTGTTACATTACCTTCACTAGTAGGAGTGAGAAAAACATCTCGGGGTGGTGTGCATTGTATGGGTGTGTGTTACATTACATTCACTTGTAGGAGTGAGAAAAACATCACGGGGTGGTGCGCATTGTATGGGTGTGTGTTACATTACATTCACTAGTAGGAGTGAGAAAAACATCACGGGGTGATGCGCATTGTATGGGTGTGTGTTACATTACATTCACTAGTAGGAGTGAGAAAAACATCACGGGGTGGTGCGCATTGTATGGGTGTGTGTTACATTACATTCAATAGTAGGAGTGAGAAAAACATCACGGGGTGGTGCGCATTGTATGGGTGTGTGTTACATTACATTCACTAGGAGGAGTGAGAAAAACATCACGGGGTGGTGCGCATTGTATGGGTGTGTGTTACATTACATTCACTAGTAGGAGTGAGAAAAACATCACGGGGTGGTGCGCATTGTATGGGTGTGTGTTACATTAGATTCACTAGTAGGAGTGAGAAAAACATCACGGGGTGGTGCGCATTGTATGGGTGTGTGTTACATTACATTCACTAGTAGGAGTGAGAAAAACAACACGGGGTGGTGCGCATTGTATGGGTGTGTGTTACATTACATTCACTAGTAGGAGTGAGAAAAACATCACGGGGTGGTGCGCATTGTATGGGTGTGTGTTACATTAGATTCAGTAGTAGGAGTGAGAAAATCATCACGGGGTGGTGCGCATTGTATGCGTGTGTGTTAAATTACATTCACTAGTAGGAGTGAGAAAATCATCACGGGGTGGTGCGCATTGCATGGGTGTGTGTTACATTACATTCACTAGTAGGAGTGAGAAAAACATCACGGGGTGGTGCGCATTGTATGGGTGTTTGTTACATTAGATTCACTAGTAGGAGTGAGAAAATCATCACGGGGTGGTGCGCATTTTATGGGTGTGTGTTACATTAGATTCACTAGTAGGAGTGAGAAAAACATCACGGGGTGGTGCGCATTGTATGGGTGTGTGTTACATTAGATTCACTAGTAGGAGTGAAAAAACATCACGGGGTGGTGCGCATTGTATGGGTGTGTGTTACATTACATTCACTAGTAGGAGTGAGAAAAACATCACGGGGTGGTGCGCATTGTATGGGTGTGTGTTACATTACATTCACTAGTAGGAGTGAGAAAAACATCACGGGGTGGTGCGCATTGTATGGGTGTGTGTTACATTACATTCACTAGTAGGAGTGAGAAAAACATCACGGGTTGGTGCCCATTGTATGGGTGTGTGTTACATTACATTCACTAGTAGGAGTGAGGAAAACATCACGGGGTGGTGCGCATTGTATGGGTGTGTGTTACATTACATTCACTAGTAGGAGTCAGAAAAACATCACGGGGTGGTGCGCATTGTATGGGTGTGTCTTACATTAGATTCACTAGTAGGAGTGAGAAAAACATCACGGGGTGGTGCGCATTGTATGGGTGTGTGTTACATTACATTCACTAGTAGGAGTGAGAAAAACATCACGGGGTGGTGCGCATTGTATGGGTGTTTGTTACATTAGATTCACTATTAGGAGTGAGAAAGTCATCACGGGGTGGTGCGCATTGTATGAGTATGTGTTACATTACATTCACTAGTAGCAGTGAGAAAAACATCACGGGGTGGTGAGCATTGTATGGGTGTGTGTTACATTAGATTCACTAGTAGGAGTGAGAAAAACATCACGGGGTGGTGGGCCTTGTATGGGTGTGTGTTACATTACATTCACTAGTAGGAGTGAGGAAAACATCACGGGGTGGTGCGCATTGTATGGGTGTGTGTTACATTACATTCACTAGTAGGAGTGAGAAAAACATCACGGGGTGGTGCGCATTGTATGGGTGTGTGTTACATTACATTCACTAGTAGGAGTGAGAAAAACATCACGGGGTGGTGCGCATTGTATGGGTGTGTGTTACATTACATTCACTAGTAGGAGTGAGAAAAACATCACGGGGTGGTGCGCATTGTATGGGTGTGTGTTACATTAGATTCACTAGTAGGAGTGAGAAAAACATCACGGGGTGGTGCGCATTGTATGGGTGTGTGTTACATTACATTCACTAGTAGGAGTGAGAAAATCATCACGGGGTGGTTAGCATAGTATGGGTGTGTGTTACATTACATTCACTAGTAGGAGTGAGAAAAACATCACGGGGTGGTGCGCATTGTATGGGTGTTTGTTATATTAGATTCACTATAAGAGTGAGAAAATCATCACGGGGTGGTGCGCATTTTATGGGTGTGTGTTACATTTCATTCACTAGTAGGAGTGAGAAAAACATCACGGGGTGGTGCGCATTGTATGGGTGTGTGTTAATTAGATTCACTAGTAGGAGTGAAAAAACATCACGGGGTGGTTCGCATTGTATGGGTGTGTGTTACATTACATTCACTAGTAGGAGTGAGAAAAACATCACGGGGTGGTGCGCATTGTATGGGTGTGTGTTACATTACATTCACTAGTAGGAGTGAGAAAAACATCACGGGGTGGTGCGCATTGTATGGGTGTGTGTTACATTACATTCACTAGTAGGAGTGAGAAAAACATCACGGGGTGGTGCCCATTGTATGGGTGTGTGTTACATTAGATTCACTAGTAGGAGTGAGAAAATCATCACGGGGTGGTGCGCATTGTATGGGTGTGTGTTACATTACATTCACTAGTAGGAGTGAGAAAAACATCACGGGGTGGTGCGCATTGTATGGGTGTGTGTTACATTACATTCACTAGTAGGAGTGAGAAAAACATCACGGGGTGGTGTGCATTGTATGGGTGTGTGTTACATTACATTCACTAGTAGGAGTGAGAAAAACATCACGGGGTGGTGCGCATTGTATGGGTGTGTGTTACATTACATTCACTAGTAGGAGTGAGAAAAACATCACGGGGTGGTGCGCATTGTATGTGTGTGTGTTACATTACATTCACTAGTAGGAGTGAGAAAAACATCACGGGGTGGTGCGCATTGTATGGGTGTGTGTTACATTAGATTCACTAGTAGGAGTGAGAAAAACATCACGGGGTGGTGCGCATTGTATGGGTGTGTGTTACATTAGATTCACTAGTAGGAGTGAGAAAAACATCACGGGGTGGTGCGCATTGTATGGGTGTGTGATACATTAGATTCACTAGTAGGAGTGAGAAAAACATCACGGGGTGGTGCGCATTGTATGGGTGTGTGTTACATTAGATTCACTAGTAGGAGTGAGAAAAACATCACGGGGTGGTGCGCATTGTAAGGGTGTGTGTTACATTACATTCACTAGTAGGAGTGAGAAAAACATCACGGGGTGGTGCGCATTGTATGGGTGTGTGTTACATTACATTCACTAGTAGGAGTGAGAAAAACATCACGGGGTGGTGCGCATTGTATGGGTGTGTGTTACATTACATTCACTAGTAGGAGTGAAAAAACATCACGGGGAGGTGCACATTGTATGGGTGTGTGTTACATTCACTAGTAGGAGTGAGAAAAACATCACGGGGTGGTGCGCATTGTATGGGTGTGTGTTACATTACATTCACTAGTAGGAGTGAGAAAAACATCACGGGGTGGTGCGCATTGTATGGGTGTGTGTTACATTACATTTACTAGTAGGAGTGAGAAAAACATCACAGGGTGGTGCGCATTGTATGGGTGTGTGTTACATTACATTCACTAGTAGGAGTGAGAAAAACATCACGGGGTGGTGCGCATTGTATGGGTGTGTGTTACATTACATTCACTAGTAGGGGTGAGAAAAACATCACGGGGTGGTGCGCATTGTATGGGTGTGTGTTACATTACATTCACTAGTAGGGGTGAGAAAAACATCACGGGGTGGTGCGCATTGTATGGGTGTGTGTTACATTACATTCACTAGTAGGAGTGAGAAAAACATCACGGGGTGGTGCGCATTGTATGGGTGTGTGTTACATTACATTCACTAGTAGGAGTGAGAAAAACATCACAGGGTGGTGCGCATTGTATGGGTGTGTGTTACATTACATTCACTAGTAGGAGTGAGAAAATCATCACGGGGTGGTGCGCATTGTATGGGTGTGTGTTACATTACATTCACTAGTAGGGGTGAGAAAAACATCACGGGGTGGTGCGCATTGTATGGGTGTGTGTTACATTACATTCACTAGTAGGAGTGAGAAAAACATCACGGGGTGGTGCACATTGTATGGGTGTGTGTTACATTCACTAGTAGGAGTGAGAAAAACATCACGGGGTGGTGCGCATTGTATGGGTGTGTGTTACATTACATTCACTAGTAGGAGTGAGAAAAACATCACGGTGTGGTGCGCATTGTATGGGTGTGTGTTACATTACATTCACTAGTAGGAGTGAGAAAAACATCACGGGGTGGTGCGCATTGTATGGGTGTGTGTTACGTTACATTCACTAGTAGGAGTGAGAAAAACATCACGGGGTGGTGCGCATTGTATGGGTGTGTGTTACATTACATTCACTAGTAGGAGTGAGAAAAACATCACGGGGTGGTGCGCATTGTATGGGTGTTTGTTACATTAGATTCACAAGTAGGAGTGAGAAAATCATCACGGGGTGGTGCGCATTGTATGGGTGTGTGTTACATTACATTCACTAGTAGGAGTGAGAAAAACATCACGGGGTGGTGCGCATTGTATGGGTGTGTGTTACATTACATTCACTAGTAGGGGTGAGAAAAACATCACGGGGTGGTGCGCATTGTATGGGTGTGTGTTACATTACATTCACTAGTAGGAGTGAGAAAAACATCACGGGGTGGTGCACATTGTATGGGTGTGTGTTACATTCACTAGTAGGAGTGAGAAAAACATCACGGGGTGGTGCGCATTGTATGGGTGTGTGTTACATTACATTCACTAGTAGGAGTGAGAAAAACATCACGGTGTGGTGCGCATTGTATGGGTGTGTGTTAAATTACATTCACTAGTAGGAGTGAGAAAAACATCACGGGGTGGTGCGCATTGTATGGGTGTGTGTTACATTACATTCACTAGTAGGAGTGAGAAAAACATCACGGGGTGGTGCGCATTGTATGGGTGTGTGTTACATTACATTCACTAGTAGGAGTGAGAAAAACATCACGGGGTGGTGCGCATTGTATGGGTGTTTGTTACATTAGATTCACAAGTAGGAGTGAGAAAATCATCACGGGGTGGTGCGCATTGTATGGGTGTGTGTTACATTACATTCACTAGTAGGAGTGAGAAAAACATCACGGGGTGGTGCGCATTGTATGGGTGTGTGTTACATTACATTCACTAGTAGGAGTGAGAAAAACATCACGGGGTGGTGCGCATTGTATGGGTGTGTGTTACATTACATTCACTAGTAGGAGTGAGAAAAACTTCACGGGGTGGTGCGCATTGTATGGGTGTGTGTTACATTACATTCACTAGTAGGAGTGAGAAAAACATCACGGGGTGGTGCGCATTGTATGGGTGCGTGTTACATTACATTCACTAGTAGGAGTGAGAAAAACATCACGGGGTGGTGCGCATTGTATGGGTGTGTGTTACATTAGATTCACTAGTAGTAGTGAGAAAAACATCACGGGGTGGTGCGCATTGTATGGGTGTGTGTTACATTACATTCACTAGTAGGAGTGAGAAAAACATCACGGGGTGGTGCGCATTTTATGGGTGTGTGTTTCATTACATTCACTAGTAGGAGTGATAAAAACATCACGGTGTGGTGCGCATTGTATGGGTGTGTGTTACATTACATTCACTAGTAGGAGTGAGAAAAACATCACGGGGTGGTGCGCATTGTATGGGTGTGTGTTACATTACATTCACTAGTAGGAGTGAGAAAAACATCACGGGGTGGTGCGCATTGTATGGGTGTGTGTTACATTACATTCACTAGTAGGAGTGAGAAAAACATCACGGGGTGGTGCGCATTGTATGGGTGTTTGTTACATTAGATTCACTATTAGGAGTGAGAAAGTCATCACGGGGTGGTGCGCATTGTATGAGTATGTGTTACATTACATTCACTAGTAGCAGTGAGAAAAACATCACGGGGTGGTGAGCATTGTATGGGTGTGTGTTACATTAGATTCACTAGTAGGAGTGAGAAAAACATCACGGGGTGGTGGGCATTGTATGGGTGTGTGTTACATTACATTCACTAGTAGGAGTGAGGAAAACATCACGGGGTGGTGCGCATTGTATGGGTGTGTGTTACATTACATTCACTAGTAGGAGTGAGAAAAACATCACGGGGTGGTGCGCATTGTATGGGTGTGTGTTACATTACATTCACTAGTAGGAGTGAGAAAAACATCACGGGGTGGTGCGCATTGTATGGGTGTGTGTTACATTACATTCACTAGTAGGAGTGAGAAAAACATCACGGGGTGGTGCGCATTGTATGGGTGTGTGTTACATTAGATTCACTAGTAGGAGTGAGAAAAACATCACGGGGTGGTGCGCATTGTATGGGTGTGTGTTACATTACATTCACTAGTAGGAGTGAGAAAATCATCACGGGGTGGTTAGCATAGTATGGGTGTGTGTTACATTACATTCACTAGTAGGAGTGAGAAAAACATCACGGGGTGGTGCGCATTGTATGGGTGTTTGTTATATTAGATTCACTATAAGAGTGAGAAAATCATCACGGGGTGGTGCGCATTTTATGGGTGTGTGTTACATTTCATTCACTAGTAGGAGTGAGAAAAACATCACGGGGTGGTGCGCATTGTATGGGTGTGTGTTAATTAGATTCACTAGTAGGAGTGAAAAAACATCACGGGGTGGTTCGCATTGTATGGGTGTGTGTTACATTACATTCACTAGTAGGAGTGAGAAAAACATCACGGGGTGGTGCGCATTGTATGGGTGTGTGTTACATTACATTCACTAGTAGGAGTGAGAAAAACATCACGGGGTGGTGCGCATTGTATGGGTGTGTGTTACATTACATTCACTAGTAGGAGTGAGAAAAACATCACGGGGTGGTGCCCATTGTATGGGTGTGTGTTACATTAGATTCACTAGTAGGAGTGAGAAAATCATCACGGGGTGGTGCGCATTGTATGGGTGTGTGTTACATTACATTCACTAGTAGGAGTGAGAAAATCATCACGGGGTGGTTAGCATAGTATGGGTGTGTGTTACATTACATTCACTAGTAGGAGTGAGAAAAACATCACGGGGTGGTGCGCATTGTATGGGTGTTTGTTATATTAGATTCACTATAAGAGTGAGAAAATCATCACGGGGTGGTGCGCATTTTATGGGTGTGTGTTACATTTCATTCACTAGTAGGAGTGAGAAAAACATCACGGGGTGGTGCGCATTGTATGGGTGTGTGTTAATTAGATTCACTAGTAGGAGTGAAAAAACATCACGGGGTGGTTCGCATTGTATGGGTGTGTGTTACATTACATTCACTAGTAGGAGTGAGAAAAACATCACGGGGTGGTGCGCATTGTATGGGTGTGTGTTACATTACATTCACTAGTAGGAGTGAGAAAAACATCACGGGGTGGTGCGCATTGTATGGGTGTGTGTTACATTACATTCACTAGTAGGAGTGAGAAAAACATCACGGGGTGGTGCCCATTGTATGGGTGTGTGTTACATTAGATTCACTAGTAGGAGTGAGAAAATCATCACGGGGTGGTGCGCATTGTATGGGTGTGTGTTACATTACATTCACTAGTAGGAGTGAGAAAAACATCACGGGGTGGTGCGCATTGTATGGGTGTGTGTTACATTACATTCACTAGTAGGAGTGAGAAAAACATCACGGGGTGGTGTGCATTGTATGGGTGTGTGTTACATTACATTCACTAGTAGGAGTGAGAAAAACATCACGGGGTGGTGCGCATTGTATGGGTGTGTGTTACATTACATTCACTAGTAGGAGTGAGAAAAACATCACGGGGTGGTGCGCATTGTATGGGTGTGTGTTACATTACATTCACTAGTAGGAGTGAGAAAAACATCACGGGGTGGTGCGCATTGTATGGGTGTGTGTTACATTAGATTCACTAGTAGGAGTGAGAAAAACATCACGGGGTGGTGCGCATTGTATGGGTGTGTGTTACATTAGATTCACTAGTAGGAGTGAGAAAAACATCACGGGGTGGTGCGCATTGTATGGGTGTGTGATACATTAGATTCACTAGTAGGAGTGAGAAAAACATCACGGGGTGGTGCGCATTGTATGGGTGTGTGTTACATTAGATTCACTAGTAGGAGTGAGAAAAACATCACGGGGTGGTGCGCATTGTATGGGTGTGTGTTACATTACATTCACTAGTAGGAGTGAGAAAAACATCACGGGGTGGTGCGCATTGTATGGGTGTGTGTTACATTACATTCACTAGTAGGAGTGAGAAAAACATCACGGGGTGGTGCGCATTGTATGGGTGTGTGTTACATTACATTCACTAGTAGGAGTGAAAAAACGTCACGGGGAGGTGCGCATTGTATGGGTGTGTGTTACATTACATTCGCTAGTAGGAGTGAGGAAAACATCATCGCGTGGTGCGCATTGTATGGGTGTGTGTTACATTAGATTCACTAGTAGGAGTGAGAAAAACATCACGGGGTGGTGCGCATTGTATGGGTGTGTGTTACATTAGATTCACTAGTAGGAGTGAGAAAAACATCACGGGGTGGTGCGCATTGTATGGGTGTGTGTTACATTAGATTCACTAGTAGGAGTGAGAAAAACATCACGGGGTGGTGCGCATTGTATGGGTGTGTGTTACATTACATTCACTAGTAGGAGTGAGAAAAACATCACGGGGTGGTGCGCATTGTATGGGTGTTTGTTACATTAGATTCACTAGTAGGAATGAGAAAGTCATCACGGGGTGGTGCGCATTGTATGGGTGTGTGTTACATTACATTCACTAGTAGGAGTGAGAAAAACATCACGGGGTGGTGCGGATTGTATGGGTGTGTGTTACATTAGATTCACTAGTAGGAGTGAGAAAAACATCACAGGGTGGTGCGCATTGTATGGGTGTGTGTTACATTACATTCACTAGTAGGAGTGAGAAAATCATCACGGGGTGGTGCGCATTGTATGGGTGTGTGTTACATTACATTCACTAGTAGGGGTGAGAAAAACATCACGGGGTGGTGCGCATTGTATGGGTGTGTGTTACATTACATTCACTAGTAGGAGTGAGAAAAACATCACGGGGTGGTGCGCATTGTATGGGTGTGTGTTACATTACATTCACTAGTAGGAGTGAGAAAAACATCACAGGGTGGTGCGCATTGTATGGGTGTGTGTTACATTACATTCACTAGTAGGAGTGAGAAAAACATCACGGGGTGGTGCGCATTGTATGGGTGTGTGTTACATTACATTCACTAGTAGGGGTGAGAAAAACATCACGGGGTGGTGCGCATTGTATGGGTGTGTGTTACATTACATTCACTAGTAGGGGTGAGAAAAACATCACGGGGTGGTGCGCATTGTATGGGTGTGTGTTACATTACATTCACTAGTAGGAGTCAGAAAAACATCACGGGGTGGTGCGCATTGTATGGGTGTGTGTTACATTACATTCACTAGTAGGAGTGAGAAAAACATCACAGGGTGGTGCGCATTGTATGGGTGTGAGTTACATTACATTCACTAGTAGGAGTGAGAAAATCATCACGGGGTGGTGCGCATTGTATGGGTGTGTGTTACATTACATTCACTAGTAGGGGTGAGAAAAACATCACGGGGTGGTGCGCATTGTATGGGTGTGTGTTACATTACATTCACTAGTAGGAGTGAGAAAAACATCACGGGGTAGTGCACATTGTATGGGTGTGTGTTACATTCACTAGTAGGAGTGAGAAAAACATCACGGGGTGGTGCGCATTGTATGGGTGTGTGTTACATTACATTCACTAGTAGGAGTGAGAAAAACATCACGGTGTGGTGCGCATTGTATGGGTGTGTGTTACATTACATTCACTAGTAGGAGTGAGAAAAACATCACGGGGTGGTGCGCATTGTATGGGTGTGTGTTACATTACATTCACTAGTAGGAGTGAAAAAAACATCACGGGGTGGTGCGCATTGTATGGGTGTGTGTTACATTACATTCACTAGTAGGGGTGAGAAAAACATCACGGGGTGGTGCGCATTGTATGGGTGTGTGTTACATTACATTCACTAGTAGGGGTGAGAAAAACATCACGGGGTGGTGCGCATTGTATGGGTGTGTGTTACATTACATTCACTAGTAGGAGTGAGAAAAACATCACGGGGTGGTGCGCATTGTATGGGTGTGTGTTACATTACATTCACTAGTAGGAGTGAGAAAAACATCACGGGGTGGTGCGCATTGTATGGGTGTGTGTTACATTACATTCACTAGTAGGAGTGAGAAAATCATCACGGGGTGGTGCGCATTGTATGGGTGTGTGTTACATTACATTCACTAGTAGGGGTGAGAAAAACATCACGGGGTGGTGCGCATTGTATGGGTGTGTGTTACATTACATTCACTAGTAGGAGTGAGAAAAACATCACGGGGTGGTGCACATTGTATGGGTGTGTGTTACATTCACTAGTAGGAGTGAGAAAAACATCACGGGGTGGTGCGCATTGTATGGGTGTGTGTTACATTACATTCACTAGTAGGAGTGAGAAAAACATCACGGTGTGGTGCGCATTGTATGGGTGTGTGTTACATTACATTCACTAGTAGGAGTGAGAAAAACATCACGGGGTGGTGCGCATTGTATGGGTGTGTGTTACATTACATTCACTAGTAGGAGTGAGAAAAACATCACGGGGTGGTGCGCATTGTATGGGTGTGTGTTACATTACATTCACTAGTAGGAGTGAGAAAAACATCACAGGGTGGTGCGCATTGTATGGGTGTGTGTTACATTACATTCACTAGTAGGAGTGAGAAAAACATCACGGGGTGGTGCGCATTGTATGGGTGTGTGTTACATTACATTCACTAGTAGGGGTGAGAAAAACATCACGGGGTGGTGCGCATTGTATGGGTGTGTGTTACATTACATTCACTAGTAGGGGTGAGAAAAACATCACGGGGTGGTGCGCATTGTATGGGTGTGTGTTACATTACATTCACTAGTAGGAGTGAGAAAAACATCACGGGGTGGTGCGCATTGTATGGGTGTGTGTTACATTACATTCACTAGTAGGAGTGAGAAAAACATCACAGGGTGGTGCGCATTGTATGGGTGTGTGTTACATTACATTCACTAGTAGGAGTGAGAAAATCATCACGGGGTGGTGCGCATTGTATGGGTGTGTGTTACATTACATTCACTAGTAGGGGTGAGAAAAACATCACGGGGTGGTGCGCATTGTATGGGTGTGTGTTACATTACATTCACTAGTAGGAGTGAGAAAAACATCACGGGGTGGTGCACATTGTATGGGTGTGTGTTACATTCACTAGTAGGAGTGAGAAAAACATCACGGGGTGGTGCGCATTGTATGGGTGTGTGTTACATTACATTCACTAGTAGGAGTGAGAAAAACATCACGGTGTGGTGCGCATTGTATGGGTGTGTGTTACATTACATTCACTAGTAGGAGTGAGAAAAACATCACGGGGTGGTGCGCATTGTATGGGTGTGTGTTATATTACATTCACTAGTAGGAGTGAAAAAAAACATCACGGGGTGGTGCGCATTGTATGGGTGTGTGTTACATTACATTCACTAGTAGGAGTGAGAAAAACATCACGGGGTGGTGCGCATTGTATGGGTGTTTGTTACATTAGATTCACAAGTAGGAGTGAGAAAATCATCACGGGGTGGTGCGCATTGTATGGGTGTGTGTTACATTACATTCACTAGTAGGAGTGAGAAAAACATCACGGGGTGGTGCGCATTGTATGGGTGTGTGTTACATTACATTCACTAGTAGGAGTGAGAAAAACATCACGGGGTGGTGCGCATTGTATGGGTGTGTGTTACATTACATTCACTAGTAGGAGTGAGAAAAACTTCACGGGGTGGTGCGCATTGTATGGGTGTGTGTTACATTACATTCACTAGTAGGAGTGAGAAAAACATCACGGGGTGGTGCGCATTGTATGGGTGCGTGTTACATTACATTCACTAGTAGGAGTGAGAAAAACATCACGGGGTGGTGCGCATTGTATGGGTGTGTGTTACATTAGATTCACTAGTAGTAGTGAGAAAAACATCACGGGGTGGTGCGCATTGTATGGGTGTGTGTTACATTACATTCACTAGTAGGAGTGAGAAAAACATCACGGGGTGGTGCGCATTTTATGGGTGTGTGTTTCATTACATTCACTAGTAGGAGTGATAAAAACATCACGGTGTGGTTCGCATTGTATGGGTGTGTGTTACATTACATTCACTAGTAGGAGTGAGAAAAACATCACGGGGTGGTGCGCATTGTATGGGTGTGTGTTACATTACATTCACTAGTAGGAGTGAGAAAAACATCACGGGGTGGTGCGCATTGTATGGGTGTGTGTTACATTACATTCACTAGTAGGAGTGAGAAAAACATCACGGGGTGGTGCGCACTGTATGGGTGTGTGTTACATTACATTCACTAGTAGGAGTGAGAAAAACATCACGGGGTGGTGCGCATTGTATGGGTGTGTGTTACATTACATTCACTAGTAGGAGTCAGAAAAACATCACGGGGTGGTGCGCATTGTATGGGTGTGTGTTACATTACATTCACTAGTAGGAGTGAGAAAAACATCACGGGGTGGTGCGCATTGTATGGGTGAGTGTTACATTACATTCACTAGTAGGAGTGAGAAAAACATCACGGGGTGGTGCGCATTGTATGGGTGTGTGTTACATTACATTCACTAGTAGGAGTGAGAAAAACATCACAGGGTGGTGCGCATTGTATGGGTGTGTGTTACATTACATTCACTAGTAGGAGTGAGAAAAACATCACGGGGTGGTGCGCATTGTATGGGTGTGTGTTACATTACATTCACTAGTAGGAGTGAGAAAAACATCACGGGGTGGTGCGCATTGTATGGGTGTGTGTTACATTACATTCACTAGTAGGAGTGAGAAAAACATCACGGGGTGGTGCACATTGTAAGGGTGTGTGTTACATTACATTCACTAGTAGGGGTGAGAAAAACATCACGGGGTGGTGCGCATTGTATGGGTGTGTGTTACATTACATTCACTAGTAGGAGTGAGAAAAACATCACGGGGTGGTGCGCATTGTATGGGTGTGTGTTACATTACATTCACTAGTAGGAGTGAGAAAAACATCACGGGGTGGTGCGCATTGTATGGGTGTGTGTTACATTACATTCACTAGTAGGAGTGAGAAAATCATCACGGGGTGGTGCCCATTGTATGGGTGTGTGTTACATTACATTCACTAGTATGGGTGAGAAAAACATCACGGGGTGGTGCGCATTGTATGGTTGTGTGTTACATTACATTCACTAGTAGGAGTGAGAAAAACATCACGGGGTGGTGCGCATTGTATGGGTGTGTGTTACATTCACTAGTAGGAGTGAGAAAAACATCACGGGGTGGTGCGCATTGTATGGGTGTGTGTTACATTGCATTCACTAGTAGGAGTGAGAAAAACATCACGGGGTGGTGCGCATTGTATGGGTGTGTGTTACATTACATTCACTAGTAGGAGTGAGAAAAACATCACGGGGTGGTGCGCATTTTATGGGTGTTTGTTACATTAGATTCAGTAGTAGGAGTGAGAAAATCATCACGGGGTGGTGCGCATTGTATGCGTGTGTGTTACATTACATTCACTAGTAGGAGTGAGAAAATCATCACGGGGTGGTGCGCATTGTATGGGTGTGTGTTACATTACATTCACTAGTAGGAGTGAGAAAAACATCACGGGGTGGTGCGCATTGTAGGGGTGTGTGTTACATTACATTCACTAGTAGGAGTGAGAAAAACATCACGGGGTGGTGCGCATTGTATGGGTGTGTGTTACATTACATTCACTAGTAGGAGTGAGAAAAACATCACGGGGTGGTGCCCATTGTATGGGTGTGTGTTACATTAGATTCACTAGTAGGAGTGAGAAAATCATCACGGGGTGGTGCGCATTGTATGGGTGTGTGTTACATTACATTCACTAGTAGGAGTGAGAAAAACATCACGGGGTGGTGCGCATTGTATGGGTGTGTGTTACATTACATTCACTAGTAGGAGTGAGAAAAACATCACGGGGTGGTGTGCATTGTATGGGTGTGTGTTACATTACATTCACTAGTAGGAGTGAGAAAAACATCACGGGGTGGTGCGCATTGTATGGGTGTGTGTTACATTACATTCACTAGTAGGAGTGAGAAAAACATCACGGGGTGGTGCGCATTGTATGGGTGTGTGTTACATTACATTCACTAGTAGGAGTGAGAAAAACATCACGGGGTGGTGCGCATTGTATGGGTGTGTGTTACATTAGATTCACAGTAGGAGTGAGAAAAACATCACGGGGGTGGTGCGCATTGTATGGGTGTGTGTTACATTAGATTCACTAGTAGGAGTGAGAAAAACATCACGGGGTGGTGCGCATTGTATGGGTGTGTGATACATTAGATTCACTAGTAGGAGTGAGAAAAACATCACGGGGTGGTGCGCATTGTATGGGTGTGTGTTACATTAGATTCACTAGTAGGAGTGAGAAAAACATCACGGGGTGGTGCGCATTGTATGGGTGTGTGTTACATTACATTCACTAGTAGGAGTGAGAAAAACATCACGGGGTGGTGCGCATTGTATGGGTGTGTGTTACATTACATTCACTAGTAGGAGTGAGAAAAACATCACGGGGTGGTGCGCATTGTATGGGTGTGTGTTACATTACATTCACTAGTAGGAGTGAAAAAACATCACGGGGAGGTGCGCATTGTATGGGTGTGTGTTACATTACATTCGCTAGTAGGAGTGAGAAAAACATCATCGCGTGGTGCGCATTGTATGGGTGTGTGTTACATTAGATTCACTAGTAGGAGTGAGAAAAACATCACGGGGTGGTGCGCATTGTATGGGTGTGTGTTACATTAGATTCACTAGTAGGAGTGAGAAAAACATCACGGGGTGGTGCGCATTGTATGGGTGTGTGTTACATTAGATTCACTAGTAGGAGTGAGAAAAACATCACGGGGTGGTGCGCATTGTATGGGTGTGTGTTACATTACATTCACTAGTAGGAGTGAGAAAAACATCACGGGGTGGTGCGCATTGTATGGGTGTTTGTTACATTAGATTCACTAGTAGGAGTGAGAAAGTCATCACGGGGTGGTGCGCATTGTATGGGTGTGTGTTACATTACATTCACTAGTAGGAGTGAGAAAAACATCACGGGGTGGTGCGGATTGTATGGGTGTGTGTTACATTAGATTCACTAGTAGGAGTGAGAAAAACATCACAGGGTGGTGCGCATTGTATGGGTGTGTGTTACATTACATTCACTAGTAGGAGTGAGAAAATCATCACGGGGTGGTGCGTATTGTATGGGTGTGTGTTACATTACATTCACTAGTAGGGGTGAGAAAAACATCACGGGGTGGTGCGCATTGTATGGGTGTGTGTTACATTACATTCACTAGTAGGAGTGAGAAAAACATCACGGGGTGGTGCACATTGTATGGGTGTGTGTTACATTCACTAGTAGGAGTGAGAAAAACATCACGGGGTGGTGCGCATTGTATGGGTGTGTGTTACATTACATTCACTAGTAGGAGTGAGAAAAACATCACGGGGTGGTGCGCATTGTATGGGTGTGTGTTACATTACATTCACTAGTAGGAGTGAGAAAAACATCACAGGGTGGTGCGCATTGTATGGGTGTGTGTTACATTACATTCACTAGTAGGAGTGAGAAAAACATCACGGGGTGGTGCGCATTGTATGGGTGTGTGTTACATTACATTCACTAGTAGGGGTGAGAAAAACATCACGGGGTGGTGCGCATTGTATGGGTGTGTGTTACATTACATTCACTAGTAGGGGTGAGAAAAACATCACGGGGTGGTGCGCATTGTATGGGTGTGTGTTACATTACATTCACTAGTAGGAGTGAGAAAAACATCACGGGGTGGTGCGCATTGTATGGGTGTGTGTTACATTACATTCACTAGTAGGAGTGAGAAAAACATCACAGGGTGGTGCGCATTGTATGGGTGTGTGTTACATTACATTCACTAGTAGGAGTGAGAAAATCATCACGGGGTGGTGCGCATTGTATGGGTGTGTGTTACATTACATTCACTAGTAGGGGTGAGAAAAACATCACGGTGTGGTGCGCATTGTATGGGTGTGTGTTACATTACATTCACTAGTAGGAGTGAGAAAAACATCACGGGGTGGTGCGCATTGTATGGGTGTGTGTTACATTACATTCACTAGTAGGAGTGAGAAAAACATCACGGGGTGGTGCGCATTGTATGGGTGTGTGTTACATTACATTCACTAGTAGGAGTGAGAAAAACATCACAGGGTGGTGCGCATTGTATGGGTGTGTGTTACATTACATTCACTAGTAGGAGTGAGAAAAACATCACGGGGTGGTGCGCATTGTATGGGTGTGTGTTACATTACATTCACTAGTAGGGGTGAGAAAAACATCACGGGGTGGTGCGCATTGTATGGGTGTGTGTTACATTACATTCACTAGTAGGGGTGAGAAAAACATCACGGGGTGGTGCGCATTGTATGGGTGTGTGTTACATTACATTCACTAGTAGGAGTGAGAAAAACATCACGGGGTGGTGCGCATTGTATGGGTGTGTGTTACATTACATTCACTAGTAGGAGTGAGAAAAACATCACAGGGTGGTGCGCATTGTATGGGTGTGTGTTACATTACATTCACTAGTAGGAGTGAGAAAATCATCACGGGGTGGTGCGCATTGTATGGGTGTGTGTTACATTACATTCACTAGTAGGGGTGAGAAAAACATCACGGGGTGGTGCGCATTGTATGGGTGTGTGTTACATTACATTCACTAGTAGGAGTGAGAAAAACATCACGGGGTGGTGCACATTGTATGGGTGTGTGTTACATTCACTAGTAGGAGTGAGAAAAACATCACGGGGTGGTGCGCATTGTATGGGTGTGTGTTACATTACATTCACTAGTAGGAGTGAGAAAAACATCACGGTGTGGTGCGCATTGTATGGGTGTGTGTTACATTACATTCACTAGTAGGAGTGAGAAAAACATCACGGGGTGGTGCGCATTGTATGGGTGTGTGTTACATTACATTCACTAGTAGGAGTGAAAAAAACATCACGGGGTGGTGCGCATTGTATGGGTGTGTGTTACATTACATTCACTAGTAGGAGTGAGAAAAACATCACGGGGTGGTGCGCATTGTATGGGTGTTTGTTACATTAGATTCACAAGTAGGAGTGAGAAAATCATCACGGGGTGGTGCGCATTGTATGGGTGTGTGTTACATTACATTCACTAGTAGGAGTGAGAAAAACATCACGGGGTGGTGCGCATTGTATGGGTGTGTGTTACATTACATTCACTAGTAGGAGTGAGAAAAACATCACGGGGTGGTGCGCATTGTATGGGTGTGTGTTACATTACATTCACTAGTAGGAGTGAGAAAAACTTCACGGGGTGGTGCGCATTGTATGGGTGTGTGTTACATTACATTCACTAGTAGGAGTGAGAAAAACATCACGGGGTGGTGCGCATTGTATGGGTGCGTGTTACATTACATTCACTAGTAGGAGTGAGAAAAACATCACGGGGTGGTGCGCATTGTATGGGTGTGTGTTACATTAGATTCACTAGTAGTAGTGAGAAAAACATCACGGGGTGGTGCGCATTGTATGGGTGTGTGTTACATTACATTCACTAGTAGGAGTGAGAAAAACATCACGGGGTGGTGCGCATTTTATGGGTGTGTGTTTCATTACATTCACTAGTAGGAGTGATAAAAACATCACGGTGTGGTGCGCATTGTATGGGTGTGTGTTACATTACATTCACTAGTAGGAGTGAGAAAAACATCACGGGGTGGTTCGCATTGTATGGGTGTGTGTTACATTACATTCACTAGTAGGAGTGAGAAAAACATCACGGGGTGGTGCGCATTGTATGGGTGTGTGTTACATTACATTCACTAGTAGGAGTGAGAAAAACATCACGGGGTGGTGCGCACTGTATGGGTGTGTGTTACATTACATTCACTAGTAGGAGTGAGAAAAACATCACGGGGTGGTGCGCATTGTATGGGTGTGTGTTACATTACATTCACTAGTAGGAGTGAGAAAAACATCACGGGGTGGTGCGCATTGTATGGGTGTGTGTTACATTACATTCACTAGTAGGAGTGAGAAAAACATCACGGGGTGGTGCGCATTGTATGGGTGAGTGTTACATTACATTCACTAGTAGGAGTGAGAAAAACATCACGGGGTGGTGCGCATTGTATGGGTGTGTGTTACATTACATTCACTAGTAGGAGTGAGAAAAACATCACAGGGTGGTGCGCATTGTATGGGTGTGTGTTACATTACATTCACTAGTAGGAGTGAGAAAAACATCACGGGGTGGTGCGCATTGTATGGGTGTGTGTTACATTACATTCACTAGTAGGAGTGAGAAAAACATCACGGGGTGGTGCGCATTGTATGGGTGTGTGTTACATTACATTCACTAGTAGGAGTGAGAAAAACATCACGGGGTGGTGCGCATTGTAAGGGTGTGTGTTACATTACATTCACTAGTAGGGGTGAGAAAAACATCACGGGGTGGTGCGCATTGTATGGGTGTGTGTTACATTACATTCACTAGTAGGAGTGAGAAAAACATCACGGGGTGGTGCGCATTGTATGGGTGTGTGTTACATTACATTCACTAGTAGGAGTGAGAAAAACATCACGGGGTGGTGCGCATTGTATGGGTGTGTGTTACATTACATTCACTAGTAGGAGTGAGAAAATCATCACGGGGTGGTGCGCATTGTATGGGTGTGTGTTACATTACATTCACTAGTATGGGTGAGAAAAACATCACGGGGTGGTGCGCATTGTATGGTTGTGTGTTACATTACATTCACTAGTAGGAGTGAGAAAAACATCACGGGGTGGTGCGCATTGTATGGGTGTGTGTTACATTCACTAGTAGGAGTGAGAAAAACATCACGGGGTGGTGCGCATTGTATGGGTGTGTGTTACATTGCATTCACTAGTAGGAGTGAGAAAAACATCACGGGGTGGTGCGCATTGTATGGGTGTGTGTTACATTACATTCACTAGTAGGAGTGAGAAAAACATCACGGGGTGGTGCGCATTGTATGGGTGTTTGTTACATTAGATTCAGTAGTAGGAGTGAGAAAATCATCACGGGGTGGTGCGCATTGTATGCGTGTGTGTTACATTACATTCACTAGTAGGAGTGAGAAAATCATCACGGGGTGGTGCGCATTGTATGGGTGTGTGTTACATTACATTCACTAGTAGGAGTGAGAAAAACATCACGGGGTGGTGCGCATTGTAGGGGTGTGTGTTACATTACATTCACTAGTAGGAGTGAGAAAAACATCACGGGGTGGTGCGCATTGTATGGGTGTGTGTTACATTACATTCACTAGTAGGAGTGAGAAAAACATCACGGGGTGGTGCCCATTGTATGGGTGTGTGTTACATTAGATTCACTAGTAGGAGTGAGAAAATCATCACGGGGTGGTGCGCATTGTATGGGTGTGTGTTACATTACATTCACTAGTAGGAGTGAGAAAAACATCACGGGGTGGTGCGCATTGTATGGGTGTGTGTTACATTACATTCACTAGTAGGAGTGAGAAAAACATCACGGGGTGGTGTGCATTGTATGGGTGTGTGTTACATTACATTCACTAGTAGGAGTGAGAAAAACATCACGGGGTGGTGCGCATTGTATGGGTGTGTGTTACATTACATTCACTAGTAGGAGTGAGAAAAACATCACGGGGTGGTGCGCATTGTATGGGTGTGTGTTACATTACATTCACTAGTAGGAGTGAGAAAAACATCACGGGGTGGTGCGCATTGTATGGGTGTGTGTTACATTAGATTCACTAGTAGGAGTGAGAAAAACATCACGGGGTGGTGCGCATTGTATGGGTGTGTGTTACATTAGATTCACTAGTAGGAGTGAGAAAAACATCACGGGGTGGTGCGCATTGTATGGGTGTGTGATACATTAGATTCACTAGTAGGAGTGAGAAAAACATCACGGGGTGGTGCGCATTGTATGGGTGTGTGTTACATTAGATTCACTAGTAGGAGTGAGAAAAACATCACGGGGTGGTGCGCATTGTATGGGTGTGTGTTACATTACATTCACTAGTAGGAGTGAGAAAAACATCACGGGGTGGTGCGCATTGTATGGGTGTGTGTTACATTACATTCACTAGTAGGAGTGAGAAAAACATCACGGGGTGGTGCGCATTGTATGGGTGTGTGTTACATTACATTCACTAGTAGGAGTGAAAAAACATCACGGGGAGGTGCGCATTGTATGGGTGTGTGTTACATTACATTCGCTAGTAGGAGTGAGAAAAACATCATCGCGTGGTGCGCATTGTATGGGTGTGTGTTACATTAGATTCACTAGTAGGAGTGAGAAAAACATCACGGGGTGGTGCGCATTGTATGGGTGTGTGTTACATTAGATTCACTAGTAGGAGTGAGAAAAACATCACGGGGTGGTGCGCATTGTATGGGTGTGTGTTACATTAGATTCACTAGTAGGAGTGAGAAAAACATCACGGGGTGGTGCGCATTGTATGGGTGTGTGTTACATTACATTCACTAGTAGGAGTGAGAAAAACATCACGGGGTGGTGCGCATTGTATGGGTGTTTGTTACATTAGATTCACTAGTAGGAGTGAGAAAGTCATCACGGGGTGGTGCGCATTGTATGGGTGTGTGTTACATTACATTCACTAGTAGGAGTGAGAAAAACATCACGGGGTGGTGCGGATTGTATGGGTGTGTGTTACATTAGATTCACTAGTAGGAGTGAGAAAAACATCACAGGGTGGTGCGCATTGTATGGGTGTGTGTTACATTACATTCACTAGTAGGAGTGAGAAAATCATCACGGGGTGGTGCGTATTGTATGGGTGTGTGTTACATTACATTCACTAGTAGGGGTGAGAAAAACATCACGGGGTGGTGCGCATTGTATGGGTGTGTGTTACATTACATTCACTAGTAGGAGTGAGAAAAACATCACGGGGTGGTGCACATTGTATGGGTGTGTGTTACATTCACTAGTAGGAGTGAGAAAAACATCACGGGGTGGTGCGCATTGTATGGGTGTGTGTTACATTACATTCACTAGTAGGAGTGAGAAAAACATCACGGGGTGGTGCGCATTGTATGGGTGTGTGTTACATTACATTCACTAGTAGGAGTGAGAAAAACATCACAGGGTGGTGCGCATTGTATGGGTGTGTGTTACATTACATTCACTAGTAGGAGTGAGAAAAACATCACGGGGTGGTGCGCATTGTATGGGTGTGTGTTACATTACATTCACTAGTAGGGGTGAGAAAAACATCACGGGGTGGTGCGCATTGTATGGGTGTGTGTTACATTACATTCACTAGTAGGGGTGAGAAAAACATCACGGGGTGGTGCGCATTGTATGGGTGTGTGTTACATTACATTCACTAGTAGGAGTGAGAAAAACATCACGGGGTGGTGCGCATTGTATGGGTGTGTGTTACATTACATTCACTAGTAGGAGTGAGAAAAACATCACAGGGTGGTGCGCATTGTATGGGTGTGTGTTACATTACATTCACTAGTAGGAGTGAGAAAATCATCACGGGGTGGTGCGCATTGTATGGGTGTGTGTTACATTACATTCACTAGTAGGGGTGAGAAAAACATCACGGGGTGGTGCGCATTGTATGGGTGTGTGTTACATTACATTCACTAGTAGGAGTGAGAAAAACATCACGGGGTGGTGCACATTGTATGGGTGTGTGTTACATTCACTAGTAGGAGTGAGAAAAACATCACGGGGTGGTGCGCATTGTATGGGTGTGTGTTACATTACATTCACTAGTAGGAGTGAGAAAAACATCACGGTGTGGTGCGCATTGTATGGGTGTGTGTTACATTACATTCACTAGTAGGAGTGAGAAAAACATCACGGGGTGGTGCGCATTGTATGGGTGTGTGTTACATTACATTCACTAGTAGGAGTGAGAAAAACATCACGGGGTGGTGCGCATTGTATGGGTGTGTGTTACATTACATTCACTAGTAGGAGTGAGAAAAACATCACGGGGTGGTGCGCATTGTATGGGTGTTTGTTACATTAGATTCACAAGTAGGAGTGAGAAAATCATCACGGGGTGGTGCGCATTGTATGGGTGTGTGTTACATTACATTCACTAGTAGGAGTGAGAAAAACATCACGGGGTGGTGCGCATTGTATGGGTGTGTGTTACATTACATTCACTAGTAGGAGTGAGAAAAACATCACGGGGTGGTGCGCATTGTATGGGTGTGTGTTACATTACATTCACTAGTAGGAGTGAGAAAAACTTCACGGGGTGGTGCGCATTGTATGGGTGCGTGTTACATTACATTCACTAGTAGGAGTGAGAAAAACATCACGGGGTGGTGCGCATTGTATGGGTGCGTGTTACATTACATTCACTAGTAGGAGTGAGAAAAACATCACGGGGTGGTGCGCATTGTATGGGTGTGTGTTACATTAGATTCACTAGTAGTAGTGAGAAAAACATCACGGGGTGGTGCGCATTGTATGGGTGTGTGTTACATTACATTCACTAGTAGGAGTGAGAAAAACATCACGGGGTGGTGCGCATTTTATGGGTGTGTGTTTCATTACATTCACTAGTAGGAGTGATAAAAACATCACGGTGTGGTGCGCATTGTATGGGTGTGTGTTACATTACATTCACTAGTAGGAGTGAGAAAAACATCACGGGGTGGTGCGCATTGTATGGGTGTGTGTTACATTACATTCACTAGTAGGAGTGAGAAAAACATCACGGGGTGGTGCGCATTGTATGGGTGTGTGTTACATTACATTCACTAGTAGGAGTGAGAAAAACATCACGGGGTGGTGCGCACTGTATGGGTGTGTGTTACATTACATTCACTAGTAGGAGTGAGAAAAACATCACGGGGTGGTGCGCATTGTATGGGTGTGTGTTACATTACATTCACTAGTAGGAGTGAGAAAAACATCACGGGGTGGTGCGCATTGTATGGGTGTGTGTTACATTACATTCACTAGTAGGAGTGAGAAAAACATCACGGGGTGGTGCGCATTGTATGGGTGAGTGTTACATTACATTCACTAGTAGGAGTGAGAAAAACATCACGGGGTGGTGCGCATTGTATGGGTGTGTGTTACATTACATTCACTAGTAGGAGTGAGAAAAACATCACAGGGTGGTGCGCATTGTATGGGTGTGTGTTACATTACATTCACTAGTAGGAGTGAGAAAAACATCACGGGGTGGTGCGCATTGTATGGGTGTGTGTTACATTACATTCACTAGTAGGAGTGAGAAAAACATCACGGGGTGGTGCGCATTGTATGGGTGTGTGTTACATTACATTCACTAGTAGGAGTGAGAAAAACATCACGGGGTGGTGCGCATTGTAAGGGTGTGTGTTACATTACATTCACTAGTAGGGGTGAGAAAAACATCACGGGGTGGTGCGCATTGTATGGGTGTGTGTTACATTACATTCACTAGTAGGAGTGAGAAAAACATCACGGGGTGGTGCGCATTGTATGGGTGTGTGTTACATTACATTCACTAGTAGGAGTGAGAAAAACATCACGGGGTGGTGCGCATTGTATGGGTGTGTGTTACATTACATTCACTAGTAGGAGTGAGAAAATCATCACGGGGTGGTGCGCATTGTATGGGTGTGTGTTACATTACATTCACTAGTATGGGTGAGAAAAACATCACGGGGTGGTGCGCATTGTATGGTTGTGTGTTACATTACATTCACTAGTAGGAGTGAGAAAAACATCACGGGGTGGTGCGCATTGTATGGGTGTGTGTTACATTCACTAGTAGGAGTGAGAAAAACATCACGGGGTGGTGCGCATTGTATGGGTGTGTGTTACATTGCATTCACTAGTAGGAGTGAGAAAAACATCACGGGGTGGTGCGCATTGTATGGGTGTGTGTTACATTACATTCACTAGTAGGAGTGAGAAAAACATCACGGGGTGGTGCGCATTGTATGGGTGTTTGTTACATTAGATTCAGTAGTAGGAGTGAGAAAATCATCACGGGGTGGTGCGCATTGTATGCGTGTGTGTTACATTACATTCACTAGTAGGAGTGAGAAAATCATCACGGGGTGGTGCGCATTGTATGGGTGTGTGTTACATTACATTCACTAGTAGGAGTGAGAAAAACATCACGGGGTGGTGCGCATTGTAGGGTGTTTGTTACATTAGATTCACTAGTAGGAGTGAGAAAATCATCACGGGTTGGTGCGCATTTTATGGGTGTGTGTTACATTACATTCACTAGTAGGAGTGAGAAAAACATCACGGGGTGGTGCGCATTGTATGGGTGTGTGTTACATTACATTCACTAGTAGGAGTGAGAAAAACATCACAGGGTGGTGCGCATTGTATGGGTGTGTGTTACATTACATTCACTAGTAGGAGTGAGAAAAACATCACGGGGTGGTGCGCATTGTATGGGTGTGTGTTACATTACATTCACTAGTAGGGGTGAGAAAAACATCACGGGGTGGTGCGCATTGTATGGGTGTGTGTTACATTACATTCACTAGTAGGGGTGAGAAAAACATCACGGGGTGGTGCGCATTGTATGGGTGTGTGTTACATTACATTCACTAGTAGGAGTGAGAAAAACATCACGGTGTGGTGCGCATTGTATGGGTGTGTGTTACATTACATTCACTAGTAGGAGTGAGAAAAACATCACAGGGTGGTGCGCATTGTATGGGTGTGTGTTACATTACATTCACTAGTAGGAGTGAGAAAATCATCACGGGGTGGTGCGCATTGTATGGGTGTGTGTTACATTACATTCACTAGTAGGGGTGAGAAAAACATCACGGGGTGGTGCGCATTGTATGGGTGTGTGTTACATTACATTCACTAGTAGGAGTGAGAAAAACATCACGGGGTGGTGCACATTGTATGGGTGTGTGTTACATTCACTAGTAGGAGTGAGAAAAACATCACGGGGTGGTGCGCATTGTATGGGTGTGTGTTACATTACATTCACTAGTAGGAGTGAGAAAAACATCACGGTGTGGTGCGCATTGTATGGGTGTGTGTTACATTACATTCACTAGTAGGAGTGAGAAAAACATCACGGGGTGGTGCGCATTGTATGGGTGTGTGTTACATTACATTCACTAGTAGGAGTGAGAAAAACATCACGGGGTGGTGCGCATTGTATGGGTGTGTGTTACATTACATTCACTAGTAGGAGTGAGAAAAACATCACGGGGTGGTGCGCATTGTATGGGTGTTTGTTACATTAGATTCACAAGTAGGAGTGAGAAAATCATCACGGGGTGGTGCGCATTGTATGGGTGTGTGTTACATTACATTCACTAGTAGGAGTGAGAAAAACATCACGGGGTGGTGCGCATTGTATGGGTGTGTGTTACATTACATTCACTAGTAGGAGTGAGAAAAACATCACGGGGTGGTGCGCATTGTATGGGTGTGTGTTACATTACATTCACTAGTAGGAGTGAGAAAAACTTCACGGGGTGGTGCGCATTGTATGGGTGTGTGTTACATTACATTCACTAGTAGGAGTGAGAAAAACATCACGGGGTGGTGCGCATTGTATGGGTGCGTGTTACATTACATTCACTAGTAGGAGTGAGAAAAACATCACGGGGTGGTGCGCATTGTATGGGTGTGTGTTACATTAGATTCACTAGTAGTAGTGAGAAAAACATCACGGGGTGGTGCGCATTGTATGGGTGTGTGTTACATTACATTCACTAGTAGGAGTGAGAAAAACATCACGGGGTGGTGCGCATTTTATGGGTGTGTGTTTCATTACATTCACTAGTAGGAGTGATAAAAACATCACGGTGTGGTGCGCATTGTATGGGTGTGTGTTACATTACATTCACTAGTAGGAGTGAGAAAAACATCACGGGGTGGTGCGCATTGTATGGGTGTGTGTTACATTACATTCACTAGTAGGAGTGAGAAAAACATCACGGGGTGGTGCGCATTGTATGGGTGTGTGTTACATTACATTCACTAGTAGGAGTGAGAAAAACATCACGGGGTGGTGCGCACTGTATGGGTGTGTGTTACATTACATTCACTAGTAGGAGTGAGAAAAACATCACGGGGTGGTGCGCATTGTATGGGTGTGTGTTACATTACATTCACTAGTAGGAGTGAGAAAAACATCACGGGGTGGTGCGCATTGTATGGGTGTGTGTTACATTACATTCACTAGTAGGAGTGAGAAAAACATCACGGGGTGGTGCGCATTGTATGGGTGAGTGTTACATTACATTCACTAGTAGGAGTGAGAAAAACATCACGGGGTGGTGCGCATTGTATGGGTGTGTGTTACATTACATTCACTAGTAGGAGTGAGAAAAACATCACAGGGTGGTGCGCATTGTATGGGTGTGTGTTACATTACATTCACTAGTAGGAGTGAGAAAAACATCACGGGGTGGTGCGCATTGTATGGGTGTGTGTTACATTACATTCACTAGTAGGAGTGAGAAAAACATCACGGGGTGGTGCGCATTGTATGGGTGTGTGTTACATTACATTCACTAGTAGGAGTGAGAAAAACATCACGGGGTGGTGCGCATTGTAAGGGTGTGTGTTACATTACATTCACTAGTAGGGGTGAGAAAAACATCACGGGGTGGTGCGCATTGTATGGGTGTGTGTTACATTACATTCACTAGTAGGAGTGAGAAAAACATCACGGGGTGGTGCGCATTGTATGGGTGTGTGTTACATTACATTCACTAGTAGGAGTGAGAAAAACATCACGGGGTGGTGCGCATTGTATGGGTGTGTGTTACATTACATTCACTAGTAGGAGTGAGAAAATCATCACGGGGTGGTGCGCATTGTATGGGTGTGTGTTACATTACATTCACTAGTATGGGTGAGAAAAACATCACGGGGTGGTGCGCATTGTATGGTTGTGTGTTACATTACATTCACTAGTAGGAGTGAGAAAAACATCACGGGGTGGTGCGCATTGTATGGGTGTGTGTTACATTCACTAGTAGGAGTGAGAAAAACATCACGGGGTGGTGCGCATTGTATGGGTGTGTGTTACATTGCATTCACTAGTAGGAGTGAGAAAAACATCACGGGGTGGTGCGCATTGTATGGGTGTGTGTTACATTACATTCACTAGTAGGAGTGAGAAAAACATCACGGGGTGGTGCGCATTGTATGGGTGTTTGTTACATTAGATTCAGTAGTAGGAGTGAGAAAATCATCACGGGGTGGTGCGCATTGTATGCGTGTGTGTTACATTACATTCACTAGTAGGAGTGAGAAAATCATCACGGGGTGGTGCGCATTGTATGGGTGTGTGTTACATTACATTCACTAGTAGGAGTGAGAAAAACATCACGGGGTGGTGCGCATTGTAGGGTGTTTGTTACATTAGATTCACTAGTAGGAGTGAGAAAATCATCACGGGTTGGTGCGCATTTTATGGGTGTGTGTTACATTACATTCACTAGTAGGAGTGAGAAAAACATCACGGGGTGGTGCGCATTGTATGGGTGTGTGTTACATTAGATTCACTAGTAGGAGTGAAAAAACATCACGGGGTGGTGCGCATTGTATGGGTGTGTGTCACATTACATTCACTAGTAGGAGTGAGAAAAACATCACGGGGTGGTGCGCATTGTATGGGTGTGTGTTACATTACATTCACTAGTAGGAGTGAGAAAAACCTCACGGGGTGGTGCGCATTGTATGGGTGTGTGTTACATTACATTCACTAGTAGGAGTGAGAAAAACATCACGGGGTGGTGCCCATTGTATGGGTGTGTGTTACATTACATTCACTAGTAGGAGTGAGAAAAACATCACGGGGTGGTGCGCACTGTATGGGTGTGTGTTACATTACATTCACTAGTAGGAGTGAGAAAAACATCACGGGGTGGTGCGCATTGTATGGGTGTGTGTTACATTACATTCACTAGTAGGAGTGAGAAAAACATCACGGGGTGGTGCGCATTGTATGGGTGTGTGTTACATTACATTCACTAGTAGGAGTGAGAAAAACATCACGGGGTGGTGCGCATTGTATGGGTGTGTGTTACATTACATTCACTAGTAGGAGTGAGAAAAACATCACGGGGTGGTGCGCATTGTATGGGTGTGTGTTACATTACATTCACTAGTAGGAGTGAGAAAAACATCACGGGGTGGTGCGCGTTGTATGGGTGTGTGTTACATTACATTCACTAGTAGGAGTGAGAAAAACATCACGGGGTGGTGCGCATTGTATGGGTGTTTGTTACATCAGATTCACTAGTAGGAGTGAGAAAATCATCACGGGGTGGTGCGCATTGTATGGGTGTGTGTTAC
The DNA here is from genome assembly GCF_034190915.1 of Cavia porcellus. NCBI lineage: Eukaryota > Metazoa > Chordata > Mammalia > Rodentia > Caviidae > Cavia > Cavia porcellus. Next base: position 290,505 of record NW_026947580.1, on the reverse strand, counting down.
ATTACATTCACTAGTAGGAATGAGAAAAACATCACGGGGTGGTGCGCATTGTATGGGTGTGTGTTACATTACATTCACTAGTAGGAGTGAGAAAAACATCACGGGGTGGTGCGCATTGTATGGGTGTGTGTTACATTACATTCACTAGTAGGAGTGAGAAAAACATCACGGGGTGGTGCGCATTGTATGGGTGTGTGTTACATTACATTCACTAGTAGGAGTGAGAAAAACATCACGGGCTGGTGCGCATTGTATGGGTGTGTGTTACATTACATTCACTAGTTGGAGTGAGAAAAACATCACGGGGTGGTGCACATTGTATGGGTGTGTGTTACATTACATTCACTAGGAGGAGTGAGAAAAACATCACGGGGTGGTGCGCATTGTATGGGTGTGTGTTACATTACATTCACTAGTAGGAGTGAGAAAAACATCACGGGGTGGTGCGCATTGTATGGGTGTTTGTTACATTAGATTCACTAGTAGGAGTCAGAAAAACATCACGGGGTGGTGCGCATTGTATGGGTGTGTGTTACATTACATTCACTAGTAGGAGTGAGAAAAACAACACGGGGTGGTGCGCATTGTATGGGTGTGTGTTACATTAGATTCACTAGTAGGAGTGAGAAAAACATCACGGGGTGGTGCGCATTGTATGGGTGTGTGTTACATTACATTCACTAGTAGGAGTGAGAAAAACATCACGGGGTGGTGCGCATTGTATGGGTTTGTGTTACATTACATTCACTAGTAGGAGTGAGAAAAACATCACGGGGTGGTGCGCATTTTATGGGTGTGTGTTACATTACATTCACTAGTAGGAGTGAGAAAAACATCACGGGGTGGTGCGCATTGTATGGGTGTTTGTTACATTAGATTCACTAGTAGGAGTCAGAAAAACATCACGGGGTTGTGCGCATTGTATGGGTGTGTGTTACATTACATTCACTAGTAGGAGTGAGAAAAACATCACGGGGTGGTGCGCATTGTATGGGTGTGTGTTACATTACATTCACTAGTAGGGGTGAGAAAAACATCACGGGGTGGTGCGCATTGTATGGGTGTGTGTTACATTACATTCACTAGTAGGAGTGAGAAAAACATCACGGGGTGGTGCGCATTGTATGGGTGTGTGTTACATTACATTCACTAGTAGGAGTGAGAAAAACATCACGGGGTGGTGCACATTGTATGGGTGTGTGTTACATTACATTCACTAGTAGGAGTGAGAAAATCATCACGGGGTGGTGCGCATTGTATGGGTGTGTGTTACATTACATTCACTAGTATGGGTGAGAAAAACATCACGGGGTGGTGCGCATTGTATGGTTGTGTGTTACATTACATTCACTAGTAGGAGTGAGAAAAACATCACGGGGTGGTGCGCATTGTATGGGTGTGTGTTACATTCACTAGTAGGAGTGAGAAAAACATCACGGGGTGGTGCGCATTGTATGGGTGTGTGTTACATTGCATTCACTAGTAGGAGTGAGAAAAACATCACGGGGTGGTGCGCATTGTATGGGTGTGTGTTACATTACATTCACTAGTAGGAGTGAGAAAAACATCACGGGGTGGTGCGCATTGTATGGGTGTTTGTTACATTAGATTCAGTAGTAGGAGTGAGAAAATCATCACGGGGTGGTGCGCATTGTATGCGTGTGTGTTACATTACATTCACTAGTAGGAGTGAGAAAATCATCACGGGGTGGTGCGCATTGTATGGGTGTGTGTTACATTACATTCACTAGTAGGAGTGAGAAAAACATCACGGGGTGGTGCGCATTGTAGGGTGTTTGTTACATTAGATTCACTAGTAGGAGTGAGAAAATCATCACGGGTTGGTGCGCATTTTATGGGTGTGTGTTACATTACATTCACTAGTAGGAGTGAGAAAAACATCACGGGGTGGTGCGCATTGTATGGGTGTGTGTTACATTAGATTCACTAGTAGGAGTGAAAAAACATCACGGGGTGGTGCACATTGTATGGGTGTGTGTCACATTACATTCACTAGTAGGAGTGAGAAAAACATCACGGGGTGGTGCGCATTGTATGGGTGTGTGTTACATTACATTCACTAGTAGGAGTGAGAAAAACATCACGGGGTGGTGCGCATTGTATGGGTGTGTGTTACATTACATTCACTAGTAGGAGTGAGAAAAACATCACGGGGTGGTGCCCATTGTATGGGTGTGTGTTACATTACATTCACTAGTAGGAGTGAGAAAAACATCACGGGGTGGTGCGCACTGTATGGGTGTGTGTTACATTACATTCACTAGTAGGAGTGAGAAAAACATCACGGGGTGGTGCGCATTGTATGGGTGTGTGTTACATTACATTCACTAGTAGGAGTGAGAAAAACATCACGGGGTGGTGCGCATTGTATGGGTGTGTGTTACATTACATTCACTAGTAGGAGTGAGAAAAACATCACGGGGTGGTGCGCATTGTATGGGTGTGTGTTACATTACATTCACTAGTAGGAGTGAGAAAAACATCACGGGGTGGTGCGCGTTGTATGGGTGTGTGTTACATTACATTCACTAGTAGGAGTGAGAAAAACATCACGGGGTGGTGCGCATTGTATGGGTGTTTGTTACATTACATTCACTAGTAGGAGTGAGAAAAACATCACGGGGTGGTGCGCATTGTATGGGTGTTTGTTACATCAGATTCACTAGTAGGAGTGAGAAAATCATCACGGGGTGGTGCGCATTGTATGGGTGTGTGTTACATTACATTCACTAGTAGGAATGAGAAAAACATCACGGGGTGGTGCGCATTGTATGGGTGTGTGTTACATTACATTCACTAGTAGGAGTGAGAAAAACATCAGGGGTGGTGCGCATTGTATGGGTGTGTGTTACATTACATTCACTAGTAGGAGTGAGAAAAACATCACGGGCTGGTGCGCATTGTATGGGTGTGTGTTACATTACATTCACTAGTTGGAGTGAGAAAAACATCACGGGGTGGTGCGCATTGTATGGGTGTGTGTTACATTACATTCACTAGGAGGAGTGAGAAAAACATCACGGGGTGGTGCGCATTGTATGGGTGTGTGTTACATTACATTCACTAGTAGGAGTGAGAAAAACATCACGGGGTGGTGCGCATTGTATGGGTGTTTGTTACATTAGATTCACTAGTAGGAGTCAGAAAAACATCACGGGGTGGTGCGCATTGTATGGGTGTGTGTTACATTACATTCACTAGTAGGAGTGAGAAAAACAACACGGGGTGGTGCGCATTGTATGGGTGTGTGTTACATTAGATTCACTAGTAGGAGTGAGAAAAACATCACGGGGTGGTGCGCATTGTATGGGTGTGTGTTACATTACATTCACTAGTAGGAGTGAGAAAAACATCACGGGGTGGTGCGCATTGTATGGGTTTGTGTTACATTACATTCACTAGTAGGAGTGAGAAAAACATCACGGGGTGGTGCGCATTTTATGGGTGTGTGTTACATTACATTCACTAGTAGGAGTGAGAAAAACATCACGGGGTGGTGCGCATTGTATGGGTGTTTGTTACATTAGATTCACTAGTAGGAGTCAGAAAAACATCACGGGGTGGTGCGCATTGTATGGGTGTGTGTTACATTACATTCACTAGTAGGAGTGAGAAAAACAACACGGGGTGGTGCGCATTGTATGGGTGTGTGTTACATTAGATTCACTAGTAGGAGTGAGAAAAACATCACGGGGTGGTGCGCATTGTATGGGTGTGTGTTACATTACATTCACTAGTAGGAGTGAGAAAAACATCACGGGGTGGTGCGCATTGTATGGGTTTGTGTTACATTACATTCACTAGTAGGAGTGAGAAAAACATCACGGGGTGGTGCGCATTTTATGGGTGTGTGTTACATTACATTCACTAGTAGGAGTGAGAAAAACATCACGGGGTGGTGCGCATTGTATGGGTGTGTGTTACATTATATTCACTAGTAGGAGTGAGAAAAACATCACGGGGTGGTGCCCTTGTATGGGTGTTTGTTACATTAGATTCACTAGTAGGAGTGAGAAAATCATCACGGGGTGGTGCGCATTGTATGTGTGTGTGTTACATTACATTCACTAGTAGGAGTGAGAAAAACATCACGAGGTGGTGCGCATTGTATGGGTGTGTGTTACATTACATTCACTAGTAGGAGTGAGAAAAACATCACGGGGTGGTGCGCATTGTATGGGTGTGTGTTACATTACATTCACTAGTAGGAGTGAGAAAAACATCACGGGGTGGTGCGCATTGTATGGGTGTGTGTTACATTACATTCACTAATAAGAGTGATAAAAACATCACGGGGTGGTGCGCATTGTATGGGTGTGTGTTACATTACATTCACTAGTAGGAGTGAGAAAAACATCACGGGGTGGTGCGCATTTTATGGGTGTGTGTTACATTACATTCACTAGTAGGAGTGAGAAAAACATCACGGGGTGGTGCGCATTGTATGGGTGTGTGTTACATTACATTCACTAGTAGGAGTGAGAAAAACATCACGGGGTGGTGCGCATTGTATGGGTGTGTTTTACATTACATTCACTAATAAGAGTGAGAAAAACATCACGGGGTGGTGCGCATTGTATGGGTGTGTGTTACATTACATTCACTAGTAGGAGTGAGAAAAACATCACGGGGTGGTGCGCATTTTATGGGTGTGTGTTACATTACATTCACTAGTAGGAGTGAAAAAACATCACGGGGTGGTGCGCATTGCATGGGTGTGTGTTACATTACATTCACTAGTAGGAGTGAGAAAAACATCACGGGGTGGTGCGCATTGTATGGGTGTGTGTTACATTACATTCACTAGTAGGAGTGAGAAAAACAACACGGGGTGGTGCGCATTGCATGGGTGTGTGTTACATTACATTCACTAGTAGGAGTGAGAAAAACATCACGGGGTGGTGCGCATTGCATGGGTGTGTGTTATATTACATTCACTAGTACGAGGAAGAAAACATCACGGGGTGGTGCGCATTGCATGGGTGTGTGTTACATTACATTCACTAGTAGGAGTGAGAAAAACATCACGGGGTGGTGCGCATTGTATGGGTGTGTGTTACATTACATTCACTAGTAGGAGTGAGAAAAACATCACGGGGTGGTGCGCATTGTATGGGTGTGTGTTACATTACATTCACTAGTAGGAGTGAGAAAAACATCACGGAGTGGTGCGCATTGTATGGGTGTGTGTTACATTACATTCACTAGTAGGAGTGAGAAAAACATCACGGGGTTGTGCGCATTTTATGGGTGTGTGTTACATTACATTCACTAGTAGGAGTGAGAAAAACATCACGGGGTGGTGCGCATTGTATGGGTGTGTGTTACATTACATTCACTAGTAGGAGTGAGAAAAACATCACGGGGTGGTGCGCATTGTATGGGTGTGTGTTACATTAGATTCACTAGTAGGAGTGAGAAAAACATCACGGGGTGGTGCGCATTGTATGGGTGTGTGTTACATTACATTCACTAGTAGGAGTGAGAAAAACATCACGGGGTGGTGCACATTGTATGGGTGTGTGTTACATTGCATTCACTAGTAGGAGTGAGAAAAACATCACGGGGTGGTGCGCATCGTATGGGTGTGTGTTACATTACATTCACTAGTAGGAGTGAGAAAAACATCACGGGGTGGTGCGCATTGTATGGGTGTTTGTTACATTAGATTCAGTAGTAGGAGTGAGAAAATCATCACGGGGTGGTGCGCATTGTATGCGTGTGTGTTACATTACATTCACTAGTAGGAGTGAGAAAATCATCACGGGGTGGTGCGCATTGTATGGGTGTGTGTTACATTACATTCACTAGTAGGAGTGAGAAAAACATCACGGGGTGGTGCGCATTGTATGGGTGTTTGTTACATTAGATTCACTAGTAGGAGTGAGAAAATCATCACGGGTTGGTGCGCATTTTATGGGTGTGTGTTACATTAGATTCACGAGTAGGAGTGAGAAAAACATCACGGGGTGGTGCGCATTGTATGGGTGTGTGTTACATTACATTCACTAGTAGGAGTGAGAAAAACATCACGGGGTGGTGCGCATTGTATGGGTGTTTGTTACATTAGATTCACTAGTAGGAGTGAGAAAGTCATCACGGGGTGGTGCGCATTGTATGGGTGTGTGTTACATTACATTCACTAGTAGGAGTGAGAAAAACATCACGGGGTGGTGCGCATTGTATGGGTGTGTGTTACATTAGATTCACTAGTAGGAGTGAGAAAAACATCACGGGGTGGTGCGCATTGTATGGGTGTGTGTTACATTACATTCACTAGTAGGAGTGAGAAAAACATCACGGGGTGGTGCGCATTGTATGGGTGTGTGTTACATTACATTCACTAGTAGGAGTGAGAAAAACATCACGGGGTGGTGCGCATTGTATGGGTGTGTGTTACATTACATTCACTAGTAGGAGTGAGAAAAACATAACGGGGTGGTGCGCATTGTATGGGTGTGTGTTACATTACATTCACTAGTAGGAGTGAGAAAAACATCACGGGGTGGTGCGCATTGTATGGGTGTGTGTTACATTAGATTCACTAGTAGGAGTGAGAAAAACATCACGGGGTGGTGCGCATTGTATGGGTGTGTGTTACATTACATTCACTAGTAGGAGTGAGAAAATAATCACGGGGTGGTTAGCATTGTATGGGTGTGTGTTACATTACATTCACTAGTAGGAGTGAGAAAAACATCACGGGGTGGTGCGCATTGTATGGGTGTTTGTTACATTAGATTCACTAGTAGGAGTGAGAAAATCATCGCGGGGTGGTGCGCATTTTATGGGTGTGTGTTACATTACATTCACTAGTAGGAGTGAGAAAAACATCACGGGGTGGTGCGCATTGTATGGGTGTGTGTTACATTAGATTCACTAGTAGGAGTGAAAAAATATCACGGGGTGGTGCGCATTGTATGGGTGTGTGTTACATTACATTCACTAGTAGGAGTGAGAAAAACATCACGGGGTGGTGCGCATTGTATGGGTGTGTGTTACATTACATTCACTAGTAGGAGTGAGAAAAACATTACGGGGTGGTGCGCATTGGATGGGTGTGTGTTACATTACATTCACTAGTAGGAGTGAGAAAAACATCACGGGGTGGTGCGCATTGTATGGGTGTGTGTTACATTACATTCACTAGTAGGAGTGAGAAAATCATCACGGGGTGGTGCGCATTGTATGGGTGTGTGTTACATTACATTCACTAGTAGGGGTGAGAAAAACATCACGGGGTGGTGCGCATTGTATGGGTGTGTGTTACATTACATTCACTAGTAGGAGTGAGAAAAACATCACGGGGTGGTGCGCATTGTATGGGTGTGTGTTACATTCACTAGTAGGAGTGAGAAAAACATCACGGGGTGGTGCGCATTGTATGGGTGTGTGTTACATTACATTCACTAGTAGGAGTGAGAAAAACATCACGGTGTGGTGCGCATTGTATGGGTGTGTGTTACATTACATTCACTAGTAGGAGTGAGAAAAACATCACGGGGTGGTGCGCATTGTATGGGTGTGTGTTACATTAGATTCACTAGTAGGAGTGAGAAAAACATCACGGGGTGGTGCGCATTGTATGGGTGTGTGTTACATTACATTCACTAGTAGGAGTGAGAAAAACATCACGGGGTGGTGCGCATTGTATGGGTGTGTGTTACATTACATTCACTAGTAGGAGTGAGAAAAACATCACGGTGTGGTGCGCATTGTATGGGTGTGTGTTACATTACATTCACTAGTAGGAGTGAGAAAAACATCACGGGGTGGTGCGCATTGTATGGGTGTGTGTTACATTACATTCACTAGTAGGAGTGAGAAAAACATCACGGGGTGGTGCGCATTGTATGGGTGTGTGTTACATTACATTCACTAGTAGGAGTGAGAAAAACATCACGGGGTGGTGCGCATTGTATGGGTGTGTGTTACATTACATTCACTAGTAGGAGTGAGAAATACATCACGGGGTGGTGCGCATTGTATGGGTGTGTGTTACATTACATTCACTAGTAGGAGTGAGAAAAACATCACGGGGTGGTGCGCATTGTATGGGTGTTTGTTACATCAGATTCACTAGTAGGAGTGAGAAAATCATCACGGGGTGGTGCGCATTGTGTGGGGGTGTGTTACATTACATTCACTAGTAGGAGTGAGAAAAACATCTCGGGGTGGTGTGCATTGTATGGGTGTGTGTTACATTACATTCACTAGTAGGAGTGAGAAAAACATCACGGGGTGGTGCGCATTGTATGGGTGTGTGTTACATTACATTCACTAGTAGGAGTGAGAAAAACATCACGGGGTGATGCGCATTGTATGGGTGTGTGTTACATTACATTCACTAGTAGGAGTGAGAAAAACATCACGGGGTGGTGCGCATTGTATGGGTGTGTGTTACATTACATTCAATAGTAGGAGTGAGAAAAACATCACGGGGTGGTGCGCATTGTATGGGTGTGTGTTACATTACATTCACTAGGAGGAGTGAGAAAAACATCACGGGGTGGTGCGCATTGTATGGGTGTGTGTTACATTACATTCACTAGTAGGAGTGAGAAAAACATCACGGGGTGGTGCGCATTGTATGGGTGTGTGTTACATTAGATTCACTAGTAGGAGTGAGAAAAACATCACGGGGTGGTGCGCATTGTATGGGTGTGTGTTACATTACATTCACTAGTAGGAGTGAGAAAAACAACACGGGGTGGTGCGCATTGTATGGGTGTGTGTTACATTACATTCACTAGTAGGAGTGAGAAAAACATCACGGGGTGGTGCGCATTGTATGGGTGTGTGTTACATTAGATTCAGTAGTAGGAGTGAGAAAATCATCACGGGGTGGTGCGCATTGTATGCGTGTGTGTTAAATTACATTCACTAGTAGGAGTGAGAAAATCATCACGGGGTGGTGCGCATTGCATGGGTGTGTGTTACATTACATTCACTAGTAGGAGTGAGAAAAACATCACGGGGTGGTGCGCATTGTATGGGTGTTTGTTACATTAGATTCACTAGTAGGAGTGAGAAAATCATCACGGGGTGGTGCGCATTTTATGGGTGTGTGTTACATTAGATTCACTAGTAGGAGTGAGAAAAACATCACGGGGTGGTGCGCATTGTATGGGTGTGTGTTACATTAGATTCACTAGTAGGAGTGAAAAAACATCACGGGGTGGTGCGCATTGTATGGGTGTGTGTTACATTACATTCACTAGTAGGAGTGAGAAAAACATCACGGGGTGGTGCGCATTGTATGGGTGTGTGTTACATTAGATTCACTAGTAGGAGTGAAAAAACATCACGGGGTGGTGCGCATTGTATGGGTGTGTGTTACATTACATTCACTAGTAGGAGTGAGAAAAACATCACGGGGTGGTGCGCATTGTATGGGTGTGTGTTACATTACATTCACTAGTAGGAGTGAGAAAAACATCACGGGGTGGTGCGCATTGTATGGGTGTGTGTTACATTACATTCACTAGTAGGAGTGAGAAAAACATCACGGGGTGGTGCCCATTGTATGGGTGTGTGTTACATTACATTCACTAGTAGGAGTGAGGAAAACATCACGGGGTGGTGCGCATTGTATGGGTGTGTGTTACATTACATTCACTAGTAGGAGTCAGAAAAACATCACGGGGTGGTGCGCATTGTATGGGTGTGTGTTACATTAGATTCACTAGTAGGAGTGAGAAAAACATCACGGGGTGGTGCGCATTGTATGGGTGTGTGTTACATTACATTCACTAGTAGGAGTGAGAAAAACATCACGGGGTGGTGCGCATTGTATGGGTGTTTGTTACATTAGATTCACTATTAGGAGTGAGAAAGTCATCACGGGGTGGTGCGCATTGTATGAGTATGTGTTACATTACATTCACTAGTAGCAGTGAGAAAAACATCACGGGGTGGTGAGCATTGTATGGGTGTGTGTTACATTAGATTCACTAGTAGGAGTGAGAAAAACATCACGGGGTGGTGGGCATTGTATGGGTGTGTGTTACATTACATTCACTAGTAGGAGTGAGGAAAACATCACGGGGTGGTGCGCATTGTATGGGTGTGTGTTACATTACATTCACTAGTAGGAGTGAGAAAAACATCACGGGGTGGTGCGCATTGTATGGGTGTGTGTTACATTACATTCACTAGTAGGAGTGAGAAAAACATCACGGGGTGGTGCGCATTGTATGGGTGTGTGTTACATTACATTCACTAGTAGGAGTGAGAAAAACATCACGGGGTGGTGCGCATTGTATGGGTGTGTGTTACATTAGATTCACTAGTAGGAGTGAAAAAACATCACGGGGTGGTGCGCATTGTATGGGTGTGTGTTACATTACATTCACTAGTAGGAGTGAGAAAATCATCACGGGGTGGTTAGCATAGTATGGGTGTGTGTTACATTACATTCACTAGTAGGAGTGAGAAAAACATCACGGGGTGGTGCGCATTGTATGGGTGTTTGTTATATTAGATTCACTATAGAGTGAGAAAATCATCACGGGGTGGTGCGCATTTTATGGGTGTGTGTTACATTTCATTCACTAGTAGGAGTGAGAAAAACATCACGGGGTGGTGCGCATTGTATGGGTGTGTGTTAATTAGATTCACTAGTAGGAGTGAAAAAACATCACGGGGTGGTTCGCATTGTATGGGTGTGTGTTACATTACATTCACTAGTAGGAGTGAGAAAAACATCACGGGGTGGTGCGCATTGTATGGGTGTGTGTTACATTACATTCACTAGTAGGAGTGAGAAAAACATCACGGGGTGGTGCGCATTGTATGGGTGTGTGTTACATTACATTCACTAGTAGGAGTGAGAAAAACATCACGGGGTGGTGCCCATTGTATGGGTGTGTGTTACATTAGATTCACTAGTAGGAGTGAGAAAATCATCACGGGGTGGTGCGCATTGTATGGGTGTGTGTTACATTACATTCACTAGTAGGAGTGAGAAAAACATCACGGGGTGGTGCGCATTGTATGGGTGTGTGTTACATTACATTCACTAGTAGGAGTGAGAAAAACATCACGGGGTGGTGTGCATTGTATGGGTGTGTGTTACATTACATTCACTAGTAGGAGTGAGAAAAACATCACGGGGTGGTGCGCATTGTATGGGTGTGTGTTACATTACATTCACTAGTAGGAGTGAGAAAAACATCACGGGGTGGTGCGCATTGTATGGGTGTGTGTTACATTACATTCACTAGTAGGAGTGAGAAAAACATCACGGGGTGGTGCGCATTGTATGGGTGTGTGTTACATTAGATTCACTAGTAGGAGTGAGAAAAACATCACGGGGTGGTGCGCATTGTATGGGTGTGTGTTACATTAGATTCACTAGTAGGAGTGAGAAAAACATCACGGGGTGGTGCGCATTGTATGGGTGTGTGATACATTAGATTCACTAGTAGGAGTGAGAAAAACATCACGGGGTGGTGCGCATTGTATGGGTGTGTGTTACATTAGATTCACTAGTAGGAGTGAGAAAAACATCACGGGGTGGTGCGCATTGTATGGGTGTGTGTTACATTACATTCACTAGTAGGAGTGAGAAAAACATCACGGGGTGGTGCGCATTGTATGGGTGTGTGTTACATTACATTCACTAGTAGGAGTGAGAAAAACATCACGGGGTGGTGCGCATTGTATGGGTGTGTGTTACATTACATTCACTAGTAGGAGTGAAAAAACATCACGGGGAGGTGCGCATTGTATGGGTGTGTGTTACATTACATTCGCTAGTAGGAGTGAGAAAAACATCATCGCGTGGTGCGCATTGTATGGGTGTGTGTTACATTAGATTCACTAGTAGGAGTGAGAAAAACATCACGGGGTGGTGCGCATTGTATGGGTGTGTGTTACATTAGATTCACTAGTAGGAGTGAGAAAAACATCACGGGGTGGTGCGCATTGTATGGGTGTGTGTTACATTAGATTCACTAGTAGGAGTGAGAAAAACATCACGGGGTGGTGCGCATTGTATGGGTGTGTGTTACATTACATTCACTAGTAGGAGTGAGAAAAACATCACGGGGTGGTGCGCATTGTATGGGTGTTTGTTACATTAGATTCACTAGTAGGAGTGAGAAAGTCATCACGGGGTGGTGCGCATTGTATGGGTGTGTGTTACATTACATTCACTAGTAGGAGTGAGAAAAACATCACGGGGTGGTGCGGATTGTATGGGTGTGTGTTACATTAGATTCACTAGTAGGAGTGAGAAAAACATCACGGGGTGGTGCGCATTGTATGGGTGTGTGTTACATTACATTCACTAGTAGGAGTGAGAAAATCATCACGGGGTGGTGCGCATTGTATGGGTGTGTGTTACATTACATTCACTAGTAGGGGTGAGAAAAACATCACGGGGTGGTGCGCATTGTATGCGTGTGTGTTACATTACATTCACTAGTAGGAGTGAGAAAAACATCACGGGGTGGTGCACATTGTATGGGTGTGTGTTACATTCACTAGTAGGAGTGAGAAAAACATCACGGGGTGGTGCGCATTGTATGGGTGTGTGTTACATTACATTCACTAGTAGGAGTGAGAAAAACATCACGGGGTGGTGCGCATTGTATGGGTGTGTGTTACATTACATTCACTAGTAGGAGTGAGAAAAACATCACAGGGTGGTGCGCATTGTATGGGTGTGTGTTACATTACATTCACTAGTAGGAGTGAGAAAAACATCACGGGGTGGTGTGCATTGTATGGGTGTGTGTTACATTACATTCACTAGTAGGGGTGAGAAAAACATCACGGGGTGGTGCGCATTGTATGGGTGTGTGTTACATTACATTCACTAGTAGGGGTGAGAAAAACATCACGGGGTGGTGCGCATTGTATGGGTGTGTGTTACATTACATTCACTAGTAGGAGTGAGAAAAACATCACGGGGTGGTGCGCATTGTATGGGTGTGTGTTACATTACATTCACTAGTAGGAGTGAGAAAAACATCACAGGGTGGTGCGCATTGTATGGGTGTGTGTTACATTACATTCACTAGTAGGAGTGAGAAAATCATCACGGGGTGGTGCGCATTGTATGGGTGTGTGTTACATTACATTCACTAGTAGGGGTGAGAAAAACATCACGGGGTGGTGCGCATTGTATGGGTGTGTGTTACATTACATTCACTAGTAGGAGTGAGAAAAACATCACGGGGTGGTGCACATTGTATGGGTGTGTGTTACATTCACTAGTAGGAGTGAGAAAAACATCACGGGGTGGTGCGCATTGTATGGGTGTGTGTTACATTACATTCACTAGTAGGAGTGAGAAAAACATCACGGTGTGGTGCGCATTGTATGGGTGTGTGTTACATTACATTCACTAGTAGGAGTGAGAAAAACATCACGGGGTGGTGCGCATTGTATGGGTGTGTGTTACATTACATTCACTAGTAGGAGTGAGAAAAACATCACGGGGTGGTGCGCATTGTATGGGTGTGTGTTACATTACATTCACTAGTAGGAGTGAAAAAACATCACGGGGAGGTGCGCATTGTATGGGTGTGTGTTACATTACATTCGCTAGTAGGAGTGAGAAAAACATCATCGCGTGGTGCGCATTGTATGGGTGTGTGTTACATTAGATTCACTAGTAGGAGTGAGAAAAACATCACGGGGTGGTGCGCATTGTATGGGTGTGTGTTACATTAGATTCACTAGTAGGAGTGAGAAAAACATCACGGGGTGGTGCGCATTGTATGGGTGTGTGTTACATTAGATTCACTAGTAGGAGTGAGAAAAACATCACGGGGTGGTGCGCATTGTATGGGTGTGTGTTACATTACATTCACTAGTAGGAGTGAGAAAAACATCACGGGGTGGTGCGCATTGTATGGGTGTTTGTTACATTAGATTCACTAGTAGGAGTGAGAAAGTCATCACGGGGTGGTGCGCATTGTATGGGTGTGTGTTACATTACATTCACTAGTAGGAGTGAGAAAAACATCACGGGGTGGTGCGGATTGTATGGGTGTGTGTTACATTAGATTCACTAGTAGGAGTGAGAAAAACATCACGGGGTGGTGCGCATTGTATGGGTGTGTGTTACATTACATTCACTAGTAGGAGTGAGAAAATCATCACGGGGTGGTGCGCATTGTATGGGTGTGTGTTACATTACATTCACTAGTAGGGGTGAGAAAAACATCACGGGGTGGTGCGCATTGTATGCGTGTGTGTTACATTACATTCACTAGTAGGAGTGAGAAAAACATCACGGGGTGGTGCACATTGTATGGGTGTGTGTTACATTCACTAGTAGGAGTGAGAAAAACATCACGGGGTGGTGCGCATTGTATGGGTGTGTGTTACATTACATTCACTAGTAGGAGTGAGAAAAACATCACGGGGTGGTGCGCATTGTATGGGTGTGTGTTACATTACATTCACTAGTAGGAGTGAGAAAAACATCACAGGGTGGTGCGCATTGTATGGGTGTGTGTTACATTACATTCACTAGTAGGAGTGAGAAAAACATCACGGGGTGGTGTGCATTGTATGGGTGTGTGTTACATTACATTCACTAGTAGGGGTGAGAAAAACATCACGGGGTGGTGCGCATTGTATGGGTGTGTGTTACATTACATTCACTAGTAGGGGTGAGAAAAACATCACGGGGTGGTGCGCATTGTATGGGTGTGTGTTACATTACATTCACTAGTAGGAGTGAGAAAAACATCACGGGGTGGTGCGCATTGTATGGGTGTGTGTTACATTACATTCACTAGTAGGAGTGAGAAAAACATCACAGGGTGGTGCGCATTGTATGGGTGTGTGTTACATTACATTCACTAGTAGGAGTGAGAAAATCATCACGGGGTGGTGCGCATTGTATGGGTGTGTGTTACATTACATTCACTAGTAGGGGTGAGAAAAACATCACGGGGTGGTGCGCATTGTATGGGTGTGTGTTACATTACATTCACTAGTAGGAGTGAGAAAAACATCACGGGGTGGTGCACATTGTATGGGTGTGTGTTACATTCACTAGTAGGAGTGAGAAAAACATCACGGGGTGGTGCGCATTGTATGGGTGTGTGTTACATTACATTCACTAGTAGGAGTGAGAAAAACATCACGGTGTGGTGCGCATTGTATGGGTGTGTGTTACATTACATTCACTAGTAGGAGTGAGAAAAACATCACGGGGTGGTGCGCATTGTATGGGTGTGTGTTACATTACATTCACTAGTAGGAGTGAGAAAAACATCACGGGGTGGTGCGCATTGTATGGGTGTGTGTTACATTACATTCACTAGTAGGAGTGAGAAAAACATCACGGGGTGGTGCGCATTGTATGGGTGTTTGTTACATTAGATTCACTAGTAGGAGTGAGAAAATCATCACGGGGTGGTGCGCATTGTATGGGTGTGTGTTACATTACATTCACTAGTAGGAGTGAGAAAAACATCACGGGGTGGTGCGCATTGTATGGGTGTGTGTTACATTACATTCACTAGTAGGAGTGAGAAAAATATCACGGGGTGGTGCGCATTGTATGGGTGTGTGTTACATTACATTCACTAGTAGGAGTGAGAAAAACTTCACGGGGTGGTGCGCATTGTATGGGTGTGTGTTACATTACATTCACTAGTAGGAGTGAGAAAAACATCACGGGGTGGTGCGCATTGTATGGGTGCGTGTTACATTACATTCACTAGTAGGAGTGAGAAAAACATCACGGGGTGGTGCGCATTGTATGGGTGTGTGTTACATTAGATTCACTAGTAGTAGTGAGAAAAACATCACGGGGTGGTGCGCATTGTATGGGTGTGTGTTACATTACATTCACTAGTAGGAGTGAGAAAAACATCACGGGGTGGTGCGCATTTTATGGGTGTGTGTTTCATTACATTCACTAGTAGGAGTGAGAAAAACATCACGGGGTGGTGCGCATTGTATGGGTGTGTGTTACATTACATTCACTAGTAGGAGTGAGAAAAACATCACGGGGTGGTGCGCATTGTATGGGTGTGTGTTACATTACATTCACTAGTAGGAGTGAGAAAAACATCACGGGGTGGTGCGCATTGTATGGGTGTGTGTTACATTACATTCACTAGTAGGAGTGAGAAAAACATCACGGGGTGGTGCGCACTGTATGGGTGTGTGTTACATTACATTCACTAGTAGGAGTGAGAAAAACATCACGGGGTGGTGCGCATTGTATGGGTGTGTGTTACATTACATTCACTAGTAGGAGTGAGAAAAACATCACGGGGTGGTGCGCATTGTATGGGTGTGTGTTACATTACATTCACTAGTAGGAGTGAGAAAAACATCACGGGGTGGTGCGCATTGTATGGGTGAGTGTTACATTACATTCACTAGTAGGAGTGAGAAAAACATCACGGGGTGGTGCGCATTGTATGGGTGTGTGTTACATTACATTCACTAGTAGGAGTGAGAAAAACATCACGGGGTGGTGCGCATTGTATGGGTGTTTGTTACATTACATTCACTAGTAGGAGTGAGAAAAACATCACGGGGTGGTGCGCATTGTATGGGTGTGTGTTACATTACATTCACTAGTAGGAGTGAGAAAAACATCACGGGGTGGTGCGCATTGTATGGGTGTGTGTTACATTACATTCACTAGTAGGGGTGAGAAAAACATCACGGGGTGGTGCGCATTGTATGGGTGTGTGTTACATTACATTCACTAGTAGGGGTGAGAAAAACATCACGGGGTGGTGCGCATTGTATGGGTGTGTGTTACATTACATTCACTAGTAGGAGTGAGAAAAACATCACGGGGTGGTGCGCATTGTATGGGTGTGTGTTACATTACATTCACTAGTAGGAGTGAGAAAAACATCACGGGGTGGTGCGCATTGTATGGGTGTGTGTTACATTACATTCACTAGTAGGAGTGAGAAAATCATCACGGGGTGGTGCGCATTGTATGGGTGTGTGTTACATTACATTCACTAGTATGGGTGAGAAAAACATCACGGGGTGGTGCGCATTGTATGGTTGTGTGTTACATTACATTCACTAGTAGGAGTGAGAAAAACATCACGGGGTGGTGCGCATTGTATGGGTGTGTGTTACATTCAGTAGTAGGAGTGAGAAAAACATCACGGGGTGGTGCGCATTGTATGGGTGTGTGTTACATTGCATTCACTAGTAGGAGTGAGAAAAACATCACGGGGTGGTGCGCATTGTATGGGTGTGTGTTACATTACATTCACTAGTAGGAGTGAGAAAAACATCACGGGGTGGTGCGCATTGTATGGGTGTTTGTTACATTAGATTCAGTAGTAGGAGTGAGAAAATCATCACGGGGTGGTGCGCATTGTATGCGTGTGTGTTACATTACATTCACTAGTAGGAGTGAGAAAATCATCACGGGGTGGTGCGCATTGTATGGGTGTGTGTTACATTACATTCACTAGTAGGAGTGAGAAAAACATCACGGGGTGGTGCGCATTGTAGGGTGTTTGTTACATTAGATTCACTAGTAGGAGTGAGAAAATCATCACGGGTTGGTGCGCATTTTATGGGTGTGTGTTACATTACATTCACTAGTAGGAGTGAGAAAAACATCACGGGGTGGTGCGCATTGTATGGGTGTGTGTTACATTAGATTCACTAGTAGGAGTGAAAAAACATCACGGGGTGGTGCGCATTGTATGGGTGTGTGTCACATTACATTCACTAGTAGGAGTGAGAAAAACATCACGGGGTGGTGCGCATTGTATGGGTGTGTGTTACATTACATTCACTAGTAGGAGTGAGAAAAACATCACGGGGTGGTGCGCATTGTATGGGTGTGTGTTACATTACATTCACTAGTAGGAGTGAGAAAAACATCACGGGGTGGTGCCCATTGTATGGGTGTGTGTTACATTACATTCACTAGTAGGAGTGAGAAAAACATCACGGGGTGGTGCGCACTGTATGGGTGTGTGTTACATTACATTCACTAGTAGGAGTGAGAAAAACATCACGGGGTGGTGCGCATTGTATGGGTGTGTGTTACATTACATTCACTAGTAGGAGTGAGAAAAACATCACGGGGTGGTGCGCATTGTATGGGTGTGTGTTACATTACATTCACTAGTAGGAGTTAGAAAAACATCACGGGGTGGTGCGCATTGTATGGGTGTGTGTTACATTACATTCACTAGTAGGAGTGAGAAAAACATCACGGGGTGGTGCGCATTGTATGGGTGTGTGTTACATTACATTCACTAGTAGGAGTGAGAAAAACATCACGGGGTGGTGCGCGTTGTATGGGTGTGTGTTACATTACATTCACTAGTAGGAGTGAGAAAAACATCACGGGGTGGTGCGCATTGTATGGGTGTTTGTTACATCAGATTCACTAGTAGGAGTGAGAAAATCATCACGGGGTGGTGCGCATTGTATGGGTGTGTGTTACATTACATTCACTAGTAGGAATGAGAAAAACATCACGGGGTGGTGCGCATTGTATGGGTGTGTGTTACATTACATTCACTAGTAGGAGTGAGAAAAACATCACGGGGTGGTGCGCATTGTATGGGTGTGTGTTACATTACATTCACTAGTAGGAGTGAGAAAAACATCACGGGGTGGTGCGCATTGTATGGGTGTGTGTTACATTACATTCACTAGTAGGAGTGAGAAAAACATCACGGGGTGGTGCGCATTGTATGGGTGTTTGTTATATTAGATTCACTATAGAGTGAGAAAATCATCACGGGGTGGTGCGCATTTTATGGGTGTGTGTTACATTTCATTCACTAGTAGGAGTGAGAAAAACATCACGGGGTGGTGCGCATTGTATGGGTGTGTTTTAATTAGATTCACTAGTAGGAGTGAAAAAACATCACGGGGTGGTTCGCATTGTATGGGTGTGTGTTACATTACATTCACTAGTAGGAGTGAGAAAAACATCACGGGGTGGTGCGCATTGTATGGGTGTGTGTTACATTACATTCACTAGTAGGAGTGAGAAAAACATCACGGGGTGGTGCGCATTGTATGGGTGTGTGTTACATTACATTCACTAGTAGGAGTGAGAAAAACATCACGGGGTGGTCCCCATTGTATGGGTGTGTGTTACATTAGATTCACTAGTAGGAGTGAGAAAATCATCACGGGGTGGTGCGCATTGTATGGGTGTGTGTTACATTACATTCACTAGTAGGAGTGAGAAAAACATCACGGGGTGGTGCGCATTGTATGGGTGTGTGTTACATTACATTCACTAGTAGGAGTGAGAAAAACATCACGGGGTGGTGTGCATTGTATGGGTGTGTGTTACATTACATTCACTAGTAGGAGTGAGAAAACATCACGGGGTGGTGCGCATTGTATGGGTGTGTGTTACATTACATTCACTAGTAGGAGTGAGAAAAACATCACGGGGTGGTGCGCATTGTATGGGTGTGTGTTACGTTACATTCACTAGTAGGAGTGAGAAAAACATCACGGGGTGGTGCGCATTGTATGGGTGTGTGTTACATTAGATTCACTAGTAGGAGTGAGAAAAACATCACGGGGTGGTGCGCATTGTATGGGTGTGTGTTACATTAGATTCACTAGTAGGAGTGAGAAAAACATCACGGGGTGGTGCGCATTGTATGGGTGTGTGATACATTAGATTCACTAGTAGGAGTGAGAAAAACATCACGGGGTGGTGCGCATTGTATGGGTGTGTGTTACATTAGATTCACTAGTAGGAGTGAGAAAAACATCACGGGGTGGTGCGCATTGTATGGGTGTGTGTTACATTACATTCACTAGTAGGAGTGAGAAAAACATCACGGGGTGGTGCGCATTGTATGGGTGTGTGTTACATTACATTCACTAGTAGGAGTGAGAAAAACATCACGGGGTGGTGCGCATTGTATGGGTGTGTGTTACATTACATTCACTAGTAGGAGTGAAAAAACATCACGGGGAGGTGCGCATTGTATGGGTGTGTGTTACATTACATTCGCTAGTAGGAGTGAGAAAAACATCATCGCGTGGTGCGCATTGTATGGGTGTGTGTTACATTAGATTCACTAGTAGGAGTGAGAAAAACATCACGGGGTGGTGCGCATTGTATGGGTGTGTGTTACATTAGATTCACTAGTAGGAGTGAGAAAAACATCACGGGGTGGTGCGCATTGTATGGGTGTGTGTTACATTAGATTCACTAGTAGGAGTGAGAAAAACATCACGGGGTGGTGCGCATTGTATGGGTGTGTGTTACATTACATTCACTAGTAGGAGTGAGAAAAACATCACGGGGTGGTGCGCATTGTATGGGTGTTTGTTACATTAGATTCACTAGTAGGAGTGAGAAAGTCATCACGGGGTGGTGCGCATTGTATGGGTGTGTGTTACATTACATTCACTAGTAGGAGTGAGAAAAACATCACGGGGTGGTGCGGATTGTATGGGTGTGTGTTACATTAGATTCACTAGTAGGAGTGAGAAAAACATCACGGGGTGGTGCGCATTGTATGGGTGTGTGTTACATTACATTCACTAGTAGGAGTGAGAAAATCATCACGGGGTGGTGCGCATTGTATGGGTGTGTGTTACATTACATTCACTAGTAGGGGTGAGAAAAACATCACGGGGTGGTGCGCATTGTATGCGTGTGTGTTACATTACATTCACTAGTAGGAGTGAGAAAAACATCACGGGGTGGTGCACATTGTATGGGTGTGTGTTACATTCACTAGTAGGAGTGAGAAAAACATCACGGGGTGGTGCGCATTGTATGGGTGTGTGTTACATTACATTCACTAGTAGGAGTGAGAAAAACATCACGGGGTGGTGCGCATTGTATGGGTGTGTGTTACATTACATTCACTAGTAGGAGTGAGAAAAACATCACAGGGTGGTGCGCATTGTATGGGTGTGTGTTACATTACATTCACTAGTAGGAGTGAGAAAAACATCACGGGGTGGTGCGCATTGTATGGGTGTGTGTTACATTACATTCACTAGTAGGGGTGAGAAAAACATCACGGGGTGGTGCGCATTGTATGGGTGTGTGTTACATTACATTCACTAGTAGGGGTGAGAAAAACATCACGGGGTGGTGCGCATTGTATGGGTGTGTGTTACATTACATTCACTAGTAGGAGTGAGAAAAACATCACGGGGTGGTGCGCATTGTATGGGTGTGTGTTACATTACATTCACTAGTAGGAGTGAGAAAAACATCACAGGGTGGTGCGCATTGTATGGGTGTGTGTTACATTACATTCACTAGTAGGAGTGAGAAAATCATCACGGGGTGGTGCGCATTGTATGGGTGTGTGTTACATTACATTCACTAGTAGGGGTGAGAAAAACATCACGGGGTGGTGCGCATTGTATGGGTGTGTGTTACATTACATTCACTAGTAGGAGTGAGAAAAACATCACGGGGTGGTGCACATTGTATGGGTGTGTGTTACATTCACTAGTAGGAGTGAGAAAAACATCACGGGGTGGTGCGCATTGTATGGGTGTGTGTTACATTACATTCACTAGTAGGAGTGAGAAAAACATCACGGTGTGGTGCGCATTGTATGGGTGTGTGTTACATTACATTCACTAGTAGGAGTGAGAAAAACATCACGGGGTGGTGCGCATTGTATGGGTGTGTGTTACATTACATTCACTAGTAGGAGTGAGAAAAACATCACGGGGTGGTGCGCATTGTATGGGTGTGTGTTACATTACATTCACTAGTAGGAGTGAGAAAAACATCACGGGGTGGTGCGCATTGTATGGGTGTTTGTTACATTAGATTCACTAGTAGGAGTGAGAAAATCATCACGGGGTGGTGCGCATTGTATGGGTGTGTGTTACATTACATTCACTAGTAGGAGTGAGAAAAACATCACGGGGTGGTGCGCATTGTATGGGTGTGTGTTACATTACATTCACTAGTAGGAGTGAGAAAAATATCACGGGGTGGTGCGCATTGTATGGGTGTGTGTTACATTACATTCACTAGTAGGAGTGAGGAAAACTTCACGGGGTGGTGCGCATTGTATGGGTGTGTGTTACATTACATTCACTAGTAGGAGTGAGAAAAACATCACGGGGTGGTGCGCATTGTATGGGTGCGTGTTACATTACATTCACTAGTAGGAGTGAGAAAAGCATCACGGGGTGGTGCGCATTGTATGGGTGTGTGTTACATTAGATTCACTAGTAGTAGTGAGAAAAACATCACGGGGTGGTGCGCATTGTATGGGTGTGTGTTACATTACATTCACTAGTAGGAGTGAGAAAAACATCACGGGGTGGTGCGCATTTTATGGGTGTGTGTTTCATTACATTCACTAGTAGGAGTGAGAAAAACATCACGGGGTGGTGCGCATTGTATGGGTGTGTGTTACATTACATTCACTAGTAGGAGTGAGAAAAACATCACGGGGTGGTGCGCATTGTATGGGTGTGTGTTACATTACATTCACTAGTAGGAGTGAGAAAAACATCACGGGGTGGTGCGCATTGTATGGGTGTGTGTTACATTACATTCACTAGTAGAGTAGGAGTGAGAAAAACATCACGGGGTGGTGCGCACTGTATGGGTTGTGTGTTACATTACATTCACTAGTAGGAGTGAGAAAAACATCACGGGGTGGTGCGCATTGTATGGGTGTGTGTTACATTACATTCACTAGTAGGAGTGAGAAAAACATCACGGGGTGGTGCGCATTGTATGGGTGTGTGTACATTACATTCACTAGTAGGAGTGAGAAAAACATCACGGGGTGGTGCGCATTGTATGGGTGAGTGTTACATTACATTCACTAGTAGGAGTGAGAAAAACATCACGGGGTGGTGCGCATTGTATGGGTGTGTGTTACATTACATTCACTAGTAGGAGTGAGAAAAACATCACGGGGTGGTGCGCATTGTATGGGTGTTTGTTACATTACATTCACTAGTAGGAGTGAGAAAAACATCACGGGGTGGTGCGCATTGTATGGGTGTGTGTTACATTACATTCACTAGTAGGAGTGAGAAAAACATCACGGGGTGGTGCGCATTGTATGGGTGTGTGTTACATTACATTCACTAGTAGGGAGTGAGAAAAACATCACGGGGTGGTGCGCATTGTATGGGTGTGTGTTACATTACATTCACTAGTAGGGTGAGAAAAACATCACGGGGTGGTGCGCATTGTATGGGTGTGTGTTACATTACATTCACTAGTAGGAGTGAGAAAAACATCACGGGGTGGTGCGCATTGTATGGGTGTGTGTTACATTACATTCACTAGTAGGAGTGAGAAAAACATCACGGGGTGGTGCGCATTGTATGGGTGTGTGTTACATTACATTCACTAGTAGGAGTGAGAAAATCATCACGGGGTGGTGCGCATTGTATGGGTGTGTGTTACATTACATTCACTAGTATGGGTGAGAAAAACATCACGGGGTGGTGCGCATTGTATGGTTGTGTGTTACATTACATTCACTAGTAGGAGTGAGAAAAACATCACGGGGTGGTGCGCATTGTATGGGTGTGTGTTACATTCAGTAGTAGGAGTGAGAAAAACATCACGGGGTGGTGCGCATTGTATGGGTGTGTGTTACATTGCATTCACTAGTAGGAGTGAGAAAAACATCACGGGGTGGTGCGCATTGTATGGGTGTGTGTTACATTACATTCACTAGTAGGAGTGAGAAAAACATCACGGGGTGGTGCGCATTGTATGGGTGTTTGTTACATTAGATTCAGTAGTAGGAGTGAGAAAATCATCACGGGGTGGTGCGCATTGTATGCGTGTGTGTTACATTACATTCACTAGTAGGAGTGAGAAAATCATCACGGGGTGGTGCGCATTGTATGGGTGTGTGTTACATTACATTCACTAGTAGGAGTGAGAAAAACATCACGGGGTGGTGCGCATTGTAGGGTGTTTGTTACATTAGATTCACTAGTAGGAGTGAGAAAATCATGACGGGTTGGTGCGCATTTTATGGGTGTGTGTTACATTACATTCACTAGTAGGAGTGAGAAAAACATCACGGGGTGGTGCGCATTGTATGGGTGTGTGTTACATTAGATTCACTAGTAGGAGTGAAAAAACATCACGGGGTGGTGCGCATTGTATGGGTGTGTGTCACATTACATTCACTAGTAGGAGTGAGAAAAACATCACGGGGTGGTGCGCATTGTATGGGTGTGTGTTACATTACATTCACTAGTAGGAGTGAGAAAAACATCACGGGGTGGTGCGCATTGTATGGGTGTGTGTTACATTACATTCACTAGTAGGAGTGAGAAAAACATCACGGGTGGTGCCCATTGTATGGGTGTGTGTTACATTACATTCACTAGTAGGAGTGAGAAAAACATCACGGGGTGGTGCGCACTGTATGGGTGTGTGTTACATTACATTCACTAGTAGGAGTGAGAAAAACATCACGGGGTGGTGCGCATTGTATGGGTGTGTGTTACATTACATTCACTAGTAGGAGTGAGAAAAACATCACGGGGTGGTGCGCATTGTATGGGTGTGTGTTACATTACATTCACTAGTAGGAGTGAGAAAAACATCACGGGGTGGTGCGCATTGTATGGGTGTGTGTTACATTACATTCACTAGTAGGAGTGAGAAAAACATCACGGGGTGGTGCGCATTGTATGGGTGTGTGTTACATTACATTCACTAGTAGGAGTGAGAAAAACATCACGGGGTGGTGCGCGTTGTATGGGTGTGTGTTACATTACATTCACTAGTAGGAGTGAGAAAAACATCACGGGGTGGTGCGCATTGTATGGGTGTTTGTTACATCAGATTCACTAGTAGGAGTGAGAAAATCATCACGGGGTGGTGCGCATTGTATGGGTGTGTGTTACATTACATTCACTAGTAGGAATGAGAAAAACATCACGGGGTGGTGCGCATTGTATGGGTGTGTGTTACATTACATTCACTAGTAGGAGTGAGAAAAACATCACGGGGTGGTGCGCATTGTATGGGTGTGTGTTACATTACATTCACTAGTAGGAGTGAGAAAAACATCACGGGGTGGTGCGCATTGTATGGGTGTGTGTTACATTACATTCACTAGTAGGAGTGAGAAAAACATCACGGGCTGGTGCGCATTGTATGGGTGTGTGTTACATTACATTCACTAGTTGGAGTGAGAAAAACATCACGGGGTGGTGCACATTGTATGGGTGTGTGTTACATTACATTCACTAGGAGGAGTGAGAAAAACATCACGGGGTGGTGCGCATTGTATGGGTGTGTGTTACATTACATTCACTAGTAGGAGTGAGAAAAACATCACGGGGTGGTGCGCATTGTATGGGTGTTTGTTACATTAGATTCACTAGTAGGAGTCAGAAAAACATCACGGGGTGGTGCGCATTGTATGGGTGTGTGTTACATTACATTCACTAGTATGAGTGAGAAAAACAACACGGGGTGGTGCGCATTGTATGGGTGTGTGTTACATTACATTCACTAGTAGGAGTGAGAAAAACATCACGGGGTGGTGTGCATTGTATGGGTGTGTGTTACATTAGATTCAGTAGTAGGAGTGAGAAAATCATCACGGGGTGGTGCGCATTGTATGCTTGTGTGTTAAATTACATTCACTAGTAGGAGTGAGAAAATCATCACGGGGTGGTGCGCATTGTATGGGTGTGTGTTACATTACATTCACTAGTAGGAGTGAGAAAAACATCACGGGGTGGTGCGCATTGTATGGGTGTTTGTTACATTAGATTCACTAGTAGGAGTGAGAAAATCATCACGGGGTGGTGCGCATTTTATGGGTGTGTGTTACATTAGATTCACTAGTAGGAGTGAGAAAAACATCACGGGGTGGTGCGCATTGTATGGGTGTGTGTTACATTAGATTCACTAGTAGGAGTGAAAAAACATCACGGGGTGGTGCGCATTGTATGGGTGTGTGTTACATTACATTCACTAGTAGGAGTGAGAAAAACATCACGGGGTGGTGCGCATTGTATGGGTGTGTGTTACATTACATTCGATAGTAGGAGTGAGAAAAACATCACGGGGTGGTGCCCATTGTATGGGTGTGTGTTACATTACATTCACTAGTAGGAGTGAGAAAAACATCACGGGGTGGTGCGCATTGTATGGGTGTGTGTTACATTACATTCACTAGTAGGAGTGAGAAAAACATCACGGGGTGGTGCGCATTGTATGGGTGTGTGTTACATTAGATTCACTAGTAGGAGTGAGAAAAACATCACGGGGTGGTGCGCATTGTATGGGTGTGTGTTACATTACATTCACTAGTAGGAGTGAGAAAAACATCACGGGGTGGTTCGCATTGTATGGGTGTTTGTTACATTAGATTCACTATTAGGAGTGAGAAAGTCATCACGGGGTGGTGCGCATTGTATGAGTATGTGTTACATTACATTCACTAGTAGGAGTGAGAAAAACATCACGGGGTGGTGCGGATTGTATGGGTGTTTGTTACATTAGATTCACTAGTAGGAGTGAGAAAATCATCACGGGGTGGTGCGCATTGTATGGGTGTGTGTTACATTACATTCACTAGTAGGAGTGAGAAAAACATCACGGGGTGGTGCACATTGTATGGGTGTTTGTTACATTACATTCACTAGTAGGAGTGAGAAAAACATCACGGTGTGGTGCGCATTGTATGGGTGTGTGTTACATTACATTCACTAGTAGGAGTGAGAAAAACATCACGGGGTGGTGCGCATTGTATGGGTGTGTGTTACATTACATTCACTAGTAGGAGTGAGAAAAACATCACGGGGTGGTGCGCATTGTATGGGTGTGTGTTACATTACATTCACTAATAGAAGTGAGAAAAACATCACGGGGTGGTGCGCATTGTATGGGTGTGTGTTACATTACATTCACTAATAGAAGTGAGAAAAACATCACGGGGTGGTGCGCATTGTATGGGTGTGTGTTACATTACATTCACTAGTAGGAGTGAGAAAAACATCACGGGGTGGTGCGCATTGTATGGGTGTGTGTTACATTACATTCACTAGTAGGAGTGAGAAAAACATCACGGGGTGGTGCGCATTGTATGGGTGTGTGTTACATTAGATTCACTAGTAGGAGTGAGAAAAACTTCACGGGGTGGTGCGCATTGTATGGGTGTGTGTTACATTACATTCACTAGTAGGAGTGAGAAAAACATCACAGGGTGGTGCGCATTGTATGGGTGTGTGTTACATTACATACACTAGTAGGAGTGAGAAAAACATCACGGGGTGGTGCGCATTGTATGGGTGTGTGTTACATTACATTCACTAGTAGGAGTGAGAAAAACATCACGGGGTGGTGCGCATTTTATGGGTGTGTGTTACATTAGATTCACTAGTAGGAGTGAGAAAAACATCACGGGGTGGTGCGCATTGTATGGGTGTGTGTTACATTACATTCACTAGTAGGAGTGAGAAAAACATCACGGGGTGGTGCGCATTGTATGGGTGTGTGTTACATTAGATTCACTAGTAGGAGTGAGAAAAACATCACGGGGTGGTGCGCATTGTATGGGTGTGTGTTACATTACATTCACTAGTAGGAGTGAGAAAAACATCACGGGGTGGTGCGCATTGTATGGGTGTTTGTTACATTAGATTCACTAGTAGGAGTGAGAAAAACATCACGGGGTGGTGCGCATTGTATGGGTGTGTGTTACATTACATTCACTAATAGAAGTGAGAAAAACATCACGGGGTGGTGCGCATTGTATGGGTGTGTGTTACATTACATTCACTAGTAGGAGTGAGAAAAACATCACGGGGTGGTTCGGATTGTATGGGTGTTTGTTACATTAGATTCACTAGTAGGAGTGAGAAAATCATCACGGGGTGGTGCGCATTGTATGGGTGTGTGTTACATTACATTCACTAGTAGGAGTGAGAAAAACATCACGGGGTGGTGCACATTGTATGGGTGTTTGTTACATTACATTCACTAGTAGGAGTGAGAAAAACATCACGGTGTGGTGCGCATTGTATGGGTGTGTGTTACATTACATTCACTAGTAGGAGTGAGAAAAACATCACGGGGTGGTGCACATTGTATGGGTGTTTGTTACATTACATTCACTAGTAGGAGTGAGAATAACATCACGGTGTGGTGCGCATTGTATGGGTGTGTGTTACATTACATTCACTAGTAGGAGTGAGAAAAACATCACGGGGTGGTGCGCATTGTATGGGTGTGTGTTACATTACATTCACTAGTAGGAGTGAGAAAAACATCACGGGGTGGTGCGCATTGTATGGGTGTGTGTTACATTACATTCACTAGTAGGAGTGAGAAAATCATCACGGGGTGGTGCGCATTGTATGGGTGTGTGTTACATTACATTCACTAGTAGGAGTGAGAAAAACATCACGGGGTGGTGCACATTGTATCCGTGTTTGTTACATTACATTCACTAGTAGGAGTGAGAAAAACATCACGGTGTGGTGCGCATTGTATGGGTGTGTGTTACATTACATTCACTAGTAGGAGTGAGAAAAACATCACGGGGTGGTGCACATTGTATGGGTGTTTGTTACATTACATTCACTAGTAGGAGTGAGAAAAACATCACGGTGTGGTGCGCATTGTATGGGTGTGTGTTACATTACATTCACTAGTAGGAGTGAGAAAAACATCACGGGGTGGTGCGCATTGTATGGGTGTGTGTTACATTACATTCACTAGTAGGAGTGAGAAAAACATCACGGGGTGGTGCGCATTGTATGGGTGTGTGTTACATTACATTCACTAGTAGGAGTGAGAAAATCATCACGGGGTGGTGCGCATTGTATGGGTATGTGTTACATTACATTCACTAGTATGGGTGAGAAAAACATCACGGGGTGGTGCGCATTGTATGGTTGTGTGTTACATTACATTCACTAGTAGGAGTGAGAAAAACATCACGGGGTGGTGCGCATTGTATGGGTGTGTGTTACATTCACTAGTAGGAGTGAGAAAAACATCACGGGGTGGTGCGCATTGTATGGGTGTGTGTTACATTACATTCACTAGTAGGCGTGATAAAAACATCACGGTGTGGTGCGCATTGTATGGGTGTGTGTTACATTAGATTCACTAGTAGGAGTGAGAAAAACATCACGGGGTGGTGCGCATTGTATGGGTGTGTGTTACATTACATTCACTAGTAGGAGTGACAAAAACATCACGGGGTGGTGCGCATTGTATGGGTGTGTGTTACATTACATTCACTAGTAGGAGTGAGAAAAACATCACGGGGTGGTGCGCATTGCATGGGTGTGTGTTACATTACATTCACTAGTAGGAGTGAGAAAAACATCACGGGGTGGTGCGCATTGCATGGGTGTGTGTTATATTACATTCACTAGTACGAGGGAGAAAAACATCACGGGGTGGTGCGCATTTCATGGGTGTGTGTTACATTACATTCACTAGTAGGAGTGAGAAAAACATCACGGGGTGGTGCGCATTGTATGGGTCTGTGTTACATTACATTCACTAGTAGGAGTGAGAAAAACATCACGGGGTGGTGCGCATTGTATGGGTGTGTGTTACATTACATTCACTAGTAGGAGTGAGAAAAACATCACGGGGTGGTGCGCATTTTATGGGTGTGTGTTACATTACATTCACTAGTAGGAGTGAGAAAAACATCACGGGGTGGTGCGCATTGTATGGGTGTGTGTTACATTACATTCACTAGTAGGAGTGAGAAAAACATCACGGGGTGGTGCGCATTGTATGGGTGTGTGTTACATTAGATTCACTAGTAGGAGTGAGAAAAACATCACGGGGTGGTGCGCATTGTATGGGTGTGTGTTACATTACATTCACTAGTAGGAGTGAGAAAAACATCACGGGGTGGTGCGCATTGTATGGGTGTGTGTTACATTGCATTCACTAGTAGGAGTGAGAAAAACATCACGGGGTGGTGCGCATTGTATGGGTGTGTGTTACATTACATTCACTAGTAGGAGTGAGTAAAACATCACGGGGTGGTGCGCATTGTATGGGTGTTTGTTACATTAGATTCAGTAGTAGGAGTGAGAAAATCATCACGGGGTGGTGCGCATTGTATGCGTGTGTGTTACATTACATTCACTAGTAGGAGTGAGAAAATCATCACGGGGTGGTGCGCATTGTATGAGTGTGTGTTACATTACATTCACTAGTAGGAGTGAGAAAAACATCACGGGGTGGTGCGCATTGTATGGGTGTGTGTTACATTGCATTCACTAGTAGGAGTGAGAAAAACATCACGGGGTGGTGCGCATTGTATGGGTGTGTGTTACATTACATTCACTAGTAGGAGTGAGAAAAACATCACGGGGTGGTGCGCATTGTATGGGTGTTTGTTACATTAGATTCAGTAGTAGGAGTGAGAAAATCATCACGGGGTGGTGCGCATTGTATGCGTGTGTGTTACATTACATTCACTAGTAGGAGTGAGAAAATCATCACGGGGTGGTGCGCATTGTATGGGTGTGTGTTACATTACATTCACTAGTAGGAGTGAGAAAAACATCACGGGGTGGTGCGCATTGTAGGGTGTTTGTTACATTAGATTCACTAGTAGGAGTGAGAAAATCATCACGGGTTGGTGCGCATTTTATGGGTGTGTGTTACATTACATTCACTAGTAGGAGTGAGAAAAACATCACGGGGTGGTGCGCATTGTATGGGTGTGTGTTACATTAGATTCACTAGTAGGAGTGAAAAAACATCACGGGGTGGTGCGCATTGTATGGGTGTGTGTCACATTACATTCACTAGTAGGAGTGAGAAAAACATCACGGGGTGGTCCGCATTGTATGGGTGTGTGTTACATTACATTCACTAGTAGGAGTGAGAAAAACATCACGGGGTGGTGCGCATTGTATGGGTGTGTGTTACATTACATTCACTAGTAGGAGTGAGAAAAACATCACGGGGTGGTGCCCATTGTATGGGTGTGTGTTACATTACATTCACTAGTAGGAGTGAGAAAAACATCACGGGGTGGTGCGCACTGTATGGGTGTGTGTTACATTACATTCACTAGTAGGAGTGAGAAAAACATCACGGAGTGGTGCGCATTGTATGGGTGTGTGTTACATTACATTCACTAGTAGGAGTGAGAAAAACATCACGGGGTGGTGCGCATTGTATGGGTGTGTGTTACATTACATTCACTAGTAGGAGTGAGAAAAACATCACGGGGTGGTGCGCATTGTATGGGTGTGTGTTACATTACATTCACTAGTAGGAGTGAGAAAAACATCACGGGGTGGTGCGCATTGTATGGGTGTGTGTTACATTACATTCACTAGTAGGAGTGAGAAAAACATCACGGGGTGGTGCGCGTTGTATGGGTGTGTGTTACATTACATTCACTAGTAGGAGTGAGAAAAACATCACGGGGTGGTGCGCATTGTATGGGTGTTTGTTACATCAGATTCACTAGTAGGAGTGAGAAAATCATCACGGGGTGGTGCGCATTGTATGGGTGTGTGTTACATTACATTCACTAGTAGGAATGAGAAAAACATCACGGGGTGGTGCGCATTGTATGGGTGTGTGTTACATTACATTCACTAGTAGGAGTGAGAAAAACATCACGGGGTGGTGCGCATTGTATGGGTGTGTGTTACATTACATTCACTAGTAGGAGTGAGAAAAACATCACGGGGTGGTGCGCATTGTATGGGTGTGTGTTACATTACATTCACTAGTAGGAGTGAGAAAAACATCACGGGCTGGTGCGTATTGTATGGGTGTGTGTTACATTACATTCACTAGTTGGAGTGAGAAAAACATCACGGGGTGGTGCACATTGTATGGGTGTGTGTACATTACATTCACTAGTAGGAGTGAGAAAAACATCACGGGGTGGTGCGCATTGTATGGGTGTGTGTTACATTACATTCACTAATAGAAGTGAGAAAAACATCACGTGGTGGTGCGCATTGTATGGGTGTGTGTTACATTACATTCACTAATAGAAGTGAGAAAAACATCACGGGGTGGTGCGCATTGTATGGGTGTGTGTTACATTACATTCACTAGTAGGAGTGAGAAAAACATCACGGGGTGGTGCGCATTGTATGGGTGTGTGTTACATTACATTCACTAGTAGGAGTGAGAAAAACATCACGGGGTGGTGCGCATTGTATGGGTGTGTGTTACATTAGATTCACTAGTAGGAGTGAGAAAAAACTTCACGGGGTGGTGCGCATTGTATGGGTGTGTGTTACATTACATTCACTAGTAGGAGTGAGAAAAACATCACGGGGTGGTGCGCATTGTATGAGTGTGTGTTACATTACATACACTAGTAGGAGTGAGAAAAACATCACGGGGTGGTGCGCATTGTATGGGTGTGTGTTACATTACATTCACTAGTAGGAGTCAGAAAAACATCACGGGGTGGTGCGCATTTTATGGGTGTGTGTTACATTACATTCACTAGTAGTTGTGAGAAAAACATCACGGGGTGGTGCGCATTGTATGGGTGTGTGTTACATTACATTCACTAGTAGGAGTGAGAAAAACATCACGGGGTGGTGCGCATTGTATGGGTGTGTGTTACATTAGATTCACTAGTAGGAGTGAGAAAACATCACGGGGTGGTGCGCATTGTATGGGTGTGTGTTACATTACATTCACTAGTAGGAGTGAGAAAAACATCACGGGGTGGTGCGCATTGTATGGGTGTTTGTTACATTAGATTCACTAGTAGGAGTGAGAAAAACATCACGGGGTGGTGCGCATTGTATGGGTGTGTGTTACATTACATTCACTAATAGAAGTGAGAAAAACATCACGGGGTGGTGCGCATTGTATGGGTGTGTGTTACATTACATTCACTAGTAGGAGTGAGAAAAACATCACGGGTGGTTCGGATTGTATGGGTGTTTGTTACATTAGATTCACTAGTAGGAGTGAGAAAATCATCACGGGGTGGTGCGCATTGTATGGGTGTGTGTTACATTACATTCACTAGTAGGAGTGAGAAAAACATCACGGTGTGGTGCGCATTGTATGGTGTGTGTTACATTACATTCACTAGTAGGAGTGAGAAAAACATCACGGGGTGGTGCGCATTGTATGGGTGTGTGTTACATTACATTCACTAGTAGGAGTGAGAAAAACATCACGGGGTGGTGCGCATTGTATGGGTGTGTGTTACATTAGATTCACTAGTAGGAGTGAGAAAAACTTCACGGGGTGGTGCGCATTGTATGGGTGTGTGTTACATTACATTCACTAGTAGGAGTGAGAAAAACATCACGGGGTGGTGCGCATTGTATGGGTGTGTGTTACATTACATACACTAGTAGGAGTGAGAAAAACATCAAGGGGTGGTGCGCATTGTATGGGTGTGTGTTACATTACATTCACTAGTAGGAGTGAGAAAAACATCACGGGGTGGTGCGCATTTTATGGGTGTGTGTTACATTACATTCACTAGTAGGAGTGAGAAAAACATCACGGGGTGGTGCGCATTGTATGGGTGTGTGTTACATTACATTCACTAGTAGGAGTGAGAAAAACATCACGGGGTGGTGCGCATTGTATGGGTGTGTGTTACATTGCATTCACTAGTAGGAGTGAGAAAAACATCACGGGGTGGTGCGCATTGTATGGGTGTGTGTTACATTACATTCACTAGTAGGAGTGAGAAAAACATCACGGGGTGGTGCGCATTGTATGGGTGTGTGTTACATTACATTCACTAGTAGGAGTGAGAAAAACATCACGGGGTGGTGCGCATTGTATGGGTGTGTGTTACATTACATTCACTAGTAGGAGTGAGAAAAACATCACGGGGTGGTGCGCATTGTATGGGTGTGTGTTACATTACATTCACTAGTAGGAGTGAGAAAAACATCACGGGGTGGTGCGCATTGTATGGGTGTGTGTTACATTAGATTCACTAGTAGGAGTGAGAAAAACATCACGGGGTGGTGCGCATTGTATGGGTGTGTGTTACATTAGATTCACTAGTAGGAGTGAGAAAAACATCACGGGGTGGTGCGCATTGTATGGGTGTGTGTTACATTAGATTCACTAGTAGGAGTGAGAAAAACATCACGGGGTGGTGCGCATTGTATGGGTGTGTGTTACATTACATTCACTAGTAGGAGTGAGAAAAACATCACGGGGTGGTGCGCATTGTATGGGTGTGTGTTACATTACATTCACTAGTAGGAGTGAGAAAAACATCACGGGGTGGTGCGCATTGTATGGGTGTTTGTTACATGAGATTCACTAGTAGGAGTGAGAAAAACATCACGGGGTGGTGCGCATTGTATGGGTGTGTGTTACATTACATTCACTAGTAGGAGTGAGAAAAACATCACGGGGTGGTGCGCATTGTATGGGTGTGTGTTACATTACATTCACTAGTAGGAGTGAGAAAAACATCACGGGGTGGTGCGCATTGTATGGGTGTGTGTTACATTACATTCACTAGTAGGAGTGAGAAAAACATCACGGGGTGGTGCGCATTGTATGGGTGTGTGTTACATTACATTCACTAGTAGGAGTGAGAAAAACTTCACGGGGTGGTGCGCATTGTATGGGTGTGTGTTACATTACATTCACTAGTAGGAGTGAGAAAAACATCACGGGGTGGTGCGCATTTTATGGGTGTGTGTTACATTACATTCACTAGTAGGAGTGAGAAAAACATCACGGGGTGGTGCGCATTGTATGGGTGTGTGTTACATTACATTCACTAGTAGGAGTGAGAAAAACATCACGGGGTGGTGCGCATTGTATGGGTGTGTGTTACATTACATTCATTAGTAGGAGTGAGAAACACATCACGGGGTGGTTCGCATTGTATGGGTGTGTGTTACATTACATTCACTAGTAAGAGTGAGAAAAACATCACGGGGTGGTGCGCATTGTATGGGTGTGTGTTACATGAGATTCACTAGTAGGAGTGAGAAAAACATAACGGGGTGGTGCGCATTGCATGGGTGTGTGTTACATTACATTCACTAGTAGGAGGGAGAAAAACATCACGGGGTGGTGCGCATTGCATGGGTGTGTGTTACATTACATTCACTAGTAGGAGTGAGAAAAACATCACGGGGTGGTGCGCATTGTATGGGTGTGTGTTACATTACATTCACTAGTAGGAGTGAGAAAAACATCACGGGGTGGTGCGCATTGTATGGGTGTGTGTTACATTACTTTCACTAGTAGGAGTGAGAAATACATCACGGGGTGGTGCGCATTGTATGGGTGTGTGTTACATTAGATTCACTAGTAGGAGTGAGAAAAACATCACGGGGTGGTGCGCATTGTATGGGTGTGTGTTACATTATATTCACTAGTAGGAGTGAGAAAAACATCACGGTGTGGTGCGCTTGTATTGGTGTTTGTTACATTAGATTCACTAGTAGGAGTGAGAAAATCATCACGGGGTGGTGCGCATTGTATGGGTGTGTGTTACATTAGATTCACTAGTAGGAGTGAGAAAAACATCACGGGGTGGTGCGCATTGTATGGGTGTGTGTTACATTATATTCACTAGTAGGAGTGAGAAAAACATCACGGGGTGGTGCGCTTGTATGGGTGTTTGTTACATTAGATTCACTAGTAGGAGTGAGAAAATCATCACGGGGTGGTGCGCATTGTATGGGTGTGTGTTACATTACATTCACTAGTAGGAGTGAGAAAAATATCACGGGGTGGTGCGCATTGTATGGGTGTGTGTTACATTAGATTCAATAGTAGGAGTGAGAAAATCATCACGGGGTGGTGCGCATTGTATGGGTGTGTGTTACATTACATTGACTAGTAGGAGTGAGAAAAACATCACAGGGTGGTGCGCATTGTATGGGTGTGTGTTACATTACATTCACTAGTAAGAGTGAGAAAAACATCACGGGGTGGTGCGCATTGTATGGGTGTGTGTTACATGAGATTCACTAGTAGGAGTGAGAAAAACATAACGGGGTGGTGCGCATTGCATGGGTGTGTGTTACATTACATTCACTAGTAGGAGGGAGAAAAACATCACGGGGTGGTGCGCATTGCATGGGTGTGTGTTACATTACATTCACTAGTAGGAGTGAGAAAAACATCACGGGGTGGTGCGCATTGTATGGGTGTGTGTTACATTACTTTCACTAGTAGGAGTGAGAAATACATCACGGGGTGGTGCGCATTGTATGGGTGTGTGTTACATTAGATTCACTAGTAGGAGTGAGAAAAACATCACGGGGTGGTGCGCATTGTATGGGTGTGTGTTACATTATATTCACTAGTAGGAGTGAGAAAAACATCACGGTGTGGTGCGCTTGTATTGGTGTTTGTTACATTAGATTCACTAGTAGGAGTGAGAAAATCATCACGGGGTGGTGCGCATTGTATGGGTGTGTGTTACATTAGATTCACTAGTAGGAGTGAGAAAAACATCACGGGGTGGTGCGCATTGTATGGGTGTGTGTTACATTATATTCACTAGTATGAGTGAGAAAAACATCACGGGGTGGTGCGCTTGTATGGGTGTTTGTTACATTAGATTCACTAGTAGGAGTGAGAAAATCATCACGGGGTGGTGCCCATTGTATGGGTGTGTGTTACATTACATTCACTAGTAGGAGTGAGAAAAATATCACGGGGTGGTGCTCATTGTATGGGTGTGTGTTACATTAGATTCACTAGTAGGAGTGAGAAAATCATCACGGGGTGGTGCGCATTGTATGGGTGTGTGTTACATTACATTGACTAGTAGGAGTGAGAAAAACATCACAGGGTGGTGCGCATTGTATGGGTGTGTGTTACATTACATTCACTAGTAAGAGTGAGAAAAACATCACGGGGTGGTGCGCATTGTATGGGTGTGTGTTACATTACATTCACTAGTAGGAGTGAGAAAAACATCACGGTGTGGTGCGCATTGTATGGGTGTGTGTTACATTACATTCACTAGTAGGAGTGAGAAAAACATCACGGGGTGGTGCGCATTGTATGGGTGTGTGTTACATTACATTCACTACTAGGAGTGAAAAAAACATCACGGGGTGGTGCGCATTGTATGGGTGTGTGTTACATTACATTCACTAGTAGGAGTGAGAAAAACATCACGGGGTGGTGCGCATTATGTGGGTGTGTGTTACATTACATTTCCTAGTAGGAGTGAGAAAAACATCACGGGGTGGTGCGCATTGTATGGGTGTGTGTTACATTACATACCCTAGTAGGAGTGAGAAAAACATCACGGGGTGGTGCGCATTGTATGGGTGTGTGTTACATTACATTCACTAGTAGGAGTGAGAAAAACATCACGGGGTGGTGCGCATTGTATGGGTGTGTGTTACATTACATTCACTAGTAGGAGTGAGAAAAACATCACGGGGTGGTGCGCATTGTATGGGTGTGTGTTACATTACATTCACTAGTAGGAGTGAGAAAAACATCACGGGGTGGTGCGCATTGTATGGGTGTGTGTTACATTACATTCACTAGTAAGAGTGAGAAAAACATCACGTGGTGGTGCGCATTGTATGGGTGTGTGTTACATGAGATTCACTAGTAGGAGTGAGAAAAACATCACGGGGTGGTGCGCATTGTATGGGTGTGTGTTACATTACATTCACTAGTAGGAGTGAGAAAAACATCACGGGGTGGTGCGCATTGTATGGGTGTGTGTTACATTACATTCACTATTAGGAGTGAGAAAGACTTCACGGGGTGGTGCGCATTGTATGGGTGTGTGTTACATTACATTCACTAGTAGGAGTGAGAAAAACTTCACGGGGTTGTGCGCATTGTATGGGTGTCTGTTACATGAGATTCACTAGTAGGAGTGAGAAAAACATCACGGGGTGGTGCGCATTGTATGGGTGTGTGTTACATTAGATTCACTAGTAGGAGTGAGAAAAACATCACGGGGTGGTGCGCATTGTATGGGTGTGTGTTACATTACATTCACTAGTAGGAGTGAGAAAAACATCACGGGGTGGTGCGCATTTTATGGGTGTGTGTTACATTACATTCACTAGTAGGAGTGAGAAAAACATCACGGGGTGGTGCGCATTGTATGGGTGTGTGTTACATTGCATTCACTAGTAGGAGTGAGAAAAACATCACGGGGTGGTGCGCATTGTATGGGTGTGTGTTACATTGCATTCACTAGTAGTAGTGAGAAAAACATCACGGGGTGGTGCGCATTGTATGGGTGTGTGTTACATTACACTCACTAGTAGGAGTGACAAAAACATCACGGGGTGGTGCGCATTGTATGGGTGTTTGTTACATTACATTCACTAGTAGGAGTGAGAAAAACATCACGGTGTGGTGCGCATTGTATGGGTGTGTGTTACATTACATTCACTAGTAGGAGTGAGAAAAACATCACGGGGTGGTGCGCATTGTATGGGTGTGTGTTACATTACATTCACTAGTAGGAGTGAGAAAAACATCACGGGGTGGTGCGCATTGTATGGGTGTGTGTTACATTACATTCACTAGTAGGAGTGAGAAAAACATCACGGGGTGGTGCGCATTGTATGGGTGTGTGTTACATTACATTCACTAGTAGGAGTGAGAAAAACATCACGGGGTGGTGCGCATTGTATGGGTGTGTGTTACATTACATTCACTAGTAGGAGTGAGAAAAACATCACGGGGTGGTGCGCATTGTATGGGTGTGTGTTACATTACATTCACTAGTAGGAGTGAGAAAAACATCACGGGGTGGTGCGCATTGTATGGGAGTGTGTTACATTAGATTCACTAGTAGGAGTGAGAAAAACATCACGGGGTGGTGCGCATTGTATGGGTGTGTGTTACATTACATTCACTAGTAGGAGTGAGAAAAACTTCACGGGGTGGTGCGCATTGTATGGGTGTGTGTTACATGAGATTCACTACTAGGAGTGAGAAAAACATCACGGGGTGGTGCGCATTGTATGGGTGTGTGTTACATGAGATTCACTAGTAGGAGTGAGAAAAACATCACGGGGTGGTGTGCATTGTATGGGTGTGTGTTACATTACATTCACTAGTAGGAGTGAGAAAAACATCACGGGGTGGTGCGCATTGTATGGGTGTGTGTTACATTACATTCACTAGTAGGAGTGAGAAAAACATCACGGGGTGGTGCGCATTGTATGGGTGTGTGTTACATTACATTCACTAGTAGGAGTGAGAAAAACATCACGGGGTGGTGCGCATTGTATGGGTGTGTGTTACATTACATTCACTAGTAGGAGTGAGAAAAACATCACGGGGTGGTGCGCATTGTATGGGTGTGTGTTACATTACATTCACTAGTAGGAGTGAGAAAAACATCACGGGGTGGTGCGCATTGTATGGGTGTGTGTTACATTAGATTCACTAGTAGGAGTGAGAAAAACATCACGGGGTGGTGCGCATTGTATGGGTGTGTGTTACATTAGATTCACTAGTAGGAGTGAGAAAAACATCACGGGGTGGTGCGCATTGTATGGGTGTGTGTTACATGAGATTCACTAGTAGGAGTGAGAAAAACATCACGGGGTGGTGCGCATTGTATGGGTGTGTGTTACATTACATTCACTAGTAGGAGTGAGAAAAACATCACGGGGTGGTGCGCATTGTATGGGTGTGTGTTACATTACATTCACTAGTAGGAGTGAGAAAAACATCACGGGGTGGTGCGCATTGTATGGGTGTGTGTTACATTACATTCACTAGTAGGAGTGAGAAAAACATCACGGGGTGGTGCGCATTGTATGGGTGTGTGTTACATTACATTCACTAGTAGGAGTGAGAAAAACATCACGGGGTGGTGCGCATTGTATGGGGGTGTGTTACATTACATTCACTAGTAGGAGTGAAAAAAACATCACGGGGTGGTGCGCATTGTATGGGTGTGTGTTACATTACATTCACTAGTAGGAGTGAGAAAAACATCACGGGGTGGTGCGCATTATGTGGGTGTGTGTTACATTACATTTCCTAGTAGGAGTGAGAAAAACATCACGGGGTGGTGCGCATTGTATGGGTGTGTGTTACATTACATTCCCTAGTAGGAGTGAGAAAAACATCACGGGGTGGTGCGCATTGTATGGGTGTGTTTTACATTACATTCACTAGTAGGAGTGAGAAAAACATCACGGGGTGGTGCGCATTGTATGGGTGTGTGTTACATTAGATTCAATAGTAGTAGTGAGAAAAACATCACGGGGTGGTGCGCATTGTATGGGTGTGTGTTACATTACATTCACTAGTAGGAGTGAGAAAAACATCACGGGGTGGTGCGCATTGTATGGGTGTGTGTTACATTACATTCACTAGTAAGAGTGAGAAAAACATCACGGGGTGGTGCGCATTGTATGGGTGTGTGTTACATGAGATTCACTAGTAGGAGTGAGAAAAACATCACGGGGTGGTGCGCATTGTATGGGTGTGTGTTACATTACATTCACTAGTAGGAGTGAGAAAAACATCACGGGGTGGTGCGCATTGTATGGGTGTGTGTTACATTACATTCACTAGTAGGAGTGAGAAAAACATCACGGGGTGGTGCGCATTGTATGGGTGTGTGTTACATTACATTCACTAGTAGCAGTGAGAAAAACTTCACGGGGTGGTGCGCATTGTATGGGTGTGTGTTACATGAGATTCACTAGTAGGAGTGAGAAAAACATCACGGGGTGGTGCGCATTGTATGGGTGTGTGTTACATTAGATTCACTAGTAGGAGTGAGAAAAACATCACGGGGTGGTGCGCATTGTATGGGTTTGTGTTACATTACATTCACTAGTAGGAGTGAGAAAAACATCACGGGGTGGTGCGCATTTTATGGGTGTGTGTTACATTACATTCACTAGTAGGAGTGAGAAAAACATCACGGGGTGGTGCGCATTGTATGGGTGTGTGTTACATTGCATTCACTAGTAGGAGTGAGAAAAACATCACGGGGTGGTGCGCATTGTATGGGTGTGTGTTACATTGCATTCACTAGTAGGAGTGAGAAAAACATCACGGGGTGGTGCGCATTGTATGGGTGTGTGTTACATTACATTCACTAGTAGGAGTGAGAAAAACATCACGGGGTGGTGCGCATTGTATGGGTGTTTGTTACATTACATTCACTATTAGGAGTGAGAAAAACATCACGGTGTGGTGCGCATTGTATGGGTGTGTGTTACATTACATTCACTAGTAGGAGTGAGAAAAACATCACGGGGTGGTGCGCATTGTATGGGTGTGTGTTACATTACATTCACTAGTAGGAGTGAGAAAAACATCACGGGGTGGTGCGTATTGTATGGGTGTGTGTTACATTACATTCACTAGTAGGAGTGAGAAAAACATCACGGGGTGGTGCGCATTGTATGGGTGTGTGTTACATTACATTCACTAGTAGGAGTGAGAAAAACATCACGGGGTGGTGCGCATTGTATGGGTGTGTGTTACATTACATTCACTAGTAGGAGTGAGAAAAACATCACGGGGTGGTGCGCATTGTATGGGTGTGTGTTACATTACATTCACTAGTAGGAGTGAGAAAAACATCACGGGGTGGTGCGCATTGTATGGGTGTGTGTTACATTACTTTCACTAGTAGGAGTGAGAAAAACATCACGGGGTGGTGCGCATTGTATGGGTGTGTGTTACATTAGATTCACTAGTAGGAGTGAGAAAAACATCACGGGGTGGTGCGCATTGTATGGGTGTGTGTTACATTATATTCACTAGTATGAGTGAGAAAAACATCACGGGGTGGTGCGCTTGTATGGGTGTTTGTTACATTAGATTCACTAGTAGGAGTGAGAAAATCATCACGGGGTGGTGCGCATTGTATGGGTGTGTGTTACATTAGATTCACTAGTAGGAGTGAGAAAAACATCACGGGGTGGTGCGCATTGTATGGGTGTGTGTTACATTAGATTCACTAGTAGGAGTGAGAAAAACATCACAGGGTGGTGCGCATTGTATGGGTGTGTGTTACATTACATTGACTAGTAGGAGTGAGAAAAACATCACAGGGTGGTGGGCATTGTATGGGTCTGTGTTACATTACATTCACTAGTAAGAGTGAGAAAAACATCACGGGGTGGTGCGCATTTTATGGGTGTGTGTTACATTACATTCACTAGTAGGAGTGAGAAAAACATCACGGGGTGGTGTGCATTGTATGGGTGTGTGTTACATTACATTCACTAGTAGGAGTGAGAAAAACATCACGGTGTGGTGCGCATTGTATGGGTGTGTGTTACATTACATTCACTAGTAGGAGTGAGAAAAACATCACGGGGTGGTGCGCATTGTATGGGTGTGTGTTACATTACATTCACTAGTAGGAGTGAAAAAAACATCACGGGGTGGTGCGCATTGTATGGGTGTGTGTTACATTACATTCACTAGTAGGAGTGAGAAAAACATCACGGGGTGGTGCGCATTATGTGGGTGTGTGTTACATTACATTTCCTAGTAGGAGTGAGAAAAACATCACGGGGTGGTGCGCATTGTATGGGTGTGTGTTACATTACATTCCCTAGTAGGAGTGAGAAAAACATCACGGGGTGGTGCGCATTGTATGGGTGTGTGTTACATTACATTCACTAGTAGGAGTGAGAAAAACATCACGGGGTGGTGCGCATTGTATCGGTGTGTGTTACA
Organism: Cavia porcellus; assembly: GCF_034190915.1. Classification (NCBI taxonomy): domain Eukaryota; kingdom Metazoa; phylum Chordata; class Mammalia; order Rodentia; family Caviidae; genus Cavia; species Cavia porcellus. Next base: position 247,913 of record NW_026947580.1, on the reverse strand, counting down.
TTACATTCACTAGTAGGAGTGAGAAAAACATCACGGGGTGGTGCGCATTGTATGGGTGTGTGTTACATTACATTCACTAGTAAGAGTGAGAAAAACATCACGGGGTGGTGCGCATTGTATGGGTGTGTGTTACATGAGATTCACTAGTAGGAGTGAGAAAAACATCACGGGGTGGTGCGCATTGTATGGGTGTGTGTTACATTACATTCACTAGTAGGAGTGAGAAAAACATCACGGGGTGGTGCGCATTGTATGGGTGTGTGTTACATTACATTCACTAGTAGGAGTGAGAAAAACATCACGGGGTTGTGCGCATTGTATGGGTGTGTGTTACATTACATTCACTAGTAGGAGTGAGAAAAAAATCACGGGGTGGTGCGCATTGTATGGGTGTGTGTTACATGAGATGCACTAGTAGGAGTGAGAAAAACATCACGGGGTGGTGCGCATTGTATGGGTGTGTGTTACATTACATTCACTAGTAGGAGTGAGAAAAACATCACGGGGTGGTGCGCATTGTATGGGTTTGTGTTACATTACATTCACTAGTAGGAGTGAGAAAAACATCACGGGGTGGTGCGCATTTTATGGGTGTGTGTTACATTACATTCACTAGTAGGAGTGAGAAAAACATCACGGGGTGGTGCGCATTGTATGGGTGTGTGTTACATTACATTCACTAGTAGGAGTGAGAAAAACATCACGGGGTGGTGCGCATTGTATGGGTGTGTGTTACATGAGATTCACTAGTAGGAGTGAGAAAAACATCACGGGGTGGTGCGCATTGCATGGGTGTGTGTTACATTACATTCACTAGTAGGAGGGAGAAAAACATCACGGGGTGCTGCGCATTGCATGGGTGTGTGTTACATTACATTCACTAGTAGGAGTGAGAAAAACATCACGGGATGGTGCGCATTGTATGGGTGTGTGTTACATTACATTCACTAGTAGGAATGAGAAAAACATCACGGGGTGGTGCGCATTGTATGGGTGTGTGTTACATTACTTTCACTAGTAGGAGTGAGAAATACATCACGGGGTGGTGCGCATTGTATGGGTGTGTGTTACATTAGATTCACTAGTAGGAGTGAGAAAAACATCACGGGGTGGTGCGCATTGTATGGGTGTGTGTTACATTATATTCACTAGTAGGAGTGAGAAAAACATCACGGTGTGGTGCGCTTGTATGGGTGTTTGTTACATTAGATTCACTAGTAGGAGTGAGAAAATCATCACGGGGTGGTGCGCATTGTATGGGTGTGTGTTACATTACATTCACTAGTAGGAGTGAGAAAAACATCACGTGGTGGTGCGCATTGTATGGGTGTGTGTTACATTACATTCACTAGTAGGAGTGAGAAAAACATCACGGGGTGGTGCGCATTGTATGGGTGTGTGTTACATTACTTTCACTAGTAGGAGTGAGAAAAGCATCACGGGGTGGTGCGCATTGTATGGGTGTGTGTTACATTAGATTCACTAGTAGGAGTGAGAAAAACATCACGGGGTGGTGCGCATTGTATGGGTGTGTGTTACATTATATTCACTAGTATGAGTGAGAAAAACATCACGGGGTGGTGCGCTTGTATGGGTGTTTGTTACATTAGATTCACTAGTAGGAGTGAGAAAATCATCACGGGGTGGTGCGCATTGTATGGGTGTGTGTTACATTACATTCACTAGTAGGAGTGAGAAAAACATCACGGGGTGGTGCGCATTGTATGGGTGTGTGTTACATTAGATTCACTAGTAGGAGTGAGAAAAACATCACGGGGTGGTGCGCATTGTATGGGTGTGTGTTACATTACATTGACTAGTAGGAGTGAGAAAAACATCACAGGGTGGTGCGCATTGTATGGGTGTGTGTTACATTACATTCACTAGTAAGAGTGAGAAAAACATCACGGGGTGGTGCGCATTGTATGGGTGTGTGTTACATTACATTCACTAGTAGGAGTGAGAAAAACATCACGGGGTGGTGCGCATTGTATGGGTGTGTGTTACATTACATTCACTAGTAGGAGTGAAAAAAACATCACGGGGTGGTGCGCATTGTATGGGTGTGTGTTACATTACATTCACTAGTAGGAGTGAGAAAAACATCACGGGGTGGTGCGCATTATGTGGGTGTGTGTTACATTACATTTCCTAGTAGGAGTGAGAAAAACATCACGGGGTGGTGCGCATTGTACGGGTGTGTGTTACATTACATTCCCTAGTAGGAGTGAGAAAATCATCACGGGGTGGTGCGCATTGTATGGGTGTGTGTTACATTACATTCACTAGTAGGAGTGAGAAAAACATCACGGGGTGGTGCGCATTGTATGGGTGTGTGTTACATTAGATTCAATAGTAGTAGTGAGAAAAACATCACGGGGTGGTGCGCATTGTATGGGTGTGTGTTACATTACATTCACTAGTAGGAGTGAGAAAAACATCACGGGGTGGTGCGCATTGTATGGGTGTGTGTTACATTACATTCACTAGTAGGAGTGAGAAAAACATCACGGGGTGGTGCGCATTGTATGGGTGTGTGTTACATTACATTCACTAGTAGGAGTGAGAAAAACTTCACGGGGTGGTGCGCATTGTATGGGTGTGTGTTACATGAGATTCACTAGTAGGAGTGAGAAAAACATCACGGGGTGGTGCGCATTGTATGGGTGTGTGTTACATTAGATTCACTAGTAGGAGTGAGAAAAACATCACGGGGTGGTGCGCATTGTATGGGTGTGTGTTACATTACATTCACTAGTAGGAGTGAGAAAAACATCACGGGGTGGTGCGCATTTTATGGGTGTGTGTTACATTACATTCACTAGTAGGAGTGAGAAAAACATCACGGGGTGGTGCGCATTGTATGGGTGTGTGTTACATGAGATTCACTAGTAGGAGTGAGAAAAACATCACGGGGTGGTGCGCATTGCATGGGTGTGTGTTACATTACATTCACTAGTAGGAGGGAGGAAAACATCACGGGGTGGTGCGCATTGCATGGGTGTGTGTTACATTACATTCACTAGTAGGAGTGAGAAAAACATCACGGGGTGGTGCGCATTGTATGGGTGTGTGTTACATTACATTCACTAGTAGGAGTGAGAAAAACATCACGGAGTGGTGCGCATTGTATGGGTGTGTGTTACATTACTTTCACTAGTAGGAGTGAGAAATACATCACGGGGTGGTGCGCATTGTATGGGTGTGTGTTACATTAGATTCACTAGTAGGAGTGAGAAAAACATCACGGGGTGGTGCGCATTGTATGGGTGTGTGTTACATTATATTCACTAGTAGGAGTGAGAAAAACATCACGGTGTGGTGCGCTTGTATGGTTGTTTGTTACATTAGATTCACTAGTAGGAGTGAGAAAATCATCACGGGGTGGTGCGCATTGTATGGGTGTGTGTTACATTACATTCACTAGTAGGAGTGAGAAAAACATCACGGGGTGGTGCGCATTGTATGGGTGTGTGTTACATTAGATTCACTAGTAGGAGTGAGAAAAACATCACGGGGTGGTGCGCATTTTATGGGTGTGTGTTACATTACATTCACTAGTAGGAGTGAGAAAAACATCACGGGGTGGTGCGCATTGTATGGGTGTGTGTTACATTACATTCACTAGTAGGAGTGAGAAAAACATCACGGGGTGGTGCGCATTGTATGGGTGTGTGTTACATGAGATTCACTAGTAGGAGTGAGAAAAACATCACGGGGTGGTGCGCATTGCATGGGTGTGTGTTACATTACATTCACTAGTAGGAGGGAGAAAAACATCACGGGGTGGTGCGCATTGCATGGGTGTGTGTTACATTACATTCACTAGTAGGAGTGAGAAAAACATCACGGGATGGTGCGCATTGTATGGGTGTGTGTTACATTACATTCACTAGTAGGAATGAGAAAAACATCACGGGGTGGTGCGCATTGTATGGGTGTGTGTTACATTACTTTCACTAGTAGGAGTGAGAAATACATCACGGGGTGGTGCGCATTGTATGGGTGTGTGTTACATTAGATTCACTAGTAGGAGTGAGAAAAACATCACGGGGTGGTGCGCATTGTATGGGTGTGTGTTACATTATATTCACTAGTAGGAGTGAGAAAAACATCACGGTGTGGTGCGCTTGTATGGTTGTTTGTTACATTAGATTCACTAGTAGGAGTGAGAAAATCATCACGGGGTTCTGCGCATTGTATGGGTGTGTGTTACATTACATTCACTAGTAGGAGTGAGAAAAACATCACGGGGTGGTGCGCATTGTATGGGTGTGTGTTACATTAGATTCACTAGTAGGAGTGAGAAAAACATCACGGGGTGGTGCGCATTTTATGGGTGTGTGTTACATTACATTCACTAGTAGGAGTGAGAAAAACATCACGGGGTGGTGCGCATTGTATGGGTGTGTGTTACATTACATTCACTAGTAGGAGTGAGAAAAACATCACGGGGTGGTGCGCATTGTATGGGTGTGTGTTACATGAGATTCACTAGTAGGAGTGAGAAAAACATCACGGGGTGGTGCGCATTGCATGGGTGTGTGTTACATTACATTCACTAGTAGGAGGGAGAAAAACATCACGGGGTGGTGCGCATTGCATGGGTGTGTGTTACATTACATTCACTAGTAGGAGTGAGAAAAACATCACGGGATGGTGCGCATTGTATGGGTGTGTGTTACATTACATTCACTAGTAGGAATGAGAAAAACATCACGGGGTGGTGCGCATTGTATGGGTGTGTGTTACATTACTTTCACTAGTAGGAGTGAGAAATACATCACGGGGTGGTGCGCATTGTATGGGTGTGTGTTACATTAGATTCACTAGTAGGAGTGAGAAAAACATCACGGGGTGGTGCGCATTGTATGGGTGTGTGTTACATTATATTCACTAGTAGGAGTGAGAAAAACATCACGGTGTGGTGCGCTTGTATGGGTGTTTGTTACATTAGATTCACTAGTAGGAGTGAGAAAATCATCACGGGGTGGTGCGCATTGTATGGGTGTGTGTTACATTACATTCACTAGTAGGAGTGAGAAAAACATCACGGGGTGGTGCGCATTGTATGGGTGTGTGTTACATTACATTCACTAGTAGGAGTGAGAAAAACATCACGGGGTGGTGCGCATTGTATGGGTGTGTGTTACATTACTTTCACTAGTAGGAGTGAGAAAAGCATCACGGGGTGGTGCGCATTGTATGGGTGTGTGTTACATTAGATTCACTAGTAGGAGTGAGAAAAACATCACGGGGTGGTGCGCATTGTATGGGTGTGTGTTACATTATATTCACTAGTATGAGTGAGAAAAACATCACGGGGTGGTGCGCTTGTATGGGTGTTTGTTACATTAGATTCACTAGTAGGAGTGAGAAAATCATCACGGGGTGGTGCGCATTGTATGGGTGTGTGTTACATTACATTCACTAGTAGGAGTGAGAAAAACATCACGGGGTGGTGCGCATTGTATGGGTGTGTGTTACATTAGATTCACTAGTAGGAGTGAGAAAAACATCACGGGGTGGTGCGCATTGTATGGGTGTGTGTTACATTACATTGACTAGTAGGAGTGAGAAAAACATCACAGGGTTCTGCGCATTGTATGGGTGTGTGTTACATTACATTCACTAGTAAGAGTGAGAAAAACATCACGGGGTGGTGCGCATTGTATGGGTGTGTGTTACATTACATTCACTAGTAGGAGTGAGAAAAACATCACGGGGTGGTGCGCATTGTATGGGTGTTTGTTACATTACATTCACTAGTAGGAGTGAAAAAAACATCACGGGGTGGTGCGCATTGTATGGGTGTGTGTTACATTACATTCACTAGTAGGAGTGAGAAAAACATCACGGGGTGGTGCGCATTATGTGGGTGTGTGTTACATTACATTTCCTAGTAGGAGTGAGAAAAACATCACGGGGTGGTGCGCATTGTATGGGTGTGTGTTACATTACATTCCCTAGTAGGAGTGAGAAAAACATCACGGGGTGGTGCGCATTGTATGGGTGTGTGTTACATTACATTCACTAGTAGGAGTGAGAAAAACATCACGGGGTGGTGCGCATTGTATGGGTGTGTGTTACATTAGATTCAATAGTAGTAGTGAGAAAAACATCACGGGGTGGTGCGCATTGTATGGGTGTGTGTTACATTACATTCACTAGTAGGAGTGAGAAAAACATCACGGGGTGGTGCGCATTGTATGGGTGTGTGTTACATTACATTCACTAGTAGGAGTGAGAAAAACATCACGGGGTGGTGCGCATTGTATGGGTGTGTGTTACATTACATTCACTAGTAGGAGTGAGAAAAACTTCACGGGGTGGTGCGCATTGTATGCGTGTGTGTTACATGAGATTCACTAGTAGGAGTGAGAAAAACATCACGGGGTGGTGCGCATTGTATGGGTGTGTGTTACATTAGATTCACTAGTAGGAGTGAGAAAAACATCACGGGGTGGTGCGCATTGTATGGGTGTGTGTTACATTACATTCACTAGTAGGAGTGAGAAAAACATCACGGGGTGGTGCGCATTTTATGGGTGTGTGTTACATTACATTCACTAGTAGGAGTGAGAAAAACATCACGGGGTGGTGCGCATTGTATGGGTGTGTGTTACATTACATTCACTAGTAAGAGTGAGAAAAACATCACGGGGTGGTGCGCATTGTATGGGTGTGTGTTACATGAGATTCACTAGTAGGAGTGAGAAAAACATCACGGGGTGGTGCGCATTGCATGGGTGTGTGTTACATTACATTCACTAGTAGGAGGGAGGAAAACATCACGGGGTGGTGCGCATTGCATGGGTGTGTGTTACATTACATTCACTAGTAGGAGTGAGAAAAACATCACGGGGTGGTGCGCATTGTATGGGTGTGTGTTACATTACATTCACTAGTAGGAGTGAGAAAAACATCACGGGGTGGTGCGCATTGTATGGGTGTGTGTTACATTACTTTCACTAGTAGGAGTGAGAAATACATCACGGGGTGGTGCGCATTGTATGGGTGTGTGTTACATTAGATTCACTAGTAGGAGTGAGAAAAACATCACGGGGTGGTGCGCATTGTATGGGTGTGTGTTACATTATATTCACTAGTAGGAGTGAGAAAAACATCACGGTGTGGTGCGCTTGTATGGTTGTTTGTTACATTAGATTCACTAGTAGGAGTGAGAAAATCATCACGGGGTGGTGGGCATTGTATGGGTGTGTGTTACATTACATTCACTAGTAGGAGTGAGAAAAACATCACGGGGTGGTGCGCATTTTATGGGTGTGTGTTACATTACATTCACTAGTAGGAGTGAGAAAAACATCACGGGGTGGTGCGCATTGTATGGGTGTGTGTTACATTACTTTCACTAGTAGGAGTGAGAAAAACATCACGGGGTGGTGCGCATTATGTGGGTGTGTGTTACATTACATTTCCTAGTAGGAGTGAGAAAAACATCACGGGGTGGTGCGCATTGTATGGGTGTGTGTTACATTAGATTCACTAGTAGGAGTGAGAAAAACATCACGGGGTGGTGCGCATTGTATGGGTGTGTGTTACATTATATTCACTAGTATGAGTGAGAAAAACATCACGGGGTGGTGCGCTTGTATGGGTGTTTGTTACATTAGATTCACTAGTAGGGGTGAGAAAATCATCACGGGGTGGTGCGCATTGTATGGGTGTGTGTTACATTAGATTCACTAGTAGGAGTGAGAAAAACATCACGGGGTGGTGCGCATTGTATGGGTGTGTGTTACATTAGATTCACTAGTAGGAGTGAGAAAAACATCACAGGGTGGTGCGCATTGTATGGGTGTGTGTTACATTACATTGACTAGTAGGAGTGAGAAAAACATCACAGGGTGGTGGGCATTGTATGGGTCTGTGTTACATTACATTCACTAGTAAGAGTGAGAAAAACATCACGGGGTGGTGCGCATTTTATGGGTGTGTGTTACATTACATTCACTAGTAGGAGTGAGAAAAACATCACGGGGTGGTGTGCATTGTATGGGTGTGTGTTACATTACATTCACTAGTAGGAGTGAGAAAAACATCACGGTGTGGTGCGCATTGTATGGGTGTGTGTTACATTACATTCACTAGTAGGAGTGAGAAAAACATCACGGGGTGGTGCGCATTGTATGGGTGTGTGTTACATTACATTCACTAGTAGGAGTGAAAAAAACATCACGGGGTGGTGCGCATTGTATGGGTGTGTGTTACATTACATTCACTAGTAGGAGTGAGAAAAACATCACGGGGTGGTGCGCATTATGTGGGTGTGTGTTACATTACATTTCCTAGTAGGAGTGAGAAAAACATCACGGGGTGGTGCGCATTGTATGGGTGTGTGTTACATTACATTCCCTAGTAGGAGTGAGAAAAACATCACGGGGTGGTGCGCATTGTATGGGTGTGTGTTACATTACATTCACTAGTAGGAGTGAGAAAAACATCACGGGGTGGTGCGCATTGTATCGGTGTGTGTTACATTACATTCACTAGTAGGAGTGAGAAAAACATCACGGGGTGGTGCGCATTGTATGGGTGTGTGTTACATTACATTCACTAGTAAGAGTGAGAAAAACATCACGGGGTGGTGCGCATTGTATGGGTGTGTGTTACATGAGATTCACTAGTAGGAGTGAGAAAAACATCACGGGGTGGTGCGCATTGTATGGGTGTGTGTTACATTACATTCACTAGTAGGAGTGAGAAAAACATCACGGGGTGGTGCGCATTGTATGGGTGTGTGTTACATTACATTCACTAGTAGGAGTGAGAAAAACATCACGGGGTTGTGCGCATTGTATGGGTGTGTGTTACATTACATTCACTAGTAGGAGTGAGAAAAAAATCACGGGGTGGTGCGCATTGTATGGGTGTGTGTTACATGAGATTCACTAGTAGGAGTGAGAAAAACATCACGGGGTGGTGCGCATTGTATGGGTGTGTGTTACATTACATTCACTAGTAGGAGTGAGAAAAACATCACGGGGTGGTGCGCATTGTATGGGTTTGTGTTACATTACATTCACTAGTAGGAGTGAGAAAAACATCACGGGGTGGTGCGCATTTTATGGGTGTGTGTTACATTACATTCACTAGTAGGAGTGAGAAAAACATCACGGGGTGGTGCGCATTGTATGGGTGTGTGTTACATTACATTCACTAGTAGGAGTGAGAAAAACATCACGGGGTGGTGCGCATTGTATGGGTGTGTGTTACATGAGATTCACTAGTAGGAGTGAGAAAAACATCACGGGGTGGTGCGCATTGCATGGGTGTGTGTTACATTACATTCACTAGTAGGAGGGAGAAAAACATCACGGGGTGCTGCGCATTGCATGGGTGTGTGTTACATTACATTCACTAGTAGGAGTGAGAAAAACATCACGGGATGGTGCGCATTGTATGGGTGTGTGTTACATTACATTCACTAGTAGGAATGAGAAAAACATCACGGGGTGGTGCGCATTGTATGGGTGTGTGTTACATTACTTTCACTAGTAGGAGTGAGAAATACATCACGGGGTGGTGCGCATTGTATGGGTGTGTGTTACATTAGATTCACTAGTAGGAGTGAGAAAAACATCACGGGGTGGTGCGCATTGTATGGGTGTGTGTTACATTATATTCACTAGTAGGAGTGAGAAAAACATCACGGTGTGGTGCGCTTGTATGGGTGTTTGTTACATTAGATTCACTAGTAGGAGTGAGAAAATCATCACGGGGTGGTGCGCATTGTATGGGTGTGTGTTACATTACATTCACTAGTAGGAGTGAGAAAAACATCACGTGGTGGTGCGCATTGTATGGGTGTGTGTTACATTACATTCACTAGTAGGAGTGAGAAAAACATCACGGGGTGGTGCGCATTGTATGGGTGTGTGTTACATTACTTTCACTAGTAGGAGTGAGAAAAGCATCACGGGGTGGTGCGCATTGTATGGGTGTGTGTTACATTAGATTCACTAGTAGGAGTGAGAAAAACATCACGGGGTGGTGCGCATTGTATGGGTGTGTGTTACATTATATTCACTAGTATGAGTGAGAAAAACATCACGGGGTGGTGCGCTTGTATGGGTGTTTGTTACATTAGATTCACTAGTAGGAGTGAGAAAATCATCACGGGGTGGTGCGCATTGTATGGGTGTGTGTTACATTACATTCACTAGTAGGAGTGAGAAAAACATCACGGGGTGGTGCGCATTGTATGGGTGTGTGTTACATTAGATTCACTAGTAGGAGTGAGAAAAACATCACGGGGTGGTGCGCATTGTATGGGTGTGTGTTACATTACATTGACTAGTAGGAGTGAGAAAAACATCACAGGGTGGTGCGCATTTTATGGGTGTGTGTTACATTACATTCACTAGTAAGAGTGAGAAAAACATCACGGGGTGGTGCGCATTGTATGGGTGTGTGTTACATTACATTCACTAGTAGGAGTGAGAAAAACATCACGGGGTGGTGCGCATTGTATGGGTGTGTGTTACATTACATTCACTAGTAGGAGTGAAAAAAACATCACGGGGTGGTGCGCATTGTATGGGTGTGTGTTACATTACATTCACTAGTAGGAGTGAGAAAAACATCACGGGGTGGTGCGCATTATGTGGGTGTGTGTTACACTACATTTCCTAGTAGGAGTGAGAAAAACATCACGGGGTGGTGCGCATTGTACGGGTGTGTGTTACATTACATTCCCTAGTAGGAGTGAGAAAAACATCACGGGGTGGTGCGCATTGTATGGGTGTGTGTTACATTACATTCACTAGTAGGAGTGAGAAAAACATCACGGGGTGGTGCGCATTGTATGGGTGTGTGTTACATTAGATTCAATAGTAGTAGTGAGAAAAACATCACGGGGTGGTGCGCATTGTATGGGTGTGTGTTACATTACATTCACTAGTAGGAGTGAGAAAAACATCACGGGGTGGTGCGCATTGTATGGGTGTGTGTTACATTACATTCACTAGTAGGAGTGAGAAAAACATCACGGGGTGGTGCGCATTGTATGGGTGTGTGTTACATTACATTCACTAGTAGGAGTGAGAAAAACTTCACGGGGTGGTGCGCATTGTATGGGTGTGTGTTACATGAGATTCACTAGTAGGAGTGAGAAAAACATCACGGGGTGGTGCGCATTGTATGGGTGTGTGTTACATTAGATTCACTAGTAGGAGTGAGAAAAACATCACGGGGTGGTGCGCATTGTATGGGTGTGTGTTACATTACATTCACTAGTAGGAGTGAGAAAAACATCACGGGGTGGTGCGCATTTTATGGGTGTGTGTTACATTACATTCACTAGTAGGAGTGAGAAAAACATCACGGGGTGGTGCGCATTGTATGGGTGTGTGTTACATTACATTCACTAGTAGGAGTGAGAAAAACATCACGGGGTGGTGCGCATTGTATGGGTGTGTGTTACATGAGATTCACTAGTAGGAGTGAGAAAAACATCACGGGGTGGTGCGCATTGCATGGGTGTGTGTTACATTACATTCACTAGTAGGAGGGAGGAAAACATCACGGGGTGGTGCGCATTGCATGGGTGTGTGTTACATTACATTCACTAGTAGGAGTGAGAAAAACATCACGGGGTGGTGCGCATTGTATGGGTGTGTGTTACATTACATTCACTAGTAGGAGTGAGAAAAACATCACGGAGTGGTGCGCATTGTATGGGTGTGTGTTACATTACTTTCACTAGTAGGAGTGAGAAATACATCACGGGGTGGTGCGCATTGTATGGGTGTGTGTTACATTAGATTCACTAGTAGGAGTGAGAAAAACATCACGGGGTGGTGCGCATTGTATGGGTGTGTGTTACATTATATTCACTAGTAGGAGTGAGAAAAACATCACGGTGTGGTGCGCTTGTATGGTTGTTTGTTACATTAGATTCACTAGTAGGAGTGAGAAAATCATCACGGGGTGGTGCGCATTGTATGGGTGTGTGTTACATTACATTCACTAGTAGGAGTGAGAAAAACATCACGGGGTGGTGCGCATTGTATGGGTGTGTGTTACATTAGATTCACTAGTAGGAGTGAGAAAAACATCACGGGGTGGTGCGCATTTTATGGGTGTGTGTTACATTACATTCACTAGTAGGAGTGAGAAAAACATCACGGGGTGGTGCGCATTGTATGGGTGTGTGTTACATTACATTCACTAGTAGGAGTGAGAAAAACATCACGGGGTGGTGCGCATTGTATGGGTGTGTGTTACATGAGATTCACTAGTAGGAGTGAGAAAAACATCACGGGGTGGTGCGCATTGCATGGGTGTGTGTTACATTACATTCACTAGTAGGAGGGAGAAAAACATCACGGGGTGGTGCGCATTGCATGGGTGTGTGTTACATTACATTCACTAGTAGGAGTGAGAAAAACATCACGGGATGGTGCGCATTGTATGGGTGTGTGTTACATTACATTCACTAGTAGGAATGAGAAAAACATCACGGGGTGGTGCGCATTGTATGGGTGTGTGTTACATTACTTTCACTAGTAGGAGTGAGAAATACATCACGGGGTGGTGCGCATTGTATGGGTGTGTGTTACATTAGATTCACTAGTAGGAGTGAGAAAAACATCACGGGGTGGTGCGCATTGTATGGGTGTGTGTTACATTATATTCACTAGTAGGAGTGAGAAAAACATCACGGTGTGGTGCGCTTGTATGGGTGTTTGTTACATTAGATTCACTAGTAGGAGTGAGAAAATCATCACGGGGTGGTGCGCATTGTATGGGTGTGTGTTACATTACATTCACTAGTAGGAGTGAGAAAAACATCACGGGGTGGTGCGCATTGTATGGGTGTGTGTTACATTACATTCACTAGTAGGAGTGAGAAAAACATCACGGGGTGGTGCGCATTGTATGGGTGTGTGTTACATTACTTTCACTAGTAGGAGTGAGAAAAGCATCACGGGGTGGTGCGCATTGTATGGGTGTGTGTTACATTAGATTCACTAGTAGGAGTGAGAAAAACATCACGGGGTGGTGCGCATTGTATGGGTGTGTGTTACATTATATTCACTAGTATGAGTGAGAAAAACATCACGGGGTGGTGCGCTTGTATGGGTGTTTGTTACATTAGATTCACTAGTAGGAGTGAGAAAATCATCACGGGGTGGTGCGCATTGTATGGGTGTGTGTTACATTACATTCACTAGTAGGAGTGAGAAAAACATCACGGGGTGGTGCGCATTGTATGGGTGTGTGTTACATTAGATTCACTAGTAGGAGTGAGAAAAACATCACGGGGTGGTGCGCATTGTATGGGTGTGTGTTACATTACATTGACTAGTAGGAGTGAGAAAAACATCACAGGGTTCTGCGCATTGTATGGGTGTGTGTTACATTACATTCACTAGTAAGAGTGAGAAAAACATCACGGGGTGGTGCGCATTGTATGGGTGTGTGTTACATTACATTCACTAGTAGGAGTGAGAAAAACATCACGGGGTGGTGCGCATTGTATGGGTGTTTGTTACATTACATTCACTAGTAGGAGTGAAAAAAACATCACGGGGTGGTGCGCATTGTATGGGTGTGTGTTACATTACATTCACTAGTAGGAGTGAGAAAAACATCACGGGGTGGTGCGCATTATGTGGGTGTGTGTTACATTACATTTCCTAGTAGGAGTGAGAAAAACATCACGGGGTGGTGCGCATTGTATGGGTGTGTGTTACATTACATTCCCTAGTAGGAGTGAGAAAAACATCACGGGGTGGTGCGCATTGTATGGGTGTGTGTTACATTACATTCACTAGTAGGAGTGAGAAAAACATCACGGGGTGGTGCGCATTGTATGGGTGTGTGTTACATTAGATTCAATAGTAGTAGTGAGAAAAACATCACGGGGTGGTGCGCATTGTATGGGTGTGTGTTACATTACATTCACTAGTAGGAGTGAGAAAAACATCACGGGGTGGTGCGCATTGTATGGGTGTGTGTTACATTACATTCACTAGTAGGAGTGAGAAAAACATCACGGGGTGGTGCGCATTGTATGGGTGTGTGTTACATTACATTCACTAGTAGGAGTGAGAAAAACTTCACGGGGTGGTGCGCATTGTATGCGTGTGTGTTACATGAGATTCACTAGTAGGAGTGAGAAAAACATCACGGGGTGGTGCGCATTGTATGGGTGTGTGTTACATTAGATTCACTAGTAGGAGTGAGAAAAACATCACGGGGTGGTGCGCATTGTATGGGTGTGTGTTACATTACATTCACTAGTAGGAGTGAGAAAAACATCACGGGGTGGTGCGCATTTTATGGGTGTGTGTTACATTACATTCACTAGTAGGAGTGAGAAAAACATCACGGGGTGGTGCGCATTGTATGGGTGTGTGTTACATTACATTCACTAGTAAGAGTGAGAAAAACATCACGGGGTGGTGCGCATTGTATGGGTGTGTGTTACATGAGATTCACTAGTAGGAGTGAGAAAAACATCACGGGGTGGTGCGCATTGCATGGGTGTGTGTTACATTACATTCACTAGTAGGAGGGAGGAAAACATCACGGGGTGGTGCGCATTGCATGGGTGTGTGTTACATTACATTCACTAGTAGGAGTGAGAAAAACATCACGGGGTGGTGCGCATTGTATGGGTGTGTGTTACATTACATTCACTAGTAGGAGTGAGAAAAACATCACGGGGTGGTGCGCATTGTATGGGTGTGTGTTACATTACTTTCACTAGTAGGAGTGAGAAATACATCACGGGGTGGTGCGCATTGTATGGGTGTGTGTTACATTAGATTCACTAGTAGGAGTGAGAAAAACATCACGGGGTGGTGCGCATTGTATGGGTGTGTGTTACATTATATTCACTAGTAGGAGTGAGAAAAACATCACGGTGTGGTGCGCTTGTATGGTTGTTTGTTACATTAGATTCACTAGTAGGAGTGAGAAAATCATCACGGGGTGGTGGGCATTGTATGGGTGTGTGTTACATTACATTCACTAGTAGGAGTGAGAAAAACATCACGGGGTGGTGCGCATTTTATGGGTGTGTGTTACATTACATTCACTAGTAGGAGTGAGAAAAACATCACGGGGTGGTGCGCATTGTATGGGTGTGTGTTACATTACTTTCACTAGTAGGAGTGAGAAAAACATCACGGGGTGGTGCGCATTATGTGGGTGTGTGTTACATTACATTTCCTAGTAGGAGTGAGAAAAACATCACGGGGTGGTGCGCATTGTATGGGTGTGTGTTACATTACATTCCCTAGTAGGAGTGAGAAAAACATCACGGGGTGGTGCGCATTGTATGGGTGTGTGTTACATTACATTCACTAGTAGGAGTGAGAAAAACATCACGGGGTGGTGCGCATTGTATGGGTGTGTGTTACATTAGATTCAATAGTAGTAGTGAGAAAATCATCACGGGGTGGTGCGCATTGTATGGGTGTGTGTTACATTACATTCACTAGTAGGAGTGAGAAAAACATCGCGGGGTGGTGCGCATTGTATGGGTGTGTGTTACATTACATACACTAGTAGGAGTGAGAAAAACATCACGGGGTGGTGCGCATTGTATGGGTGTGTGTTACATTACATTCACTAGTAAGAGTGAGAAAAACATCACGGGGTGGTGCGCATTGTATGGGTGTGTGTTACATGAGATTCACTAGTAGGAGTGAGAAAAACATCACGGGGTGGTGCGCATTGTATGGGTGTGTGTTACATTACATTCACTAGTAGGAGTGAGAAAAACATCACGGGGTGGTGCGCATTGTATGGGTGTGTGTTACATTAGATTCACTAGTAGGAGTGAGAAAAACATCACGGGGTGGTGCGCATTGTATGGGTGTGTGTTACATTACATTCACTAGTAGGAGTGAGAAAAACTTCACGGGGTGGTGCGCATTGTATGGGTGTGTGTTACATGAGATTCACTAGTAGGAGTGAGAAAAACATCACGGGGTGGTGCGCATTGTATGGGTGTGTGTTACATTAGATTCACTAGTAGGAGTGAGAAAAACATCACGGGGTGGTGCGCATTGTATGGGTGTGTGTTACATTACATTCACTAGTAGGAGTGAGAAAAACATCACGGGGTGGTGCGCATTTTATGGGTGTGTGTTACATTACATTCACTAGTAGGAGTGAGAAAAACATCACGGGGTGGTGCGCATTGTATGGGTGTGTGTTACATTGCATTCACTAGTAGGAGTGAGAAAAACATCACGGGGTGGTGCGCATTGTATGGGTGTGTGTTACATTGCATTCACTAGTAGGAGTGAGAAAAACATCACGGGGTGGTGCGCATTGTATGGGTGTGTGTTACACTGCATTCACTAGTAGGAGTGAGAAAAACATCACGGGGTGGTGCGCATTGTATGGGTGTGTGTTACATTACATTCACTAGTAGGAGTGAGAAAAACATCACGGGGTGGTGCGCATTTTATGGGTGTGTGTTACATTGCATTCACTAGTAGGAGTGAGAAAAACATCACGGGGTGGTGCGCATTGTATGGGTGTGTGTTACATTGCATTCACTAGTAGGAGTGAGAAAAACATCACGGGGTGGTGCGCATTGTATGGGTGTGTGTTACATTACATTCACTAGTAGGATTGAGAAAAACATCACGGGGTGGTGCGCATTGTATGGGTGTTTGTTACATTACATTCACTAGTAGTAGTGAGAAAAACATCACGGGGTGGTGCGCATTGTATGGGTGTGTGTTACATTACATTCACTAGTAGGAGTGAGAAAAACATCACGGGGTGGTGCGCATTGTATGGGTGTGTGTTGCATTACATTCACTAGTAGGAGTGAGAAAAACATCACGGGGTGGTGCGCATTGTATGGGTGTGTGTTACATTACATTCACTAGTAGGAGTGAGAAAAACATCACGGGGTGGTGCGCATTGTATGGGTGTGTGTTACATTACATTCACTAGTAGGAGTGAGAAAAACATCACGGGGTGGTGCGCATTGTATGGGTGTGTGTTAAATTACATTCACTAGTAGGAGTGAGAAAAACATCACGGGGTGGTGCGCATTGTATGGGTGTGTGTTACATTACATTCACTAGTAGGAGTGAGAAAAACTTCACGGGGTGGTGCGCATTGTATGCGTGTGTGTTACATGAGATTCACTAGTAGGAGTGAGAAAAACATCACGGGGTGGTGCGCATTGTATGGGTGTGTGTTACATTAGATTCACTAGTAGGAGTGAGAAAAACATCACGGGGTGGTGCGCATTGTATGGGTGTGTGTTACATTACATTCACTAGTAGGAGTGAGAAAAACATCACGGGGTGGTGCGCATTTTATGGGTGTGTGTTACATTACATTCACTAGTAGGAGTGAGAAAAACATCACGGGGTGGTGCGCATTGTATGGGTGTGTGTTACATTACATTCACTAGTAAGAGTGAGAAAAACATCACGGGGTGGTGCGCATTGTATGGGTGTGTGTTACATGAGATTCACTAGTAGGAGTGAGAAAAACATCACGGGGTGGTGCGCATTGCATGGGTGTGTGTTACATTACATTCACTAGTAGGAGGGAGGAAAACATCACGGGGTGGTGCGCATTGCATGGGTGTGTGTTACATTACATTCACTAGTAGGAGTGAGAAAAACATCACGGGGTGGTGCGCATTGTATGGGTGTGTGTTACATTACATTCACTAGTAGGAGTGAGAAAAACATCACGGGGTGGTGCGCATTGTATGGGTGTGTGTTACATTACTTTCACTAGTAGGAGTGAGAAATACATCACGGGGTGGTGCGCATTGTATGGGTGTGTGTTACATTAGATTCACTAGTAGGAGTGAGAAAAACATCACGGGGTGGTGCGCATTGTATGGGTGTGTGTTACATTATATTCACTAGTAGGAGTGAGAAAAACATCACGGTGTGGTGCGCTTGTATGGTTGTTTGTTACATTAGATTCACTAGTAGGAGTGAGAAAATCATCACGGGGTGGTGGGCATTGTATGGGTGTGTGTTACATTACATTCACTAGTAGGAGTGAGAAAAACATCACGGGGTGGTGCGCATTTTATGGGTGTGTGTTACATTACATTCACTAGTAGGAGTGAGAAAAACATCACGGGGTGGTGCGCATTGTATGGGTGTGTGTTACATTACTTTCACTAGTAGGAGTGAGAAAAACATCACGGGGTGGTGCGCATTATGTGGGTGTGTGTTACATTACATTTCCTAGTAGGAGTGAGAAAAACATCACGGGGTGGTGCGCATTGTATGGGTGTGTGTTACATTACATTCCCTAGTAGGAGTGAGAAAAACATCACGGGGTGGTGCGCATTGTATGGGTGTGTGTTACATTACATTCACTAGTAGGAGTGAGAAAAACATCACGGGGTGGTGCGCATTGTATGGGTGTGTGTTACATTAGATTCAATAGTAGTAGTGAGAAAATCATCACGGGGTGGTGCGCATTGTATGGGTGTGTGTTACATTACATTCACTAGTAGGAGTGAGAAAAACATCGCGGGGTGGTGCGCATTGTATGGGTGTGTGTTACATTACATACACTAGTAGGAGTGAGAAAAACATCACGGGGTGGTGCGCATTGTATGGGTGTGTGTTACATTACATTCACTAGTAAGAGTGAGAAAAACATCACGGGGTGGTGCGCATTGTATGGGTGTGTGTTACATGAGATTCACTAGTAGGAGTGAGAAAAACATCACGGGGTGGTGCGCATTGTATGGGTGTGTGTTACATTACATTCACTAGTAGGAGTGAGAAAAACATCACGGGGTGGTGCGCATTGTATGGGTGTGTGTTACATTAGATTCACTAGTAGGAGTGAGAAAAACATCACGGGGTGGTGCGCATTGTATGGGTGTGTGTTACATTACATTCACTAGTAGGAGTGAGAAAAACTTCACGGGGTGGTGCGCATTGTATGGGTGTGTGTTACATGAGATTCACTAGTAGGAGTGAGAAAAACATCACGGGGTGGTGCGCATTGTATGGGTGTGTGTTACATTAGATTCACTAGTAGGAGTGAGAAAAACATCACGGGGTGGTGCGCATTGTATGGGTGTGTGTTACATTAGATTCACTAGTAGGAGTGAGAAAAACATCACGGGGTGGTGCGCATTGTATGGGTGTGTGTTACATTACATTCACTAGTAGGAGTGAGAAAAACATCACGGGGTGGTGCGCATTGTATGGGTGTGTGTTACATTGCATTCACTAGTAGGAGTGAGAAAAACATCACGGGGTGGTGCGCATTGAATGGGTGTGTGTTACATTGCATTCACTAGTAGGAGTGAGAAAAACATCACGGGGTGGTGCGCATTGTATGGGTGTGTGTTACACTGCATTCACTAGTAGGAGTGAGAAAAACATCACGGGGTGGTGCGCATTGTATGGGTGTGTGTTACATTACATTCACTAGTAGGAGTGAGAAAAACATCACGGGGTGGTGCGCATTTTATGGGTGTGTGTTACATTGCATTCACTAGTAGGAGTGAGAAAAACATCACGGGGTGGTGCGCATTGTATGGGTGTGTGTTACATTGCATTCACTAGTAGGAGTGAGAAAAACATCACGGGGTGGTGCGCATTGTATGGGTGTGTGTTACATTACATTCACTAGTAGGAGTGAGAAAAACATCACGGGGTGGTGCGCATTGTATGGGTGTTTGTTACATTACATTCACTAGTAGTAGTGAGAAAAACATCACGGGGTGGTGCGCATTGTATGGGTGTGTGTTACATTACATTCACTAGTAGGAGTGAGAAAAACATCACGGGGTGGTGCGCATTGTATGGGTGTGTGTTACATTACATTCACTAGTAGGAGTGAGAAAAACATCACGGGGTGGTGCGCATTGTATGGTTGTGTGTTACATTAGATTCACTAGTAGGAGTGAGAAAAACATCACGGGGTGGTGCGCATTGTATGGGTGTGTGTTACATTAGATTCACTAGTAGGAGTGAGAAAAACATCACGGGGTGGTGCGCATTGTATGGGTGTGTGTTACATTACATTCACTAGTAGGAGTGAGAAAAACATCACGGGGTGGTGCGAATTGTATGGGTGTTTGTTACATGAGATTCACTAGTAGGAGTGAGAAAAACATCACGGGGTGGTGCGCATTTTATGGGTGTGTGTTACATTACATTCACTAGTAGGAGTGAGAAAAACATAACGGGGTGGTGCGCATTGTATGGGTGTGTGTTACATTACATTCACTAGTAGGAGTGAGAAAAACATCACGGGGTGGTGCGCATTGTATGGGTGTGTGTTACATTACATTCACTAGTAGGAGTGAGAAAAACATCACGGGGTGGTGCGCATTGTATGGGTGTGTGTTACATTACTTTCACTAGTAGGAGTGAGAAATACATCACGGGGTGGTGCGCATTGCATGGGTGTGTGTTACATTAGATTCACTAGTAGGAGTGAGAAAAACATCACGGGGTGGTGCGCATTGTATGGGTGTGTGTTACATTACATTCACTAGTAGGAGTGAGAAAAACATCACGGGGTGGTGCGCATTGTATGGGTGTGTGTTACATTACATTCACTAGTAGGAGTGAGAAAAACTTCACGGGGTGGTGCGCATTGTATGGGTGTGTGTTACATTACATTCACTAGTAGGAGTGAGAAAAACATCACGGTGTGGTGCGCATTGTATGGGTGTGTGTTACATTAGATTCACTAGTAGGAGTGAGAAAAACATCACGGGGTGGTGCGCATTGTATGGGTGTGTGTTACATTACATTCACAAGTAGGAGTGAGAAAAACATCACTGGGTGGTGCGCATTTTATGGGTGTGTGTTACATTACATTCACTAGTAGGAGTGAGAAAAACATCACAGGGTGGTGCGCATTGTATGGGTGTGTGTTACATTACATTCACTAGTAGGAGTGAGAAAAACATCAGGGGTGGTGCGCATTGTATGGGTGTGTGTTACACTGCATTCACTAGTAGGAGTGAGAAAAACATCACGGGGTGGTGCGCATTGTATGGGTGTGTGTTACATTACATTCACTAGTAGGAGTGAGAAAAACATCACGGGGTGGTGCGCATTGTATGGGTGTGTGTTACATTAGATTCACTAGTAGGAGTGAGAAAATCATCACGGGGTGGTGCGCATTGTATGGGTGTGTGTTACATTACATTCACTAGTAGGAGTGAGAAAAACATCACGGGGTGGTGCGCATTGTATGGGTGTGTGTTACATTAGATTCACTAGTAGGAGTGAGAAAAACATCACGGGGTGGTGCGCATTGTATGGGTGTGTGTTACATTACATTGACTAGTAGGAGTGAGAAAAACATCACAGGGTGGTGCGCATTGTATGGGTGTGTGTTACATTACATTCACTAGTAAGAGTGAGAAAAACATCACGGGGTGGTGCGCATTGTATGGGTGTGTGTTACATTAGATTCACTAGTAGGAGTGAGAAAAACATCACAGGGTGGTGCGCATTGTATGGGTGTGTGTTACATTACATTCACTAGTAGGAGTGAGAAAAAACATCACGGTGTGGTGCGCATTGTATGGGTGTGTGTTACATTACATTCACTAGTAAGAGTGAGAAAAACATCACGGGGTGGTGCGCATTGTATGGGTGTGTGTTACATTACATTCACTAGTAGGAGTGAAAAAACATCACGGGGTGGTGCGCATTGTATGGGTGTGTGTTACATTACATTCACTAGTAGGAGTGAGAAAAACATCACGGGGTGGTGCGCATTATGTGGGTGTGTGTTACATTACATTTCCTAGTAGGAGTGAGAAAAACATCACGGGGTGGTGCGCATTGTATGGGTGTGTGTTACATTACATTACCTATTAGGAGTGAGAAAAACATCACGGGGTGGTGCGCATTGTATGGGTGTGTGTTACATTACATTCACTAGTAGGAGTGAGAAAAACATCACGGGGTGGTGCGCATTGTATGGGTGTGTGTTACATTAGATTCAATAGTAGTAGTGAGAAAAACATCACGGGGTGGTGCGCATTGTATGGGTGTGTGTTACATTACATTCACTAGTAGGAGTGAGAAAAACATCACGGGGTGGTGCGCATTGTATGGGTGTGTGTTACATTACATTCACTAGTAAGAGTGAGAAAAACATCACGGGGTGGTGCGCATTGTATGGGTGTGTGTTACATGAGATTCACTAGTAGGAGTGAGAAAAACATCACGGGGTGGTGCGCATTGTATGGGTGTCTGTTACATTACATTCACTAGTAAGAGTGAGAAAAACATCACGGGGTGGTGCGCATTGTATGGGTGTGTGTTACATGAGATTCACTAGTAGGAGTGAGAAAAACATCACGGGGTGGTGCGCATTGTATGGGTGTGTGTTACATTAGATTCACTAGTAGGAGTGAGAAAAACATCACAGGGTGGTGCGCATTGTATGGGTGTGTGTTACATTACATTCACTAGTAGGAGTGAGAAAAACATCACGGTGTGGTGCGCATTGTATGGGTGTGTGTTACATTACATTCACTAGTAGGAGTGAGAAAAACATCACGGGGTGGTGCGCATTGTATGGGTGTGTGTTACATTACATTCACTAGTAGGAGTGAAAAAAACATCACGGGGTGGTGCGCATTGTATGGGTGTGTGTTACATTACATTCACTAGTAGGAGTGAGAAAAACATCACGGGGTGGTGCGCATTATGTGGGTGTGTGTTACATTACATTTCCTAGTAGGAGTGAGAAAAACATCACGGGGTGGTGCGCATTGTATGGGTGTGTGTTACATTACATTACCTAGTAGGAGTGAGAAAAACATCACGGGGTGGTGCGCATTGTATGGGTGTGTGTTACATTACATTCACTAGTAGGAGTGAGAAAAACATCACGGGGTGGTGCGCATTGTATGGGTGTGTGTTACATTAGATTCAATAGTAGTAGTGAGAAAAACATCACGGGGTGGTGCGCATTGTATGGGTGTGTGTTACATTACATTCACTAGTAGGAGTGAGAAAAACATCACGGGGTGGTGCGCATTGTATGGGTGTGTGTTACATTACATTCACTAGTAGGAGTGAGAAAAACATCACGGGGTGGTGCGCATTGTATGGGTGTGTGTTACATTGCATTCACTAGTAAGAGTGAGAAAAACATCACGGGGTGGTGCGCATTGTATGGGTGTGTGTTACATGAGATTCACTAGTAGGAGTGAGAAAAACATCACGGGGTGGTGCGCATTGTATGGGTGTCTGTTACATTACATTCACTAGTAGGAGTGAGAAAAACATCACGGGGTGGTGCGCATTGTATGGGTGTGTGTTACATTACATTCACTAGTAGGAGTGAGAAAAACATCACGGGGTGGTGCGCATTGTATGGGTGTGTGTTACATTACATTCACTAGTAGGAGTGAGAAAAACTTCACGGGGTGGTGCGCATTGTATGGGTGTGTGTTACATGAGATTCACTAGTAGGAGTGAGAAAAACATCACGGGGTGGTGCGCATTGTATGGGTGTGTGTTACATTAGATTCACTAGTAGGAGTGAGAAAAACATCACTGGGTGGTGCGCATTGTATGGGTGTGTGTTACATTACATTCACTAGTAGGAGTGAGAAAAACATCACGGGGTGGTGCGCATTTTATGGGTGTGTGTTACATTACATTCACTAGTAGGAGTGAGAAAAACATCACGGGGTGGTGCGCATTGTATGGGTGTGTGTTACATTACATTCACTAGTAAGAGTGAGAAAAACATCACGGGGTGGTGCGCATTGTATGGGTGTGTGTTACATGAGATTCACTAGTAGGAGTGAGAAAAACATCACGGGGTGGTCCGCATTGCATTGGTGTGTGTTACATTACATTCACTAGTAGGAGGGAGAAAAACATCACGGGGTGGTGCGCATTGCATGGGTGTGTGTTACATTACATTCACTAGTAGGAGTGAGAAAAACATTACGGGGTGGTGCGCATTGTATGGGTGTGTGTTACATTACATTCACTAGTAGGAGTGAGAAAAACATCACGGGGTGGTGCGCATTGTATGGGTGTGTGTTACATTAGATTCACTAGTAGGAGTGAGAAAAACATCACGGGGTGGTGCGCATTGTATGGGTGTGTGTTACATTACATTCACTAGTAGGAGTGAGAAAAACATCACTGGGTGGTGCGCATTTTATGGGTGTGTGTTACATTACATTCACTAGTAGGAGTGAGAAAAACATCACGGGGTGGTGCGCATTGTATGGGTCTGTGTTACATTACATTCACTAGTAGGAGTGAGAAAAACATCAGGGGTGGTGCGCATTGTATGGGTGTGTGTTACATTGCATTCACTAGTAGGAGTGAGAAAAACATCACGGGGTGGTGCGCATTGTATGGGTGTGTGTTACATTACATTCACTAGTAGGAGTGAGAAAAACATCACGGGGTGGTGCGCATTGCATGGGTGTGTGTTACATTAGATTCACTAGTAGGAGTGAGAAAATCATCACGGGGTGGTGCGCATTGTATGGGTGTGTGTTACATTACATTCACTAGTAGGAGTGAGAAAAACATCACGCGGTGGTGCGCATTGTATGGGTGTGTGTTACATTACATTCACTAGTAGGAGTGAGAAAAACATCACGGGGTGGTGCGCATTGTATGGGTGTGTGTTACATTACATTGACTAGTAGGAGTGAGAAAAACATCACAGGGTGGTGCGCATTGTATGGGTGTGTGTTACATTACATTCACTAGTAAGAGTGAGAAAAACATCACGGGGTGGTGCGCATTGTATGGGTGTGTGTTACATTAGATTCACTAGTAGGAGTGAGAAAAACATCACGGGGTGGTGCGCATTGTATGGGTGTGTGTTACATTACATTCACTAGTAGGAGTGAGAAAAACATCACGGTGTGGTGCGCATTGTATGGGTGTGTGTTACATTACATTCACTAGTAGGAGTGAGAAAAACATCACGGGGTGGTGCGCATTGTATGGTTGTGTGTTACATTACATTCACTAGTAGGAGTGAAAAAAACATCACGGGGTGGTGCGCATTGTATGGGTGTGTGTTACATTACATTCACTAGTAGGAGTGAGAAAAACATCACGGGGTGGTGCGCATTATGTGGGTGTGTGTTACATTACATTTCCTAGTAGGAGTGAGAAAAACATCACGGGGTGGTGCGCATTGTATGGGTGTGTGTTACATTACATTACCTAGTAGGAGTGAGAAAAACATCACGGGGTGGTGCGCATTGTATGGGTGTGTGTTACATTACATTCACTAGTAGGAGTGAGAAAAACATCACGGGGTGGTGCGCATTGTATGGGTGTGTGTTACATTAGATTCAATAGTAGTAGTGAGAAAAACATCACGGGGTGGTGCGCATTGTATGGGTGTGTGTTACATTACATTCACTAGTAGGAGTGAGAAAAACATCACGGGGTGGTGCGCATTGTATGGGTGTGTGTTACATTACATTCACTAGTAGGAGTGAGAAAAACATCACGGGGTGGTGCGCATTGTATGGGTGTGTGTTACATTGCATTCACTAGTAAGAGTGAGAAAAACATCACGGGGTGGTGCGCATTGCATGGGTGTGTGTTACATGAGATTCACTAGTAGGAGTGAGAAAAACATCACGGGGTGGTGCGCATTGTATGGGTGTCTGTTACATTACATTCACTAGTAGGAGTGAGAAAAACATCACGGGGTGGTGCGCATTGTATGGGTGTGTGTTACATTACATTCACTAGTAGGAGTGAGAAAAACATCACGGGGTGGTGCGCATTGTATGGGTGTGTGTTACATTACATTCACTAGTAGGAGTGAGAAAAACTTCACGGGGTGGTGCGCATTGTATGGGTGTGTGTTACATGAGATTCACTAGTAGGAGTGAGAAAAACATCACGGGGTGGTGCGCATTGTATGGGTGTGTGTTACATTAGATTCACTAGTAGGAGTGAGAAAAACATCACTGGGTGGTGCGCATTGTATGGGTGTGTGTTACATTACATTCACTAGTAGGAGTGAGAAAAACATCACGGGGTGGTGCGCATTTTATGGGTGTGTGTTACATTACATTCACTAGTAGGAGTGAGAAAAACATCACGGGGTGGTGCGCATTGTATGGGTGTGTGTTACATTACATTCACTAGTAAGAGTGAGAAAAACATCACGGGGTGGTGCGCATTGTATGGGTGTGTGTTACATGAGATTCACTAGTAGGAGTGAGAAAAACATCACGGGGTGGTCCACATTGCATTGGTGTGTGTTACATTACATTCACTAGTAGGAGGGAGAAAAACATCACGGGGTGGTGCGCATTGCATGGGTGTGTGTTACATTACATTCACTAGTAGGAGTGAGAAAAACATCACGGGGTGGTGCGCATTGTATGGGTGTGTGTTACATTACATTCACTAGTAGGAGTGAGAAAAACATCACTGGGTGGTGCGCATTTTATGGGTGTGTGTTACATTACATTCACTAGTAGGAGTGAGAAAAACATCACGGGGTGGTGCGCATTGTATGGGTGTGTGTTACATTACATTCACTAGTAGGAGTGAGAAAAACATCAGGGGTGGTGCGCATTGTATGGGTGTGTGTTACATTGCATTCACTAGTAGGAGTGAGAAAAACATCACGGGGTGGTGCGCATTGTATGGGTGTGTGTTACATTACATTCACTAGTAGGAGTGAGAAAAACATCACGGGGTGGTGCGCATTGTATGGGTGTGTGTTACATTAGATTCACTAGTAGGAGTGAGAAAATCATCACGGGGTGGTGCGCATTGTATGGGTGTGTGTTACATTACATTCACTAGTAGGAGTGAGAAAAACATCACGGGGTGGTGCGCATTGTATGGGTGTGTGTTACATTAGATTCACTAGTAGGAGTGAGAAAAACATCACGGGGTGGTTCGCATTGTATGGGTGTGTGTTACATTACATTGACTAGTAGGAGTGAGAAAAACATCACAGGGTGGTGCGCATTGTATGGGTGTGTGTTACATTACATTCACTAGTAAGAGTGAGAAAAACATCACGGGGTGGTGCGCATTGTATGGGTGTGTGTTACATTAGATTCACTAGTAGGAGTGAGAAAAACATCACGGGGTGGTGCGCATTGTATGGGTGTGTGTTACATTACATTCACTAGTAGGAGTGAGAAAAACATCACGGTGTGGTGCGCATTGTATGGG
The DNA here is from genome assembly GCF_034190915.1 of Cavia porcellus. NCBI lineage: Eukaryota > Metazoa > Chordata > Mammalia > Rodentia > Caviidae > Cavia > Cavia porcellus. The sequence goes on along the minus strand of NW_026947580.1, from coordinate 220,740 downwards.
TGTGTGTTACATTACATTCACTAGTAGGAGTGAGAAAAACATCACGGGGTGGTGCGCATTGTATGGGTGTGTGTTACATTACATTCACTAGTAGGAGTGAAAAAAACATCACGGGGTGGTGCGCATTGTATGGGTGTGTGTTACATTACATTCACTAGTAGGAGTGAGAAAAACATCACGGGGTGGTGCGCATTTTATGGGTGTGTGTTACATTACATTCACTAGTAGGAGTGAGAAAAACATCACGGGGTGGTGCGCATTGTATGGGTGTGTGTTACATTACATTCACTAGTAAGAGTGAGAAAAACATCACGGGGTGGTGCGCATTGTATGGGTGTGTGTTACATGAGATTCACTAGTAGGAGTGAGAAAAACATCACGGGGTGGTCCACATTGCATTGGTGTGTGTTACATTACATTCACTAGTAGGAGGGAGAAAAACATCACGGGGTGGTGCGCATTGCATGGGTGTGTGTTACATTACATTCACTAGTAGGAGTGAGAAAAACATCACGGGGTGGTGCGCATTGTATGGGTGTGTGTTACATTACATTCACTAGTAGGAGTGAGAAAAACATCACTGGGTGGTGCGCATTTTATGGGTGTGTGTTACATTACATTCACTAGTAGGAGTGAGAAAAACATCACGGGGTGGTGCGCATTGTATGGGTGTGTGTTACATTACATTCACTAGTAGGAGTGAGAAAAACATCAGGGGTGGTGCGCATTGTATGGGTGTGTGTTACATTGCATTCACTAGTAGGAGTGAGAAAAACATCACGGGGTGGTGCGCATTGTATGGGTGTGTGTTACATTACATTCACTAGTAGGAGTGAGAAAAACATCACGGGGTGGTGCGCATTGTATGGGTGTGTGTTACATTAGATTCACTAGTAGGAGTGAGAAAATCATCACGGGGTGGTGCGCATTGTATGGGTGTGTGTTACATTACATTCACTAGTAGGAGTGAGAAAAACATCACGGGGTGGTGCGCATTGTATGGGTGTGTGTTACATTAGATTCACTAGTAGGAGTGAGAAAAACATCACGGGGTGGTGCGCATTGTATGGGTGTGTGTTACATTACATTGACTAGTAGGAGTGAGAAAAACATCACAGGGTGGTGCGCATTGTATGGGTGTGTGTTACATTACATTCACTAGTAAGAGTGAGAAAAACATCACGGGGTGGTGCGCATTGTATGGGTGTGTGTTACATTAGATTCACTAGTAGGAGTGAGAAAAACATCACGGGGTGGTGCGCATTGTATGGGTGTGTGTTACATTACATTCACTAGTAGGAGTGAGAAAAACATCACGGTGTGGTGCGCATTGTATGGGTGTGTGTTACATTACATTCACTAGTAGGAGTGAGAAAAACATCACGGGGTGGTGCGCATTGTATGGGTGTGTGTTACATTACATTCACTAGTAGGAGTGAAAAAAACATCACGGGGTGGTGCGCATTGTATGGGTGTGTGTTACATTACATTCACTAGTAGGAGTGAGAAAAACATCACGGGGTGGTGCGCATTATGTGGGTGTGTGTTACATTACATTTCCTAGTAGGAGTGAGAAAAACATCACGGGGTGGTGCGCATTGTATGGGTGTGTGTTACATTACATTACCTAGTAGGAGTGAGAAAAACATCACGGGGTGGTGCGCATTGTATGGGTGTGTGTTACATTACATTCACTAGTAGGAGTGAGAAAAACATCACGGGGTGGTGCGCATTGTATGGGTGTGTGTTACATTAGATTCAATAGTAGTAGTGAGAAAAACATCACGGGGTGGTGCGCATTGTATGGGTGTGTGTTACATTACATTCACTAGTAGGAGTGAGAAAAACATCACGGGGTGGTGCGCATTGTATGGGTGTGTGTTACATTACATTCACTAGTAGGAGTGAGAAAAACATCACGGGGTGGTGCGCATTGTATGGGTGTGTGTTACATTGCATTCACTAGTAAGAGTGAGAAAAACATCACGGGGTGGTGCGCATTGTATGGGTGTGTGTTACATGAGATTCACTAGTAGGAGTGAGAAAAACATCACGGGGTGGTGCGCATTGTATGGGTGTGTGTTACATTACATTCACTAGTAGGAGTGAGAAAAACATCACGGGGTGGTGCGCATTGTATGGGTGTGTGTTACATTACATTCACTAGTAGGAGTGAGAAAAACATCACGGGGTGGTGCGCATTGTATGGGTGTGTGTTACATTACATTCACTAGTAGGAGTGAGAAAAACTTCACGGGGTGGTGCGCATTGTATGGGTGTGTGTTACATGAGATTCACTAGTAGGAGTGAGAAAAACATCACGGGGTGGTGCGCATTGTATGGGTGTGTGTTACATTCGATTCACTAGTAGGAGTGAGAAAAACATCACTGGGTGGTGCGCATTGTATGGGTGTGTGTTACATTACATTCACTAGTAGGAGTGAGAAAAACATCACGGTGTGGTGCGCATTTTATGGGTGTGTGTTACATTACATTCACTAGTAGGAGTGAGAAAAACATCACGGGGTGGTGCGCATTGTATGGGTGTGTGTTACATTACATTCACTAGTAAGAGTGAGAAAAACATCACGGGGTGGTGCGCATTGTATGGGTGTGTGTTACATGAGATTCACTAGTAGGAGTGAGAAAAACATCACGGGGTGGTGCGCATTGCATTGGTGTGTGTTACATTACATTCACTAGTAGGAGGGAGAAAAACATCACGGGGTGGTGCGCATTGCATGGGTGTGTGTTACATTACATTCACTAGTAGGAGTGAGAAAAACATCACGGGGTGGTGCGCATTGTATGGGTGTGTGTTACATTACATTCACTAGTAGGAGTGAGAAAAACATCACGGGGTGGTGCGCATTGTATGGGTGTGTGTTACATTACATTCACTAGTAGGAGTGAGAAAAACATCACGGGGTGGTGCGCATTGTATGGGTGTGTGTTACATTACTTTCACTAGTAGGAGTGAGAAAAGCATCACGGGGTGGTGCGCATTGTATGGGTGTGTGTTACATTAGATTCACTAGTAGGAGTGAGAAAAACATCACGGGGTGGTGCGCATTGTATGGGTGTGTGTTACATTACATTCACTAGTAGGAGTGAGAAAAACATCACGGGGTGGTGCGCATTGTATGGGTGTGTGTTACATTACATTCAATAGTAGGAGTGAGAAAAACATCACGGTGTGGTGCGCATTGTATGGGTGTGTGTTACATTACATTCACTAGTAGGAGTGAGAAAAACATCACGGGGTGGTGCGCATTGTATGGGTGTGTGTTACATTACATTCACTAGTAGGAGTGAAAAAAACATCACGGGGTGGTGCGCATTGTATGGGTGTGTGTTACATTACATTCACTAGTAGGAGTGAGAAAAACATCACGGGGTGGTGCGCATTATGTGGGTGTGTGTTACATTACATTTCCTAGTAGGAGTGAGAAAAACATCACGGGGTGGTGCGCATTGTATGGGTGTGTGTTACATTACATTCCCTAGTAGGAGTGAGAAAAACATCACGGGGTGGTGCGCATTTTATGGGAGTGTGTTACATTACCTTCACTAGTAGGAGTGAGAAAAACATCACGGGGTGGTGCGTATTGTATGGGTGTGTGTTACATTATATTCACTAGTAGGAGTGAGAAAAACATCACGGTGTGGTGCGCTTGTATGGGTGTTTGTTACATTAGATTCACTAGTAGGAGTGAGAAAATCATCACGGGGTGGTGCGCATTGTATGGGTGTGTGTTACATTACATTCACTAGTAGGAGTGAGAAAAACATCACGGGGTGGTGCGCATTGTATGGGTGTGTGTTACATTACATTCACTAGTAGGAGTGAGAAAAACATCACGGGGTGGTGCGCATTGTATGGGTGTGTGTTACATTACTTTCACTAGTAGGAGTGAGAAAAACATCACGGGGTGGTGCGCATTGTATGGGTGTGTGTTACATTAGATTCACTAGTAGGAGTGAGAAAAACATCACGGGGTGGTGCGCATTGTATGGGTGTGTTACATTATATTCACTAGTATGAGTGAGAAAAACATCACGGGGTGGTGCGCTTGTATGGGTGTTTGTTACATTAGATTCACTAGTAGGAGTGAGAAAATCATCACGGGGTGGTGCGCATTGTATGGGTGTGTGTTACATTAGATTCACTAGTAGGAGTGAGAAAAACATCACGGGGTGGTGCGCATTGTATGGGTGTGTGTTACATTAGATTCACTAGTAGGAGTGAGAAAAACATCACGGGGTGGTGCGCATTGTATGGGTGTGTGTTACATTACATTGACTAGTAGGAGTGAGAAAAACATCACAGGGTGGTGCGCATTGTATGGGTGTGTGTTACATTACATTCACTAGTAAGAGTGAGAAAAACATCACGGGGTGGTGCGCATTGTATGGGTGTGTGTTACATTACATTCACTAGTAGGAGTGAGAAAAACATCACGGGGTGGTGCGCATTGTATGGGTGTGTGTTACATTACATTCACTAGTAGGAGTGAGAAAAACATCACGGTGTGGTGCGCATTGTATGGGTGTGTGTTACATTACATTCACTAGTAGGAGTGAGAAAAACATCACGGGGTGGTGCGCATTGTATGGGTGTGTGTTACATTACATTCACTAGTAGGAGTGAAAAAAACATCACGGGGTGGTGCGCATTGTATGGGTGTGTGTTACATTACATTCACTAGTAGGAGTGAGAAAAACATCACGGGGTGGTGCGCATTATGTGGGTGTGTGTTACATTACATTTCCTAGTAGGAGTGAGAAAAACATCACGGGGTGGTGCGCATTGTATGGGTGTGTGTTACATTACATTCCCTAGTAGGAGTGAGAAAAACATCACGGGGTGGTGCGCATTGTATGGGTGTGTGTTACATTACATTCACTAGTAGGAGTGAGAAAAACATCACGGGGTGGTGCGCATTATGTGGGTGTGTGTTACATTACATTTCCTAGTAGGAGTGAGAAAAACATCACGGGGTGGTGCGCATTATATGGGTGTGTGTTACATTACATTACCTAGTAGGAGTGAGAAAAACATCACGGGGTGGTGCGCATTGTATGGGTGTGTGTTACATTACATTCACTAGTAGGAGTGAGAAAAACATCACGGGGTGGTGCGCATTGTATGGGTGTGTGTTACATTAGATTCAATAGTAGTAGTGAGAAAAACATCACGGGGTGGTGCGCATTGTATGGGTGTGTGTTACATTACATTCACTAGTAGGAATGAGAAAAACATCACGGGGTGGTGCGCATTGTATGGGTGTGTGTTACATTACATTCACTAGTAGGAGTGAGAAAAACATCACGGGGTGGTGCGCATTGTATGGGTGTGTGTTACATTGCATTCACTAGTAAGGGTGAGAAAAACATCACGGGGTGGTGCGCATTGTATGGGTGTGTGTTACATGAGATTCACTAGTAGGAGTGAGAAAAACATCACGGGGTGGTGCGCATTGTATGGGTGTGTGTTACATTACATTCACTAGTAGGAGGGAGAAAAACATCACGGGGTGGTGCGCATTGCATGGGTGTGTGTTACATTACATTCACTAGTAGGAGTGAGAAAAACATCACGGGGTGGTGCGCATTGTATGGGTGTGTGTTACATTACATTCACTAGTAGGAGTGAGAAAAACATCACGGGGTGGTGCGCATTGTATGGGTGTGTGTTACATTACATTCACTAGTAGGAGTGAGAAAAACATCACGGGGTGGTGCGCATTGTATGGGTGTGTGTTACATTACTTTCACTAGTAGGAGTGAGAAAAGCATCACGGGGTGGTGCGCATTGTATGGGTGTGTGTTACATTAGATTCACTAGTAGGAGTGAGAAAAACATCACGGGGTGGTGCGCATTGTATGGGTGTGTGTTACATTACATTCACTAGTAGGAGTGAGAAAAACATCACGGGGTGGTGCGCATTGTATGGGTGTGTGTTACATTACATTCAATAGTAGGAGTGAGAAAAACATCACGGTGTGGTGCGCATTGTATGGGTGTGTGTTACATTACATTCACTAGTAGGAGTGAGAAAAACATCACGGGGTGGTGCGCATTGTATGGGTGTGTGTTACATTACATTCACTAGTAGGAGTGAAAAAAACATCACGGGGTGGTGCGCATTGTATGGGTGTGTGTTACATTACATTCACTAGTAGGAGTGAGAAAAACATCACGGAGTGGTGCGCATTATGTGGGTGTGTGTTACATTACATTTCCTAGTAGGAGTGAGAAAAACATCACGGGGTGGTGCGCATTGTATGGGTGTGTGTTACATTACATTCCCTAGTAGGAGTGAGAAAAACATCACGGGGTGGTGCGCATTGTATGGGAGTGTGTTACATTACCTTCACTAGTAGGAGTGAGAAAAACATCACGGGGTGGTGCGCATTGTATGGGTGTGTGTTACATTATATTCACTAGTAGGAGTGAGAAAAACATCACGGTGTGGTGCGCTTGTATGGGTGTTTGTTACATTAGATTCACTAGTAGGAGTGAGAAAATCATCACGGGGTGGTGCGCATTGTATGGGTGTGTGTTACATTACATTCACTAGTAGGAGTGAGAAAAACATCACGGGGTGGTGCGCATTGTATGGGTGTGTGTTACATTACATTCACTAGTAGGAGTGAGAAAAACATCACGGGGTGGTGCGCATTGTATGGGTGTGTATTACATTACTTTCACTAGTAGGAGTGAGAAAAACATCACGGGGTGGTGCGCATTGTATGGGTGTGTGTTACATTAGATTCACTAGTAGGAGTGAGAAAAACATCACGGGGTGGTGCGCATTGTATGGGTGTGTGTTACATTATATTCACTAGTATGAGTGAGAAAAACATCACGGGGTGGTGCGCTTGTATGGGTGTTTGTTACATTAGATTCACTAGTAGGAGTGAGAAAATCATCACGGGGTGGTGCGCATTGTATGGGTGTGTGTTACATTAGATTCACTAGTAGGAGTGAGAAAAACATCACGGGGTGGTGCGCATTGTATGGGTGTGTGTTACATTAGATTCACTAGTAGGAGTGAGAAAAACATCACGGGGTGGTGCGCATTGTATGGGTGTGTGTTACATTACATTGACTAGTAGGAGTGAGAAAAACATCACAGGGTGGTGCGCATTGTATGGGTGTGTGTTACATTACATTCACTAGTAAGAGTGAGAAAAACATCACGGGGTGGTGCGCATTGTATGGGTGTGTGTTACATTACATTCACTAGTAGGAGTGAGAAAAACATCACGCGGTGGTGCGCATTGTATGGGTGTGTGTTACATTACATTCACTAGTAGGAGTGAGAAAAACATCACGGTGTGGTGCGCATTGTATGGGTGTGTGTTACATTACATTCACTAGTAGGAGTGAGAAAAACATCACGGGGTGGTGCGCATTGTATGGGTGTGTGTTACATTACATTCACTAGTAGGAGTGAAAAAAACATCACGGGGTGGTGCGCATTGTATGGGTGTGTGTTACATTACATTCACTAGTAGGAGTGAGAAAAACATCACGGGGTGGTGCGCATTATGTGGGTGTGTGTTACATTACATTTCCTAGTAGGAGTGAGAAAAACATCACGGGGTGGTGCGCATTGTATGGGTGTGTGTTACATTACATTCCCTAGTAGGAGTGAGAAAAACATCACGGGGTGGTGCGCATTGTATGGGTGTGTGTTACATTACATTCACTAGTAGGAGTGAGAAAAACATCATGGGGTGGTGCGCATTGTATGGGTGTGTGTTACATTACATTCACTAGTAGGAGTGAGAAAAACATCACAGGGTGGTGCGCATTGTATGGGTGTGTGTTACATTACATTCACTAGTAAGAGTGAGAAAAACATCACGGGGTGGTGCGCATTGTATGGGTGTGTGTTACATGAGATTCACTAGTAGGAGTGAGAAAAACATCACGGGGTGGTGCGCATTGTATGGGTGTGTGTTACATTACATTCACTAGTAGGAGTGAGAAAAACATCACGGGGTGGTGCGCATTGTATGGGTGTGTGTTACATTACATTCACTAGTAGGAGTGAGAAAAACATCACGGGGTTGTGCGCATTGTATGGGTGTGTGTTACATTACATTCACTAGTAGGAGTGAGAAAAACTTCACGGGGTGGTGCGCATTGTATGGGTGTGTGTTACATGAGATTCACTAGTAGGAGTAAGAAAAACATCACGGGGTGGTGCGCATTGTATGGGTGTGTGTTACATTAGATTCACTAGTAGGAGTGAGAAAAACATCACGGGGTGGTGCGCATTGTATGGGTGTGTGTTACATTACATTCACTAGTAGGAGTGAGAAAAACATCACGGGGTGGTGCGCATTTTATGGGTGTGTGTTACATTACATTCACTAGTAGGAGTGAGAAAAACATCACGGGGTGGTGCGCATTGTATGGGTGTGTGTTACATTACATTCACTAGTAGGAGTGAGAAAAACATCACGGGGTGGTCCGCATTGTATGGGTGTGTGTTACATGAGATTCACTAGTAGGAGTGAGAAAAACATCACGGGGTGGTGCGCATTGCATGGGTGTGTGTTACATTACATTCACTAGTAGGAGGGAGAAAAACATCACGGGGTGGTGCGCATTGCATGGGTGTGTGTTACATTACATTCACTAGTAGGAGTGAGAAAAACATCACGGGGTGGTGCGCATTGTATGGGTGTGTGTTACATTACATTCACTAGTAGGAGTGAGAAAAACATCACGGGGTGGTGCGCATTGTATGGGTGTGTGTTACATTACTTTCACTAGTAGGAGTGAGAAATACATCACGGGGTGGTGCGCATTGTATGGGTGTGTGTTACATTAGATTCACTAGTAGGAGTGAGAAAAACATCACGGGGTGGTGCGCATTGTATGGGTGTGTGTTACATTATATTCACTAGTAGGAGTGAGAAAAACAACACGGTGTGGTGCGCTTGTATGGGTGTTTGTTACATTAGATTCACTAGTAGGAGTGAGAAAATCATCACGGGGTGGTGCGCATTGTATGGGTGTGTGTTACATTACATTCACTAGTAGGAGTGAGAAAAACATCACGGGGTGGTGCGCATTGATGGGTGTGTGTTACATTACATTCACTAGTAGGAGTGAGAAAAACATCACGGGGTGGTGCGCATTGTATGGGTGTGTGTTACATTACTTTCACTAGTAGGAGTGAGAAAAGCATCACGGTGTGGTGCGCATTGTATGGGTGTGTGTTACATTAGATTCACTAGTAGGAGTGAGAAAAACATCACGGGGTGGTGCGCATTGTATGGGTGTGTGTTACATTATATTCACTAGTAGGAGTGAGAAAAACATCACGGGGTGGTGCGCTTGTATGGGTGTTTGTTACATTAGATTCACTAGTAGGAGTGAGAAAATCATCACGGGGTGGTGCGCATTGTATGGGTGTGTGTTACATTAGATTCAATAGTAGTAGTGAGAAAAACATCACGGGGTGGTGCGCATTGTATGGGTGTGTGTTACATTACATTCACTAGTAGGAGTGAGAAAAACATCACGGGGTGGTGCGCATTGTATGGGTGTGTGTTACATTACATTCACTAGTAGGAGTGAGAAAAACATCACGGGGTGGTGCGCATTGTATGGGTGTGTGTTACATTGCATTCACAAGTAAGAGTGAGAAAAACATCACGGGGTGGTGCGCATTGTATGGGTGTGTGTTACATGAGATTCACTAGTAGGAGTGAGAAAAACATCACGGGGTGGTGCGCATTGTATGGGTGTGTGTTACATTACATTCACTAGTAGGAGTGAGAAAAACATCACGGGGTGCTGCGCATTGTATGGGTGTGTGTTACATTACATTCACTAGTAGGAGTGAGAAAAACATCACGGGGTGGTGCGCATTGTATGGGTGTGTGTTACATTACATTCACTAGTAGGAGTGAGAAAAACTTCACGGGGTGGTGCGCATTGTATGGGTGTGTGTTACATGAGATTCACTAGTAGGAGTGAGAAAAACATCACGGGGTGGTGCGCATTGTATGGGTGTGTGTTACATTAGATTCACTAGTAGGAGTGAGAAAAACATCACTGGGTGGTGCGCATTGTATGGGTGTGTGTTACATTACATTCACTAGTAGGAGTGAGAAAAACATCACGGTGTGTTGCGCATTTTATGGGTGTGTGTTACATTACATTCACTAGTAGGAGTGAGAAAAACATCACGGGGTGGTGCGCATTGTATGGGTGTGTGTTACATTACATTCACTAGTAAGAGTGAGAAAAACATCACGGGGTGGTGCGCATTGTATGGGTGTGTGTTACATGAGATTCACTAGTAGGAGTGAGAAAAACATCACGGGGTGGTCCGCATTGCATTGGTGTGTGTTACATTACATTCACTAGTAGGAGGGAGAAAAACATCACGGGGTGGTGCGCATTGCATGGGTGTGTGTTACATTACATTCACTAGTAGGAGTGAGAAAAACATCACGGGGTGGTGCGCATTGTATGGGTGTGTGTTACATTACATTCACTAGTAGGAGTGAGAAAAACATCACGGGGTGGTGCGCATTGTATGGGTGTGTGTTACATTACATTCACTATTCGGAGTGAGAAAAAAATCACGGGGTGGTGCGCATTGTATCGGTGTGTGTTACATTACTTTCACTAGTAGGAGTGAGAAAAGCATCACGGGGTGGTGCGCATTGTATGGGTGTGTGTTACATTAGTTTCACTAGTAGGAGTGAGAAAAACATCACGGGGTGGTGCGCATTGTATGGGTGTGTGTTACATTACATTCACTAGTAGGAGTGAGAAAAACATCACGGGGTGGTGCGCATTGTATGGGTGTGTGTTACATTACATTCAATAGTAGGAGTGAGAAAAACATCACGGTGTGGTGCGCATTGTATGGGTGTGTGTTACATTACATTCACTAGTAGGAGTGAGAAAAACATCACGGGGTGGTGCGCATTGTATGGGTGTGTGTTACATTACATTCACTAGTAGGAGTGAAAAAAACATCACGGGGTGGTGCGCATTGTATGGGTGTGTGTTACATTACATTCACTAGTAGGAGTGAGAAAAACATCACGGGGTGGTGCGCATTATGTGGGTGTGTGTTACATTACATTTCCTAGTAGGAGTGAGAAAAACATCACGGGGTGGTGCGCATTGTATGGGTGTGTGTTACATTACATTCCCTAGTAGGAGTGAGAAAAACATCACGGGGTGGTGCGCATTGTATGGGAGTGTGTTACATTACCTTCACTAGTAGGAGTGAGAAAAACATCACGGGGTGGTGCGGATTGTATGGGTGTGTGTTACATTATATTCACTAGTACGAGTGAGAAAAACATCACGGTGTGGTGCGCTTGTATGGGTGTTTGTTACATTAGATTCACTAGTAGGAGTGAGAAAATCATCACGGGGTGGTGCGCATTGTATGGGTGTGTGTTACATTACATTCACTAGTAGGAGTGAGAAAAACATCACGGGGTGGTGCGCATTGTATGGGTGTGTGTTACATTACATTCACTAGTAGGAGTGAGAAAAACATCACGGGGTGGTGCGCATTGTATGGGTGTGTGTTACATTACTTTCACTAGTAGGAGTGAGAAAAACATCACGGGGTGGTGCGCATTGTATGGGTGTGTGTTACATTAGATTCACTAGTAGGAGTGAGAAAAACATCACGGGGTGGTGCGCATTGTATGGGTGTGTGTTACATTATATTCACTAGTATGAGTGAGAAAAACATCACCGGGTGGTGCGCTTGTATGGGTGTTTGTTACATTAGATTCACTAGTAGGAGTGAGAAAATCATCACGGGGTGGTGCGCATTGTATGGGTGTGTGTTACATTAGATTCACTAGTAGGAGTGAGAAAAACATCACGGGGTGGTGCGCATTGTATGGGTGTGTGTTACATTACATTCACTAGTAGGAGTGAGAAAAACATCACGGGGTGGTGCGCATTGTATGGGTGTGTGTTACATTACATTCACTAGTAGGAGTGAAAAAAACATCACGGGGTGGTGCGCATTGTATGGGTGTGTGTTACATTACATTCACTAGTAGGAGTGAGAAAAACATCACGGGGTGGTGCGCATTATGTGGGTGTGTGTTACATTACATTTCCTAGTAGGAGTGAGAAAAACATCACGGGGTGGTGCGCATTGTATGGGTGTGTGTTACATTACATTCCCTAGTAGGAGTGAGAAAAACATCACGGGGTGGTGCGCATTGTATGGGTGTGTGTTACATTACATTCACTAGTAGGAGTGAGAAAAACATCATGGGGTGGTGCGCATTGTATGGGTGTGTGTTACATTACATTCACTAGTAGGAGTGAGAAAAACATCACGGGGTGGTGCGCATTGTATGGGTGTGTGTTACATTACATTCACTAGTAAGAGTGAGAAAAACATCACGGGGTGGTGCGCATTGTATGGGTGTGTGTTACATGAGATTCACTAGTAGGAGTGAGAAAAACATCACGGGGTGGTGCGCATTGTATGGGTGTGTGTTACATTACATTCACTAGTAGGAGTGAGAAAAACATCACGGGGTGGTGCGCATTGTATGGGTGTGTGTTACATTACATTCACTAGTAGGAGTGAGAAAAACATCACGGGGTGGTCCGCATTGCATTGGTGTGTGTTACATTACATTCACTAGCAGGAGGGAGAAAAACATCACGGGGTGGTGCGCATTGCATGGGTGTGTGTTACATTACATTCACTAGTAGGAGTGAGAAAAACATCACGGGGTGGTGCGCATTGTATGGGTGTGTGTTACATTACATTCACTAGTAGGAGAGAGAAAAACATCACGGGGTGGTGCGCATTGTATGGGTGTGTGTTACATTACATTCACTATTCGGAGTGAGAAAAACATCACGGGGTGGTGCGCATTGTATGGGTGTGTGTTACATTACTTTCACTAGTAGGAGTGAGAAAAGCATCACGGGGTGGTGCGCATTGTATGGGTGTGTGTTACATTAGATTCACTAGTAGGAGTGAGAAAAACATCACGGGGTGTTGCGCATTGTATGGGTGTGTGTTACATTACATTCACTAGTAGGAGTGAGAAAAACATCACGGGGTGGTGCGCATTGTATGGGTGTGTGTTACATTACATTCAATAGTAGGAGTGAGAAAAACATCACGGTGTGGTGCGCATTGTATGGGTGTGTGTTACATTAGATCCACTAGTAGGAGTGAGAAAAACATCACGGGGTGGTGCGCATTGTATGGGTGTGTGTTACATTAGATTCACTAGTAGGAGTGAGAAAAACATCACGGGGTGGTGCGCATTGTATGGGTGTGTGTTACATTACATTGACTAGTAGGAGTGAGAAAAACATCACAGGGTGGTGCGCATTGTATGGGTGTGTGTTACATTACATTCACTAGTAAGAGTGAGAAAAACATCACGGGGTGGTGCGCATTGTATGGGTGTGTGTTACATTACATTCACTAGTAGGAGTGAGAAAAACATCACGCGGTGGTGCGCATTGTATGGGTGTGTGTTACATTACATTCACTAGTAGGAGTGAGAAAAACATCACGGTGTGGTGCGCATTGTATGGGTGTGTGTTACATTACATTCACTAGTAGGAGTGAGAAAAACATCACGGGGTGGTGCGCATTGTATGGGTGTGTGTTACATTACATTCACTAGTAGGAGTGAAAAAAACATCACGGGGTGGTGCGCATTGTATGGGTGTGTGTTACATTACATTCACTAGTAGGAGTGAGAAAAACATCACGGGGTGGTGCGCATTATGTGGGTGTGTGTTACATTACATTTCCTAGTAGGAGTGAGAAAAACATCACGGGGTGGTGCGCATTGTATGGGTGTGTGTTACATTACATTCCCTAGTAGGAGTGAGAAAAACATCACGGGGTGGTGCGCATTGTATGGGTGTGTGTTACATTACATTCACTAGTAGGAGTGAGAAAAACATCATGGGGTGGTGCGCATTGTATGGGTGTGTGTTACATTACATTCACTAGTAGGAGTGAGAAAAACATCACAGGGTGGTGCGCATTGTATGGGTGTGTGTTACATTACATTCACTAGTAAGAGTGAGAAAAACATCACGGGGTGGTGCGCATTGTATGGGTGTGTGTTACATGAGATTCACTAGTAGGAGTGAGAAAAACATCACGGGGTGGTGCGCATTGTATGGGTGTGTGTTACATTACATTCACTAGTAGGAGTGAGAAAAACATCACGGGGTGGTGCGCATTGTATGGGTGTGTGTTACATTACATTCACTAGTAGGAGTGAGAAAAACATCACGGGGTTGTGCGCATAGTATGGGTGTGTGTTACATTACATTCACTAGTAGGAGTGAGAAAAACTTCACGGGGTGGTGCGCATTGTATGGGTGTGTGTTACATGAGATTCACTAGTAGGAGTGAGAAAAACATCACGGGGTGGTGCGCATTGTATGGGTGTGTGTTACATTAGATTCACTAGTAGGAGTGAGAAAAACATCACGGGGTGGTGCGCATTGTATGGGTGTGTGTTACATTACATTCACTAGTAGGAGTGAGAAAAACATCACGGGGTGGTGCGCATTTTATGGGTGTGTGTTACATTACATTCACTAGTAGGAGTGAGAAAATCATCACGGGGTGGTGCGCATTGTATGGGTGTGTGTTACATTACATTCACTAGTAGGAGTGAGAAAAACATCACGGGGTGGTCCGCATTGTATGGGTGTGTGTTACATGAGATTCACTAGTAGGAGTGAGAAAAACATCACGGGGTGGTGCGCATTGCATGGGTGTGTGTTACATTACATTCACTAGTAGGAGGGAGAAAAACATCACGGGGTGGTGCGCATTGCATGGGTGTGTGTTACATTACATTCACTAGTAGGAGTGAGAAAAACATCACGGGGTGGTGCGCATTGTATGGGTGTGTGTTACATTACATTCACTAGTAGGAGTGAGAAAAACATCACGGGGTGGTGCGCATTGTATGGGTGTGTGTTACATTACTTTCACTAGTAGGAGTGAGAAATACATCACGGGGTGGTGCGCATTGTATGGGTGTGTGTTACATTAGATTCACTAGTAGGAGTGAGAAAAACATCACGGGGTGGTGCGCATTGTATGGGTGTGTGTTACATTATATTCACTAGTAGGAGTGAGAAAAACAACACGGTGTGGTGCGCTTGTATGGGTGTTTGTTACATTAGATTCACTAGTAGGAGTGAGAAAATCATCACGGGGTGGTGCGCATTGTATGGGTGTGTGTTACATTACATTCACTAGTAGGAGTGAGAAAAACATCACGGGGTGGTGCGCATTGATGGGTGTGTGTTACATTACATTCACTAGTAGGAGTGAGAAAAACATCACGGGGTGGTGCGCATTGTATGGGTGTGTGTTACATTACTTTCACTAGTAGGAGTGAGAAAAGCATCACGGTGTGGTGCGCATTGTATGGGTGTGTGTTACATTAGATTCACTAGTAGGAGTGAGAAAAACATCACGGGGTGGTGCGCATTGTATGGGTGTGTGTTACATTATATTCACTAGTAGGAGTGAGAAAAACATCACGGGGTGGTGCGCTTGTATGGGTGTTTGTTACATTAGATTCACTAGTAGGAGTGAGAAAATCATCACGGGGTGGTGCGCATTGTATGGGTGTGTGTTACATTAGATTCAATAGTAGTAGTGAGAAAAACATCACGGGGTGGTGCGCATTGTATGGGTGTGTGTTACATTACATTCACTAGTAGGAGTGAGAAAAACATCACGGGGTGGTGCGCATTGTATGGGTGTGTGTTACATTACATTCACTAGTAGGAGTGAGAAAAACATCACGGGGTGGTGCGCATTGTATGGGTGTGTGTTACATTGCATTCACTAGTAAGAGTGAGAAAAACATCACGGGGTGGTGCGCATTGTATGGGTGTGTGTTACATGAGATTCACTAGTAGGAGTGAGAAAAACATCACGGGGTGGTGCGCATTGTATGGGTGTGTGTTACATGAGATTCACTAGTAGGAGTGAGAAAAACATCACGGGGTGGTGCGCATTGTATGGGTGTGTGTTACATTACATTCACTAGTAGGAGTGAGAAAAACATCACGGGGTGGTGCGCATTGTATGGGTGTGTGTTACATTACATTCACTAGTAGGAGTGAGAAAAACATCACGGGGTGGTGCGCATTGTATGGGTGTGTGTTACATTACATTCACTAGTAGGAGTGAGAAAAACTTCACGGGGTGGTGCGCATTGTATGGGTGTGTGTTACATGAGATTCACTAGTAGGAGTGAGAAAAACATCACGGGGTGGTGCGCATTGTATGGGTGTGTGTTACATTAGATTCACTAGTAGGAGTGAGAAAAACATCACTGGGTGGTGCGCATTGTATGGGTGTGTGTTACATTACATTCACTAGTAGGAGTGAGAAAAACATCACGGTGTGTTGCGCATTTTATGGGTGTGTGTTACATTACATTCACTAGTAGGAGTGAGAAAAACATCACGGGGTGGTGCGCATTGTATGGGTGTGTGTTACATTACATTCACTAGTAAGAGTGAGAAAAACATCACGGGGTGGTGCGCATTGTATGGGTGTGTGTTACATGAGATTCACTAGTAGGAGTGAGAAAAACATCACGGGGTGGTCCGCATTGCATTGGTGTGTGTTACATTACATTCACTAGTAGGAGGGAGAAAAACATCACGGGGTGGTGCGCATTGCATGGGTGTGTGTTACATTACATTCACTAGTAGGAGTGAGAAAAACATCACGGGGTGGTGCGCATTGTATGGGTGTGTGTTACATTACATTCACTAGTAGGAGTGAGAAAAACATCACGGGGTGGTGCGCATTGTATGGGTGTGTGTTACATTACATTCACTATTCGGAGTGAGAAAAAAATCACGGGGTGGTGCGCATTGTATCGGTGTGTGTTACATTACTTTCACTAGTAGGAGTGAGAAAAGCATCACGGGGTGGTGCGCATTGTATGGGTGTGTGTTACATTAGTTTCACTAGTAGGAGTGAGAAAAACATCACGGGGTGGTGCGCATTGTATGGGTGTGTGTTACATTACATTCACTAGTAGGAGTGAGAAAAACATCACGGGGTGGTGCGCATTGTATGGGTGTGTGTTACATTACATTCAATAGTAGGAGTGAGAAAAACATCACGGTGTGGTGCGCATTGTATGGGTGTGTGTTACATTACATTCACTAGTAGGAGTGAGAAAAACATCACGGGGTGGTGCGCATTGTATGGGTGTGTGTTACATTACATTCACTAGTAGGAGTGAAAAAAACATCACGGGGTGGTGCGCATTGTATGGGTGTGTGTTACATTACATTCACTAGTAGGAGTGAGAAAAACATCACGGGGTGGTGCGCATTATGTGGGTGTGTGTTACATTACATTTCCTAGTAGGAGTGAGAAAAACATCACGGGGTGGTGCGCATTGTATGGGTGTGTGTTACATTACATTCCCTAGTAGGAGTGAGAAAAACATCACGGGGTGGTGCGCATTGTATGGGAGTGTGTTACATTACCTTCACTAGTAGGAGTGAGAAAAACATCACGGGGTGGTGCGGATTGTATGGGTGTGTGTTACATTATATTCACTAGTACGAGTGAGAAAAACATCACGGTGTGGTGCGCTTGTATGGGTGTTTGTTACATTAGATTCACTAGTATGAGTGAGAAAATCATCACGTGGTGGTGCGCATTGTATGGGTGTGTGTTACATTACATTCACTAGTAGGAGTGAGAAAAACATCACGGGGTGGTGCGCATTGTATGGGTGTGTGTTACATTACATTCACTAGTAGGAGTGAGAAAAACATCACGGGGTGGTGCGCATTGTATGGGTGTGTGTTACATTACTTTCACTAGTAGGAGTGAGAAAAACATCACGGGGTGGTGCGCATTGTATGGGTGTGTGTTACATTAGATTCACTAGTAGGAGTGAGAAAAACATCACGGGGTGGTGCGCATTGTATGGGTGTGTGTTACATTATATTCACTAGTATGAGTGAGAAAAACATCACCGGGTGGTGCGCTTGTATGGGTGTTTGTTACATTAGATTCACTAGTAGGAGTGAGAAAATCATCACGGGGTGGTGCGCATTGTATGGGTGTGTGTTACATTAGATTCACTAGTAGGAGTGAGAAAAACATCACGGGGTGGTGCGCATTGTATGGGTGTGTGTTACATTACATTCACTAGTAGGAGTGAGAAAAACATCACGGGGTGGTGCGCATTGTATGGGTGTGTGTTACATTACATTCACTAGTAGGAGTGAAAAAAACATCACGGGGTGGTGCGCATTGTATGGGTGTGTGTTACATTACATTCACTAGTAGGAGTGAGAAAAACATCACGGGGTGGTGCGCATTATGTGGGTGTGTGTTACATTACATTTCCTAGTAGGAGTGAGAAAAACATCACGGGGTGGTGCGCATTGTATGGGTGTGTGTTACATTACATTCCCTAGTAGGAGTGAGAAAAACATCACGGGGTGGTGCGCATTGTATGGGTGTGTGTTACATTACATTCACTAGTAGGAGTGAGAAAAACATCATGGGGTGGTGCGCATTGTATGGGTGTGTGTTACATTACATTCACTAGTAGGAGTGAGAAAAACATCACGGGGTGGTGCGCATTGTATGGGTGTGTGTTACATTACATTCACTAGTAAGAGTGAGAAAAACATCACGGGGTGGTGCGCATTGTATGGGTGTGTGTTACATGAGATTCACTAGTAGGAGTGAGAAAAACATCACGGGGTGGTGCGCATTGTATGGGTGTGTGTTACATTACATTCACTAGTAGGAGTGAGAAAAACATCACGGGGTGGTGCGCATTGTATGGGTGTGTGTTACATTACATTCACTAGTAGGAGTGAGAAAAACATCACGGGGTGGTCCGCATTGCATTGGTGTGTGTTACATTACATTCACTAGCAGGAGGGAGAAAAACATCACGGGGTGGTGCGCATTGCATGGGTGTGTGTTACATTACATTCACTAGTAGGAGTGAGAAAAACATCACGGGGTGGTGCGCATTGTATGGGTGTGTGTTACATTACATTCACTAGTAGGAGAGAGAAAAACATCACGGGGTGGTGCGCATTGTATGGGTGTGTGTTACATTACATTCACTATTCGGAGTGAGAAAAACATCACGGGGTGGTGCGCATTGTATGGGTGTGTGTTACATTACTTTCACTAGTAGGAGTGAGAAAAGCATCACGGGGTGGTGCGCATTGTATGGGTGTGTGTTACATTAGATTCACTAGTAGGAGTGAGAAAAACATCACGGGGTGTTGCGCATTGTATGGGTGTGTGTTACATTACATTCACTAGTAGGAGTGAGAAAAACATCACGGGGTGGTGCGCATTGTATGGGTGTGTGTTACATTACATTCAATAGTAGGAGTGAGAAAAACATCACGGTGTGGTGCGCATTGTATGGGTGTGTGTTACATTACATTCACTAGTAGGAGTGAGAAAAACATCACGGGGTGGTGCGCATTGTATGGGTGTGTGTTACATTACATTCACTAGTACGAGTGAAAAAAACATCACGGGGTGGTGCGCATTGTATGGGTGTGTGTTACATTACATTCACTAGTAGGAGTGAGAAAAACATCACGGGGTGGTGCGCATTATGTGGGTGTGTGTTACATTACATTTCCTAGTAGGAGTGAGAAAAACATCACGGGGTGGTGCGCATTGTATGGGTGTGTGTTACATTACATTCCCTAGTAGGAGTGAGAAAAACATCACGGGGTGGTGCGCATTGTATGGGAGTGTGTTACATTACCTTCACTAGTAGGAGTGAGAAAAACATCACGGGGTGGTGCGGATTGTATGGGTGTGTGTTACATTATATTCACTAGTACGAGTGAGAAAAACATCACGGTGTGGTGCGCTTGTATGGGTGTTTGTTACATTAGATTCACTAGTAGGAGTGAGAAAATCATCACGGGGTGGTGCGCATTGTATGGGTGTGTGTTACATTACATTCACTAGTAGGAGTGAGAAAAACATCACGGGGTGGTGCGCATTGTATGGGTGTGTGTTACATTACATTCACTAGTAGGAGTGAGAAAAACATCACGGGGTGGTGCGCATTGTATGGGTGTGTGTTACATTACTTTCACTAGTAGGAGTGAGAAAAACATCACGGGGTGGTGCGCATTGTATGCGTGTGTGTTACATTAGATTCACTAGTAGGAGTGAGAAAAACATCACGGGGTGGTGCGCATTGTATGGGTGTGTGTTACATTATATTCACTAGTATGAGTGAGAAAAACATCACGGGGTGGTGCGCTTGTATGGGTGTTTGTTACATTAGATTCACTAGTAGGAGTGAGAAAATCATCACGGGGTGGTGCGCATTGTATGGGTGTGTGTTACATTAGATTCACTAGTAGGAGTGAGAAAAACATCACGGGGTGGTGCGCATTGTATATGTGTGTGTTA
Organism: Cavia porcellus; assembly: GCF_034190915.1. NCBI lineage: Eukaryota > Metazoa > Chordata > Mammalia > Rodentia > Caviidae > Cavia > Cavia porcellus. The sequence continues at coordinate 200,248 of NW_026947580.1, read as the reverse complement.
CATTACATTCACTAGTAGGAGTGAGAAAAACATCACGGGGTGGTGCGCATTGTATGGGTGTGTGTTACATTACATTCACTAGTAGGAGTGAAAAAAACATCACGGGGTGGTGCGCATTGTATGGGTGTGTGTTACATTACATTCACTAGTAGGAGTGAGAAAAACATCACGGGGTGGTGCGCATTATGTGGGTGTGTGTTACATTACATTTCCTAGTAGGAGTGAGAAAAACATCACGGGGTGGTGCGCATTGTATGGGTGTGTGTTACATTACATTCCCTAGTAGGAGTGAGAAAAACATCACGGGGTGGTGCGCATTGTATGGGTGTGTGTTACATTACATTCACTAGTAGGAGTGAGAAAAACATCATGGGGTGGTGCGCATTGTATGGGTGTGTGTTACATTACATTCACTAGTAGGAGTGAGAAAAACATCACGGGGTGGTGCGCATTGTATGGGTGTGTGTTACATTACATTCACTAGTAAGAGTGAGAAAAACATCACGGGGTGGTGCGCATTGTATGGGTGTGTGTTACATGAGATTCACTATTAGGAGTGAGAAAAACATCACGGGGTGGTGCGCATTGTATGGGTGTGTGTTACATTACATTCACTAGTAGGAGTGAGAAAAACATCACGGGGTGGTGCGCATTGTATGGGTGTGTGTTACATTACATTCACTAGTAGGAGTGAGAAAAACATCACGGGGTTGTGCGCATTGTATGGGTGTGTGTTACATTACATTCACTAGTAGGAGTGAGAAAAACTTCACGGGGTGGTGTGCATTGTATGGGTGTGTGTTACATGAGATTCACTAGTAGGAGTGAGAAAAACATCACGGGGTGGTGCGCATTGTATGGGTGTGTGTTACATTAGATTCACTAGTAGGAGTGAGAAAAACATCACGGGGTGGTGCGCATTGTATGGGTGTGTGTTACATTACATTCACTAGTAGGAGTGAGAAAAACATCACGGGGTGGTGCGCATTTTATGGGTGTGTGTTACATTACATTCACTAGTAGGAGTGAGAAAAACATCACGGGGTGGTGCGCATTGTATGGGTGTGTGTTACATTACATTCACTAGTAGGAGTGAGAAAAACATCACGAGGTGGTCCGCATTGTATGGGTGTGTGTTACATGAGATTCACTAGTAGGAGTGAGAAAAACATCACGGGGTGGTGCGCATTGCATGGGTGTGTGTTACATTACATTCACTAGTAGGAGGGAGAAAAACATCACGGGGTGGTGCGCATTGCATGGGTGTGTGTTACATTACATTCACTAGTAGGAGTGAGAAAAACATCACGGGGTGGTGCGCATTGTATGGGTGTGTGTTACATTACATTCACTAGTAGGAGTGAGAAAAACATCACGGGGTGGTGCGCATTGTATGGGTGTGTGTTACATTACTTTCACTAGTAGGAGTGAGAAATACATCACGGGGTGGTGCGCATTGTATGGGTGTGTGTTACATTAGATTCACTAGTAGGAGTGAGAAAAACATCACGGGGTGGTGCGCATTGTATGGGTGTGTGTTACATTATATTCACTAGTAGGAGTGAGAAAAACATCACGGTGTGGTGCGCTTGTATGGGTGTTTGTTACATTAGATTCACTAGTAGGAGTGAGAAAATCATCACGGGGTGGTGCGCATTGTATGGGTGTGTGTTACATTACATTCACTAGTAGGAGTGAGAAAAACATCACGGGGTGGTGCGCATTGATGGGTGTGTGTTACATTACATTCACTAGTAGGAGTGAGAAAAACATCACGGGGTGGTGCGCATTGTATGGGTGTGTGTTACATTACTTTCACTAGTAGGAGTGAGAAAAGCATCACGGGGTGGTGCGCATTGTATGGGTGTGTGTTACATTAGATTCACTAGTAGGAGTGAGAAAAACATCACGGGGTGGTGCGCATTGTATGGGTGTGTGTTACATTATATTCACTAGTAGGAGTGAGAAAAACATCACGGGGTGGTGCGCTTTTATGGGTGTTTGTTACATTAGATTCACTAGTAGGAGTGAGAAAATCATCACGGGGTGGTGCGCATTGTATGGGTGTGTGTTACATTACATTCACTAGTAGGAGTGAGAAAAACATCACGGGGTGGTGCGCATTGTATGGGTGTGTGTTACATTAGATTCACTAGTAGGAGTGAGAAAAACATCACGGGGTGGTGCGCATTGTATGGGTGTGTGTTACATTACATTCACTAGTAGGAGTGAGAAAAACATCACAGTGTGGTGCGCATTGTATGGGTGTGTGTTACATTACATTCACTAGTAAGAGTGAGAAAAACATCACGGGGTGGTGCGCATTGTATGGGTGTGTGTTACATTACATTCACTAGTAGGAGGGAGAAAAACATCACGGGGTGGTGCGCATTGCATGGGTGTGTGTTACATTACATTCACTAGTAGGAGTGAGAAAAACATCACGGTGTGGTGCGCTTGTATGGGTGTTTGTTACATTAGATTCACTAGTAGGAGTGAGAAAATCATCACGGGGTGGTGCGCATTGTATGGGTGTGTGTTACATTACATTCACTAGTAGGAGTGAGAAAAACATCACGGGGTGGTGCGCATTGTATGGGTGTGTGTTACATTACATTCACTAGTAGGAGTGAGAAAAACATCACGGGGTGGTGCGCATTGTATGGGTGTGTGTTACATTACTTTCACTAGTAGGAGTGAGAAAAGCATCACGGGGTGGTGCGCATTGTATGGGTGTGTGTTACATTAGATTCACTAGTAGGAGTGAGAAAAACATCACGGGGTGGTGCGCATTGTATGGGTGTGTGTTACATTATATTCACTAGTATGAGTGAGAAAAACATCACGGGGTGGTGCGCTTGTATGGGTGTTTGTTACATTAGATTCACTAGTAGGAGTGAGAAAATCATCACGGGGTGGTGCGCATTGTATGGGTGTGTGTTACATTACATTCACTAGTAGGAGTGAGAAAAACATCACGGGGTGGTGCGCATTGTATGGGTGTGTGTTACATTAGATTCACTAGTAGGAGTGAGAAAAACATCACGGGGTGGTGCGCATTGTATGGGTGTGTGTTACATTACATTGACTAGTAGGAGTGAGAAAAACATCACAGGGTGGTGCGCATTGTATGGGTGTGTGTTACATTACATTCACTAGTAAGAGTGAGAAAAACATCACGGGGTGGTGCGCATTGTATGGGTGTGTGTTACATTACATTCACTAGTAGGAGTGAGAAAAACATCACGGGGTGGTGCGCATTGTATGGGTGTGTGTTACATTACATTCACTAGTAGGAGTGAGGAAAACATCACGGTGTGGTGCGCATTGTATGGGTGTGTGTTACATTACATTCACTAGTAGGAGTGAGAAAAACATCACGGGGTGGTGCGCATTGTATGGGAGTGTGTTACATTACATTCACTAGTAGGAGTGAAAAAAACATCACGGGGTGGTGCGCATTGTATGGGTGTGTGTTACATTACATTCACTAGTAGGAGTGAGAAAAACATCACGGGGTGGTGCGCATTATGTGGGTGTGTGTTACATTACATTTCCTAGTAGGAGTGAGAAAAACATCACGGGGTGGTGCGCATTGTATGGGTGTGTGTTACATTACATTCCCTAGTAGGAGTGAGAAAAACATCTCGGGGTGGTGCGCATTGTATGGGTGTGTGTTACATTACATTCACTAGTAGGAGTGAGAAAAACATCACGGGGTGGTGCGCATTGTATGGGTGTGTGTTACATTAGATTCAATAGTAGTAGTGAGAAAATCATCACGGGGTGGTACGCATTGTATGGGTGTGTGTTACATTACATTCACTAGTAGGAGTGAGAAAAACATCGCGGGGTGGTGCGCATTGTATGGGTGTGTGTTACATTACATTCACTAGTAGGAGTGAGAAAAACATCACGGGGTGGTGCGCATTGTATGGGTGTGTGTTACATTACATTCACTAGTAAGAGTGAGAAAAACATCACGGGGTGGTGCGCATTGTATGGGTGTGTGTTACATGAGATTCACTAGTAGGAGTGAGAAAAACATCACGGGGTGGTGCGCATTGTATGGGTGTGTGTTACATTACATTCACTAGTAGGAGTGAGAAAAACATCACGGGGTGGTGCGCATTGTATGGGTGTGTGTTACATGAGATTCACTAGTAGGAGTGAGAAAAACATCACGGGGTGGTGCGCATTGTATGGGTGTGTGTTACATTACATTCACTAGTAGGAGTTTGAAAAACTTCACGGGGTGGTGCGCATTGTATGGGTGTGTGTTACATGAGATTCACTAGTAGGAGTGAGAAAAACATCACGGGGTGGTGCGCATTGTATGGGTGTGTGTTACATTAGATTCACTAGTAGGAGTGAGAAAAACATCACGGGGTGGTGCGCATTGTATGGGTGTGTGTTACATTACATTCACTATTCGGAGTGAGAAAAACATCACGGGGTGGTGCGCATTTTATGGGTGTGTGTTACATTACATTCACTAGTAGGAGTGAGAAAAACATCACGGGGTGGTGCGCATTGTATGGGTGTGTGTTACATTGCATTCACTAGTAGGAGTGAGAAAAACATCACGGGGTGGTGCGCATTGTATGGGTGTGTGTTACATTGCATTCACTAGTAGGAGTGAGAAAAACATCACGGTGTGGTGCGCATTGTATGGGTGTGTGTTACATTACATTCACTAGTAGGAGTGAGAAAAACATTACGGGGTGGTGCGCATTGTATGGGTGTTTGTTACATTACATTCACTAGTAGGAGTGAGAAAAACATCACGGTGTGGTGCGCATTGTATGGGTGTGTGTTACATTACATTCACTAGTAGGAGTGAGAAAAACATCACGGGGTGGTGCGCATTGTATGGGTGTGTGTTACATTACATTCACTAGTAGGAGTGAGAAAAACATCACGGGGTGGTGCGCATTGTATGCGTGTGTGTTACATTACATTCACTAGTAGGAGTGAGAAAAACATCACGGGGTGGTGCGCATTGTATGGGTGTGTGTTACATTACATTCACTAGTAGGAGTGAGAAAAACATCACGGGGTGGTGCGCATTGTATGGGTGTGTGTTACATTACATTCACTAGTAGGAGTGAGAAAAACATCACGGGGTGGTGCGCATTGTATGGGTGTGTGTTACATTACATTCACTAGTAGGAGTGAGAAAAACATCACGGGGTGGTGCGCATTGTATGGGTGTGTGTTACATTAGATTCACTAGTAGGAGTGAGAAAAACATCACGGGGTGGTGCGCATTGTATGGGTGTGTGTTACATTACATTCATTAGTAGGAGTGAGAAAAACTTCACGGGGTGGTGTGCATTGTATGGGTGTGTGTTACATGAGATTCACTAGTAGGAGTGAGAAAAACATCACGGGGTGGTGCGCATTGTATGGGTGTGTGTTACATTGCATTCACTAGTAGGAGTGAGAAAAACATCACGGGGTGGTGCGCATTGTATGGGTGTGTGTTACATTACATTCACTAGTAGGAGTGAGAAAAACATCACGGGGTGGTGCGCATTGTATGGGTGTTTGTTACATTACATTCACTAGTAGGAGTGAGAAAAACATCACGGTGTGGTGCGCATTGTATGGGTGTGTGTTACATTAGATTCACTAGTAGGAGTGAGAAAAACATCACGGGGTGGTGCGCATTGTATGGGTGTGTGTTACATTACATTCACTAGTAGGAGTGAGAAAAACATCACGGGGTGGTGCGCTTGTATCGGTGTTTGTTACATTAGATTCACTAGTAGGAGTGAGAAAATCATCACGGGGTGGTGCGCATTGTATGGGTGTGTGTTACATTACATTCACTAGTAGGAGTGAGAAAAACATCACGGGGTGGTGCGCATTGTATGGGTGTGTGTTACATTACATTCACTAGTAGGAGTGAGAAAAACATCACGGGGTGGTGCGCATTGTATGGGTGTGTGTTACATGAGATTCACTAGTAGGAGTGAGAAAAACATCACGGGGTGGTGCGCATTGTATGGGTGTGTGTTACATTACATTCACTAGTAGGAGTTTGAAAAACTTCACGGGGTGGTGCGCATTGTATGGGTGTGTGTTACATGAGATTCACTAGTAGGAGTGAGAAAAACATCACGGGGTGGTGCGCATTGTATGGGTGTGTGTTACATTAGATTCACTAGTAGGAGTGAGAAAAACATCACGGGGTGGTGCGCATTGTATGGGTGTGTGTTACATTACATTCACTATTCGGAGTGAGAAAAACATCACGGGGTGGTGCGCATTTTATGGGTGTGTGTTACATTACATTCACTAGTAGGAGTGAGAAAAACATCACGGGGTGGTGCGCATTGTATGGGTGTGTGTTACATTGCATTCACTAGTAGGAGTGAGAAAAACATCACGGGGTGGTGCGCATTGTATGGGTGTGTGTTACATTGCATTCACTAGTAGGAGTGAGAAAAACATCACGGTGTGGTGCGCATTGTATGGGTGTGTGTTACATTACATTCACTAGTAGGAGTGAGAAAAACATTACGGGGTGGTGCGCATTGTATGGGTGTTTGTTACATTACATTCACTAGTAGGAGTGAGAAAAACATCACGGTGTGGTGCGCATTGTATGGGTGTGTGTTATATTACATTCACTAGTAGGAGTGAGAAAAACATCACGGGGTGGTGCGCATTGTATGGGTGTGTGTTACATTACATTCACTAGTAGGAGTGAGAAAAACATCACGGGGTGGTGCGCATTGTATGCGTGTGTGTTACATTACATTCACTAGTAGGAGTGAGAAAAACATCACGGGGTGGTGCGCATTGTATGGGTGTGTGTTACATTACATTCACTAGTAGGAGTGAGAAAAACATCACGGGGTGGTGCGCATTGTATGGGTGTGTGTTACATTACATTCACTAGTAGGAGTGAGAAAAACATCACGGGGTGGTGCGCATTGTATGGGTGTGTGTTACATTACATTCACTAGTAGGAGTGAGAAAAACATCACGGGGTGGTGCGCATTGTATGGGTGTGTGTTACATTAGATTCACTAGTAGGAGTGAGAAAAACATCACGGGGTGGTGCGCATTGTATGGGTGTGTGTTACATTACATTCATTAGTAGGAGTGAGAAAAACTTCACGGGGTGGTGTGCATTGTATGGGTGTGTGTTACATGAGATTCACTAGTAGGAGTGAGAAAAACATCACGGGGTGGTGCGCATTGTATGGGTGTGTGTTACATTGCATTCACTAGTAGGAGTGAGAAAAACATCACGGGGTGGTGCGCATTGTATGGGTGTGTGTTACATTACATTCACTAGTAGGAGTGAGAAAAACATCACGGGGTGGTGCGCATTGTATGGGTGTTTGTTACATTACATTCACTAGTAGGAGTGAGAAAAACATCACGGTGTGGTGCGCATTGTATGGGTGTGTGTTACATTAGATTCACTAGTAGGAGTGAGAAAAACATCACGGGGTGGTGCGCATTGTATGGGTGTGTGTTACATTACATTCACTAGTAGGAGTGAGAAAAACATCACGGGGTGGTGCGCTTGTATCGGTGTTTGTTACATTAGATTCACTAGTAGGAGTGAGAAAATCATCACGGGGTGGTGCGCATTGTATGGGTGTGTGTTACATTACATTCACTAGTAGGAGTGAGAAAAACATCACGGGGTGGTGCGCATTGTATGGGTGTGTGTTACATTACATTCACTAGTAGGAGTGAGAAAAACATCACGGGGTGGTGCGCATTGTATGGGTGTGTGTTACATTACATTGACTAGTAGGAGTGAGAAAAACATCACGGGGTGGTGCGCATTGTATGGGTGTGGGTTACATTACATTCACTAGTAGGAGTGAGAAAAACATCACGGGGTGGTGTGCATTGTATGGGTGTGTGTTACATTACATTCACTAGTAGGAGTGAGAAAAACTTCACGGGGTGGTGCGCATTGTATGGGTGTGTGTTACATTACATTCACTAATAGGAGTGAGAAAAACATCACGGGGTGGTGCGCATTGTATGGGTGTGTGTTACATTACATTCACTAATAGGAGTGAGAAAAACATCACGGGGTGGTGCGCATTGTATGGGTGTGTGTTACATTACATTCACTAGTAGGAGTGGGAAAAACATCACGGGGTGGTGCGCATTGTATGGGTGTGTGTTACATTAGATTCACTAGTAGTAGTGAGAAAAACATCACGGAGTGGTGCGCATTGTATGGGTGTGTGTTACATTACATTCACTAGTAGGAGTGAGAAAAACATCACGGGGTGGTGCGCATTTTATGGGTGTGTGTTACATTACATTCACTAGTAGGAGTGAGAAAAACATCACGGGGTGGTGCGCATTGTATGGGTGTGTGTTACATTAGATTCACTAGTAGAAGTGAAAAAACATCACGGGGTGGTGCGCATTGTATGGGTGTGTGTTACATTACATTCACTAGTAGGAGTGAGAAAAACATCACGGGGTGGTGCGCATTGTATGGGTGTGTGTTACATTACATTCACTAGTAGGAGTGAGAAAAACATCACGGGGTGGTGCGCATTGTATGGGTGTGTGTTACATTACATTCACTAGTAGGAGTGAGAAAAACATCACGGGGTGGTGCGCATTGCATGGGTGTGTGTTACATTACATTCACTAGTAGGAGTGAGAAAAACATCACGGGGTGGTGCGCATTGCATGGGTGTGTGTTACATTACATTCACTAGTAGGAGTGAGAAAAACATCACGGGGTGGTGCGCATTGTATGGGTGTGTGTTACATTACATTCACTAGTAGGAGTGAGAAAAACATCACGGGGTTGTGCGCATTGTATGTGTGTGTGTTACATTACATTCACTAGTAGGAGTGAGAAAAACATCACGGGGTGGTGCGCATTTTATGGGTGTGTGTTACATTACATTCACTAGTAGGAGTGAGAAAAACATCACGGGGTGGTGCGCATTGTATGGGTGTGTGTTACATTACATTCACTAGTAGGAGTGAGAAAAACATCACGGGGTGGTGCGCATTGTATGGGTGTGTGTTACATTACATTCACTAGTAGGAGTGAGAAAAACATCACGGGGTGGTGCGCATTGTATGGGTGTGTGTTACATTACATATACTAGTAGGAGTGAGAAAAACATCACGGGGTGGTGCGCATTGTATGGGTGTGTGTTACATGAGATTCACTAGTAGGAGTGAGAAAAACATCACGGGGTGGTGCGCATTGTATGGGTGTGTGTTACATTACATTCACTAGTAAGAGTGAGAAAAACATCACGGGGTGGTGCGCATTGTATGGGTGTGTGTTACATGAGATTCACTAGTAGGAGTGAGAAAAACATCACGGGGTGGTGCGCATTGCATGGGTGTGTGTTACATTACATTCACTAGTAGGAGGGAGAAAAACATCACGGGGTGGTGCGCATTGCATGGGTGTGTGTTACATTACATTCACTAGTAGGAGTGAGAAAAACATCACGGGGTGGTGCGCATTGTATGGGTGTGTGTTACATTACATTCACTAGTAGGAGTGAGAAAAACATCACGGGGTGGTGCGCATTGTATGGGTGTGTGTTACATTACTTTCACTAGTAGGAGTGAGAAATACATCACGGGGTGGTGCGCATTGTATGGGTGTGTGTTACATTAGATTCACTAGTAGGAGTGAGAAAAACATCACGGGGTGGTGCGCATTGTATGGGTGTGTGTTACATTATATTCACTAGTAGGAGTGAGAAAAACATCACGGTGTGGTGCGCTTGTATGGGTGTTTGTTACATTAGATTCACTAGTAGGAGTGAGAAAATCATCACGGGGTGGTGCGCATTGTATGGGTGTGTGTTACATTACATTCACTAGTAGGAGTGAGAAAAACATCACGGCGTGGTGCGCATTGTATGGGTGTGTGTTACATTACATTCACTAGTAGGAGTGAGAAAAACATCACGGGGTGGTGCGCATTGTATGGGTGTGTGTTACATTACTTTCACTAGTAGGAGTGAGAAAAGCATCACGGGGTGGTGCGCATTGTATGGGTGTGCGTTACATTAGATTCACTAGTAGGAGTGAGAAAAACATCACGGGGTGGTGCGCATTGTATGGGTGTGTGTTACATTATATTCACTAGTATGAGTGAGAAAAACATCACGGGGTGGTGCGCTTGTATGGGTGTTGGTTACATTAGATTCACTAGTAGGAGTGAGAAAATCATCACGGGGTGGTGCGCATTGTATGGGTGTGTGTTACATTACATTCACTAGTAGGAGTGAGAAAAACATCACGGGGTGGTGCGCATTGTATGGGTGTGTGTTACATTAGATTCACTAGTAGGAGTGAGAAAAACATCACGAGGTGGTGCGCATTGTATGGGTGTGTGTTACATTACATTGACTAGTAGGAGTGAGAAAAACATCACAGGGTGGTGCGCATTGTATGGGTGTGTGTTACATTACATTCACTAGTAAGAGTGAGAAAAACATCACGGGGTGGTGCGCATTGTATGGGTGTGTGTTACATTACATTCACTAGTAGGAGTGAGAAAAACATCACGGGGTGGTGCGCATTGTATGGGTGTGTGTTACATTACATTCACTAGTAGGAGTGAGGAAAACATCACGGTGTGGTGCGCATTGTATGGGTGTGTGTTACATTACATTCACTAGTAGGAGTGAGAAAAACATCACGGGGTGGTGCGCATTGTATGGGAGTGTGTTACTTTACATTCACTAGTAGGAGTGAAAAAAACATCACGGGGTGGTGCGCATTGTATGGGTGTGTGTTACATTACATTCACTAGTAGGAGTGAGAAAAACATCACGGGGTGGTGCGCATTATGTGGGTGTGTGTTACATTACATTTCCTAGTAGGAGTGAGAAAAACATCACGGGGTGGTGCGCATTGTATGGGTGTGTGTTACATTACATTCCCTAGTAGGAGTGAGAAAAACATCACGGGGTGGTGCGCATTGTATGGGTGTGTGTTACATTACATTCACTAGTAGGAGTGAGAAAAACATCACGGGGTGGTGCGCATTGTATGGGTGTGTGTTACATTAGATTCAATAGTAGTAGTGAGAAAAACATCACGGGGTGGTGCGCATTGTATGGGTGTGTGTTACATTACATTCTCTAGTAGGAGTGAGAAAAACATCGCGGGGTGGTGCGCATTGTATGGGTGTGTGTTACATTACATTCACTAGTAGGAGTGAGAAAAACATCACGGGGTGGTGCGCATTGTATGGGTGTGTGTTACATTACATTCACTAGTAGGAGTGAGAAAAACATCACGGGGTGGTGCGCATTGTATGGGTGTGTGTTACATGAGATTCACTAGTAGGAGTGAGAAAAACATCACGGGGTGGTGCGCATTGTATGGGTGTGTGTTACATTACATTCACTAGTAGGAGTGAGAAAAACATCACGGGGTGGTGCGCATTGTATGGGTGTGTGTTACATTAGATTCACTAGTAGGAGTGAGAAAAACATCACGGGGTGGTGCGCATTGTATGGGTGTGTGTTACATTACATTCACTAGTAGGAGTGAGAAAAACTTCACGGGGTGGTGCGCATTGTATGGGTGTGTGTTACATGAGATTCACTAGTAGGAGTGAGAAAAACATCACGGGGTGGTGCGCATTGTATGGGTGTGTGTTACATTAGATTCACTAGTAGGAGTGAGAAAAACCTCACGGGGTGGTGCGCATTGTATGGGTGTGTGTTACATTACATTCACTAGTAGGAGTGAGAAAAACATCACGGGGTGGTGCGCATTGTATGGGTGTGTGTTACATTACATTCACTAGTAGGAGTGAAAAAAACATCACGGGGTGGTGCGCATTGTATGGGTGTGTGTTACATTACATTCAATACTAGGAGTGAGAAAAACATCACGGGTTGGTGTGAATCGGAGGGTCTGAATTAGGATAGGCAGTGAGTGGCAATGTAGGATGGAGAAAAGCACCACGGGGTGGTCAGCATGGGGAGGTCAGGGAACATGCAGTGGCAATGTAGGATAGGTTTCTGAAAAACATCGCGGGGTGGTGCGCATTTTATGGGTGTGTGTTACATTAGATTAACCAGTAGGAGTGAGAAAAACATCACGGGGTGGTGCGCATTGTATGGGTGTGTGTTACATTACATTCACTAGTAGGAGTGAGAAAAACATCACGGGGTGGTGCGCATTGTATGGGTGTGTGTTACATTAGATTCACTAGAAGGAGTGAGAAAAAACATCACGGGGTGCTGCGCATTGTATGGGTGTGTGTTACATTAGATTCACTAGTAGGAGTGAGAAAAACATCACGGGGTGGTGCGCATTGTATGGGTGTGTGTTACATTACATTCACTAGTAGGAGTGAGAAAAACATCACGGGGTGGTGCGCATTGTATGGGTGTGTGTTACATTACATTCACTAGTAGGAGTGAGAAAAACATCACGGGGTGGTGCGCATTGTATGGGTTTGTGTTACATTACATTCACTAGTAGGAGTGAGAAAAACATCACGGGGTGGTGCGCATTGTATGGGTGTGTGTTACATTACATTCACTAGTAGGAGTGAAAAAAACATCACGGGGTGGTGCGCATTGTATGGGTGTGTGTTACATTACATTCACTAGTAGGAGTGAGAAAAACATCACGGGGTGGTGCGCATTGTATGGGTGTGTGTTACATTAGATTCACTAGTAGGAGTGAGAAAAACATCATGGGGTGGTGCGCATTATATGGGTGTGTGTTACATTACATTCACTAGTAGGAGTGAGAAAAACATCACGGGGTGGCGCGCATTGTATGGGTGTGTGTTACATTATATTCACTAGTAGGAGTGAGAAAAACATCACGGGGTGGTGCGGATTGTATGGGTGTTTGTTACATTAGATTCACTAGTAGGAGTGAGAAAATCATCACGGGGTGGTGCGCATTGTATGGGTGTGTGTTACATTACATTCACTAGTAGGAGTGAGAAAAACATCACGGGGTGGTGCGCATTGTATGGGTGTGTGTTACATTACATTCACTAGTAGGAGTGAGAAAAACATCACGGGGTGGTGCGCATTGTATGGGTGTGTGTTACATTACATTCACTAGTAGGAGTGAGAAAAACATCACGGGGTGGTGCGCATTGTATGGGTGTGTGTTACATTACATTCACTAGTAGGAGTGAGAAAAACATCACGGGGTGGTGCGCATTGTATGGGTGTGTGTTACATTACATTCACTAGTAGGAGTGAGAAAAACATCACGGGGTGGTGCGCATTGTATGGGTGTGTGTTACATTACATTCACTAGTAGGAGTGAGAAAAACATCACGGGGTGGTGCGCATTGTATGGTTGTGTGTTACATTACATTCACTAGTAGGAGTGAGAAAAACATCACGGGGTGGTGCGCATTGTATGGGTGTGTGTTACATTACATTCACTAGTAGGAGTGAGAAAAACATCACGGTGTGGTGCGCATTGTATGGGTGTGTCTTACATTACATTCACAAGTAGGAGTGAGAAAAACATCACGGGGTGGTGCGCATTGTATGGGTGTTTGTTACAATAGATTCACTAGTAGGAGTGAGAAAATCATCACGGGGTGGTGCGCATTGTATGGGTGTGTGTTACATTACATTCACTATTAGGAGTGAGAAAAACATCACGGGGTGGTGCGCATTGTATGGGTGTGTGTTACATTACATTCACTAGTAGGAGTGAGAAAAACATCACGGGGTGGTGCGCATTGTATGGGTGTGTGTTACATTACATTCACTAGTAGGAGTGAGAAAAACATCACGGGGTGGTGCGCATTGTATGGGTGTGTGTTACATTAGATTCACTAGTAGGAGTGAGAAAAACATCACGGGGTGGTGCGCATTGTATGGGTGTGTGTTACATTACATTCACTAGTAGGAGTGAGAAAAACATCACGGGATGGTGCGCATTGTATGGGTGTGTGTTACATTACATTCACTAGTAGGAGTGAGAAAAACATCACGGGGTGGTGCGCATTGTATGGGTGTGTGTTACATTACATTCACTAGTAGGAGTGAGAAAAACATCACGGGGTGTTGCGCATTGTATGGGTGTGTGTTACATTACATTCACTAGTAGGAGTGAGAAAAACATCACGGGGTGGTGCGCATTGTATGGGTGTGTGTTACATTACATTCACTAGTAGGAGTGAGAAAAACATCACGGGGTGGTGCGCATTGTATGGGTGTGTGTTACATTACATTCACTAGTAGGAGTGAGAAAAACATCACGGGGTGGTGCGCATTGTATGGGTGTGTGTTACATTACATTCACTAGTAGGAGTGAGAAAAACATCACGGGGTGGTGCGCATTGTATGGGTGTGTGTTACATTACATTCACTAGTAGGAGTGAGAAAAACATCACGGGGTGGTGCGCATTGTATGGGTGTTTGTTACATTAGATTCACTAGTAGGAGTGAGAAAATCATCACGGGGTGGTGCGCATTGTATGGGTGTGTGTTACATGAGATTCACTAGTAGGAGTGAGAAAAACATCACGGGGTGGTGCGCATTGTATGGGTGTGTGTTACATTAGATTCACTAGTAGGAGTGAGAAAAACATCACGGGGTGGTGCGCATTGTATGGGTGTGTGTTACACTGCATTCACTAGTAGGAGTGAGAAAAACATCACGGGGTGGTGCGCATTGTATGGGTGTGTGTTACATTACATTCACTAGTAGGAGTGAGAAAAACATCACGGGGTGGTGCGCATTGTATGGGTGTGTTTTACATTACATTCACTAGTAGGAGTGAGAAAAACATCACGGGGTGGTGCCCATTGTATGGGTGTGTTTTACATTACATTCACTAGTAGGAGTGAGAAAAACATCACGGGTTGGTGCGCATTGTATGGGTGTGTGTTACATTACATTCACTAGTAGGAGTGAGAAAAACATCACGGGGTGGTGCGCATTGTATGGGTGTGTGTTACATTACATTCACTAGTAGGAGTTAGAAAAACATCACGGGGTGGTGCGCATTGTATGGGTGTGTGTTACATTACATTCAATACTAGGAGTGAGAAAAACATCACGGGTTGGTGTGAATCGGAGGGTCTGAATTAGGATAGGCAGTGAGTGGCAATGTAGGATGGAGAAAAGCACCACGGGGTGGTCAGCATGGGGAGGTCAGGGAACATGCAGTGGCAATGTAGGATAGGTTTCTGAAAAACATCGCGGGGTGGTGCGCCTTTTATGGGTGTGTGTTACATTAGATTAACCAGTAGGAGTGAGAAAAACATCACGGGGTGGTGCGCATTGTATGGGTGTGTGTTACATTACATTCACTAGTAGGAGTGAGAAAAACATCACGGGGTGGTGCGCATTGTATGGGTGTGTGTTACATTAGATTCACTAGAAGGAGTGAGAAAAAACATCACGGGGTGCTGCGCATTTTATGGGTGTGTGTTACATTAGATTCACTAGTAGGAGTGAGAAAAACATCACGGGGTGGTGCGCATTGTATGGGTGTGTGTTACATTACATTCACTAGTAGGAGTGAGAAAAACATCACGGGGTGGTGCGCGTTGTATGGGTGTGTGTTACATTACATTCACTAGTAGGAGTGAGAAAAACATCACGGGGTGTTGCGCATTGTATGGGTGTGTGTTACATTACATTCACTAGTAGGAGTGAGAAAAACATCACGGGGTGGTGCGCATTGTATGGGTGTGTGTTACATTACATTCACTAGTAGGAGTGAAAAAAACATCACGGGGTGGTGCGCATTGTATGGGTGTGTGTTACATTACATTCACTAGTAGGAGTGAGAAAAACATCACGGGGTGGTGCGCATTGTATGGGTGTGTGTTACATTAGATTCACTAGTAGGAGTGAGAAAAACATCATGGGGTGGTGCGCATTATATGGGTGTGTGTTACATTACATTCACTAGTAGGAGTGAGAAAAACATCACGGGGTGGCGCGCATTGTATGGGTGTGTGTTACATTATATTCACTAGTAGGAGTGAGAAAAACATCACGGGGTGGTGCGGATTGTATGGGTGTTTGTTACATTAGATTCACTAGTAGGAGTGAGAAAATCATCACGGGGTGGTGCGCATTGTATGGGTGTGTGTTACATTACATTCACTAGTAGGAGTGAGAAAAACATCACGGGGTGGTGCGCATTGTATGGGTGTGTGTTACATTACATTCACTAGTAGGAGTGAGAAAAACATCACGGGGTGGTGCGCATTGTATGGGTGTGTGTTACATTACATTCACTAGTAGGAGTGAGAAAAACATCACGGGGTGGTGCGCATTGTATGGGTGTGTGTTACATTACATTCACTAGTAGGAGTGAGAAAAACATCACGGGGTGGTGCGCATTGTATGGGTGTGTGTTACATTACATTCACTAGTAGGAGTGAGAAAAACATCACGGGGTGGTGCGCATTGTATGGTTGTGTGTTACATTAAATTCACTAGTAGGAGTGAGAAAAACATCACGGGGTGGTGCGCATTGTATGGGTGTGTGTTACATTACATTCACTAGTAGGAGTGAGAAAAACATCACGGTGTGGTGCGCATTGTATGGGTGTGTGTTACATTACATTCACAAGTAGGAGTGAGAAAAACATCACGGGGTGGTGCGCATTGTATGGTTGTGTGTTACATTACATTCACTAGTAGGAGTGAGAAAAACATCACGGGGTGGTGCGCATTGTATGGGTGTGTGTTACATTACATTCACTAGTAGGAGTGAGAAAAACATCACGGTGTGGTGCGCATTGTATGGGTGTGTGTTACATTAGATTCACTTGTAGAAGTGAGAAAAACATCACGGGGTGGTGCGCATTGTATGGGTGTGTGTTACATTACATTCACTAGTAGGAGTGAGAAAAACATCACGGTGTGGTGCGCATTTTATGGGTGTGTGTTACATTACATTCACAAGTAGGAGTGAGAAAAACATCACGGGGTGGTGCGCATTGTATGGTTGTGTGTTACATTACATTCACTAGTAGGAGTGAGAAACACATCACGTGGTGGTGCGCATTGTATGGGTGTGTGTTACATTACATTCACTAGTAGGAGTGAGAAAAACATCACGGGGTGGTGCGCATTGTATGGGTGTGTGTTACATTAGATTCACTTGTAGAAGTGAGAAAAACATCACGGGGTGGTGCGCATTGTATGGGTGTGTGTTACATTACATTCACTAGTAGGAGTGAGAAAAACATCACAGGGTGGTGCGCATTGTATGGGTGTGTGTTACATTACATTCACTAGTAGGAGTGAGAAAAACATCACGGGGTGGTGCGCATTGAATGGGTGTGGGTTACATTACATTCACGAGTAGGAGTGAGAAAAACATCACGGGGTGGTGCGCATTGTATGGGTGTGTGTTACATTACATTCACTAACAGGAGTGAGAAAAACATCACGGGGTGGTGCGCATTGTATGGGTGTGTGTTACACTGCATTCACTAGTAGGAGTGAGAAAAACATCACGGGGTGGTGCGCATTGTATGGGTGTGTGTTACATTACATTCACTAGTAGGAGTGAGAAAAACATCACGGGGTGGTGCGCATTATGTGGGTGTGTTTTACATTACATTCACTAGTAGGAGTGAGAAAAACATCACGGGGTGGTGCCCATTGTATGGGTGTGTTTTACATTACATTCACTAGTAGGAGTGAGAAAAACATCACGGGTTGGTGCGCATTGTATGGGTGTGTGTTACATTACATTCACTAGTAGGAGTGAGAAAAACATCACGGGGTGGTGCGCATTGTATGGGTGTGTGTTACATTACATTCACTAGTAGGAGTTAGAAAAACATCACGGGAGGTGCGCATTGTATGGGTGTGTGTTACATTACATTCAATACTAGGAGTGAGAAAAACATCACGGGTTGGTGTGAATCGGAGGGTCTGAATTAGGATAGGCAGTGAGTGGCAATGTAGGATGGAGAAAAGCACCACGGGGTGGTCAGCATGGGGAGGTCAGGGAACATGCAGTGGCAATGTAGGATAGGTTTCTGAAAAACATCGCGGGGTGGTGCGCATTTTATGGGTGTGTGTTACATTAGATTAACCAGTAGGAGTGAGAAAAACATCACGGGGTGGTGCGCATTGTATGGGTGTGTGTTACATTACATTCACTAGTAGGAGTGAGAAAAACATCACGGGGTGGTGCGCATTGTATGGGTGTGTGTTACATTAGATTCACTAGAAGGAGTGAGAAAAAACATCATGGGGTGCTGCGCATTGTATGGGTGTGTGTTACATTAGATTCACTAGTAGGAGTGAGAAAAACATCACGGGGTGGTGCGCATTGTATGGGTGTGTGTTACATTACATTCACTAGTAGGAGTGAGAAAAACATCACGGGGTGGTGCGCATTGTATGGGTGTGTGTTACATTACATTCACTAGTAGGAGTGAGAAAAACATCACGGGGTGGTGCGCATTGTATGGGTGTGTGTTACATTAGATTCACTAGTAGGAGTGAGAAAAACATCACGGGGTGGTGCGCATTGTATGGGTGTGTGTTACAATACATTCACTAGTAGGAGTGAGAAAAACATCACGGGGTGGTGCGCATTGTATGGGTGTGTGTTACATTACATTCACTAGTAGGAGTGAGAAAAACATCACGGGGTGGTGCGCATTGTATGGTTGTGTGTTACATTACATTCACTAGTAGGAGTGAGAAAAACATCACGGGGTGGTGCGCATTGTATGGGTGTGTGTTACATTACATTCACTAGTAGGAGTGAGAAAAACATCACGGGGTGGTGCGCATTGTATGGGTTTGTGTTACATTACATTCACTAGTAGGAGTGAGAAAAACATCACGGGGTGGTGCGCATTGTATGGGTGTGTGTTACATTACATTCACTAGTAGGAGTGAAAAAAACATCACGGGGTGGTGCGCATTGTATGGGTGTGTGTTACATTACATTCACTAGTAGGAGTGAGAAAAACATCACGGGGTGGTGCGCATTGTATGGGTGTGTGTTACATTAGATTCACTAGTAGGAGTGAGAAAAACATCATGGGGTGGTGCGCATTATATGGGTGTGTGTTACATTACATTCACTAGTAGGAGTGAGAAAAACATCACGGGGTGGCGCGCATTGTATGGGTGTGTGTTACATTATATTCACTAGTAGGAGTGAGAAAAACATCACGGGGTGGTGCGGATTGTATGGGTGTTTGTTACATTAGATTCACTAGTAGGAGTGAGAAAATCATCACGGGGTGGTGCGCATTGTATGGGTGTGTGTTACATTACATTCACTAGTAGGAGTGAGAAAAACATCACGTGGTGGTGCGCATTGTATGGGTGTGTGTTACATTACATTCACTAGTAGGAGTGAGAAAAACATCACGGGGTGGTGCGCATTGTATGGGTGTGTGTTACATTACATTCACTAGTAGGAGTGAGAAAAACATCACGGGGTGGTGCGCATTGTATGGGTGTGTGTTACATTACATTCACTAGTAGGAGTGAGAAAAACATCACGGGGTGGTGCGCATTGTATGGGTGTGTGTTACATTACATTCACTAGTAGGAGTGAGAAAAACATCACGGGGTGGTGCGCATTGTATGGGTGTGTGTTACATTACATTCACTAGTAGGAGTGAGAAAAACATCACGGGGTGGTGCGCATTGTATGGTTGTGTGTTACATTACATTCACTAGTAGGAGTGAGAAAAACATCACGGGGTGGTGCGCATTGTATGGGTGTGTGTTACATTACATTCACTAGTAGGAGTGAGAAAAACATCACGGTGTGGTGCGCATTGTATGGGTGTGTCTTACATTACATTCACAATTAGGAGTGAGAAAAACATCACGGGGTGGTGCGCATTGTATGGGTGTTTGTTACAATAGATTCACTAGTAGGAGTGAGAAAATCATCACGGGGTGGTGCGCATTGTATGGGTGTGTGTTACATTACATTCACTATTAGGAGTGAGAAAAACATCACGGTGTGGTGCGCATTGTATGGGTGTGTGTTACATTACATTCACTAGTAGGAGTGAGAAAAACATCACGGGGTGGTGCGCATTGTATGGGTGTGTGTTACATTACATTCACTAGTAGGAGTGAGAAAAACATCACGGGGTGGTGCGCATTGTATGGGTGTGTGTTACATTAGATTCACTAGTAGGAGTGAGAAAAACATCACGGGGTGGTGCGCATTGTATGGGTGTGTGTTACATTACATTCACTAGTAGGAGTGAGAAAAACATCACGGGATGGTGCGCATTGTATGGGTGTGTGTTACATTACATTCACTAGTAGGAGTGAGAAAAACATCACGGGGTGGTGCGCATTGTATGGGTGTGTGTTACATTACATTCACTAGTAGGAGTGAGAAAAACATCACGGGGTGTTGCGCATTGTATGGGTGTGTGTTACATTACATTCACTAGTAGGAGTGAGAAAAACATCACGGGGTGGTGCGCATTGTATGGGTGTGTGTTACATTACATTCACTAGTAGGAGTGAGAAAAACATCACGGGGTGGTGCGCATTGTATGGGTGTGTGTTACATTACATTCACTAGTAGGAGTGAGAAAAACATCACGGGGTGGTGCGCATTGTATGGGTGTGTGTTACATTACATTCACTAGTAGGAGTGAGAAAAACATCACGGGGTGGTGCGCATTGTATGGGTGTTTGTTACATTAGATTCACTAGTAGGAGTGAGAAAATCATCACGGGGTGGTGCGCATTGTATGGGTGTGTGTTACATGAGATTCACTAGTAGGAGTGAGAAAAACATCACGGGGTGGTGCGCATTGTATGGGTGTGTGTTACATTACATTCACTAACAGGAGTGAGAAAAACATCACGGGGTGGTGCGCATTGTATGGGTGTGTGTTACACTGCATTCACTAGTAGGAGTGAGAAAAACATCACGGGGTGGTGCGCATTGTATGGGTGTGTGTTACATTACATTCACTAGTAGGAGTGAGAAAAACATCACGGGGTGGTGCGCATTGTATGGGTGTGTTTTACATTACATTCACTAGTAGGAGTGAGAAAAACATCACGGGGTGGTGCCCATTGTATGGGTGTGTTTTACATTACATTCACTAGTAGGAGTGAGAAAAACATCACGGGTTGGTGCGCATTGTATGGGTGTGTGTTACATTACATTCACTAGTAGGAGTGAGAAAAACATCACGGAGTGGTGCGCATTGTATGGGTGTGTGTTACATTACATTCACTAGTAGGAGTTAGAAAAACATCACGGGAGGTGCGCATTGTATGGGTGTGTGTTACATTACATTCAATACTAGGAGTGAGAAAAACATCACGGGTTGGTGTGAATCGGAGGGTCTGAATTAGGATAGGCAGTGAGTGGCAATGTAGGATGGAGAAAAGCACCACGGGGTGGTCAGCATGGGGAGGTCAGGGAACATGCAGTGGCAATGTAGGATAGGTTTCTGAAAAACATCGCGGGGTGGTGCGCCTTTTATGGGTGTGTGTTACATTAGATTAACCAGTAGGAGTGAGAAAAACATCACGGGGTGGTGCGCATTGTATGGGTGTGTGTTACATTACATTCACTAGTAGGAGTGAGAAAAACATCACGGGGTGGTGCGCATTGTATGGGTGTGTGTTACATTAGATTCACTAGAAGGAGTGAGAAAAAACATCACGGGGTGCTGCGCATTTTATGGGTGTGTGTTACATTAGATTCACTAGTAGGAGTGAGAAAAACATCACGGGGTGGTGCGCATTGTATGGGTGTGTGTTACATTACATTCACTAGTAGGAGTGAGAAAATCATCACGGGGTGGTGCGCATTGTATGGGTGTGTGTTACATTACATTCACTAGTAGGAGTGAGAAAAACATCACGGGGTGGTGCGCATTGTATGGGTGTGTGTTACATTACATTCACTAGTAGGAGTGAGAAAAACATCACGGGGTGGTGCGCATTGTATGGGTGTGTGTTACATTACATTCACTAGTAGGAGTGAGAAAAACATCACGGGGTGGTGCGCATTGTATGGGTGTTTGTTACATTACATTCACTAGTAGGAGTGAGAAAAACATCACGGGGTGGTGCGCATTGTATGGGTGTGTGTTACATTACATTCACTAGTAGGAGTGAGAAAAACATCACGGGGTGGTGCGCATTGTATGGTTGTGTGTTACATTACATTCACTAGTAGGAGTGAGAAAAACATCACGGGGTGGTGCGCATTGTATGGGTGTGTGTTACATTACATTCACTAGTAGGAGTGAGAAAAACATCACGGTGTGGTGCGCATTGTATGGGTGTGTGTTACATTACATTCACAAGTAGGAGTGAGAAAAACATCACGGGGTGGTGCGCATTGTATGGTTGTGTGTTACATTACATTCACTAGTAGGAGTGAGAAAAACATCACGGGGTGGTGCGCATTGTATGGGTGTGTGTTACATTACATTCACTAGTAGGAGTGAGAAAAACATCACGGTGTGGTGCGCATTGTATGGGTGTGTGTTACATTAGATTCACTTGTAGAAGTGAGAAAAACATCACGGGGTGGTGCGCATTGTATGGGTGTGTGTTACATTACATTCACTAGTAGGAGTGAGAAAAACATCACGGTGTGGTGCGCATTTTATGGGTGTGTGTTACATTACATTCACAAGTAGGAGTGAGAAAAACATCACGGGGTGGTGCGCATTGTATGGTTGTGTGTTACATTACATTCACTAGTAGGAGTGAGAAACACATCACGTGGTGGTGCGCATTGTATGGGTGTGTGTTACATTACATTCACTAGTAGGAGTGAGAAAAACATCACAGGGTGGTGCGCATTGTATGGGTGTGTGTTACATTACATTCACTAGTAGGAGTGAGAAAAACATCACGGGGTGGTGCGCATTGAATGGGTGTGGGTTACATTACATTCACGAGTAGGAGTGAGAAAAACATCACGGGGTGGTGCGCATTGTATGGGTGTGTGTTACATTACATTCACTAACAGGAGTGAGAAAAACATCACGGGGTGGTGCGCATTGTATGGGTGTGTGTTACACTGCATTCACTAGTAGGAGTGAGAAAAACATCACGGGGTGGTGCGCATTGTATGGGTGTGTGTTACATTACATTCACTAGTAGGAGTGAGAAAAACATCACGGGGTGGTGCGCATTATGTGGGTGTGTTTTACATTACATTCACTAGTAGGAGTGAGAAAAACATCACGGGGTGGTGCCCATTGTATGGGTGTGTTTTACATTACATTCACTAGTAGGAGTGAGAAAAACATCACGGGTTGGTGCGCATTGTATGGGTGTGTGTTACATTACATTCACTAGTAGGAGTGAGAAAAACATCACGGGGTGGTGCGCATTGTATGGGTGTGTGTTACATTACATTCACTAGTAGGAGTTAGAAAAACATCACGGGAGGTGCGCATTGTATGGGTGTGTGTTACATTACATTCAATACTAGGAGTGAGAAAAACATCACGGGTTGGTGTGAATCGGAGGGTCTGAATTAGGATAGGCAGTGAGTGGCAATGTAGGATGGAGAAAAGCACCACGGGGTGGTCAGCATGGTGAGGTCAGGGAACATGCAGTGGCAATGTAGGATAGGTTTCTGAAAAACATCGCGGGGTGGTGCGCATTTTATGGGTGTGTGTTACATTAGATTAACCAGTAGGAGTGAGAAAAACATCACGGGGTGGTGCGCATTGTATGGGTGTGTGTTACATTACATTCACTAGTAGGAGTGAGAAAAACATCACGGGGTGGTGCGCATTGTATGGGTGTGTGTTACATTAGATTCACTAGAAGGAGTGAGAAAAAACATCATGGGGTGCTGCGCATTGTATGGGTGTGTGTTACATTAGATTCACTAGTAGGAGTGAGAAAAACATCACGGGGTGGTGCGCATTGTATGGGTGTGTGTTACATTACATTCACTAGTAGGAGTGAGAAAAACATCACGGGGTGGTGCGCATTGTATGGGTGTGTGTTACATTACATTCACTAGTAGGAGTGAGAAAAACATCACGGGGTGGTGCGCATTGTATGGGTGTGTGTTACATTAGATTCACTAGTAGGAGTGAGAAAAACATCACGGGGTGGTGCGCATTGTATGGGTGTGTGTTACAATACATTCACTAGTAGGAGTGAGAAAAACATCACGGGGTGGTGCGCATTGTATGGGTGTGTGTTACATTACATTCACTAGTAGGAGTGAGAAAAACATCACGGGGTGGTGCGCATTGTATGGTTGTGTGTTACATTACATTCACTAGTAGGAGTGAGAAAAACATCACGGGGTGGTGCGCATTGTATGGGTGTGTGTTACATTACATTCACTAGTAGGAGTGAGAAAAACATCACGGTGTGGTGCGCATTGTATGGGTGTGTGTTACATTACATTCACAAGTAGGAGTGAGAAAAACATCACGGGGTGGTGCGCATTGTATGGTTGTGTGTTACATTACATTCACTAGTAGGAGTGAGAAAAACATCACGGGGTGGTGCGCATTGTATGGGTGTGTGTTACATTACATTCACTAGTAGGAGTGAGAAAAACATCACGGTGTGGTGCGCATTGTATGGGTGTGTGTTACATTACATTCACAAGTAGGAGTGAGAAAAACATCATGGGGTGGTGCGCATTGTATGGGTGTGTGTTACATTACATTCACTAGTAGGAGTGAGAAAAACATCACGGGGTGGTGCGCATTGTATGGGTGTTTGTTACATTAGATTCCCTAGTAGGAGTGAGAAAAACATCATGGGGTGGTGCGCATTGTATGGGTGTGTGTTACATTACATTCACTAGTAGGAGTGAGAAAAACATCACGGGGTGGTGCGCATTGTATGGGTGTGTGTTACATTAGATTCACTAGTAGGAGTGAGAAAAACATCACGGGGTGGTGCGCATTGTATGGGTGTGTGTTACATTACATTCACTAGTAGGAGTGAGAAAAACATCACGGGGTGGTGCGCATTGTATGGGTGTGTGTTACATTACATTCACTAGTAGGAGTGAGGAAAACATCACGGGGTGGTGCGCATTGTATGGGTGTGTGTTACATTACATTCACTAGTAGGAGTGAGAAAAACATCACGGGGTGGTGCGCATTGTATGGGTGTGTGTTACATTACATTCACTAGTAGGAGTGAGAAAAACATCACGGGGTGGTGCGCATTGTATGGGTGTGTGTTACATTACATTCACTAGTAGGAGTGAGAAAAACATCACGGGTTGGTGCGCATTGTATGGGTGTGTGTTACATTACATTCACTAGTAGGAGTGAGAAAAACATCACGGGGTGGTGCGCATTGTATGGGTGTGTGTTACATTACATTCACTAGTAGGAGTGAGAAAAACATCACGGGGTGGTGCGCATTGTATGGGTGTGTGTTACATTACATTCACTAGTAGGAGTGAGAAAAACATCACGGGGTGGTGTGCATTGTATGGGTGTGTGTTACATTACATTCACTAGTAGGAATGAGAAAAACATCACGGGGTGGTGCGCATTGTATGGGTGTGTGTTACATTACATTCACTAGTAGGAGTGAGAAAAACATCACGGGGTGGTGCGCATTGTATGGGTGTGTGTTACATTACATTCACTAGTAGGAGTGAGAAAAACATCACGGGGTGGTGCGCATTGTATGGGTGTGTGTTATATTACATTCACTAGTAGGAGTGAAAAAAACATCACGGTGTGATGCGCATTGTATGGGTGTGTGCTACATTAGATTCACTAGTAGGAGTGAGAAAAACATCACGGGGTGGTGCGCATTGTATGGGTGTGTGTTACATTACATTCACTAGTAGGAGTGAGAAAAACATCACGGGGTGGTGCGCATTGTATGGGTGTGTGTTACATTACATTCACTAGTAGGAGTGAGAAAAACATCACGGGGTGGTGCGCATTGTATGGGTGTGTGTTACATTAGATTCACTAGTAGGAGTGAGAAAAACATCACGGGGTGGTGCGCATTGTATGGGTGTGTGTTACATTACATTCACTAGTAGGAGTGAGAAAAACATCACGGGGTGGTGGGCATTGTATGGGTGTGTGTTACATTAGATTCACTAGTAGGAGTGAGAAAAACATCACGGGGTGGTGCGCATTGTATGGGTGTGTGTTACATTACATTCACTAGTAGGAGTGAGAAAAACATCACGGGGTGGTGCGCATTGTATGGGTGTGTGTTACATTACATTCACTAGTAGGATTGAGAAAAACATCACGGGGTGGTGCGGATTGTATGGGTGTTTGTTACATTAGATTCACTAGTAGGAGTGAGAAAATCATCACGGGGTGGTGCGAATTGTATGGGTGTGTGTTACATTACATTCACTAGTAGGAGTGAGAAAAACATCACGGGGTGGTGCGCATTGTATGGGTGTTTGTTACATTAGATTCCCTAGTAGGAGTGAGAAAATCATCATGGGGTGGTGCGCATTGTATGGGTGTGTGTTACATTACATTCACTAGTAGGAGTGAGAAAAACATCACGGGGTGGTGCGCATTGTATGGGTGTGTGTTACATTAGATTCACTAGTAGGAGTGAGAAAAACATCACGGGGTGGTGCGCATTGTATGGGTGTGTGTTACATTACATTCACTAGTAGGAGTGAGAAAAACATCACGGGGTGGTGCGCATTGTATGGGTGTGTGTTACATTACATTCACTAGTAGGAGTGAGAAAAACATCACGGGGTGGTGCGCATTGTATGGGTGTGTGTTACATTACATTCACTAGTAGGAGTGAGAAAAACATCACGGGGTGGTGCGCATTGTATGGGTGTGTGTTACATTACATTCACTAGTAGGAGTGAGGAAAACATCACGGGGTGGTGCGCATTGTATGGGTGTGTGTTACATTACATTCACTAGTAGGAGTGAGAAAAACATCACGCGGTGGTGCGCATTGTATGGGTGTGTGTTACATTACATTCACTAGTAGGAGTGAGAAAAACATCACGGGGTGGTGCGCATTGTATGGGTGTGTGTTACATTACATTCACTAGTAGGAGTGAGAAAAACATCACGGGTTGGTGCGCATTGTATGGGTGTGTGTTACATTACATTCACTAGTAGGAGTGAGAAAAACATCACGGGGTGGTGCGCATTGTATGGGTGTGTGTTACATTACATTCACTAGTAGGAGTGAGAAAAACATCACGGGGTGGTGCGCATTGTATGGGTGTGTGTTACATTACATTCACTAGTAGGAGTGAGAAAAACATCACGGGGTGGTGCGCATTGTATGGGTGTGTGTTACATTACATTCACTACTAGGAATGAGAAAAACATCACGGGGTGGTGCGCATTGTATGGGTGTGTGTTACATTACATTCACTAGTAGGAGTGAGAAAAACATCACGGGGTATTGCGCATTGTATGGGTGTGTGTTACATTACATTCACTAGTAGGAGTGAGAAAAACATCACGGGGTGGTGCGCATTGTATGGGTGCGTGTTATATTACATTCACTAGTAGGAGTGAAAAAAACATCACGGGGTGATGCGCATTGTATGGGTGTGTGCTACATTAGATTCACTAGTAGAGTGAGAAAAACATCACGGGGTGGTGCGCATTGTATGGGTGTGTGTTACATTACATTCACTAGTAGGAGTGAGAAAAACATCACGGGGTGGTGCGCATTGTATGGGTGTGTGTTACATTACATTCACTAGTAGGAGTGAGAAAAACATCACGGGGTGGTGCGCATTGTATGGGTGTGTGTTACATTACATTCACTAGTAGGAGTGAGAAAAACATCACGGGGTGGTGTGCATTGTATGGGTGTGTGTTACATTACATTCACTAGTAGGAGTGAGAAAAACATCACGGGGTGGTGCGCATTGTATGGGTGTGTGTTACATTAGATTCACTAGTAGGAGTGAGAAAAACATCACGGGGTTGTGCGCATTGTATGGGTGTGTGTTACATTAGATTCACTAGTAGGAGTGAGAAAATCATCACGGGGTGGTGCGCATTATATGGGTGTGTGTTACATTACATTCACTAGTAGGAGTGAGAAAAACATCACGGGGTGGTGCGCATTGTATGGGTGTGTGTTACATTACATTCCCTAGTAGGAGTGAGAAAAACATCACGGGGTGGTGCGCATTGTATGGGTGTGTGTTACATTAGATTCCCTAGAAGGAGTGAGAAAATCATCACGGGGTGGTGCGCATTGTATGGGTGTGTGTTACATTAGATTCACCAGTAGGAGTGAGAAAAACGTCACGGGGTGGTGCGCATTGTATGGGTGTGTGTTACATTACATTCACTAGTAGGAGTGAGAAAAACATCACGGGGTTGATGCGCATTGTATGGGTGTGTGTTACATTAGATTCACTAGTAGGAGTGAGAAAAACGTCACGGGGTGGTGCGCATTGTATGGGTGTGTGTTACATTACATTCACTAGTAGGAGTGAGAAAAACATCACGGGGTGGTGCGCATTGTATGGGTGTGTGTTACATTACATTCACTAATAGGAGTGAGAAAATCATCACGGGGTGGTGCGCATTGTATGGGTGTGTGTTACATTGCATTCACTAGTAGGAGTGAGAAAAACATCACGGGGTGGTGCGCATTGTATGGGTGTGTGTTACATTACATTCACTAGTAGGAGTGAGAAAAACATCACGGGGTGGTGAGCATTGTATGGGTGTGTGTTACATTACATTCACTAGTAGGAGTGAGAAAAACATCACGGGTGGTGTGCATTGTATGGGTGTGTGTTACATTACATTCACTAGTAGGAGTGAGAAAAACATCACGGGGTGGTGCGCATTGTATGGGTGTGTGTTACATTACATTCACTAGTAGGAGTGAGAAAAACATCACGGGGTGGCGCGCATTGTATGGGTGTGTGTTACATTGCATTCACTAGTAGGAGTGAGAAAAACATAACGGGGTGGTGCGCATTGTATGGGTGTGTGTTACATTACATTCACTAGTAGGAGTGAGAAAAACATCACGGGGTGGTGCGCATTGTATGGGTGTGTGTTACATTAGATTCACTAGTAGGAGTGAGAAAAACATCACGGGGTGGTGCGAATTGTATGGGTGTGTGTTACATTACATTCACTAGTAGGAGTGAGAAAAACATCAAGGGGTGGTGCGCATTGTATGGGTGTGTGTTACATTACATTCACTAGTAGGAGTGAGAAAAACATCACGGGGTGGTGCGCATTGTATGGGTGTGTGTTACATTACATTCACGAGCAGAAGTGGGAAAAACATCACGGGGTGGTGCGCATTGTATGGGTGCTTGTTACATTAGATTCACTAGTAGGAGTGAGAAAAACATCACGGGGTGGTGCACATTGTATGGGTGTGTGTTACATTACATTCACTAGTAGGAGTGAGAAAAACATCACGGGGTGGTGCGCATTGTATGGGTGTGTGTTACATTACATTCACTAGTAGGAGTGAGAAAAACATCACGGGGTGGTGCGCATTGTATGGGTGTGTGTTACATTAGATTCACTAGTAGGAGTGAGAAAAACATCACGGGGTGGTGCGCATTGTATGGGTGTGTGTTACATTACATTCACTAGTAGGAGTGAGAAAAACATCACGGGGTGGTGCGCATTGTATGGGTGTGTGTTACATTACATTCACTAGTAGGAGTGAGAAAAACATCACGGGGTGGTGCGCATTGTATGGGTGTGTGTTACATTACATTCACTAGTAGGAGTGAGAAAAACATCACGGGGTGGTGCGCATTGTATGGGTGTGTGTTACATTACATTCACTAGTAGGAGTGAGAAAAACATCACGGGATGGTGCGCATTGTATGGGTGTGTGTTACATTACATTCACTAGTAGGAGTGAGAAAATCATCACGGGGTGGTGCGCATTGTATGGGTGTGTGTTACATTACATTCACTAGTAGGAGTGAGAAAAACATCACGGGGTGGTGCGCATTGTATGGGTGTGTGTTACATTACATTCCCTAGTAGGAGTGAGAAAAACATCACGGGGTGGTGCGCATTGTATGGGTGTGTGTTACATTAGATTCCCTAGAAGGAGTGAGAAAATCGTCACGGGGTGGTGCGCATTGTATGGGTGTGTGTTACATTAGATTCACTAGTAGGAGTGAGAAAAACGTCACGGGGTGGTGCGCATTGTATGGGTGTGTGTTACATTACATTCACTAGTAGGAGTGATAAAAACATCACGGGGTGGTGCGCATTGTATGGGTGTGTGTTACATTAGATTCACTAGTAGGAGTGAGAAAAACGTCACGGGGTGGTGTGCATTGTATGGGTGTGTGTTACATTACATTCACTAGTAGGAGTGAGAAAAACATCACGGGGTGTTGCGCATTGTATGGGTGTGTGTTACATTACATTCACTAGTAGGAGTGAGAAAAACATCACGGGGTGGTGCGCATTGTATGGGTGTGTGTTACATTACATTCACTAGTAGGAGTGAGAAAAACATCACGGGGTGGTGCGGATTGCATGGGTGTTTGTTACATTAGATTCACCAGTAGGAGTGAGGAAATCATTACGGGGTGGTGCGCAATGTATGGGTGTGTGTTACATTACATTCACCAGTAGGAGTGAGAAAAACATCACGGGGTGATGCGCATTGTATGGGTGTGTGTTACATTACATACACTAGCAGGAGTGAGAAAAACATCACGGGGTGGTGCGCATTGCATGGGTGTGTGTTACATTACATTCACTAGTAGGAGTGAGAAAAACATCACGGGGTGGTGCGCATTGTATGGGTGTGTGTTTCATTACATTCACTAGCAGGAGTGAGAAAAACATCACGGGGTGGTGCGCATTGTATGGGTGTGTGTTACATTACATTCACTAGTAGGAGTGAGAAAAACATCACGGGGTGGTGCGCATTGTATGGGTGTGTGTTACATTACATTCACTAGTAGGAGTGAGAAAAACATCACGGGGTGGTGCGCATTGTATGGGTGTGTGTTACATTACATTCACTAGTAGGAGTGAGAAAAACATCACGGGGTGGTGCGCATTGTATGGGTGTGTGTTACATTAGATTCACTAGTAGGAGTGAGAAAAACATCACGGGGTGGTGCGCATTGTATGGGTGTGTGTTACATTACATTCACTAGTAGGAGTGAGAAAAACATCACGGGGTGGTGCGCATTGTATGGGTGTGTGTTACCTTAGATTCACTAGTAGGAGTGAGAAAATCATCACAGGGTGGTGCGCATTGTATGGGTGTGTGTTACATTACATTCACTAGTAGGAGTGAGAAAAACATCACGGGGTGGTGCGCATTGTATGGGTGTGTGTTACATTACATTCACTAGCAGGAGTGAGAAAAACATCACGGGGTGGTGCGCATTGTATGGGTGTGTGTTACATTACATTCACTAGTAGGAGTGAGAAAAACATCACGGGGTGGTGCGCATTGTATGGGTGTGTGTTACATTACATTCACTAGTAGGAGTGAGAAAAACATCACGGGGTGCTGCGCATTGTATGGGTGTGTGTTACATTACATTCACTAGTAGGAGTGAGAAAAACATCACGGGGTGGTGCGCATTGTATGGGTGTGTGTTACATTAGATTCACTAGTAGGAGTGAGAAAAACATCACGGGGTGGTGCGCATTGTATGGGTGTGTGTTACATTACATTCACTAGTAGGAGTGAGAAAAACATCACGGGGTGGTGCGCATTGTATGGGTGTGTGTTACATTAGATTCACTAGTAGGAGTGAGAAAATCATCACAGGGTGGTGCGCATTGTATGGGTGTGTGTTACATTACATTCCCTAGTAGGAGTGAGAAAAACATCACGGGGTGGTGCGCATTGTATGGGTGTGTGTTACATTAGATTCCCTAGAAGGAGTGAGAAAATCATCACGGGGTGGTGCGCATTGTATGGGTGTGTGTTACATTAGATTCACCAGTAGGAGTGAGAAAAACGTCACGGGGTGGTGCGCATTGTATGGGTGTGTGTTACATTACATTCACTAGTAGGAGTGAGAAAAACATCACGGGGTTGATGCGCATTGTATGGGTGTGTGTTACATTAGATTCACTAGTAGGAGTGAGAAAAACGTCACGGGGTGGTGCGCATTGTATGGGTGTGTGTTACATTACATTCACTAGTAGTAGTGAGAAAAACATCACGGGGTGTTGCGCATTGTATGGGTGTGTGTTACATTACATTCACTAGTAGGAGTGAGAAAAACATCACGGGGTGGTGCGCATTGTATGGGTGTGTGTTACATTACATTCACTAGTAGGAGTGAGAAAAACATCACGGGGTGGTGCGGATTGTATGGGTGTTTGTTACATTAGATTCACCAGGAGGAGTGAGGAAATCATCACGGGGTGGTGCGCAATGTATGGGTGTGTGATACATTACATTCACCAGTAGGAGTGAGAAAAACATCACGGGGTGGTGCGCATTGTATGGGTATGTGTTACATTACATTCACTAGCAGGAGTTAGAAAAACATCACGGGGTGGTGCGCATTGTATGGGTGTGTGTTACATTACATTCACTAGTAGGAGTGAGAAAAACATCACGGGGTGGTGCGCATTGTATGGGTGTGTGTTACATTACATTCACTAGTAGGAGTGAGAAAAACATCACGGGGTGGTGCGCATTGTATGGGTGTGTGTTACATTACATTCACTAGTAGGAGTGAGAAAAACATCACGGAGTGGTGCGCATTCTATGTGTGTGTGTTACATTACATTCAATAGTAGGAGTGAGAAAAACATCACGGGGTGGTGCGCATTGTATGGGTGTGTGTTACATTAGATTCACTAGTAGGAGTGAGAAAATCATCACGGGGTGGTGCGCATTGTATGGGTGTGTGTTACATTACATTCACTAGTAGGAGTGAGAAAAACATCACGGGGTGGTGCGCATTGTATGGGTGTGTGTTACATTACATTCCCTAGTAGGAGTGAGAAAAACATCATGGGGTGGTGCGCATTGTATGGGTGTGTGTTACATTAGATTCCCTAGAAGGAGTGAGAAAATCATCACGGGGTGGTGCGCATTGTATGGGTGTGTGTTACATTAGATTCACTAGTAGGAGTGAGAAAAACGTCACGGGGTGGTGCGCATTGTATGGGTGTGTGTTACATTACATTCACTAGTATTAGTGAGAAAAACATCACGGGGTGGTGCGCATTGTATGGGTGTGTGTTACATTAGATTCACTAGTAGGAGTGAGAAAAACGTCACGGGGTGGTGCGCATTGTATGGGTGTGTGTTACATTACATTCACTAGTAGGAGTGAGAAAAACATCACGGGGTGTTGCGCATTGTATGGGTGTGTGTTACATTACATTCACTAGTAGGAGTGAGAAAAACATCACGGGGTGGTGCGCATTGTATGGGTGTGTGTTACATTACATTCACTAGTAGGAGTGAGAAAAACATCACGGGGTGGTGCGGATTGTATGGGTGTTTGTTACATTAGATTCACCAGTAGGAGTGAGGAAATCATAACGGGGTGGTGCGCAATGTATGGGTGTGTGTTACATTCACCAGTAGGAGTGAGAAAAACATCATGGGGTGGTGCGCATTGTATGGGTGTGTGTTACATTACATTCACTAGCAGGGAGTGAGAAAAACATCACGGGGTGGTGCGCATTGTATGGGTGTGTGTTACATTACATTCACTAGCAGGAGTGAGAAAAACATCACGGGGTGGTGCGCATTGTATGGGTGTGTGTTACATTACATTCACTACTAGGAGTGAGAAAAACATCACGGGGTGGTGCGCATTGTATGGGTGTGTTATATTACATTCACTAATAGGAGTGAGAAAAACATCACGGGGTGGTGCGCATTGTATGGGTGTGTGTTACATTACATTCACTAGTAGGAGTGAGAAAAACATCACGGGGTGGTGCGCATTGTATGGGTGTGTGTTACATTACATTCACTAGTAGGAGTGAGAAAAACATCACGGGGTGGTGCGCATTGTATGGGTGTGTGTTACATTACATTCACTAGTAGGAGTGAGAAAAACATCACGGGGTGGTGCGCATTGTATGGGTGTGTGTTACATTAGATTCACTAGTAGGAGTGAGAAAATCATCACGGGGTGGTGCGCATTGCATGGGTGTGTGATACATTACATTCACCAGTAGGAGTGAGAAAAACATCACGGGGTGGTGCGCATTGTATGGGTATGTGTTACATTACATTCACTAGCAGGAGTGAGAAAAACATCACGGGGTGGTGCGCATTGTATGGGTGTGTGTTACATTACATTCACTAGTAGGAGTGAGAAAAACATCACGGGGTGGTGCGCATTGTATGGGTGTGTGTTACATTACATTCACTAGTAGGAGTGAGAAAAACATCACGGGGTGGTGCGCATTGTATGGGTGTGTGTTACATTACATTCACTAGTAGGAGTGAGAAAAACATCACGGAGTGGTGCGCATTCTATGTGTGTGTGTTACATTACATTCAATAGTAGGAGTGAGAAAAACATCACGGGGTGGTGCGCATTGTATGGGTGTGTGTTACATTAGATTCACTAGTAGGAGTGAGAAAATCATCACGGGGTGGTGCGCATTGTATGGGTGTGTGTTACATTACATTCACTAGTAGGAGTGAGAAAAACATCACGGGGTGGTGCGCATTGTATGGGTGTGTGTTACATTACATTCCCTAGTAGGAGTGAGAAAAACATCATGGGGTGGTGCGCATTGTATGGGTGTGTGTTACATTAGATTCCCTAGAAGGAGTGAGAAAATCATCACGGGGTGGTGCGCATTGTATGGGTGTGTGTTACATTAGATTCACTAGTAGGAGTGAGAAAAACGTCACGGGGTGGTGCGCATTGTATGGGTGTGTGTTACATTACATTCACTAGTATTAGTGAGAAAAACATCACGGGGTGGTGCGCATTGTATGGGTGTGTGTTACATTAGATTCACTAGTAGGAGTGAGAAAAACGTCACGGGGTGGTGCGCATTGTATGGGTGTGTGTTACATTACATTCACTAGTAGGAGTGAGAAAAACATCACGGGGTGTTGCGCATTGTATGGGTGTGTGTTACATTACATTCACTAGTAGGAGTGAGAAAAACATCACGGGGTGGTGCGCATTGTATGGGTGTGTGTTACATTACATTCACTAGTAGGAGTGAGAAAAACATCACGGGGTGGTGCGGATTGTATGGGTGTTTGTTACATTAGATTCACCAGTAGGAGTGAGGAAATCATAACGGGGTGGTGCGCAATGTATGGGTGTGTGTTACATTCACCAGTAGGAGTGAGAAAAACATCATGGGGTGGTGCGCATTGTATGGGTGTGTGTTACATTACATTCACTAGCAGGGAGTGAGAAAAACATCACGGGGTGGTGCGCATTGTATGGGTGTGTGTTACATTACATTCACTAGCAGGAGTGAGAAAAACATCACGGGGTGGTGCGCATTGTATGGGTGTGTGTTACATTACATTCACTACTAGGAGTGAGAAAAACATCACGGGGTGGTGCGCATTGTATGGGTGTGTTATATTACATTCACTAATAGGAGTGAGAAAAACATCACGGGGTGGTGCGCATTGTATGGGTGTGTGTTACATTACATTCACTAGTAGGAGTGAGAAAAACATCACGGGGTGGTGCGCATTGTATGGGTGTGTGTTACATTACATTCACTAGTAGGAGTGAGAAAAACATCACGGGGTGGTGCGCATTGTATGGGTGTGTGTTACATTACATTCACTAGTAGGAGTGAGAAAAACATCACGGGGTGGTGCGCATTGTATGGGTGTGTGTTACATTAGATTCACTAGTAGGAGTGAGAAAATCATCACGGGGTGGTGCGCATTGCATGGGTGTGTGTTACATTACATTCACAAGTACGAGTGAGAAAAACATCACGGGGTGGTGCGCATTGCATGGGTGTGTGTTACATTACATTCACTAGTAGGAGTGAGAAAAACATCACGGGGTGGTGCGCATTGTATGGGTGTGTGTTACATTACATTCACTAGTAGGAGTGATAAAAACATCACAGGGTGGTGCGCATTGTATGGGTGTGTGTTACATTACATTCACTAATAGGAGTGAGAAAAACATCACGGGGTGGTGCGCTTTGTATGGGTGTGTGTTACATTACATTCACTAATAGGAGTGAGAAAAACATCACGGGGTGGTGCGCATTGTATGGGTGTGTGTTACATTACATTCACTAGTAGGAGTGAGAAAAACATCACGGGGTGGTGCGCATTGTATGGGTGTGTGTTACATTACATTCACTAGTAGGAGTGAGAAAAACATCACGGGGTGGTGCGCATTGTATGGGTGTGTGTTACATTACATTCACTAGTAGGAGTGAGAAAAACATAACGGGGTGGTGCGCATTGTATGGGTGTGTGTTACATTACATTCACTAGTAGGAGTGAAAAAAACATCACGGGGTGGTGCGCATTGTATGGGTGTGTGTTACATTACATTCACTAGTAGGAGTGAGAAAAACATCACGTGGTGATGCGCATTGTATGGGTGTGTGTTACATTAGATTCACTAGAAGGAGTGAGAAAAACATCACGGTGTGCTGTGCATTTTATGGGTGTTTGTTACATTAGATTCACTAGTAGGAGTGAGAAAAACATCACGGGGTGGTGCGCATTGTATGGGTGTTTGTTACATTACATTCACTAGTAGGAGTGAGAAAAACATCACGGGGTGGTGCGCATTGTATGGGTGTGTGTTACATTAGATTCACTAGTAGGAGTGAGAAAATCATCACGGGGTGGTGCGCATTGTATGGGTGTGTGTTACATTACATTCACTAGTAGGAGTGAGAAAAACATCATGGGGTGGTGCGCATTGTATGGGTGTGTGTTACATTAGATTCACTAGTAGGAGTGAGAAAAACATCACGGGGTGGTGCGCATTATATGGGTGTGTGTTACATTACATTCACTAGTAGGAGTGAGAAAAACATCACGGGGTGGTGCGCATTGTATGGGTGTGTGTTACATTACATTCACTAGTAGGAGTGAGAAAAACATCACGGGGTGGTGCGCATTGTATGGTTGTGTGTTACATTACATTCACTAGTAGGAGTGAGAAAAACATCACGGGGTGGTGCGCATTGTATGGGTGTTTGTTACATTAGATTCACTAGTAGGAGTGAGAAAATCATCACGGGGTGGTGCGCATTGTATGGGTGTGTGTTACATTACATTCACTAGTAGGAGTGAGAAAAACATCACGGGGTGGTGCGCATTGTATGGGTGTGTGTTACATTACATTCACTAGTACGAGTGAGAAAAACATCACGGGGTGGTGCGCATTGTATGGGTGTTTGTTACATTAGATTCACTAGTAGGAGTGAGAAAGTCATCACGGGGTGGTGCGCATTGTATGGGTGTGTGTTACATTACATTCACTAGTAGGAGTGAGAAAATCATCACGGGGTGGTGCGCATTGTATGGGTGTGTGTTACATTACATTCACTAGTAGGAGTCAGAAAAACATCACGGGGTGGTGCGCATTGTATGGGTGTGTGTTACATTACATTCACTAGTAGGAGTGAGAAAAACATCACGGGGTGGTGCGCATTGTATGGGTGTGTGTTACATTAGATTCAGTAGTAGGAGTGAGAAAATCATCACGGGGTGGTGCGCATTGTATGGGTGTGTGTTACATTACAATCACTAGTAGGAGTGAGAAAAACATCACGGGGTGGTGCGCATTGTATGGGTGTGTGTTACATTACATTCACTAATAGGAGTGAGAAAAACATCATGGGGTGGTGCGCATTGTATGGGTGTGTGTTACTTTACATACACTAGTAGGAGTGAGAAAAACATCACGGGGTGGTGCGCATTGTATGGGTGTGTGTTACATTAGATTCACTAGTAGGAGTGAGAAAATCATCACGGGGTGGTGCGCATTGTATGGGTGTGTGTTACATTAGATTCCCTAGTAGGAGTGAGAAAAACATCACAGAGTGGTGCGCATTGTATGGGTGTGTGTTACATTACATTCACTAGTAGGAGTGAGAAAAACATCACGGGGTGGTGCGCATTGTATGGGTATGTGTTACATTACATTTACTAGTAGGAGTTAGAAAAACATCACGGGGTGGTGCGCATTGTATGGGTGTGTGTTACATTACATTCACTAGCAGGAGTGAGAAAAACATCACGGGGTGGTGCGCATTGTATGGGTGTGTGTTACATTACATTCACTACTAGGAGTGAGAAAAACATCACGGGGTGGTGCGCATTGTATGGGTGTGTTATATTACATTCACTAATAGGAGTGAGAAAAACATCACGGGGTGGTGCGCATTGTATGGGTGTGTGTTACATTACATTCACTAGTAGGAGTGAGAAAAACATCACGGGGTGGTGCGCATTGTATGGGTGTGTGTTACATTACATTCACTAGTAGGAGTGAGAAAAACATCACGGGGTGGTGCGCATTGTATGGGTGTGTGTTACATTACATTCACTAGTAGGAGTGAGAAAAACATCACGGGGTGGTGCGCATTGTATGGGTGTGTGTTACATTAGATTCACTAGTAGGAGTGAGAAAATCATCACGGGGTGGTGCGCATTGCATGGGTGTGTGTTACATTACATTCACTAGTACGAGTGAGAAAAACATCACGGGGTGGTGCGCATTGCATGGGTGTGTGTTACATTACATTCACTAGTAGGAGTGAGAAAAACATCACGGGGTGGTGCGCATTGTATGGGTGTGTGTTACATTACATTCACTAGTAGGAGTGAGAAAAACATCACAGGGTGGTGCGCATTGTATGGGTGTGTGTTACATTACATTCACTAATAGGAGTGAGAAAAACATCACGGGGTGGTGCGCTTTGTATGGGTGTGTGTTACATTACATTCACTAATAGGAGTGAGAAAAACATCACGGGGTGGTGCGCATTGTATGGGTGTGTGTTACATTACATTCATTAGTAGGAGTGAGAAAAACATCACGGGGTGGTGCGCATTGTATCGGTGTGTGTTACATTACATTCACTAGTAGGAGTGAGAAAAACATCACGGGGTGGTGCGCATTGTATGGGTGTGTGTTACATTACATTCACTAGTAGGAGTGAGGAAAACATCACGGGGTGGTGCGCATTGTATGGGTGTGTGTTACATTACATTCACTAGTAGGAGTGAAAAAAACATCACGGGGTGGTGCGCATTGTATGGGTGTGTGTTACATTACATTCACTAGTAGGAGTGAGAAAAACATCACGTGGTGATGCGCATTGTATGGGTGTGTGTTACATTAGATTCACTAGAAGGAGTGAGAAAAACATCACGGTGTGCTGTGCATTTTATGGGTGTTTGTTACATTAGATTCACTAGTAGGAGTGAGAAAAACATCACGGGGTGGTGCGCATTGTATGGGTGTTTGTTACATTACATTCACTAGTAGGAGTGAGAAAAACATCACGGGGTGGTGCGCATTGTATGGGTGTGTGTTACATTAGATTCACTAGTAGGAGTGAGAAAATCATCACGGGGTGGTGCGCATTGTATGGGTGTGTGTTACATTACATTCACTAGTAGGAGTGAGAAAAACATCACGGGGTGGTGCGCATTGTATGGGTGTGTGTTACATTAGATTCACTAGTAGGAGTGAGAAAAACATCACGGGGTGGTGCGCATTATATGGGTGTGTGTTACATTACATTCACTAGTAGGAGTGAGAAAAACATCACGGGGTGGTGCGCATTGTATGGGTGTGTGTTACATTACATTCACTAGTAGGAGTGAGAAAAACATCACGGGGTGGTGCGCATTGTATAGTTGTGTGTTACATTACATTCACTAGTAGGAGTGAGAAAAACATCACGGGGTGGTGCGCATTGTATGGGTGTTTGTTACATTAGATTCACTAGTAGGAGTGAGAAAATCATCACGGGGTGGTGCGCATTGTATGGGTGTGTGTTACATTACATTCACTAGTAGGAGTGAGAAAAACATCACGGGGTGGTGCGCATTGTATGGGTGTGTGTTACATTACATTCACTAGTACGAGTGAGAAAAACATCACGGGGTGGTGCGCATTGTATGGGTGTTTGTTACATTAGATTCACTAGTAGGAGTGAGAAAGTCATCACGGGGTGGTGCGCATTGTATGGGTGTGTGTTACATTACATTCACTAGTAGGAGTGAGAAAATCATCACGGGGTGGTGCGCATTGTATGGGTGTGTGTTACATTACATTCACTAGTAGGAGTCAGAAAAACATCACGGGGTGGTGCGCATTGTATGGGTGTGTGTTACATTACATTCACTAGTAGGAGTGAGAAAAACATCACGGGGTGGTGCGCATTGTATGGGTGTGTGTTACATTAGATTCAGTAGTAGGAGTGAGAAAATCATCACGGGGTGGTGCGCATTGTATGGGTGTGTGTTACATTACAATCACTAGTAGGAGTGAGAAAAACATCACGGGGTGGTGCGCATTGTATGGGTGTGTGTTACATTACATTCACTAGTAGGAGTGAGAAAAACATCATGGGGTGGTGCGCATTGTATGGGTGTGTGTTACTTTACATACACTAGTAGGAGTGAGAAAAACATCACGGGGTGGTGCGCATTGTATGGGTGTGTGTTACATTAGATTCACTAGTAGGAGTGAGAAAATCATCACGGGGTGGTGCGCATTGTATGGGTGTGTGTTACATTAGATTCACTAGTAGGAGTGAGAAAATCATCACGGGGTGGTGCGCATTGTATGGGTGTGTGTTACATTACATTCACTAGTAGGAGTGAGAAAAACATCACGGGGTGGTGCGCATTGTATGGGTGTGTGTTACATTAGATTCCCTAGTAGGAGTGAGAAAATCATCACGGGGTGGTGCGCATTGTATGGGTGTGTGTTACATTAGATTCACTAGTAGGAGTGAGAAAAATGTCACGGGGTGGTGCGCATTGTATGGGTGTGTGTTACATTACATTCACTAGTAGGAGTGAGAAAAACATCACGGGGTGGTGCACATTTTATGGGTGTGTGTTACATTAGATTCACTAGTAGGAGTGAGAAAAACGTCACGGGGTGGTGCGCATTGTATGGGTGTGTGTTACATTACATTCACTATTAGGAGTGAGAAAAACATCACGGGGTGGTGCGCATTGTATGGGTGTGTGTTACATTACATTCACTAGTAGGAGTGAGAAAAACATCACGGGGTGGTGCGCATTGTATGGGTGTGTGTTACATTAGATTCACTAGTAGGAGTGAGAAAAACATCACGGGGTGGTGCGCATTATATGGGTGTGTGTTACATTACATTCACTAGTAGGAGTGAGAAAAACATCACGGGGTGGTGCGCATTGTATGGGTGTGTGTTACATTACATTCACTAGTAGGAGTGAGAAAAACATCACGGGGTGGTGCGCATTGTATAGTTGTGTGTTACATTACATTCACTAGTAGGAGTGAGAAAAACATCACGGGGTGGTGCGCATTGTATGGGTGTTTGTTACATTAGATTCACTAGTAGGAGTGAGATTCACTAGTAGGAGTGAGAAAATCATCACGGGGTGGTGCGCATTGTATGGGTGTGT
Source organism: Cavia porcellus (assembly GCF_034190915.1). Lineage (NCBI taxonomy): Eukaryota > Metazoa > Chordata > Mammalia > Rodentia > Caviidae > Cavia > Cavia porcellus. Next base: position 158,737 of record NW_026947580.1, on the reverse strand, counting down.
GTTACATTACATTCACTAGTAGGAGTGAGAAAAACATCACGGGGTGGTGCGCATTGTATGGGTGTGTGTTACATTACATTCACTAGTACGAGTGAGAAAAACATCACGGGGTGGTGCGCATTGTATGGGTGTTTGTTACATTAGATTCACTAGTAGGAGTGAGAAAGTCATCACGGGGTGGTGCGCATTGTATGGGTGTGTGTTACATTACATTCACTAGTAGGAGTGAGAAAATCATCACGGGGTGGTGCGCATTGTATGGGTGTGTGTTACATTACATTCACTAGTAGGAGTCAGAAAAACATCACGGGGTGGTGCGCATTGTATGGGTGTGTGTTACATTACATTCACTAGTAGGAGTGAGAAAAACATCACGGGGTGGTGCGCATTGTATGGGTGTGTGTTACATTAGATTCAGTAGTAGGAGTGAGAAAATCATCACGGGGTGGTGCGCATTGTATGGGTGTGTGTTACATTACAATCACTAGTAGGAGTGAGAAAAACATCACGGGGTGGTGCGCATTGTATGGGTGTGTGTTACATTACATTCACTAGTAGGAGTGAGAAAAACATCATGGGGTGGTGCGCATTGTATGGGTGTGTGTTACTTTACATACACTAGTAGGAGTGAGAAAAACATCACGGGGTGGTGCGCATTGTATGGGTGTGTGTTACATTAGATTCACTAGTAGGAGTGAGAAAATCATCACGGGGTGGTGCGCATTGTATGGGTGTGTGTTACATTAGATTCACTAGTAGGAGTGAGAAAATCATCACGGGGTGGTGCGCATTGTATGGGTGTGTGTTACATTACATTCACTAGTAGGAGTGAGAAAAACATCACGGGGTGGTGCGCATTGTATGGGTGTGTGTTACATTAGATTCCCTAGTAGGAGTGAGAAAATCATCACGGGGTGGTGCCCATTGTATGGGTGTGTGTTACATTAGATTCACTAGTAGGAGTGAGAAAAATGTCACGGGGTGGTGCGCATTGTATGGGTGTGTGTTACATTACATTCACTAGTAGGAGTGAGAAAAACATCACGGGGTGGTGCACATTTTATGGGTGTGTGTTATATTAGATTCACTAGTAGGAGTGAGAAAAACGTCACGGGGTGGTGCGCATTGTATGGGTGTGTGTTACATTACATTCACTATTAGGAGTGAGAAAAACATCACGGGGTGGTGCGCATTGTATGGGTGTGTGTTACATTACATTCACTAGTAGGAGTGAGAAAAACATCACAGGGTGGTGCGCATTGTATGGGTGTGTGTTACATTACATTCACTAGTAGGAGTGAGAAAAACATCACGGGGTGGTGCGGATTGTATGGGTGTTTGTTACATTAGATTCACCAGTAGGAGTGAGGAAATCATCACGGGGTGGTGCGCATTGTATGGGTGTGTGTGACATTACATTCACTAGCAGGAGTGAGAAAAACATCACGGGGTGGTGCGCATTGTATGGGTGTGTGTTACATTACATTCACTAGCAGGAGTGAGAAAAACATCACAGGGTGGTGCGCATTGTATGGGTGTGTGTTACATTACATTCACTAGTAGGAGTGAGAAAAACATCACGGGGTGGTGCGCATTGTAGGGGTGTGTGTTACATTACATTCACTAGTAGGAGTGAGAAAAACATCACAGAGTGGTGCGCATTGTATGGGTGTGTGTTACATTACATTCACTAGTAGGAGTGAGAAAAACATCACGGGGTGGTGCGCATTGTATGGGTATGTGTTACATTACATTTACTAGTAGGAGTTAGAAAAACATCACGGGGTGGTGCGCATTGTATGGGTGTGTGTTACATTAGATTCACTAGTAGGAGTGAGAAAAACATCACGGGGTGGTGCGCATTGTATGGGTGTGTGTTACATTAGATTCACTAGTAGGAGTGAGAAAAACATCACGGGGTGGTGCGCATTGTATGGGTGTGTGTTACATTACATTCACTAGTAGGAGTGAGAAAAACATCACGGGGTGGTGCGCATTGTATGGATGTGTGTTACATTACATTCACTAATAGGAGTGAGAAAAACGTCACGGGGTCGTGCGCAATGTATGGGTGTGTGTTACATTACATTCACTAGTAGGAGTGAGAAAAACATCACGGGGTAGTGCGCATTGTATGGGTGTGTGTTACATTACATTCACAAGTAGGAGTGAGAAAAACATCACGGGGTGGTGCGCATTGTATGGGTGTGTGTTACATTACATTCACTAGTACGAGTGAGAAAAACATCACGGGGTGGTGCGCATTGTATCGTGTGTGTAACATTACATTCACTAGTAGGAGTGAGAAAAACATCACGGGGTGGTGCGCAATGTATGGGTGTGTGTTACATTACATTCACTAGTAGCAGTGAGAAAAACATCATGGGGTGGTGCGCATTGTATGGGTGTGTGTTACATTACATTCACTAGTAGGAGTTAGAAAAATATCACGGGGTGGTGCGCATTGTATGGGTGTGTGTTACATTACATTCAATACTAGGAGTGAGAATAACTTCACGGGGTGGTGTGAATCGGAGGGTCGGAATTAGGATAGGCAGTGAGTGGCAATGTAGGATGGAGAAAAGCACCACGGGGTGGTCAGCATGGGGAGGTCAGGGAACATGCAGTGGCAATGTAGGATAGGTTTCTGAAAAACATCGCGGGGTGGTGCGCATTGTATGGGTGTGTGTTACATTAGATTCACTAGTAGGAGTGAGAAAATATAACGGGGTGGTGCGCATTGTATGGGAGTGTGTTACATTACATTCACTAGTAGGAGTGACAAAAACATCACCGGGTGGTGCACATTGTAGGGGTGTGTGTTACATTACATTCACTAGTAGGAGTGAGAAAAACATCACGGAGTGGTGCGCATTGTATGGGTGTGTGTTACATTACATTCACAAGTAGGAGTGAGAAAAACATCACGGGGTGGTGCGCATTGTATGGGTGTGTGTTACATTACATTCACTAGTAGGAGTGAGAAAAATATCACGGGGTGGTGCTCATTGTAGGGGTGTGTGTTTCATTACATTCACTAGTAGGAGTGAGAAAAACATCATGGAGTGGTGCGCATTGTATGGGTGTGTGTTACATTACATTCACTAGTAGGAGTGAGAAAAACTTCACGGGGTGGTGCGCATTGTATGGGTGTGTGTTACATTACATTCACTAATAGGAGTGAGAAAAACCTCACGGGGTCGTGCGCAATGTATGGGTGTTTGTTACATTACATTCACTAGTAGGAGTGAGAAAAACATCACGGGGTGGTGCGCATTGTATAGGTGTGTGTTACATTACATTCACAAGTAGGAGTGAGAAAAACATCACGGGGTGGTGCGCATTGTATGGGTGTGTGTTACATTACATTCACTAGTAGGAGTGAGAAAAACATCACGGGGTGGTGCGCATTGTATGGGTGTGTGTTACATTACATTCACTAGTAGGAGTGAGAAAAACATCACTGGGTGGTGCGCATTGTATCGTGTGTGTAACATTACATTCACTAGTAGGAGTGAGAAAAACATCACGGGGTGGTGCGCAATGTATGGGTGTGTGTTACATTACATTCACTAGTAGCAGTGAGAAAAACATCATGGGGTGGTGCGCATTGTATGGGTGTGTGTTACATTACATTCACTAGTAGGAGTGAGAAAAACATCACGGGGTGGTGCGCATTGTATGGGTGTGTGTTACATTACATTCACTAGTAGGAGTGAGAAAAACATCACGGGGTGGTGCGCATTGTATGGGTGTGTGTTACATTACATTCACTAATAGGAGTGAGAAAAACGTCACGGGGTCGTGCGCAATGTATGGGTGTTTGTTACATTACATTCACTAGTAGGAGTGAGAAAAACATCACGGGGTGGTGCGCATTGTATAGGTGTGTGTTACATTACATTCACAAGTAGGAGTGAGAAAAACATCACGGGGTGGTGCGCATTGTATGGGTGTGTGTTACATTACATTCACTAGTAGGAGTGAGAAAAACATCACGGGGTGGTGCGCATTGTATAGTTGTGTGTTACATTACATTCACTAGTAGGAGTGAGAAAAACATCACGGGGTGGTGCGCATTGTATGGGTGTTTGTTACATTAGATTCACTAGTAGGAGTGAGAAAATCATCACGGGGTGGTGCGCATTGTATGGGTGTGTGTTACATTACATTCACTAGTAGGAGTGAGAAAAACATCACGGGGTGGTGCGCATTGTATGGGTGTGTGTTACATTACATTCACTAGTACGAGTGAGAAAAACATCACGGGGTGGTGCGCATTGTATGGGTGTTTGTTACATTAGATTCACTAGTAGGAGTGAGAAAGTCATCACGGGGTGGTGCGCATTGTATGGGTGTGTGTTACATTACATTCACTAGTAGGAGTGAGAAAATCATCACGGGGTGGTGCGCATTGTATGGGTGTGTGTTACATTACATTCACTAGTAGGAGTCAGAAAAACATCACGGGGTGGTGCGCATTGTATGGGTGTGTGTTACATTACATTCACTAGTAGGAGTGAGAAAAACATCACGGGGTGGTGCGCATTGTATGGGTGTGTGTTACATTAGATTCAGTAGTAGGAGTGAGAAAATCATCACGGGGTGGTGCGCATTGTATGGGTGTGTGTTACATTACAATCACTAGTAGGAGTGAGAAAAACATCACGGGGTGGTGCGCATTGTATGGGTGTGTGTTACATTACATTCACTAGTAGGAGTGAGAAAAACATCATGGGGTGGTGCGCATTGTATGGGTGTGTGTTACTTTACATACACTAGTAGGAGTGAGAAAAACATCACGGGGTGGTGCGCATTGTATGGGTGTGTGTTACATTAGATTCACTAGTAGGAGTGAGAAAATCATCACGGGGTGGTGCGCATTGTATGGGTGTGTGTTACATTAGATTCACTAGTAGGAGTGAGAAAATCATCACGGGGTGGTGCGCATTGTATGGGTGTGTGTTACATTACATTCACTAGTAGGAGTGAGAAAAACATCACGGGGTGGTGCGCATTGTATGGGTGTGTGTTACATTAGATACCCTAGTAGGAGTGAGAAAATCATCACGGGGTGGTGCGCATTGTATGGGTGTGTGTTACATTAGATTCACTAGTAGGAGTGAGAAAAATGTCACGGGGTGGTGCGCATTGTATGGGTGTGTGTTACATTACATTCACTAGTAGGAGTGAGAAAAACATCACGGGGTGGTGCACATTTTATGGGTGTGTGTTATATTAGATTCACTAGTAGGAGTGAGAAAAACGTCACGGGGTGGTGCGCATTGTATGGGTGTGTGTTACATTACATTCACTATTAGGAGTGAGAAAAACATCACGGGGTGGTGCGCATTGTATGGGTGTGTGTTACATTACATTCACTAGTAGGAGTGAGAAAAACATCACAGGGTGGTGCGCATTGTATGGGTGTGTGTTACATTACATTCACTAGTAGGAGTGAGAAAAACATCACGGGGTGGTGCGGATTGTATGGGTGTTTGTTACATTAGATTCACCAGTAGGAGTGAGGAAATCATCACGGGGTGGTGCGCATTGTATGGGTGTGTGTGACATTACATTCACTAGCAGGAGTGAGAAAAACATCACGGGGTGGTGCGCATTGTATGGGTGTGTGTTACATTACATTCACTAGCAGGAGTGAGAAAAACATCACAGGGTGGTGCGCATTGTATGGGTGTGTGTTACATTACATTCACTAGTAGGAGTGAGAAAAACATCACGGGGTGGTGCGCATTGTAGGGGTGTGTGTTACATTACATTCACTAGTAGGAGTGAGAAAAACATCACAGAGTGGTGCGCATTGTATGGGTGTGTGTTACATTACATTCACTAGTAGGAGTGAGAAAAACATCACGGGGTGGTGCGCATTGTATGGGTATGTGTTACATTACATTTACTAGTAGGAGTTAGAAAAACATCACGGGGTGGTGCGCATTGTATGGGTGTGTGTTACATTAGATTCACTAGTAGGAGTGAGAAAAACATCACGGGGTGGTGCGCATTGTATGGGTGTGTGTTACATTAGATTCACTAGTAGGAGTGAGAAAAACATCACGGGGTGGTGCGCATTGTATGGGTGTGTGTTACATTACATTCACTAGTAGGAGTGAGAAAAACATCACGGGGTGGTGCGCATTGTATGGATGTGTGTTACATTACATTCACTAATAGGAGTGAGAAAAACGTCACGGGGTCGTGCGCAATGTATGGGTGTGTGTTACATTACATTCACTAGTAGGAGTGAGAAAAACATCACGGGGTAGTGCGCATTGTATGGGTGTGTGTTACATTACATTCACAAGTAGGAGTGAGAAAAACATCACGGGGTGGTGCGCATTGTATGGGTGTGTGTTACATTACATTCACTAGTACGAGTGAGAAAAACATCACGGGGTGGTGCGCATTGTATCGTGTGTGTAACATTACATTCACTAGTAGGAGTGAGAAAAACATCACGGGGTGGTGCGCAATGTATGGGTGTGTGTTACATTACATTCACTAGTAGCAGTGAGAAAAACATCATGGGGTGGTGCGCATTGTATGGGTGTGTGTTACATTACATTCACTAGTAGGAGTTAGAAAAATATCACGGGGTGGTGCGCATTGTATGGGTGTGTGTTACATTACATTCAATACTAGGAGTGAGAATAACTTCACGGGGTGGTGTGAATCGGAGGGTCGGAATTAGGATAGGCAGTGAGTGGCAATGTAGGATGGAGAAAAGCACCACGGGGTGGTCAGCATGGGGAGGTCAGGGAACATGCAGTGGCAATGTAGGATAGGTTTCTGAAAAACATCGCGGGGTGGTGCGCATTGTATGGGTGTGTGTTACATTAGATCACTAGTAGGAGTGAGAAAATATAACGGGGTGGTGCCATTGTATGGGAGTGTGTTACATTACATTCACTAGTAGGAGTGACAAAAACATCACCGGGTGGTGCACATTGTAGGGGTGTGTGTGTTACATTACATTCACTAGTAGGAGTGAGAAAAACATCACGGAGTGGTGCGCATTGTATGGGTGTGTGTTACATTACATTCACTAGTAGGAGTGAGAAAAACATCACGGGTGGTGCGCATTGTATGGGTGTGTGTTACATTACATTCACTAGTAGGAGTGAGAAAAATATCACGGGGTGGTGCTCATTGTAGGGGTGTGTGTTTCATTACATTCACTAGTAGGAGTGAGAAAAACATCATGGAGTGGTGCGCATTGTATGGGTGTGTGTTACATACATTCACTAGTAGGAGTGAGAAAAACTTCACGGGGTGGTGCGCATTGTATGGGTGTGTGTTACATTACATTCACTAATAGGAGTGAGAAAAACGTCACGGGGTCGTGCGCAATGTATGGGTGTTTGTTACATTACATTCACTAGTAGGAGTGAGAAAAACATCACGGGGTGGTGCGCATTGTATAGGTGTGTGTTACATTACATTCACAAGTAGGAGTGAGAAAAACATCACGGGGTGGTGCGCATGTATGGGTGTGTGTTACATTACATTCACTAGTAGGAGTGAGAAAAACATCACGGGGTGGTGCGCATTGTATGGGTGTGTGTTACATTACATTCACTAGTAGGAGTGAGAAAAACATCACTGGGTGGTGCGCATTGTATCGTGTGTGTAACATTACATTCACTAGTAGGAGTGAGAAAAACATCACGGGTGGTGCGCATGTATGGGTGTGTGTTACATTACATTCACTAGTAGCAGTGAGAAAAACATCATGGGGTGGTGCGCATTGTATGGGTGGTGTTAACATTACATTCACTAGTAGGAGTGAGAAAAACATCACGGGGTGGTGCGCATTGTATGGGTGTGTGTTACATTACATTCACTAGTAGGAGTGAGAAAAACATCACGGGGTGGTGCGCATTGTATGGGTGTGTGTTACATTACATTCACTAGTAGGAGTGAGAAAATCATCACGGGGTGGTGCGCATTGCATGGGTGTGTGTTACATTACATTCACTAGTACGAGTGAGAAAACATCACGGGTGTGTGCGCATTGCATGGGTGTGTGTTACATTACATTCACTAGTAGGAGTGAGAAAAACATCACGGGGTGGTGCGCATTGTATGGGTGTGTGTTACATTACATTCACTAGTAGGAGTGAGAAAAACATCACGGGGTGGTGCGCATTGTATGGTTGTGTGTTACATTACATTCACTAGTAGGAGTGAGAAAAACATCTCGGAGTGGTGCGCATTGTATGGGTGTGTGTTACATTAGATTCACTAGTAGGAGTGAGAAAATCATCACGGGGTGGTGCGCATTGTATGGGTGTGTGTACATTACATTCACTAGTAGGAGTGAGAAAAACATCACGGGGTGGTGCGCATTGTATGGTGTGTGTTACATTACATTCACTAGTACGAGTGAGAAAAACATCACGGGGTGGTGCGCATTGTATGGGTGTTTGTTACATTAGATTCATTAGTAGGAGTGAGAAAGTCATCACGGGGTGGTGCGCATTGTATGGGTGTGTGTTACATTACATTGACTAGTAGGAGTGAGAAAATCATCACGGGGTGGTGCGCATTGTATGGGTGTGTGTTACATTACAATCACTAGTAGGAGTGAGAAAAACATCACGGGGTGGTGCGCATTGTATGGGTGTGTGTTACATTACATTCACTAGTAGGAGTGAGAAAACATCATGGGGTGGTGCGCATTGTATGGGTGTGTGTTACATTACATACACTAGTAGGAGTGAGAAAAACATCACGGGGTGGTGCGCATTGTATGGGTGTGTGTTACATTAGATTCACTAGTAGGAGTGAGAAAATCATCACGGGGTGGTGCGCATTGTATGGGTGTGTGTTACATTAGATTCACTAGTAGGAGTGAGAAAATCATCACGGGGTGGTGCGCATTGTATGGGTGTGTGTTACATTACATTCACTAGTAGGAGTGAGAAAAACATCATGGGGTGGTGCGCATTGTATGGGTGTGTGTTACATTAGATTCCCTAGTAGGACTGAGAAAATCATCACGGGGTGGTGCGCATTGTATGGGTGTGTGTTACATTAGATTCACTAGTAGGAGTGAGTAAACGTCACGGGGTGGTGCGCATTGTATGGGTGTGTGTTACATTACATTCACTAGTAGGAGTGAGAAAAATATCACGGGGTGGTGCGCATTGTATGGGTGTGTGTTTACATTAGATTCACTAGTAGGAGTGAGAAAAACGTCACGGGGTGGTGCGCATTGTATGGGTGTGTGTTACATTACATTCACTATTAGGAGTGAGAAAAACATCACGGGGTGGTGCGCATTGTATGGGTGTGTGTTACATTACATTCACTAGTAGGAGTGAGAAAAACATCACGGGGTGGTGCGCATTGTATGGGTGTGTGTTACATTACATTCACTAGTAGGAGTGAGAAAAACATCACGGGGTGGTGCGAATTGTATGGGTGTTTGTTACATTAGATTCACCAGTAGGAGTGAGGAAATCATCACGGGGTGGTGCGCATTGTATGGGTGTGTGTTACATTACATTCACTAGCAGAGTGAGAAAACATCACGGGGTGGTGCGCATTGTATGGGTGTGTGTTACATTACATTCACTAGCAGGAGTGAGAAAAACATCACAGGGTGGTGCGCATTGTATGGGTGTGTGTTACATTACATCACTAGTAGGAGTGAGAAAAACATCACCGGGTGGTGCACATTGTAGGGGTGTGTGTTACATTACATTCACTAGTAGGAGTGAGAAAAACATCACGGAGTGGTGCGCATTGTATGGGTGTGTGTTACATTACATTCACTAGTAGGAGTGAGAAAAACATCACGGGGTGGTGCGCATTGTAGGGGTGTGTGTTACATTACATTCACTAGTAGGAGTGAGAAAAACATCACGGAGTGGTGCGCATTGTATGGGTGTGTGTTACATACATTCACTAGTAGGATGAGAAAACATCACGGGGTGGTGCGCATTGTATGGGAATGTGTTACATTACATTTACTAGTAGGAGTTAGAAAAACATCACGGGGTGGTGCGCATTGTATGGGTGTGTGTTACATTAGATTCACTAGTAGGAGTGAGAAAAACATCACGGGGTGGTGCGCATTGTATGGGTGTGTGTTACATTACATTCACTAGTAGGAGTGAGAAAAACAACACGGGGTGGTGCGCATTGTATGGGTGTGTGTTACATTACATTCACTAGTAGGAGTGAGAAAAACATCACGGGGTGGTGCGCATTGTATGGATGTGTGTTACATTACATTCACTAATAGGAGTGAGAAAAACGTCACGGGGTCGTGCGCAATGTATGGGTGTGTGTTACATTACATTCACTAGTAGGAGTGAGAAAAACATCACGGGGTAGTGCGCATTGTATGGGTGTGTGTTACATTAGATTCACTAGTAGGAGTGAGAAAAATATCACGGGGTGGTGCGCATTGTATGGGAGTGTGTTACATTACATTCACTAGTAGGAGTGAGAAAAACATCACCGGGTGGTGCACATTGTAGGGGTGTGTGTTACATTACATTCATTAGTAGGAGTGAGAAAACATCACGGAGTGGTGCGCATTGTATGGGTGTGTGTTACATTACATTCACTAGGAGGAGTGAGAAAAACATCACGGGGTGGTGCGCATTGTATGGGTGTGTGTTACATTACATTCACTAGTAGGAGTGAGAAAATATCACGGGGTGGTGCGCATTGTAGGGGTGTGTGTTTCATTACATTCACTAGTAGGAGTGAGGAAAAACATCATGGAGTGGTGCGCATTGTATGGGTGTGTGTTACATTACATTCACTAGTAGGAGTGAGAAAAACATCACGGGGTGGTGCGCATTGTATGGGTATGTGTTACATTACATTCACTAGTAGGAGTGAGAAAAACATCATGGGGTGGTGCGCATTGTATGGGTGTGTGTTACATTAGATTCACTAGTAGGAGTGAGAAAAACATCACGGGGTGGTGCGCATTGTATGGGTGTGTGTTACATTAGATTCACTAGTAGGAGTGAGAAAAACATCACGGGGTGGTGCGCATTGTATGGGTGTGTGTTACATTACATTCACTAGTAGGAGTGAGAAAAACATCACGGGGTGGTGCGCATTGTATGGGTGTGTGTTACATTACATTCACTAATAGGAGTGAGAAAAACGTCACGGGGTCGTGCGCAATGTATGGGTGTTTGTTACATTACATTCACTAGTAGGAGTGAGAAAAACATCACGGGGTGGTGCGCATTGTATAGGTGTGTGTTACATTACATTCACAAGTAGAGTGAGAAAACATCACGGGGTGGTGCGCATTGTATGGGTGTGTGTTACATTACATTCACTAGTAGGAGTGAGAAAACATCACGGGGTGGTGCGCATTGTATGGGTGTGTGTTACATTACATTCACTAGTAGGAGTGAGAAAAACATCACTGGGTGGTGCGCATTGTATCGTGTGTGTACATTACATTCACTAGTAGGAGTGAGAAAAACATCACGGGGTGGTGCGCAATGTATGGGTGTGTGTTACATTAATTCACTAGTAGCAGTGAGAAAAACATCATGGGGTGGTGCGCATTGTATGGGTGTGTGTTACATTACATTCACTAGTAGGAGTTAGAAAAACATCACGGGGTGGTGCGCATTGAATGGGTGTGTGTTACATTACATTCAATACTAGGAGTGAGAATAACTTCACGGGGTGGTGTGAATCGAAGGGTCGGAATTAGAATAGGCAGTGAGTGGCAATGTAGGATGGAGAAAAGCACCACGGGGTGGTCAGCATGGGGAGGTCAGGGAACATGCAGTGGCAATGTAGGATAGGTTTCTGAAAAACATCGCGGGGTGGTGCGCATTGTATGGGTGTGTGTTACATTAGATTCACTAGTGGGAGTGAGAAAAATATCACGGGGTGGTGCGCATTGTATGGATGTGTGTTACATTACATACACTAGTAGGAGTGAGAAAAACTTCACGTGGTGGTGCGCATTGTATGGGTGTGTGTTACATTACATTCACTAGTAGGAGTGAGAAAAACATCACGGGGTGGTGCGCATTGTATGGGTGTGTGTTACATTAGATTCCCTAGTAGGAGTGAGAAAATCATCACGGGGTGGTGCGCATTGTATGGGTGTGTGTTACATTAGATTCACTAGTAGGAGTGAGAAAAACGTCACGGGGTGGTGCGCATTGTATGGGTGTGTGTTACATTACATTCACTAGTAGGAGTGAGAAAAACATCACGGGGTGGTGCGCATTGTATGGGTGTGTGTTACATTAGATTCACTAGTAGGAGTGAGAAAAACGTCACGGGGTGGTGCGCATTGTATGGGTGTGTGTTACATTACATCCACTATTAGGAGTGAGAAAAACATCACGGGGTGGTGCGCATTGTATGGGTGTGTGTTACATTACATTCACTAGTAGGAGTGAGAAAAACATCACGGGGTGGTGCGCATTGTATGGGTGTGTGTTACATTACATTCACTAGTAGGAGTGAGAAAAACATCACGGGGTGGTGCGCATTGTATGGGTGTTTGTTACATTAGATTCACCAGTAGGAGTGAGGAAATCATCACGGGGTGGTGCGCATTGTATGGGTGTGTGTTACATTACATTCACTAGTACGAGTGAGAAAAACATCACGGGGTGGTGCGCATTGTATGGGTGTGTGTTACATTACATTCAATAGTAGGAGTGAGAAATACATCACGGGGTGGTGCGCATTGTATCGTGTGTGTAACATTACATTCACTAGTAGGAGTGAGAAAAACATCACGGGGTGGTGCGCAATGTATGGGTGTGTGTTACATTACATTCACTAGTAGCAGTGAGAAAAACATCATGGGGTGGTGCGCATTGTATGGGTGTGTGTTACATTACATTCACTAGTAGGAGTTAGAAAAACATCACGGGGTGGTGCGCATTGTATGGGTGTGTGTTACATTACATTCAATACTAGGAGTGAGAATAACTTCACGGGGTGGTGTGAATCGGAGGGTCGGAATTAGGATAGGCAGTGAGTGGCAATGTAGGATGGAGAAAAGCACCACGGGGTGGTCAGCATGGGGAGATCAGGGAACATGCAGTGGCAATGTAGGATAGGTTTCTGAAAAACATCGCGGGGTGGTGCGCATTGTATGGGTGTGTGTTACATTAGATTCACTAGTAGGAGTGAGAAAAATATCACGGGGTGGTGCGCATTGTATGGGAGTGTGTTACATTACATTCACTAGTAGGAGTGAGAAAACATCACCGGGTGGTGCACATTGTAGGGGTGTGTGTTACATTACATTCACTAGTAGGAGTGAGAAAAACATCACGGAGTGGTGCGCATTGTATGGGTGTGTGTTACATTACATTCACTAGTAGGAGTGAGAAAAACATCACGGGGTGGTGCGCATTGTAGGGGTGTGTGTTTCATTACATTCACTAGTAGGAGTGAGAAAAACATCATGGAGTGGTGCGCATTGTATGGGTGTGTGTTACATTACATTCACTAGTAGGAGTGAGAAAAACATCACGGGGTGGTGCGCATTGTATGGGTATGTGTTACATTACATTCACTAGTAGGAGTGAGAAAAACATCATGGGTGGTGCGCATTGTATTGGTGTGTGTTACATTAGATTCACTAGTAGGAGTGAGAAAAACATCACGGGGTGGTGCGCATTGTATGGGTGTGTGTTACATTAGATTCACTAGTAGGAGTGAGAAAAACATCACGGGGTGGTGCGCATTGTATGGGTGTGTGTTACATTACATTCACTAGTAGGAGTGAGAAAAACATCACGGGGTGGTGCGCATTGTATGGGTGTGTGTTACATTACATTCACTAATAGGAGTGAGAAAAACGTCACGGGGTCGTGCGCAATGTATGGGTGTTTGTTACATTACATTCACTAGTATTAGTGAGAAAAACATCACGGGGTGGTGCGCATTGTATAGGTGTGTGTTACATTACATTCACAAGTAGGAGTGAGAAAAACATCACGGGGTGGTGCGCATTGTATGGGTGTGTGTTACATTACATTCACTAGTAGGAGTGAGAAAAACATCACGGGGTGGTGCGCATTGTATGGGTGTGTGTTACATTACATTCAATAGTAGGAGTGAGAAAAACATCACTGGGTGGTGCGCATTGTATCGTGTGTGTAACATTACATTCACTAGTAGGAGTGAGAAAAACATCACGGGGTGGTGCGCAATGTATGGGTGTGTGTTACATTACATTCACTAGTAGCAGAGAGAAAAACATCATGGGGTGGTGCGCACTGTATGGGTGTGTGTTACATTACATTCACTAGTAGGAGTTAGAAAAACATCACGGGGTGGTGCGCATTGAATGGGTGTGTGTTACATTACATTCAATACTAGGAGTGAGAATAACTTCACGGGGTGGTGTGAATCGGAGGGTCGGAATTAGAATAGGCAGTGAGTGGCAATGTAGGATGGAGAAAAGCACCACGGGGTGGTCAGCATGGGGAGGTCAGGGAACATGCAGTGGCAATGTAGGATAGGTTTCTGAAAAACATCGCGGGGTGGTGCGCATTGTATGGGTGTGTGTTACATTAGATTCACTAGTAGGAGTGAGAAAAATATCACGGGGTGGTGCGCATTGTATGGATGTGTGTTACATTACATACACTAGTAGGAGTGAGAAAAACTTCACGGGGTGGTGCGCATTGTATGGGTGTGTGTTACATTACATTCACTAGTAGGAGTGAGAAAAACATCACGGGGTGGTGCGCATTGTATGGGTGTGTGTTACATTAGATTCACTAGAAGGAGTGAGAAAAACATCACGGGGTGCTGCGCATTGTATGGGTGTGTGTTACATTAGATTCACTAGTAGGAGTGAGAAAAACATCACGGTGTGGTGCGCATTGTATGGGTATGTGTTACATTACATTCACTAGTAGGAGTTAGAAAAACATCACGGGGTGGTGCGCATTGTATGGGTGTGTGTTACATTACATTCAATACTAGGAGTGAGAAAAACATCACGGGGTGATGTGAATCGGAGGGTCGGAATTAGGATAGGCAGTGAGTGGCAATGTAGGATGGAGAAAAGCACCACGGGGTGGTCAGCATAGGGATGTCAGGGAACATGCAGTGGCAATGTAGGATAGGTTTCTGAAAAACATCGCGGGGTGGTGCGCATTGTATGGGTTTGTGTTACATTAGATTCACTACTAGGAGTGAGAAAAACATCACGGGGTGGTGCGCATTGTATGGGTGTGTTATATTACATTCACTAATAGGAGTGAGAAAAACATCACGGGGTGGTGCGCATTGTATGGGTGTGTGTTACATTACATTCACTAGTAGGAGTGAGAAAAACATCACGGGGTGGTGCGCATTGTATGGGTGTGTGTTACATTACATTCACTAGTAGGAGTGAGAAAAACATCACGGGGTGGTGCGCATTGTATGGGTGTGTGTTACATTACATTCACTAGTAGGAGTGAGAAAAACATCACGGGGTGGTGCGCATTGTATGGGTGTGTGTTACATTAGATTCACTATTAGGAGTGAGAAAATCATCACGGGGTGGTGCGCATTGCATGGGTGTGTGTTACATTACATTCACTAGTACGAGTGAGAAAAACATCACGGGGTGGTGCGCATTGCATGGGTGTGTGTTACATTACATTCACTAGTAGGAGTGAGAAAAACATCACGGGGTGGTGCGCATTGTATGGGTGTGTGTTACATTACATTCACTAGTAGGAGTGATAAAAACATCACAGGGTGGTGCGCATTGTATGGGTGTGTGTTACATTACATTCACTAATAGGAGTGAGAAAAACATCACGGGGTGGTGCGCTTTGTATGGGTGTGTGTTACATTACATTCACTAATAGGAGTGAGAAAAACATCACGGGGTGGTGCGCATTGTATGGGTGTGTGTTACATTACATTCACTAGTAGGAGTGAGAAAAACATCACGGGGTGGTGCGCATTGTATGGGTGTGTGTTACATTACATTCACTAGTAGGAGTGAGAAAAACATCACGGGGTGGTGCGCATTGTATGGGTGTGTGTTACATTACATTCACTAGTAGGAGTGAGAAAAACATAACGGGGTGGTGCGCATTGTATGGGTGTGTGTTACATTACATTCACTAGTAGGAGTGAAAAAAACATCACGGGGTGGTGCGCATTGTATGGGTGTGTGTTACATTACATTCACTAGTAGGAGTGAGAAAAACATCACGTGGTGATGCGCATTGTATGGGTGTGTGTTACATTAGATTCACTAGAAGGAGTGAGAAAAACATCACGGTGTGCTGTGCATTTTATGGGTGTTTGTTACATTAGATTCACTAGTAGGAGTGAGAAAAACATCACGGGGTGGTGCGCATTGTATGGGTGTTTGTTACATTACATTCACTAGTAGGAGTGAGAAAAACATCACGGGGTGGTGCGCATTGTATGGGTGTGTGTTACATTAGATTCACTAGTAGGAGTGAGAAAATCATCACGGGGTGGTGCGCATTGTATGGGTGTGTGTTACATTACATTCACTAGTAGGAGTGAGAAAAACATCACGGGGTGGTGCGCATTGTATGGGTGTGTGTTACATTAGATTCACTAGTAGGAGTGAGAAAAACATCACGGGGTGGTGCGCATTATATGGGTGTGTGTTACATTACATTCACTAGTAGGAGTGAGAAAAACATCACGGGGTGGTGCGCATTGTATGGGTGTGTGTTACATTACATTCACTAGTAGGAGTGAGAAAAACATCACGGGGTGGTGCGCATTGTATGGTTGTGTGTTACATTACATTCACTAGTAGGAGTGAGAAAAACATCACGGGGTGGTGCGCATTGTATGGGTGTTTGTTACATTAGATTCACTAGTAGGAGTGAGAAAATCATCACGGGGTGGTGCGCATTGTATGGGTGTGTGTTACATTACATTCACTAGTAGGAGTGAGAAAAACATCACGGGGTGGTGCGCATTGTATGGGTGTGTGTTACATTACATTCACTAGTACGAGTGAGAAAAACATCACGGGGTGGTGCGCATTGTATGGGTGTTTGTTACATTAGATTCACTAGTAGGAGTGAGAAAGTCATCACGGGGTGGTGCGCATTGTATGGGTGTGTGTTACATTACATTCACTAGTAGGAGTGAGAAAATCATCACGGGGTGGTGCGCATTGTATGGGTGTGTGTTACACTACATTCACTAGTAGGAGTCAGAAAAACATCACGGGGTGGTGCGCATTGTATGGGTGTGTGTTACATTACATTCACTAGTAGGAGTGAGAAAAACATCACGGGGTGGTGCGCATTGTATGGGTGTGTGTTACATTAGATTCAGTAGTAGGAGTGAGAAAATCATCACGGGGTGGTGCGCATTGTATGGGTGTGTGTTACATTACAATCACTAGTAGGAGTGAGAAAAACATCACGGGGTGGTGCGCATTGTATGGGTGTGTGTTACATTACATTCACTAATAGGAGTGAGAAAAACATCATGGGGTGGTGCGCATTGTATGGGTGTGTGTTACTTTACATACACTAGTAGGAGTGAGAAAAACATCACGGGGTGGTGCGCATTGTATGGGTGTGTGTTACATTAGATTCACTAGTAGGAGTGAGAAAATCATCACGGGGTGGTGCGCATTGTATGGGTGTGTGTTACATTAGATTCCCTAGTAGGAGTGAGAAAAACATCACAGAGTGGTGCGCATTGTATGGGTGTGTGTTACATTACATTCACTAGTAGGAGTGAGAAAAACATCACGGGGTGGTGCGCATTGTATGGGTATGTGTTACATTACATTTACTAGTAGGAGTTAGAAAAACATCACGGGGTGGTGCGCATTGTATGGGTGTGTGTTACATTACATTCACTAGCAGGAGTGAGAAAAACATCACGGGGTGGTGCGCATTGTATGGGTGTGTGTTACATTACATTCACTACTAGGAGTGAGAAAAACATCACGGGGTGGTGCGCATTGTATGGGTGTGTTATATTACATTCACTAATAGGAGTGAGAAAAACATCACGGGGTGGTGCGCATTGTATGGGTGTGTGTTACATTACATTCACTAGTAGGAGTGAGAAAAACATCACGGGGTGGTGCGCATTGTATGGGTGTGTGTTACATTACATTCACTAGTAGGAGTGAGAAAAACATCACGGGGTGGTGCGCATTGTATGGGTGTGTGTTACATTACATTCACTAGTAGGAGTGAGAAAAACATAACGGGGTGGTGCGCATTGTATGGGTGTGTGTTACATTACATTCACTAGTAGGAGTGAAAAAAACATCACGGGGTGGTGCGCATTGTATGGGTGTGTGTTACATTACATTCACTAGTAGGAGTGAGAAAAACATCACGTGGTGATGCGCATTGTATGGGTGTGTGTTACATTAGATTCACTAGAAGGAGTGAGAAAAACATCACGGTGTGCTGTGCATTTTATGGGTGTTTGTTACATTAGATTCACTAGTAGGAGTGAGAAAAACATCACGGGGTGGTGCGCATTGTATGGGTGTTTGTTACATTACATTCACTAGTAGGAGTGAGAAAAACATCACGGGGTGGTGCGCATTGTATGGGTGTGTGTTACATTAGATTCACTAGTAGGAGTGAGAAAATCATCACGGGGTGGTGCGCATTGTATGGGTGTGTGTTACATTACATTCACTAGTAGGAGTGAGAAAAACATCACGGGGTGGTGCGCATTGTATGGGTGTGTGTTACATTAGATTCACTAGTAGGAGTGAGAAAAACATCACGGGGTGGTGCGCATTATATGGGTGTGTGTTACATTACATTCACTAGTAGGAGTGAGAAAAACATCACGGGGTGGTGCGCATTGTATGGGTGTGTGTTACATTACATTCACTAGTAGGAGTGAGAAAAACATCACGGGGTGGTGCGCATTGTATGGTTGTGTGTTACATTACATTCACTAGTAGGAGTGAGAAAAACATCACGGGGTGGTGCGCATTGTATGGGTGTTTGTTACATTAGATTCACTAGTAGGAGTGAGAAAATCATCACGGGGTGGTGCGCATTGTATGGGTGTGTGTTACATTACATTCACTAGTAGGAGTGAGAAAAACATCACGGGGTGGTGCGCATTGTATGGGTGTGTGTTACATTACATTCACTAGTTCGAGTGAGAAAAACATCACGGGGTGGTGCGCATTGTATGGGTGTTTGTTACATTAGATTCACTAGTAGGAGTGAGAAAGTCATCACGGGGTGGTGCGCATTGTATGGGTGTGTGTTACATTACATTCACTAGTAGGAGTGAGAAAATCATCACGGGGTGGTGCGCATTGTATGGGTGTGTGTTACATTACATTCACTAGTAGGAGTCAGAAAAACATCACGGGGTGGTGCGCATTGTATGGGTGTGTGTTACATTACATTCACTAGTAGGAGTGAGAAAAACATCACGGGGTGGTGCGCATTGTATGGGTGTGTGTTACATTAGATTCAGTAGTAGGAGTGAGAAAATCATCACGGGGTGGTGCGCATTGTATGGGTGTGTGTTACATTACAATCACTAGTAGGAGTGAGAAAAACATCACGGGGTGGTGCGCATTGTATGGGTGTGTGTTACATTACATTCACTAATAGGAGTGAGAAAAACATCATGGGGTGGTGCGCATTGTATGGGTGTGTGTTACTTTACATACACTAGTAGGAGTGAGAAAAACATCACGGGGTGGTGCGCATTGTATGGGTGTGTGTTACATTAGATTCACTAGTAGGAGTGAGAAAATCATCACGGGGTGGTGCGCATTGTATGGGTGTGTGTTACATTAGATTCCCTAGTAGGAGTGAGAAAAACATCACAGAGTGGTGCGCATTGTATGGGTGTGTGTTACATTACATTCACTAGTAGGAGTGAGAAAAACATCACGGGGTGGTGCGCATTGTATGGGTATGTGTTACATTACATTTACTAGTAGGAGTTAGAAAAACATCACGGGGTGGTGCGCATTGTATGGGTGTGTGTTACATTACATTCACTAGCAGGAGTGAGAAAAACATCACGGGGTGGTGCGCATTGTATGGGTGTGTGTTACATTACATTCACTACTAGGAGTGAGAAAAACATCACGGGGTGGTGCGCATTGTATGGGTGTGTTATATTACATTCACTAATAGGAGTGAGAAAAACATCACGGGGTGGTGCGCATTGTATGGGTGTGTGTTACATTACATTCACTAGTAGGAGTGAGAAAAACATCACGGGGTGGTGCGCATTGTATGGGTGTGTGTTACATTACATTCACTAGTAGGAGTGAGAAAAACATCACGGGGTGGTGCGCATTGTATGGGTGTGTGTTACATTACATTCACTAGTAGGAGTGAGAAAAACATCATGGGGTGGTGCGCATTGTATGGGTGTGTGTTACATTAGATTCACTAGTAGGAGTGAGAAAATCATCACGGGGTGGTGCGCATTGCATGGGTGTGTGTTACATTACATTCACTAGTACGAGTGAGAAAAACATCACGGGGTGGTGCGCATTGCATGGGTGTGTGTTACATTACATTCACTAGTAGGAGTGAGAAAAACATCACGGGGTGGTGCGCATTGTATGGGTGTGTGTTACATTACATTCACTAGTAGGAGTGAGAAAAACATCACAGGGTGGTGCGCATTGTATGGGTGTGTGTTACATTACATTCACTAATAGGAGTGAGAAAAACATCACGGGGTGGTGCGCTTTGTATGGGTGTGTGTTACATTACATTCACTAATAGGAGTGAGAAAAACATCACGGGGTGGTGCGCATTGTATGGGTGTGTGTTACATTACATTCACTAGTAGGAGTGAGAAAAACATCACGGGGTGGTGCGCATTGTATCGGTGTGTGTTACATTACATTCACTAGTAGGAGTGAGAAAAACATCACGGGGTGGTGCGCATTGTATGGGTGTGTGTTACATTACATTCACTAGTAGGAGTGAGGAAAACATCACGGGGTGGTGCGCATTGTATGGGTGTGTGTTACATTACATTCACTAGTAGGAGTGAAAAAAACATCACGGGGTGGTGCGCATTGTATGGGTGTGTGTTACATTACATTCACTAGTAGGAGTGAGAAAAACATCACGTGGTGATGCGCATTGTATGGGTGTGTGTTACATTAGATTCACTAGAAGGAGTGAGAAAAACATCACGGTGTGCTGTGCATTTTATGGGTGTTTGTTACATTAGATTCACTAGTAGGAGTGAGAAAAACATCACGGGGTGGTGCGCATTGTATGGGTGTTTGTTACATTACATTCACTAGTAGGAGTGAGAAAAACATCACGGGGTGGTGCGCATTGTATGGGTGTGTGTTACATTAGATTCACTAGTAGGAGTGAGAAAATCATCACGGGGTGGTGCGCATTGTATGGGTGTGTGTTACATTACATTCACTAGTAGGAGTGAGAAAAACATCACGGGGTGGTGCGCATTGTATGGGTGTGTGTTACATTAGATTCACTAGTAGGAGTGAGAAAAACATCACGGGGTGGTGCGCATTATATGGGTGTGTGTTACATTACATTCACTAGTAGGAGTGAGAAAAACATCACTGGGTGGTGCGCATTGTATGGGTGTGTGTTACATTACATTCACTAGTAGGAGTGAGAAAAACATCACGGGGTGGTGCGCATTGTATAGTTGTGTGTTACATTACATTCACTAGTAGGAGTGAGAAAAACATCACGGGGTGGTGCGCATTGTATGGGTGTTTGTTACATTAGATTCACTAGTAGGAGTGAGAAAATCATCACGGGGTGGTGCGCATTGTATGGGTGTGTGTTACATTACATTCACTAGTAGGAGTGAGAAAAACATCACGGGGTGGTGCGCATTGTATGGGTGTGTGTTACATTACATTCACTAGTACGAGTGAGAAAAACATCACGGGGTGGTGCGCATTGTATGGGTGTTTGTTACATTAGATTCACTAGTAGGAGTGAGAAAGTCATCACGGGGTGGTGCGCATTGTATGGGTGTGTGTTACATTACATTCACTAGTAGGAGTGAGAAAATCATCACGGGGTGGTGCGCATTGTATGGGTGTGTGTTACATTACATTCACTAGTAGGAGTCAGAAAAACATCACGGGGTGGTGCGCATTGTATGGGTGTGTGTTACATTACATTCACTAGTAGGAGTGAGAAAAACATCACGGGGTGGTGCGCATTGTATGGGTGTGTGTTACATTAGATTCAGTAGTAGGAGTGAGAAAATCATCACGGGGTGGTGCGCATTGTATGGGTGTGTGTTACATTACAATCACTAGTAGGAGTGAGAAAAACATCACGGGGTGGTGCGCATTGTATGGGTGTGTGTTACATTACATTCACTAGTAGGAGTGAGAAAAACATCATGGGGTGGTGCGCATTGTATGGGTGTGTGTTACTTTACATACACTAGTAGGAGTGAGAAAAACATCACGGGGTGGTGCGCATTGTATGGGTGTGTGTTACATTAGATTCACTAGTAGGAGTGAGAAAATCATCACGGGGTGGTGCGCATTGTATGGGTGTGTGTTACATTACATTCACTAGTAGGAGTGAGAAAAACATCACGGGGTGGTGCGCATTGTATGGGTGTGTGTTACATTAGATTCCCTAGTAGGAGTGAGAAAATCATCACGGGGTGGTGCGCATTGTATGGGTGTGTGTTACATTAGATTCACTAGTAGGAGTGAGAAAAATGTCACTGGGTGGTGCGCATTGTATGGGTGTGTGTTACATTACATTCACTAGTAGGAGTGAGAAAAACATCACGGGGTGGTGCACATTTTATGGGTGTGTGTTACATTAGATTCACTAGTAGGAGTGAGAAAAACGTCACGGGGTGGTGCGCATTGTATGGGTGTGTGTTACATTACATTCACTATTAGGAGTGAGAAAAACATCACGGGGTGGTGCGCATTGTATGGGTGTGTGTTACATTACATTCACTAGTAGGAGTGAGAAAAACATCACAGGGTGGTGCGCATTGTATGGGTGTGTGTTACATTACATTCACTAGTAGGAGTGAGAAAAACATCACGGGGTGGTGCGGATTGTATGGGTGTTTGTTACATTAGATTCACCAGTAGGAGTGAGGAAATCATCACGGGGTGGTGCGCATTGTATGGGTGTGTGTGACATTACATTCACTAGCAGGAGTGAGAAAAACATCACGGGGTGGTGCGCATTGTATGGGTGTGTGTTACATTACATTCACTAGCAGGAGTGAGAAAAACATCACAGGGTGGTGCGCATTGTATGGGTGTGTGTTACATTACATTCACTAGTAGGAGTGAGAAAAACATCACGGTGTGGTGCGCATTGTAGGGGTGTGTGTTACATTACATTCACTAGTAGGAGTGAGAAAAACATCACAGAGTGGTGCGCATTGTATGGGTGTGTGTTACATTACATTCACTAGTAGGAGTGAGAAAAACATCACGGGGTGGTGCGCATTGTATGGGTATGTGTTACATTACATTTACTAGTAGGAGTTAGAAAAACATCACGGGGTGGTGCGCATTGTATGGGTGTGTGTTACATTAGATTCACTAGTAGGAGTGAGAAAAACATCACGGGGTGGTGCGCATTGTATGGGTGTGTGTTACATTAGATTCACTAGTAGGAGTGAGAAAAACATCACGGGGTGGTGCGCATTGTATGGGTGTGTGTTACATTACATTCACTAGTAGGAGTGAGAAAAACATCACGGGGTGGTGCGCATTGTATGGATGTGTGTTACATTACATTCACTAATAGGAGTGAGAAAAACGTCACGGGGTCGTGCGCAATGTATGGGTGTGTGTTACATTACATTCACTAGTAGGAGTGAGAAAAACATCACGGGGTAGTGCGCATTGTATGGGTGTGTGTTACATTACATTCACAAGTAGGAGTGAGAAAAACATCACGGGGTGGTGCGCATTGTATGGGTGTGTGTTACATTACATTCACTAGTACGAGTGAGAAAAACATCACGGGGTGGTGCGCATTGTATCGTGTGTGTAACATTACATTCACTAGTAGGAGTGAGAAAAACATCACGGGGTGGTGCGCAATGTATGGGTGTGTGTTACATTACAATCACTAGTAGCAGTGAGAAAAACATCATGGGGTGGTGCGCATTGTATGGGTGTGTGTTACATTACATTCACTAGTAGGAGTTAGAAAAACATCACGGGGTGGTGCGCATTGTATGGGTGTGTGTTACATTACATTCAATACTAGGAGTGAGAATAACTTCACGGGGTGGTGTGAATCGGAGGGTCGGAATTAGGATAGGCAGTGAGTGGCAATGTAGGATGGAGAAAAGCACCACGGGGTGGTCAGCATGGGGAGGTCAGGGAACATGCAGTGGCAATGTAGGATAGGTTTCTGAAAAACATCGCGGGGTGGTGCGCATTGTATGGGTGTGTGTTACATTAGATTCACTAGTAGGAGTGAGAAAATATAACGGGGTGGTGCGCATTGTATGGGAGTGTGTTACATTACATTCACTAGTAGGAGTGAGAAAAACATCACCGGGTGGTGCACATTGTAGGGGTGTGTGTTACATTACATTCACTAGTAGGAGTGAGAAAAACATCACGGAGTGGTGCGCATTGTATGGGTGTGTGTTACATTACATTCACTAGTAGGAGTGAGAAAAACATCACGGGGTGGTGCGCATTGTATGGGTGTGTGTTACATTACATTCACTAGTAGGAGTGAGAAAAATATCACGGGGTGGTGCTCATTGTAGGGGTGTGTGTTTCATTACATTCACTAGTAGGAGTGAGAAAAACATCATGGAGTGGTGCGCATTGTATGGGTGTGTGTTACATTACATTCACTAGTAGGAGTGAGAAAAACTTCACGGGGTGGTGCGCATTGTATGGGTGTGTGTTACATTACATTCACTAATAGGAGTGAGAAAAACGTCACGGGGTCGTGCGCAATGTATGGGTGTTTGTTACATTACATTCACTAGTAGGAGTGAGAAAAACATCACGGGGTGGTGCGCATTGTATAGGTGTGTGTTACATTACATTCACAAGTAGGAGTGAGAAAAACATCACGGGGTGGTGCGCATTGTATGGGTGTGTGTTACATTACATTCACTAGTAGGAGTGAGAAAAACATCACGGGGTGGTGCGCATTGTATGGGTGTGTGTTACATTACATTCACTAGTAGGAGTGAGAAAAACATCACTGGGTGGTGCGCATTGTATCGTGTGTGTAACATTACATTCACTAGTAGGAGTGAGAAAAACATCACGGGGTGGTGCGCAATGTATGGGTGTGTGTTACATTACATTCACTAGTAGCAGTGAGAAAAACATCATGGGGTGGTGCGCATTGTATGGGTGTGTGTTACATTACATTCACTAGTAGGAGTGAGAAAAACATCACGGGGTGGTGCGCATTGTATGGGTGTGTGTTACATTACATTCACTAGTAGGAGTGAGAAAAACATCACGGGGTGGTGCGCATTGTATGGGTGTGTGTTACATTACATTCACTAGTAGGAGTGAGAAAATCATCACGGGGTGGTGCGCATTGCATGGGTGTGTGTTACATTACATTCACTAGTACGAGTGAGAAAAACATCACGGGGTGGTGCGCATTGCATGGGTGTGTGTTACATTACATTCACTAGTAGGAGTGAGAAAAACATCACGGGGTGGTGCGCATTGTATGGGTGTGTGTTACATTACATTCACTAGTAGGAGTGAGAAAAACATCACGGGGTGGTGCGCATTGTATGGTTGTGTGTTACATTACATTCACTAGTAGGAGTGAGAAAAACATCTCGGAGTGGTGCGCATTGTATGGGTGTGTGTTACATTAGATTCACTAGTAGGAGTGAGAAAATCATCACGGGGTGGTGCGCATTGTATGGGTGTGTGTTACATTACATTCACTAGTAGGAGTGAGAAAAACATCACGGGGTGGTGCGCATTGTATGGGTGTGTGTTACATTACATTCACTAGTACGAGTGAGAAAAACATCACGGGGTGGTGCGCATTGTATGGGTGTTTGTTACATTAGATTCACTAGTAGGAGTGAGAAAGTCATCACGGGGTGGTGCGCATTGTATGGGTGTGTGTTACATTACATTGACTAGTAGGAGTGAGAAAATCATCACGGGGTGGTGCGCATTGTATGGGTGTGTGTTACATTACAATCACTAGTAGGAGTGAGAAAAACATCACGGGGTGGTGCGCATTGTATGGGTGTGTGTTACATTACATTCACTAGTAGGAGTGAGAAAAACATCATGGGGTGGTGCGCATTGTATGGGTGTGTGTTACATTACATACACTAGTAGGAGTGAGAAAAACATCACGGGGTGGTGCGCATTGTATGGGTGTGTGTTACATTAGATTCACTAGTAGGAGTGAGAAAATCATCACGGGGTGGTGCGCATTGTATGGGTGTGTGTTACATTAGATTCACTAGTAGGAGTGAGAAAATCATCACGGGGTGGTGCGCATTGTATGGGTGTGTGTTACATTACATTCACTAGTAGGAGTGAGAAAAACATCATGGGGTGGTGCGCATTGTATGGGTGTGTGTTACATTAGATTCCCTAGTAGGACTGAGAAAATCATCACGGGGTGGTGCGCATTGTATGGGTGTGTGTTACATTAGATTCACTAGTAGGAGTGAGTAAAACGTCACGGGGTGGTGCGCATTGTATGGGTGTGTGTTACATTACATTCACTAGTAGGAGTGAGAAAAATATCACGGGGTGGTGCGCATTGTATGGGTGTGTGTTACATTAGATTCACTAGTAGGAGTGAGAAAAACGTCACGGGGTGGTGCGCATTGTATGGGTGTGTGTTACATTACATTCACTATTAGGAGTGAGAAAAACATCACGGGGTGGTGCGCATTGTATGGGTGTGTGTTACATTACATTCACTAGTAGGAGTGAGAAAAACATCACGGGGTGGTGCGCATTGTATGGGTGTGTGTTACATTACATTCACTAGTAGGAGTGAGAAAAACATCACGGGGTGGTGCGAATTGTATGGGTGTTTGTTACATTAGATTCACCAGTAGGAGTGAGGAAATCATCACGGGGTGGTGCGCATTGTATGGGTGTGTGTTACATTACATTCACTAGCAGGAGTGAGAAAAACATCACGGGGTGGTGCGCATTGTATGGGTGTGTGTTACATTACATTCACTAGCAGGAGTGAGAAAAACATCACAGGGTGGTGCGCATTGTATGGGTGTGTGTTACATTACATTCACTAGTAGGAGTGAGAAAAACATCACCGGGTGGTGCACATTGTAGGGGTGTGTGTTACATTACATTCACTAGTAGGAGTGAGAAAAACATCACGGAGTGGTGCGCATTGTATGGGTGTGTGTTACATTACATTCACTAGTAGGAGTGAGAAAAACATCACGGGGTGGTGCGCATTGTATGGGTGTGTGTTACATTACATTCACTAGTAGGAGTGAGAAAAACATCACGGGGTGGTGCGCATTGTAGGGGTGTGTGTTACATTACATTCACTAGTAGGAGTGAGAAAAACATCACGGAGTGGTGCGCATTGTATGGGTGTGTGTTACATTACATTCACTAGTAGGAGTGAGAAAAACATCACGGGGTGGTGCGCATTGTATGGGTATGTGTTACATTACATTTACTAGTAGGAGTTAGAAAAACATCACGGGGTGGTGCGCATTGTATGGGTGTGTGTTACATTAGATTCACTAGTAGGAGTGAGAAAAACATCACGGGGTGGTGCGCATTGTATGGGTGTGTGTTACATTACATTCACTAGTAGGAGTGAGAAAAACAACACGGGGTGGTGCGCATTGTATGGGTGTGTGGTACATTACATTCACTAGTAGGAGTGAGAAAAACATCACGGGGTGGTGCGCATTGTATGGATGTGTGTTACATTACATTCACTAATAGGAGTGAGAAAAACGTCACGGGGTCGTGCGCAATGTATGGGTGTGTGTTACATTACATTCACTAGTAGGAGTGAGAAAAACATCACGGGGTAGTGCGCATTGTATGGGTGTGTGTTACATTACATTCACAAGTAGGAGTGAGAAAAACATCACGGGGTGGTGCGCATTGTATGGGTGTGTGTTACATTACATTCACTAGTACGAGTGAGAAAAACATCACGGGGTGGTGCGCATTGTATGGGTGTGTGTTACATTACATTCAATAGTAGGAGTGAGAAATACATCACGGGGTGGTGCGCATTGTATCGTGTGTGTAACATTACATTCACTAGTAGGAGTGAGAAAAACATCACGGGGTGGTGCGCAATGTATGGGTGTGTGTTACATTACATTCACTAGTAGCAGTGAGAAAAACATCATGGGGTGGTGCGCATTGTATGGGTGTGTGTTACATTACATTCACTAGTAGGAGTTAGAAAAACATCACGGGGTGGTGCGCATTGTATGGGTGTGTGTTACATTACATTCAATACTAGGAGTGAGAATAACTTCACGGGGTGGTGTGAATCGGAGGGTCGGAATTAGGATAGGCAGTGAGTGGCAATGTAGGATGGAGAAAAGCACCACGGGGTGGTCAGCATGGGGAGGTCAGGGAACATGCAGTGGCAATGTAGGAAAGGTTTCTGAAAAACATCGCGGGGTAGTGCGCATTGTATGGGTGTGTGTTACATTAGATTCACTAGTAGGAGTGAGAAAAATATCACGGGGTGGTGCGCATTGTATGGGAGTGTGTTACATTACATTCACTAGTAGGAGTGAGAAAAACATCACCGGGTGGTGCACATTGTAGGGGTGTGTGTTACATTACATTCATTAGTAGGAGTGAGAAAAACATCACGGAGTGGTGCGCATTGTATGGGTGTGTGTTACATTACATTCACTAGGAGGAGTGAGAAAAACATCACGGGGTGGTGCGCATTGTATGGGTGTGTGTTACATTACATTCACTAGTAGGAGTGAGAAAAATATCACGGGGTGGTGCGCATTGTAGGGGTGTGTGTTTCATTACATTCACTAGTAGGAGTGAGAAAAACATCATGGAGTGGTGCGCATTGTATGGGTGTGTGTTACATTACATTCACTAGTAGGAGTGAGAAAAACATCACGGGGTGGTGCGCATTGTATGGGTATGTGTTACATTACATTCACTAGTAGGAGTGAGAAAAACATCATGGGGTGGTGCGCATTGTATGGGTGTGTGTTACATTAGATTCACTAGTAGGAGTGAGAAAAACATCACGGGGTGGTGCGCATTGTATGGGTGTGTGTTACATTAGATTCACTAGTAGGAGTGAGAAAAACATCACGGGGTGGTGCGCATTGTATGGGTGTGTGTTACATTACATTCACTAGTAGGAGTGAGAAAAACATCACGGGGTGGTGCGCATTGTATGGGTGTGTGTTACATTACATTCACTAATAGGAGTGAGAAAAACGTCACGGGGTCGTGCGCAATGTATGGGTGTTTGTTACATTACATTCACTAGTAGGAGTGAGAAAAACATCACGGGGTCGTGCGCAATGTATAGGTGTGTGTTACATTACATTCACAAGTAGGAGTGAGAAAAACATCACGGGGTGGTGCGCATTGTATGGGTGTGTGTTACATTACATTCACTAGTAGGAGTGAGAAAAACATCACGGGGTGGTGCGCATTGTATGGGTGTGTGTTACATTACATTCACTAGTAGGAGTGAGAAAAACATCACTGGGTGGTGCGCATTGTATCGTGTGTGTAACATTACATTCACTAGTAGGAGTGAGAAAAACATCACGGGGTGGTGCGCAATGTATGGGTGTGTGTTACATTACATTCACTAGTAGCAGTGAGAAAAACATCATGGGGTGGTGCGCATTGTATGGGTGTGTGTTACATTACATTCACTAGTAGGAGTTAGAAAAACATCACGGGGTGGTGCGCATTGAATGGGTGTGTGTTACATTACATTCAATACTAGGAGTGAGAATAACTTCACGGGGTGGTGTGAATCGAAGGGTCGGAATTAGAATAGGCAGTGAGTGGCAATGTAGGATGGAGAAAAGCACCACGGGGTGGTCAGCATGGGGAGGTCAGGGAACATGCAGTGGCAATGTAGGATAGGTTTCTGAAAAACATCGCGGGGTGGTGCGCATTGTATGGGTGTGTGTTACATTAGATTCACTAGTGGGAGTGAGAAAAATATCACGGGGTGGTGCGCATTGTATGGATGTGTGTTACATTACATACACTAGTAGGAGTGAGAAAAACTTCACGTGGTGGTGCGCATTGTATGGGTGTGTGTTACATTACATTCACTAGTAGGAGTGAGAAAAACATCACGGGGTGGTGCGCATTGTATGGGTGGGTGTTACATTAGATTCCCTAGTAGGAGTGAGAAAATCATCACGGGGTGGTGCGCATTGTATGGGTGTGTGTTACATTAGATTCACTAGTAGGAGTGAGAAAAACGTCACGGGGTGGTGCGCATTGCATGGGTGTGTGTTACATTACATTCACTAGTAGGAGTGAGAAAAACATCACGGGGTGGTGCGCATTGTATGGGTGTGTGTTACATTAGATTCACTAGTAGGAGTGAGAAAAACGTCACGGGGTGGTGCGCATTGTATGGGTGTGTGTTACATTACATCCACTATTAGGAGTGAGAAAAACATCACGGGGTGGTGCGCATTGTATGGGTGTGTTACATTACATTCACTAGTAGGAGTGAGAAAAACATCACGGGGTGGTGCGCATTGTATGGGTGTGTGTTACATTACATTCACTAGTAGGAGTGAGAAAAACATCACGGGGTGGTGCGCATTGTATGGGTGTTTGTTACATTAGATTCACCAGTAGGAGTGAGGAAATCATCACGGGGTGGTGCGCATTGTATGGGTGTGTGTTACATTACATTCACCAGCAGGAGTGAGAAAAACATCACGGGGTGGTGCGCATTGTATGGGTGTGTGTTACATTACATTCACTAGCAGGAGTGATAAAAACATCACGGGGTGGTGCGCATTGTATGGGTGTGTGTTACATTACATTCACTAGCAGGAGTGAGAAAAACATCACCGGGTGGTGCGCATTGTAGGGGTGTGTGTTACATTACATTCACTAGTAGGAGTGAGAAAAACATCACGGGGTGGTGCGCATTGTATGGGTGTGTGTTACATTACATTCACTAGTAGGAGTGAGAAAAACATCACGGGGTGGTGCGCATTGTATGGGTGTGTGTTACATTACATTCACTAGTAGGAGTGAGAAAAACATCACGGGGTGGTGCGCATTGTATGGGTGTGTGTTACATTACATTCACTAGTAGGAGTGAGAAAAACATCACGGTGTGGTGCGCATTGTATGGGTGTGTGTTACATTACATTCACTAGTAGGAGTGAGAAAAACATCACGGGGTGGTGCGCATTATATGGGTATGTGTTACATTACATTCACTAGTAGGAGTTAGAAAAACATCACGGGGTGGTGCGCATTGTATGGGTGTGTGTTACATTAGATTCACTAGTAGGAGTGAGAAAAACATCACGGGGTGGTGCGCATTGTATGGGTGTGTGTTACATTACATTCACTAGTAGGAGTGAGAAAAACATCACGGGGTGGTGCGCATTGTATGGGTGTGTGTTACATTACATTCACTAGTAGGAGTGAGAAAAACATCACGGGGTGGTGCGCATTGTATGGATGTGTGTTACATTACATTCACTAATAGGAGTGAGAAAAACGTCACGGGGTCGTGCGCAATGTATGGGTGTGTGTTACATTACATTCACTAGTAGGAGTGAGAAAAACATCACGGGGTAGTGCGCATTGTATGGGTGTGTCTTACATTACATTCACAAGTAGGAGTGAGAAAAACATCACGGGGTGGTGCGCATTGTATGGGTGTGTGTTACATTACATTCACTAGTACGAGTGAGAAAAACATCACGGGGTGGTGCGCATTGTATGGGTGTGTGTTACATTACATTCAATAGTAGGAGTGAGAAATACATCACGGGGTGGTGCGCATTGTATCGTGTGTGTAACATTACATTCACTAGTAGGAGTGAGAAAAACATCACGGGGTGGTGCGCAATGTATGGGTGTGTGTTACATTACATTCACTAGTAGCAGTGAGAAAAACATCATGGGGTGGTGCGCATTGTATGGGTGTGTGTTACATTACATTCACTAGTAGGAGTTAGAAAAACATCACGGGGTGGTGCGCATTGTATGGGTGTGTGTTACATTACATTCAATACTAGGAGTGAGAATAACTTCACGGGGTGGTGTGAATCGGAGGGTCGGAATTAGGATAGGCAGTGAGTGGCAATGTAGGATGGAGAAAAGCACCACGGGGTGGTCAGCATGGGGAGATCAGGGAACATGCAGTGGCAATGTAGGATAGGTTTCTGAAAAACATCGCGGGGTGGTGCGCATTGTATGGGTGTGTGTTACATTAGATTCACTAGTAGGAGTGAGAAAAAAATCACGGGGTGGTGCGCATTGTATGGGAGTGTGTTACATTACATTCACTAGTAGGAGTGAGAAAAACATCACCGGGTGGTGCACATTGTAGGGGTGTGTGTTACATTACATTCACTAGTAGGAGTGAGAAAAACATCACGGAGTGGTGCGCATTGTATGGGTGTGTGTTACATTACATTCACTAGTAGGAGTGAGAAAAACATCACGGGGTGGTGCGCATTGTAGGGGTGTGTGTTTCATTACATTCACTAGTAGGAGTGAGAAAAACATCATGGAGTGGTGCGCATTGTATGGGTGTGTGTTACATTACATTCACTAGTAGGAGTGAGAAAAACATCACGGGGTGGTGCGCATTGTATGGGTATGTGTTACATTACATTCACTAGTAGGAGTGAGAAAAACATCATGGGGTGGTGCGCATTGTATTGGTGTGTGTTACATTAGATTCACTAGTAGGAGTGAGAAAAACATCACGGGGTGGTGCGCATTGTATGGGTGTGTGTTACATTAGATTCACTAGTAGGAGTGAGAAAAACATCACGGGGTGGTGCGCATTGTATGGGTGTGTGTTACATTACATTCACTAGTAGGAGTGAGAAAAACATCACGGGGTGGTGCGCATTGTATGGGTGTGTGTTACATTACATTCACTAATAGGAGTGAGAAAAACGTCACGGGGTCGTGCGCAATGTATGGGTGTTTGTTACATTACATTCACTAGTATTAGTGAGAAAAACATCACGGGGTGGTGCGCATTGTATAGGTGTGTGTTACATTACATTCACAAGTAGGAGTGAGAAAAACATCACGGGGTGGTGCGCATTGTATGGGTGTGTGTTACATTACATTCACTAGTAGGAGTGAGAAAAACATCACGGGGTGGTGCGCATTGTATGGGTGTGTGTTACATTACATTCAATAGTAGGAGTGAGAAAAACATCACTGGGTGGTGCGCATTGTATCGTGTGTGTAACATTACATTCACTAGTAGGAGTGAGAAAAACATCACGGGGTGGTGCGCAATGTATGGGTGTGTGTTACATTACATTCACTAGTAGCAGAGAGAAAAACATCATGGGGTGGTGCGCACTGTATGGGTGTGTGTTACATTACATTCACTAGTAGGAGTTAGAAAAACATCACGGGGTGGTGCGCATTGAATGGGTGTGTGTTACATTACATTCAATACTAGGAGTGAGAATAACTTCACGGGGTGGTGTGAATCGGAGGGTCGGAATTAGAATAGGCAGTGAGTGGCAATGTAGGATGGAGAAAAGCACCACGGGGTGGTCAGCATGGGGAGGTCAGGGAACATGCAGTGGCAATGTAGGATAGGTTTCTGAAAAACATCGCGGGGTGGTGCGCATTGTATGGGTGTGTGTTACATTAGATTCACTAGTAGGAGTGAGAAAAATATCACGGGGTGGTGCGCATTGTATGGATGTGTGTTACATTACATACACTAGTAGGAGTGAGAAAAACTTCACGGGGTGGTGCGCATTGTATGGGTGTGTGTTACATTACATTCACTAGTAGGAGTGAGAAAAACATCACGGGGTGGTGCGCATTGTATGGGTGTGTGTTACATTAGATTCACTAGAAGGAGTGAGAAAAACATCACGGGGTGCTGCGCATTGTATGGGTGTGTGTTACATTAGATTCACTAGTAGGATTGAGAAAAACATCACGGTGTGGTGCGCATTGTATGGGTATGTGTTACATTACATTCACTAGTAGGAGTTAGAAAAACATCACGGGGTGGTGCGCATTGTATGGGTGTGTGTTACATTACATTCAATACTAGGAGTGAGAAAAACATCACGGGGTGATGTGAATCGGAGGGTCGGAATTAGGATAGGCAGTGAGTGGCAATGTAGGATGGAGAAAAGCACCACGGGGTGGTCAGCATAGGGATGTCAGGGAACATGCAGTGGCAATGTAGGATAGGTTTCTGAAAAACATCGCGGGGTGGTGCGCATTGTATGGGTTTGTGTTACATTAGATTCACTAGTAGGAGTGAGAAAAATATCACGGGGTGGTGCGCATTGTATGGGAGTGTGTTACATTACATTCACTAGTAGGAGTGAGAAAAACATCACCGGGTGGTGCACATTGTAGGGGTGTGTGTTACATTACATTCACTAGTAGGAGTGAGAAAAACATCACGGGGTGGTGCGCATTGTATGGGTGTGTGTTACATTACATTCACTAGTAGGAGTGAGAAAAACATCACGGGGTGGTGCGCATTGTATGGGTATGTGTTACATTACATTCACTAGTAGGAGTGAGAAAAACATCACGGGGTGGTGCGCATTGTATGGGTGTGTGTTACATTAGATTCACTAGTAGGAGTGAGAAAAACATCACGGGGTGGTGCGCATTGTATGGGTGTGTGTTACATTAGATTCACTAGTAGGAGTGAGAAAAACATCAGGGGGTGGTGCGCATTGTATGGGTGTGTGTTACATTAGATTCACTAGTAGGAGTGAGAAAAACATCACGGGGTGGTGCGCATTGTATGGGTGTGTGTTACATTAGATTCACTAGTAGGAGTGAGAAAAACATCACGGGGTGGTGCGCATTGTATGGGTGTGTGTTACATTACATTCACTAGTAGGAGTGAGAAAAACATCACGGGGTGGTGCGCATTGTATGGGTGTGTGTTACATTACATTCACTAATAGGAGTGAGAAAAACGTCACGGGGTCGTGCGCAATGTATGGGTGTTTGTTACATTACATTCACTAGTAGGAGTGAGAAAAACATCACGCGGTGGTGCGCATTGTATGGGTGTGTGTTACATTACATTCACAAGTAGGAGTGAGAAAAACATCACGGGGTGGTGCGCATTGTATGGGTGTGTGTTACATTACATTCACTAGTAGGAGTGAGAAAAACATCACGGGGTGGTGCGCATTGTATGGGTGTGTGTTACATTACATTCAATAGTAGGAGTGAGAAAAACATCACGGGGTGGTGCGCATTGTATCGTGTGTGTAACATTACATTCACTAGTAGGAGTGAGAAAAACATCACGGGGTGGTGCGCAATGTATGGGTGTGTGTTACATTACATTCACTAGTAGCAGTGAGAAAAACATGATGGGGTGGTGCGCATTGTATGGGTGTGTGTTACATTACATTCACTAGTAGGAGTGAGAAAAACATCACGGTGTGGTGCGCATTGTATGGGTGTGTGTTACATTAGATTCACTAGAAGGAGTGAGAAAAACATCACGGCGTGCTGCGCATTGTATGGGTGTGTGTTACATTAGATTCACTAGTAGGAGTGAGAAAAACATCACGGGGTGGTGCGCATTGTATGGGTATGTGTTACATTACATTCACTAGTAGGAGTTAGAAAAACATCACGGGGTGGTGCGCATTGTATGGGTGTGTGTTACATTACATTCAATACTAGGAGTGAGAAAAACATCACGGGGTGATGTGAATCGGAGGGTCGGAATTAGGATAGGCAGTGAGTGGCAATGTAGGATGGAGAAAAGCACCACGGGGTGGTCAGCATAGGGATGTCAGGGAACATGCAGTGGCAATGTAGGATAGGTTTCTGAAAAACATCGCGGGGTGGTGCGCATTGTATGGGTTTGTGTTACATTCGATTCACTAGTAGGAGTGAGAAAAATATCACGGGGTGGTGCGCATTGTATGGGAGTGTGTTACATTACATTCACTAGTAGGAGTGAGAAAAACTTCACAGAGTGGAGCGCATTGTATGGGTGTGTGTTACATTACATTCAGTAGTAGGAGTGAGAAAAACATCACGGGGTGGTGCGCATTGTATGGGTGTGTGTTACATTAGATTCACTAGAAGGAGTGAGAAAAACATCACGGGGTGGTGCGCATTGTATGGGTGTGTGTTACATTAGATTCACTAGTAGGAGTGAGAAAAACATCACGGGGTGGTGCGCATTGTATGGGTGTGTGTTACATTAGATTCACTAGTAGGAGTGAGAAAAACATCACGGGGTGGTGCGCATTGTATGGGTGTGTGTTACATTACAGTCACTAGTAGGAGTGAGAAAAACATCACGGGGTGGTGCGCATTGTATGGGTGTGTGTTACATTACATTCACTAGTAGGAGTGAGAAAAACATCACGGAGTGGTGCGCATTGTATGGGTGTGTGTTACATTACGTTCACTAGTAGGAGTCAGAAAAACATCACGGGCTGGTGCGCATTGTATGGGTGTGTGTTACATTACATTCACTAGTAGGAGTGAGAAAAACATCACGGGGTGGTGCGCATTGTATGGGTGTGTGTTACATTACATTCACTAGTAGGAGTGAGAAAAACATCACTGGGTGGTGCGCATTGTATGGGTGTGTGTTACATTACATTCACTAATAGGAGTGAGAAAAACATCACGGGGTGGTGCGCTTTGTATGGGTGTGTGTTACATTAGATTTACTAGTAGGAGTGAGAAAAACATCACGGGGTGGTGCGCATTGTATGGGTGTGTGTTACATTACATTCACTGGTAGCAGTGAGAAAAACAGCACGGGGTGGTGCGCATTGTATGGGTGTGTGTTACATTACATTCACTAGTAGGAGTGAGAAAAACATCACGGGGTGGTGCGCATTGTATGGGTGTGTGTTACATTACATTCACTAGTAGGAGTGAGAAAAACATCACGGGGTGGTGCGCATTGTATGGGTGTGTGTTACATTAGATTCACTAGTAGGAGTGAGAAAAACATCACGGGGTGGTGCGCATTGTATGGGTGTGTGTTACATTACATTCACTAGTAGGAGTGAGAAAAACATCACGGGGTGGTGTGCATTGTATGGGTGTGTGTTACATTAGATTTAGTAGTAGGAGTGAGAAAAACATCACGGGGTGGTGCACATTGTATGGGTGTGTGTTACATTACATTCACTAGTAGGAGTGAGAAAAACAGCACGGGGTGGTGCGCATTATATGGGTGTGTGTTACATTACATTCACTAGTAGGAGTGAGAAAAACATCACGGTTGTGGGGCGCATTGTATGGGTGTGTGTTACATTACATTCACTAGTAGGAGTGAGAAAAACATCACGGGGTGGTGCGCATTGTATGGGTGTGTGTTACATTAGATTCATTACTAGGAGTGAGAAAAACACGGGGTGGTGCGCATTGTATGGGTGTGTGTTACATTACATTCACTAGTAGGAGTGAGAAAAACATCACAGGGTGGTGCGCATTGTATGGGTGTGTGTTACATTACATTCACTAGTAGGAGTTAGAAAAACATCACGGGTGGTGCGCATTGTATGGGTGTGTGTTACATTACATTCAATACTAGGAGTGAGAAAAACATCACGGGGTGGTGTGAAGCGGAGGGTCTGAATTAGGATAGGCAGTGAGTGGCAATGTAGGATGGAGAAAAGCACCACGGGGTGGTCAGCATGGGGAGGTCAGGGAACATGCAGTGGCAATGTAGGATAGGTTTCTGAAAAACATCGCGCGGTGGTGCGCATTGTATGGGTGTGTGTTACATTATTCACCAGTAGGAGTGAGAAAAACATCACGGGGGGTGAGCATTGTATGGGTGTGTGTTACATTACATTCACTAATAGGAGTGAGAAAAACATCACGGGGTCGTGCGCATTGCATGGGTGTGTGTTACATTAGATTCACAAGTAGGAGTGAGAAAAACATCACGGGGTGGTGCGCATTGTATGGGTGTGTGTTACATTACATTCACTAGTAGGAGTGAGAAAAACATCACGGGGTGGTGCGCATTGTATGGGTGTGTGTTACATTACATTCAATACTAGGAGTGAGAAAAACATCACGGGGTGGTGTGAATTGGAGGGTCTGAATTAGGATAGGCAGTGAGTGGCAATGTATGATGGAGAAAAGCACCACGGGGTGGTCAGCATGGGGATGTCAGGGAACATGCAGTGGCAATGTAGGATAGGTTTCTGAAAAACATCGCGCAGTCGTGCGCATTGTATGGGTGTGTGTTACATTAGATTCACTAGTAGGAGTGAGAAAAACATCACGGGGTGGTGTGCATTGTATGGGTGTGTTGCTTTACATTCACTAGTAGGAGTGAGAAAAACATCACGGGGTGGTGCGCATTGTATGGGTGTGTGTTACATTACATTCACAAGTAGGAGTGAGAAAAACATCACGGGGTGGTGCGCATTTTATGGGTGTGTGTTACATTACATTCACTAGTAGGAGTCAGAAAAACATCACGGGGTGGTGCGCATTGTATGGGTGTGTGTTACATTACATTCACTAGTAGGAGTGAGAAAAACATCACGGGGTGGTGCGCATTGTATGGGTGTGTGTTACATTACGTTCACTAGTAGGAGTGAGAAAAACATCACGGTGTGGTGCGCATTGTATGGGTGTGTGTTACATTACATTCACTAGTAGGAGTGAGAAAAAATCACGGGGTGGTGCGCATTGTATGGGTGTGTGTTACATTAGATTTACTAGTAGGAGTGAGAAAAACATCACGGGGTGGTGCGCATTGTATGGGTGTGTGTTACATTACATTCACTGGTAGCAGTGAGAAAAACAGCACGGGGTGGTTCGCATTGTATGGGTGTGTGTTACATTACATTCACTAGTAGGAGTGAGAAAAACATCACGGGGTGGTGCGCATTGTATGGGTGTGTGTTACATTACATTCACTAGTAGGAGTGAGAAAAACATCACGGGGTGGTGCGCATTGTATGGGTGTGTGTTACATTAGATTCACTAGTAGGAGTGAGAAAAACATCACGGGGTGGTGCGCATTGTATGGGT
The DNA here is from genome assembly GCF_034190915.1 of Cavia porcellus. Taxonomy (NCBI): domain Eukaryota; kingdom Metazoa; phylum Chordata; class Mammalia; order Rodentia; family Caviidae; genus Cavia; species Cavia porcellus. Next base: position 119,535 of record NW_026947580.1, on the reverse strand, counting down.
GTGTGTTACATTACATTCACTAGTAGGAGTGAGAAAAACATCACGGGGTGGTGTGCATTGTATGGGTGTGTGTTACATTAGATTTAGTAGTAGGAGTGAGAAAAACATCACGGGGTGGTGCACATTGTATGGGTGTGTGTTACATTACATTCACTAGTAGGAGTGAGAAAAACAACACGGGGTGGTGCGCATTGTATGGGTGTGTGTTACATTACATTCACTAGTAGCAGTGAGAAAAACATCACGGGGTGGGGCGCATTGTATGGGTGTGTGTTACATTACATTCACTAGTAGGAGTGAGAAAAACATCACGGGGTGGTGCGCATTGTATGGGTGTGTGTTACATTAGATTCATTACTAGGAGTGAGAAAAACACGGGGTGGTGCGCATTGTATGGGTGTGTGTTACATTACATTCACTAGTAGGAGTGAGAAAAACATCACAGGGTGGTGCGCATTGTATGGGTGTGTGTTACATTACATTCACTAGTAGGAGTTAGAAAAACATCACGGGTGGTGCGCATTGTATGGGTGTGTGTTACATTACATTCAATACTAGGAGTGAGAAAAACATCACGGGGTGGTGTGAAGCGGAGGGTCTGAATTAGGATAGGCAGTGAGTGGCAATGTAGGATGGAGAAAAGCACCACGGGGTGGTCAGCATGGGGAGGTCAGGGAACATGCAGTGGCAATGTAGGATAGGTTTCTGAAAAACATCGCGCGGTGGTGCGCATTGTATGGGTGTGTGTTACATTATTCACCAGTAGGAGTGAGAAAAACATCACGGGGTGGTGCGCATTGTATGGGTGTGTGTTACATTACATTCACTAGTAGGAGTGAGAAAAACATCACGGGGTGGTGCGCATTGTATGGGTGTGTGTTACATTAGATTCACTAGAAGGAGTGAGAAAAACATCACGGGGTGCTGCGCATTGTATGGGTGTGTGTTACATTAGATTCACTAGTAGGAGTGAGAAAAACATCACGGGGTGGTGCGTATTGTATGTGTGTGTTTTACATTACATTCACTAGTAGGTGTGAGAAAAACATCACGGGGGGTGCGCATTGTATGGGTGTGTGTTACATTACATTCACTAATAGGAGTGAGAAAAACATCACGGGGTCGTGCGCATTGCATGGGTGTGTGTTACATTAGATTCACTAGTAGGAGTGAGAAAAACATCACGGGGTGGTGCGCATTGTATGGGTGTGTGTTACATTACATTCACTAGTAGGAGTGAGAAAAACATCACGGGGTGGTGCGCATTGTATGGGTGTGTGTTACATTACATTCACTAGTAGGAGTGAGAAAAACATCACGGGGTGGTGCGCATTGTATGGGTGTGTGTTACATTAGATTCACTAGTAGGAGTGAGAAAAACATCACGGGGTGGTGCGCATTGTATGGGTGTGTGTTACATTACATTCACTAGTAGGAGTTAGAAAAACATCACGGAGTGGTGCACATTGTATGGGTGTGTGTTACATTACATTCAATACTAGGAGTGAGAAAAACATCACGGGGTGGTGTGAATTGGAGGGTCTGAATTAGGATAGGCAGTGAGTGGCAATGTACGATGGAGAAAAGCACCACGGGGTGGTCAGCATGGGGAGGTCAGGGAACATGCAGTGGCAATGTAGGATAGGTTTCTGAAAAACATCGCGCAGTCGTGCGCATTGTATGGGTGTGTGTTACATTAGATTCACTAGTAGGAGTGAGAAAAACATCACGGGGTGGTGCGCATTGTATGGGTGTGTTGCTTTACATTCACTAGTAGGAGTGAGAAAAACATCACGGGGTGGTGCGCATTGTATGGGTGTGTGTTACATTACATTCACAAGTAGGAGTGAGAAAAACATCACGGGGTGGTGCGCATTGTATGGGTGTGTGTTACATTACATTCACTAGTAGGAGTCAGAAAAACATCACGGGGTGGTGCGCATTGTATGGGTGTGTGTTACATTACATTCACTAGTAGGAGTGAGAAAAACATCACGGGGTGGTGCGCATTGTATGGGTGTGTGTTACATTACGTTCACTAGTAGGAGTGAGAAAAACATCACGGTGTGGTGCGCATTGTATGGGTGTGTGTTACATTACATTCACTAGTAGGAGTGATAAAAAATCACGGGGTGGTGCGCATTGTATGGGTGTGTGTTACATTACATTCACTAGTAGGAGTGAGAAAAACATCACGGGGTGGGGCGCATTGTATGGGTGTGTGTTACATTAGATTCACTAGTAGGAGTGAGAAAAACATCACGGGGTGGTGCGCATTGTATGGGTGTGTGTTACATTACATTCACTAGTAGGAGTGAGAAAAACATCACGGGGTGGAGTGCATTGTATGGGTGTGTGTTACATTAGATTTAGTAGTAGGAGTGAGAAAAACATCACGGGGTGGTGCACATTGTATGGGTGTGTGTTACATTACATTCACTAGTAGGAGTGAGAAAAACAGCACGGGGTGGTGCGCATTGTATGGGTGTGTGTTACATTACATTGACTAGTAGGAGTGAGAAAAACATCACGGGGTGGGGCGCATTGTATGGGTGTGTGTTACATTACATTCACTAGTAGGAGTGAGAAAAACATCACGGGGTGGTGCGCATTTTATGGGTGTGTGTTACATTAGATTCATTACTAGGAGTGAGAAAAACATCACGGGTTGGTGCGCATTGTATGGGTGTGTGTTACATTACATTCACTAGTAGGAGTGAGAAAAACATCACGGGGTGGTGGGCATTGTATGGGTGTGTGTTACATTACATTCACTAGTAGGAGTTAGAAAAACATCACGGGTGGTGCGCATTGTATGGGTGTGTGTTACATTACATTCAATACTAGGAGTGAGAAAAACATCACGGGGTGGTGTGAAGCGGAGGGTCTGAATTAGGATAGGCAGTGAGTGGCAATGTAGGATGGAGAAAAGCAACACGGGGTGCTCAGCATGGGGAGGTCAGGGAACATGCAGTGGCAATGTAGGATAGGTTTCTGAAAAACATCGCGGGGTGGTGCGCATTGTATGGGTGTGTGTTACATTAGATTCACCAGTAGGAGTGAGAAAAACATCACGGGGTGGTGCGCATTGTATGGGTGTGTGTTACATTACATTCACTAGTAGGAGTGAGAAAAACATCACGAGGTGGTGCGCATTGTATGGGTGTGTGTTACATTAGATTCACTAGAAGTTGTGAGAAAAACATCACGGGGTGCTACGCATTGCATGGGTGTGTGTTACATTAGATTCACTAGTAGGAGTGAGAAAAACATCACGGGGTGGTGCGCATTGTATGGGTGTGTGTTACATTACATTCACTAGTAGGTGTGAGAAAAACATCACGGGGGGGTGCGCATTGTATGGGTGTGTGTTACATTACATTCACTAATAGGAGTGAGAAAAACATCACGGGGTCGTGCGTATTGCATGGGTGTGTGTTACATTAGATTCACTAGTAGGAGTGCGAAAAACATCACGGGGTGGTGTGAATTGGAGGGTCTGAATTAGGATAGGCAGTGAGTGGCAATGTACGATGGAGAAAAGCACCACGGGGTGGTCAGCATGGGGAGGTCAGGGAACATGCAGTGGCAATGTAGGATAGGTTTCTGAAAAACATCGCGCAGTCGTGCGCATTGTATGGGTGTGTGTTACATTAGATTCACTAGTAGGAGTGAGAAAAACATCACGGGGTGGTGTGCATTGTATGGGTGTGTTGCTTTACATTCACTAGTAGGAGTGAGAAAAACATCACGGGGTGGTGCGCATTGTATGGGTGTGTGTTACATTACATTCACAAGTAGGAGTGAGAAAAACATCACGGGGTGGTGCGCATTGTATGGGTGTGTGTTACATTACATTCACTAGTAGGATTCAGAAAAACATCACGGGGTGGTGCGCATTGTATGGGTGTGTGTTACATTACATTCACTAGTAGGAGTGAGAAAAAATCACGGGGTGGTGCGCATTGTATGGGTGTGTGTTACATTAGATTTACTAGTAGGAGTGAGAAAAACATCACGGGGTGGTGCGCATTGTATGGGTGTGTGTTACATTACATTCACTGGTAGCAGTGAGAAAAACAGCACGGGGTGGTGCGCATTGTATGGGTGTGTGTTACATTACATTCACTAGTAGGAGTGAGAAAAACATCACGGGGTGGTGCGCATTGTATGGGTGTGTGTTACATTACATTCACTAGTAGGAGTGAGAAAAACATCACGGGGTGGTGCGCATTGTATGGGTGTGTGTTACATTAGATTCACTATTAGGAGTGAGAAAAACATCACGGGGTGGTGCGCATTGTATGGGTGTGTGTTACATTACATTCACTAGTAGGAGTGAGAAAAACATCACGGGGTGGTGCGCATTGTATGGGTGTGTGTTACATTACGTTCACTAGTAGGAGTGAGAAAAACATCACGGTGTGGTGCGCATTGTATGGGTGTGTGTTACATTACATTCACTAGTAGGAGTGAGAAAAAATCACGGGGTGGTGCGCATTGTATGGGTGTGTGTTACATTAGATTTACTAGTAGGAGTGAGAAAAACATCACGGGGTGGTGCGCATTGTATGGGTGTGTGTTACATTACATTCACTGGTAGCAGTGAGAAAAACATCACGGGGTGGTGCGCATTGTATGGGTGTGTGTTAAATTACATTCACTAGTAGGAGTGAGAAAAACATCACGGGGTGGTGCGCATTGTATGGGTGTGTGTTACATTACATTCACTAGTAGGAGTGAGAAAAACATCACGGGGTGGTGCGCATTGTATGGGTGTGTGTTACATTAGATTCACTAGTAGGAGTGAGAAAAACATCACGGGGTGGTGCGCATTGTATGGGTGTGTGTTACATTACATTCACTAGTAGGAGTGAGAAAAACATCACGGGGTGGTGTGCATTGTATGGGTGTGTGTTACATTAGATTTAGTAGTAGGAGTGAGAAAAACATCACGGGGTGGTGCACATTGTATGGGTGTGTGTTACATTACATTCACTAGTAGGAGTGAGAAAAACAGCACGGGGTGGTGCGCATTGTATGGGTGTGTGTTACATTACATTCACTAGAAGGAGTGAGAAAAACATCACGGGGTGGGGCGCATTGTATGGGTGTGTGTTACATTACATTCACTAGTAGGAGTGAGAAAAACATCACGGGGTGGTGCGCATTGTATGGGTGTGTGTTACATTAGATTCATTACTAGGAGTGAGAAAAACACGGGGTGGTGCGCATTGTATGGGTGTGTGTTACATTACATTCACTAGTAGGAGTGAGAAAAACATCACAGGGAGGTGCGCATTGTATGGGTGTGTGTTACATTACATTCACTAGTAGGAGTTAGAAAAACATCACGGGTGGTGCGCATTGTATGGGTGTGTGTTACATTACATTCAATACTAGGAGTGAGAAAAACATCACGGGGTGGTGTGAAGCGGAGGGTCTGAATTAGGATAGGCAGTGAGTGGCAACGTAGGATGGAGAAAAGCACCACGGGGTGGTCAGCATGGGGAGGTCAGGGAACATGCAGTGGCAATGTAGGATAGGTTTCTGAAAAACATCGCGCGGTAGTGCGCATTGCATGGGTGTGTGTTACATTATTCACCAGTAGGAGTGAGAAAAACATCACGGGGTGGTGCGCATTGTATGGGTGTGTGTTACATTACATTCACTAGTAATAGTGAGAAAAACATCACGGGGTGGTGCGCATTGTATGGGTGTGTGTTACATTAGATTCACTAGAAGGAGTGAGAAAAACATCACGGGGTGCTGCGCATTGTATGGGTGTGTGTTACATTAGATTCACTAGTAGGAGTGAGAAAAACATCACGGGGTGGTGCGTATTGTATGTGTGTGTTTTACATTACATTCACTAGTAGGTGTGAGAAAAACATCACGGGGGGTGCGCATTGTATGGGTGTGTGTTACATTACATTCACTAATAGGAGTGAGAAAAACATCACGGGGTCGTGCGCATTGCATGGGTGTGTGTTACATTAGATTCACTAGAAGGAGTGAGAAAAACATCACGGGGTGCTGCGCATTGTATGGGTGTGTGTTACATTACATTCACTAGTAGGAGTGAGAAAAACATCACGGGGTGGTGCGCATTGTATGGGTGTGTGTTACATTACATTCACTAGTAGGAGTGAGAAAAACATCACGGGGTGGTGCGCATTGTATGGGTGTGTGTTACATTAGATTCACTAGTAGGAGTGAGAAAAACATCACGGGGTGGTGCGCATTGTATGGGTGTGTGTTACATTACATTCACTAGTAGGAGTTAGAAAAACATCACGGAGTGGTGCACATTGTATGGGTGTGTGTTACATTACATTCAATACTAGGAGTGAGAAAAACATCACGGGGTGGTGTGAATTGGAGGGTCTGAATTAGGATAGGCAGTGAGTGGCAATGTAGGATGGAGAAAAGCACCACGGGGTGGTCAGCATGGGGAGGTCAGGGAACATGCAGTGGCAATGTAGGATAGGTTTCTGAAAAACATCGCGCAGTCGTGCGCATTGTATGGGTGTGTGTTACATTAGATTCACTAGTAGGAGTGAGAAAAACATCACAGGGTGGTGCGCATTGTATGGGTGTGTTGCTTTACATTCACTAGTAGGAGTGAGAAAAACATCACGGGGTGGTGCGCATTGTATGGGTGTGTGTTACATTACATTCACAAGTAGGAGTGAGAAAAACATCACGGGGTGGTGCGCATTGTATGGGTGTGTGTTACATTACATTCACTAGTAGGAGTCAGAAAAACATCACGGGGTGGTGCGCATTGTATGGGTGTGTGTTACATTACATTCACTAGTAGGAGTGAGAAAAACATCACGGGGTGGTGCGCATTGTATGGGTGTGTGTTACATTACGTTCACTAGTAGGAGTGAGAAAAACATCACGGTGTGGTGCGCATTGTATGAGTGTGTGTTACATTACATTCACTAGTAGGAGTGAGAAAAAATCACGGGGTGGTGCGCATTGTATGGGTGTGTGTTACATTACATTCACTAGTAGGAGTGAGAAAAACATCACGGGGTGGGGCGCATTGTATGGGTGTGTGTTACATTAGATTCACTAGTAGGAGTGAGAAAAACATCACGGGGTGGTGCGCATTGTATGGGTGTGTGTTACATTACATTCACTAGTAGGAGTGAGAAAAACATCACGGGGTGGTGTGCATTGTATGGGTGTGTGTTACATTAGATTTAGTAGTAGGAGTGAGAAAAACATCACGGGGTGGTGCACATTGTATGGGTGTGTGTTACATTACATTCACTAGTAGCAGTGAGAAAAACAGCACGGGGTGGTGCGCATTGTATGGGTGTGTGTTACATTACATTCACTAGTAGGAGTGAGAAAAACATCACGGGGTGGGGCGCATTGTATGGGTGTGTGTTACATTACATTCACTAATAGGAGTGAGAAAAACATCACGGGGTGGTGCGCATTTTATGGGTGTGTGTTACATTAGATTCATTACTAGGAGTGAGAAAAACATCACGGGGTGGTGCGCATTGTATGGGTGTGTGTTACATTACATTCACTAGTAGGAGTGAGAAAAACATCACGGGGTGCTGCGCATTGTATGGGTGTGTGTTACATTACATTCACTAGTAGGAGTTAGAAAAACATCACGGGTGGTGCGCATTGTATGGGTGTGTGTTACATTACATTCAATACTAGGAGTGAGAAAAACATCACGGGGTGGTGTGAAGCGGAGGGTCTGAATTAGGATAGGCAGTGAGTGGCAATGTAGGATGGAGAAAAGCACCACGGGGTGCTCAGCATGGGGAGGTCAGGGAACATGCAGTGGCAATGTAGGATAGGTTTCTGAAAAACATCGCGGGGTGGTGCGCATTGTATGGGTGTGTGTTACATTAGATTCACCAGTAGGAGTGAGAAAAACATCACGGGGTGGTGCGCATTGTATGGGTGTGTGTTACATTACATTCACTAGTAGGAGTGAGAAAAACATCACGGGGTGGTGCGCATTGTATGGGTGTGTGTTACATTAGATTCACTAGAAGTTGTGAGAAAAACATCACGGGGTGCTACGCATTGCATGGGTGTGTGTTACATTAGATTCACTAGTAGGAGTGAGAAAAACATCACGGGGTGGTGCGCATTGTATGGGTGTGTGTTACATTACATTCACTAGTAGGTGTGAGAAAAACATCACGGGGGGGTGCGCATTGTATGGGTGTGTGTTACATTACATTCACTAGTAGGAGTTAGAAAAACATCACGGAGTGGTGCACATTGTATGGGTGTGTGTTACATTACATTCACTAGTAGGTGTGAGAAAAACATCACGGGGGGGTGCGCATTGTATGGGTGTGTGTTACATTACATTCACTAATAGGAGTGAGAAAAACATCACGGGGCCGTGCGTATTGCATGGGTGTGTGTTACATTAGATTCACTAGTAGGAGTGAGAAAAACATCACGGGGTGGTGCACATTGTATGGGTGTGTGTTACATTACATTCACTAGTAGGAGTGAGAAAAACATCACGGGGTGGTGCGCATTGTATGGGTGTGTGTTACATTACATTCACTAGTAGGAGTGAGAAAAACATCACGGGGTGGTGCGCATTGTATGGGTGTGTGTTACATTAGATTCACTAGTAGGAGTGAGAAAAACATCACGGGGTGGTGCGCATTGTATGGGTGTGTGTTACATTACATTCACTAGTAGGAGTTAGAAATACATCACGGGGTGGTGGGCATTGTATGGGTGTGTGTTACATTACATTCTATACTAGGAGTGAGAAAAACATCACGGGGTGGTGTGAATTGGAGGGTCTGAATTAGGATAGTCAGTGAGTGGCAATGTAGAATGGAGAAAAGCACCACGGGGTGGTCAGCATGGGGAGGTCAGGGAACATGCAGTGGCAATGTAGGATAGGTTTCTGAAAAACATCGCGCGGTCGTGCGCATTGTATGGGTGTGTGTTACATTAGATTCACTAGTAGGAGTGAGAAAAATATCACGGGGTGGTGCGCATTGTATGGGAGTGTGTTACATTACATTCACTAGTAGGAGTGAGAAAAACATCACCGGGTGGTGCACATTGTAGGGGTGTGTGTTACATTACATTCACTAGTAGGAGTGAGAAAAACATCACGGAGTGGTGCGCATTGTATGGGTGTGTGTTACATTACATTCACTAGTAGGAGTGAGAAAAACATCACGGGGTGGTGCGCATTGTATGGGTGTGTGTTACATTACATTCACTAGTAGGAGTGAGAAAAACATCACGGGGTGGTGCGCATTGTAGGGGTGTGTGTTTCATTACATTCACTAGTAGGAGTGAGAAAAACATCATGGAGTGGTGCGCATTGTATGGGTGTGTGTTACATTACATTCACTAGTAGGAGTGAGAAAAACATCACGGGGTGGTGCGCATTGTATGGGTATGTGTTACATTACATTCACTAGTAGGAGTGAGAAAAACATCACGGGGTGGTGCGCATTGTATGGGTGTGTGTTACATTAGATTCACTAGTAGGAGTGAGAAAAACATCACGGGGTGGTGCGCATTGTATGGGTGTGTGTTACATTAGATTCACTAGTAGGAGTGAGAAAAACATCACGGGGTGGTGCGCATTGTATGGGTGTGTGTTACATTACATTCACTAGTAGGAGTGAGAAAAACATCACGGGGTGGTGCGCATTGTATGGGTGTGTGTTACATTACATTCACTAATAGGAGTGAGAAAAACGTCACGGGGTCGTGCGCAATGTATGGGTGTTTGTTACATTACATTCACTAGTAGGAGTGAGAAAAACATCACGGGGTGGTGCGCATTGTATGGGTGTGTGTTACATTACATTCACAAGTAGGAGTGAGAAAAACATCACGGGGTGGTGCGCATTGTATGGGTGTGTGTTACATTACATTCACTAGTAGGAGTGAGAAAAACATCACGGGGTGGTGCGCATTGTATGGGTGTGTGTTACATTACATTCAATAGTAGGAGTGAGAAAAACATCACGGGGTGGTGCGCATTGTATCGTGTGTGTAACATTACATTCACTAGTAGGAGTGAGAAAAACATCACGGGGTGGTGCGCAATGTATGGGTGTGTGTTACATTACATTCACTAGTAGCAGTGAGAAAAACATCATGGGGTGGTGCGCATTGTATGGGTGTGTGTTACATTACATTCACTAGTAGGAGTGAGAAAAACATCACGGGGTGGTGCGCATTGTATGGGTGTGTGTTACATTAGATTCACTAGAAGGAGTGAGAAAAACATCACGGGGTGCTGCGCATTGTATGGGTGTGTGTTACATTAGATTCACTAGTAGGAGTGAGAAAAACATCACGGGGTGGCGCGCATTGTATGGGTATGTGTTACATTACATTCACTAGTAGGAGTTAGAAAAACATCACAGGGTGGTGCGCATTGTATGGGTGTGTGTTACATTACATTCAATACTAGGAGTGAGAAAAACATCACGGGGTGGTGTGAAGCGGAGGGTCTGAATTAGGATAGGCAGTTAGTGGCAATGTAGGATGGAGAAAAGCACCACGGGGTGCTCAGCATGGGGAGGTCAGGGAACATGCAGTGGCAATGTAGGATAGGTTTCTGAAAAACATCGCGGGGTGGTGCGCATTGTATGGGTGTGTGTTACATTAGATTCACCAGTAGGAGTGAGAAAAACATCACGGGGTGGTGCGCATTGTATGGGTGTGTGTTACATTACATTCACTAGTAGGAGTTAGAAAAACATCACGGAGTGGTGCACATTGTATGGGTGTGTGTTACATTACATTCAATACTAGGAGTGAGAAAAACATCACGGGGTGGTGTGAATTGGAGGGTCTGAATTAGGATAGGCAGTGAGTGGCAATGTACGATGGAGAAAAGCACCACGGGGTGGTCAGCATGGGGAGGTCAGGGAACATGCAGTGGCAATGTAGGATAGGTTTCTGAAAAACATCGCGCAGTCGTGCGCATTGTATGGGTGTGTGTTACATTAGATTCACTAGTAGGAGTGAGAAAAACATCACAGGGTGGTGCGCATTGTATGGGTGTGTTGCTTTACATTCACTAGTAGGAGTGAGAAAAACATCACGGGGTGGTGCGCATTGTATGGGTGTGTGTTACATTACATTCACAAGTAGGAGTGAGAAAAACATCACGGGGTGGTGCGCATTGTATGGGTGTGTGTTACATTACATTCACTAGTAGGAGTCAGAAAAACATCACGGGGTGGTGCGCATTGTATGGGTGTGTGTTACATTACATTCACTAGTAGGAGTGAGAAAAACATCACGGGGTGGTGCGCATTGTATGGGTGTGTGTTACATTACGTTCACTAGTAGGAGTGAGAAAAACATCACGGTGTGGTGCGCATTGTATGAGTGTGTGTTACATTACATTCACTAGTAGGAGTGAGAAAAAATCACGGGGTGGTGCGCATTGTATGGGTGTGTGTTACATTACATTCACTAGTAGGAGTGAGAAAAACATCACGGGGTGGGGCGCATTGTATGGGTGTGTGTTACATTAGATTCACTAGTAGGAGTGAGAAAAACATCACGGGGTGGTGCGCATTGTATGGGTGTGTGTTACATTACATTCACTAGTAGGAGTGAGAAAAACATCACGGGGTGGTGTGCATTGTATGGGTGTGTGTTACATTAGATTTAGTAGTAGGAGTGAGAAAAACATCACGGGGTGGTGCACATTGTATGGGTGTGTGTTACATTACATTCACTAGTAGCAGTGAGAAAAACAGCACGGGGTGGTGCGCATTGTATGGGTGTGTGTTACATTACATTCACTAGTAGGAGTGAGAAAAACATCACGGGGTGGGGCGCATTGTATGGGTGTGTGTTACATTACATTCACTAATAGGAGTGAGAAAAACATCACGGGGTGGTGCGCATTTTATGGGTGTGTGTTACATTAGATTCATTACTAGGAGTGAGAAAAACATCACGGGGTGGTGCGCATTGTATGGGTGTGTGTTACATTACATTCACTAGTAGGAGTGAGAAAAACATCACGGGGTGCTGCGCATTGTATGGGTGTGTGTTACATTACATTCACTAGTAGGAGTTAGAAAAACATCACGGGTGGTGCGCATTGTATGGGTGTGTGTTACATTACATTCAATACTAGGAGTGAGAAAAACATCACGGGGTGGTGTGAAGCGGAGGGTCTGAATTAGGATAGGCAGTGAGTGGCAATGTAGGATGGAGAAAAGCACCACGGGGTGCTCAGCATGGGGAGGTCAGGGAACATGCAGTGGCAATGTAGGATAGGTTTCTGAAAAACATCGCGGGGTGGTGCGCATTGTATGGGTGTGTGTTACATTAGATTCACCAGTAGGAGTGAGAAAAACATCACGGGGTGGTGCGCATTGTATGGGTGTGTGTTACATTACATTCACTAGTAGGAGTGAGAAAAACATCACGGGGTGGTGCGCATTGTATGGGTGTGTGTTACATTAGATTCACTAGAAGTTGTGAGAAAAACATCACGGGGTGCTACGCATTGCATGGGTGTGTGTTACATTAGATTCACTAGTAGGAGTGAGAAAAACATCACGGGGTGGTGCGCATTGTATGGGTGTGTGTTACATTACATTCACTAGTAGGTGTGAGAAAAACATCACGGGGGGGTGCGCATTGTATGGGTGTGTGTTACATTACATTCACTAGTAGGAGTTAGAAAAACATCACGGAGTGGTGCACATTGTATGGGTGTGTGTTACATTACATTCACTAGTAGGTGTGAGAAAAACATCACGGGGGGGTGCGCATTGTATGGGTGTGTGTTACATTACATTCACTAATAGGAGTGAGAAAAACATCACGGGGCCGTGCGTATTGCATGGGTGTGTGTTACATTAGATTCACTAGTAGGAGTGAGAAAAACATCACGGGGTGGTGCACATTGTATGGGTGTGTGTTACATTACATTCACTAGTAGGAGTGAGAAAAACATCACGGGGTGGTGCGCATTGTATGGGTGTGTGTTACATTACATTCACTAGTAGGAGTGAGAAAAACATCACGGGGTGGTGCGCATTGTATGGGTGTGTGTTACATTAGATTCACTAGTAGGAGTGAGAAAAACATCACGGGGTGGTGCGCATTGTATGGGTGTGTGTTACATTACATTCACTAGTAGGAGTTAGAAATACATCACGGGGTGGTGGGCATTGTATGGGTGTGTGTTACATTACATTCTATACTAGGAGTGAGAAAAACATCACGGGGTGGTGTGAATTGGAGGGTCTGAATTAGGATAGTCAGTGAGTGGCAATGTAGAATGGAGAAAAGCACCACGGGGTGGTCAGCATGGGGAGGTCAGGGAACATGCAGTGGCAATGTAGGATAGGTTTCTGAAAAACATCGCGCGGTCGTGCGCATTGTATGGGTGTGTGTTACATTAGATTCACTAGTAGGAGTGAGAAAAATATCACGGGGTGGTGCGCATTGTATGGGAGTGTGTTACATTACATTCACTAGTAGGAGTGAGAAAAACATCACCGGGTGGTGCACATTGTAGGGGTGTGTGTTACATTACATTCACTAGTAGGAGTGAGAAAAACATCACGGAGTGGTGCGCATTGTATGGGTGTGTGTTACATTACATTCACTAGTAGGAGTGAGAAAAACATCACGGGGTGGTGCGCATTGTATGGGTGTGTGTTACATTACATTCACTAGTAGGAGTGAGAAAAACATCACGGGGTGGTGCGCATTGTAGGGGTGTGTGTTTCATTACATTCACTAGTAGGAGTGAGAAAAACATCATGGAGTGGTGCGCATTGTATGGGTGTGTGTTACATTACATTCACTAGTAGGAGTGAGAAAAACATCACGGGGTGGTGCGCATTGTATGGGTATGTGTTACATTACATTCACTAGTAGGAGTGAGAAAAACATCACGGGGTGGTGCGCATTGTATGGGTGTGTGTTACATTAGATTCACTAGTAGGAGTGAGAAAAACATCACGGGGTGGTGCGCATTGTATGGGTGTGTGTTACATTAGATTCACTAGTAGGAGTGAGAAAAACATCACGGGGTGGTGCGCATTGTATGGGTGTGTGTTACATTACATTCACTAGTAGGAGTGAGAAAAACATCACGGGGTGGTGCGCATTGTATGGGTGTGTGTTACATTACATTCACTAATAGGAGTGAGAAAAACGTCACGGGGTCGTGCGCAATGTATGGGTGTTTGTTACATTACATTCACTAGTAGGAGTGAGAAAAACATCACGGGGTGGTGCGCATTGTATGGGTGTGTGTTACATTACATTCACAAGTAGGAGTGAGAAAAACATCACGGGGTGGTGCGCATTGTATGGGTGTGTGTTACATTACATTCACTAGTAGGAGTGAGAAAAACATCACGGGGTGGTGCGCATTGTATGGGTGTGTGTTACATTACATTCAATAGTAGGAGTGAGAAAAACATCACGGGGTGGTGCGCATTGTATCGTGTGTGTAACATTACATTCACTAGTAGGAGTGAGAAAAACATCACGGGGTGGTGCGCAATGTATGGGTGTGTGTTACATTACATTCACTAGTAGCAGTGAGAAAAACATCATGGGGTGGTGCGCATTGTATGGGTGTGTGTTACATTACATTCACTAGTAGGAGTGAGAAAAACATCACGGGGTGGTGCGCATTGTATGGGTGTGTGTTACATTAGATTCACTAGAAGGAGTGAGAAAAACATCACGGGGTGCTGCGCATTGTATGGGTGTGTGTTACATTAGATTCACTAGTAGGAGTGAGAAAAACATCACGGGGTGGCGCGCATTGTATGGGTATGTGTTACATTACATTCACTAGTAGGAGTTAGAAAAACATCACAGGGTGGTGCGCATTGTATGGGTGTGTGTTACATTACATTCAATACTAGGAGTGAGAAAAACATCACGGGGTGGTGTGAAGCGGAGGGTCTGAATTAGGATAGGCAGTTAGTGGCAATGTAGGATGGAGAAAAGCACCACGGGGTGCTCAGCATGGGGAGGTCAGGGAACATGCAGTGGCAATGTAGGATAGGTTTCTGAAAAACATCGCGGGGTGGTGCGCATTGTATGGGTGTGTGTTACATTAGATTCACCAGTAGGAGTGAGAAAAACATCACGGGGTGGTGCGCATTGTATGGGTGTGTGTTACATTACATTCACTAGTAGGAGTGAGAAAAACATCACGGGGTGGTGCGCATTGTATGGGTGTGTGTTACATTAGATTCACTAGAAGTTGTGAGAAAAACATCACGGGGTGCTACGCATTGCATGGGTGTGTGTTACATTAGATTCACTAGTAGGAGTGAGAAAAACATCACGGGGTGGTGCGCATTGTATGGGTGTGTGTTACATTACATTCACTAGTAGGTGTGAGAAAAACATCACGGGGGGGTGCGCATTGTATGGGTGTGTGTTACATTAGATTCACTAGTAGGAGTGAGAAAAACATCACGGGGTGGTGCGCATTGTATGGGTGTGTGTTACATTACATTCACTAGTAGGAGTGAGAAAAACATCACGGGGTGGTGCGCATTGTATGGGTGTGTGTTACATTAGATTCACTAGTAGGAGTGAGAAAAACATCACGGGGTGGTGCGCATTGTATGGGTGTGTGTTACATTACATTCACTAGTAGGAGTTAGAAAAACATCACGGAGTGGTGCACATTGTATGGGTGTGTGTTACATTACATTCAATACTAGGAGTGAGAAAAACATCACGGGGTGGTGTGAATTGGAGGGTCTGAATTAGGATAGGCAGTGAGTGGCAATGTACGATGGAGAAAAGCACCACGGGGTGGTCAGCATGGGGAGGTCAGGGAACATGCAGTGGCAATGTAGGATAGGTTTCTGAAAAACATCGCGCAGTCGTGCGCATTGTATGGGTGTGTGTTACATTAGATTCACTAGTAGGAGTGAGAAAAACATCACAGGGTGGTGCGCATTGTATGGGTGTGTTGCTTTACATTCACTAGTAGGAGTGAGAAAAACATCACGGGGTGGTGCGCATTGTATGGGTGTGTGTTACATTACATTCACAAGTAGGAGTGAGAAAAACATCACGGGGTGGTGCGCATTGTATGGGTGTGTGTTACATTACATTCACTAGTAGGAGTCAGAAAAACATCACGGGGTGGTGCGCATTGTATGGGTGTGTGTTACATTACATTCACTAGTAGGAGTGAGAAAAACATCACGGGGTGGTGCGCATTGTATGGGTGTGTGTTACATTACGTTCACTAGTAGGAGTGAGAAAAACATCACGGTGTGGTGCGCATTGTATGAGTGTGTGTTACATTACATTCACTAGTAGGAGTGAGAAAAAATCACGGGGTGGTGCGCATTGTATGGGTGTGTGTTACATTACATTCACTAGTAGGAGTGAGAAAAACATCACGGGGTGGGGCGCATTGTATGAGTGTGTGTTACATTACATTCACTAGTAGGAGTGAGAAAAAATCACGGGGTGGTGCGCATTGTATGGGTGTGTGTTACATTACATTCACTAGTAGGAGTGAGAAAAACATCACGGGGTGGGGCGCATTGTATGGGTGTGTGTTACATTAGATTCACTAGTAGGAGTGAGAAAAACATCACGGGGTGGTGCGCATTGTATGGGTGTGTGTTACATTACATTCACTAGTAGGAGTGAGAAAAACATCACGGGGTGGTGTGCATTGTATGGGTGTGTGTTACATTAGATTTAGTAGTAGGAGTGAGAAAAACATCACGGGCTGGTGCACATTGTATGGGTGTGTGTTACATTACATTCACTAGTAGGAGTGAGAAAAACATCACGGGGTGGTGCGCATTGTATGGGTGTGTGTTACATTACATTCACTAGTAGGAGTGAGAAAAACATCACGGGGTGGTGCGCATTGTATGGGTGTGTGTTACATTAGATTCACTAGTAGGAGTGAGAAAAACATCACGGGGTGGTGCGCATTGTATGGGTGTGTGTTACATTACATTCACTAGTAGGAGTTAGAAATACATCACGGGGTGGTGGGCATTGTATGGGTGTGTGTTACATTACATTCTATACTAGGAGTGAGAAAAACATCACGGGGTGGTGTGAATTGGAGGGTCTGAATTAGGATAGTCAGTGAGTGGCAATGTAGAATGGAGAAAAGCACCACGGGGTGGTCAGCATGGGGAGGTCAGGGAACATGCAGTGGCAATGTAGGATAGGTTTCTGAAAAACATCGCGCGGTCGTGCGCATTGTATGGGTGTGTGTTACATTAGATTCACTAGTAGGAGTGAGAAAAATATCACGGGGTGGTGCGCATTGTATGGGAGTGTGTTACATTACATTCACTAGTAGGAGTGAGAAAAACATCACCGGGTGGTGCACATTGTAGGGGTGTGTGTTACATTACATTCACTAGTAGGAGTGAGAAAAACATCACGGAGTGGTGCGCATTGTATGGGTGTGTGTTACATTACATTCACTAGTAGGAGTGAGAAAAACATCACGGGGTGGTGCGCATTGTATGGGTGTGTGTTACATTACATTCACTAGTAGGAGTGAGAAAAACATCACGGGGTGGTGCGCATTGTAGGGGTGTGTGTTTCATTACATTCACTAGTAGGAGTGAGAAAAACATCATGGAGTGGTGCGCATTGTATGGGTGTGTGTTACATTACATTCACTAGTAGGAGTGAGAAAAACATCACGGGGTGGTGCGCATTGTATGGGTATGTGTTACATTACATTCACTAGTAGGAGTGAGAAAAACATCACGGGGTGGTGCGCATTGTATGGGTGTGTGTTACATTAGATTCACTAGTAGGAGTGAGAAAAACATCACGGGGTGGTGCGCATTGTATGGGTGTGTGTTACATTAGATTCACTAGTAGGAGTGAGAAAAACATCACGGGGTGGTGCGCATTGTATGGGTGTGTGTTACATTACATTCACTAGTAGGAGTGAGAAAAACATCACGGGGTGGTGCGCATTGTATGGGTGTGTGTTACATTACATTCACTAATAGGAGTGAGAAAAACGTCACGGGGTCGTGCGCAATGTATGGGTGTTTGTTACATTACATTCACTAGTAGGAGTGAGAAAAACATCACGGGGTGGTGCGCATTGTATGGGTGTGTGTTACATTACATTCACAAGTAGGAGTGAGAAAAACATCACGGGGTGGTGCGCATTGTATGGGTGTGTGTTACATTACATTCACTAGTAGGAGTGAGAAAAACATCACGGGGTGGTGCGCATTGTATGGGTGTGTGTTACATTACATTCAATAGTAGGAGTGAGAAAAACATCACGGGGTGGTGCGCATTGTATCGTGTGTGTAACATTACATTCACTAGTAGGAGTGAGAAAAACATCACGGGGTGGTGCGCAATGTATGGGTGTGTGTTACATTACATTCACTAGTAGCAGTGAGAAAAACATCATGGGGTGGTGCGCATTGTATGGGTGTGTGTTACATTACATTCACTAGTAGGAGTGAGAAAAACATCACGGGGTGGTGCGCATTGTATGGGTGTGTGTTACATTAGATTCACTAGAAGGAGTGAGAAAAACATCACGGGGTGCTGCGCATTGTATGGGTGTGTGTTACATTAGATTCACTAGTAGGAGTGAGAAAAACATCACGGGGTGGCGCGCATTGTATGGGTATGTGTTACATTACATTCACTAGTAGGAGTTAGAAAAACATCACAGGGTGGTGCGCATTGTATGGGTGTGTGTTACATTACATTCAATACTAGGAGTGAGAAAAACATCACGGGGTGGTGTGAAGCGGAGGGTCTGAATTAGGATAGGCAGTTAGTGGCAATGTAGGATGGAGAAAAGCACCACGGGGTGCTCAGCATGGGGAGGTCAGGGAACATGCAGTGGCAATGTAGGATAGGTTTCTGAAAAACATCGCGGGGTGGTGCGCATTGTATGGGTGTGTGTTACATTAGATTCACCAGTAGGAGTGAGAAAAACATCACGGGGTGGTGCGCATTGTATGGGTGTGTGTTACATTACATTCACTAGTAGGAGTGAGAAAAACATCACGGGGTGGTGCGCATTGTATGGGTGTGTGTTACATTAGATTCACTAGAAGTTGTGAGAAAAACATCACGGGGTGCTACGCATTGCATGGGTGTGTGTTACATTAGATTCACTAGTAGGAGTGAGAAAAACATCACGGGGTGGTGCGCATTGTATGGGTGTGTGTTACATTACATTCACTAGTAGGTGTGAGAAAAACATCACGGGGGGGTGCGCATTGTATGGGTGTGTGTTACATTACATTCACTAATAGGAGTGAGAAAAACATCACGGGGTCGTGCGTATTGCATGGGTGTGTGTTACATTAGATTCACTAGTAGGAGTGAGAAAAACATCGCGGGGTGGTGCGCATTGTATGGGTGTGTGTTACATTAGATTCACCAGTAGGAGTGAGAAAAACATCACGGGGTGGTGCGCATTGTATGGGTGTGTGTTACATTACATTCACTAGTAGGAGTGAGAAAAACATCACGGGGTGGTGCGCATTGTATGGGTGTGTGTTACATTAGATTCACTAGAAGTTGTGAGAAAAACATCACGGGGTGCTACGCATTGCATGGGTGTGTGTTACATTAGATTCACTAGTAGGAGTGAGAAAAACATCACGGGGTGGTGCGCATTGTATGGGTGTGTGTTACATTACATTCACTAGTAGGTGTGAGAAAAACATCACGGGGGGGTGCGCATTGTATGGGTGTGTGTTACATTAGATTCACTAGTAGGAGTGAGAAAAACATCACGGGGTGGTGCGCATTGTATGGGTGTGTGTTACATTACATTCACTAGTAGGAGTGAGAAAAACATCACGGGGTGGTGCGCATTGTATGGGTGTGTGTTACATTAGATTCACTAGTAGGAGTGAGAAAAACATCACGGGGTGGTGCGCATTGTATGGGTGTGTGTTACATTACATTCACTAGTAGGAGTTAGAAAAACATCACGGAGTGGTGCACATTGTATGGGTGTGTGTTACATTACATTCAATACTAGGAGTGAGAAAAACATCACGGGGTGGTGTGAATTGGAGGGTCTGAATTAGGATAGGCAGTGAGTGGCAATGTACGATGGAGAAAAGCACCACGGGGTGGTCAGCATGGGGAGGTCAGGGAACATGCAGTGGCAATGTAGGATAGGTTTCTGAAAAACATCGCGCAGTCGTGCGCATTGTATGGGTGTGTGTTACATTAGATTCACTAGTAGGAGTGAGAAAAACATCACAGGGTGGTGCGCATTGTATGGGTGTGTTGCTTTACATTCACTAGTAGGAGTGAGAAAAACATCACGGGGTGGTGCGCATTGTATGGGTGTGTGTTACATTACATTCACAAGTAGGAGTGAGAAAAACATCACGGGGTGGTGCGCATTGTATGGGTGTGTGTTACATTACATTCACTAGTAGGAGTCAGAAAAACATCACGGGGTGGTGCGCATTGTATGGGTGTGTGTTACATTACATTCACTAGTAGGAGTGAGAAAAACATCACGGGGTGGTGCGCATTGTATGGGTGTGTGTTACATTACGTTCACTAGTAGGAGTGAGAAAAACATCACGGTGTGGTGCGCATTGTATGAGTGTGTGTTACATTACATTCACTAGTAGGAGTGAGAAAAAATCACGGGGTGGTGCGCATTGTATGGGTGTGTGTTACATTACATTCACTAGTAGGAGTGAGAAAAACATCACGGGGTGGGGCGCATTGTATGGGTGTGTGTTACATTAGATTCACTAGTAGGAGTGAGAAAAACATCACGGGGTGGTGCGCATTGTATGGGTGTGTGTTACATTACATTCACTAGTAGGAGTGAGAAAAACATCACGGGGTGGTGTGCATTGTATGGGTGTGTGTTACATTAGATTTAGTAGTAGGAGTGAGAAAAACATCACGGGGTGGTGCACATTGTATGGGTGTGTGTTACATTACATTCACTAGTAGCAGTGAGAAAAACAGCACGGGGTGGTGCGCATTGTATGGGTGTGTGTTACATTACATTCACTAGTAGGAGTGAGAAAAACATCACGGGGTGGGGAGCATTGTATGGGTGTGTGTTACATTACATTCACTAATAGGAGTGAGAAAAACATCACGGGGTGGTGCGCATTTTATGGGTGTGTGTTACATTAGATTCATTACTAGGAGTGAGAAAAACATCACGGGGTGGTGCGCATTGTATGGGTGTGTGTTACATTACATTCACTAGTAGGAGTGAGAAAAACATCACGGGGTGCTGCGCATTGTATGGGTGTGTGTTACATTACATTCACTAGTAGGAGTTAGAAAAACATCACGGGTGGTGCGCATTGTATGGGTGTGTGTTACATTACATTCAATACTAGGAGTGAGAAAAACATCACGGGGTGGTGTGAAGCGGAGGGTCTGAATTAGGATAGGCAGTGAGTGGCAATGTAGGATGGAGAAAAGCACCACGGGGTGCTCAGCATGGGGAGGTCAGGGAACATGCAGTGGCAATGTAGGATAGGTTTCTGAAAAACATCGCGGGGTGGTGCGCATTGTATGGGTGTGTGTTACATTAGATTCACCAGTAGGAGTGAGAAAAACATCACGGGGTGGTGCGCATTGTATGGGTGTGTGTTACATTACATTCACTAGTAGGAGTGAGAAAAACATCACGGGGTGGTGCGCATTGTATGGGTGTGTGTTACATTAGATTCACTAGAAGTTGTGAGAAAAACATCACGGGGTGCTACGCATTGCATGGGTGTGTGTTACATTAGATTCACTAGTAGGAGTGAGAAAAACATCACGGGGTGGTGCGCATTGTATGGGTGTGTGTTACATTACATTCACTAGTAGGTGTGAGAAAAACATCACGGGGGGGTGCGCATTGTATGGGTGTGTGTTACATTACATTCACTAGTAGGAGTTAGAAAAACATCACGGAGTGGTGCACATTGTATGGGTGTGTGTTACATTACATTCACTAGTAGGTGTGAGAAAAACATCACGGGGGGGTGCGCATTGTATGGGTGTGTGTTACATTACATTCACTAATAGGAGTGAGAAAAACATCACGGGGCCGTGCGTATTGCATGGGTGTGTGTTACATTAGATTCACTAGTAGGAGTGAGAAAAACATCACGGGCTGGTGCACATTGTATGGGTGTGTGTTACATTACATTCACTAGTAGGAGTGAGAAAAACATCACGGGGTGGTGCGCATTGTATGGGTGTGTGTTACATTACATTCACTAGTAGGAGTGAGAAAAACATCACGGGGTGGTGCGCATTGTATGGGTGTGTGTTACATTACATTCTATACTAGGAGTGAGAAAAACATCACGGGGTGGTGTGAATTGGAGGGTCTGAATTAGGATAGTCAGTGAGTGGCAATGTAGAATGGAGAAAAGCACCACGGGGTGGTCAGCATGGGGAGGTCAGGGAACATGCAGTGGCAATGTAGGATAGGTTTCTGAAAAACATCGCGCGGTCGTGCGCATTGTATGGGTGTGTGTTACATTAGATTCACTAGTAGGAGTGAGAAAAATATCACGGGGTGGTGCGCATTGTATGGGAGTGTGTTACATTACATTCACTAGTAGGAGTGAGAAAAACATCACCGGGTGGTGCACATTGTAGGGGTGTGTGTTACATTACATTCACTAGTAGGAGTGAGAAAAACATCACGGAGTGGTGCGCATTGTATGGGTGTGTGTTACATTACATTCACTAGTAGGAGTGAGAAAAACATCACGGGGTGGTGCGCATTGTATGGGTGTGTGTTACATTACATTCACTAGTAGGAGTGAGAAAAACATCACGGGGTGGTGCGCATTGTAGGGGTGTGTGTTTCATTACATTCACTAGTAGGAGTGAGAAAAACATCATGGAGTGGTGCGCATTGTATGGGTGTGTGTTACATTACATTCACTAGTAGGAGTGAGAAAAACATCACGGGGTGGTGCGCATTGTATGGGTATGTGTTACATTACATTCACTAGTAGGAGTGAGAAAAACATCACGGGGTGGTGCGCATTGTATGGGTGTGTGTTACATTAGATTCACTAGTAGGAGTGAGAAAAACATCACGGGGTGGTGCGCATTGTATGGGTGTGTGTTACATTAGATTCACTAGTAGGAGTGAGAAAAACATCACGGGGTGGTGCGCATTGTATGGGTGTGTGTTACATTACATTCACTAGTAGGAGTGAGAAAAACATCACGGGGTGGTGCGCATTGTATGGGTGTGTGTTACATTACATTCACTAATAGGAGTGAGAAAAACGTCACGGGGTCGTGCGCAATGTATGGGTGTTTGTTACATTACATTCACTAGTAGGAGTGAGAAAAACATCACGGGGTGGTGCGCATTGTATGGGTGTGTGTTACATTACATTCACAAGTAGGAGTGAGAAAAACATCACGGGGTGGTGCGCATTGTATGGGTGTGTGTTACATTACATTCACTAGTAGGAGTGAGAAAAACATCACGGGGTGGTGCGCATTGTATGGGTGTGTGTTACATTACATTCAATAGTAGGAGTGAGAAAAACATCACGGGGTGGTGCGCATTGTATCGTGTGTGTAACATTACATTCACTAGTAGGAGTGAGAAAAACATCACGGGGTGGTGCGCAATGTATGGGTGTGTGTTACATTACATTCACTAGTAGCAGTGAGAAAAACATCATGGGGTGGTGCGCATTGTATGGGTGTGTGTTACATTACATTCACTAGTAGGAGTGAGAAAAACATCACGGGGTGGTGCGCATTGTATGGGTGTGTGTTACATTAGATTCACTAGAAGGAGTGAGAAAAACATCACGGGGTGCTGCGCATTGTATGGGTGTGTGTTACATTAGATTCACTAGTAGGAGTGAGAAAAACATCACGGGGTGGCGCGCATTGTATGGGTATGTGTTACATTACATTCACTAGTAGGAGTTAGAAAAACATCACAGGGTGGTGCGCATTGTATGGGTGTGTGTTACATTACATTCAATACTAGGAGTGAGAAAAACATCACGGGGTGGTGTGAAGCGGAGGGTCTGAATTAGGATAGGCAGTTAGTGGCAATGTAGGATGGAGAAAAGCACCACGGGGTGCTCAGCATGGGGAGGTCAGGGAACATGCAGTGGCAATGTAGGATAGGTTTCTGAAAAACATCGCGGGGTGGTGCGCATTGTATGGGTGTGTGTTACATTAGATTCACCAGTAGGAGTGAGAAAAACATCACGGGGTGGTGCGCATTGTATGGGTGTGTGTTACATTACATTCACTAGTAGGAGTGAGAAAAACATCACGGGGTGGTGCGCATTGTATGGGTGTGTGTTACATTAGATTCACTAGAAGTTGTGAGAAAAACATCACGGGGTGCTACGCATTGCATGGGTGTGTGTTACATTAGATTCACTAGTAGGAGTGAGAAAAACATCACGGGGTGGTGCGCATTGTATGGGTGTGTGTTACATTACATTCACTAGTAGGTGTGAGAAAAACATCACGGGGGGGTGCGCATTGTATGGGTGTGTGTTACATTACATTCACTAATAGGAGTGAGAAAAACATCACGGGGTCGTGCGTATTGCATGGGTGTGTGTTACATTAGATTCACTAGTAGGAGTGAGAAAAACATCACGGGGTGGTGCACATTGTATGGGTGTGTGTTACATTACATTCACTAGTAGGAGTGAGAAAAACATCACGGGGTGGTGCGCATTGTATGGGTGTGTGTTACATTACATTCACTAGTAGGAGTGAGAAAAACATCACGGGGTGGTGCGCATTGTATGGGTGTGTGTTACATTAGATTCACTAGTAGGAGTGAGAAAAACATCACGGGGTGGTGCGCATTGTATGGGTGTGTGTTACATTACATTCACTAGTAGGAGTTAGAAATACATCACGGGGTGGTGGGCATTGTATGGGTGTGTGTTACATTACATTCTATACTAGGAGTGAGAAAAACATCACGGGGTGGTGTGAATTGGAGGGTCTGAATTAGGATAGGCAGTGAGTGGCAATGTAGAATGGAGAAAAGCACCACGGGGTGGTCAGCATGGGGAGGTCAGGGAACATGCAGTGGCAATGTAGGATAGGTTTCTGAAAAACATCGCGCGGTCGTGCGCATTGAATGGGTGTGTGTTACATTACATTAACCAGTAGGAGTGAGAAAAACATCACGGGGTGGTGCGCATTGTATGGGTGTGTGTTACATTACATTCACTAGTAGGAGTGAGAAAAACATCACGGGGTGGTGCGCATTGTATGGGAGTGTGTTACATTACATTCACTAGTAGGAGTGAGAAAAACATCACCGGGTGGTGCACATTGTAGGGGTGTGTGTTACATTACATTCACTAGTAGGAGTGAGAAAAACATCACAGAGTGGTGCGCATTGTATGGGTGTGTGTTACATTACATTCACTAGTAGGAGTGAGAAAAACATCACGGGGTGGTGCGCATTGTATGGGTGTGTGTTACATTACATTCACTAGTAGGAGTGAGAAAAACATCACGGGGTGGTGCGCATTGTAGGGGTGTGTGTTACATTACATTCACTAGTAGGAGTGAGAAAAACATCACGGGGTGGTGCGCATTGTAGGGGTGTGTGTTTCATTACATTCACTAGTAGGAGTGAGAAAAACATCATGGGGTGGTGCGCATTGTATGGGTGTGTGTTACATTACATTCACTAGTAGGAGTGAGAAAAACATCACGGGGTGGTGCGCATTGTATGGGTGTGTGTTACATTAGATTCACTAGTAGGAGTGAGAAAAACATCACGGGGTGGTGCGCATTGTATGGGTGTGTGTTACATTAGATTCACTAGTAGGAGTGAGAAAAACATCACGGGGTGGTGCGCATTGTATGGGTGTGTGTTACATTACATTCACTAGTAGGAGTGAGAAAAACATCACGGGGTGGTGCGCATTGTATGGGTGTGTGTTACATTACATTCACTAATAGGAGTGAGAAAAACGTCACGGGGTCGTGCGCAATGTATGGGTGTTTGTTACATTACATTCACTAGTAGGAGTGAGAAAAACATCACGGGGTGGTGCGCATTGTATGGGTGTGTGTTACATTACATTCACAAGTAGGAGTGAGAAAAACATCACGGGGTGGTGCGCATTGTATCGTGTGTGTAACATTACATTCACTAGTAGGAGTGAGAAAAACATCACGGGGTGGTGCGCAATGTATGGGTGTGTGTTACATTACATTCACTAGTAGCAGTGAGAAAAACATCATGGGGTGGTGCGCATTGTATGGGTGTGTGTTACATTACATTCACTAGTAGGAGTGAGAAAAACGTCACGGGGTGGTGCGCATTGTATGGGTGTGTGTTACATTAGATTCACTAGAAGGAGTGAGAAAAACATCACGGGGTGCTGCGCATTGTATGGGTGTGTGTTACATTAGATTCACTAGTAGGAGTGAGAAAGACATCACGGGGTGGTGCGCATTGTATGGGTATGTGTTACATTACATTCACTAGTAGGAGTTAGAAAAACATCACGGGGTGGTGCGCATTGTATGGGTGTGTGTTACATTACATTCAATACTAGGAGTGAGAAAAACATCACGGGGTGATGTGAATCGGAGGGTCGGAATTAGGATAGGCAGTGAGTGGCAATGTAGGATGGAGAAAAGCACCACGGGGTGGTCAGCATAGGGATGTCAGGGAACATGCAGTGGCAATGTAGGATAGGTTTCTGAAAAACATCGCGGGGTGGTGCGCATTGTATGGGTTTGTGTTACATTCGATTCACTAGTAGGAGTGAGAAAAATATCACGGGGTGGTGCGCATTGTATGGGAGTGTGTTACATTACATTCACTAGTAGGAGTGAGAAAAACTTCACAGAGTGGAGCGCATTGTATGGGTGTGTGTTACATTACATTCACTAGTAGGAGTGAGAAAAACATCACGGGGTGGTGCGCATTGTATGGGTGTGTGTTACATTAGATTCACTAGAAGGAGTGAGAAAAACATCACGGGGTGCTGCGCATTGTATGGGTGTGTGTTACATTAGATTCACTAGTAGGAGTGAGAAAAACATCACGGGGTGGTGCGCATTGTATGGGTGTGTGTTACATTAGATTCACTAGTAGGAGTGAGAAAAACATCACGGGGTGGTGCGCATTGTATGGGTGTGTGTTACATTACAGTCACTAGTAGGAGTGAGAAAAACATCACGGGGTGGTGCGCATTGTATGGGTGTGTGTTACATTACATTCACTAGTAGGAGTGAGAAAAACATCACGGAGTGGTGCGCATTGTATGGGTGTGTGTTACATTACGTTCACTAGTAGGAGTCAGAAAAACATCACGGGGTGGTGCGCATTGTATGGGTGTGTGTTACATTACATTCACTAGTAGGAGTGAGAAAAACATCACGGGGTGGTGCGCATTGTATGGGTGTGTGTTACATTACATTCACTAGTAGGAGTGAGAAAAACATCACGGGGTGGTGCGCATTGTATGGGTGTGTGTTACATTACATTCACTAATAGGAGTGAGAAAAACATCACGGGGTGGTGCGCATTGTATGGGTGTGTGTTACAGTAGATTTACAAGTAGGAGTGAGAAAAACATCACGGGGTGGTGCGCATCGTATGGGTGTGTGTTACATTACATTCACTGGTAGCAGTGAGAAAAACAGCACGGGGTGGTGCGCATTGTATGGGTGTGTGTTACATTACATTCACTAGTAGGAGTGAGAAAAACATCACGGGGTGGTGCGCATTGTATGGGTGTGTGTTACATTACATTCACTAGTAGGAGTGAGAAAAACATCACGGGGTGGTGCGCATTGTATGGGTGTGTGTTACATTAGATTCACTAGTAGGAGTGAGAAAAACATCACGGGGTGGTGCGCATTGTATGGGTGTGTGTTACATTAGATTCACTAGTAGGAGTGAGAAAAACATCACGGGGTGGTGCGCATTGTATGGGTGTGTGTTACATTACATTCACTAGTAGGAGTTAGAAAAACATCACGGAGTGGTGCACATTGTATGGGTGTGTGTTACATTACATTCAATACTAGGAGTGAGAAAAACATCACGGGGTGGTGTGAATTGGAGGGTCTGAATTAGGATAGGCAGTGAGTGGCAATGTACGATGGAGAAAAGCACCACGGGGTGGTCAGCATGGGGAGGTCAGGGAACATGCAGTGGCAATGTAGGATAGGTTTCTGAAAAACATCGCGCAGTCGTGCGCATTGTATGGGTGTGTGTTACATTAGATTCACTAGTAGGAGTGAGAAAAACATCACGGGGTGGTGCGCATTGTATGGGTGTGTTGCTTTACATTCACTAGTAGGAGTGAGAAAAACATCACGGGTTGGTGCGCATTGTATGGGTGTGTGTTACATTACATTCACAAGTAGGAGTGAGAAAAACATCACGGGGTGGTGCGCATTGTATGGGTGTGTGTTACATTACATTCACTAGTAGGAGTCAGAAAAACATCACGGGGTGGTGCGCATTGTATGGGTGTGTGTTACATTACATTCACTAGTAGGAGTGAGAAAAACATCACGGGGTGGTGCGCATTGTATGGGTGTGTGTTACATTACGTTCACTAGTAGGAGTGAGAAAAACATTACGGTGTGGTGCGCATTGTATGGGTGTGTGTTACATTACATTCACTAGTAGGAGTGAGAAAAAATCACGGGGTGGTGCGCATTGTATGGGTGTGTGTTACATTACATTCACTAGTAGGAGTGAGAAAAACATCACGGGGTGGGGCGCATTGTATGGGTGTGTGTTACATTAGATTCACTAGTAGGAGTGAGAAAAACATCACGGGGTGGTGCGCATTGTATGGGTGTGTGTTACATTACATTCACTAGTAGGAGTGAGAAAAACATCACGGGGTGGTGTGCATTGTATGGGTGTGTGTTACATTAGATTTAGTAGTAGGAGTGAGAAAAACATCACGGGGTGGTGCACATTGTATGGGAGTGTGTTACATTACATTCACTAGTAGGAGTGAGAAAAACAGCACGGGGTGGTGCGCATTGTATGGGTGTGTGTTACATTACATTCACTAGTAGGAGTGAGAAAAATATCACGGGGTGGTGCGCATTGTATGGGAGTGTGTTACATTACATTCACTAGTAGGAGTGAGAAAAACTTCACAGAGTGGAGCGCATTGTATGGGTGTGTGTTACATTACATTCACTAGTAGGAGTGAGAAAAACATCACGGGGTGGTGCGCATTGTATGGGTGTGTGTTACATTAGATTCACTAGAAGGAGTGAGAAAAACATCACGGGGTGCTGCGCATTGTATGGGTGTGTGTTACATTAGATTCACTAGTAGGAGTGAGAAAAACATCACGGGGTGGTGCGCATTGTATGGGTGTGTGTTACATTAGATTCACTAGTAGGAGTGAGAAAAACATCACGGGGTGGTGCGCATTGTATGGGTGTGTGTTACATTACAGTCACTAGTAGGAGTGAGAAAAACATCACGGGGTGGTGCGCATTGTATGGGTGTGTGTTACATTACATTCACTAGTAGGAGTGAGAAAAACATCACGGAGTGGTGCGCATTGTATGGGTGTGTGTTACATTACGTTCACTAGTAGGAGTCAGAAAAACATCACGGGGTGGTGCGCATTGTATGGGTGTGTGTTACATTACATTCACTAGTAGGAGTGAGAAAAACATCACGGGGTGGTGCGCATTGTATGGGTGTGTGTTACATTACATTCACTAGTAGGAGTGAGAAAAACATCACGGGGTGGTGCGCATTGTATGGGTGTGTGTTACATTACATTCACTAATAGGAGTGAGAAAAACATCACGGGGTGGTGCGCATTGTATGGGTGTGTGTTACAGTAGATTTACAAGTAGGAGTGAGAAAAACATCACGGGGTGGTGCGCATCGTATGGGTGTGTGTTACATTACATTCACTGGTAGCAGTGAGAAAAACAGCACGGGGTGGTGCGCATTGTATGGGTGTGTGTTACATTACATTCACTAGTAGGAGTGAGAAAAACATCACGGGGTGGTGCGCATTGTATGGGTGTGTGTTACATTACATTCACTAGTAGGAGTGAGAAAAACATCACGGGGTGGTGCGCATTGTATGGGTGTGTGTTACATTAGATTCACTAGTAGGAGTGAGAAAAACATCACGGGGTGGTGCGCATTGTATGGGTGTGTGTTACATTAGATTCACTAGTAGGAGTGAGAAAAACATCACGGGGTGGTGCGCATTGTATGGGTGTGTGTTACATTACATTCACTAGTAGGAGTTAGAAAAACATCACGGAGTGGTGCACATTGTATGGGTGTGTGTTACATTACATTCAATACTAGGAGTGAGAAAAACATCACGGGGTGGTGTGAATTGGAGGGTCTGAATTAGGATAGGCAGTGAGTGGCAATGTACGATGGAGAAAAGCACCACGGGGTGGTCAGCATGGGGAGGTCAGGGAACATGCAGTGGCAATGTAGGATAGGTTTCT
Source organism: Cavia porcellus (assembly GCF_034190915.1). Classification (NCBI taxonomy): domain Eukaryota; kingdom Metazoa; phylum Chordata; class Mammalia; order Rodentia; family Caviidae; genus Cavia; species Cavia porcellus. The sequence goes on along the minus strand of NW_026947580.1, from coordinate 89,049 downwards.
GAAAAACATCGCGCAGTCGTGCGCATTGTATGGGTGTGTGTTACATTAGATTCACTAGTAGGAGTGAGAAAAACATCACGGGGTGGTGCGCATTGTATGGGTGTGTTGCTTTACATTCACTAGTAGGAGTGAGAAAAACATCACGGGTTGGTGCGCATTGTATGGGTGTGTGTTACATTACATTCACAAGTAGGAGTGAGAAAAACATCACGGGGTGGTGCGCATTGTATGGGTGTGTGTTACATTACATTCACTAGTAGGAGTCAGAAAAACATCACGGGGTGGTGCGCATTGTATGGGTGTGTGTTACATTACATTCACTAGTAGGAGTGAGAAAAACATCACGGGGTGGTGCGCATTGTATGGGTGTGTGTTACATTACGTTCACTAGTAGGAGTGAGAAAAACATTACGGTGTGGTGCGCATTGTATGGGTGTGTGTTACATTACATTCACTAGTAGGAGTGAGAAAAAATCACGGGGTGGTGCGCATTGTATGGGTGTGTGTTACATTACATTCACTAGTAGGAGTGAGAAAAACATCACGGGGTGGGGCGCATTGTATGGGTGTGTGTTACATTAGATTCACTAGTAGGAGTGAGAAAAACATCACGGGGTGGTGCGCATTGTATGGGTGTGTGTTACATTACATTCACTAGTAGGAGTGAGAAAAACATCACGGGGTGGTGTGCATTGTATGGGTGTGTGTTACATTAGATTTAGTAGTAGGAGTGAGAAAAACATCACGGGGTGGTGCACATTGTATGGGAGTGTGTTACATTACATTCACTAGTAGGAGTGAGAAAAACAGCACGGGGTGGTGCGCATTGTATGGGTGTGTGTTACATTACATTCACTAGTAGGAGTGAGAAAAACATCACGGGGTGGGGCGCATTGTATGGGTGTGTGTTACATTACATTCACTAGTAGGAGTGAGAAAAACATCACGGGGTGGTGCGCATTTTATGGGCGTGTGTTACATTAGATTCATTACTAGGAGTGAGAAAAACATCACGGGGTGGTGCGCATTGTATGGGTGTGTGTTACATTAGATTCACTAGTAGGAGTGAGAAAAACATCACGGGGTGCTGCGCATTGTATGGGTGTGTGTTACATTACATTCACTAGTAGGAGTTAGAAAAACATCACGGGTGGTGCGCATTGTATGGGTGTGTGTTACATTACATTCAATACTAGGAGTGAGAAAAACATCACGGGGTGGTGTGAAGCGGAGGGTCTGAATTAGGATAGGCAGTGAGTGGCAATGTAGGATGGAGAAAAGCACCACGGGGTGCTCAGCATGGGGTGGTCAGGGAACATGCAGTGGCAATGTAGGATAGGTTTCTGAAAAACATCGCGGGGTGGTGCGCATTGTATGGGTGTGTGTTACATTTGATTCACCAGTAGGAGTGAGAAAAACATCACGGGGTGGTGCGCATTGTATGGGTGTGTGTTACATTACATTCACTAGTAGGAGTGAGAAAAACATCACGGGGTGGTGCGCATTGTATGGGTGTGTGTTACATTAGATTCACTAGAAGTTGTGAGAAAAACATCATGGGGTGCTACGCATTGCATGGGTGTGTGTTACATTAGATTCACTAGTAGGAGTGAGAAAAACATCACGGAGTGGTGCGCATTGTATGGGTGTGTGTTACATTACATTCACTAGTAGGTGTGAGAAAAACATCACGGGGGTTGCGCATTGTATGGGTGTGTGTTACATTACATTCACTAATAGGAGTGAGAAAAACATCACGGGGTCGTGCGTATTGCATGGGTGTGTGTTACATTAGATTCACTAGTAGGAGTGAGAAAAACATCACGGGGTGGTGCACATTGTATGGGTGTGTGTTACATTACATTCACTAGTAGGAGTTAGAAAAACATCACGGGGTGGTGCGCATTGTATGGGTGTGTGTTACATTACATTCACTAGTAGGAGTGAGAAAAACATCACGGGGTGGTGCGCATTGTATGGGTGTGTGTTACATTACATTCACTAGTAGGAGTTAGAAATACATCACGGGGTGGTGGGCATTGTATGGGTGTGTGTTACATTACATTCTATACTAGGAGTGAGAAAAACATCACGGGGTGGTGTGAATTGGAGGGTCTGAATTAGGATCGGCAGTGAGTGGCAATGTAGAATGGAGAAAAGCACCACGGGGTGGTCAGCATGGGGAGGTCAGGGAACATGCAGGGGCAATGTAGGATAGGTTTCTGAAAAACATCGCGCGGTCGTGCGCATTGTATGGGTGTGTGTTACATTAGATTCACTAGTAGGAGTGAGAAAAACATCACGGGGTGGTGCGCCTTGTATGGGTGTGTTACTTTACATTCACTAGTAGGAGTGAGAAAAACATCTCGGGGTGGTGCGCATTGTATGGGTGTGTGTTACATTACATTCACAAGTAGGAGTGAGAAAAACATCACGGGGTGGTGCGCATTGTATGGGTGTGTGTTACATTAGATTCACTAGTAGGAGTCAGAAAAACATCACGGGGTGGTGCGCATTGTATGGGTGTGTGTTACATTACATTGACTAGTAGGAGTGAGAAAAACATCACGGGGTGGTGCGCATTGTATGGGTGTGTGTTACATTATGTTCACTAGTAGGAGTGAGAAAAACATCACGGGTTGGTGCGCATTGTATGGGTGTGTGTTACATTACATTCACTAGTAGGAGTGAGAAAAACATCACGGGGTGGTGCGCATTGTATGGGTGTGTGTTACATTACATTCACTAGTAGGAGTGAGAAAAACATCACGGGGTGGGGCGCATTGTATGGGTGTGTGTTACATTACATTCAGTAGTAGGAATGAGAAAAACATCACGGGGTGGTGCGCATTGTATGGGTGTGTGTTACATTAGATTCATTACTAGGAGTGAGAAAAACATCACGGGGTGGTGCGCATTGTATGGGTGTGTGTTACATTACATTCACTAGTAGGAGTGAGAGAAACATCACGGGGTGGTGCGCATTGTATGGGTGTGTGTTACATTACATTCACTAGTAGGAGTTAGAAAAACATCACGGGTGGTGCACATTGTATGGGTGTGTGTTACATTACATTCACTAGTAGGAGTTAGAAAAACATCACGGGTGGTGCGCATTGTATGGGTGTGTGTTACATTACATTCAATACTAGGAGTGAGAAAAACATCACGGGGTGGTGTGAAGCGGAGGGTCTGAATTAGGATAGGCAGTGAGTGGCAATGTAGGATGGAGAAAAGCACCACGGGGTGCTCAGCATGGGGAGGTCAGGGAACATGCAGTGGCAATGTAGGATAGGTTTCTGAAAAACATCGCGGAGTGGTGCGCATTGTATGTGTGTGTGTTACATTAGATTCACCAGTAGGAGTGAGAAAAACATCACGGGGTGGTGCGCATTGTATGGGTGTGTGTTACATTACATTCACTAGTAGGAGTGAGAAAAACATCACGGGGTGGTGCGCATTGTATGGGTGTGCGTTACATTAGATTCACTAGAAGGAGTGAGAAAAACATCACGGGGTGCTGCGCATTGTATGGGTGTGTGTTACATTAGATTCACTAGTAGGAGTGAGAAAAACATCACGGGGTGGTGCGCATTGTATGAGTGTGTGTTACATTACATTCACTAGTAGGTGTGAGAAAAACATCACGGGGGGGTGCGCATTGTATGGGTGTGTGTTACATTACATTCACGAATAGGAGTGAGAAAAACATCACGGGGTGGTGCGCATTGCATGGGTGTGTGTTACTTTAGATTCACTAGTAGGAGTGAGAAAAACATCACGGGGTGGTGCGCATTGTACGGGTGTGTGTTACATTACATTCACTAGTAGGAGTGAGAAAAACATCACGGGGTGGTGCGCATTGTATGGGTGTGTGTTACATTAGATTCACTAGTAGGAGTGAGAAAAACATCACGGGGTGGGCCGCATTGTATGGGTGTGTGTTACATTAGATTCACTAGTAGGAGTGAGAAAAACATCACGGGGTGGTGCGCATTGTATGGGTGTGTGTTACATTACATTCACTAGTAGGAGTTAGAAAAACATCACGGGGTGGTGCGCATTGTATGGGTGTGTGTTACATTACATTCAATACTAGGAGTGAGAAAAACATCACGGGGTGGTGTGAATTGGAGGGTCTGAATTAGGATAATCAGTGAGTGGCAATGTAGGATGGAAAAAAGCACCACGGGGTGGTCAGCATGGGGAGGTCAGGGAAAATGCAGTGGCAATGTAGGATAGGTTTCTGAAAAACATCGCGCAGTCGTGCGCATTGTATGGGTGTGTGTTACATTAGATTCACTAGTAGGAGTGAGAAAAACATCACGGGGTGGTGTGCATTGTATGGGTGTGTTACTTTACATTCACTAGTAGGAGTGAGAAAAACATCACGGGGTGGTGCGCATTGTATGGGTGTGTGTTACATTACATTCACTAGTAGGAGTCAGAAAAACATCACGGGGTGGTGCGCATTGTATGGGTGTGTGTTACATTACATTCACTAGTAGGAGTGAGAAAAACATCACGGGGTGGTGCGCATTGTATGGGTGTGTGTTACATTACGTTCACTAGTAGGAGTGAGAAAAACATCACGGGGTGGTGCGCATTGTATAGGTGTGTGTTACGTTACATTCACTAGCAGGAGTGAGAAAAACATCACGGGGTGGTGCGCATTGTATGGGTGTGTGTTACATTAGATTCACTAGTAGGAGTGAGAAAAACATCACGGGGTGGTGCGCATTGTATGGGTGTGTGTTACATTACATTCACTAGTAGGAGTGAGAAAAACATCACGGGGTGGTGCGCATTGTATGGGTGTGTGTTACATTACATTCACTAGTAGGAGTGAGAAAAACATCACGGGGTGGTGCGCATTGTATGGGTGTGTGTTACATTAGATTCACTAGTAGGAGTGAGAAAAACATCACAGGGTGGTGCGCATTGTATGGGTGTGTGTTACATTACATTCACTAGTAGGAGTGAGAAAAACATCACGGGGTGGTGCGCATTGTATGGGTGTGTGTTACATTACATTCACTAGTAGGAGTGAGAAAAACATCACGGGGTGGTGCGCATTGTATGGGTGTGTGTTACATTACATTCACTAGTAGGAGTGAGAAAAACATCACGGGGTGGTGCGCATTGTATGGGTGTGTGTTACATTTCATTCACTAGTAGGAGTGAGAAAACCATCACGGGGTGGTGCACATTGTATGGGTGTGTGTTACATTACATTCACTAGTAGGAGTTAGAAAAACATCACGGGGTGGTGCGCATTGTATGGGTGTGTGTTACATTACATTCAATACTAGGAGTGAGAAAAACATCACGGGGTGATGTGAATCGGAGGGTCAGAATTAGGATAGGCAGTGAGTGGCAATGTAGGATGGAGAAAAGCACCACGGGGTGGTCAGCATAGGGAGGTCAGGGAACATGCAGTGGCAATGTAGGATAGGTTTCTGAAAAACATCGCGGGGTGGTGCGCATTGTATGGGTTTGTGTTACATTCGATTCACTAGTAGGAGTGAGAAAAATATCACGGGGTGGTGCACATTGTATGGGAGTGTGTTACATTACATTCACTAGTAGGAGTGAGAAAAACTTCACAGGGTGGTGCGCATTGTATGGGTGTGTGTTACATTACATTCACTAGTAGGAGTGAGAAAAACATCACGGGGTGGTGCACATTGTATGGGTGTGTGTTACATTAGATTCACTAGAAGGAGTGAGAAAAACATCACGGGGTGGTGCGCATTGTATGGGTGTGTGTTACATTAGATTCACTAGTAGGAGTGAGAAAAACATCACGGGGTGGTGCGCATCGTATGGGTGTGTGTTACATTAGATTCACTAGTAGGAGTGAGAAAAACATCACGGGGTGGTGCGCATTGTATGGGTGTGTGTTACATTACAGTCACTAGTAGGAGTGAGAAAAACATCACGGGGTGGTGCGCATTGTATGGGTGTGTGTTACATTACATTCACTAGTAGGAGTGAGAAAAACATCACGGGGTGGTGCGTGTTGTATGGGTGTGTGTTACATTACGTTCACTAGTAGGAGTCAGAAAAACATCACTGGGTGGTGCGCATTGTATGGGTGTGTGTTACATTACATTCACTAGTAGGATTGAGAAAATCATCACGGGGTGGTGCGCATTGTATGGGTGTGTGTTACATTACATTCACTAGTAGGAGTGAGAAAAACATCACGGGGTGGTGCGCATTGTATGGGTGTGTGTTACATTACATTCACTAATAGGAGTGAGAAAAACATCACCGGGTGGTGCGCATTGTATGGGTGTGTGTTACATTAGATTTACTAGTAGGAGTGACAAAAACATCACGGGGTGGTGCGCATTGTATGGGTGTGTGTTACATTACATTCACTGGTAGGAGTGAGAAAAACATCACGGGGTGGTGCGCATTGTATGGGTGTGTGTTACATGACATTCACTAGTAGGAGTGAGAAAAACATCACGGGGTGGTGCGCATTGTATGGGTGTGTGTTACATTACATTCACTAGTAGGAGTGAGAAAAACATCACGGGGTGGTGCGCATTGTATGGGTGTGTGTTACATTACATTCACTAGTAGGAGTGAGAAAAACATCACGGGGTGGTGTGCATTGTATGGGTGTGTGTTACATTAGATTTAGTAGTAGGAGTGAGAAAAACATCACGGGGTGGTGCACATTGTATGGGTGTGTGTTACATTACATTCACTAGTAGGAGTGAGAAAAACAGCACGGGGTGGAGCGCATTGTATGGGTGTGTGTTACATTACATTCACTAGTAGGAGTGAGAAAAACATCACGGGGTGGGGCGCATTGGTATGGGTGTGTGTTACATTACATTCACTAGTAGGAGTGAGAAAAACATCACGGGGTGGTGCGCATTGTATGGGTGTGTGTTACATTAGATTCATTACTAGGAGTGAGAAAAACATCACGGGGTGGTGCGCATTGTATGGGTGTGTGTTACATTACATTCACTAGTAGGAGTGAGAAAAACATCACGGGGTGGTGCGCATTGTATGGGTGTGTGTTACATTACATTCACTTGTAGGAGTTAGAAAAACATCACGGGTGGTGCGCATTGTATGGGTGTGTGTTACATTACATTCAATACTAGGAGTGAGAAAAACATCACGGGGTGGTGTGAAGCGGAGGGTCTGAATTAGGATAGGCAGTGAGTGGCAATGTAGGATGGAGAAAAGCACCACGGGGTGGTCAGCATGGGGAGGTCAGGGAACATGCAGTGGCAATGTAGGATAGGTTTCTGAAAAACATCACGGGGTGGTGCGCATTGTATGGGTGTGTGTTACATTAGATTCACCAGTAGGAGTGAGAAAAACATCACGGGGTGGTGCGCATTGTATGGGTGTGTGTTACATTACATTCACTAGTAGGAGTGAGAAAAACATCACGGGGTGGTGCGCATTGTATGGGTGTGTGTTACATTAGATTCACTAGAAGGAGTGAGAAAACATCACGGGGTGCTGCGCATTTTATGGGTGTGTGTTACATTAGATTCACTAGTAGGAGTGAGAAAAACATCACGGGGTGGTGCGTATTGTATGTGTGTGTTTTACATTACATTCACTAGTAGGTGTGAGAAAAACATCACGGGGGGTGTGCATTGTATGGGTGTGTGTTACATTACATTCACTAATAGGAGTGAGAAAAACATCAGGGGTCGTGCGCATTGCATGGGTGTGTGTTACATTAGATTCACTAGTAGGAGTCAGAAAAACATCACGGGGTGGTGCGCATTGTATGGGTGTGTGTTACATTACATTCACTAGTAGGAGTGAGAAAAACATCACGGGGTGGTGCGCATTGTATGGGTGTGTGTTACATTACGTTCACTAGTAGGTGTGAGAAAAACATCACGGGGGGGTGCGCATTGTATGGGTGTGTGTTACATTACATTCACGAATAGGAGTGAGAAAAACATCACGGGGTGGTGCGCATTGCATGGGTGTGTGTTACTTTAGATTCACTAGTAGGAGTGAGAAAAACATCATGGGGTGGTGCGCATTGTACGGGTGTGTGTTACATTACATTCACTAGTAGGAGTGAGAAAAACATCACGGGGTGGTGCGCATTGTATGGGTGTGTGTTACATTAGATTCACTAGTAGGAGTGAGAAAAACATCACGGGGTGGGCCGCATTGTATGGGTATGTGTTACATTAGATTCACTAGTAGGAGTGAGAAAAACATCACGGGGTGGTGCGCATTGTATGGGTGTGTGTTACATTACATTCACTAGTAGGAGTTAGAAAAACATCACGGTGTGGTGCGCATTGTATGGGTGTGTGTTACATTACATTCACAAGTAGGAGTGAGAAAAACATCACGGGGTGGTGCGCATTGTATGGGTGTGTGTTACATTACATTCACTAGTAGGAGTGAGAAAAACATCACGGGGTGGTGCGCATTGTATGGGTGTGTGTTACATTAGATTCACTAGTAGGAGTGAGAAAAACATCACGGGGTGGGCCGCATTGTATGGGTATGTGTTACATTAGATTCACTAGTAGGAGTGAGAAAAACATCACGGGGTGGTGCGCATTGTATGGGTGTGTGTTACATTACATTCAATACTAGGAGTGAGAAAAACATCACGGGGTGGTGTGAATTGGAGGGTCTGAATTAGGATAATCAGTGAGTGGCAATGTAGGATGGAAAAAAGCACCACGGGGTGGTCAGCATGGGGAGGTCAGGGAAAATGCAGTGGCAATGTAGGATAGGTTTCTGAAAAACATCGCGCAGTCGTGCGCATTGTATGGGTGTGTGTTACATTAGATTCACTAGTAGGAGTGAGAAAAACATCACGGGGTGGTGTGCATTGTATGGGTGTGTTACTTTACATTCACTAGTAGGAGTGAGAAAAACATCACGGGGTGGTGCGCATTGTATGGGTGTGTGTTACATTACATTCACTAGTAGGAGTCAGAAAAACATCACGGGGTGGTGCGCATTGTATGGGTGTGTGTTACATTACATTCACTAGCAGGAGTGAGAAAAACATCACGGGGTGGTGCGCATTGTATGGGTGTGTGTTACGTTACGTTCACTAGTAGGAGTGAGAAAAACATCACGGGGTGGTGCGCATTGTATAGGTGTGTGTTACGTTACATTCACTAGCAGGAGTGAGAAAAACATCACGGGGTGGTGCGCATTGTATGGGTGTGTGTTACATTACATTCACTAGTAGGAGTGAGAAAAACATAACGGGGTGGTGCGCATTGTATGGGTGTGTGTTACATTACATTCACTAGTAGGAGTGAGAAAAACATCACGGGGTGGTGCGCATTGTATGGGTGTGTGTTACATTACATTCACTAGTAGGAGTGAGAAAAACATCACGGGGTGGTGCGCATTGTATGGGTGTGTGTTACATTACATTCACTAGTAGGAGTGAGAAAAACATCACGGGGTGGTGCGCATTGTATGGGTGTGTGTTACATTACATTCACTAGTAGGAGTTAGAAAAACATCACGGGGTGGTGCACATTGTATGGGTGTGTGTTACATTACATTCAATACTAGGAGTGAGAAAAACATCACGGCGCGATGTGAATCGGAGGGTCAGAATTAGGATAGGCAGTGAGTGGCAATGTAGGATGGAGAAAAGCACCACGGGGTGGTCAGCATAGGGAGGTCAGGGAACATGCAGTGGCAATGTAGGATAGGTTTCTGAAAAACATCGCGGGGTGGTGCGCATTGTATGGGTTTGTGTTACATTCGATTCACTAGTAGGAGTGAGAAAAATATCACGGGGTGGTGCGCATTGTATGGGAGTGTGTTACATTACATTCACTAGTAGGAGTGAGAAAACTTCACAGGGTGGTGCGCATTGTATGGGTGTGTGTTACATTACATTCACTAGTAGGAGCGAGAAAAACATCACGGGGTGGTGCGCATTGTATGGGTGTGTGTTACATTAGATTCACTAGAAGGAGTGAGAAAAACATCACGGGGTGGTGCGCATTGTATGGGTGTGTGTTACATTAGATTCACTAGTAGGAGTGAGAAAAACATCACGGGGTGGTGCGCATTGTATGGGTGTGTGTTACATTAGATTCACTAGTAGGAGTGAGAAAAACATCACGGGGTGGTGCGCATTGTATGGGTGTGTGTTACATTACAGTCACTAGTAGGAGTGAGAAAAACATCACGGGGTGGTGCGCATTGTATGGGTGTGTGTTACATTACATTCACTAGTAGGAGTGAGAAAAACATCACGGGGTGGTGCGTATTGTATGGGTGTGTGTTACATTACGTTCACTAGTAGGAGTCAGAAAAACATCACTGGGTGGTGCGCATTGTATGGGTGTGTGTTACATTACATTCACTAGTAGGATTGAGAAAATCATCACGGGGTGGTGCGCATTGTATGGGTGTGTGTTACATTACATTCACTAGTAGGAGTGAGAAAAACATCACGGGGTGGTGCGCATTGTATGGGTGTGTGTTACATTACATTCACTAATAGGAGTGAGAAAAACATCACCGGGTGGTGCGCATTGTATGGGTGTGTGTTACATTAGATTTACTAGTAGGAGTGAGAAAAACATCACGGGGTGGTGCGCATTGTATGGGTGTGTGTTACATTACATTCACTGGTAGGAGTGAGAAAAACATCACGGGGTGGTGCGCATTGTATGGGTGTGTGTTACATTACATTCACTAGTAGGAGTGAGAAAAACATCACGGGGTGGTGCGCATTGTATGGGTGTGTGTTACATTACATTCACTAGTAGGAGTGAGAAAAACATCACGGGGTGGTGCGCAATGTATGGGTGTGTGTTACATTACATTCACTAGTAGGAGTGAGAAAAACATCACGGGGTGGTGTGCATTGTATGGGTGTGTGTTACATTAGATTTAGTAGTAGGAGTGAGAAAAACATCACGGGGTGGTGCACATTGTATGGGTGTGTGTTACATTACATTCACTAGTAGGAGTGAGAAAAACAGCACGGGGTGGAGCGCATTGTATGGGTGTGTGTTACATTACATTCACTAGTAGGAGTGAGAAAAACATCACGGGGTGGGGCGCATTGTATGGGTGTGTGTTACATTACATTCACTAGTAGGAGTGAGAAAAACATCACGGGGTGGTGCGCATTGTATGGGTGTGTGTTACATTAGATTCATTACTAGGAGTGAGAAAAACATCACGGGGTGGTGCGCATTGTATGGGTGTGTGTTACATTACATTCACTAGTAGGAGTGAGAAAAACATCACGGGGTGGTGCGCATTGTATGGGTGTGTGTTACATTACATTCACTTGTAGGAGTTAGAAAAACATCACGGGTGGTGCGCATTGTATGGGTGTGTGTTACATTACATTCAATACTAGGAGTGAGAAAAACATCACGGGGTGGTGTGAAGCGGAGGGTCTGAATTAGGATAGGCAGTGAGTGGCAATGTAGGATGGAGAAAAGCACCACGGGGTGGTCAGCATGGGGAGGTCAGGGAACATGCAGTGGCAATGTAGGATAGGTTTCTGAAAAACATCACGGGGTGGTGCGCATTGTATGGGTGTGTGTTTCATTAGATTCACCAGTAGGAGTGAGAAAAACATCACGGGGTGGTGCGCATTGTATGGGTGTGTGTTACATTACATTCACTAGTAGTAGTGAGAAAAACATCACGGGGTGGTGCGCATTGTATGGGTGTGTGTTACATTAGATTCACTAGAAGGAGTGAGAAAAACATCACGGGGTGCTGCGCATTTTATGGGTGTGTGTTACATTAGATTCACTAGTAGGAGTGAGAAAAACTTCACGGGGTGGTGCGTATTGTATGTGTGTGTTTTACATTACATTCACTAGTAGGTGTGAGAAAAACATCACGGGGGGGTGTGCATTGTATGGGTGTGTGTTACATTACATTCACTAATAGGAGTGAGAAAAACATCAGGGGTCGTGCGCATTGCATGGGTGTGTGTTACATTAGATTCACTAGTAGGAGTCAGAAAAACATCACGGGGTGGTGCGCATTGTATGGGTGTGTGTTACATTACATTCACTAGTAGGAGTGAGAAAAACATCACGGGGTGGTGCGCATTGTATGGGTGTGTGTTACATTACGTTCACTAGTAGGAGTGAGAAAAACATCACGGGGTGGTGCGCATTGTATGGGTGTGTGTTAGGTTACATTCACTAGTAGGAGTGAGAAAAACATCACGGCGTGGTGCGCATTGTATGGGTGTGTGTTACATTACATTCACTAGTAGGAGTGAGAAAAACATCACGGGGTGGTGCGCATTGTATGGGTGTGTGTTACATTACATTCACTAGTAGGAGTGAGAAAAACATCACGGGGTGGTGCGCATTGTATGGGTGTGTGTTACATTACATTCACTAGTAGGAGTGAGAAAAACATCACGGGGTGGTGCGCATTGTATGGGTGTGTGTTACATTAGATTCACTAGTAGGAGTGAGAAAAACATCACGGGGTGGTGCGCATTGTATGGGTGTGTGTTACATTACATTCACTAGTAGGAGTGAGAAAAACATCACGGGGTGGTGCGCATTGTATGGGTGTGTGTTACATTACATTCACTAGTAGGAGTGAGAAAAACATCACGGGGTGGTGCGTATTGTATGGGTGTGTGTTACATTACATTCAATAGTAGGAGTGAGAAAAACATCACGGGGTGGTGCGCATTGTATGGGTGTGTGTTACATTTCATTCACTAGTAGGAGTGAGAAAAACATCACGGGGTGGTGCGCATTGTATGGATGTGTGTTACATTAGATTCACTAGTAGGAGTGAGAAAAACATCACGGGGTGGTGCGCATTGTACGGGTGTATGTTACATTACATTCACTAGTAGGAGTGAGAAAAACATCACGGGGTGGCGCGCATTGTATGGGTGTGTGTTACATTATATTCACTAGTAGGAGTGAGAAAAACATCACGGGGTGGTGCGGATTGTATGGGTGTTTGTTACATTAGATTCACTAGTAGGAGTGAGAAAATCATCACGGGGTGGTGCGCATTGTAAGGGTGTGTGTTACATTACATTCACTAGTAGGAGTGAGAAAAACATCACGGGCTGGTGCGCATTGTATGGGTGTGTGTTACATTACATTCACTAGTAGGAATGAGAAAAACATCACGGGGTGGTGCACATTGTATGGGTGTGTGTTACATTAGATTCACTAGTAGGAGTGAGAAAAACATCACGGGGTGGTGCGCATTGTATGGGTGTGTGTTACATTACATTCACTAGTAGGAGTGAGAAAAACATCACGGGGTGGTGCGCATTGTATGGGTGTGTGTTACATTACATTCACTAGTAGGAGTGAGAAAAACATAACGGGGTGGTGCGCATTTTATGGGTGTGTGTTACATTAGATTCACTAGTAGGAGTGAGAAAAACATCACGGGGTGGTGCGCAATGTATGGGTGTGTGTTACATTACATTCACTAGTAGGAGTGAGAAAAACATCACGGGGTGGTGCGCATTGTATGGGTGTGTGTTACATTCGATTCACTAGTAGGAGTGAGAAAAACATCACGGGGTTGTGCGCATTGTATGGGTGTGTGTTACATTACATTCACTAGTAGGAGTGAGAAAAACATCACGCGGTGGTGTGCATTGTATGGGTGTGTGTTACATTAGATTTAGTAGTAGGAGTGAGAAAAACATCACGGGGTGGTGCGCATTGTATGGGTGTGTGTTACATTAGATTCATTACTAGGAGTGAGAAAAACATCACGGGGTGGTGCGCATTGTATGGGTGTGTGTTACATTACATTCACCAGTAGGAGTGAGAGAAACATCACGGGGTGGTGCGCATTGTATGGGTGTGTGTTACATTACATTCACTAGTAGGAGTTAGAAAAACATCACGGGTGGTGCGCATTGTATTTGTGTGTGTTACATTATATTCAATACTACGAGTGAGAAAAACATCACGGGGTGGTGTGAAGCGGAGGGTCTGAATTAGGATAGGCAGTGAGTGGCAATGTAGGATGGAGAAAAGCACCACAGGGTGGTCAGCATGGGGAGGACAGGGAACATGCAGTGGCAATGTAGGATAGGTTTCTGAAAAACATCGCGGGGTGGTGCGCATTGTATGGGTGTGTGTTACATTAGATTCACCAGTAGGAGTGAGAAAAACATCACGGGGTGGTGCGCATTGTATGGGTGTGTGTTACATTACATTCACTAGTAGGAGTGAGAAAAACATCACGGGGTGGTGCGCATTGTATGGGTGTGTATTACATTAGATTCACTAGAAGGAGTGAGAAAAACATCACGGGGTGCTGCGCATTGTATGGGTGTGTGTTACATTAGATTCACTAGTAGGAGTGAGAAAAACATCACGGGGTGGTGCGCATTGTATGGGTGTGTGTTACATTACATTCACTAGTAGGTGTGAGAAAAACATCACGGGGGGGTGCGCATTGTATGGGTGTGTGTTACATTACATTCACTAATAGGAGTGAGAAAAACATCATGGGGTGGTGCGCATTGCATGGGTGTGTGTTACTTTAGATTCACTAGTAGGAGTGAGAAAAACATCACGGGGTGGTGCGCATTGTACGGGTGTGTGTTACATTACATTCACTAGTAGGAGTGAGAAAAACATCACGGGGTGGTGCGCATTGTATGGGTGTGTGTTACATTACATTCACTAGTAGGAGTGAGAAAAACATCACGGGGTGGTGCGCATTGTATGGGTGTGTGTTACATTAGATTCACTAGTAGGAGTGAGAAAAACATCACGGGGTGGTGCGCATTGTATGGGTTTGTGTTACATTACATTCACTAGTAGGAGTTAGAAAAACATCACGGGGTGGTGCGCATTGTATGGGTGTGTGTTACATTACATTCAATACTAGGAGTGAGAAAAACATCACGGGGTGGTGTGAATTGGAGGGTCTGAATTAGGATAGGCAGTGAGTGGCAATGTAGGATGGAGAAAAGCACCACGGGGTGGTCAGCATGGGGAGGTCAGGGAACATGCAGTGGCAATGTAGGATAGGTTTCTGAAAAACATTGCGCAGTCGTGCGCATTGTATGGGTGTGTGTTACATTAGATTCACTAGTAGGAGTGAGAAAAACATCACGGGGTGGTGTGCATTGTATGGTTGTGTTACTTTACATTCACTAGTAGGAGTGAGAAAAACATCACGGGGTGGTGCGCATTGTATGGGTGTGTGTTACATTACATTCACTAGTAGGAGTCAGAAAAACATCACGGGGTGTTGCGTATTGTATGGGTGTGTGTTACATTACATTCACTAGTAGGAGTGAGAAAAACATCACGGGGTGGTCCGCATTGTATCGGTGTGTGTTACATTACTTTCACTAGTAGGAGTGAGAAAAACATCACGGGGTGGTGCGCATTGTATGGGTGTGTGTTACGTTACATTCACTAGTAGGAGTGAGAAAAACATCACGGGGTGGTGCGCATTGTATGGGTGTGTGTTACATTAGATTCACTAGTAGGAGTGAGAAAAACATCACGGGGTGGTGCGCATTGTATGGGTGTGTGTTACATTACATTCACTAGTAGGTGTGAGAAAAACATCACGGGGTGGTGCGCATTGTATGGGTGTGTGTTACATTACATTCACTAGTAGGAGTGAGAAAAACATCACGGGGTGGTGCGCATTGTATGGGTGTGTGTTACATTACATTCACTAGTAGGAGTGAGAAAAACATCACGGGGTGGTGCGCATTGTATGGGTGTGTGTTACATTTCATTCACTAGTAGGAGTGAGAAAAACATCACGGGGTGGTGCGCATTGTATGGGTGTGTTTTACATTTCATTCACTAGTAGGAGTGAGAAAAACATCACGGGGTGGTGCGCATTGTATGGATGTGTGTTACATTAGATTCACTAGTAGGAGTGAGAAAAACATCACGGGGTGGTGCGCATTGTACGGGTGTATGTTACATTACATTCACTAGTAGGAGTGAGAAAAACATCACGGGGTGGCGCGCATTGTATGGGTGTGTGTTACATTATATTCAGTAGTAGGAATGAGAAAAACATCACGGGGTGGTGCGGATTGTATGGGTGTTTGTTACATTAGATTCACTAGTAGGAGTGAGAAAATCATCACGGGGTGGTGCGCATTGTATGGGTGTGTGTTACATTACATTCACTAGTAGGAGTGAGAAAAACATCACGGGGTGGTGCGCATTGTATGGGTGTGTGTTACATTACATTCACTAGTAGGAATGAGAAAAACATCACGGGGTGGTGCGCATTGTATGGGTGTGTGTTACATTAGATTCACTAGTAGGAGTGAGAAAAACATCACGGGGTGGTGCGCATTGTATGGGTGTGTGTTACATTACATTCACTAGTAGGAGTGAGAAAAACATCACGGGGTGGTGCGCATTGTATGGGTGTGTGTTACATTACATTCACTAGTAGGAGTGAGAAAAACATCACGGGGTGGTGCGCATTGTATGGGTGTGTGTTACATTAGATTCACTAGTAGGAGTGAGAAAAACATCACGGGGTGGTGCGCAATGTATGGGTGTGTGTTACATTACATTCACTAGTAGGAGTGAGAAAAACATCACGGGGTGGTGCGCATTGTATGGGTGTGTGTTACATTAGATTCACTAGTAGGAGTGAGAAAAACATCACGGGGTGGTGCGCAATGTATGGGTGTGTGTTACATTACATTCACTAGTAGGAGTGAGAAAAACATCACGGGGTGGTGCGCATTGTATGGGTGTGTGTTACATTCGATTCACTAGTAGGAGTGAGAAAAACATCACGGGGTTGTGCGCATTGTATGGGTGTGTGTTACATTACATTCACTAGTAGGAGTGAGAAAAACATCACGCGGTGGTGTGCATTGTATGGGTGTGTGTTACATTAGATTTAGTAGTAGGAGTGAGAAAAACATCACGGGTTGGTGCACATTGTATGGGTGTGTGTTACATTACATTCACTAGTAGGAGTGAGAAAAACAGCACGGGGTGGTGCGCATTGTATGGGTGTGTGTTACATTACATTCACTATTAGGAGTGAGAAAATCATCACGGGGTGGGGCGCATTGTATGTGTGTGTTACATTACATTCACTAGTAGAAGTGAGAAAAACATCACGGCGTGGTGCGCATTGTATGGGTGTGTGTTACATTAGATTCACTACTAGGAGTGAGAAAAACATCACGCGGTGGTGCGCATTGTATGGGTGTGTGTTACATTACATTCACTAGTAGGAGTGAGAAAAACATCACGCGGTGGTGTGCATTGTATGGGTGTGTGTTACATTAGATTTAGTAGTAGGAGTGAGAAAAACATCACGGGGTGGTGCACATTGTATGGGTGTGTGTTACATTACATTCACTAGTAGGAGTGAGAAAAACAGCACGGGGTGGTGCGCATTGTATGGGTGTGTGTTACATTACATTCACTATTAGGAGTGAGAAAAACATCACGGGGTGGGGCGCATTGTATGTGTGTGTTACATTACATTCACTAGAAGGAGTGAGAAAAACATCACGGCGTGGTGCGCATTGTATGGGTGTGTGTTACATTAGATTCACTACTAGGAGTGAGAAAAACATCACGGGGTGGTGCGCATTGTATGGGTGTGTGTTACATTACATTCACTAGTAGGAGTGAGAAAAACATCACGGGGTGGTGCGCATTGTATGGGTGTGTGTTACATTACATTCACTAGTAGGAGTTAGAAAAACATCACGGGAGGTGCGCATTGTATGGGTGTGTGTTACATTACATTCAATACTAGGAGTGAGAAAAACATCACGGGGTGGTGTGAATCGGAGGGTCTGAATTAGGATAGGCAGTGAGTGGCAATGTAGGATGGAGAAAAGCACCACGGGGTGGTCAGCATGGGGAGGTCAGGGAACATGCAGTGGCAATGTAGGATAGGTTTCTGAAAAACATCGCGGGGTGGTGCGCATTTTATGGGTGTGTGTTACATTAGATTAACCAGTAGGAGTGAGAAAAACATCACGGGGTGGTGCGCATTGTATGGGTGTGTGTTACATTACATTCACTAGTAGGAGTGAGAAAAACATCACGGGGTGGTGCGCATTGTATGGGTGTGTGTTACATTAGATTCACTAGAAGGAGTGAGAAAAAACATCACGGGGTGCTGCGCATTGTATTTGTGTGTGTTACATTAGATTCACTAGTAGGAGTGAGAAAAACATCACGGCGTGGTGCGCATTGTATGGGTGTGTGTTACATTACATTCACTAGTAGGAGTGAGAAAAACATCACGGGGTGGTGCGCATTGTATGGGTGTGTGTTACATTACATTCACTAGTAGGAGTGAGAAAAACATCACGGGGTGTTGCGCATTGTATGGGTGTGTGTTACATTACATTCACTAGTAGGAGTGAGAAAAACATCACGGGGTGGTGCGCATTGTATGGGTGTGTGTTACATTACATTCACTAGTAGGAGTGAAAAAAACATCACGGGGTGGTGCGCATTGTATGGGTGTGTGTTACATTACATTCACTAGTAGGAGTGAGAAAAACATCACGGGGTGGTGCGCATTGTATGGGTGTGTGTTACATTAGATTCACTAGTAGGAGTGAGAAAAACATCATGGGGTGGTGCGCATTATATGGGTGTGTGTTACATTACATTCACTAGTAGGAGTGAGAAAAACATCACGGGGTGGCGCGCATTGTCTGGGTGTGTGTTACATTATATTCACTAGTAGGAGTGAGAAAAACATCACGGGGTGGTGCGGATTGTATGGGTGTTTGTTACATTAGATTCACTAGTAGGAGTGAGAAAATCATCACGGGGTGGTGCGCATTGTATGGGTGTGTGTTACATTACATTCACTAGTAGGAGTGAGAAAAACATCACGGGGTGGTGCGCATTGTATGGGTGTGTGTTACATTACATTCACTAGTAGGAGTGAGAAAAACATCACGGGGTGGTGCGCATTGTAGGGGTGTGTGTTACATTACATTCACTAGTAGGAGTGAGAAAAACATCACGGGGTGGTGCGCATTGTATGGGTGTGTGTTACATTACATTCACTAGTAGGAGTGAGAAAAACATCACGGGGTGGTGCGCATTGTATGGGTGTGTGTTACATTACATTCACTAGTAGGAGTGAGAAAAACATCACGGGGTGGTGCGCATTGTATGGGTGTGTGTTACATTACATTCACTAGTAGGAGTGAGAAAAACATCACGGGGTGGTGCGCATTGTATGGTTGTGTGTTACATTACATTCACTAGTAGGAGTGAGAAAAACATCACGGGGTGGTGCGCATTGTATGGGTGTGTGTTACATTACATTCACTAGTAGGAGTGAGAAAAACATCACGGTGTGGTGCGCATTGTATGGGTGTGTGTTACATTACATTCACAAGTAGGAGTGAGAAAAACATCACGGGGTGGTGCGCATTGTATGGGTGTTTGTTACAATAGATTCACTAGTAGGAGTGAGAAAATCATCACGGGGTGGTGCGCATTGTATGGGTGTGTGTTACATTACATTCACTAGTAGGAGTGAGAAAAACATCACGGGGTGGTGCGCATTGTATGGGTGTGTGTTACATTACATTCACTAGTAGGAGTGAGAAAAACATCACGGGGTGGTGCGCATTGTATGGGTGTGTGTTACATTACATTCACTAGTAGGAGTGAGAAAAACATCACGGGGTGGTGCGCATTGTATGGGTGTGTGTTACATTACATTCACTAGTAGGAGTGAGAAAAACATCACGGGGTGGTGCGCATTGTATGGGTGTGTGTTACATTACATTCACTAGTAGGAGTGAGAAAAACATCACGGGGTGGTGCGCATTGTATGGGTGTGTGTTACATTACATTCACTAGTAGGAGTGAGAAAAACATCACGGGGTGGTGCGCATTGTATGGGTGTGTGTTACATTACATTCACTAGTAGGAGTGAGAAAAACATCACGGGGTGGTGCGCATTGTATGGGTGTGTGTTACATTACATTCACTAGTAGGAGTGAGAAAAACATCACGGGGTGGTGCGCATTGTATGGGTGTGTGTTACATTACATTCACTAGTAGGAGTGAGAAAAACATCACGGGGTGGTGCGCATTGTATGGGTGTGTGTTACATTACATTCACTAGTAGGAGTGAGAAAAACATCACGGGGTGGTGCGCATTGTATGGGTGTTTGTTACATTAGATTCACTAATAGGAGTGAGAAAATCATCACGGGGTGGTGCGCATTGTATGGGTGTGTGTTACATTACATTCACTAGTAGGAGTGAGAAAAACATCACGGGGTGGTGCGCATTGTATGGGTGTTTGTTACATTAGATTCCCTAGTAGGAGTGAGAAAATCATCATGGGGTGGTGCGCATTGTATGGGTGTGTGTTACATTACATTCACTAGTAGGAGTGAGAAAAACATCACGGGGTGGTGCGCATTGTATGGGTGTGTGTTACATTACATTCACTAGTAGGAGTGAGAAAAACATCACGGGGTGGTGCGCATTGTATGGGTGTGTGTTACATTACATTCACTAGTAGGAGTGAGAAAAACATCACGGGGTGGTGCGCATTGTATGGGTGTGTGTTACATTACATTCACTAGTAGGAGTGAGAAAAACATCACGGGGTGGTGCGCATTGTATGGGTGTGTGTTACATTACATTCACTAGTAGGAGTGAGAAAAACATCACGGGGTGGTGCGCATTGTATGGGTGTGTGTTACATTACATTCACTAGTAGGAGTGAGGAAAACATCACGGGGTGGTGCGCATTGTATGGGTGTGTGTTACATTACATTCACTAGTAGGAGTGAGAAAAACATCACGCGGTGGTGCGCATTGTATGGGTGTGTGTTACATTACATTCACTAGTAGGAGTGAG
Organism: Cavia porcellus; assembly: GCF_034190915.1. NCBI lineage: Eukaryota > Metazoa > Chordata > Mammalia > Rodentia > Caviidae > Cavia > Cavia porcellus. The sequence continues at coordinate 68,196 of NW_026947580.1, read as the reverse complement.
AAAAACATCACGGGGTGGTGCGCATTGTATGGGTGTGTGTTACATTACATTCACTAGTAGGAGTGAGAAAAACATCACGGGTTGGTGCGCATTGTATGGGTGTGTGTTACATTACATTCACTAGAAGGAGTGAGAAAATCATCACGGGGTGGTGCGCATTGTATGGGTGTGTGTTACATTACTTTCACTAGTAGGAGTGAGAAAAACATCACGGGGTGGTGCGCATTGTATGGGTGTGTGTTACATTACATTCACTAGTAGGAGTGAGAAAAACATCACGGGGTGGTGCGCATTGTATGTGTGTGTATTACATTACATTCACTAGTAGGAGTGAGAAAAACATCACGGGGTGGTGCGCATTGTATGGGTGTGTGTTACATTACATTCACTAGTAGGAGTGAGAAAAACATCACGGGGTGGTGCGCATTGTATGGGTGTGTGTTACATTACAGTCACTAGTAGGAGTGAGAAAAACATCACGGGGTGGTGCGCATTGTATGGGTGTGTGTTATATTACATTCACTAGTAGGAGTGAAAAAAACATCATGGGGTGATGCGCATTGTATGGGTGTGTGCTACATTAGATTCACTAGTAGGAGTGAGAAAAACATCACGGGGTGGTGCGCATTGTATGGGTGTGTGTTACATTACATTCACTAGTAGGAGTGAGAAAAACATCACGGGGTGGTGCGCATTGTATGGGTGTGTGTTACATTACATTCACTAGTAGGAGTGAGAAAAACATCACGGGGTGGTGCGCATTGTATGGGTTTGTGTTACATTAGATTCACTAGTAGGAGTGAGAAAAACATCACGGGGTGGTGGGCATTGTATGGGTGTGTGTTACATTAGATTCACTAGTAGGAGTGAGAAAAACATCACGGGGTGGTGCGCATTGTATGGGTGTGTGTTACATTACATTCACTAGTAGGAGTGAGAAAAACATCACGGGGTGGTGCGCATTGTATGGGTGTGTGTTACATTACATTCACTAGTAGGAGTGAGAAAAACATCACGGGGTGGTGCGCATTGTATGGGTGTGTGTTACATTACATTCACTAGTAGGAGTGAGAAAAACATCACGGGGTGGTGCGCATTGTATGGGTGTGTGTTACATTACATTCACTAGTAGGAGTGAGAAAAACATCACGGGGTGGTGGGCATTGTATGGGTGTGTGTTACATTAGATTCACTAGTAGGAGTGAGAAAAACATCACGGGGTGGTGCGCATTGTATGGGTGTGTGTTACATTACATTCACTAGTAGGAGTGAGAAAAACATCACGGGGTGGTGCGCATTGTATGGGTGTGTGTTACATTATATTCACTAGTAGGAGTGAGAAAAACATCACGGGGTGGTGCGGATTGTATGGGTGTTTGTTACATTAGATTCACTAGTAGGAGTGAGAAAATCATCACGGGGTCGTGCGCAATGTATGGGTGTTTGTTACATTACATTCACTAGTAGGAGTGAGAAAAACATCACGGGGTGGTGCGCATTGTATGGGTGTGTGTTACATTACATTCACAAGTAGGAGTGAGAAAAACATCACGGGGTGGTGCGCATTGTATCGTGTGTGTAACATTACATTCACTAGTAGGAGTGAGAAAAACATCACGGGGTGGTGCGCAATGTATGGGTGTGTGTTACATTACATTCACTAGTAGCAGTGAGAAAAACATCATGGGGTGGTGCGCATTGTATGGGTGTGTGTTACATTACATTCACTAGTAGGAGTGAGAAAAACGTCACGGGGTGGTGCGCATTGTATGGGTGTGTGTTACATTAGATTCACTAGAAGGAGTGAGAAAAACATCACGGGGTGCTGCGCATTGTATGGGTGTGTGTTACATTAGATTCACTAGTAGGAGTGAGAAAGACATCACGGGGTGGTGCGCATTGTATGGGTATGTGTTACATTACATTCACTAGTAGGAGTTAGAAAAACATCACGGGGTGGTGCGCATTGTATGGGTGTGTGTTACATTACATTCAATACTAGGAGTGAGAAAAACATCACGGGGTGATGTGAATCGGAGGGTCGGAATTAGGATAGGCAGTGAGTGGCAATGTAGGATGGAGAAAAGCACCACGGGGTGGTCAGCATAGGGATGTCAGGGAACATGCAGTGGCAATGTAGGATAGGTTTCTGAAAAACATCGCGGGGTGGTGCGCATTGTATGGGTTTGTGTTACATTCGATTCACTAGTAGGAGTGAGAAAAATATCACGGGGTGGTGCGCATTGTATGGGAGTGTGTTACATTACATTCACTAGTAGGAGTGAGAAAAACTTCACAGAGTGGAGCGCATTGTATGGGTGTGTGTTACATTACATTCACTAGTAGGAGTGAGAAAAACATCACGGGGTGGTGCGCATTGTATGGGTGTGTGTTACATTAGATTCACTAGAAGGAGTGAGAAAAACATCACGGGGTGCTGCGCATTGTATGGGTGTGTGTTACATTAGATTCACTAGTAGGAGTGAGAAAAACATCACGGGGTGGTGCGCATTGTATGGGTGTGTGTTACATTAGATTCACTAGTAGGAGTGAGAAAAACATCACGGGGTGGTGCGCATTGTATGGGTGTGTGTTACATTACAGTCACTAGTAGGAGTGAGAAAAACATCACGGGGTGGTGCGCATTGTATGGGTGTGTGTTACATTACATTCACTAGTAGGAGTGAGAAAAACATCACGGAGTGGTGCGCATTGTATGGGTGTGTGTTACATTACGTTCACTAGTAGGAGTCAGAAAAACATCACGGGGTGGTGCGCATTGTATGGGTGTGTGTTACATTACATTCACTAGTAGGAGTGAGAAAAACATCACGGGGTGGTGCGCATTGTATGGGTGTGTGTTACATTACATTCACTAGTAGGAGTGAGAAAAACATCACGGGGTGGTGCGCATTGTATGGGTGTGTGTTACATTACATTCACTAATAGGAGTGAGAAAAACATCACGGGGTGGTGCGCATTGTATGGGTGTGTGTTACAGTAGATTTACAAGTAGGAGTGAGAAAAACATCACGGGGTGGTGCGCATCGTATGGGTGTGTGTTACATTACATTCACTGGTAGCAGTGAGAAAAACAGCACGGGGTGGTGCGCATTGTATGGGTGTGTGTTACATTACATTCACTAGTAGGAGTGAGAAAAACATCACGGGGTGGTGCGCATTGTATGGGTTTGTGTTACATTACATTCACTAGTAGGAGTGAGAAAAACATCACGGGGTGGTGCGCATTGTATGGGTGTGTGTTACATTAGATTCACTAGTAGGAGTGAGAAAAACATCACGGGGTGGTGCGCATTGTATGGGTGTGTGTTACATTAGATTCACTAGTAGGAGTGAGAAAAACATCACGGGGTGGTGCGCATTGTATGGGTGTGTGTTACATTACATTCACTAGTAGGAGTTAGAAAAACATCACGGAGTGGTGCACATTGTATGGGTGTGTGTTACATTACATTCAATACTAGGAGTGAGAAAAACATCACGGGGTGGTGTGAATTGGAGGGTCTGAATTAGGATAGGCAGTGAGTGGCAATGTACGATGGAGAAAAGCACCACGGGGTGGTCAGCATGGGGAGGTCAGGGAACATGCAGTGGCAATGTAGGATAGGTTTCTGAAAAACATCGCGCAGTCGTGCGCATTGTATGGGTGTGTGTTACATTAGATTCACTAGTAGGAGTGAGAAAAACATCACGGGGTGGTGCGCATTGTATGGGTGTGTTGCTTTACATTCACTAGTAGGAGTGAGAAAAACATCACGGGTTGGTGCGCATTGTATGGGTGTGTGTTACATTACATTCACAAGTAGGAGTGAGAAAAACATCACGGGGTGGTGCGCATTGTATGGGTGTGTGTTACATTACATTCACTAGTAGGAGTCAGAAAAACATCACGGGGTGGTGCGCATTGTATGGGTGTGTGTTACATTACATTCACTAGTAGGAGTGAGAAAAACATCACGGGGTGGTGCGCATTGTATGGGTGTGTGTTACATTACGTTCACTAGTAGGAGTGAGAAAAACATTACGGTGTGGTGCGCATTGTATGGGTGTGTGTTACATTACATTCACTAGTAGGAGTGAGAAAAAATCACGGGGTGGTGCGCATTGTATGGGTGTGTGTTACATTACATTCACTAGTAGGAGTGAGAAAAACATCACGGGGTGGGGCGCATTGTATGGGTGTGTGTTACATTAGATTCACTAGTAGGAGTGAGAAAAACATCACGGGGTGGTGCGCATTGTATGGGTGTGTGTTACATTACATTCACTAGTAGGAGTGAGAAAAACATCACGGGGTGGTGTGCATTGTATGGGTGTGTGTTACATTAGATTTAGTAGTAGGAGTGAGAAAAACATCACGGGGTGGTGCACATTGTATGGGAGTGTGTTACATTACATTCACTAGTAGGAGTGAGAAAAACAGCACGGGGTGGTGCGCATTGTATGGGTGTGTGTTACATTACATTCACTAGTAGGAGTGAGAAAAACATCACGGGGTGGGGCGCATTGTATGGGTGTGTGTTACATTACATTCACTAGTAGGAGTGAGAAAAACATCACGGGGTGGTGCGCATTTTATGGGTGTGTGTTACATTAGATTCATTACTAGGAGTGAGAAAAACATCACGGGGTGGTGCGCATTGTATGGGTGTGTGTTACATTAGATTCACTAGTAGGAGTGAGAAAAACATCACGGGGTGCTGCGCATTGTATGGGTGTGTGTTACATTACATTCACTAGTAGGAGTTAGAAAAACATCACGGGTGGTGCGCATTGTATGGGTGTGTGTTACATTACATTCAATACTAGGAGTGAGAAAAACATCACGGGGTGGTGTGAAGCGGAGGGTCTGAATTAGGATAGGCAGTGAGTGGCAATGTAGGATGGAGAAAAGCACCACGGGGTGCTCAGCATGGGGTGGTCAGGGAACATGCAGTGGCAATGTAGGATAGGTTTCTGAAAAACATCGCGGGGTGGTGCGCATTGTATGGGTGTGTGTTACATTTGATTCACCAGTAGGAGTGAGAAAAACATCACGGGGTGGTGCGCATTGTATGGGTGTGTGTTACATTACATTCACTAGTAGGAGTGAGAAAAACATCACGGGGTGGTGCGCATTGTATGGGTGTGTGTTACATTAGATTCACTAGAAGTTGTGAGAAAAACATCATGGGGTGCTACGCATTGCATGGGTGTGTGTTACATTAGATTCACTAGTAGGAGTGAGAAAAACATCACGGAGTGGTGCGCATTGTATGGGTGTGTGTTACATTACATTCACTAGTAGGTGTGAGAAAAACATCACGGGGGTTGCGCATTGTATGGGTGTGTGTTACATTACATTCACTAATAGGAGTGAGAAAAACATCACGGGGTCGTGCGTATTGCATGGGTGTGTGTTACATTAGATTCACTAGTAGGAGTGAGAAAAACATCACGGGGTGGTGCACATTGTATGGGTGTGTGTTACATTACATTCACTAGTAGGAGTGAGAAAAACATCACGGGGTGGTGCGCATTGTATGGGTGTGTGTTACATTACATTCACTAGTAGGAGTGAGAAAAACATCACGGGGTGGTGCGCATTGTATGGGTGTGTGTTACATTACATTCACTAGTAGGAGTTAGAAATACATCACGGGGTGGTGGGCATTGTATGGGTGTGTGTTACATTACATTCTATACTAGGAGTGAGAAAAACATCACGGGGTGGTGTGAATTGGAGGGTCTGAATTAGGATCGGCAGTGAGTGGCAATGTAGAATGGAGAAAAGCACCACGGGGTGGTCAGCATGGGGAGGTCAGGGAACATGCAGGGGCAATGTAGGATAGGTTTCTGAAAAACATCGCGCGGTCGTGCGCATTGTATGGGTGTGTGTTACATTAGATTCACTAGTAGGAGTGAGAAAAACATCACGGGGTGGTGCGCCTTGTATGGGTGTGTTACTTTACATTCACTAGTAGGAGTGAGAAAAACATCTCGGGGTGGTGCGCATTGTATGGGTGTGTGTTACATTACATTCACAAGTAGGAGTGAGAAAAACATCACGGGGTGGTGCGCATTGTATGGGTGTGTGTTACATTAGATTCACTAGTAGGAGTCAGAAAAACATCACGGGGTGGTGCGCATTGTATGGGTGTGTGTTACATTACATTGACTAGTAGGAGTGAGAAAAACATCACGGGGTGGTGCGCATTGTATGGGTGTGTGTTACATTATGTTCACTAGTAGGAGTGAGAAAAACATCACGGGTTGGTGCGCATTGTATGGGTGTGTGTTACATTACATTCACTAGTAGGAGTGAGAAAAACATCACGGGGTGGTGCGCATTGTATGGGTGTGTGTTACATTACATTCACTAGTAGGAGTGAGAAAAACATCACGGGGTGGGGCGCATTGTATGGGTGTGTGTTACATTACATTCAGTAGTAGGAATGAGAAAAACATCACGGGGTGGTGCGCATTGTATGGGTGTGTGTTACATTAGATTCATTACTAGGAGTGAGAAAAACATCACGGGGTGGTGCGCATTGTATGGGTGTGTGTTACATTACATTCACTAGTAGGAGTGAGAGAAACATCACGGGGTGGTGCGCATTGTATGGGTGTGTGTTACATTACATTCACTAGTAGGAGTTAGAAAAACATCACGGGTGGTGCACATTGTATGGGTGTGTGTTACATTACATTCACTAGTAGGAGTTAGAAAAACATCACGGGTGGTGCGCATTGTATGGGTGTGTGTTACATTACATTCAATACTAGGAGTGAGAAAAACATCACGGGGTGGTGTGAAGCGGAGGGTCTGAATTAGGATAGGCAGTGAGTGGCAATGTAGGATGGAGAAAAGCACCACGGGGTGCTCAGCATGGGGAGGTCAGGGAACATGCAGTGGCAATGTAGGATAGGTTTCTGAAAAACATCGCGGAGTGGTGCGCATTGTATGTGTGTGTGTTACATTAGATTCACCAGTAGGAGTGAGAAAAACATCACGGGGTGGTGCGCATTGTATGGGTGTGTGTTACATTACATTCACTAGTAGGAGTGAGAAAAACATCACGGGGTGGTGCGCATTGTATGGGTGTGCGTTACATTAGATTCACTAGAAGGAGTGAGAAAAACATCACGGGGTGCTGCGCATTGTATGGGTGTGTGTTACATTAGATTCACTAGTAGGAGTGAGAAAAACATCACGGGGTGGTGCGCATTGTATGAGTGTGTGTTACATTACATTCACTAGTAGGTGTGAGAAAAACATCACGGGGGGGTGCGCATTGTATGGGTGTGTGTTACATTACATTCACGAATAGGAGTGAGAAAAACATCACGGGGTGGTGCGCATTGCATGGGTGTGTGTTACTTTAGATTCACTAGTAGGAGTGAGAAAAACATCACGGGGTGGTGCGCATTGTACGGGTGTGTGTTACATTACATTCACTAGTAGGAGTGAGAAAAACATCACAGGGTGGTGCGCATTGTATGGGTGTGTGTTACATTAGATTCACTAGTAGGAGTGAGAAAAACATCACGGGGTGGGCCGCATTGTATGGGTGTGTGTTACATTAGATTCACTAGTAGGAGTGAGAAAAACATCACGGGGTGGTGCGCATTGTATGGGTGTGTGTTACATTACATTCACTAGTAGGAGTTAGAAAAACATCACGGGGTGGTGCGCATTGTATGGGTGTGTGTTACATTACATTCAATACTAGGAGTGAGAAAAACATCACGGGGTGGTGTGAATTGGAGGGTCTGAATTAGGATAATCAGTGAGTGGCAATGTAGGATGGAAAAAAGCACCACGGGGTGGTCAGCATGGGGAGGTCAGGGAAAATGCAGTGGCAATGTAGGATAGGTTTCTGAAAAACATCGCGCAGTCGTGCGCATTGTATGGGTGTGTGTTACATTAGATTCACTAGTAGGAGTGAGAAAAACATCACGGGGTGGTGTGCATTGTATGGGTGTGTTACTTTACATTCACTAGTAGGAGTGAGAAAAACATCACGGGGTGGTGCGCATTGTATGGGTGTGTGTTACATTACATTCACTAGTAGGAGTCAGAAAAACATCACGGGGTGGTGCGCATTGTATGGGTGTGTGTTACATTACATTCACTAGTAGGAGTGAGAAAAACATCACGGGGTGGTGCGCATTGTATGGGTGTGTGTTACATTACGTTCACTAGTAGGAGTGAGAAAAACATCACGGGGTGGTGCGCATTGTATAGGTGTGTGTTACGTTACATTCACTAGCAGGAGTGAGAAAAACATCACGGGGTGGTGCGCATTGTATGGGTGTGTGTTACATTAGATTCACTAGTAGGAGTGAGAAAAACATCACGGGGTGGTGCGCATTGTATGGGTGTGTGTTACATTACATTCACTAGTAGGAGTGAGAAAAACATCACGGGGTGGTGCGCATTGTATGGGTGTGTGTTACATTACATTCACTAGTAGGAGTGAGAAAAACATCACGGGGTGGTGCGCATTGTATGGGTGTGTGTTACATTAGATTCACTAGTAGGAGTGAGAAAAACATCACAGGGTGGTGCGCATTGTATGGGTGTGTGTTACATTACATTCACTAGTAGGAGTGAGAAAAACATCACGGGGTGGTGCGCATTGTATGGGTGTGTGTTACATTACATTCACTAGTAGGAGTGAGAAAAACATCACGGGGTGGTGCGCATTGTATGGGTGTGTGTTACATTACATTCAATACTAGGAGTGAGAAAAACATCACGGGGTGATGTGAATCGGAGGGTCAGAATTAGGATAGGCAGTGAGTGGCAATGTAGGATGGAGAAAAGCACCACGGGGTGGTCAGCATAGGGAGGTCAGGGAACATGCAGTGGCAATGTAGGATAGGTTTCTGAAAAACATCGCGGGGTGGTGCGCATTGTATGGGTTTGTGTTACATTCGATTCACTAGTAGGAGTGAGAAAAATATCACGGGGTGGTGCACATTGTATGGGAGTGTGTTACATTACATTCACTAGTAGGAGTGAGAAAAACTTCACAGGGTGGTGCGCATTGTATGGGTGTGTGTTACATTACATTCACTAGTAGGAGTGAGAAAAACATCACGGGGTGGTGCACATTGTATGGGTGTGTGTTACATTAGATTCACTAGAAGGAGTGAGAAAAACATCACGGGGTGGTGCGCATTGTATGGGTGTGTGTTACATTAGATTCACTAGTAGGAGTGAGAAAAACATCACGGGGTGGTGCGCATCGTATGGGTGTGTGTTACATTAGATTCACTAGTAGGAGTGAGAAAAACATCACGGGGTGGTGCGCATTGTATGGGTGTGTGTTACATTACAGTCACTAGTAGGAGTGAGAAAAACATCACGGGGTGGTGCGCATTGTATGGGTGTGTGTTACATTACATTCACTAGTAGGAGTGAGAAAAACATCACGGGGTGGTGCGTGTTGTATGGGTGTGTGTTACATTACGTTCACTAGTAGGAGTCAGAAAAACATCACTGGGTGGTGCGCATTGTATGGGTGTGTGTTACATTACATTCACTAGTAGGATTGAGAAAATCATCACGGGGTGGTGCGCATTGTATGGGTGTGTGTTACATTACATTCACTAGTAGGAGTGAGAAAAACATCACGGGGTGGTGCGCATTGTATGGGTGTGTGTTACATTACATTCACTAATAGGAGTGAGAAAAACATCACCGGGTGGTGCGCATTGTATGGGTGTGTGTTACATTAGATTTACTAGTAGGAGTGACAAAAACATCACGGGGTGGTGCGCATTGTATGGGTGTGTGTTACATTACATTCACTGGTAGGAGTGAGAAAAACATCACGGGGTGGTGCGCATTGTATGGGTGTGTGTTACATGACATTCACTAGTAGGAGTGAGAAAAACATCACGGGGTGGTGCGCATTGTATGGGTGTGTGTTACATTACATTCACTAGTAGGAGTGAGAAAAACATCACGGGGTGGTGCGCATTGTATGGGTGTGTGTTACATTACATTCACTAGTAGGAGTGAGAAAAACATCACGGGGTGGTGTGCATTGTATGGGTGTGTGTTACATTAGATTTAGTAGTAGGAGTGAGAAAAACATCACGGGGTGGTGCACATTGTATGGGTGTGTGTTACATTACATTCACTAGTAGGAGTGAGAAAAACAGCACGGGGTGGAGCGCATTGTATGGGTGTGTGTTACATTACATTCACTAGTAGGAGTGAGAAAAACATCACGGGGTGGGGCGCATTGTATGGGTGTGTGTTACATTACATTCACTAGTAGGAGTGAGAAAAACATCACGGGGTGGTGCGCATTGTATGGGTGTGTGTTACATTAGATTCATTACTAGGAGTGAGAAAAACATCACGGGGTGGTGCGCATTGTATGGGTGTGTGTTACATTACATTCACTAGTAGGAGTGAGAAAAACATCACGGGGTGGTGCGCATTGTATGGGTGTGTGTTACATTACATTCACTTGTAGGAGTTAGAAAAACATCACGGGTGGTGCGCATTGTATGGGTGTGTGTTACATTACATTCAATACTAGGAGTGAGAAAAACATCACGGGGTGGTGTGAAGCGGAGGGTCTGAATTAGGATAGGCAGTGAGTGGCAATGTAGGATGGAGAAAAGCACCACGGGGTGGTCAGCATGGGGAGGTCAGGGAACATGCAGTGGCAATGTAGGATAGGTTTCTGAAAAACATCACGGGGTGGTGCGCATTGTATGGGTGTGTGTTACATTAGATTCACCAGTAGGAGTGAGAAAAACATCACGGGGTGGTGCGCATTGTATGGGTGTGTGTTACATTACATTCACTAGTAGGAGTGAGAAAAACATCACGGGGTGGTGCGCATTGTATGGGTGTGTGTTACATTAGATTCACTAGAAGGAGTGAGAAAAACATCACGGGGTGCTGCGCATTTTATGGGTGTGTGTTACATTAGATTCACTAGTAGGAGTGAGAAAAACATCACGGGGTGGTGCGTATTGTATGTGTGTGTTTTACATTACATTCACTAGTAGGTGTGAGAAAAACATCACGGGGGGGTGTGCATTGTATGGGTGTGTGTTACATTACATTCACTAATAGGAGTGAGAAAAACATCAGGGGTCGTGCGCATTGCATGGGTGTGTGTTACATTAGATTCACTAGTAGGAGTCAGAAAAACATCACGGGGTGGTGCGCATTGTATGGGTGTGTGTTACATTACATTCACTAGTAGGAGTGAGAAAAACATCACGGGGTGGTGCGCATTGTATGGGTGTGTGTTACATTACGTTCACTAGTAGGTGTGAGAAAAACATCACGGGGGGGTGCGCATTGTATGGGTGTGTGTTACATTACATTCACGAATAGGAGTGAGAAAAACATCACGGGGTGGTGCGCATTGCATGGGTGTGTGTTACTTTAGATTCACTAGTAGGAGTGAGAAAAACATCATGGGGTGGTGCGCATTGTACGGGTGTGTGTTACATTACATTCACTAGTAGGAGTGAGAAAAACATCACGGGGTGGTGCGCATTGTATGGGTGTGTGTTACATTAGATTCACTAGTAGGAGTGAGAAAAACATCACGGGGTGGGCCGCATTGTATGGGTATGTGTTACATTAGATTCACTAGTAGGAGTGAGAAAAACATCACGGGGTGGTGCGCATTGTATGGGTGTGTGTTACATTACATTCACTAGTAGGAGTTAGAAAAACATCACGGTGTGGTGCGCATTGTATGGGTGTGTGTTACATTACATTCACAAGTAGGAGTGAGAAAAACATCACGGGGTGGTGCGCATTGTATGGGTGTGTGTTACATTACATTCACTAGTAGGAGTGAGAAAAACATCACGGGGTGGTGCGCATTGTATGGGTGTGTGTTACATTAGATTCACTAGTAGGAGTGAGAAAAACATCACGGGGTGGGCCGCATTGTATGGGTATGTGTTACATTAGATTCACTAGTAGGAGTGAGAAAAACATCACGGGGTGGTGCGCATTGTATGGGTGTGTGTTACATTACATTCAATACTAGGAGTGAGAAAAACATCACGGGGTGGTGTGAATTGGAGGGTCTGAATTAGGATAATCAGTGAGTGGCAATGTAGGATGGAAAAAAGCACCACGGGGTGGTCAGCATGGGGAGGTCAGGGAAAATGCAGTGGCAATGTAGGATAGGTTTCTGAAAAACATCGCGCAGTCGTGCGCATTGTATGGGTGTGTGTTACATTAGATTCACTAGTAGGAGTGAGAAAAACATCACGGGGTGGTGTGCATTGTATGGGTGTGTTACTTTACATTCACTAGTAGGAGTGAGAAAAACATCACGGGGTGGTGCGCATTGTATGGGTGTGTGTTACATTACATTCACTAGTAGGAGTCAGAAAAACATCACGGGGTGGTGCGCATTGTATGGGTGTGTGTTACATTACATTCACTAGTAGGAGTGAGAAAAACATCACGGGGTGGTGCGCATTGTATGGGTGTGTGTTACGTTACGTTCACTAGTAGGAGTGAGAAAAACATCACGGGGTGGTGCGCATTGTATAGGTGTGTGTTACGTTACATTCACTAGCAGGAGTGAGAAAAACATCACGGGGTGGTGCGCATTGTATGGGTGTGTGTTACATTACATTCACTAGTAGGAGTGAGAAAAACATCACGGGGTGGTGCGCATTGTATGGGTGTGTGTTACATTACATTCACTAGTAGGAGTGAGAAAAACATCACGGGGTGGTGCGCATTGTATGGGTGTGTGTTACATTACATTCACTAGTAGGAGTGAGAAAAACATCACGGGGTGGTGCGCATTGTATGGGTGTGTGTTACATTACATTCACTAGTAGGAGTGAGAAAAACATCACGGGGTGGTGCGCATTGTATGGGTGTGTGTTACATTACATTCACTAGTAGGAGTTAGAAAAACATCACGGGGTGGTGCACATTGTATGGGTGTGTGTTACATTACATTCAATACTAGGAGTGAGAAAAACATCACGGCGCGATGTGAATCGGAGGGTCAGAATTAGGATAGGCAGTGAGTGGCAATGTAGGATGGAGAAAAGCACCACGGGGTGGTCAGCATAGGGAGGTCAGGGAACATGCAGTGGCAATGTAGGATAGGTTTCTGAAAAACATCGCGGGGTGGTGCGCATTGTATGGGTTTGTGTTACATTCGATTCACTAGTAGGAGTGAGAAAAATATCACGGGGTGGTGCGCATTGTATGGGAGTGTGTTACATTACATTCACTAGTAGGAGTGAGAAAACTTCACAGGGTGGTGCGCATTGTATGGGTGTGTGTTACATTACATTCACTAGTAGGAGCGAGAAAAACATCACGGGGTGGTGCGCATTGTATGGGTGTGTGTTACATTAGATTCACTAGAAGGAGTGAGAAAAACATCACGGGGTGGTGCGCATTGTATGGGTGTGTGTTACATTAGATTCACTAGTAGGAGTGAGAAAAACATCACGGGGTGGTGCGCATTGTATGGGTGTGTGTTACATTAGATTCACTAGTAGGAGTGAGAAAAACATCACGGGGTGGTGCGCATTGTATGGGTGTGTGTTACATTACAGTCACTAGTAGGAGTGAGAAAAACATCACGGGGTGGTGCGCATTGTATGGGTGTGTGTTACATTACATTCACTAGTAGGAGTGAGAAAAACATCACGGGGTGGTGCGTATTGTATGGGTGTGTGTTACATTACGTTCACTAGTAGGAGTCAGAAAAACATCACTGGGTGGTGCGCATTGTATGGGTGTGTGTTACATTACATTCACTAGTAGGATTGAGAAAATCATCACGGGGTGGTGCGCATTGTATGGGTGTGTGTTACATTACATTCACTAGTAGGAGTGAGAAAAACATCACGGGGTGGTGCGCATTGTATGGGTGTGTGTTACATTACATTCACTAATAGGAGTGAGAAAAACATCACCGGGTGGTGCGCATTGTATGGGTGTGTGTTACATTAGATTTACTAGTAGGAGTGAGAAAAACATCACGGGGTGGTGCGCATTGTATGGGTGTGTGTTACATTACATTCACTGGTAGGAGTGAGAAAAACATCACGGGGTGGTGCGCATTGTATGGGTGTGTGTTACATTACATTCACTAGTAGGAGTGAGAAAAACATCACGGGGTGGTGCGCATTGTATGGGTGTGTGTTACATTACATTCACTAGTAGGAGTGAGAAAAACATCACGGGGTGGTGCGCAATGTATGGGTGTGTGTTACATTACATTCACTAGTAGGAGTGAGAAAAACATCACGGGGTGGTGTGCATTGTATGGGTGTGTGTTACATTAGATTTAGTAGTAGGAGTGAGAAAAACATCACGGGGTGGTGCACATTGTATGGGTGTGTGTTACATTACATTCACTAGTAGGAGTGAGAAAAACAGCACGGGGTGGAGCGCATTGTATGGGTGTGTGTTACATTACATTCACTAGTAGGAGTGAGAAAAACATCACGGGGTGGGGCGCATTGTATGGGTGTGTGTTACATTACATTCACTAGTAGGAGTGAGAAAAACATCACGGGGTGGTGCGCATTGTATGGGTGTGTGTTACATTAGATTCATTACTAGGAGTGAGAAAAACATCACGGGGTGGTGCGCATTGTATGGGTGTGTGTTACATTACATTCACTAGTAGGAGTGAGAAAAACATCACGGGGTGGTGCGCATTGTATGGGTGTGTGTTACATTACATTCACTTGTAGGAGTTAGAAAAACATCACGGGTGGTGCGCATTGTATGGGTGTGTGTTACATTACATTCAATACTAGGAGTGAGAAAAACATCACGGGGTGGTGTGAAGCGGAGGGTCTGAATTAGGATAGGCAGTGAGTGGCAATGTAGGATGGAGAAAAGCACCACGGGGTGGTCAGCATGGGGAGGTCAGGGAACATGCAGTGGCAATGTAGGATAGGTTTCTGAAAAACATCACGGGGTGGTGCGCATTGTATGGGTGTGTGTTTCATTAGATTCACCAGTAGGAGTGAGAAAAACATCACGGGGTGGTGCGCATTGTATGGGTGTGTGTTACATTACATTCACTAGTAGTAGTGAGAAAAACATCACGGGGTGGTGCGCATTGTATGGGTGTGTGTTACATTAGATTCACTAGAAGGAGTGAGAAAAACATCACGGGGTGCTGCGCATTTTATGGGTGTGTGTTACATTAGATTCACTAGTAGGAGTGAGAAAAACTTCACGGGGTGGTGCGTATTGTATGTGTGTGTTTTACATTACATTCACTAGTAGGTGTGAGAAAAACATCACGGGGGGGTGTGCATTGTATGGGTGTGTGTTACATTACATTCACTAATAGGAGTGAGAAAAACATCAGGGGTCGTGCGCATTGCATGGGTGTGTGTTACATTAGATTCACTAGTAGGAGTCAGAAAAACATCACGGGGTGGTGCGCATTGTATGGGTGTGTGTTACATTACATTCACTAGTAGGAGTGAGAAAAACATCACGGGGTGGTGCGCATTGTATGGGTGTGTGTTACATTACGTTCACTAGTAGGAGTGAGAAAAACATCACGGGGTGGTGCGCATTGTATGGGTGTGTGTTACGTTACATTCACTAGTAGGAGTGAGAAAAACATCACGGCGTGGTGCGCATTGTATGGGTGTGTGTTACATTACATTCACTAGTAGGAGTGAGAAAAACATCACGGGGTGGTGCGCATTGTATGGGTGTGTGTTACATTACATTCACTAGTAGGAGTGAGAAAAACATCACGGGGTGGTGCGCATTGTATGGGTGTGTGTTACATTACATTCACTAGTAGGAGTGAGAAAAACATCACGGGGTGGTGCGCATTGTATGGGTGTGTGTTACATTAGATTCACTAGTAGGAGTGAGAAAAACATCACGGGGTGGTGCGCATTGTATGGGTGTGTGTTACATTACATTCACTAGTAGGAGTGAGAAAAACATCACGGGGTGGTGCGCATTGTATGGGTGTGTGTTACATTACATTCACTAGTAGGAGTGAGAAAAACATCACGGGGTGGTGCGCATTGTATGGGTGTGTGTTACATTACATTCACTAGTAGGAGTGAGAAAAACATCACGGGGTGGTGCGCATTGTATGGGTGTGTGTTACATTTCATTCACTAGTAGGAGTGAGAAAAACATCACGGGGTGGTGCGCATTGTATGGATGTGTGTTACATTAGATTCACTAGTAGGAGTGAGAAAAACATCACGGGGTGGTGCGCATTGTACGGGTGTATGTTACATTACATTCACTAGTAGGAGTGAGAAAAACATCACGGGGTGGCGCGCATTGTATGGGTGTGTGTTACATTATATTCACTAGTAGGAGTGAGAAAAACATCACGGGGTGGTGCGGATTGTATGGGTGTTTGTTACATTAGATTCACTAGTAGGAGTGAGAAAATCATCACGGGGTGGTGCGCATTGTAAGGGTGTGTGTTACATTACATTCACTAGTAGGAGTGAGAAAAACATCACGGGCTGGTGCGCATTGTATGGGTGTGTGTTACATTACATTCACTAGTAGGAATGAGAAAAACATCACGGGGTGGTGCACATTGTATGGGTGTGTGTTACATTAGATTCACTAGTAGGAGTGAGAAAAACATCACGGGGTGGTGCGCATTGTATGGGTGTGTGTTACATTACATTCACTAGTAGGAGTGAGAAAAACATCACGGGGTGGTGCGCATTGTATGGGTGTGTGTTACATTACATTCACTAGTAGGAGTGAGAAAAACATAACGGGGTGGTGCGCATTTTATGGGTGTGTGTTACATTAGATTCACTAGTAGGAGTGAGAAAAACATCACGGGTTGGTGCGCAATGTATGGGTGTGTGTTACATTACATTCACTAGTAGGAGTGAGAAAAACATCACGGGGTGGTGCGCATTGTATGGGTGTGTGTTACATTCGATTCACTAGTAGGAGTGAGAAAAACATCACGGGGTTGTGCGCATTGTATGGGTGTGTGTTACATTACATTCACTAGTAGGAGTGAGAAAAACATCACGCGGTGGTGTGCATTGTATGGGTGTGTGTTACATTAGATTTAGTAGTAGGAGTGAGAAAAACATCACGGGGTGGTGCGCATTGTATGGGTGTGTGTTACATTAGATTCATTACTAGGAGTGAGAAAAACATCACGGGGTGGTGCGCATTGTATGGGTGTGTGTTACATTACATTCACCAGTAGGAGTGAGAGAAACATCACGGGGTGGTGCGCATTGTATGGGTGTGTGTTACATTACATTCACTAGTAGGAGTTAGAAAAACATCACGGGTGGTGCGCATTGTATTTGTGTGTGTTACATTACATTCAATACTACGAGTGAGAAAAACATCACGGGGTGGTGTGAAGCGGAGGGTCTGAATTAGGATAGGCAGTGAGTGGCAATGTAGGATGGAGAAAAGCACCACAGGGTGGTCAGCATGGGGAGGACAGGGAACATGCAGTGGCAATGTAGGATAGGTTTCTGAAAAACATCGCGGGGTGGTGCGCATTGTATGGGTGTGTGTTACATTAGATTCACCAGTAGGAGTGAGAAAAACATCACGGGGTGGTGCGCATTGTATGGGTGTGTGTTACATTACATTCACTAGTAGGAGTGAGAAAAACATCACGGGGTGGTGCGCATTGTATGGGTGTGTATTACATTAGATTCACTAGAAGGAGTGAGAAAAACATCACGGGGTGCTGCGCATTGTATGGGTGTGTGTTACATTAGATTCACTAGTAGGAGTGAGAAAAACATCACGGGGTGGTGCGCATTGTATGGGTGTGTGTTACATTACATTCACTAGTAGGTGTGAGAAAAACATCACGGGGGGGTGCGCATTGTATGGGTGTGTGTTACATTACATTCACTAATAGGAGTGAGAAAAACATCATGGGGTGGTGCGCATTGCATGGGTGTGTGTTACTTTAGATTCACTAGTAGGAGTGAGAAAAACATCACGGGGTGGTGCGCATTGTACGGGTGTGTGTTACATTACATTCACTAGTAGGAGTGAGAAAAACATCACGGGGTGTTGCGCATTGTATGGGTGTGTGTTACATTACATTCACTAGTAGGAGTGAGAAAAACATCACGGGGTGGTGCGCATTGTATGGGTGTGTGTTACATTAGATTCACTAGTAGGAGTGAGAAAAACATCACGGGGTGGTGCGCATTGTATGGGTTTGTGTTACATTACATTCACTAGTAGGAGTTAGAAAAACATCACGGGGTGGTGCGCATTGTATGGGTGTGTGTTACATTACATTCAATACTAGGAGTGAGAAAAACATCACGGGGTGGTGTGAATTGGAGGGTCTGAATTAGGATAGGCAGTGAGTGGCAATGTAGGATGGAGAAAAGCACCACGGGGTGGTCAGCATGGGGAGGTCAGGGAACATGCAGTGGCAATGTAGGATAGGTTTCTGAAAAACATTGCGCAGTCGTGCGCATTGTATGGGTGTGTGTTACATTAGATTCACTAGTAGGAGTGAGAAAAACATCACGGGGTGGTGTGCATTGTATGGTTGTGTTACTTTACATTCACTAGTAGGAGTGAGAAAAACATCACGGGGTGGTGCGCATTGTATGGGTGTGTGTTACATTACATTCACTAGTAGGAGTCAGAAAAACATCACGGGGTGTTGCGTATTGTATGGGTGTGTGTTACATTACATTCACTAGTAGGAGTGAGAAAAACATCACGGGGTGGTCCGCATTGTATCGGTGTGTGTTACATTACTTTCACTAGTAGGAGTGAGAAAAACATCACGGGGTGGTGCGCATTGTATGGGTGTGTGTTACGTTACATTCACTAGTAGGAGTGAGAAAAACATCACGGGGTGGTGCGCATTGTATGGGTGTGTGTTACATTAGATTCACTAGTAGGAGTGAGAAAAACATCACGGGGTGGTGCGCATTGTATGGGTGTGTGTTACATTACATTCACTAGTAGGTGTGAGAAAAACATCACGGGGTGGTGCGCATTGTATGGGTGTGTGTTACATTACATTCACTAGTAGGAGTGAGAAAAACATCACGGGGTGGTGCGCATTGTATGGGTGTGTGTTACATTACATTCACTAGTAGGAGTGAGAAAAACATCACGGGGTGGTGCGCATTGTATGGGTGTGTGTTACATTTCATTCACTAGTAGGAGTGAGAAAAACATCACGGGGTGGTGCGCATTGTATGGGTGTGTTTTACATTTCATTCACTAGTAGGAGTGAGAAAAACATCACGGGGTGGTGCGCATTGTATGGATGTGTGTTACATTAGATTCACTAGTAGGAGTGAGAAAAACATCACGGGGTGGTGCGCATTGTACGGGTGTATGTTACATTACATTCACTAGTAGGAGTGAGAAAAACATCACGGGGTGGCGCGCATTGTATGGGTGTGTGTTACATTATATTCAGTAGTAGGAATGAGAAAAACATCACGGGGTGGTGCGGATTGTATGGGTGTTTGTTACATTAGATTCACTAGTAGGAGTGAGAAAATCATCACGGGGTGGTGCGCATTGTATGGGTGTGTGTTACATTACATTCACTAGTAGGAGTGAGAAAAACATCACGGGGTGGTGCGCATTGTATGGGTGTGTGTTACATTACATTCACTAGTAGGAATGAGAAAAACATCACGGGGTGGTGCGCATTGTATGGGTGTGTGTTACATTAGATTCACTAGTAGGAGTGAGAAAAACATCACGGGGTGGTGCGCATTGTATGGGTGTGTGTTACATTACATTCACTAGTAGGAGTGAGAAAAACATCACGGGGTGGTGCGCATTGTATGGGTGTGTGTTACATTACATTCACTAGTAGGAGTGAGAAAAACATCACGGGTGGTGCGCATTGTATGGGTGTGTGTTACATTAGATTCACTAGTAGGAGTGAGAAAAACATCACGGGGTGGTGCGCAATGTATGGGTGTGTGTTACATTACATTCACTAGTAGGAGTGAGAAAAACATCACGGGGTGGTGCGCATTGTATGGGTGTGTGTTACATTAGATTCACTAGTAGGAGTGAGAAAAACATCACGGGGTGGTGCGCAATGTATGGGTGTGTGTTACATTACATTCACTAGTAGGAGTGAGAAAAACATCACGGGGTGGTGCGCATTGTATGGGTGTGTGTTACATTCGATTCACTAGTAGGAGTGAGAAAAACATCACGGGGTTGTGCGCATTGTATGGGTGTGTGTTACATTACATTCACTAGTAGGAGTGAGAAAAACATCACGCGGTGGTGTGCATTGTATGGGTGTGTGTTACATTAGATTTAGTAGTAGGAGTGAGAAAAACATCACGGGTTGGTGCACATTGTATGGGTGTGTGTTACATTACATTCACTAGTAGGAGTGAGAAAAACAGCACGGGGTGGTGCGCATTGTATGGGTGTGTGTTACATTACATTCACTATTAGGAGTGAGAAAATCATCACGGGGTGGGGCGCATTGTATGTGTGTGTTACATTACATTCACTAGTAGAAGTGAGAAAAACATCACGGCGTGGTGCGCATTGTATGGGTGTGTGTTACATTAGATTCACTACTAGGAGTGAGAAAAACATCACGGGGTGGTGCGCATTGTATGGGTGTGTGTTACATTACATTCACTAGTAGGAGTGAGAAAAACATCACGCGGTGGTGTGCATTGTATGGGTGTGTGTTACATTAGATTTAGTAGTAGGAGTGAGAAAAACATCACGGGGTGGTGCACATTGTATGGGTGTGTGTTACATTACATTCACTAGTAGGAGTGAGAAAAACAGCACGGGGTGGTGCGCATTGTATGGGTGTGTGTTACATTACATTCACTATTAGGAGTGAGAAAAACATCACGGGGTGGGGCGCATTGTATGTGTGTGTTACATACATTCACTAGAAGGAGTGAGAAAAACATCACGGCGTGGTGCGCATTGTATGGGTGTGTGTTACATTAGATTCACTACTAGGAGTGAGAAAAACATCACGGGGTGGTGCGCATTGTATGGGTGTGTGTTACATTACATTCACTAGTAGGAGTGAGAAAAACATCACGGGGTGGTGCGCATTGTATGGGTGTGTGTTACATTACATTCACTAGTAGGAGTTAGAAAAACATCACGGGAGGTGCGCATTGTATGGGTGTGTGTTACATTACATTCAATACTAGGAGTGAGAAAAACATCACGGGGTGGTGTGAATCGGAGGGTCTGAATTAGGATAGGCAGTGAGTGGCAATGTAGGATGGAGAAAAGCACCACGGGGTGGTCAGCATGGGGAGGTCAGGGAACATGCAGTGGCAATGTAGGATAGGTTTCTGAAAAACATCGCGGGGTGGTGCGCATTTTATGGGTGTGTGTTACATTAGTTTAACCAGTAGGAGTGAGAAAAACATCACGGGGTGGTGCGCATTGTATGGGTGTGTGTTACATTACATTCACTAGTAGGAGTGAGAAAAACATCACGGGGTGGTGCGCATTGTATGGGTGTGTGTTACATTAGATTCACTAGAAGGAGTGAGAAAAAACATCACGGGGTGCTGCGCATTGTATTTGTGTGTGTTACATTAGATTCACTAGTAGGAGTGAGAAAAACATCACGGCGTGGTGCGCATTGTATGGGTGTGTGTTACATTACATTCACTAGTAGGAGTGAGAAAAACATCACGGGGTGGTGCGCATTGTATGGGTGTGTGTTACATTACATTCACTAGTAGGAGTGAGAAAAACATCACGGGGTGTTGCGCATTGTATGGGTGTGTGTTACATTACATTCACTAGTAGGAGTGAGAAAAACATCACGGGGTGGTGCGCATTGTATGGGTGTGTGTTACATTACATTCACTAGTAGGAGTGAAAAAAACATCACGGGGTGGTGCGCATTGTATGGGTGTGTGTTACATTACATTCACTAGTAGGAGTGAGAAAAACATCACGGGGTGGTGCGCATTGTATGGGTGTGTGTTACATTAGATTCACTAGTAGGAGTGAGAAAAACATCATGGGGTGGTGCGCATTATATGGGTGTGTGTTACATTACATTCACTAGTAGGAGTGAGAAAAACATCACGGGGTGGCGCGCATTGTCTGGGTGTGTGTTACATTATATTCACTAGTAAGAGTGAGAAAAACATCACGGGGTGGTGCGGATTGTATGGGTGTTTGTTACATTAGATTCACTAGTAGGAGTGAGAAAATCATCACGGGGTGGTGCGCATTGTATGGGTGTGTGTTACATTACATTCACTAGTAGGAGTGAGAAAAACATCACGGGGTGGTGCGCATTGTATGGGTGTGTGTTACATTACATTCACTAGTAGGAGTGAGAAAAACATCACGGGGTGGTGCGCATTGTAGGGGTGTGTGTTACATTACATTCACTAGTAGGAGTGAGAAAAACATCACGGGGTGGTGCGCATTGTATGGGTGTGTGTTACATTACATTCACTAGTAGGAGTGAGAAAAACATCACGGGGTGGTGCGCATTGTATGGGTGTGTGTTACATTACATTCACTAGTAGGAGTGAGAAAAACATCACGGGGTGGTGCGCATTGTATGGGTGTGTGTTACATTACATTCACTAGTAGGAGTGAGAAAAACATCACGGGGTGGTGCGCATTGTATGGGTGTGTGTTACATTACATTCACTAGTAGGAGTGAGAAAAACATCACGGGGTGGTGCGCATTGTATGGGTGTGTGTTACATTACATTCACTAGTAGGAGTGAGAAAAACATCACGGGGTGGTGCGCATTGTATGGGTGTGTGTTACATTACATTCACTAGTAGGAGTGAGAAAAACATCACGGTGTGGTGCGCATTGTATGGGTGTGTGTTACATTACATTCACAAGTAGGAGTGAGAAAAACATCACGGGGTGGTGCGCATTGTATGGGTGTTTGTTACAATAGATTCACTAGTAGGAGTGAGAAAATCATCACGGGGTGGTGCGCATTGTATGGGTGTGTGTTACATTACATTCACTAGTAGGAGTGAGAAAAACATCACGGGGTGGTGCGCATTGTATGGGTGTGTGTTACATTACATTCACTAGTAGGAGTGAGAAAAACATCACGGGGTGGTGCGCATTGTATGGGTGTGTGTTACATTACATTCACTAGTAGGAGTGAGAAAAACATCACGGGGTGGTGCGCATTGTATGGGTGTGTGTTACATTACATTCACTAGTAGGAGTGAGAAAAACATCACGGGGTGGTGCGCATTGTATGGGTGTGTGTTACATTACATTCACTAGTAGGAGTGAGAAAAACATCACGGGGTGGTGCGCATTGTATGGGTGTGTGTTACATTACATTCACTAGTAGGAGTGAGAAAAACATCACGGGGTGGTGCGCATTGTATGGGTGTGTGTTACATTACATTCACTAGTAGGAGTGAGAAAAACATCACGGGGTGGTGCGCATTGTATGGGTGTGTGTTACATTACATTCACTAGTAGGAGTGAGAAAAACATCACGGGGTGGTGCGCATTGTATGGGTGTGTGTTACATTACATTCACTAGTAGGAGTGAGAAAAACATCACGGGGTGGTGCGCATTGTATGGGTGTGTGTTACATTACATTCACTAGTAGGAGTGAGAAAAACATCACGGGGTGGTGCGCATTGTATGGGTGTTTGTTACATTAGATTCACTAATAGGAGTGAGAAAATCATCACGGGGTGGTGCGCATTGTATGGGTGTGTGTTACATTACATTCACTAGTAGGAGTGAGAAAAACATCACGGGGTGGTGCGCATTGTATGGGTGTTTGTTACATTAGATTCCCTAGTAGGAGTGAGAAAATCATCATGGGGTGGTGCGCATTGTATGGGTGTGTGTTACATTACATTCACTAGTAGGAGTGAGAAAAACATCACGGGGTGGTGCGCATTGTATGGGTGTGTGTTACATTACATTCACTAGTAGGAGTGAGAAAAACATCACGGGGTGGTGCGCATTGTATGGGTGTGTGTTACATTACATTCACTAGTAGGAGTGAGAAAAACATCACGGGGTGGTGCGCATTGTATGGGTGTGTGTTACATTACATTCACTAGTAGGAGTGAGAAAAACATCACGGGGTGGTGCGCATTGTATGGGTGTGTGTTACATTACATTCACTAGTAGGAGTGAGAAAAACATCACGGGGTGGTGCGCATTGTATGGGTGTGTGTTACATTACATTCACTAGTAGGAGTGAGGAAAACATCACGGGGTGGTGCGCATTGTATGGGTGTGTGTTACATTACATTCACTAGTAGGAGTGAGAAAAACATCACGCGGTGGTGCGCATTGTATGGGTGTGTGTTACATTACATTCACTAGTAGGAGTGAGAAAAACATCACGGGGTGGTGCGCATTGTATGGGTGTGTGTTACATTACATTCACTAGTAGGAGTGAGAAAAACATCACGGGTTGGTGCGCATTGTATGGGTGTGTGTTACATTACATTCACTAGAAGGAGTGAGAAAATCATCACGGGGTGGTGCGCATTGTATGGGTGTGTGTTACATTACTTTCACTAGTAGGAGTGAGAAAAACATCACGGGGTGGTGCGCATTGTATGGGTGTGTGTTACATTACATTCACTAGTAGGAGTGAGAAAAACATCACGGGGTGGTGCGCATTGTATGGGTGTGTATTACATTACATTCACTAGTAGGAGTGAGAAAAACATCACGGGGTGGTGCGCATTGTATGGGTGTGTGTTACATTACATTCACTAGTAGGAGTGAGAAAAACATCACGGGGTGGTGCGCATTGTATGGGTGTGTGTTACATTACAGTCACTAGTAGGAGTGAGAAAAACATCACGGGGTGGTGCGCATTGTATGGGTGTGTGTTATATTACATTCACTAGTAGGAGTGAAAAAAACATCATGGGGTGATGCGCATTGTATGGGTGTGTGCTACATTAGATTCACTAGTAGGAGTGAGAAAAACATCACGGGGTGGTGCGCATTGTATGGGTGTGTGTTACATTACATTCACTAGTAGGAGTGAGAAAAACATCACGGGGTGGTGCGCATTGTATGGGTGTGTGTTACATTACATTCACTAGTAGGAGTGAGAAAAACATCACGGGGTGGTGCGCATTGTATGGGTTTGTGTTACATTAGATTCACTAGTAGGAGTGAGAAAAACATCACGGGGTGGTGGGCATTGTATGGGTGTGTGTTACATTAGATTCACTAGTAGGAGTGAGAAAAACATCACGGGGTGGTGCGCATTGTATGGGTGTGTGTTACATTACATTCACTAGTAGGAGTGAGAAAAACATCACGGGGTGGTGCGCATTGTATGGGTGTGTGTTACATTACATTCACTAGTAGGAGTGAGAAAAACATCACGGGGTGGTGCGCATTGTATGGGTGTGTGTTACATTACATTCACTAGTAGGAGTGAGAAAAACATCACGGGGTGGTGCGCATTGTATGGGTGTGTGTTACATTACATTCACTAGTAGGAGTGAGAAAAACATCACGGGGTGGTGGGCATTGTATGGGTGTGTGTTACATTAGATTCACTAGTAGGAGTGAGAAAAACATCACGGGGTGGTGCGCATTGTATGGGTGTGTGTTACATTACATTCACTAGTAGGAGTGAGAAAAACATCACGGGGTGGTGCGCATTGTATGGGTGTGTGTTACATTATATTCACTAGTAGGAGTGAGAAAAACATCACGGGGTGGTGCGGATTGTATGGGTGTTTGTTACATTAGATTCACTAGTAGGAGTGAGAAAATCATCACGGGGTGGTGCGCATTGTATGGGTGTGTGTTACATTACATTCACTAGTAGGAGTGAGAAAAACATCACGGGTTGGTGCGCATTGTATGGGTGTGTGTTACATTACATTCACTAGTAGGAGTGAGAAAAACATCACGGGGTGGTGCGCATTGTATGGGTGTGTGTTACATTACATTCACTAGTAGGAGTGAGAAACACATCACGTGGTGGTGCGCATTGTATGGGTGTGTGTTACATTACATTCACTAGTAGGAGTGAGAAAAACATCACGGTGTGGTGCGCATTGTATGGGTGTGTGTTACATTAGATTCACTTGTAGAAGTGAGAAAAACATCACGGGGTGGTGCGCATTGTATGGGTGTGTTTTACATTACATTCACTAGTAGGAGTGAGAAAAACATCACAGGGTGGTGCGCATTGTATGGGTGTGTGTTACATTACATTCACTAGTAGGAGTGAGAAAAACATCACGGGGTGGTGCGCATTGAATGGGTGTGGGTTACATTACATTCACTAGTAGGAGTGAGAAAAACATCACGGGGTGGTTCGCATTGTATGGGTGTGTGTTACACTGCATTCACTAGTAGGAGTGAGAAAAACATCACGGGGTGGTGCGCATTGTATGGGTGTGTGTTACATTACATTCACTAGTAGGAGTGAGAAAAACATCACGGGGTGGTGCGCATTGTATGGGTGTGTGTTACATTACATTCACTAGTAGGAGTGAGAAAAACATCACGGGGTGGTGCCCATTGTATGGGTGTGTTTTACATTACATTCACTAGTAGGAGTGAGAAAAACATCACGGGTTGGTGCGCATTGTATGCGTGTGTGTTACATTACATTCACTAGTAGGAGTGAGAAAAACATCACCGGGTGGTGCGCATTGTATGGGTGTGTGTTACATTACCTTCACTAGTAGGAGTGAGAAAAACATCACGGGGTGGTGCGCATTGTATGGGTGTGTTACATTACATTCACTAGTAGGAGTGAGAACAACATCACGGGGTGGTGCGCATTGTATGGGTGTGTGTTACATTACATTCACTAGTAGGTGTGAGAAAAACATCACGGGGTGGTGCGCATTGTATGGGTGTGTGTTACATTACATTCACTAGTAGGAGTGAGAAAAACATCACGGGGTGGTGCGCATTGTATGGGTGTGTGTTACATTACATTCACTAATAGGAGTGAGAAAAACATCACGGGGTGGTGCGCATTGTATGGGTGTGTGTTACATTACATTCACTAGTAGGAGTGATAAAAACATCACGGGGTGGTGCGCATTGTATGGGTGTGTGTTACATTAGATTCACTAGTAGGAGTGAGAAAAACATCACGGGGTGGTGCGCATTGTATGGGTGTGTGTTACATTACATTCACTAATAGGAGTCAGAAAAACATCACGGGGTGGTGCGCATTGTATGGGTGTGTGTTACATTACATTCACTAGTAGGAGTGAGAAAAACATCACGGGGTGGTGCGCATTGTATGGGTGCGTGTTACATTACATTCACTAGTAGGAGTGAGAAAAACATCACGGGGTGGTGCGCATTGTATGGGTGTGTGTTACATTACATTCACTAGTAGGAGTGAGAAAAACATCACGGGGTGGTGCGCATTGTATGGGTGTGTGTTACAATAGATTCACTAGTAGGAGTGAGAAAATCATCACGTGGTGGTGCGCATTGTATGGGTGTGTGTTACATTACATTCACTAGTAGGAGTGAGAAAAACATCCCGGGCTGGTGCGCATTGTATGGGTGTGTGTTACAATACTTTCACTAGGAGGAGTGAGAAAAACATCACGGGGTGGTGCGCATTGTATGGGTGTGTGTTACATTACATTCACTAGTAGGAGTGAGAAAAACATCATGGGGTGGTGCGCATTGTATGTGGGTGTGTTACATTAGATTCACTAGTAGGAGTGAGAAAAACATCACGGGGTGGGGCGCATTGTATGGGTGTTTGTTACATTAGATTCACTAGTAGGAGTGAGAAAAACATCACGGGGTGGTGCGCATTGTATGGGTGTGTGTTACATTACATTCACTAGTAGGAGTGAGAAAAACATCACGGTGTGGTGCGCATTGTATGGGTGTTTGTTACATTAGATTCACTAGTAGGAGTGATAAAATCATCACGGGGTGGTGCGCATTGTATGGGTGTGTGTTACATTACATTCACTATTTGGAGTGAGAAAAACATCACGGGGTGGTGCGCATTGTATGGGTGTGTGTTACATTACATTCACTAGTAGGAGTGAGAAAAACATCACGGGGTGGTGCGCATTGTATGGGTGTGTGTTACATTACATTCACTAGTAGGAGTGAGAAAAACAGCACGGGGTGGTGCGCATTGTATGGGTGTGTGTTACATTACATTCACTATTAGGAGTGAGAAAAACATCACGGGGTGGGGCGCATTGTATGTGTGTGTTACATTACATTCACTAGTAGGAGTGAGAAAAACATCACGGCGTGGTGCGCATTGTATGGGTGTGTGTTACATTAGATTCACTACTAGGAGTGAGAAAAACATCACGGGGTGGTGCGCATTGTATGGGTGTGTGTTACATTACATTCACTAGTAGGAGTGAGAAAAACATCACGGGGTGGTGCGCATTGTATGGGTGTGTGTTACATTACATTCACTAGTAGGAGTTAGAAAAACATCACGGGAGGTGCGCATTGTATGGGTGTGTGTTACATTACATTCAATACTATGAGTGAGAAAAACATCACGGGTTGGTGTGAATCGGAGGGTCTGAATTAGAATAGGCAGTGAGTGGCAATGTAGGATGGAGAAAAGCACCACGGGGTGGTCAGCATGGGGAGGTCAGGGAACATGCAGTGGCAATGTAGGATAGGTTTCTGAAAAACATCGCGGGGTGGTGCGCATTTTATGGGTGTGTGTTACATTACATTAACCAATAGGAGTGAGAAAAACATCACGGGGTGGTGCGCATTGTATGGGTGTGTGTTACATTACATTCACTAGTAGGAGTGAGAAAAACATCACGGGGTGGTGCGCATTGTATGGGTGTGTGTTACATTAGATTCACTAGAAGGAGTGAGAAAAAACATCACGGGGTGCTGCGCATTGTAATGGTGTGTGTTACATTAGATTCACTAGTAGGAGTGAGAAAAACATCACGGGGTGGTGCGCATTGTATGGGTGTGTGTTACATTACATTCACTAGTAGGAGTGAGAAAAACATCACGGGGTGGTGCACATTGTATGGGTGTGTGTTACATTAGATTCACTAGAAGGAGTGAGAAAAAACATCACGGGGTGCTGCGCATTGTATGGGTGTGTGTTACATTACATTCACTAGTAGGAGTGAGAAAAACATCACGGGGTGGTGCGCATTGTATGGGTGTGTGTTACATTACATTCACTAGTAGGAGTGAGAAAAACATCACGGGGTGTTGCGCATTGTATGGGTGTGTGTTACATTACATTCAGTAGTAGGAGTGAGAAAAATATCACGGGGTGGTGCGCATTGTATGGGTGTGTGTTACATTACATTCACTAGTAGGAGTGAAAAAAACATCACGGGGTGGTGCGCATTGTATGGGTGTGTGTTACATTACATTCACTAGTAGGAGTGAGAAAAACATCAAGGGGTGGTGCGCATTGTATGGGTGTGTGTTACATTAGATTCACTAGTAGGAGTGAGAAAAACATCATGGTGTGGTGCGCATTATATGGGTGTGTGTTACATTACATTCACTAGTAGGAGTGAGAAAAACATCACGGGGTGGCGCGCATTGTATGGGTGTGTGTTACATTATATTCACTAGTAGGAGTGAGAAAAACATCACGGGGTGGTGCGGATTGTATGGGTGTTTGTTACATTAGATTCACTAGTAGGAGTGAGAAAATCATCACGGGGTGGTGCGCATTGTATGGGTGTGTGTTACATTACATTCACTAGTAGGAGTGAGAAAAACATCACGGGGTGGTGCGCATTGTATGGGTGTGTGTTACATTACATTCACTAGTAGGAGTGAGAAAAACATCACGGGGTGGTGCGCATTGTATGGGTGTGTGTTACATTACATTCACTAGTAGGAGTGAGAAAAACATCACGGGGTGGTGCGCATTGTATGGGTGTGTGTTACATTACATTCACTAGTAGGAGTGAGAAAAACATCACGGGGTGGTGCGCATTGTATGGGTGTGTGTTACATTACATTCACTAGTAGGAGTGAGAAAAACATCACGGGGTGGTGCGCATTGTATGGGTGTGTGTTACATTACATTCACTAGTAGGAGTGAGAAAAACATCACGGGGTGGTGCGCATTGTATGGTTGTGTGTTACATTACATTCACTAGTAGGAGTGAGAAAAACATCACGGGGTGGTGCGCATTGTATGGGTGTGTGTTACATTACATTCACTAGTAGGAGTGAGAAAAACATCACGGTGTGGTGCGCATTGTATGGGTGTGTGTTACATTACATTCACAAGTAGGAGTGAGAAAAACATCACGGGGTGGTGCGCATTGTATGGGTGTGTGTTACATTACATTCACTAGTAGGAGTTAGAAAAACATCACGGGAGGTGCGCATTGTATGGGTGTGTGTTACATTACATTCAATACTATGAGTGAGAAAAACATCATGGGTTGGTGTGAATCGGAGGGTCTGAATTAGGATAGGCAGTGAGTGGCAATGTAGGATGGAGAAAAGCACCACGGGGTGGTCAGCATGGGGAGGTCAGGGAACATGCAGTGGCAATGTAGGATAGGTTTCTGAAAAACATCGCGGGGTGGTGCGCATTTTATGGGTGTGTGTTACATTAGATTAACCAGTAGGAGTGAGAAAAACATCACGGGGTGGTGCGCATTGTATGGGTGTGTGTTACATTACATTCACTAGTAGGAGTGAGAAAAACATCACGGGGTGGTGCGCATTGTATGGGTGTGTGTTACATTACATTCACTAGTAGGAGTGAGAAAAACATCACGGGGTGCTGCGCATTGTATGGGTGTGTGTTACATTAGATTCACTAGTAGGAGTGAGAAAAACATCACGGGGTGGTGCGCATTGTATGGGTGTGTGTTACAATACATTCACTAGTAGGAGTGAGAAAAACATCACGGGGTGGTGCGCATTGTATGGGTGTGTGTTACATTAGATTCACTAGAAGGAGTGAGAAAAAACATCACGGGGTGCTGCGCATTGTATGGGTGTGTGTTACATTAGATTCACTAGTAGGAGTGAGAAAAACATCACGGGGTGGTGCGCATTGTATGGGTGTGTGTTACATTATATTCACTAGTAGGAGTGAGAAAAACATCACGGGGTGGTGCGGATTGTATGGGTGTTTGTTACATTAGATTCACTAGTAGGAGTGAGAAAATCATCACGGGGTAGTGCGCATTGTATGGGTGTGTGTTACATTACATTCACTAGTAGGAGTGAGAAAAACATCACGGGGTGGTGCGCATTGTATGGGTGTGTGTTACATTACATTCACTAGTAGGAGTGAGAAAAACATCACGGGGTGGTGCGCATTGTATGGGTGTGTGTTACATTACATTCACTAGTAGGAGTGAGAAAAACATCACGGGGTGGTGCGCATTGTATGGGTGTGTGTTACATTACATTCACTAGTAGGAGTGAGAAAAACATCACGGGGTGGTGCGCATTGTATGGGTGTGTGTTACATTACATTCACTAGTAGGAGTGAGAAAAACATCACGGGGTGGTGCGCATTGTATGGGTGTGTGTTACATTACATTCACTAGTAGGAGTGAGAAAAACATCACGGGGTGGTGCGCATTGTATGGTTGTGTGTTACATTACATTCACTAGTAGGAGTGAGAAAAACATCACGGGGTGGTGCGCATTGTATGGGTGTGTGTTACATTACATTCACTAGTAGGAGTGAGAAAAACATCACGGTGTGGTGCGCATTGTATGGGTGTGTGTTACATTACATTCACAAGTAGGAGTGAGAAAAACATCACGGGGTGGTGCGCATTGTATGGGTGTTTGTTACAATAGATTCACTAGTAGGAGTGAGAAAATCATCACGGGGTGGTGCGCATTGCATGGGTGTGTGTTACATTACATTCACTATTAGGAGTGAGAAAAACATCACGGGGTGGTGCGCATTGTATGGGTGTGTGTTACATTACATTCACTAGTAGGAGTGAGAAAAACATCACGGGGTGGTGCACATTGTATGGGTGTGTGTTACATTACATTCACTAGTAGGAGTGAGAAAAACATCACGGGGTGGTGCGCATTGTATGGGTGTGTGTTACATTAGATTCACTAGTAGGAGTGAGAAAAACATCACGGGGTGGTGCGCATTGTATGGGTGTGTGTTACATTACATTCACTAGTAGGAGTGAGAAAAACATCACGGGGTGGTGCGCATTGTATGGGTGTGTGTTACATTAGATTCAATAGTAGGAGTGAGAAAAACATCACGGGGTGGTGCGCATTGTATGGGTGTGTGTTACATTACATTCACTAGTAGGAGTGAGAAAAACATCACGGGGTGGTGCGCATTGTATGGGTGTGTGTTACATTACATTCACTAGTAGGAGTGAGAAAAACATCACGGGGTGGTGCGCATTGTATGGGTGTGTGTTACATTACATTCACTAGTAGGAGTGAGAAAAACATCACGGGGTGGTGCGCATTGTATGGGTGTGTGTTACATTACATTCACTAGTAGGAGTGAGAAAAACATCACGGGGTGGTGCGCATTGTATGGGTGTGTGTTACATTACATTCACTAGTAGGAGTGAGAAAAACATCACGGGGTGGTGCGCATTGTATGGGTGTTTGTTACATTAGATTCACTAGTAGGAGTGAGAAAATCATCACGGGGTGGTGCGCATTGTATGGGTGTGTGTTACATTACATACACTAGTAGGAGTGAGAAAAACATCACGGGGTGGTGCGCATTGTATGGGTGTTTGTTACATTAGATTCCCTAGTAGGAGTGAGAAAATCATCATGGGGTGGTGCGCATTGTATGGGTGTGTGTTACATTACATTCACTAGTAGGAGTGAGAAAAACATCACGGGGTGGTGCGCATTGTATGGGTGTGTGTTACATTACATTCACTAGTAGGAGTGAGAAAAACATCACGGGGTGGTGCGCATTGTATGGGTGTGTGTTACATTACATTCACTAGTAGGAGTGAGAAAAACATCACGGGGTGGTGCGCATTGTATGGGTGTGTGTTACATTACATTCACTAGTAGGAGTGAGGAAAACATCACGGGGTGGTGCGCATTGTATGGGTGTGTGTTACATTACATTCACTAGTAGGAGTGAGAAAAACATCACTCGGTGGTGCGCATTGTATGGGTGTGTGTTACATTACATTCACTAGTAGGAGTGAGAAAAACATCACGGGGTGGTGCGCATTGTATGGGTGTGTGTTACATTACATTCACTAGTAGGAGTGAGAAAAACATCACGGGTTGGTGCGCATTGTATGGGTGTGTGTTACATTACATTCACTAGTAGGAGTGAGAAAAACATCACGGGGTGGTGCGCATTGTATGGGTGTGTGTTACATTACATTCACTAGTAGGAGTGAGAAAAACATCACGGGGTGGTGCGCATTGTATGGGTGTGTGTTACATTACATTCACTAGTAGGAGTGAGAAAAACATCACGGGGTGGTGCGCATTGTATGGGTGTGTGTTACATTACATTCACTAGTAGGAATGAGAAAAACATCACGGGGTGGTGCGCATTGTATGGGTGTGTGTTACATTACATTCACTAGTAGGAGTGAGAAAAACATCACGGGGTGGTGCGCATTGTATGGGTGTGTGTTACATTACATTCACTAGTAGGAGTGAGAAAAACATCACGGGGTGTTGCGCATTGTATGGGTGTGTGTTATATTACATTCACTAGTAGGAGTGAAAAAAACATCACGGTGTGATGCGCATTGTATGGGTGTGTGCTACATTAGATTCACTAGTAGGAGTGAGAAAAACATCACGGGGTGGTGCGCATTGTATGGGTGTGTGTTAAATTACATTCACTAGTAGGAGTGAGAAAAACATCACGGGGTGGTGCGCATTGTATGGGTGTGTGTTACATTACATTCACTAGTAGGAGTGAGAAAAACATCACGGGGTGGTGCGCATTGTATGGGTGTGTGTTACATTAGATTCACTAGTAGGAGTGAGAAAAACATCACGGGGTGGTGCGCATTGTATGGGTGTGTGTTACATAACATTCACTAGTAGGAGTGAGAAAAACATCACGGGGTGGTGGGCATTGTATGGGTGTGTGTTACATTAGATTCACTAGTAGGAGTGAGAAAAACATCACGGGGTGGTGCGCATTGTATGGGTGTGTGTTACATTACATTCACTAGTAGGAGTGAGAAAAACATCACGGGGTGGTGCGCATTGTATGGGTGTGTGTTACATTACATTCACTAGTAGGAGTGAGAAAAACATCACGGGGTGGTGCGGATTGTATGGGTGTTTGTTACATTAGATTCACTAGTAGGAGTGAGAATATCATCACGGGGTGGTGCGCATTGTATGGGTGTGTGTTACATTACATTCACTAGTAGGAGTGAGAAAAACATCACGGGTTGGTGCGCATTGTATGGGTGTGTGTTACATTACATTCACTAGTAGGAGTGAGAAAAACATCACGGGGTGGTGCGCATTGTATGGGTGTGTGTTACATTACATTCACTAGTAGGAGTGAGAAACACATCACGTGGTGGTGCGCATTGTATGGGTGTGTGTTACATTACATTCACTAGTAGGAGTGAGAAAAACATCACGGGGTGGTGCGCATTGTATGGGTGTGTGTTACATTAGATTCACTTGTAGAAGTGAGAAAAACATCACGGGGTGGTGCGCATTGTATGGGTGTGTGTTACATTACATTCACTAGTAGGAGTGAGAAAAACATCACGGGGTGGTGCGCATTGTATGGGTGTGTGTTACATTACATTCACTAGTAGGAGTGAGAAAAACATCACGGGGTGGTGCGCATTGAATGGGTGTGGGTTATATTACATTCACTAGTAGGAGTGAGAAAAACATCACGGGGTGGTGCGCATTGTATGGGTGTGTGTTACATTACATTCACTAACAGGAGTGAGAAAAACATCACGGGGTGGTGCGCATTGTATGGGTGTGTGTTACACTGCATTCACTAGTAGGAGTGAGAAAAACATCACGGGGTGGTGCGCATTGTATGGGTGTGTGTTACATTACATTCACTAGTAGGAGTGAGAAAAACATCACGGGGTGGTGTGCATTGTATGGGTGTGTGTTACATTACATTCACTAGTAGGAGTGAGAAAAACATCACGGGGTGGTGCCCATTGTATGGGTGTGTTTTACATTACATTCACTAGTAGGAGTGAGAAAAGCATCACGGGTTGGTGCGCATTGTATGGGTGTGTGTTACATTACATTCACTAGTAGGAGTGAGAAAAACATCACCGGGTGGTGCGCATTGTATGGGTGTGTGTTACATTACCTTCACCAGTAGGAGTGAGAAAAACATCACGGTGTGGTGCGCATTGTATGGGTGTGTTACATTACATTCACTAGTAGGAGTGAGAACAACATCACGGGGTGGTGCGCATTGTATGGGTGTGTGTTACATTACATTCACTAGTAGGAGTGAGAAAAACATCACGGGGTGGTGCGCATTGTATGGGTGTGTGTTACATTACATTCACTAGTCGGAGTGAGAAAAACATCACGGGGTGGTGCGCATTGTATGGGTGTGTGTTACATTACATTCACTAGTAGGAGTGAGAAAAACATCACGGGGTGGTGCGCATTGTATGGGTGTGTGTTACATTACATTCACTAGTAGGAGTGAGAACAACATCACGGGGTGGTGCGCATTGTATGGGTGTTTGTTACATTAGATTCACTAGTAGGAGTGAGAAAATCATCACGGGGTGGTGCGCATTGTATGGGTGTGTGTTACATTACATTCACTAGTAGGAGTGAGAAAAACATCACGGGGTGGTGCGCATTGTATGGGTGTTTGTTACATTAGATTCCCTAGTAGGAGTGAGAAAATCATCATGGGGTGGTGCGCATTGTATGGGTGTGTGTTACATTACATTCACTAGTAGGAGTGAGAAAAACATCACGGGGTGGTGCGCATTGTATGGGTGTGTGTTACATTAGATTCACTAGTAGGAGTGAGAAAAACATCACGGGGTGGTGCGCATTGTATGGGTGTGTGTTACATTACATTCATTAGTAGGAGTGAGAAAAACATCACGGGGTGGTGCGCATT
Organism: Cavia porcellus; assembly: GCF_034190915.1. Lineage (NCBI taxonomy): Eukaryota > Metazoa > Chordata > Mammalia > Rodentia > Caviidae > Cavia > Cavia porcellus. The sequence continues at coordinate 32,147 of NW_026947580.1, read as the reverse complement.
GTATGGGTGTGTGTTACATTACATTCACTAGTAGGAGTGAGAAAAACATCACGGGGTGGTGCGCATTGTATGGGTGTGTGTTACATTACATTCACTAGTAGGAGTGAGAAAAACATCACGGGTTGGTGCGCATTGTATGGGTGTGTTACATTACATTCACTAGTAGGAGTGAGGAAAACATCACGGGGTGGTGCGCATTGTATGGGTGTGTGTTACATTACATTCACTAGTAGGAGTGAGAAAAACATCACGCGGTGGTGCGCATTGTATGGGTGTGTGTTACATTACATTCACTAGTAGGAGTGAGAAAAACATCACGGGGTGGTGCGCATTGTATGGGTGTTTGTTACATTAGATTCCCTAGTAGGAGTGAGAAAATCATCATGGGGTGGTGCGCATTGTATGGGTGTGTGTTACATTACATTCACTAGTAGGAGTGAGAAAAACATCACGGGGTGGTGCGCATTGTATGGGTGTGTGTTACATTAGATTCACTAGTAGGAGTGAGAAAAACATCACGGGGTGGTGCGCATTGTATGGGTGTGTGTTACATTACATTCACTATTAGGAGTGAGAAAAACATCACGGGGTGGTGCGCATTGTATGGGTGTGTGTTACATTACATTCACTAGTAGGAGTGAGAAAAACATCACGGGGTGGTGCGCATTGTATGGGTGTGTGTTACATTACATTCACTAGTAGGAGTGAGAAAAACATCACGGGGTGGTGCGCATTGTATGGGTGTGTTACATTACATTCACTAGTAGCAGTGAGGAAAACATCACGGGGTGGTGCGCATTGTATGGGTGTGTGTTACATTACATTCACTAGTAGGAGTGAGAAAAACATCACGCGGTGGTGCGCATTGTATGGGTGTGTGTTACATTACATTCACTAGTAGGAGTGAGAAAAACATCACGGGGTGGTGCGCATTGTATGGGTGTGTGTTACATTAGATTCACTAGTAGGAGTGAGAAAAACATCAAGGGGTGGTGCGCATTATATGGGTGTGTGTTACATTACATTCACTAGTAGGAGTGAGAAAAACATCACGGGGTGGCGCGCATTGTATGGGTGTGTGTTACATTATATTCACTAGTAGGAGTGAGAAAAACATCACGGGGTGGTGCGGATTGTATGGGTGTGTGTTACATTACATTCACTAGTAGGAGTGAGAAAAACATCACGGGGTGGTGCGCATTGTATGGGTGTGTGTTACATTACATTCACTAGTAGGAGTGAGAAAAACATCACGGGGTGGTGCGCATTGTATGGGTGTGTGTTACATTACATTCACTAGTAGGAGTGAGAAAAACATCACGGGGTGGTGCGCATTGTATGGGTGTGTGTTACATTAGATTCACTAGTAGGAGTGAGAAAAACATCACGGGGTGGTGCGCATTGTATGGGTGTGTGTTACATTACATTCACTAGTAGGAGTGAGAAAAACATCACGGGGTGGTGCGCATTGTATGGGTGTGTGTTACATTACATTCACTAGTAGGAGTGAGAAAAACATCACGGGGTGGTGCGCATTGTATGGGTGTGTGTTACATTACATTCACTAGTAGGAGTGAGAAAAACATCACGGGGTGGTGCGCATTGTATGAGTGTGTTACATTACATTCACTAGTAGGAGTGAGGAAAACATCACGGGGTGGTGCGCATTGTATGGGTGTGTGTTACATTACATTCACTAGTAGGAGTGAGAAAAACATCACGCGGTGGTGCGCATTGTATGGGTGTGTGTTACATTACATTCACTAGTAGGAGTGAGAAAAACATCACGGGGTGGTGCGCATTGTATGGGTGTGTGTTACATTAGATTCACTAGTAGGAGTGAGAAAAACATCAAGGGGTGGTGCGCATTATATGGGTGTGTGTTACATTACATTCACTAGTAGGAGTGAGAAAAACATCACGGGGTGGCGCGCATTGTATGGGTGTGTGTTACATTATATTCACTAGTAGGAGTGAGAAAAACATCACGGGGTGGTGCGGATTGTATGGGTGTTTGTTACATTAGATTCACTAGTAGGAGTGAGAAAATCATCACGGGGTAGTGCGCATTGTATGGGTGTGTGTTACATTACATTCACTAGTAGGAGTGAGAAAAACATCACGGGGTGGTGCGCATTGTATGGGTGTGTGTTACATTACATTCACTAGTAGGAGTGAGAAAAACATCACGGGGTGGTGCGCATTGTATGGGTGTGTGTTACATTACATTCACTAGTAGGAGTGAGAAAAACATCACGGGGTGGTGCGCATTGTATGGGTGTGTGTTACATTACATTCACTAGTAGGAGTGAGAAAAACATCACGGGGTGGTGCGCATTGTATGGGTGTGTGTTACATTACATTCACTAGTAGGAGTGAGAAAAACATCACGGGGTGGTGCGCATTGTATGGGTGTGTGTTACATTACATTCACTAGTAGGAGTGAGAAAAACATCACGGGGTGGTGCGCATTGTATGGTTGTGTGTTACATTACATTCACTAGTAGGAGTGAGAAAAACATCACGGGGTGGTGCGCATTGTATGGGTGTGTGTTACATTACATTCACTAGTAGGAGTGAGAAAAACATCACGGTGTGGTGCGCATTGTATGGGTGTGTGTTACATTACATTCACAAGTAGGAGTGAGAAAAACATCACGGGGTGGTGCGCATTGTATGGGTGTTTGTTACAATAGATTCACTAGTAGGAGTGAGAAAATCATCACGGGGTGGTGCGCATTGTATGGGTGTGTGTTACATTACATTCACTATTAGGAGTGAGAAAAACATCACGGGGTGGTGCGCATTGTATGGGTGTGTGTTACATTACATTCACTAGTAGGAGTGAGAAAAACATCACGGGGTGGTGCGCATTGTATGGGTGTGTGTTACATTAGATTCACTAGTAGGAGTGAGAAAAACATCACGGGGTGGTGCGCATTGTATGGGTGTGTGTTACATTAGATTCACTAGTAGGAGTGAGAAAAACATCACGGGGTGGTGCGCATTGTATGGGTGTGTGTTACATTAGATTCACTAGTAGGAGTGAGAAAAACATCACGGGGTGGTGCGCATTGTATGGGTGTGTGTTACATTACATTCACTAGTAGGAGTAAGAAAAACATCACGGGGTGGTGCGCATTGTATGGGTGTGTGTTACATTACATTCACTAGTAGGAGTGAGAAAAACATCACGGGGTGGTGCGCATTGTATGGGTGTGTGTTACATTACATTCACTAGTAGGAGTGAGAAAAACATCACGGGGTGGTGCGCATTGTATGGGTGTGTGTTACATTACATTCACTAGTAGGAGTGAGAAAAACATCACGGGGTGGTGCGCATTGTATGGGTGTGTGTTACATTACATTCACTAGTAGGAGTGAGAAAAACATCACGGGGTGGTGCGCATTGTATGGGTGTGTGTTACATTACATTCACTAGTAGGAGTGAGAAAATCATCACGGGGTGGTGCGCATTGTATGGGTGTGTGTTACATTACATTCACTAGTAGGAGTGAGAAAAACATCACGGGGTGGTGCGCATTGTATGGGTGTTTGTTACATTAGATTCCCTAGTAGGATTGAGAAAATCATCATGGGGTGGTGCGCATTGTATGGGTGTGTGTTACATTACATTCACTAGTAGGAGTGAGAAAAACATCACGGGGTGGTGCGCATTGTATGGGTGTGTGTTACATTAGATTCACTAGTAGGAGTGAGAAAAACATCACGGGGTGGTGCGCATTGTATGGGTGTGTGTTACATTACATTCACTAGTAGGAGTGAGAAAAACATCACGGGGTGGTGCGCATTGTATGGGTGTGTGTTACATTACATTCACTAGTAGGAGTGAGGAAAACATCACGGGGTGGTGCGCATTGTATGGGTGTGTGTTACATTACATTCACTAGTAGGAGTGAGAAAAACATCACTCGGTGGTGCGCATTGTATGGGTGTGTGTTACATTACATTCACTAGTAGGAGTGAGAAAAACATCACGGGGTGGTGCGCATTGTATGGGTGTGTGTTACATTACATTCACTAGTAGGAGTGAGAAAAACATCACGGGTTGGTGCGCATTGTATGGGTGTGTGTTACATTACATTCACTAGTAGGAGTGAGAAAAACATCACGGGGTGGTGCGCATTGTATGGGTGTGTGTTACATTACATTCACTAGTAGGAGTGAGAAAAACATCACGGGGTGGTGCGCATTGTATGGGTGTGTGTTACATTACATTCACTAGTAGGAGTGAGAAAAACATCACGGGGTGGTGCGCATTGTATGGGTGTGTGTTACATTACATTCACTAGTAGGAATGAGAAAAACATCACGGGGTGGTGCGCATTGTATGGGTGTGTGTTACATTACATTCACTAGTAGGAGTGAGAAAAACATCACGGGGTGGTGCGCATTGTATGGGTGTGTGTTACATTACATTCACTAGTAGGAGTGAGAAAAACATCACGGGGTGGTGCGCATTGTATGGGTGTGTGTTATATTACATTCACTAGTAGGAGTGAAAAAAAATCACGGTGTGATGCGCATTGTATGGGTGTGTGCTACATTAGATTCACTAGTAGGAGTGAGAAAAACATCACGGGGTGATGCGCATTGTATGGGTGTGTGTTAAATTACATTCACTAGTAGGAGTGAGAAAAACATCACGGGGTGGTGCGCATTGTATGGGTGTGTGTTACATTACATTCACTAGTAGGAGTGAGAAAAACATCACGGGGTGGTGCGCATTGTATGGGTGTGTGTTACATTAGATTCACTAGTAGGAGTGAGAAAAACATCACGGGGTGGTGCGCATTGTATGGGTGTGTGTTACATTAGATTCACTAGTAGGAGTGAGAAAAACATCACGGGGTGGTGCGCATTGTATGGGTGTGTGTTACATAACATTCACTAGTAGGAGTGAGAAAAACATCACGGGGTGGTGGGCATTGTATGGGTGTGTGTTACATTAGATTCACTAGTAGGAGTGAGAAAAACATCACGGGGTGGGCGCATTGTATGGGTGTGTGTTACATTACATTCACTAGTAGGAGTGAGAAAAACATCACGGGGTGGTGCGCATTGTATGGGTGTGTGTTACATTACATTCAATAGTAGGAGTGAGAAAAACATCACGGGGTGGTGCGGATTGTATGGGTGTTTGTTACATTAGATTCACTAGTAGGAGTGAGAATATCATCACGGGGTGGTGCGCATTGTATGGGTGTGTGTTACATTACATTCACTAGTAGGAGTGAGAAAAACATCACGGGTTGGTGCGCATTGTATGGGTGTGTGTTACATTACATTCACTAGTAGGAGTGAGAAAAACATCACGTGGTGGTGCGCATTGTATGGGTGTGTGTTACATTACATTCACTAGTAGGAGTGAGAAAAACATCACGGGGTGGTGCGCATTGTATGGGTGTGTGTTACATTAGATTCACTTGTAGAAGTGAGAAAAACATCACGGGGTGGTGCGCATTGTATGGGTGTGTGTTACATTAGATTCACTTGTAGGAGTGAGAAAAACATCACGGGGTGGTGCGCATTGTATGGGTGTGTGTTACATTACATTCACTAGTAGGAGTGAGAAAAACATCACGGGGTGGTGCGCATTGTATGGGTGTGTGTTACATTACATTCACTAGTAGGAGTGAGAAAAACATCACGGGGTGGTGCGCATTGAATGGGTGTGGGTTATATTACATTCACTAGTAGGAGTGAGAAAAACATCACGGGGTGGTGCGCATTGTATGGGTGTGTGTTACATTACATTCACTAGTAGGAGTGAGAAAAACATCACGGGGTGGTGCGCATTGTATGGGTGTGTGTTACACTACATTCACTAGTAGGAGTGAGAAAAACATCACGAGGTGGTGTGCATTGTATGGGTGTGTGTTACATTACATTCACTAGTAGGAGTGAGAAAAACATCACGGGGTGGTGCGCATTGTATGGGTGTGTGTTACATTACATTCACTATTAGGAGTGAGAAAAACATCACGGGGTGGTGCCCATTGTATGGGTGTGTGTTACATTACATTCACTAGTAGGAGTGAGAAAAACATCACCGGGTGGTGCGCATTGTATGGGTGTGTGTTACATTACCTTCACCAGTAGGAGTGAGAAAAACATCACGGTGTGGTGCGCATTGTATGGGTGTGTTACATTACCTTCACCAGTAGGAGTGAGAAAAACATCACGGGGTGGTGCGCATTGTATGGGTGTGTGTTACATTACATTCACTAGTAGGAGTGAGAAAAACATCACGGGGTGGTGCGCATTGTATGGGTGTGTGTTACATTACATTCACTAGTAGGAGTGAGAAAAACATCACGGGGTGGTGCGCATTGTATGGGTGTGTGTTACATTACATTCACTAGTAGGAGTGAGAACAACATCACGGGGTGGTGCGCATTGTATGGGTGTTTGTTACATTAGATTCACTAGTAGGAGTGAGAAAATCATCACGGGGTGGTGCGCATTGTATGGGTGTGTGTTACATTACATTCACTAGTAGGAGTGAGAAAAACATCACGGGGTGGTGCGCATTGTATGGGTGTGTGTTACATTAGATTCCCTAGTAGGAGTGAGAAAATCATCACGGGGTGGTGCGCATTGTATGGGTGTGTGTTACATTACATTCACTAGTAGGAGTGAGAAAAACATCACGGGGTGGTGCGCATTGTATGGGTGTGTGTTACATTACATTCACTAGTAGGAGTGAGAAAAACATCACGGGGTGGTGCGCATTGTATGGGTGTGTGTTACATTACATTCACTAGTAGGAGTGAGAAAAACATCACGGGGTGGTGCGCATTGTATGGGTGTGTGTTACATTACATTCACTAGTAGGAGTGAGAAAAACATCACGGGGTGGTGCGCATTGTATGGGTGTGTGTTACATTACATTCACTAGTAGGAGTGAGAAAAACATCACGGGGTGGTGCGCATTGTATGGGTGTGTGTTACATTACATTCACTAGTAGGAGTGAGAAAAACATCACGGGGTGGTGCGCATTGTATGGGTGTGTGTTACATTACATTCACTAGTAGGAGTGAGGAAAACATCACGGGGTGGTGCGCATTGTATGGGTGTGTGTTACATTACATTCACTAGTAGGAGTGAGAAAAACATCACGCGGTGGTGCGCATTGTATGGGTGTGTGTTACATTACATTCACTAGTAGGAGTGAGAAAAACATCACGGGGTGGTGCGCATTGTATGGGTGTGTGTTACATTACATTCACTAGTAGGAGTGAGAAAAACATCACGGGTTGGTGCGCATTGTATGGGTGTGTGTTACATTACATTCACTAGTAGGAGTGAGAAAAACATCACGGGGTGGTGCGCATTGTATGGGTGTGTGTTACATTACATTCACTAGTAGGAGTGAGAAAAACATCACGGGGTGGTGCGCATTGTATGGGTGTGTGTTACATTACATTCACTAGTAGGAGTGAGAAAAACATCACGGGGTGGTGCGCATTGTATGGGTGTGTGTTACATTACATTCACTAGTAGGAATGAGAAAAACATCACGGGGTGGTGCGCATTGTATGGGTGTGTGTTACATTACATTCACTAGTAGGAGTGAGAAAAACATCACGGGGTGGTGCGCATTGTATGGGTGTGTGTTACATTACATTGACTAGTAGGAGTGAGAAAAACATCACAGGGTGGTGCGCATTGTATGGGTGTGTGTTACATTACATTCACTAGTAAGAGTGAGAAAAACATCACGGGGTGGTGCGCATTGTATGGGTGTGTGTTACATTAGATTCACTAGTAGGAGTGAGAAAAACATCACAGGGTGGTGCGCATTGTATGGGTGTGTGTTACATTACATTCACTAGTAGGAGTGAGAAAAACATCACGGGGTGGTGCGCATTGTATGGGTGTTTGTTACATTAGATTCCCTAGTAGGATTGAGAAAATCATCATGGGGTGGTGCGCATTGTATGGGTGTGTGTTACATTACATTCACTAGTAGGAGTGAGAAAAACATCACGGGGTGGTGCGCATTGTATGGGTGTGTGTTACATTAGATTCACTAGTAGGAGTGAGAAAAACATCACGGGGTGGTGCGCATTGTATGGGTGTGTGTTACATTACATTCACTAGTAGGAGTGAGAAAAACATCACGGGGTGGTGCGCATTGTATGGGTGTGTGTTACATTACATTCACTAGTAGGAGTGAGGAAAACATCACGGGGTGGTGCGCATTGTATGGGTGTGTGTTACATTACATTCACTAGTAGGAGTGAGAAAAACATCACTCGGTGGTGCGCATTGTATGGGTGTGTGTTACATTACATTCACTAGTAGGAGTGAGAAAAACATCACGGGGTGGTGCGCATTGTATGGGTGTGTGTTACATTACATTCACTAGTAGGAGTGAGAAAAACATCACGGGTTGGTGCGCATTGTATGGGTGTGTGTTACATTACATTCACTAGTAGGAGTGAGAAAAACATCACGGGGTGGTGCGCATTGTATGGGTGTGTGTTACATTACATTCACTAGTAGGAGTGAGAAAAACATCACGGGGTGGTGCGCATTGTATGGGTGTGTGTTACATTACATTCACTAGTAGGAGTGAGAAAAACATCACGGGGTGGTGCGCATTGTATGGGTGTGTGTTACATTACATTCACTAGTAGGAATGAGAAAAACATCACGGGGTGGTGCGCATTGTATGGGTGTGTGTTACATTACATTCACTAGTAGGAGTGAGAAAAACATCACGGGGTGGTGCGCATTGTATGGGTGTGTGTTACATTACATTCACTAGTAGGAGTGAGAAAAACATCACGGGGTTGTGCGCATTGTATGGGTGTGTGTTATATTACATTCACTAGTAGGAGTGAAAAAAACATCACGGTGTGATGCGCATTGTATGGGTGTGTGCTATATTAGATTCACTAGTAGGAGTGAGAAAAACATCACGGGGTGATGCGCATTGTATGGGTGTGTGTTAAATTACATTCACTAGTAGGAGTGAGAAAAACATCACGGGGTGGTGCGCATTGTATGGGTGTGTGTTACATTACATTCACTAGTAGGAGTGAGAAAAACATCACGGGGTGGTGCGCATTGTATGGGTGTGTGTTACATTAGATTCACTAGTAGGAGTGAGAAAAACATCACGGGGTGGTGCGCATTGTATCGGTGTGTGTTACATTAGATTCACTAGTAGGAGTGAGAAAAACATCACGGGGTGGTGCGCATTGTATGGGTGTGTGTTACATAACATTCACTAGTAGGAGTGAGAAAAACATCACGGGGTGGTGGGCATTGTATGGGTGTGTGTTACATTAGATTCACTAGTAGGAGTGAGAAAAACATCACGGGGTGGGCGCATTGTATGGGTGTGTGTTACATTACATTCACTAGTAGGAGTGAGAAAAACATCACGGGGAGGTGCGCATTGTATGGGTGTGTGTTACATTACATTCAATAGTAGGAGTGAGAAAAACATCACGGGGTGGTGCGGATTGTATGGGTGTTTGTTACATTAGATTCACTAGTAGGAGTGAGAATATCATCACGGGGTGGTGCGCATTGTATGGGTGTGTGTTACATTACATTCACTAGTAGGAGTGAGAAAAACATCACGGGTTGGTGCGCATTGTATGGGTGTGTGTTACATTACATTCACTAGTAGGAGTGAGAAAAACATCACGTGGTGGTGCGCATTGTATGGGTGTGTGTTACATTACATTCACTAGTAGGAGTGAGAAAAACATCACGGGGTGGTGCGCATTGTATGGGTGTGTGTTACATTAGATTCACTTGTAGAAGTGAGAAAAACATCACGGGGTGGTGCGCATTGTATGGGTGTGTGTTACATTAGATTCACTTGTAGGAGTGAGAAAAACATCACGGGGTGGTGCGCATTGTATGGGTGTGTGTTACATTACATTCACTAGTAGGAGTGAGAAAAACATCACGGGGTGGTGCGCATTGTATGGGTGTGTGTTACATTACATTCACTAGTAGGAGTGAGAAAAACATCACGGGGTGGTGCGCATTGAATGGGTGTGGGTTATATTACATTCACTAGTAGGAGTGAGAAAAACATCACGGGGTGGTGCGCATTGTATGGGTGTGTGTTACATTACATTCACTAACAGGAGTGAGAAAAACATCACGGGGTGGTGCGCATTGTATGGGTGTGTGTTACACTACATTCACTAGTAGGAGTGAGAAAAACATCACGAGGTGGTGTGCATTGTATGGGTGTGTGTTACATTACATTCACTAGTAGGAGTGAGAAAAACATCACGGGGTGGTGCCCATTGTATGGGTGTGTGTTACATTACATTCACTATTAGGAGTGAGAAAAACATCACGGGGTGGTGCCCATTGTATGGGTGTGTGTTACATTACATTCACTAGTAGGAGTGAGAAAAACATCACCGGGTGGTGCGCATTGTATGGGTGTGTGTTACATTACCTTCACCAGTAGGAGTGAGAAAAACATCACGGTGTGGTGCGCATTGTATGGGTGTGTTACATTACCTTCACCAGTAGGAGTGAGAAAAACATCACGGGGTGGTGCGCATTGTATGGGTGTGTGTTACATTACATTCACTAGTAGGAGTGAGAAAAACATCACGGGGTGGTGCGCATTGTATGGGTGTGTGTTACATTACATTCACTAGTAGGAGTGAGAAAAACATCACGGGGTGGTGCGCATTGTATGGGTGTGTGTTACATTACATTCACTAGTAGGAGTGAGAACAACATCACGGGGTGGTGCGCATTGTATGGGTGTTTGTTACATTAGATTCACTAGTAGGAGTGAGAAAATCATCACGGGGTGGTGCGCATTGTATGGGTGTGTGTTACATTACATTCACTAGTAGGAGTGAGAAAAACATCACGGGGTGGTGCGCATTGTATGGGTGTGTGTTACATTAGATTCCCTAGTAGGAGTGAGAAAATCATCACGGGGTGGTGCGCATTGTATGGGTGTGTGTTACATTACATTCACTAGTAGGAGTGAGAAAAACATCACGGGGTGGTGCGCATTGTATGGGTGTGTGTTACATTACATTCACTAGTAGGAGTGAGAAAAACATCACGGGGTGGTGCGCATTGTATGGGTGTGTGTTACATTACATTCACTAGTAGGAGTGAGAAAAACATCACGGGGTGGTGCGCATTGTATGGGTGTGTGTTACATTACATTCACTAGTAGGAGTGAGAAAAACATCACGGGGTGGTGCGCATTGTATGGGTGTGTGTTACATTACATTCACTAGTAGGAGTGAGAAAAACATCACGGGGTGGTGCGCATTGTATGGGTGTGTGTTACATTACATTCACTAGTAGGAGTGAGAAAAACATCACGGGGTGGTGCGCATTGTATGGGTGTGTGTTACATTACATTCACTAGTAGGAGTGAGAAAAACATCACGGTGTGGTGCGGATTGTATGGGTGTTTGTTACATTAGATTCACTAGTAGGAGTGAGAAAATCATCACGGGGTGGTGCGCATTGTATGTGTGTGTGTTACATTACATTCACTAGTAGGAGTGAGAAAAACATCACGGGTTGGTGTGCATTGTATGGGTGTGTGTTACATTACATTCACTAGTAGGAGTGAGAAAAACATCACGGGGTGGTGCGCATTGTATGGGTGTGTGTTACATTACATTCACTAGTAGGAGTGAGAAACACATCACGTGGTGGTGCGCATTGTATGGGTGTGTGTTACATTACATTCACTAGTAGGAGTGAGAAAAACATCACGGGGTGGTGCGCATTGTATGGGTGTGTGTTACATTAGATTCACTTGTAGAAGTGAGAAAAACATCACGGGGTGGTGCGCATTGTATGGGTGTGTGTTACATTACATTCACTAGTAGGAGTGAGAAAAACATCACAGGGTGGTGCGCATTGTATGGGTGTGTGTTACATTACATTCACTAGTAGGGGTGAGAAAAACATCACGGGGTGGTGCGCATTGAATGGGTGTGGGTTACATTACATTCACTAGTAGGAGTGAGAAAAACATCACGGGGTGGTGCGCATTGTATGGGTGTGTGTTACATTACATTCACTAACAGGAGTGAGAAAAACATCACGGGGTGGTGCGCATTGTATGGGTGTGTGTTACACTGCATTCACTAGTAGGAGTGAGAAAAACATCACGGGGTGGTGCGCATTGTATGGGTGTGTGTTACATTACATTCACTAGTAGGAGTGAGAAAAACATCACCGGGTGGTGCGCATTGTATGGGTGTGTGTTACATTACCTTCACTAGTAGGAGTGATAAAAACATCACGGGGTGGTGCGCATTGTATGGGTGTGTTACATTACATTCACTAGTAGGAGTGAGAACAACATCACGGGGTGGTGCGCATTGTATGGGTGTGTGTTACATTACATTCACTAGTAGGTGTGAGAAAAACATCACGGGGTGGTGCGCATTGTATGGGTGTGTGTTACATTACATTCACTAGTAGGAGTGAGAAAAACATCACGGGGTGGTGCGCATTGTATGGGTGTGTGTTACATTACATTCACTAATAGGAGTGAGAAAAACATCACGGGGTGGTGCGCATTGTATGGGTGTGTGTTACATTACATTCACTAGTAGGAGTGAGAAAAACATCACGGGGTGGTGCGCATTGTATGGGTGTGTGTTACATTAGATTCACTAGTAGGAGTGAGAAAAACATCACGGGGTGGTGCGCATTGTATGGGTGTGTGTTACATTACATTCACAAGTAGGAGTGAGAAAAACATCACGGGGTGGTGCGCATTGTATGGGTGTGTGTTACATTACATTCACTAGTAGGAGTGAGAAAAACATCACGGGGTGGTGCGCATTGTATGGGTGTGTGTTACATTACATTCACTAGTAGGAGTGAGAAAAACATCACGGGGTGGTGCGCATTGTATGGGTGTGTGTTACATTACATTCACAAGTAGGAGTGAGAAAAACATCACGGGGTGGTGCGCATTGTATGGGTGTGTGTTACAATAGATTCACTAGTAGGAGTGAGAAAATCATCACGTGGTGGTGCCCATTGTATGGGTGTGTGTTACATTACATTCACTAGTAGGAGTGAGAAAAACATCACGGGGTGGTGCGCATTGTATGGGTGTGTGTTACAATACATTCACTAGTAGGAGTGAGAAAAACATCACGGGGTGGTGCGCATTGTATGGGTGTGTGTTACATTACATTCACTAGTAGGAGTGAGAAAATCATCACGGGGTGGTGCGCATTGTATGGGTGTGTGTTACATTAGATTCACTAGTAGGAGTGAGAAAAACATCACGGGGTGGGGCGCATTGTATGGGTGTTTGTTACATTAGATTCACTAGTAGGAGTGAGAAAAACATCACGGGGTGGTGCGCATTGTATGGGTGTGTGTTACATTACATTCACTAGTAGGAGTGAGAAAAACATCACGGTGTGGTGCGCATTGTATGGGTGTTTGTTACATTAGATTCACTAGTAGGAGTGAGAAAATCATCACGGGGTGGTGCGCATTGTATGGGTGTGTGTTACATTACATTCACTATTTGGAGTGAGAAAAACATCACGGGGTGGTGCGCATTGTATGGGTGTGTGTTACATTACATTCACTAGTAGGAGTGAGAAAAACATCACGGGGTGGTGCGCATTGTATGGGTGTGTGTTACATTACATTCACTATTAGGAGTGAGAAAAACATCACGGGGTGGTGCGCATTGTATGGGTGTGTGTTACATTACATTCACTAGTAGGAGTGAGAAAAACATCACGGGGTGGTGCGCATTGTATGGGTGTGTGTTACATTACATTCACTAATAGGAGTGAGAAAAACATCACGGGGTGGTGCGCATTGTATGGGTGTGTGTTACATTGCATTCACTAGTAGGAGTGAGAAAAACATCACGGTGTGGTGCGCATTGTATGGGTGTGTGTTACATTACATTCTCTAGTAGGAGTGAGAAAAACATCACGGGGTGGTGCGCATTGTATGGGTGTGTGTTAAATTACATTCACTAGTAGGAGTGAGAAAAACATCACGGGGTGGTGCGCATTGTATGGGTGTGTTTTACATTACATTCACTAGTAGGAGTGAGAAAAACATCACGGGTTGGTGCGCATTGTATGGGTGTGTGTTACATTACATTCACTAGTAGGAGTGAGAAAAACATCACGCGGTGGTGCGCATTGTATGGGTGTGTGTTACATTACATTCACTAGTAGGAGTGAGAAAAACATCACGGGGTGGTGCGCATTGTATGGGTGTGTGTTACATTACATTCACTAGTAGGAGTGAGAAAAACATCACGGGTTGGTGCGCATTGTATGGGTGTGTGTTACATTACATTCACTAGTAGGAGTGAGAAAAACATCACGGGGTGGTGCGCATTGTATGGGTGTGTGTTACATTACATTCACTAGTAGGAGTGAGAAAAACATCACGGGGTGGTGCGCATTGTATGGGTGTGTGTTACATTACATTCACTAGTAGGAGTGAGAAAAACATCACGGGGTGGTGCGCATTGTATGGGTGTGTGTTACATTACATTCACTAGTAGGAATGAGAAAATCATCACGGGGTGGTTCGCATTGTATGGGTGTGTGTTACATTACATTCACTAGTAGGAGTGAGAAAAACATCACGGGGTGGTGCGCATTGTATGGGTGTGTGTTACATTACATTCACTAGTAGGAGTGAGAAAAACATCACGGGGTGGTGCGCATTGTATGGGTGCGTGTTATATTACATTCACTAGTAGGAGTGAAAAAAACATCACGGGGTGATGCGCATTGTATGGGTGTGTGCTACATTAGATTCACTAGTAGGAGTGAGAAAAACATCACGGGGTGGTGGGCATTGTATGGGTGTGTGTTACATTAGATTCACTAGTAGGAGTGAGAAAAACATCACGGGGTGGTGCGCATTGTATGGGTGTGTGTTACATTACATTCATTAGTAGGAGTGAGAAAAACATCACGGGGTGGTGCGCATTGTATGGGTGTGTGTTACATTACATTCACTAGTAGGAGTGAGAAAAACATCACGGTGTGGTGCGGATTGTATGGGTGTTTGTTACATTAGATTCACTAGTAGGAGTGAGAAAATCATCACGGGGTGGTGCGCATTGTATGTGTGTGTGTTACATTACATTCACTAGTAGGAGTGAGAAAAACATCACGGGTTGGTGTGCATTGTATGGGTGTGTGTTACATTACATTCACTAGTAGGAGTGAGAAAAACATCACGGGGTGGTGCGCATTGTATGGGTGTGTGTTACATTACATTCACTAGTAGGAGTGAGAAACACATCACGTGGTGGTGCGCATTGTATGGGTGTGTGTTACATTACATTCACTAGTAGGAGTGAGAAAAACATCACGGGGTGGTGCGCATTGTATGGGTGTGTGTTACATTAGATTCACTTGTAGAAGTGAGAAAAACATCACGGGGTGGTGCGCATTGTATGGGTGTGTGTTACATTACATTCACTAGTAGGAGTGAGAAAAACATCACAGGGTGGTGCGCATTGTATGGGTGTGTGTTACATTACATTCACTAGTAGGGGTGAGAAAAACATCACGGGGTGGTGCGCATTGAATGGGTGTGGGTTACATTACATTCACTAGTAGGAGTGAGAAAAACATCACGGGGTGGTGCGCATTGTATGGGTGTGTGTTACATTACATTCACTAACAGGAGTGAGAAAAACATCACGGGGTGGTGCGCATTGTATGGGTGTGTGTTACACTGCATTCACTAGTAGGAGTGAGAAAAACATCACGGGGTGGTGCGCATTGTATGGGTGTGTGTTACATTACATTCACTAGTAGGAGTGAGAAAAACATCACCGGGTGGTGCGCATTGTATGGGTGTGTGTTACATTACCTTCACTAGTAGGAGTGAGAAAAACATCACGGGGTGGTGCGCATTGTATGGGTGTGTTACATTACATTCACTAGTAGGAGTGAGAACAACATCACGGGGTGGTGCGCATTGTATGGGTGTGTGTTACATTACATTCACTAGTAGGTGTGAGAAAAACATCACGGGGTGGTGCGCATTGTATGGGTGTGTGTTACATTACATTCACTAGTAGGAGTGAGAAAAACATCACGGGGTGGTGCGCATTGTATGGGTGTGTGTTACATTACATTCACTAATAGGAGTGAGAAAAACATCACGGGGTGGTGCGCATTGTATGGGTGTGTGTTACATTACATTCACTATTAGGAGTGAGAAAAACATCACGGGGTGGTGCGCATTGTATGGGTGTGTGTTACATTACATTCACTAGTAGGAGTGAGAAAAACATCACGGGGTGGTGCGCATTGTATGGGTGTGTGTTACATTACATTCACTAATAGGAGTGAGAAAAACATCACGGGGTGGTGCGCATTGTATGGGTGTGTGTTACATTGCATTCACTAGTAGGAGTGAGAAAAACATCACGGTGTGGTGCGCATTGTATGGGTGTGTGTTACATTACATTCTCTAGTAGGAGTGAGAAAAACATCACGGGGTGGTGCGCATTGTATGGGTGTGTGTTAAATTACATTCACTAGTAGGAGTGAGAAAAACATCACGGGGTGGTGCGCATTGTATGGGTGTGTTTTACATTACATTCACTAGTAGGAGTGAGAAAAACATCACGGGTTGGTGCGCATTGTATGGGTGTGTGTTACATTACATTCACTAGTAGGAGTGAGAAAAACATCACGCGGTGGTGCGCATTGTATGGGTGTGTGTTACATTACATTCACTAGTAGGAGTGAGAAAAACATCACGGGGTGGTGCGCATTGTATGGGTGTGTGTTACATTACATTCACTAGTAGGAGTGAGAAAAACATCACGGGTTGGTGCGCATTGTATGGGTGTGTGTTACATTACATTCACTAGTAGGAGTGAGAAAAACATCACGGGGTGGTGCGCATTGTATGGGTGTGTGTTACATTACATTCACTAGTAGGAGTGAGAAAAACATCACGGGGTGGTGCGCATTGTATGGGTGTGTGTTACATTACATTCACTAGTAGGAGTGAGAAAAACATCACGGGGTGGTGCGCATTGTATGGGTGTGTGTTACATTACATTCACTAGTAGGAATGAGAAAATCATCACGGGGTGGTTCGCATTGTATGGGTGTGTGTTACATTACATTCACTAGTAGGAGTGAGAAAAACATCACGGGGTGGTGCGCATTGTATGGGTGTGTGTTACATTACATTCACTAGTAGGAGTGAGAAAAACATCACGGGGTGGTGCGCATTGTATGGGTGCGTGTTATATTACATTCACTAGTAGGAGTGAAAAAAACATCACGGGGTGATGCGCATTGTATGGGTGTGTGCTACATTAGATTCACTAGTAGGAGTGAGAAAAACATCACGGGGTGGTGGGCATTGTATGGGTGTGTGTTACATTAGATTCACTAGTAGGAGTGAGAAAAACATCACGGGGTGGTGCGCATTGTATGGGTGTGTGTTACATTACATTCATTAGTAGGAGTGAGAAAAACATCACGGGGTGGTGCGCATTGTATGGGTGTGTGTTACATTACATTCACTAGTAGGAGTGAGAAAAACATCACGGTGTGGTGCGGATTGTATTGGGTGTTTGTTACATTAGATTCACTAGTAGGAGTGAGAAAATCATCACGGGGTGGTGCGCATTGTATGTGTGTGTGTTACATTACATTCACTAGTAGGAGTGAGAAAAACATCACGGGTTGGTGAGCATTGTATGGGTGTGTGTTACATTACATTCACTAGTAGGAGTGAGAAAAACATCACGGGGTGGTGCGCATTTGTATGGGTGTGTGTTACATTACATTCACTAGTAGGAGTGAGAAACACATCACGTGGTGGTGCGCATTGTATGGGTGTGTGTTACATTACATTCACTAGTAGGAGTGAGAAAAACATCACGGGGTGGTGCGCATTGTATGGGTGTGTGTTACATTAGATTCACTTGTAGAAGTGGGAAAAAACATCACGGGGTGGTGAGCATTGTATGGGTGTGTGTTACATTACATTCACTAGTAGGAGTGAGAAAAACATCACAGGGTGGTGCGCATTGTATGGGTGTGTGTTACATTACATTCACTAGTAGGGTGAGAAAAACATCACGGGGTGGTGCGCATTGAATGGGTGTGGGTTACATTACATTCACTAGTAGGAGTGAGAAAAACATCACGGGGTGGTGCGCATTGTATGGGTGTGTGTTACATTACATTCACTAACAGGAGTGAGAAAAACATCACGGGGTGGTGCGCATTGTATGGGTGTGTGTTACACTGCATTCACTAGTAGGAGTGAGAAAAACATCACGGGGTTGGTGCGCATTGTATGGGTGTGTGTTACATTACATTCACTAGTAGGAGTGAGAAAAACATCACGGGGTGGTGCGCATTGTATGGTGTGTGTTACATTACATTCACTAGTAGGAGTGAGAAAAACATCACGGGGTGGTGCGCATTGTATGGGTGTGTTACATTACATTCACTAGTAGGAGTGAGAACAACATCACGGGGTGGTGCGCATTGTATGGGTGTGTGTTACATTACATTCACTAGTAGGTGTGAGAAAAACATCACGGGGTGGTGCGCATTGTATGGGTGTGTGTTACATTACATTCACTAGTAGGAGTGAGAAAAACATCACGGGGTGGTGCGCATTGTATGGGTGTGTGTTACATTACATTCACTAATAGGAGTGAGAAAAACATCACGGGGTGGTGCGCATTGTATGGGTGTGTGTTACATTACATTCACTAGTAGGAGTGAGAAAAACATCACGGGGTGGTGCGCATTGTATGGGTGTGTGTTACATTAGATTCACTAGTAGGAGTGAGAAAAACATCACGGGGTGGTGCGCATTGTATGGGTGTGTGTTACATTACATTCACAAGTAGGAGTGAGAAAAACATCACGGGGTGGTGCGCATTGTATGGGTGTGTGTTACATTACATTCACTAGTAGGAGTGAGAAAACATCACGGGGTGGTGCGCATTGTATGGGTGTGTGTTACATTACATTCACTAGTAGGAGTGAGAAAAACATCACGGGGTGGTGCGCATTGTATGGGTGTGTGTTACATTACATTCACTAGTAGGAGTGAGAAAAACATCACGGTGTGGTGCGCATTGTATGGGTGTTTGTTACATTAGATTCACTAGTAGGAGTGAGAAAATCATCACGGGGTGGTGCGCATTGTATGGGTGTGTGTTACATTACATTCACTATTTGGAGTGAGAAAAACATCACGGGGTGGTGCGCATTGTATGGGTGTGTGTTACATTACATTCACTAGTAGGAGTGAGAAAAACATCACGGGTGGTGCGCATTGTATGGGTGTGTGTTACATTACATTCACTATTAGGAGTGAGAAAAACATCACGGGGTGGTGCGCATTGTATGGGTGTGTGTTACATTACATTCACTAGTAGGAGTGAGAAAAACATCACGGGGTGGTGCGCATTGTATGGGTGTGTGTTACATTACATTCACTAATAGGAGTGAGAAAAACATCACGGGGTGGTGCGCATTGTATGGGTGTGTGTTACATTGCATTCACTAGTAGGAGTGAGAAAAACATCACGGTGTGGTGCGCATTGTATGGGTGTGTGTTACATTACATTCTCTAGTAGGAGTGAGAAAAACATCACGGGGTGGTGCGCATTGTATGGGTGTGTGTTAAATTACATTCACTAGTAGGAGTGAGAAAAACATCACGGGGTGGTGCGCATTGTATGGGTGTGTTTTACATTACATTCACTAGTAGGAGTGAGAAAAACATCACGGGTTGGTGCGCATTGTATGGGTGTGTGTTACATTACATTCACTAGTAGGAGTGAGAAAAACATCACGGGGTGGTGCGCATTGTATTGGTGTGTGTTACATTACCTTCACTAGTAGGAGTGAGAAAAACATCACGGGGTGGTGCGCATTGTATGGGTGTGTTACATTACATTCACTAGTAGGAGTGAGAAAAACATCACGGGGTGGTGCGCATTGTATGGGTGTGTGTTACATTACATTCACTAGTAGGAGTGAGAAAAACATCACGGGGTGGTGCGCATTGTATGGGTGTGTGTTACATTAGATTCAATAGTAGGAGTGAGAAAAACATCACGGGGTGGTGCGCATTGTATGGGTGTGTGTTACATTACATTCACTAATAGGAGTGAGAAAAACATCACGGGGTGGTGCGCATTGTATGGGTGTGTGTTACATTACATTCACTAGTAGGAGTGAGAAAAACATCACGGGGTGGTGCGCATTGTATGGGTTTGTGTTACATTACATTCACTAGTAGGAGTGAGAAAAACATCACGGGGTGGTGCGCATTGTATGGGTGTGTGTTACATTACATTCACTAGTAGGAGTGAGAAAAACATCACGCGGTGGTGCGCATTGTATGGGTGTGTGTTACATTACATTCACTAGTAGGAGTGAGAAAAACATCACGGGGTGGTGCGCATTGTATGGGTGTGTGTTACATTACATTCACTAGTAGGAGTGAGAAAAACATCACGGGGTGGTGCGCATTGTATGGGTGTGTGTTACATTACATTCACTAGTAGGAGTGAGAAAAACATCACGGGGTGGTGCGCATTGTATGGGTGTGTGTTACATTACATTCACTAGTAGGAGTGAGAAAAACATCACGGGGTGGTGCGCATTGTATGGGTGTGTTACATTACATTCACTAGTAGGAGTGAGGAAAACATCACGGGGTGGTGCGCATTGTATGGGTGTGTGTTACATTACATTCACTAGTAGGAGTGAGAAAAACATCACGGGGTGGTGCGCATTGTATGGGTGTTTGTTACATTAGATTCCCTAGTAGGAGTGAGAAAATCATCATGGGGTGGTGCGCATTGTATGGGTGTGTGTTACATTACATTCACTAGTAGGAGTGAGAAAAACATCACGGGGTGGTGCGCATTTTATGGGTGTGTGTTACATTAGATTCACTAGTAGGAGTGAGAAAAACATCACGGGGTGGTGCGCATTGTATGGGTGTGTGTTACATTACATTCACTAGTAGGAGTGAGAAAAACATCACGGGGTGGTGCGCATTGTATGGGTGTGTGTTACATTACATTCACTAGTAGGAGTGAGAAAAACATCACGCGGTGGTGCGCATTGTATGGGTGTGTGTTACATTACATTCACTAGTAGGAGTGAGAAAAACATCACGGGGTGGTGCGCATTGTATGGGTGTGTGTTACATTACATTCACTAGTAGGAGTGAGAAAAACATCACGGGTTTGTGCGCATTGTATGGGTGTGTGTTACATTACATTCACTAGTAGGAGTGAGAAAAACATCACGGGGTGGTGCGCATTGTATGGGTGTGTGTTACATTACATTCACTAGTAGGAGTGAGAAAAACATCACGGGGTGGTGCGCATTGTATGGGTGTGTGTTACATTACATTCACTAGTAGGAGTGAGAAAAACATCACGGGGTGGTGCGCATTGTATGGGTGTGTGTTACATTACATTCACTAGTAGGAATGAGAAAAACATCACGGGGTGGTGCGCATTGTATGGGTGTGTGTTACATTACATTCACTAGTAGGAGTGAGAAAAACATCACGGGGTGGTGCGCATTGTATGGGTGTGTGTTACATTACATTCACTAGTAGGAGTGAGAAAAACATCACGGGGTGGTGCGCATTGTATGGGTGCGTGTTATATTACATTCACTAGTAGGAGTGAAAAAAACATCACGGGGTGATGCGCATTGTATGGGTGTGTGCTACATTAGATTCACTAGTAGGAGTGAGAAAAACATCACGGGGTGGTGGGCATTGTATGGGTGTGTGTTACATTAGATTCACTAGTAGGAGTGAGAAAAACATCACGGGGTGGTGCGCATTGTATGGGTGTGTGTTACATTACATTCATTAGTAGGAGTGAGAAAAACATCACGGGGTGGTGCGCATTGTATAGGTGTGTGTTACATTACATTCACTAGTAGGAGTGAGAAAAACATCACGGGGTGGTGCGGATTGTATGGGTGTTTGTTACATTAGATTCACTAGTAGGAGTGAGAAAATCATCACGGGGTGGTGCGCATTGTATGGGTGTGTGTTACATTACATTCACTAGTAGGAGTGAGAAAAACATCACGGGTTGGTGTGCATTGTATGGGTGTGTGTTACATTACATTCACTAGTAGGAGTGAGAAAAACATCACGGGGTGGTGCGCATTGTATGGGTGTGTGTTACATTACATTCACTAGTAGGAGTGAGAAACACATCACGTGGTGGTGCGCATTGTATGGGTGTGTGTTACATTACATTCACTAGTAGGAGTGAGAAAAACATCACGGGGTGGTGCGCATTGTATGGGTGTGTGTTACATTAGATTCACTTGTAGAAGTGAGAAAAACATCACGGGGTGGTGCGCATTGTATGGGTGTGTGTTACATTACATTCACTAGTAGGAGTGAGAAAAACATCACAGGGTGGTGCGCATTGTATGGGTGTGTGTTACATTACATTCACTAGTAGGGGTGAGAAAAACATCACGGGGTGGTGCGCATTGAATGGGTGTGGGTTACATTACATTCACTAGTAGGAGTGAGAAAAACATCACGGGGTGGTGCGCATTGTATGGGTGTGTGTTACATTACATTCACTAACAGGAGTGAGAAAAACATCACGGGGTGGTGTGCATTGTATGGGTGTGTGTTACACTGCATTCACTAGTAGGAGTGAGAAAAACATCACGGGGTGGTGCGCATTGTATGGGTGTGTGTTACATTACATTCACTAGTAGGAGTGAGAAAAACATCACCGGGTGGTGCGCATTGTATGGGTGTGTGTTACATTACCTTCACTAGTAGGAGTGAGAAAAACATCACGGGGTGGTGCGCATTGTATGGGTGTGTTACATTACATTCACTAGTAGGAGTGAGAACAACATCACGGGGTGGTGCGCATTGTATGGGTGTGTGTTACATTACATTCACTAGTAGGTGTGAGAAAAACATCACGGGGTGGTGCGCATTGTATGGGTGTGTGTTACATTACATTCACTAGTAGGAGTGAGAAAAACATCACGGGGTGGTGCGCATTGTATGGGTGTGTGTTACATTACATTCACTAGTAGGAGTGAGAAAAACATCACGGGTTGGTGCGCATTGTATGGGTGTGTGTTACATTACATTCACTAGTAGGAGTGAGAAAAACATCACGGGGTGGTGCGCATTGTATGGGTGTGTGTTACATTACATTCACTAGTAGGAGTGAGAAAAACATCACGGGGTGGTGCGCATTGTATGGGTGTGTGTTACATTACATTCACTAGTAGGAGTGAGAAAAACATCACGGGGTGGTGCGCATTGTATGGGTGTGTGTTACATTACATTCACTAGTAGGAGTGAGAAAAACATCACGGGTTGGTGCGCATTGTATGGGTGTGTGTTACATTACATTCACTAGTAGGAGTGAGAAAAACATCACGGGGTGGTGCGCATTGTATGGGTGTGTGTTACATTACATTCACTAGTAGGAGTGAGAAAAACATCACGGGGTGGTGCGCATTGTATGGGTGTGTGTTACATTACATTCACTAGTAGGAGTGAGAAAAACATCACGGGGTGGTGCGCATTGTATGGGTGTGTGTTACATTACATTCACTAGTAGGAATGAGAAAAACATCACGGGGTGGTGCGCATTGTATGGGTGTGTGTTACATACATTCACTAGTAGGAGTGAGAAAAACATCACGGGTGGTGCGCATTGTATGGGTGTGTGTTACATTACATTCACTAGTAGGAGTGAGAAAAACATCACGGGGTGGTGCGCATTGTATGGGTGCGTGTTATATTACATTCACTAGTAGGAGTGAAAAAAACATCACGGGGTGGTGCGCATTGTATGGGTGTGTGCTACATTAGATTCACTAGTAGGAGTGAGAAAAACATCACGGGGTGGTGGGCATTGTATGGGTGTGTGTTACATTAGATTCACTAGTAGGAGTGAGAAAAACATCACGGGGTGGTGCGCATTGTATGGGTGTGTGTTACATTACATTCATTAGTAGGAGTGAGAAAAACATCACGGGGTGGTGCGCATTGTATGGGTGTGTGTTACATTACATTCACTAGTAGGAGTGAGAAAAACATCACGGTGTGGTGCGGATTGTATGGGTGTTTGTTACATTAGATTCACTAGTAGGAGTGAGAAAATCATCACGGGGTGGTGCGCATTGTATGTGTGTGTGTTACATTACATTCACTAGTAGGAGTGAGAAAAACATCACGGGTTGGTGTGCATTGTATGGGTGTGTGTTACATTACATTCACTAGTAGGAGTGAGAAAAACATCACGGGGTGGTGCGCATTGTATGGGTGTGTGTTACATTACATTCACTAGTAGGAGTGAGAAACACATCACGTGGTGGTGCGCATTGTATGGGTGTGTGTTACATTACATTCACTAGTAGGAGTGAGAAAAACATCACGGGGTGGTGCGCATTGTATGGGTGTGTGTTACATTAGATTCACTTGTAGAAGTGAGAAAAACATCACGGGGTGGTGCGCATTGTATGGGTGTGTGTTACATTACATTCACTAGTAGGAGTGAGAAAAACATCACAGGGTGGTGCGCATTGTATGGGTGTGTGTTACATTACATTCACTAGTAGGGGTGAGAAAAACATCACGGGGTGGTGCGCATTGAATGGGTGTGGGTTACATTACATTCACTAGTAGGAGTGAGAAAAACATCACGGGGTGGTGCGCATTGTATGGGTGTGTGTTACATTACATTCACTAACAGGAGTGAGAAAACATCACGGGGTGGTGCGCATTGTATGGGTGTGTGTTACACTGCATTCACTAGTAGGAGTGAGAAAAACATCACGGGGTGGTGCGCATTGTATGGGTGTGTGTTACATTACATTCACTAGTAGGTTGAGAAAAACATCACCGGGTGGTGCGCATTGTATGGGTGTGTGTTACATTACCTTCACTAGTAGGAGTGAGAAAAACATCACGGGGTGGTGCGCATTGTATGGGTGTGTTACATTACATTCACTAGTAGGAGTGAGAACAACATCACGGGGTGGTGCGCATTGTATGGGTGTGTGTTACATTACATTCACTAGTAGGTGTGAGAAAAACATCACGGGGTGGTGCGCATTGTATGGGTGTGTGTTACATTACATTCACTAGTAGGAGTGAGAAAAACATCACGGGGTGGTGCGCATTGTATGGGTGTGTGTTACATTACATTCACTAATAGGAGTGAGAAAAACATCACGGGGTGGTGCGCATTGTATGGGTGTGTGTTACATTACATTCACTAGTAGGAGTGAGAAAAACATCACGGGGTGTGCGCATTGTATGGGTGTGTGTTACATTAGATTCACTAGTAGGAGTGAGAAAAACATCACGGGGTGGTGCGCATTGTATGGGTGTGTGTTACATTACATTCACAAGTAGGAGTGAGAAAAACATCACGGGGTGGTGCGCATTGTATGGGTGTGTGTTACATTACATTCACTAGTAGGAGTGAGAAAAACATCACGGGGTGGTGCGCATTGTATGGGTGTGTGTTACATTACATTCACTAGTAGGAGTGAGAAAACATCACGGGGTGGTGCGCATTGTATGGGTGTGTGTTACATTACATTCACTAGTAGGAGTGAGAAAAACATCACGGGGTGGTGCGCATTGTATGGGTGTGTGTTACAATAGATTCACTAGTAGGAGTGAGAAAAACATCACGTGGTGGTGCGCATTGTATGGGTGTGTGTTACATTACATTCACTAGTAGGAGTGAGAAAAACATCACGGGGTGGTGCGCATTGTATGGGTGTGTGTTACATTAGATTCACTAGTAGGAGTGAGAAAAACATCACGGGGTGGTGCGCATTGTATGGGTGTGTGTTACATTACATTCACTAGTAGGAGTGAGAAAATCATCACGGGGTGGTGCGCATTGTATGGGTGTGTGTTACATTAGATTCACTAGTAGGAGTGAGAAAAACATCACGGGGTGGGGCGCATTGTATGGGTGTTTGTTACATTAGATTCACTAGTAGGAGTGAGAAAAACATCACGGGGTGGTGCGCATTGTATGGGTGTGTGTTACATTACATTCACTAGTAGGAGTGAGAAAAACATCACGGTGTGGTGCGCATTGTATGGGTGTTTGTTACATTAGATTCACTAGTAGGAGTGAGAAAATCATCACGGGGTGGTGCGCATTGTATGGGTGTGTGTTACATACATTCACTATTTGGAGTGAGAAAAACATCACGGGGTGGTGCGCATTGTATGGGTGTGTGTTACATTACATTCACTAGTAGGAGTGAGAAAAACATCACGGGGTGGTGCGCATTGTATGGGTGTGTGTTACATTACATTCACTATTAGGAGTGAGAAAAACATCACGGGGTGGTGCGCATTGTATGGGTGTGTGTTACATTACATTCACTAGTAGGAGTGAGAAAAACATCACGGGGTGGTGCGCATTGTATGGGTGTGTGTTACATTACATTCACTAATAGGAGTGAGAAAAACATCACGGGGTGGTGCGCATTGTATGGGTGTGTGTTACATTGCATTCACTAGTAGGAGTGAGAAAAACATCACGGTGTGGTGCGCATTGTATGGGTGTGTGTTACATTACATTCTCTAGTAGGAGTGAGAAAAACATCACGGGGTGGTGCGCATTGTATGGGTGTGTGTTAAATTACATTCACTAGTAGGAGTGAGAAAAACATCACGGGGTGGTGCGCATTGTATGGGTGTGTTTTACATTACATTCACTAGTAGGAGTGAGAAAAACATCACGGGTTGGTGCGCATTGTATGGGTGTGTGTTACATTACATTCACTAGTAGGAGTGAGAAAAACATCACGGGGTGGTGCGCATTGTATTGGTGTGTGTTACATTACCTTCACTAGTAGGAGTGAGAAAAACATCACGGGGTGGTGCGCATTGTATGGGTGTGTTACATTACATTCACTAGTAGGAGTGAGAAAAACATCACGGGGTGGTGCGCATTGTATGGGTGTGTGTTACATTACATTCACTAGTAGGAGTGAGAAAAACATCACGGGGTGGTGCGCATTGTATGGGTGTGTGTTACATTAGATTCAATAGTAGGAGTGAGAAAAACATCACGGGGTGGTGCGCATTGTATGGGTGTGTGTTACATTACATTCACTAATAGGAGTGAGAAAAACATCACGGGGTGGTGCGCATTGTATGGGTGTGTGTTACATTACATTCACTAGTAGGAGTGAGAAAACATCACGGGGTGGTGCGCATTGTATGGGTTGTGTTACATTACATTCACTAGTAGGAGTGAGAAAAACATCACGGGGTGGTGCGCATTGTATGGGTGTGTGTTACATTACATTCACTAGTAGGAGTGAGAAAAACATCACGCGGTGGTGCGCATTGTATGGGTGTGTGTTACATTACATTCACTAGTAGGAGTGAGAAAAACATCACGGGGTGGTGCGCATTGTATGGGTGTGTGTTACATTACATTCACTAGTAGGAGTGAGAAAAACATCACGGGGTGGTGCGCATTGTATGGGTGTGTGTTACATTACATTCACTAGTAGGAGTGAGAAAAACATCACGGGGTGGTGCGCATTGTATGGGTGTGTGTTACATTACATTCACTAGTAGGAGTGAGAAAAACATCACGGGGTGGTGCGCATTGTATGGGTGTGTTACATTACATTCACTAGTAGGAGTGAGGAAAACATCACGGGGTGTGCGCATTGTATGGGTGTGTGTTACATTACATTCACTAGTAGGAGTGAGAAAAACATCACGGGGTGGTGCGCATTGTATGGGTGTTTGTTACATTAGATTCCCTAGTAGGAGTGAGAAAATCATCATGGGGTGGTGCGCATTGTATGGGTGTGTGTTACATTACATTCACTAGTAGGAGTGAGAAAAACATCACGGGGTGGTGCGCATTGTATGGGTGTGTGTTACATTAGATTCACTAGTAGGAGTGAGAAAAACATCACGGGGTGGTGCGCATTGTATGGGTGTGTGTTACATTACATTCACTAGTAGGAGTGAGAAAAACATCACGGGGTGGTGCGCATTGTATGGGTGTGTGTTACATTACATTCACTAGTAGGAGTGAGAAAAACATCACGCGGTGGTGCGCATTGTATGGGTGTGTGTTACATTACATTCACTAGTAGGAGTGAGAAAAACATCACGGGGTGGTGCGCATTGTATGGGTGTGTGTTACATTACATTCACTAGTAGGAGTGAGAAAAACATCACGGGTTGGTGCGCATTGTATGGGTGTGTGTTACATTACATTCACTAGTAGGAGTGAGAAAAACATCACGGGGTGGTGCGCATTGTATGGGTGTGTGTTACATTACATTCACTAGTAGGAGTGAGAAAAACATCACGGGGTGGTGCGCATTGTATGGGTGTGTGTTACATTACATTCACTAGTAGGAGTGAGAAAAACATCACGGGGTGGTGCGCATTGTATGGGTGTGTGTTACATTACATTCACTAGTAGGAATGAGAAAAACATCACGGGGTGGTGCGCATTGTATGGGTGTGTGTTACATTACATTCACTAGTAGGAGTGAGAAAAACATCACGGGGTGGTGCGCATTGTATGGGTGTGTGTTACATTACATTCACTAGTAGGAGTGAGAAAACATCACGGGGTGGTGCGCATTGTATGGGTGCGTGTTATATTACATTCACTAGTAGGAGTGAAAAAAACATCACGGGTGATGCGCATTGTATGGGTGTGTGCTACATTAGATTCACTAGTAGGAGTGAGAAAAACATCACGGGGTGGTGGGCATTGTATGGGTGTGTGTTACATTAGATTCACTAGTAGGAGTGAGAAAAACATCACGGGGTGGTGCGCATTGTATGGGTGTGTGTTACATTACATTCATTAGTAGGAGTGAGAAAAACATCACGGGGTGGTGCGCATTGTATAGGTGTGTGTTACATTACATTCACTAGTAGGAGTGAGAAAAACATCACGGGGTGGTGCGGATTGTATGGGTGTTTGTTACATTAGATTCACTAGTAGGAGTGAGAAAATCATCACGGGGTGGTGCGCATTGTATGGGTGTGTGTTACATTACATTCACTAGTAGGAGTGAGAAAAACATCACGGGTTGGTGTGCATTGTATGGGTGTGTGTTACATTACATTCACTAGTAGGAGTGAGAAAAACATCACGGGGTGGTGCGCATTGTATGGGTGTGTGTTACATTACATTCACTAGTAGGAGTGAGAAACACATCACGTGGTGGTGCGCATTGTATGGGTGTGTGTTACATTACATTCACTAGTAGGAGTGAGAAAAACATCACGGGGTGGTGCGCATTGTATGGGTGTGTGTTACATTAGATTCACTTGTAGAAGTGAGAAAAACATCACGGGGTGGTGCGCATTGTATGGGTGTGTGTTACATTACATTCACTAGTAGGAGTGAGAAAAACATCACAGGGTGGTGCGCATTGTATGGGTGTGTGTTACATTACATTCACTAGTAGGGTGAGAAAAACATCACGGGGTGGTGCGCATTGAATGGGTGTGGGTTACATTACATTCACTAGTAGGAGTGAGAAAAACATCACGGGGTGGTGCGCATTGTATGGGTGTGTGTTACATTACATTCACTAACAGGAGTGAGAAAAACATCACGGGGTGGTGTGCATTGTATGGGTGTGTGTTACACTGCATTCACTAGTAGGAGTGAGAAAAACATCACGGGGTGGTGCGCATTGTATGGGTGTGTGTTACATTACATTCACTAGTAGGAGTGAGAAAAACATCACCGGGTGGTGCGCATTGTATGGGTGTGTGTTACATTACCTTCACTAGTAGGAGTGAGAAAAACATCACGGGGTGGTGCGCATTGTATGGGTGTGTTACATTACATTCACTAGTAGGAGTGAGAACAACATCACGGGGTGGTGCGCATTGTATGGGTGTGTGTTACATTACATTCACTAGTAGGTGTGAGAAAAACATCACGGGTGGTGCGCATTGTATGGGTGTGTGTTACATTACATTCACTAGTAGGAGTGAGAAAAACATCACGGGGTGGTGCGCATTGTATGGGTGTGTGTTACATTACATTCACTAGTAGGAGTGAGAAAAACATCACGGGTTGGTGCGCATTGTATGGGTGTGTGTTACATTACATTCACTAGTAGGAGTGAGAAAAACATCACGGGGTGGTGCGCATTGTATGGGTGTGTGTTACATTACATTCACTAGTAGGAGTGAGAAAAACATCACGGGGTGGTGCGCATTGTATGGGTGTGTGTTACATTACATTCACTAGTAGGAGTGAGAAAAACATCACGGGGTGGTGCGCATTGTATGGGTGTGTGTTACATTACATTCACTAGTAGGAGTGAGAAAAACATCACGGGTGGTGCGCATTGTATGGGTGTGTGTTACATTACATTCACTAGTAGGAATGAGAAAAACATCACGGGGTGGTGCGCATTGTATGGGTGTGTGTTACATTACATTCACTAGTAGGAGTGAGAAAAACATCACGGGGTGGTGCGCATTGTATGGGTGTGTGTTACATTACATTCACTAGTAGGAGTGAGAAAAACATCACGGGGTGGTGCGCATTGTATGGGTGTGTGTTACATTACATTCACTAGTAGGAAGTGAGAAAAACATCACGGGGTGGTGCGCATTGTATGGGTGTGTGCTACATTACATTCACTAGTAGGAGTGAGAAAAACATCACGGGGTGGTGCGCATTGTATGGGTGTGTGTTACATTTACATTCACTAGTAGGAGTGAGAAAAACATCACGGGGTGGTGCGCATTGTATGGGTCGTGTGTACATTTACATTCACTAGTAGGAGTGAAAAAAACATCACGGGGTGGTGCGCATTGTATGGGTGTGTGCTACATTACATTCACTAGTAGGAGTGAGAAAAACATCACGGGGTGGTGGGCATTGTATGGGTGTGTGTTACATTAGATTCACTAGTAGGAGTGAGAAAAACATCACGGGGTGGTGCGCATTGTATGGTGTGTTTACATTACATTCATTAGTAGGAGTGAGAAAAACATCACGGGTGGTGCGCATTGTATGGGTGTGTGTTACATTACATTCACTAGTAGGAGTGAGAAAAACATCACGGGGTGGTGCGGATTGTATGGGTGTTTGTTACATTAGATTCACTAGTAGGAGTGAGAAAATCATCACGGGGTGGTGCGCATTGTATGTGTGTGTGTTACATTACATTCACTAGTAGGAGTGAGAAAAACATCACGGGTGGTGTGCATTGTATGGGTGTGTGTTACATTACATTCACTAGTAGGAGTGAGAAAAACATCACGGGGTGGTGCGCATTGTATGGGTGTGTGTTACATTACATTCACTAGTAGGAGTGAGAAACACATCACGTGGTGGTGCGCATTGTATGGGTGTGTGTTACATTACATTCACTAGTAGGAGTGAGAAAAACATCACGGGGTGGTGCGCATTGTATGGGTGTGTGTTACATTAGATTCACTTGTAGAAGTGAGAAAAACATCACGGGGTGGTGCGCATTGTATGGGTGTGTGTTACATTACATTCACTAGTAGGAGTGAGAAAAACATCACAGGGTGGTGCGCATTGTATGGGTGTGTGTTACATTACATTCACTAGTAGGGGTGAGAAAAACATCACGGGGTGGTGCGCATTGAATGGGTGTGGGTTACATTACATTCACTAGTAGGAGTGAGAAAAACATCACGGGGTGGTGCGCATTGTATGGGTGTGTGTTACATTACATTCACTAACAGGAGTGAGAAAAACATCACGGGTGGTGCGCATTGTATGGGTGTGTGTTACACTGCATTCACTAGTAGGAGTGAGAAAAACATCACGGGGTGGTGCGCATTGTATGGGTGTGTGTTACATTACATTCACTAGTAGGTTGAGAAAAACATCACCGGGTGGTGCGCATTGTATGGGTGTGTGTTACATTACCTTCACTAGTAGGAGTGAGAAAAACATCACGGGGTGGTGCGCATTGTATGGGTGTGTTACATTACATTCACTAGTAGGAGTGAGAACAACATCACGGGGTGGTGCGCATTGTATGGGTGTGTGTTACATTACATTCACTAGTAGGTGTGA